>NC_136414.1:117230000-118715000 GCF_051521515.1 Lactuca serriola | reverse complement strand
ATAAATGAGATCTCTTTCTTTCGTCAAAATGAAAGCAAGAGACAACGAAGGTCTCTTTAATAAGCGCTATTTAAGATTGTGGGTGGTTGGAACGTGGGGAGGAGTTTAAGAGAATGCCAGACGGAGAATTTGAGGAGAAAACCGTCTGAAAGCTGTAATCGACAAGGGTGCAGGAGGTTGAAGTTGATCGTGGGGTAAGAGGGAGGGGGAAGTTGAAGGAGTAGTTCTCGGATGCGTGAAGAAGATGATGTGAGAAACTAAAAAATACCTGTAAATAGAGAGTTTATGTGGCTGTGATTAAAATTTTGATGGATCCTACAGCTGAGGTTTAGAGGACGGTTATTAACGTCCCGACATTGCTAATAATAATAACAATGATTTTAAGATTGTGACATTGCTAATAATAATAACAATGATTTTAAGATTGTGCATTGCAGCGGAGTTTAAGCAATAGTCTTTGAGATATAACATGTTCTTTTAATTTTTGCATTATCTGTGAGATCTTTTTACAATGTTGATGGAAAATGTATAATTGATGCATTTGGGTTATGTTATATTTTTTGAAAGGTCAACAGAAAGATACAACAATTATAGCAAGAAACCATTTGCATCTATATTTTACTTTTCTATTAAAGGGTCAATTTGTGTAATTTTACTACTACATCGGCCATTTCTATAATTTTATTGTTACACATGAACCATTTATGTAATTTTGACATTTCCGGTGTAACTAATTGCAATTACATTGGGACACCTTCTAAAACTTTGTCTATTTCATGAAAAATATAATGAAACAGGATATTTTTGTAATTTTAGCATTACATAGACTATTTCTATAATTCTGCAAATTAATAACATAGACTCAAATGAACATGGATATAGTTTCTTTGCAAGCGTTTTTGCATGAGATATTTGGGCTGTTGGGCAATCACATCACACTTACAAAATAATACCTGCCACGAATGATTGATATCAAGAAAACTTCATTGCAAATTACTTCAGATTCTTATTCAGAAATTTTGTATGTCCATCAGGCGTTGACGGTTGAACTAGCCATCAAACCCATGATTTGGCTACATCCCAGCTGTTGATATTCATTTAAGATATTCCTGATAAATTATGCGGGGATAAGAATAGATTTAGCTTGTGTGATTATGAGAAAATAGGTAATACATTCTTGAATTGTTATATTGTCCATGCCTATATATACATTTGTCAGCTTGTTTTAAGTCCAATATGTGCTTCAACATACTCCTGCTTGATATAATTGGTTAAGTTCAAACTTCAAACTATTAAAATAATACTATAAATGAAAGGAAATGATGTAATAATAAAAGTTGAGATAAGTTTAACTTGTGTGTAGTAGGTGTCTAAATCCACCGTTGCTCTTTGTACTGAAGTTTTTTCCCTCAAGGAACGCATTGCAATCGATAATGTTTGATGACCAAACTGCATAAACAATATATTTTAATAACCATTTTTACTCGTAATTAGTACATCATATTAATATATGAATACATCTTACACCCAAGATTTAAAAAAAAAAAAAAAAAGAATACAACAGTAGACCCGTAAAATACGGATTTATAGGACTAGAAGATGGTTTACTTGTGGCAATCTCTGCAAACACATGCTTCAATTGTGTGACTACAATAGGCGGATGTTAACTATAAAAATTTCTTAACAAATACTGTTGTTTTTGCATTGATTGAAGGGTGCAATTGCTTTAGCATATACAAAATTGAGCAACATGGTCGCCAAATTCATTAAATAGGTACTCATGTTGTGCCATCAAAAGTTATTGTATCTTCATGACCTAGGTAGCTTCTCTCTTCACCAAACTTGTTAAAAATATTAAAATCAAACAAAAAAAGATGAAGAAAAATTATCAGCAATTTGAAAATTTTACTTCATAAATATCAAACGAACAAAAATCAAAACAAAAAACATTAAATAAAATGGAGACACCCATTTACCACCAATTATAGAACATTAGGAAGATACACACTCAGAAGCTCAATGGAGAAAGCCTCACAAAATAAGTAAAAGAAAACAATGATATTGCCAACTTTCGTGTAGCTTGAAATGCCATTAGAAGAAGAAACAAAGAGACCTTTCATACGTACAACATAAACCTAGAATCTAAATTAGGCATGCATGAAGCACAAACAAAGATTTTAAACCTAATAAAGGCACAACATAAACCATAATCTACATCCATTTTACATAAATATAACCAGAACAAAAGAATAAATTTAAAGCATTAAAATGTAGAGCAAAAACCTTCAATCAAATCAAGTCACGAGAGAAAAAGAAAAAAGAAGAACAAAGAACCAAGCTAAGGTTGTGTGGCTTTGAACTTATGTGATCCTTCAACCACTGTTCGTCAAACCACCTCCTGTAATAAAAAATAAGACATGTTTAATTTGAGTGGCAGTAGACGTAGTTTACTACCAAAACCTGCAAATCGAAAAAATCAAACCTAGTATCGATGGCCGAGTAGTGAAAAAGAAGACTTCAGGTGTCAAATTGAGACAGAGGAAGAAGATTTCGACTTAATGAAAACATGTATAGTTTTTCCTATTCATGCCCTAACATAATTCACCCTATATTTCAAAGAAGTTAATCAAATTCTAACATACCTATTAACCCAATCGGGCACATGAACTGGTGGATAAAGGAAAAGGAGGTTTTTACAAGGCTAAATGAAATCGAAAGAAAAAAATGAGAACGAAAGGGGAGAGAATGCTTTACGCTGCAAAAAGGAAGTAATTTGGTAACCACCACCTCTCTGTCGATGTCATATGCCACTACAACTGCGTTGCCTCCTCCCCCAAACTCGATCTCTCTTCTCTCTCTCTCTCTTTATGTTAGATATTTATTTTCTCTCCAATTTTCAGTTCCGCCTTAGCGATGATGGAGGTGGTGGCCGCTTTTCGTCTCTCTAAACGACCACCGTTGCTTTTCCTCTCTGGAACCAATAATATCGTTTGGATTACAAGCCAATGTATAATTTGTTTCTCTTCTTTTTCAAACAATATGGTTCGTTTTTTTAAAGCCCAATTCTATTCAACCCTAACTTCCACCATAGTTCACATCATGTTTATATGGTGAGTACCTAATATTTTTATCCTTCAAACTCTTGATTATCATCCGATATCTTTAATTTTGACTTTTTTTTTCTTGTTTCTTTTTGCAGTTTTTGCATTCAGAATTAGATGCACCGTGCACTTCTTTCTTCTCACTAAATCACACCACCACCGGCTTGAATTTATTTTGGCGGTGTAAGAAAGAGTAGGGTTTACGGTGGAGATCTAGATACCAACTTAGATAGTGAGAACATTTTTCGAATTGATATTTCTAACCATGGGTTGCAAGAAATTCAGCCTAGGATATGTAACGACGCGAATTTACAAAACAATTTTCATTTTAAAATCTTATTTTCAATCATCAAAACAATATCAAACAACTGTATCCAATGTCATCATAATAAACAATCCCAGAATCTCAAAGATATCAAATACATAAATCCTCTCAGTGTGTACGGATCATGTCGGCGCCTTCCCATGGTCCTCGCTAGTACCTGAACACATAACACAACAACTGTAAGCATAAATGTTTAGTGAGTTCCCCAAAATACTGCATACAACACATACGCCTTTCCAGGCCATAACTCTGTGGAACCTTCCGGTCCAAGTGTCTCAGGGGACTTCCGTCCCAAATCTCGGTAGACCTTCCGGTCCTACCCGTATCGACCTTCCGGTCCGTAACCTTCTGACCTTTCGGTCCACGTCCTCTTGACCTTCCGGCCTATAACATCTTGACCTTTCGGTCCTTATCATACATAGCATACATAACACATACATATCACATAGTAGCATGTAGCACATACATCTCATAGCATATAAGACGTTCCGGTCACACATAGGTACCCTTCCAGGTATAGTATTGTGAGAAGACTCACATCGGCTATCTCGTATAATCTCACACTCGTATACACTGATCTAGCCTCCGCCTAAACACATAAACAATTATCTCAAATCAATAACGGCTCTCCAGGCTAGACTAGTCTCTTCCATGTCCTCTAAGAAGGCTAAAAGACCATTTTACCCTTCAAATGGTCCACAAGTCTGATTGTTGATCAAACCCTCAAAGTCAACAAAAGTCAACGATCAAACTTTGACCAGACTCGTCGAGTGCACTCGTGTGACTCGGCGAGTAGATGCATGTCCTCTTCGCCCCTGTCCTCACTCAACTCGCTGAGTCGACCCTACACTCAACAGGTTATCACAGGTCGCGAATTGTGGGGCAACCCGACTTAACTCGTCGAGTCCCTTATGGGCTCGACGAGTTCCTCCCATGAAAACATTCGAACGATCTTTTGAGGTCAGATCTGCTTCACCAACCAGTAGATCTAACCTTCTAACACTCGAAAGTCACGTAAAGGTTCAAACTTTACGTTCATGCAATGCTTATAAGACCAAAAATGGAGAAATAACCTTTAAAATGGGGTTCTACTCTCAAGGCTCACATGAAACCTCATAAAGCTGGAAGCTTGGGACCTTTTGGACCTCTCAAGGTCCAGATCTATCATCTATACCCAAAGGGACCTTATATGCTTCACAATCTAACTCAAAATTGTGCAAAGGAAACCCTAGATTCAAGGAATCTATCAAATACACGAAATGGGAAGGAACTTGTACCTTAAAACGTGAATCTCAGTGTGAACAACACAGATCCAAGCTCCACAATCGATCTAGCTTGGATTTTCCCACTCCTTCTTGCAAGATGACACCAAAGGATGAAGAATTAGCCTCCAAAATGCTCTCTAAGCTCTCTTTGCTCTCTAGGGTTTTCACAGGGGAGTAGTGGCCACAAATGACGGCCATAAGGGCCTTTAAATAGGGCTCAGGCCCTGAGATTTAGGGTTTCACTTAATAGCACAGACTCGCCGAGTCCACCCATCGACTCATCGAGTTCGGTCATTAATCCAGACAAGAATTCACGATCCTACTCGGCGAGTCTGAGCGCCTACTCGCCGAGTCTCTCCCTAATACTCAAGATAAATACTTATTGAGCAATCAAGTTTGTTGCTACAAGGAGCAAACAAGTTTATTGTTAAGACAAGTAAATAATTTTCCAGTAATAAAAGTTCGTTGCTATAATGAGAAACAAAGTTCATTGTTATAATGAGAAACAAAGTTCATTGCTATAATTATTAAATGAGTTTGTGTGTATATGAGCAAAGAATGAGTTCACAACAAAGCCTATGATTGATGCCCTATCAAGATCTATGCTTATCGTTCCATAGATTATAAGGTATCATGCTCTCCAATAATCGGGTGAGTGAGGAGTTGTAAATTCCTAATAGCGCTATCCATAATGACCATTGACTCAAATAGTTAATGGTTGGAGTAAAGTGTAAGGGAAGGGAGTAAAGACGATGAGGCCTCATGTTTCAAGTTGCATAAACATACATAGCAAAATATAGCAATCAAGCTTGATACAAATCAATACAAATACAACGAACAATAAATAGTTTTTCGGACATGCTTTTCCACCCAAAACATAAAAACCGAAAATAGGGGGAGTTGTGAATACTCACAATGCATTGAGATGATGCATATGGTGCCTTGAACTACATTCCACTTGTATCACTACCGATTCCTACAATAATGGTATACATTATTGAGTCTCTAATCGAAATCTAACACCAGTATAATTACTAATACAATAGAATTATGCCAATAATGTGTCAAAATTTAATATTGTTCAGTTACAAACATTTTTCTGTAAAATTTAGATTTCTATGAATCAATTTGTTGTATAACAAATTCAAATGGAATTTTCCATTATTTAAAATTTAACATTTTAGGAGGTGTTCCAATGATTAAATATTTAAAAACTAAGTCAATTTAGTTCCAAAATTTCCCAAACTTTGCATTTCAATTTTAATTGAAGTCAAAGAGGTTAAAATAAATTTTCTTGAATTTTTGATTTGTGTAGCTATTTTTCACCATTTTAATTTATTAAGTATTCATAAAATCATGAAAAATACAAAACAGTTCATAAAAATTACTAAACTTCTGATTTTGGGTTCTAAGTGTGTTAGAAGACTTCCAGATAAATTTTCATGGATTGTAGACATATATAACCATTTTCTTATATTTAATTCTCTTAATAGATAAAAACTCATGAAAAATAGCAATCAGTTAAGAAAATTCACCAAACTTTGTGAGCTACTGTTACAAAACATATTCAATCTGGGGAAAATATAAAAACTAATTTTCAAATTGTTTAACATGAGGTTTCATATTTTTTTTTGTATTTATTCTATCAAAATAGTGATAATTAGAAAACAGTTTCAAAAATTCTCCAAACTTTTTTTACTAGTGTTATTACATATATAAAATCTGGGAAAAATGTAGAAGCAGGTTTCCATATAGTTTAGATATTTTCTTTGTTTTATTCACTTAAATAAACATTAATTCGTGAATAATTATTAAACAGTTAAGGAAAATTACCAATATTTTTGTAAACTTCATATACAGTATACATAATCTGTGTAAATACCAAAATTGGTTTTCAAATAGTGTAACATGGTTTTATGAGTTTTGTATGTTTATATTAGTATAAATGAAGATACTTAGAAAACAGTTTGTAAAATTTCACAAACTTGGTGTTCCACTTTTATTAAACATATATAATATGGGAAAAATGCCAAAGATGATTTTCATATATAGGAGTCTGATTTTCATAATTTATGTGTATTTAATAAATAAAAATATTAATAAATAGTAAACAGTTAGGATAATTCTTGAAAACTTTTGTAAAATTATTTAATGTTGTATATAATATGGGAAAAATATCAAGAGTTATTTGTAAATAGTAGAGTCTGATTTTTGGATTTATGAATGTTTAATCTTTGGAAAATAGAACAAAAATAACATACAAAAGAGAAAAATAATCAAACTTTTCATATAGAATCTTAATGTAATATATATGTTCTGGTAAATCTTCATGAATTTTGGATGAGTAGAACTA
The DNA here is from genome assembly GCF_051521515.1 of Lactuca serriola. Taxonomy (NCBI): domain Eukaryota; kingdom Viridiplantae; phylum Streptophyta; class Magnoliopsida; order Asterales; family Asteraceae; genus Lactuca; species Lactuca serriola. The sequence goes on along the minus strand of NC_136414.1, from coordinate 118,707,956 downwards.
TTTTTCCCTATTTTAGTCCATCTTTAAATATTATTAAAAGAGAAAGCTTATGACATCATCTAAAACAATCTGGACCGTTGATTGTGTTTTCTTTATAGGTTTTACACCCTTAGATCAATTTGCTTACGTCACCTTGATCAAACAAGAAGTCAACCCGTTATATTAGGAAATTAAATGTAGGAATTGAATGAAATTGATACTTGAATTCTTTCCAAACTTACAACTAAAAATTGGTTCCTTATTAATGTAAACCTTAAATTTAGGCTTTATTTCCATTCAAAATTGCTTTCCAAATTATATTATATGTTGAAATCTCGGAAACTATTAATTTCAAATTTCAAAAGTTTCAGATATTTTTATGAACCAATACACTTTTCAAGCATGATATCTTCTATTTTAAGTTTAAATGAAATTTCAATTGATTACCTGCTAATTTTCATCATATTGACTTGTATATATATTTCAAACCTTTTTAATAATCGATTTACACAAACATTATGACATAATTCCCACGTAGAAAACAAATCTCTAAATATTATTAAAAGAGAAACCTTATGACATCATCTAAAACAATATGGATCGTTGAATGTGTTTTCTTTATTGGTTTTACACCCTTAGATCAATTTGCTTACGTCACCTTGATCAAACAAGAAGTCAATCTGTTATATTAGGAAATTAAATGTAGGAATTGAATGAAAATGATACTTGAATTCTTTCCAAACTTACAACTACAAAATTGGTTCCTTATTGATGTAAATCTTAAATTTAGGCTTTATTTCCATTCAAAATTGCTTTCCAAATACATTATATGTTGAAATCTCGGAAACAGTTAATTTCAAATTTCAAAAGTTTCGGATATTTTTATGAACCAATACACTTTTCAACCATGATATCTTCTATTTTAAGTTTAAATGAGATTTCAATTGATTACCTGCTAATTTTCATCATATTGACTTGTATATATATTTCAAACCTTTTTAATAATCAATTTACACAAACATTATGTCATAATTCTCACGTAGAAAACAAATGAAAAAAAACTTCAACCTTCCCATCAGTCTGATTAGTCGAATAAATGTATGTATTTCTTCCTTAAATCATTTTAATCTATAAGTTTGATATTGTTTCCAAAATTATATGCTTTTACTCATTCGTATGGTTCTTTGTTGAATACTTCTAATTTGGATTTATAATGTTGTTTTTGATTTTTTTTTGATGTTGTGTTCGGTTCTTGGTTCCATCTTTTTAATCGGTAACTATGATCCTATTTTCGAAAACAGTAAACTCAATGTTAAAATTGGATGTTATATATAATGAAATTATGATGTTACATGTGTGTGTATACCTTTGTAAAAAATCAATAGACAAGACAAGAGATGACATGACATAATATAACAGACGGGTTGTACAAAAGACATGGACGCCCTCATTAGAAAGTTTTTTTTATATCTCCGGTAGTAACAAAATAAAAATAAGAAATATACCTTCTTAACAATTGATGTGAGCTTTAAAGTTAAATATAAGCATGTTGTGAAAGATGAAAATACGCTCCCGTATTCTTTTTTCAAAAATAATCGGTACCATACATGGGCAGGTAAGAATGCACGGTATAATAGAAGTGTGCACTCAACTAGAGTCACCATTTGACCCTGAAATACCAAAAACGCCCCTCATAACCTTCTGAAAAAAAATCAGGTATACTCAAGGACCAAAAATGTAATCTACTCTAAAAAAAAGAAAAAAAAGAAAAAAAAAAAGAAAAATATAAATTTTGTTGTTATGCTATATGTTTTATTAGTTTTGGTTCAAAGACAAAATGTTGATTTAAAAAAAAAACTAATAGCTAGGCTGCTAACTTAGGTAATCATAAAAGTTTTATGAAACAGTGAAACAAGGTCCAAAAACTACAACCCGATTCTTTTAGGGACCAAAACCAAAAAAATCAACTAAACACAGGGACCAAATATGTAAATTACTAAAAATAAAGGAAAAAACTGTTGTTTATACTGACCCCCCTTCGTTTTGAGGTCATGGTAGTAGATTGAACTTCATCACTTCTGCCCCTAATTTTCTCTTTGCTTTATAGTAAGGAATGTTCTTTACTACCATTGGATCATTTCTTGCACGTTCAGGATCCATTGATATAATCCATGTTGTACTTCAAATTCAATAACAAAATTGTAATTAATTAATTTCTCATTGAAGTTAATAAATTATAAATTTATCTCACTTCCTGCTCATCCAAGTTTTCTCATTGCTATAACATCACGAAGTTGATCATATCGCATATTTTTCTAAATAAGAAACACTAATATCAACAAAAGAAGCTATTTAATTTCGTAATAAAGTTGAATTAAAAAATAAGTAAATAAATAAATAAGAAATAGAAGAACCTTGTATTACCACCATATTTTATGTTTGACCTCATCACCATATTTAAATCCTTCCATAATTTGAGGCATTGTGATTAACCAAAATGCAACAATGCTTGGATCTTTTATGCTATCAATAATATGCTGAAACACAAAAGTAGATGTTTGAAGTGAGATAATTGTTACAAGAGGAAAAGGGGTAGAATCGTAATTGGCATTTACCTCATAAGGGATTTTTGTTTTTTTTTCATTATGTTGTAAGCTTTGCATGGAGGCTCGATAATTTGCAAAGTAAATAAAACTAAAAGGGCGTTTCTTTTTTCCTTCATTAAACTCTATAGTGAATGACTATATGGATAAAGTGTTCTATACATAAAGATTGTAGACAAAGATGGAAAATAAAACGCAATGGATTATGAGAAATCACAAAAAAATAAGAACCAAACCTAGGAACCAACATCGAACAAAAACCCTACTTTCTTTACTTCAAAAAAAATACATACCTGCACATACTCAAAACCGTAGAAAGAATTTCACAAAAAAATGTTATTTCATAAAAAAAGGAGCCTAAAAAAAATATGGGGGTAAACCGAAGAAGGCGTATCAGAATCAACAAAAAAAACGAAGATATAAACATAAATGATGGACTTGATAAATGATTTCTGTCATATTATCCCTAAAATAAAAAAGAAGCCATCAATGAATCTTAACATTGTCGATGATAGTGACAATAACTTAGATTAAGGAAAAAAAGATATGATATTAGAGATGAAGTGGAGGGAGATGATTAGCTTCGTTGCAGATTTATTGGTTATAGTTTCTTTATATTTAATATTGTGGGGGGTTTTATGTGGTTCATTTTGAAGGAACATAAATAAGTTGCTATTTTTTTAAATAAAAAGTTATATTTCGCAATATAGCCATAAAATAACAATGTATTTTGAAAGTACATTGTTAAATGTTGGATTATACTTGTGTAGATCCATTTTCACGCATGGTTGGCTATATATAGTTGTTTTCCATGTCACAAGTAAAAAATGTTTGAAAGTACTTATATGTGACAAACAAGGTCATTGAACTAATAAAACAAAAAAAATGTTGTCTATAAAGAGGTCATTTAACGCTATATATATTTACCTATTTTAGTGTAATTTCTACACATTTCAATAATACCAATAACCCTACTTTTTTTATAATTATTTTGTAATATCTATATAAATTTGCATTTTATTTATGTGTTCCCCGCATTTAACATGGGTCATAATCTAGTTATATACTAAAAAAATCATGGAAAAATATAAATACATTATGCAAAATCCTCAAAATATTTTTCTAAGTATGAAACATGACCTAGACGAAGCGAAACTTATTAAATGCTCTTTTAATATCTCGAAACTTGGTTTTTTGATTTATTTGAGTCAATCATAAAGAAAATTAAAAATCATAGAAAACAGTAACAAAAATTGATGAAACTTCACGAGAAATGTTTATTAACTTTATGGGTCATCCACGAATTTATCAAGGATTCATAGACCTAAGAAAGTATTTTATATGATTTATTGATCTATTTTCTTGCAATAATTATAACAATTCGAGAAAAATGAATTGTTTTCTAAAAAATTACAGATCATCTTATTTTGTTGTTTGTATTCTAGGAAAAATCGTATTTGAACAGAAAATGTGATTTAGATATTTATTTGAGAATAAATCCTTTATGAACATATTTGAAAGCTTTTATCAACAAACTTTGATCATCTAGCATCTAAGCTTGAAGATCTTCACGTGCATGTTGGTTTAAAGACCATTCATGATTTTGAAATGTTCAAAAGTCATATTTGAAAGAAAACATAGGGTGCATGTGGTGTTTTTCCACCAAAACGTGTAGAAAAGTACATTTCCTTGATTTTGACTTAGGTTTAGGTCATGGATCTTCACCATTTCGTAACATGCAAGATGTTTTTGGTGAAAATCCACCACAATCATCATCAAATCCTAGGGTAGATGAACATGCATGAGATTTTATTGTGAAGAAAGATGAAGATGAAGAAGATACTAAAAATATGTCAAAAATAAAGAGGTATAACAAGAAAACTTAGAAAAAATTATTATAGATCTTCAAAATGTATATGCTTTACCTTTTCTATGGTTTGTGCATTCAAAAACACCATCTAAACTTGTAAATTTCGTGGCTTTTAGGGTTGATTCATAAAGGGAAATAATGAGGGTTTTAGAGAGAAGAAGAGAGTGAAAAGAAGGATTTCATCTCTCTGGATACCCAATCTCGCTCGTCATCTCCTTGGGGTTTCTCTCCACTAAAATGGGTCACCAAAATACAGAGATGTGTGTGTAACCTATGAATAATGAAATGGGAAAATCTCTCCCGCATAAGTTGCTTCTACCATCCAATTTTCTTTAGAGAGAAGGAAGAGAGAAATTTAGAGAGAGAAGTAGAGTGGTAGAGTGAATAAGTGAGTGAATTGATTGAGTTTTAGGGAAGAGTGGTTTAGGAGGGATGTGACTGATTTTTGAGTGGAGGGAGGAGATTTTATTTTATTTTGGTTATTTATTTTACATCAATTCCTTAATTTTTATAAAAAAAATTCAATTTATATAAAATGTGTATTTTATATAAAATTTGTTCATAACTCTTGGATTTTTAACTTATAAATGTAAATTTAATGTTAATGAATTAAATTAATTTCCTTGAATATATTTTGTCACAACTAGCCTTTTTGGCTAGGAAATTTCATCCTCAAGTAAGCAAGGACTATTGTGAGGCTTGTGCTAACACACTTAAGTGTTCAATATGAGTTCCTAAGGAGCCATATAGTGTTAGAATGCAAATCTCTCCAAGTATGCAAAATCTCTCCAAGTATAGTGAATCTCTCTCAAATCTCTGCAAGCATGTGAAATCTCTCCCAAATCTCTCCAAGAATGCGAAATCTCTCCACGTATCTCAAATCTTTCTCAAATCTCCCTAAGTACCTTCCTCAGTCGAAAACAACTCAAAACCGGAAGAGGAAACCCCAAAAGAAACCCTCTTGCTCCTGAACCTCTTGCTCCTGAACCTCTTGCTCCTGAATGTCTTGCTCCTGAACCTCTTGCTCCTGAACCTCTTGCTCCTAAACGTCTTGCTCCTGAACCTCTTGCTCATGAACATCTTGCTCCTGAAACTCTTGCTCCTGAACGTCTTGCTCCTGAACCTCTTGCTCCTGAACGTCTTCTTCATGAACCTCTTGCTCGTGAACGTCTTGCTCCTGAACATCTTGCTCCTACACCTCTTGCTCCTGAACCTCTTGCTCCTGAACATCTTGCTCCTGAACATCTTGCTCCTAAACCTCTTGCTCCTGAACCTCTTGGTCTGGAACCCTCTTATTCCGGAATACCTTCTTAGGAGCCAAGAGGAATTACACTTCGGAACCCTCTTGTTGACTCCGAAATTTCGAGAAATGCTCCAGAAATTGATCTACAGCTTCGGAATTTGCCTCTAAGTTTCGGATTTTAGACCATTTCGAACCTTTTTAGCATTTTAAGGTATTTTGACGTTAGGAATTCCACCAAACTCGTGTTTTTCTTAACTAAGACCCCTAAAACCCCTATTTAATGCTAAAATTAATTATTTTAAGCATATTTTTCATAAAAATAAATGTTTGGGACTTAGGAAAACCTTATCCTAAATCAAGATAAGGATAAAGAGGTTGACTTTGTGAGTTGATGGAATCCTCATTTCCCATGCAAATCACAGTATTCAATGCTTTACCCACCAAATATCCATGCATGGACCATCAAATCCCCATACACCACAGATTCCCTCCCTTTTCTCACTCTTAAGCATGACAGTTGAAGGAAATTTGGACTTTTCACATTTCCCTCTCACCTTCCTCTGATTTTCTCTCAAGGATTCATTTCAAGAGCAAGAACACGATCTTACTGAAAACAAAATTCTAAATTTATCCTTGGAGTTGTAATGTAAATTCCTCCACTCTTCTAATATTTTATAATATTCCAAGATGAATCCATATTATTTTATTCATAATAATATGTGATGAACACCTTAAAGATAACCTTCCTCCCATGGAAGTTCCTCATCTCAGCCAAGAGTTTAAGCTTGAGATCTTCACTCCATAACTCCAAAAAACTCCTCAACTAACTCAAGGTGAGCTTCATACCCCACCTTTTTCAATGTTTTAATGTTTTTGGGGGAGAGTACAAGTCAAATCTCGCCTAAATTCTTAAATGATTGCATATATACGTATGTTTGTATGTGTGTGTGAAATATTATTAAATTAATATTTTAGTAATATACTCATGATCGTAGGAATTATCAATTTCATAAAGAACAAAGGATACTTTGTACAAAAGAGCCTCCCAACTATTGGGTGTGTCCAACTTAACCCCTTTATCTATGCTTTCATGTCTAGAGATAAAAGTTATAAAAAGGGATCTTGATATGTGGACACCAATTCTAGAAATTTTCAAAAATGGAAACTTTGTGACTAATTGCAAACTAGCAGGGGGTATTTTATAAATATTCGATATAAAAGTTTGCGTCAAGAAAATATACAGATAGAGCCCTTATGACAGAAATATTTGCATGTTCTAAGCTACTGTCATAAAACCTCCAAGAACATAAGTAATGTTCTATATGTCATAAAATAAAAAATGTGTGTCATAACCGGCAGTTATAAATTTATTTAAATTATAACTTGACACTTGTTTTCTCTTGACTAAAATGACTCATTTTTCAATAAACGAAAAAGAACGAACACGAGCACCCAGTTAACGAGCACAACCAACGATATGGAACGAGAACGATATTTCGATTCAAAGAGTACGAATTTCATTATTTATCTAACAAATAATGGATCTCTAACGATTGCTCAAAAGGTTGTTAATATTCTAGTTAGACAAATCTCAAAAGTACCTAAATATGAAAATATTAGTGTATGTCTAAGTCCTGTAGGGAGTTATAGCCAGAGTCTCCTGGAGGGAGAGCGGGAATTTGTGTATAGATCTGTACGGGGTTGACACCCCGCACCTTTGCTGTTCGCTATAGCTAGACAGGCCAGTCTAGGGTGACAAATGTCTTTTCCAAACCGAGGGCGCCTGAGAAACGCCAAAACAGGCACTCCGTCGGATTAGTATGGTTATAACGACTCACTAGAATATGTTATATTAACTAGAAATTTATGTAAGGAAAACCTCATAAATAAATTTTGGCACGTTGTGTTGACTATCCTATACGTGATATGTGATGGTCCGCAATTGTTGCGTTGACTGTCCTTTCTTTTCACCGTGTCGAATGTCCACAATTGCCATGATTCTTTCTCCTAACAAGTATAGAGTCGTAATACTACTATTTTACAAATTAAAAAGCGTAGGACTCTATGGAAAACGATTTTCTACGATTACGATAATGATAAACTAGAACTTACGAATATTTTATAGCATAAAATAAAGGATTTTCTGGAGAAAACGATTTTCTACGGTTTCGATAATGATAAAGTAGAACTTATGAATATTTTATAGCAGAAAATATATGATTTTCTAGAGAAAACGATTTTTCTACGATTTCGATAATGATAAACTAGAACGCACACTCAATTTTACTCGATAAGAGGAACAAGATTTTCAACCATATTTCCTTTTTGAAAATAAGGGATTTTCGTGAAGCAGTTGATTATTACTATTCAAAAGAACCATTCTCGGACACAACTCGCTTTCACAAATTACAATACTTTTCAAAGACCACTCTTTATCGGGATGAACAAAAGAAATAACATACACACATATATCCATGATTTTCAAGGCAATACTTCAAACGATTTCATAGAAAATATCGGATTTTCTGAAAGTACAATGAGAACGATTCTAAACAAGTGTAAACGATTTTATACAAAAATGTTTATGAACTCACCAACTTTTTAGTTCACGCTTTTCAAAACGACTTGTATTCTCAGGGATCTAGTAAGCAGGTAACAAGGGACGCTAATGCAAGACCATTTAGTTGTAGTTTGGATTCTTTTCCATTTATGTATCTTTTGTGTAACTCGTAGAACAAATACAATATGTAAATAATGTAAGTTTCTTATCTCAATGTATGATGTTTGGATTGCTCTGTTTCATTTATATTCAATTGTTATGATACTACACAATGAAGTCACCCGCCTCCGGACGTTTCCGCCGTCGGGTCCGGGGGTGTGACATATTTCAACATTTTAAATATATTAATTTGATATTATAGTGTTTTAAACTTTTTTATGAGATTTTAATATAAAACTTCATAAACTAGAGTTTTTATGACTTTTAGGGTTTTAAGGAATTTTGTAAATCTTTGGATATCAAAATAAGTTGAATCTTTGAGACTTCAAACTATTTTAAAGTTTCAGAACTCATATTCAAGTTAGAAATAATGTTTGTAATTTATTTTTATCGGTTTATTGGCATTCTATGTAGTGGTTTCGAGATTCATACGAAATTGAAGAATCAAGTATACTAGTCTTAGTTTTTAACTTTGACTTAAGTTCCAACGAGACTCGAACCTAATTTCTACTACTAGGTCAAATGCATGATGTGTGTATACGATTCATGAAAAGGTGTTCAAGTCATGGAATGACCCGAATTTGAATAGTCGTTATAGTTAAAGTAACTATAGAAGTCACATATCAATGCGAAATCTAAGTACACTATCCTTCAATTCTACTTGTTTCCAAGTTTCTATTAGGTTATAACTAAGCTTCTAGTTACTAAGTCTGGTATGTGTCGTGCCTACATGTGCAACTAAGTTTATCAATTCTAGAACCGACTTGAATTTTGACGGTTGTCAGAGTCTCCCCCGGTTGAAAGAATTTCGTCCCGAAATTCAATCCGTGACATATTTTATTAAAACTCAGCCGAATACAAATGTATAGCTAGAGAGGTGGTGACTTGGAGAGATATTTGATTATTTTGGGTTAATTTCTCAAGGGAAGAGCCCAATACTTTAGCTATAATCAAATTAGTTTTTCCTTAATTCAAGTTCTACAGTCTAGATTGTGAGAAATTAGGATCATGGAAATCATGATCAAACCATGGCGACCTAGTTGAAAAGATTATCTAGTTTGATATTATCTAACTTAAAAGAGCGTTATAAGTTTTTCTGAAGCATCAACTACATTGGGTGCTAAATCCACACTGATCCTTAAGCCGCATTCTAAATCATCACTAAGTGTAACTTTGCCGTCTAATAAAGAAGGGATTAGGATCAATTTGTTCACCTACGGATTGGCTACTAAATCTAAAAAAGGTATATTCGGAAATATGAAAGGGGTAGCACGACTGAAAGACAAGCAATCAAGGGTAAGTTCCTAATGATACGTGCTATTGATACATCTCAAGCGTAAAACTATTTAAGTCCCTTCTACAAAAGAAATTACGAAACGATCGAGGATTTACGAAGCTTTAACTTCTATTACGGGTACTATTACTAAAATAGAAATTGAAGAGTATAGTTAAAGAGTCGTTACATCTAATAAAGGCAGTGAAAGTTTATGATATTTTAAATCACATAATCTAGATAGCATTTTGAGTGTTTAGAAATGATAAGTAATCTCACTATTATCAAAATGTTTAATAATTTCAAGAAAATGAAGATACATGTGTGGCGATCAAACGAAGTAGTAAAATAATATAAAGATTAATTAAGGTTAAAGGTTTAAGTCGTCACTAAGGGAATTTGTATAGAAATATTTAGATTCCCCTTTTGAAAAATTGTATATTTGTCTAAGTCAAGAAAAATACAAGTTTAAGAGGAATCACGACTATTACCGTTATTATTATTTACTAACATTTATAAGGGTTATATTTCGTTCTTAATTAACACATGTGTAGAAATAGTCAAGAGAAGACTTATTCTCAACAGAGAGTCCTCTCAACTATGCTAAAGACCCGGAATACCAAGTCCAAAAACGTTCACAAAGCTGGGCATAGAGGATCTTGGGAATATCGAACGTCCTATTAGCTGGTTTAGACTATAAATTGACACATGTATCTCGTACATGACACACTCTATTGACTATTAGCTTACTCTATGAACTTTTTCATTTCTTCTTACGAAAATAATCTCTGTAATCATCATTTTATATTAATAAAATCATCAAGGCGGGTGATCATTATCACCTCCCAAGGTTTTGTAGCAGAGATCCTAGCAAGGATTAAGAGCTTTCCTTGTGAACAATCATGTCAATCTCTTTACATTTTTATATTGCACAATTCAAACATCATAGCCTCACATTCAATTTGGTGGATCTATACTTATGTAATTTTTGACCAAAACAACTACCCTGTACAGATGAGGGCCAGGTATAACACGCCGGAGGGCAGGACCATTATATCTTTTAAGCCATTTTGAAATCCAACAACCCTATGCGGCCCCTCAAACCAGATTCCCTGTACCGTAAATAGTAGAGTAGTAAATAATACTTTTACATAATTTATATCGCATAAAAACTGATAACATTGTTTGTATAAACAAAGCAATTAGGCACATGTATATATAATATATATATATATATATATATATATATATATATATAATATAATATAGTACAAGTAGTACATGTATTCCCCCCCTCCCCAAAAATATGTAAAAGTGGGGCCGTTACACTCACCTTAAAGTGCAATTGACGATTTGTTTTCGAGAATGGATGCGAGAAAGTTGGCATGTGTTGTCGCAACGTCATAATTTTCAAGATTGACTCGATTTTCATGGGGAGAGAGTGATGGCAACGGGCAAACAGTAACAATGGTGTGACCTTCGGTGGTGATGGAGGGTGGCCAGTAGCCTCCCGCTGCCAGTTTTTCGTGGGTTTTCTAGCGAAGAAAAAGGTAGAGGGAGGTCGAGGGATGATCGTGAAGGCTTTGCAAAGAAGTAGCACTTCAACAACAGGTGTTAATGGTGGTTTACTGGAAAAAAGAGAGATGGAATTGGGTGGTGGGTGGCGGCAGTAGGATGGCAGGGGTGTTTCCAGGGGGTGGTTTCCTCTCTTTTGTACTAAAATCACAGAGGGGACAGTGGGGAACGTGTTTGGGAAGTATTTTGATAAAAAAAAGGGTGGTAAAAGGTGGTAGAATGGTGGTTAAAGGTGTAAAATGGGAGAGTCTAAAGAGAGAGATTATAATGCCCCAAAAATCACGACACATTTTTTTTTCTTTTTGATTAATAAATCGTTAATACATTTCTTTCTCATGAAACCAAGGTAACCAAGAGTTAGCAAAAAGATTATCAAATCAGAGTAATTCACGGAATGCAGAAAACATGTGGTGTGTGCCCTGCAATCATCCCGAGCTCTTTCATTTGAAAACTAGAGTACATGAAATATAAAATGAAAACTGTAAGCACAAAGCTTAGTGAATTCCCCAAAATAACATAAACATACAACCACAAAATATCATGCAACATACATATAATTTCCATGGGCTCCCCTGCATGGTCTTGATCTGGAATGCCATGGGCTCCCCCATGGTCTTTACCTGGAGTGTCATGGGCTCCCCCCATAGTCTGATATCCAAGTGACATAGGCTACCCCCGGGGTCTTCCATGTAAGTATTGTAGAGACAACTAGCATGCCACATATCACATAACAACTATCATACCACATAACACATAATGGGCCGACATTGGTGACTTCGGACCACAGATATAGTGAGGAGACTCACCTCGCACTTAAGAAGCTCACTGAAAGAATCCCTAGCTGTTGTCCTGACGACTTCCTAAACTAGCAATATCAATAATACACCCAATTAACAATTGGGCTCCAATCCATAAGCACAACTTCATATCTGGGGTAAACAGACCATTTTTCCCCCAACCTAGCTTTGACCAAGCACATGAACCATACTACAATATGAAAGGCCCAAGTCCCAGTAATCAACCAATGGCCCAATTTTCAAAATTAGGCCCAAACTCCTTACATGGCGCTGCCTTAAGGCCCAGCCATTCTTTCTAGTCCAAACACTTTGTATCCCATTAACAACTCAAGGCCAAAATACCAGAAACTACTTGATCCATCAAAGCTCACTAATGGCCAAATTTTCCAAATTAGGCCCAACCCCATACAGGCCTAAGCCCATAATTCCCTTAATTATAAGTCAAAAGTCAAAGTCAACGGTCCGAGTTGACCCAACTCGCCGTGTTGTCCTTCAACTCGTCGAGTTCTCCCATTAAATGCACAGATCGGGAAAATTCGCATCAACTCGTCGATTTCTCCGCATGAGCTCGTCGATTTGGCCAGGAATCAAACAACTTAATGCATTAATCAATTTCCATTAAATCTAGAAGCTTCCATTCTCAGATCTCTTCCCAAATGATGACTAGAAGGGTAAAGTTTCCAACTTGACCCTTAAAAACCACTACAATGAACCTAAACCCGAATCCTTCACTTAATAGAGTGAGGCTTAACCCATTAAGCCCTTAGACTCTCAAAACATACTCCCAAAACACAGATCTGGCATCCCAAGGCTAGATTATCACGTAAAGTTTCCAAATTTACGTCCATGCATGCAAGGAAGGAACCATAGAGTCCAAAATGGCTCAATAAAGGAGTTAACACATAGATGGGACTTAGGACTTAGCAAAGCTTACAACTTTATGCCAAGAGAGGTCATAAAAGGGTCAGGTCTAACATAATAACCCTTGAAACCCTTAACCTTTGGACAAACCAATCAAACACCCAAAATCAAACTAAAACATCCCACAACGAGATGTAGAAGATAACGACACAAAGGTTCGACTTTATACCTCAAAAAGACTACACCAAATGGAGAATTTCTAGATCCAAAGCCTTCCTTCCAAAGATCACAAAAAAAAACAACTCTCCAAGCTCACCACAAGCTCACACACTCAATAGTAAAGGGTAATCATTGAAACTAGGGTTTTCTGGACAAGGAGGCTGGTAAGTGTGACAACCCGAAATTTCTATCTTGTACACTTATTCAAATCAATCAAGGTCAGACTTGTTTTTGCTATCTTTTATCATTTTTTAGAGTCAATTTGAGACTTCTAAGCCTAGTATAACCAAGGTATGAGGCTAGCAATGAGTGTATTTGAGTTCAACACCTTTCAATTGAGCCAAACACCCCTTCATGAGGTGTGTGCGGCTGCACACATGGGTGTACGGCCGTACACCCATCCCAACTGTACACTCTCATGTATAAATGAGAGTCTTAGCCTTCATTTACTTCTTTTCACACTCTTAAGACAAGAAATCAACTTCTCTCTCAAGTATCATCCGATTTTTCTTCTAGATCTTCAAGTTGTAAGTGTTTCTGCCTTTGACTTGATGATTCATTAAACGATCTTATAAAGATCTCTCATTTCATCCGTGAAATTACTCCTTTTGTTTAGATCTTCAAGTGTTCACCAAGAACACCAAGAACACCTACTCAGTTTTTGGACCTCAAACACCCCTAAAGGCTTCTCTATTGTAAGTACCACTCCTCATACTTGTTACTTACTCGCTTTACTCCTTAAAAAATGTCCAAACCATGATTATTAAGGAGTGTACGGCCATACACACCCAATGTGGCCGTATACCCCTTTTTTAGTGCTATTTGTCTTCAAACTCATGATTCTATGCTAGCACATGATCAAGGACACTTAGGGGATTCAAGATAGAACCTTGGAATACACTTTTGACCATTTTTACATGAATATCAAGGGTGTACGGCCGTACACACCCCTTTTAAGGTCCAAAATGGTAACAAACTTCCATTAAGGTTAAGCATTGGTCAAAACACACTTCCTAGATGCTTAATAAGACTTTAAATCACTCAGTGGCATGTTTCACCATGAATGTGCGACCGCACACCCACTTGGGCCATACACTCTGGCCGTACACACACATGAAACACACCATTCTATTCGTACACTCCAAGGTGTGGCCATACACCCATTATATACAACCCTAGGTGCTTTTAGCACATGAATCTAAGTTTTTTCTATGTCCTTGGGTGTCTTTCCTTGCATAATTAGTTGTTTAAATACTAATTATATACATATATGTGTCATTATATGCTTATTAGGATCCGTTGTGCTCAAGTCTTCACTTGACACTTAGGTGAGTTCATACCCATTAACTTATCTTTTAAATGATTTTAAATGCTTTGATGGGGGGGGGGGATACAAGTAGGAATATTATAGTTATTATATCAATCCCATGTGATCAATAACTATCATATGGTCAAATTTCTTATACTTCAAACTGTGCTTTCAAACAAATTGCTTCAAAATCGTTTTACAAAATCCTTGATATGCAAAACTTCTTATTAAACTCTTTCAACTTATACCTTGTCAAAAATCATGTCTATGTAGATATAGTTATATAAGTAGGATTAAAAAGACTTAGGATGGATAACTCGCCTTATTTCCTGCTCCTTGTTTGGTTGTGGACTTAGGGTATCAATTGTTTGTCCGAAGGTCATTTGAATCTTATTTATATATTATGTGTATGTATATAGATATTAAAGTTCTTCATTCAGTTCAATACCTTTGGGTAGCAAAGGTGTGCAAACATGTTCATTCATGCAAACAACATTACTAGTAAAATATAATAGGTATAGTTTAGGAAGTCACTACTCACTATTACTAGAACAATGAAACATACAAGAGTCAGTTCATTCATGAGTAAATACAAATATACTATTATGAGAAACAAAGAGAATATACTATTATGAGAAATAAAGAGAATATACTATTATGAGAAACAAAGAGAGCATACTATTATGATAATCAAAGAGAACATACACTACACAATACAAAGAGAACATACAACACACTAGTACAGAGAGAACATACAATACACTAGAACACTATAACATTAATGTGAGCCACTACTTCATGGCATGGCAATCTACTGTTGTGTCACATTTTGCAACCGGAGTCTCCTGGAGGGAGAGCGTGAGTTGGTGTATAGATCTATACGGGATTGACTATCCTACACATTGCTGCTAGCTACACTGGGACCTGCAGGTCTACGGGTGACTAATGTCATACCATTTCAATGCCTTAGAGCGTCGTGTTTTAAACTAGTCGATCAAGCATGGTTACAACTATATCACATTTTGCCTTAATTAAAACAATGGCTTTAAGGTGGTTACTACAATGGTAGTAGCTATCTACTAATACTAAAAGTACATCATCATTATTTTCCCATTACATTCAAATTGTGAGATTCTCACTTACACGGTAATTTAAACTATATTTCTGGTAAATGATTGTCTATCTTTGGGGAAAATTACACACGTTTACAAACAAACAACATACGAAACATTCGGGCCTTGGTAGAAGGATACTTTTAGTAGAAAATATAGGATTTTGTAGGAGATACAAACATTTACAAACAGTTACAAACATTTACAAACAATTACAAACATTTGCAAACATTTACTACAAACACATTCATACAAGCAATGACACTAAAATACTTATGAACTCACCAGCTTTAATGTTGATCTACGCTTTCAAAATAACTTGTATTCTTAGGTCATCAATAGACAGGTATCGATGCCAGGTTTTTAGAAGATGGAGCACGTTCAAGACTCATTTCTTATTTTGATTCATATTTTTGGTGTCTTATAAACTATACAGAACACTCTTGTATTAAATTATATTATTAATGCAATGGATGATGTTGTTGCTTGTTTACTATTATGCATTGTTGTGATACTGTACATGACGTTCTCCGCCCCGGAACGTTTCCACCATTCAGGTTTTGGGGTGTGACAGATTGGTATCAGAGCTTTGTTTATAGTGAATCGAGTATATCAACCCATAAAAGATATACAAACTATAAACACAAACGGGATTAAATACTCTGACAAAGAGTTTATACTTTTAAATAGTAAAATATATAACTAAGTATACATACATGTATTCATACTAAAATTAGTGTCACTAGGACAGAACAAAAGTATTGCGGTTGTTGGAAAGCACAAGTAGGCTTGGGGACATATACCAGATCTGGGAGTGATATAGCCTGATCAACTATATCTTTCCGAGAAGTGATTAGCATGTGCCTAGGAATGGTTGTGGTGTTGCAGCAAGTCTAAAAACTTATCAACACTACTACAATGAAAACATTAGAACATAACATAAACTTAAAATACTATAGGAGTATTTTGTGTTACTATAATTACTTATCTGAGAACTAGAGGTCTTTATTAGTAGGTCAATAGTTGCTTGGTGGATACGCTAAGGTTATATGCGATTAGGATGTCATACACTTAGAATCTGTGATCTTTGCTTTATTTCTTGTTCCTTGTTTGGATGTAGATTTGGAGTTAGGGTCACTTATTCCAAGGTCTATCCTGTTTTGATTTCATGTAACTGGTATGCACTATGCAAGTATTGAAGTAACTGATAAAGATCATCTTATAATTATCTAAATTAGTATGTTTATTAATTATTTCTTTTATCCCTATTCTCGCGTAGATAACATGGCTGGATTCCATCCCCACGGCGACCCGTATATTCCCAATCAAGGTAATGGAGGATGGCTCGGTGCAGAGCCAGAAGAGAAGCATCCAATCCCTTTGGATGACGACTTTGCAGAACTCTAACCCTCGTCCAGCATTTCAAGGCCCCACATCTCTATGGGCAACAAACTTGAACAGATGGAGCCATGAACAGGGTCAACCCTTACCTTACAATGGAGACCGAAACTTCTATAACCTGAGCGAGGGAGGCTCAACGGATAGAGTCCTGCCTATTCTGGTCAGCAGGATTGCTCGGAATGATGAGCAGGGTAGAGCGGCCATCAACAGTATCATGGAAGTTGATGCCAATGCGGGAGTCAATACCGTATGCATTCACCATCTAGAGTCTGCTTATGAAAGGACTCAGAATCAGAATGCGGCCCTACAGAGAGATCTTACTACAACCCAAGCTGAAGTCATGGAACTTCGAGCTCGTCATGCAATGTATGAAAGTCGCATGAGAGACATGGAGCGCCGTCTGTTAGAATCAAGGACTCATTCCAGTGGTTCTCGTCGTAGATAGAGCCTACTCAACTTTTTTTATATAACTTAAGTCTATGTAAAAGCTCTAGTTTTAGTTTCCTGTCTATGATAAGACTTTGAACTTGTTAAGTCTTGTTAGGTCCTAGTTCTGTCAAAATTTTCCTATCTTGGTGTGATGTAGACCTACTCCTAGGTCATTTTTCCCAAACTTGCTACATCTATAATACCAATATTATTGACAAATATCTAATCTCATGGAAATTAATGTCCAAGTACTTTCATCTTTCTAGTACTAGATCTACATTCAATCATACTTTCATTTGTGTTGTTGGACTATGGAGAGTTAGTCCATGAGTCACTCTCATCATTCTCTCTATTAAATTCTTACCAATATCTTCATCTTTGTGATCTTATAGCTACAAGATGCCTCTACGTCGATCATCGAGGTGCACTACTCCAATAACTCCAAAACAAACTCCTCCTCCTCAATACAACCCATCAGCTATCCAAGCTGCTGTGAATGCGGCTGTTACGACAGCTTTAGCACAATTCACCTCGACCGGTACTAGTAGGAGTGAAACTTATGTGCCTCCCACTATTGTCGAAGCTCCAGTACGCACTAGGGAGTGCTCGTATAAAGACTTCACCAGCTACAAACCCGAAGCCTTCAATGGAATTGGCGTACTCATTTCCCTCTCGCAATGGTTCGAGAAAACGGAGTCGATCTTTGAGATTTGCTTCTGTCTGGAAGGGAGCAAAGTAAAATTTGCCGCCTGCACCTTCGCGGACCGAGCTTTGACATGGTGGAATAGCCATGTTAAGTCACTATCTCTTATGGTGGCAAATGCTATCGGTTGGGAAGCTCTTAAGGAGCTCATGATCAAAGAGTACTGCCTGAGGGGCGACGTTCAGAAGTTGGAGCAGGAGCTCTAGAGCTTTACCATGAAGGTCTACGACATAGTATCCTAAACTACCAGATTAAGCGATCTGGTAGCGCTATGTCCGGGAATGGTCCCTTCTGAAGCAAAGAAGGTGGAAAGGTATATATGGGGGGCTGGTGCCTCCATTTTAGGGGAATGTTCTAGCTTCAAACCCCGCTACCTTCGATAGTGCCAAGCGATTGCCACAACGACTCATTGACCATGGGGTCCGTACCCTATCAACAACAACCCTAGCCATCTCAGAACCCTCCAAAGCTGCTGATAACAAGCGGAAGTTTTGGGATGACAAGAGAAGAACGCGACACAGAAAGCTGCCAAAAAGCAGCAGGTCGTGGCGGTTCATGTTGCGATAGCACCTGCCGCTGCTACACCGGTAAAGCAGTATGCTGGAAACTTGCTGAACTGCAACAAATGCAACTTCCACCACAGTGGACCCTACCGATAAATGCAGTGCTCTAACTGCAACAGGAAGGGGCACACTGCCCATTTCTGCAAAACTCCGGCAAGGCCAATCAACCAAGTCCCCGATGTTGATGTGGGCCAACCTTGCTACGGTTATGGCGAGGTGGGCCACTACAAAAAGGAACTGCCCTAAGGCAGGGAATGCCGGCGGATTGGGAAGAGTTTTGGCTATAGGCCACGAGGAAGCAGTTGTCGACCCCATAGTGGTCACTGGTACGTTTCTCCTCAATAACTCTTATGCATGCATACTGTTTGATAGTAGAGCAGAGAGGAGTTTCGTGAACCATAAATTTGCTCACTTATTTAAGAAAAAATCACGAACACTTAAAGAACTGTTCTCTGTAGAAATGGCTAGCGGAAAGACTGAGAGCACTAGCAGTATATACATAGGATGTTCTCAATTAAAAGTTTTGGCATCATTATCGGCATGGATTGGTTGAGTCTATATCGTGCCGACATCATGTGTTATGAAAAGGCTGTTCGCCTTAATCTGCCATTTAGCGAAACTCTAGTAGTCTATGGCCACAAACCCGGAACGAACCTTCGTATCATCTCGAGCATTCAAGCCCATAAGTACTTGCGAAAGGAATGTCGTTTATTCCTTGCTCATGTTGTCGATGTGAGCCAAGAGACGAAAGACATAAAGAACATTCCAGTAGTACGCGATTTTCCCGACATCTTTCCAGAAGAACTCCCAGGATTACCTCCACAACGTCAAGTCAAGTTCAGAATCGACATAGTTCCAGGGGCTACCCCAGTAGCCAAATCGCCCTATCGTCTAGCACGAGATGAGATGCATGAACTGTCCGGTCAACTTAACGAACTGCTCAGCAAGGGATTCATTAGGCCAAGATTCTCACCCTGGGGAGCACCGGTCAGGTAACCATAGGGAGAAACAGGTATGGGTCAGGTCACTAAATACAAGTACAACAACAGTCACTAAATTCAAGAACAACATACTATTTTCTAGTGCAGAACATACTTTTCCATAAGTACGTTTAACTAGGGCATACATACAAAAAGGATTGCATACAAACATAACTGTAATTCAACGCTTTTACATGTGTGAGTCAACAAAACTTTCATTTCTTTACATCAGAAGATATAGGATTTTATGGAGGAACAAACCAAGGTTTTCAAAGAACATACTTTCTAAATACAAATGCTTATGAACTCACCAACTTTAATGTTGACACTTTTTCAAAACCACTTGTATTCTCAGCAAGGGCTTCCTTAGGCCAAGCTCTTCCCAATACGTAATTGTATTGTACTAGTAGTTTAGAGAGATTTGATATTGACATATAAGTATTTAAACAAATATTTCACAACCTAGAAATGTGTTTACAAAAAATAATTATGATTCATGTGTATTTTGTATGAAAAATATTAGTTAGTACACATACTATCATGTACAGAAGAGGGCCAGACATGAAACACCGGAGGGCAAGACCATTTTAGCATTTAAGCCATTATGAAATCCAACAACCCTATGCGACCTTCAAACCAGATTCCCCGTATCGTAAGTAGTATAGTTGTAAATAATACTTTTGTATAATTTATATCGCATATAAAATGATAACGTTGTTTGTATAAACAAAGCCTTTAGGCACGTGTATATATATATATATATATATATATATATATATATATATATATAATATAGTACAAGTAGTACATGTATTTCCCCTTGAAAATATGTAAAAGTAGGGCCGTAACACTCACCTTAAAGTGCGATTGATGATGTCTTTTCGAGAATGGATTTGAGCAAGTCGGGATGTGTTGTTGCGAAGTCATAGTTTCCTAGATTGATTTGATTTCGATGGGGAGAGAGTGATGGCAGCAGGAAAACAGCAACACCGGTGTGACCTTCGTTGGTGATGGAGGGTGGCCGGCAGCCTCCTACTGCCGGTTTTTTGTGGGTTTTCCGGCGAAGTCAAAGGTAGAGGGAGGTGGAGGGATGATGGAGAATGCTTTGCAAAGCAAAAACACTACAACAACAGGTGTTGATGGTGGTTTATTGAAAAAAGTGAGATGGCAGTAGGTGGCTGGTGGTGGCAGGAGGGTGGCAGGGGGTGTTTCCAGGGGTGGTTTGCCTCCGTTTTGAGCTGAAATCGATAGAGGGGAGAGCGGGGAAGGATTTTGGGAGGTATTTTGATCAAAATAGGGTGGTAAAAGGTGGTGGAATGGTGGTTAAAGGTGTAAACCAGAAGAGATCTTGGAGATAGTCTAGAGAGAGATTGGGATAGAGAGGGATAGAAGAGAAGCTGGTGGTTTTTGAGTGAGTTTATGAGGCTCCTCATGCTTCTTTTTATAGTGAAAACTCAATCTCACATACCAAATTAAATCCATACTTTTACCATCACTTGTACTCTTTAGGAAATCTTACACTCAAGAAGAAGGAGAAGGAAGCCCTCGTTGTAACGCCCCAGTTTTTCTCAGTATGTTTGGTTATTTTAATTTAAATATTCTTGTAACCTTGGGTTAATTTATTTAACCAAGGTCTGATTGCTTTTGTTATTGGACTCTTTTGATCATCTTGCAAACTTCTTTTATTGAAGTCCATGGGCTATGGGCCTATTTGCAAAGTCCATCTAGTAAATAGTACTTAATGTGTTAATTGAGTCATTTGGAACACACACAAGAAAAACACTCTAAACCCTACTCTCTCTCTCTCTCACATCCTTCTCTCTCTCTTTGGGATCAAGAGAAGCCAAGGGGCTGTTGTTTGGAGCTTAATTCTTGTTCATTTCCAGTCTTGATTCATATTGGTATGAACCTCCTTATCATTTCTTACAACTTGATTCATAACCTTGTTCTAGTTTTATGATTTCATCTTCACTTATTCTCCTTGTTATTTGATTTGTATCTCTTTTGTTATTTGTAAATAATTGTATGTTATACATCATCTAAAGATCCTATCTTCACCCCATATATGGAGGATGATGGATCTAGGGGATTACATGTTACAAAAGATCATGGAAACCCTAAAAGGGAGAATGGTGATTTTATGTGCTTTATGTTCATTTTCATGTTGATTATTATTACAATCTTGTGGCAAAATGAAATCCGAATGATACCTAAACCTTTTTAGTACCACCATGATCATGGGGACTAAATTGGGATGATGAACACATCTTAAAATGTGTTTCAAAGGGAGAAGGATGGATAAGCCAAAAAGGAATCACGGGTGGCTACGATTATGTTTTCCATCAGATCTGTAGTCATTTTGTAAAACTTATATCTTGAGATCTAGAACTCAAACCGACCCCTAAATAGTTCCCAGAGTTCACAGATTGAGCTGGCTAACTTTCTTAAGCAGCCCAACCTCACGGATAAGGACTTTATCTATGGAAAATAACGGCATCTTTGCTGTTAGGTCTGATCCGGGTCTGTTCATATATGTCATTTTGTTTTCATCATTTCTAAGGATTGGAAAAGGATCCAGAGTGATTCCAAGTTTCTATATGTTCCTGATATTATGAATTTATGATCTGGAGCATATGGGGTGTTATTTCCAATTATAAATTGGTTAGAATGGATCCACACTCCAGATTAGTGGGCAGTCACCAGCTTTTGCTAGTGCTGTGATTGTCCACAATGTGAATTTTATATCTGGAGTTTGGGAGATGCTTTTCATTCAATTCCAACTCTAAGACTTTCATTTGTATGTCCTTTACTTCTCTGAATTTTGTTTTGGACGAATTCTACTCACAAGTTGGGTAGAATTTTAAAACATCACTTGACTGTATTGTTGGAGACAGAAGTGATACACCATTTTGTAAAATTCATATTTAATTCATCTTTTAGAGTTAGAATGAGTTCTTTATATTTGTGGAATCCTGAGCAATCATAGTTTCCTATAAAATTTAGTTAAGGCTATGTTTCTATTTTAGATTTTGGAGTAAATCCGTTTTGAACAGCAGGTCTGTTTTAGAGACCTTGCTGTGATTACTCTTTTCTCAACTCATAGCTTCATTACTTCTCCTTTCTAACCTTTAGTCCTTCTTAGGTGAGGTTTTGAAGTTTGCTCAAGCTTAGCAGCATTATTTGATTTTTAGCTATCCTTACTACTCACTCAAGGTGAGTTCTGCCATACCTTTGTATTTATGATTGTGTTTGCTAGTTAGCTCGTGTGTGATTATTTGAATTTATTATAAAAGCATGCTATATAAGTATTCTTTTAATTCGTACATGTGCACTGTATGTAACTAATCATGGATATGGGGACACCACCAAAGGATACGGATTACCGGTGCGGTGGGTAGGTAAGATCACCAACGTAATACTCATCGTGAGGTGCGATGATTAGGGCCAAGTGATACAGGATCTTCCTGGTGCGGTTCAAACCTACAAGTCCTTCTTGTATTATTGGCGTCGATTCGTTCTTTGCCCTTATTATACAACTATAATTGGAAAATGGATTAGGGTTAGTAAATATGAATGTTAGTACAATGTCTGTGTTTGAATTCACTAAGCTTTGTGCTTACTGTTTCCCTTATAACTTTTCAGGTGTTAAGATTAAAGAGGCTAAGGCTTGACATGGAGCACTGGGACATCGCTACTAGTTATTTTTGTTGGGACCTTATTATTATTATTACTTCCACACATATTTTATATGATTATTAAGTTGATGGATTATGTTATGACTATTTCAGTTGTTTTAATTTAATTTAAGATGGGTTTTAAAATTTAAAATTTTTGCAAAATTTAGGTGTCACAAGTTGGTATCAGAGCCACAGTTTGAGGGAACTAGGCATTCTTGTGGATGTTCTAGACTCAAATTTGAGGCTCTATAAGAGTTTATTTTCTTTTTAAAAGATTTTTCAAACTTTCTGAAGACTAGTAGTGGAAGATGTCGCGGTGTGCCAGTCGGCCAGCCAAGTAAGCCTTATTTCTTATGTTAAATGTTTATGTTAAATTGTTGACTATGAATTGGATTCTGCTAGTCTTAAAATGTTAGATTACACACTTATTTAGTGTTAACATGTGAGAGAGTTGTAAAATTAACGACTAGAGCGAGCTGGAAATTTTGAAACTAGACGCGAATGCGAAATTGGAACTTGTGTGGAAGGTAGTAGAAGGGCCCCTACTATTTGAAACATAGGTTCCAGTTTCGGGCCGGGGCAAGGTTGAGAAATTTTCGGCAAGCTGAGTGTTTCGTCTTCCTAGAAATATCTAGGCTGAATTATTTCTAAATATTTTCCTCCTTCTACGGATACAGATGGCTCCGCCTGCTCGACTTAATCAGCTCCAAATGGAGCAAGTTAGGGATATTGTCGCTGAGGAATTCAATAACACTTTCAACGAACTAATCCTGGGTGTGACCAATGAGATAATCAACCAGGTCGGTGCTCTTCTGGATGAGCGCCTCGCAACTATTCCCAAGGGAGCGTTACCGGCTCCGCCCCTTCGGGATTCGGCATACTACTTCGAGAAGTTCAGCAAGTGTAGCCCTCCTCTTTGGAATGGTGAATCCGATCCAGTTGCCACTAAGCACTGGGTGTCAGATGTTGAGGGCGCCTTCATGAATGTTGGGTGTCCAGACCAGTACAAAGTTGTGATCGCCATGAATCAGTTGCGAAAAAGGGTAAAGACATGGTGGAACACCATCACCGCTCTATTAAACGAAGAAGAAGTGAGGGCCATGTCTTGGGCCCAATTTGTGGAGAGGTTCGAGTCACAATATGTGCCTAAGGTGGAGTAGCAGCGGATGCAGCAAGAGTTCATGGCCTTAGAGCAGACTACCGAGTCCGTTAGCGACCTGAACGCCAAGTTCTTGGAGATGCTATCTTTTTGTCCCTCGTTTGCTGGGAACAAGGCCTGGTTGGTCAGCCGATACACTGCCATTCTACGTACCGAGATTCGGGAATTCGTTAGCATGCAGAAGTTCCCAAATTTATTCGGGATCATGGATGCAGCGAGGAGGAGGGAAATCAAGTTGCAGACCTAGTCCAAGAGGAAGGCCAATGACACCTCTTCTAAGACATCTGGAGATGTCCAAAAAAAGAAAAATCAAGGTGGTAAGTCAAGGTATGAGTACAGGCTGTCTTCAGGTCAGGGCGAGAAAAATCCGTTGATATGCTACAACTGCAAAAAGCCAGGGCATCATTGGAAGAATTGTAGGGATCCCCCTATGAGTGCAATTCCTCAGATTACTTTTTCTGCTCCCGTCTGTTATCACTGCAACGAGATGGGACACAAGAAGCCTGAATGCCCGAAGTTGAAGGCTGGTAAAGGAGGCGGGGGTACAAATCCTGCAATTGCATCATCTTCTAAGGGACCCATTATGGTGACATGAGGACGTGCTCACCAGATGACTGCGGATGAGCCGGTGATTACCACGACAGTGGAAGGTAAATTTTTTTTTCCTTTCTCTCCACCCTTGCATTATTTAATAAATGGTAGTTAGAATTGTTTACATGATTGTATGTGGTGAATCAGGCACTTATTTGCTAGATTCTGAGCCCACTGTTGTTATGTTTGATAGCGGTTGTACCCATTCTTTTGTATCTTGCACGTTTATTAATCGTTTGGGGCGTAGTATCGGAAAATTGGCTCGCCCAATGGTTGTCGAAGTTGCCGACAACCGCACTATTTATGTCACCGATGTTTATCGGGGTTGCACTCTCGAGTTTTTTGGAGTTGAATTCCCTATTGATCTTATCCCTATTGCGATGTGAGAGCTCTGCGTTATCGTAGGCATGGATTGGCTTGATGCTTTTGATGTGGAAATCCACTATCGTAAAAAGCAAGTTCGTGTTCGAAACCCTAGAGGTGGAGAACTTATTATTCAGGGGGACATTCCACGTTTGGCTATGGCTTCTTGCTCTTCTGCTATAGCACTAGATGACGTTCCTATCGTTTCTGACTTCAACGATGTTTTCCGGAGGAACTCCCTGGCTTTCCACCTATTCGGCAAGTGGAGTTTCGCATTGATTTGGTGCCAGGTGCGACTCCGGTAGCGAAATCTCCTTACCTCTTGGCACCACTTGAAATGAAAGAGCTCCAAGATCAACTTCAAGAACTAAGTGATAAAGGGTTTATACGGCCAAGCTGCTCACCTTGGGGTGCTCCTATTCTCTTTGTGAAGAAGAAAGATGGATCCCAACAAATGTGTATTGATTATAGGGAGCTAAACAAGCGCACGATAAAGAATAGGTATCCGTTGCCATGTATTGATGATCTTTTTGATCAGCTTCAAGGATCGTCTTGGTTTTCCAAGATTGATTTACGTTCCGGTAACCATTAGATGTGGGTTCGTGAAGAAGACATTGAGAAAACAACATTTCGTACTCGTTATGGGCACTTTGAGTTCGTGGTGATGCCTTTTGGGCTCACCAATGCACCCGCAACATTTATGGATCTCATGAATCGGGTGTGTAGCCCAATGCTTGACCGTTTGGTCATAGTGTTCATAGATGACATCTTGGTCTATTCTAAGAGCAAAGAGGAGCGTGAGCAACACCTTTGGGAGATTCTGGAAACTCTGGCAAGAGAAAGGCTTTATGCTAAATTCTCAAAATGTGAATTTTGGTTGGAAGAAGTTCAGTTCTTGGGGCATGTGGTAAACAAACACGGTATTAAGGTCGATAAAGCCAAGGCTGATGTGGTTAAACAATGCAAGATTCCAAAAACACCTTCTGAAATTCGCAGTTTCTTGGGTTTAGCCGGTTATTACCGGAGGTTCATTGAAAATTTATCTAAAATCACCTTGCCACACATCGTATTGACCACGAAATCAGTGAAATTCGTTTGCGGCCCAAGCAGCAGTTGGCGTTTGATGAGTTGAGGAAACGATTGCGTGATGCTCCAATTATGGCCTGACCTAATGGGGTTTAGGATATGGTGGTTTACTGTGATGCATCGCTTCAGGGTCTTGGTGCCGTGTTAATGCAACGAGATAGGGTGATAGCCTATTCCTCCCGACAGCTGAAACCCCACGAACGAAACTACCCCACTCATGATTTGGAGCTTGGGGCTGTTGTTTTCTTTGTTAAGATTTGGAGACACTATCTCTACGAAGTGAAGTTTATCATATACACTGACCATAAGAGTCTGAAATATTTGTTCGAGCAATGGGATTTGAACATGAGGCAGATCAGATGGTTGGATGTGGTAAAAGATTATGATTGTGAAATTCACTACCACCCCGGTAAAGCTAATGTGGTAGCTGGTGCTCTCAGTCGTAAACAATCTGCCGAACCGATTCGAGCTAAGTGTCTCCGGATCACGATGGTGTCGTCTTTGTTAGATCTAATCTGGGACGCCCAAAAGATGACAATACTGGAGGAAAACATCAGGTGTGAGAAGATTGGGAAAGAGTTGCCTAAGATGGAACGAGACGGGCGGGGTTTGCTGACTCGCTACGGTAGTGTTTGGGTTCCATATACCGGGGGAAATCGGAAAACCCTAATGGATGAGTCTCATAAGTCAAAATTCTCTATCCATCCTGGTGCTACTAAAATGTACCGGGACCTTCAGGAGGCTTATTGGTGGCATTGAATGAAGAATGATGTGGCTCGATTTGTGGAAGAATGTATGACCTATCGGAAGGTCAAGGCGGAACACCAACAACCGCATGGGAAGTTGAAACCATTGGAGATTCCTGAATGGAAATGGGAGCATCTAACCATGGACTTCATTACAAAACATCCTAGAACTGCCCGAGGAGCCGATACGATATGGGTGATTGTTGATCATTTGACTAAGAGTGCTCACTTTCTGGCTATAAAGGAGAGCTCATCGACGGCGAAATTAGCCGAGATCTTTGTTCGGGAGATTGTCTCATTACTTGGGGTGCCCGTTTCTATCGTCTCTGATCGGGACACCCGATTTACTTCTCGGTTCTGGAGGAAGTTTCAAGAGGAGTTGGGCACACAATTACATTTTAGCACCGCCTTCCATTCACAGACAGACATGCAGAGTGAGCGGACGATTCATACCTTGGAGGACATGCTTAGGGCATGTGCGATTGATCTTAGGGGTAGTTGGGATGCCCATCTACATCTAGCTGAGTTTTCTTATAACAACAACTATCACTCGAGCAGTAAAATGCCTCCGTATGAAGCCTTGTATAGGAGGAAGTGCAAGACGCCCGTTTGTTGGGGTGAGGTTGGGCAGAGGGTACTTGGGAGTACCGATATCTTCAGAAAAGTTATGCCGACAAAAGACGCTCCAATATTGAGTTCCAGGTGGGAGATTATGTGTTGCTCAAAGTCTTCCCCTGGAAAGGTGTGATTCGATTTCGAAAGCGGGGAAAGCTCGGACCCCGATTCATTGGACCCTACAAGGTCATAGCCCGTGTGGGAAAGGTGGCTTACCGTTTAGAGCTGCCTGACGAGCTTAGTCTAATTCATAATATGTTCCATGTGTCTCAGTTACAAAAATGCATTGTTGATGAGACCGTTGTGATACCACTGGAGGACATCCCGATTGACGAGCGTCTCAATTATGTTGAGAAACCAATCGCTATTTTAGAACGAAAGACCAAAGCTCTCTGCATCAAGACAATAAACCTGGTTAAGGTGCAATGGCAACATAGGAAGGGTTCAGAATGGACTTGGGAACCGGAATGCGAGATGCGGGCTCATTATCCGGATCTATTTCTAGGCGTTGACTTCGAGGATGAAGCCCGTTCTTAGTGGGGGAGATTTATAACGCCCGGGTTTTTCTCGGTACGTTTGGTTATTTTAATTTAAATATTCTTGTAACCTTGGGTTAATTTATTTAACCAAGGTCTGATTTCTTATGTTATTGGACTCTTTTGATCATCTTGCAAACTCCTTTTATTGAAGTCCATGGGCTATGGGCCTATTTGCAAAGTCCATCTAGTAAATAGTACTTAATGTGTTAATTGAGTCATTTGGAACACACATAAGAAAAACACTCTAAACCCTACTCTCTCTCTCTCTCACATCGTCCTCTGTCTCTCTTTAGGATCAAGAGCAGCCAAGGGGCTGTTGTTTGGAGCTTAATTCTTGTTCCTTTCCAGCCTGGATTCATCTTGGTATGAACCTCCTTATCATTTCTTACATCTTGATTCATAACCTTGTTCTGGTTTTATGATTTCATCTTCACTTCTTCTCCTTCTTATTTGATTTGTATCTCTTTTGTTATTTGCAAATAATTGTATGTTATACATCATCTCAAGATCCTATCTTCACCCCATATATGGGGGATGATGGATCTAGGGGATTACATGTTACAAAAGATCATGGAAACCCTAAAAGGGAGAATGGTGATTTTATGTGCTTTATGTTCATTTTCATGTTGATTATTATTACAATCTTGTGGCAAATAGAAATCCTAATGATACCTAACCCTTTTTAGTACAACCATGATCATGGGGACTAAATTGGGATGATGAACACATCTTAAAATGTGTTTCAAAGGGAAGAGGATGGATAAGCCAAAAAGGAATCACGGGTGGCTACGATTCTGTTTTCCATCAGATCTGTAGTCATTTTGTAAAACTGATATCTTGAGATATAGAACTCAAACCGACCCCAAACCAGTTCCCAAAGTTCACAAATTGAGTTGGCTAACTTTCTTAAGCACGACAACCTCACGGATAAGGACTTTATCTATGGGAAATAATGGCATCTTTTCTATTAGGTCTGATCCGGGTCTGTTCATATATGTCATTTTGTTTTCATCATTTCTAAGGTTTGGAAAAGGATCCAAAGTGATTCCAAGTTTCTATATGTTCCTGATATTATGAATTCAAGATATGGAGCAGATCGGGTGTTATTTCCAATTATAAATTGGTTAGAATGGATCCACACTCCAGATTAGTGGGCAGTCACCAGCTTTTGCTAGTGCTGTGATTGTCCACAATGTGAATTTTATATCTGGAGTTTGGGAGATGCTTTTCATTCAATTCCATCTCTGAGACTTTCATTTGTATGTCTTTTACTTCTCTGAATTTTTTTTTGTACGAATTCTACTCACAAGTTGGGTAGAATTGGTCAACATCACTTGACTTTATTGTTGGAGACAGAAGTGATACTCCATTTGTAAAATTCATATTTAATTCATCTTTTGGAGTTGGAATGAGTTCTTTATATTTATGGAATCCTGAGCAATCATAGTTTCCTATAAAATTTAGTTAAAGCTATGTTTCTGTTTTAGATTTTGCAGTAAATCAATTCTGAACAGCAGGTTTGTTTTAGAGACCTTGTTGTGATTACTCTTTTCTCAACTCATAGCTTCATTACTTCTCCTTTCTAGCCTTTAGTCCTTCTTAGGTGAGGTTTTAAAGTTTGCTCAGGCTTGGTAGCATTATTTGATTTTTAGCTATCCTTATACTCACTCAAGGTGAGTTCTCCCACACCATTGTATTGATGATTGTGTTTGCTAGTTAGCTCCTGTGTGATTATTTGAATTTATTATAAAAGCATGATATATAAGTATTGTTTTAATTCGTACATGTGCACTGTATGTAACTAATCATGGATATGGGGACACCACCAAAGGATACAGATTTACCAGTGCGGTGGGTAGGTAAGATCACCAACGTAATACTCATCGTGAGGTGCGGTGATTAGGGCCATGTGATACGGGATCTTCCCGGTGCGGTTCAAACCTACAAGTCCTTGTTGTATTATTGGCGTTGATTCGTTCTTTGCCCTTATTATACAACTATAATTGGAAAATGGATTAGGGTTAGTAAATATGAATGTTAGTACACTGTCTGTGTTTGAATTCACCATGCTTTGTGCTTACTGTTTCCCTTATAACTTTTCGAGTGTTAAGATTAAAGAGGCTAAGGCTTGACATGGAGCACCAGGACATCGCTACTGGTTATTTTTTTTGGGACCTTATTATTATTATTACTTCTGCACTTATTTTATATGATTGTTAAGTTGATGGATTATGTTATGACTATTTCAGTTGTTTTAATTTATGATGGGTTTTAAAGTTTGAAATTTTTGCAAAATTTGGGTGTCACACACGTGAGTTTGATCCATGGAGGAGAAAAATCAGAGGTTGGGTCTCTTGGGTCCCATATGGGTCCTACATGGGGTTATACCCCCATTTAATGCCCAAGAACACTCCAAACCGGGTGCATCAGGATCAGAAAGCCGAGATTTTTTTTCAAAGGTACCTTTAGATAGAGTTTAATTCAAGGATACTGGTGTTGGATTAGGTATCTAAGTTCATAACTATTTATGGGATGTACTTGACCTGGTTGGCATGGTCCACTTGGGTTGTATGGCATTACAACACTTGGATAGACTAAATGAGAGAAAGGACACTTAAGGATTATTAATATATTATAAGTTCTAATATATTAATAATATTATTTAATTGGTATTGATCAAAGAATTAATTTGGAATTAATTAAGTGATCAAAAAGAGACTAATTAAATATATGGGGTTGATTGTGTAAATAATCTATTCTTATATAGTGGGCTAATGATCGATGGTTTGTATGGATTGGGTTAAAACCCATAAGGTGCTCCATGGATAATCCATGGAGGTTACAAACCCATGGATCATGGAATATGAAAAGCCATGACAATTAGGGTTTACATGGTGTAACCCTACTTGTGCCATAACTATATAAGAAGCTCCAAGGCAAGCAAAATCGGCCACTAAGAGAAGAACAAGAGGACAATACAATTTTGAGGTTAAGTGAACTTCTCTCAAGTCTATTCCAAGAGTTGTAGTGTTGTGTGAGACATTTAAGGCATCACACCGTAGGTGCTAAGCTCACAAGGTTCTCAAGGAATCCAAGCAATTAAAGGTATGTATTTCTTACTAACTTTTATGTTTAAAAGTTCCCCATGTATTCTAGATAGGTTATGAACCTTGAAAAAACAAATTTGCATGTATCATAGAAAAAACATAGATCCAAGGTGTCTAGGGTTGCATGTACACCATAGGAGTGTCAGACTACTCAAAACCCTTCAGTGGTATCAGAGCCTAGGTTTGTTTTCTTGATACTTGATGCTACATGTTTTTTAAAAAGTTGAAATTCTGCATTTTTGCATCTGACTGATCACTACAATGTTGCAGTCTTTACCACGACGTGATGATGCCCTTGTATGCAGAATTTCGGAGTTTTCCTTGGTATTGGATTAGGATTATTACCCTAAACTATTTTTTGAACCTTAAAACTTGTTTTTGACGTGGTAATGATTATGCTAATCCAATTTCAAAGGTTATTATCAAAATTTCAAGTTTTATATTGTTTATTTATGATTCTTGAAAATTGTTGATATGCATGTTCATGAACTTATGAGTTTAGAAGATCATAGTAATCATTTGTAACTTGCTTGTTAGTTTAATTCTTGATCATTATGTGTTTTAATGGAATCCATAATTTCTCCTCAGGTTATGGATTACCAAAAGTGACTCTTTTAAAGTCCATTATGAAACACATAGGTTACATAAAATGAAAACTCTCTCATTTTAATAAACCATTTAACTCATAAGTTATGAAAGATGAAAAGTTTTGAAAGTTACAAAACTTGCCCTCAAGTTTTGGAACATGTAAAGTCACTCTAAAAACTTTAGTTCCAACCCCTAGAATTTTAAAAGTTAAAATTCAACCCTTATACTTTATAGTATTATAAGTTTAGTAATAATTATATATGTATAAGAATAAGTCGTTTTACCGTTAGTAGACTTCATTCACAAAGTCGGTCTATAAGGGGGTATAAGGTTGCTGCCTATATAAAATGGCAGCTTAATGAGTGTCCACTCTTAACCACCACTTCCTTGATCGGTGGAAGATCGTTAGTCGAACAGGTAAGACAAGGACTTTAAATCTTCATTAAAAGTATTAATGATAAATATAAAGTAACTAAATGTTCTAGAAATTCCCAATCTTAGTTACTTTAGGAAAATGTGAATAAGGTGCTAACCCATGAAATTAAACAATTCACTTTGCTTAAGTCGGTTAGTGGAGCGCGTGTGGTTAACCGACACACTAGCTGGACTTAACAAGGTAGGCAAAGGGTAACTTAATGTTTATCGTAGTATCGATGGAGTGTGTGTGGTTAACCGGCACATCAATTGAGGGGTAAAATATTAAGGGTACCAAGTAATTTGCCTGGTTACTTTACACCTTGTTTTGTGATCCTCGGCATCCTAGTCACAAACCCTGAAGGCCACACTCGAGATTGAAATATGACATTGAAAAGTTCAATGAATCTCAAAGATTCTAGGAGTTTCAAAACCGATTAAAACCTAATAGTTATTTCATTTTTTCATGGTGGAAATTGGTGAATCGTCATTCGCCTACCTTCAAATATTCTATAGCTTGGATCACGGCATCCCTCTTCCAAGTTATAAAATAACGTGTTGGGTCCTAGCCTTAATATTCAATTAATGACTTTAAATCAACTATCCTGAATATCTCCCATTAGATGTCCGGTTTAGACATCTATGATCTTCGTAAATCTCTTGGAACAAGCTTTCCTAATGAAGATGATGTCCCATGGTTGGATCATGAAAATCATTCTTCACTTCCTCCACCTCCTCCAATTATTCTCCCTAACCTACAAGTTCAAGGTCACTCAAGCCCTATTGGCAACCAAGGTCTATGCGTGCTCACATCTTGGAGATGAAGTCACATATTGACAAGCCGGGAGAGTTGGGTGTCAAAGTCTTGAGATAGTTGGTTGTTCAATCACTTTCTATGTCTTATAGTAAGTGTCCTTTGGGACTACTATGTAAAAGACTATGACATGACCCTTAATGATCTTATCTATTTGGTTGGTGCTGCCGAATCAACAATGATTTGGTGCACTGGTAGAGCAAATTGGATTAGTAGATCAACTTCCCAAACAACAATGGACATTGACAATTGGTAACATTGGAAATCCAAAGAAGTTTTCTCTTCCTAATGGAAAGGGATCGACCATGGTCAACTCAGTTGAGCATCCCATGTACCATTACCAAAGAGTCCATATGGTTCTATTGCCAAAGGAAGGGGCATTGGTTGCAAAGCTGCCCTATTTACCTAAAAGATCATAAGGTTGGTCAAGTCAAAAGAAAAATTGACTCCACTTCAGGTAAGTTCACACTCTAACTCTATTAAGTTCCTATTTGGAGATTTTTATTACATGATGTGACTGGGTCACATGTTGAAGTTTTAAGAATAAAAAAAAAGAGAGGAAGCTTAAAGAAGAGTAAGTTGATTCTGATCGCGAAGATGGATTTCGATTGCATGGTTCAGTGATCAGAATTTTTGAGCTACTACTTAAGAGTTGTTATAGATTTCTTAGGAATAGATAACAACATAGTTTCCATATGCATTTTCATTGTAAGGATAAGTTTTTTTTTCAAGTTTAAATAAAAGAAAAGTTTCGTTTTTATTTATTCTAAATATCCTTACAGTGGCATTTGTAAAAAATTATTGTTTATATGATTCCATTGATAGCAACATTGGAAAATGGATTTGATTCTTTCGTTTGTGGTATTGTCATAATTTACCAAATTAGGAGAGATTCTCATTACCTAAGTTTCAGTTGGATAGAAACTTGGATTCATGCAAGTCGTACGATGAATTAGAATTTTCATCTTTGGAAAATTAAGACTAATACCTTGTTCACATGTGTGACAACCCGAAATTTTCATTTGTATAAACTCCGCAATCAAGCACATCAAAAATTAGCCAAATTCATCTCAAAACATTTTTAGCCGGTTTTAAGTCCGTTTGAGTATTTTATTTTATATTCGTCAAGCGGGCAAATAGAAGGAGGTATACTTTAGAGTTTGCCGTGTATCACGTAAGCCGCGAAACTCCAAAAGTTTGGAGTTTACGGTCGTAAACATGGAGTTTACGAACGTAAACCCCAAAGAGTATAAATATGACACTTAATCATTTTTAGCTCATTTTTCACTTCTCAACTCAAGAACACCAAGAATTCTCTCTAAAGTATCATATCATATTTCCATTAAATCCGCCAAAATGTAAGTGTTCTCTTCGTAGATTCGTTCATATAACACTTTATCTTGTGTTTATACTCGATTTAATCCATGGAAATCTCATCTTTTCTTAGATCTTCAAGTGTTCATCAAGAACACCAAGAACACCAAGACACACACTAGTGTTCTTGGGCTCCAAACACTCTTTCGAGCTTCCTATAAGTAACTACACTCCTCCTATCAAGTTATTCACTTAGAATACATGTTAAACCCTTGAACAACATCAAGATCCCCAAGAAAAACATGTGTTTACGATTTGGGGAGATCTCCTAAAACCGTAAACACCTTCCAATGGTGTTTAAGTGCCCTTAACACCTTTTATGGCTTGTATAAGTAACTAGAACCTTGCATGCATAAGATAGAAACACCAAAACACGAAAGGAATGGGGAAACATGAGTTGACGGCCGGAAACCCATGTGTTTACGACCGTAAACTCCGAAGGAGTGGTCAGAGGAACGTTTTTATTTTTGGCCGGTTTTAAGTCCGTTTGAGTATTTTATTTTATATTCGTCAAACGGACAAATAAAAGGAGGTATACTTTAGAGTTTTCCGTGTATCACGTAAGCCGTGAAACTCCAAAAGTTTGGAGTTTACGGTCGTAAACATGGAGTTTACGGCGTAAACCCCAAAGAGTATAAATATGACACTTAATCATTTTTAGCTCATTTTTCACTTCTCAACTCAAGAACACCAAGAATTCTCTCTCAAATATCATATCACATTTCCGTCAAATCCGCCAAAATGTAAGTGTTTTCTTCGTAGATTCGTTCATATAACACTTTATCTAGTGTTTATACTCGATTTCATCCATGGAAATATCATCATTGCTTAGATCTTCAAGTGTTCATCAAGAACACCAAGACACACACTAGTGTTCTTGGGCTCCAAACACTCTTTCAAGCTTCCTATAAGTAACTACACTCCTCCTATCAAGTTATTTACTTAGTATACATGTTAAAACCTTTAAGAACATCAATATCCCCAAGAAAAACAAGTCTTTACGGTTTGGGGAGATCTCCCAAAACCGTAAACACCTTCCAATGGTGTTTAAGTGCCCTTAACACCTTCTATGGCTTGTATAAGTGACTAGAACCTTGCATGCATAAGATAGAAACACCAAAACACGAAAGGAATGGACAAACATGAGTTTACGGACGTAAACCCATGTGTTTACGACCGTAAACTCCCAAGGAGTGGTCCAAGGACCGTAAACTCCAAAGAAGGGTCATTTTGAGCCCTAGTCACTTCCTTAGCCCTTGATTCGAGTCTAGCTTAATTCCTTGCGTGGTTTACGACCTTTAGGGACCCAATGGCACCACTTCCATGAGTTTACGGTCGTAAAATCATTGGGGAAGTGGTTCAGAAACCTTAAACACCCATACGGGCCACCATTTGAGGAGTAAACTCCGATGTCAGGCCATACTCTCTTTATATGCAACCCTTAGTACTCCTAGCACTTGTAGCAAAGTGTTTTCATGTATTAGGATGTCCTTACTTGCACAATTAGTTATTAAACGACTAATCAGATACTTAAATGTATCACTATATGTTAAATAGGATTCACGTTTGTGTTCAAGTCCTCACTAGACACTTAGCATCCTATACCGTCCGTTCATCCGAATCACCCACATCAGGTGAGTTCATACCCCTTAATCAAACTTTTTAAATGATTTTAAATGCTTTTAGGGGGGGGGATACAAGTGAACTAGTAAGTTATTAGATCACTCACATGTGATTAATAACTGGCTAGCAAATAGATTTCTACATGTTAAACTGTTTTTATCCAGCTAAAGGTTTTCAAATTTTGTTTTTATAAACTGACGTCAAGTCATAAATTCTTATTTATAGATTTTCCAAAGGTTTTACCAAAAACTTCTTTTTATACTTTTATATTGTCAAATGCATGCCTGTATATGTAGGGTTATATAAGTAATGTTTAAAGGACTTAGGAAGGCTAACTCACTTCAATTCCTTTTCCTTGTTTGGATGTGGCTTTAGAGTAACGCTTATCCATCCGAAGGTCGTTTAAATATTAGTTATATATTATGTATACATATATAGTCATAAAAGTTCCATCAAGCAATTCATCACCTTTGAGGCAAAGGCATCCAGATAACCTCTCAAGTAAACTATAATAGCTATAGTTTAGAAACCAACCATAACTTTCATAAAGGAGAACTTAGTTATATTTGTATTCTAAAAACTTGTGCTTTTAATAAAAGAAAGGTTTATAGAAATCCGAACACGAGATACAACCCTATGACGCGGATTTCACCATTGTCGAATGGTAACCAGAGTCTCCTGGAGGGAGAGTGAGCATTGTGTGTATAGATATATACGGGACAGAAACTCCCACATCCTGAATACTAGCTAGAGTCCCGACCGACCAAGCCAAGGGGTGACAAATGTCACATTCATTCCGACGCCAGCAGGTTGTCAAGTATTCGATCGTCAATCAGTATGGTTACGAGTATCTTTACATTTACCTTATAATTCATGGCTTTAAGGTAAGAAGTATTATCACGATATTTTTTATATATGAAACCATCATGATATATTTTCCTAGTTATATACTAGGCCACATTTTAAACCGTTAAACTAATCTACATAAGATTAAAGGCTATTTTAGACTCTCCGAGGCGTATTGTTCACTTAATACTTCCTGGAGTCTGTATTTCATTCTTTAGACTCTCCGAGGCGTATTGTTCACTTAATACTTCCTGGAGTCTGTATTTCATTCTTTTAGACGCTCTGAGGCGTATTGTTCACTTAATACTTCCTGGAGTCTGTATTTCATTCTTTTAGACTCTCCGAGGCGTATTGTTCCCTTAATACTTCCTGGAGTTTGTATTTCATTCTTTTAGACTCTCCGAGGCGTATTGTTCACTTAATACTTCCTGGAGTCTATTTTTTATTTACTTTTCGCCAGCAGTGTTACTGCCGAGGTAAAATATTATTTTCCCTATCACTTTTGCTTATGATCTTCTCACGTATTCTTTAAAGTATAAACTATATTTCAATAATGATTGTACTTTTGGGGGAAATTACTCCTTAAACATAAAACAATTGGGTCTTGGTAGAGGACTGCTTTTAGTAGAGATACTCCTTGGTTTAAACATAAAACAATTGGGTCTTGGTAGAAGACTACTTTTATTAGAAAATATAGGATTTTCTGGAAAAGATTCTAATACTCTGTATACTCAAGTCACCATCACCTAGTGAGATTATTTTGAAGTAAAACAAGTA
Source organism: Lactuca serriola (assembly GCF_051521515.1). Taxonomy (NCBI): domain Eukaryota; kingdom Viridiplantae; phylum Streptophyta; class Magnoliopsida; order Asterales; family Asteraceae; genus Lactuca; species Lactuca serriola. The sequence goes on along the minus strand of NC_136414.1, from coordinate 118,670,001 downwards.
TTTATAACCAATGTCATTAAATACTTATGAACTCACCATCATTAAAATGCCAATACTCGCTTTCAAAATAACTTGTATTCTCAGATCATAAATAGACAGGTACACTCCGGGAGCTTTTGCGAAGTCAGCCTAGTACCAAGCTGCAGCTTATGTTATTTCCTATATCTACTTTGATGTTATTGTTAAATGTAACCTATGTAAAATTATTACTATTAATGCAATGGTTGTTGTACTTTGAGTCAAGAATCGAATATATAATTAAAATACTATAGGAGAATTTTAGGAATCATTAATAACCTTGTGTGAAAAACTAAAAAGATCTTTATTGATATACCTATGACTACAGAGTGTATACTCCCAAGGTTATATATATAGTGAGGATCTCATAGTCTGAGAATGTGTGGTTTCGCTCTACTTCCTTTTCCTTGTTTGGATGTGGATATAGAGTAGTACCACATATTCGAAGTCCTATCAGATCTAAGTCATATATGATTTGTGTACACTATGAAATTGTAGCAGGACTCAATATGGATCACCCAGTGAAATGTTTTAATATTCTCTTAGAATTCTTTAGACATTTCCATTCTCGCACGATTTTCCATTAGAAAACCTTACCCACTTCAATAATCGACAGAAGAGTCGATACAGACCCAGAAGAGGTTCATTGAGAAGGTTTCCAATTAGGAAATAAATGAACAGGGACGAGACTGTTGAAACCACCATGTGCCTAAACCTTTTAGGGACATCGGTGGGAAATTCGCCTGAACATCCAAGATACCAGTCATCCATCATGAAATAATGACACTCAGAGTCAGAATCGGAATCAAAGGGAAGGTGGAGCAGAAATTCAATATGTCTACAACAAAAGAGAACCCTAGGTAAGTACCCGAAGAAAGCCAACGCCTGTTCCAGTCAAGGATAAGAGGTGGACAGAGGGAGCCAATACATGGAACCCGAGAAGTGTCTTTACCCCCTTATCATCACGCTAATAAATCCATAAAATAATACAATTTAGTGAGTTAGTGATTTCACTACTCACACTACGTGCTAGGCAAACCGTCTTTCCAGTCGCAATTAATACGAATAGATCGGATATCAAAACCTCGATTGAGAGTGTTTAGCCATAAGTTTTCATGAGCCTTTTCTTCTGTGGTCTTCGTTCCGAACTTCTCTCAAATCTTCTCTGTAACACCGGAATTTTCAAAACAAAATTTTGATTTAAAATCGCTTATCTCTTTAACACTTTTCATAAAAATCCCGTTTTGTTTAAATTACAATACATGACTATTTTGTTCATTCAATTAATAAACCAGGATCCTCAAAACAAACGCTTCCTCTGGTGTGTACAATCGAGTCGGTGCCATCCCATGATTCTGAGAAAACCTGAAACACACGAAACACTGTAAGCACGAAGCTTAGTGAGTTCCCCAAAATACCACTCTAACACATATTAGCCACTCAAGGCTATAACTTTGTTGACCTTCTGGTCAGTATGTATCAGTGGGACCCTCCAGTCCCAACTCTCGGTGGGCCCTCTGGCCCTAACTCTATGGACCCAAAGGTCCTAACTCTGAGAACTCTAAATCACATATCACAATAAATCTCAACACATAAATAACATACAAATACACTGGCACATAATTCTAAAAATACCATATATAACATATATTAGCCACTCGAGGCTATAACTCTGTGGGCCCTTGGGCCCTAACTCTGCGGACCCTCTAGTCCTAGCTCTGTGGACCTTTCAGTCCTAACTCTGATATACACACAGCATAAATCATGTAGAAATAATGCAGTGCCACACATCACATAGACAACATATAATATCTCCATCACATAACTCTGTTACCACTCTAGGTAAAGTATAGTGAGAAAACTCACCTGGCAAGCAGAAAGCAGATATTCTCACACTTGAATCTCGAACTCGCCACCGCCTAACACATAAGGCAAATACTCTCATGAATATAACTATTGAGACTAGACTCAAACCTCTCTTGGCACCCACAGAAGGGTAAAAGACCATTTTACCCCTCTATTGACTCTAATGTCTAATCATTGACTAAACCCCCAAAGTCAACGAAGTCAACTGTCAACCTTGACCATACTCGTCGAGTGCACCAATGTGACTCGGTGAGTCCATGCATGTCCTTCACACTCCTGGTCCTCACTCGACTCATTGAGTCAACCCTCCATTCATCAAATCAACACTGATCGCGAATCGCGGGACAACTCGTCCCAACTCGTCGAGTATGACTCTTGACTCAGCGAGTCCAGTCGTAGACCGATTCCTCTAGTTCCCTTCCGACTCACTGAGTCGTTCCTCAACTCGGCGAGTCACTAACTGTGTGATTATCAGGAAAACCCTAGCCCTACTCGCTGAGTCCGACTCTTGACTCGGCGAGTTCATGCCGTGCTCAAACTGTAATGACCTCCTGAGGTCAGATCCGTTCCTCCAATCTATAGATATGGCCTTCCCAAGCATGATAATCACGTAAAGTTCCAATCTTGGTGCTCATGCAAGGCTCAAGAACTCTATTCGAAGAAATGACCCCAAATATGACACCCTAGTCTCATTCCTTCCACTAATACACATAAAACTCAGAGGGTTAAGGTCTCTGGACCTCTTTGGATCCAGATCCAAATCCTTAACACAAGAAGGGCCAAATGTTCACCAGATCTAGTCTCTAAAGGGTTTAGAAAACCCTAACTCCAAAAATAATCACCAAAACCGAGGAAGGGTCGAATCAATACCTCAAGAATGGTGTCTCTGGCTTTGAACTTCACAGAATAGCACCCTCTTCAGCCCCTCTCTTGCCCTGGTCACCTTCTTCTTGCAATAATACTAACACAAGGATCAAAATGGCCGCTTCTCCCTCACAAATGCTCCAGCTCTCTTAGGGCTTCTCTCTGGGGTTTGGTAGCCGCAATTGACAGCCATAAGGGCGTTTCAATAGGTCCCAAACCCACGAAATTAGGGTTTGATTAAACAGCGCGGACTCGCCGAGTCCACCCATGAACTCGTCGAGTCCAGTCATTAACCCGGATAAGAACTCGCGACCCTACTCGGCGAGTCTAAGCACCAACTCGCCGAGTCCCTCCACAAACCTCAAAATAAATGAATAAAATGATATACCCGGGAACCTGGATGTTACATTCTCAAAGCCGGAGAGTAAACCCCTCCAATGTAAACATAACTTAGTAGGAATGACACCCATTTTATGGATTTCCGATACACTTACTCCTACCCGGTTACCCAGACTGCATCATAGGGATGTAGGTCGACGCTCAGATAACAATCAATCGAGGCGCGGGAAGATTTATGCCTATCATAGTAAAGAAAGTTACGTCTAGGGTTAACTATCGTCTCTCATCAGCTTGTGTTCCTTTTCGTGTAGGAAAAACCATGCCTCCAAAGAAACGTAACCAACCCGCTGGTAAGACACCGATCCTTCAATTTGATGAAGCAACATTCCGAGCTGCAGTTTCAGCAGCCGTAACAGCTATCATGGCTCACCTGAATGCTAACAACGCCAATGTTAGCAAGAGCCCTATCGGGAATCCCGATCAAAGCAATGGACAACAACAACCAGCAACAATGTGTAAAGCCACCCAGGAACCCCAACCAAATCCACTGAAAAGAAAGTTTAAGAACGATGAGGGAAGTACCTTGACTCAAAGACCTTCCGAAGGGCAACGAGCTGAAGTGGTCAATGCCTCTGTCAACCCTTCCGTCTCGACTCCAAGAAGACCATACCTAGGAAACCTCCCCTGCCGCAACAAGTGTAACTACCAGCATCATGGTATCTGTCAAGAACCCTTTTGTGTTAGATGCAACATGAAGGGGCATACCGCTCGTAGCTACAAAACCCCGGTCGAGTTCATTACATCAACCACCAATGTGGGGACCAGTCCAGTATGCCACCTATGTGGTGAAATTAGGCACCTCAAGAGGGATTGCCCAACTGAAGGAAATGACAAAGGCAAAGGAGGAGTCTAACCCTAATGCCTAAGGGAAACGTCAAGGAACCCGATAGAAATTTTGGTACGTCTTTCAACCCTAAGTAGCTAACTGAGAACTTTAATAAATCAATTCTAATTGTAATTACTCCCTCGCCAAGGTGAAAGTCGCAGCACGATTGAAAAACTCAAAAACCCATCAGGTAAAGCTATGATGGCTTGGTATATATGTTAAGGCCATTTATAATTAAGATTGATAGACCTCGAGTGAGTGATGCTGCCTTATCTCCTGTTCCTTGTTTGGTTGTGGATTTAGGGCGGAGTCGCTCAGTCAACAGTCCTTGTAATCTTAATTATGCATGAGTAGTGTATACTAGGTGATTATAGAGAGGCCTCGTGAGAAATCCATTCATGAAAAGTACATTATTCCAAAAAATCATGACCCCCTAGAGTTCCGCGTCAATTCTATCGGTCCAAGTATCTGCGATAGTGATACCATGAACGAAACCCGAGATGCTAATAACTTGTGTGCCCTGTTCAGCACATGTTCCTATCGATCTTCACTCCACATCATGTCGATGTTTGTTAAATTCGACACTACCGTCAATCATGGGCCGACTTGGTGTAACCATGTGAAAATTCCTAGTGTTGTGTAAAGAGAACTTTCACCGTAGCCTATGCGTCAAATAAAGATTCTTCCAAAACTAATATGAAAACCTAATGCGAACTATCATTCGCCTCTCTTATCCAAGCCTTCCGAAGTACCCAGGAGAAGGGTACCACACGCTATTAACCAACCCCTCCATAGAAAATAAAACCAGAAGCGAAAGACACCACAGATTCTCCGAAAGACAATAACCTCCCGAAACCTACTCAATAGATTCCCCCAGAAAGGCTGTCCGCATCGCACAATCAGGTTCGTGAATCAAGAGAAAGAACTCATGGGATTAACTTACTACTACTGAGTATATGCATTAGAGTGGTATATAATTTAGATCAATAAGATTTAAGATGTGTGCTTCCTCCCTACTCCTTGTTCCTCGTCTGGTTGTGGGTCTGGGGTGGGGCCACACATCTGAACATCCCGTCAAATCTCAATTATATACGACTTGTATACACCGAGTATTAGTGATTAAGCCAAGTATGAGGTCTAACACGAACCTTATAATAAGACCCTTCATCCTGTCCCATAGAAAAGGAACGGGAGTCAAGAAAACTACTGTGGGTTTAGCTACTAAAATGACCACAAATCTGAAATTTGTTGTCATCCCGGTTAAGCCAACATAGTAGCTAACACCCCCAGTCAGGAAAAGTAACTCAAGTCGTAAGAGTCAAAAACATTGACTACGACCATCCATTCACGCTTAATCCCACAAATTAAGCAGCCCAGTAGTAGTCCCAAAAACCTGAAAGCTGGGCCAGGTTAAACTCTGAGAGAAGTGGACGAGAAAAAATCAGAGGTTCTGAGTAACGGAACCCTATGCTATCTAGATTTAAACTAGATAGAGAAAACTCGGTAACACCGGAAGAGTAGTTGCAAAAGATAATCGCACTACTCGGACACTTCGTCCATCTAGTTACAGACAAGTAGTGCCTAGTACACACCGCCCCTTCACGCGAGAAAAGTCACCGTCGCCCTATAGACGATAGGCTGCACTCTCTAAAGTTAAACACTAGAATGCTAAGAAACACATGACCACCTCCACAACCAAGAATACTTGAATAAAGTAAAATGGTATGTTGCGTTAATCCTTATAACCTAGATCATAAAGAGTTTATAGACTCGACACTAGTCTAGGTGTTAGTCGATGGGTTGTACAAGAACACGCACTTCCTACAAAACTGGATGGAGCCAACTCATAGGAGAATGGGGCGTGTCGTAGAGATTCGTTGGACTACTAGGTGTTCCAAAGAATACTATCTCGAAAGAAATTGTAGAACCACCTCCTGAAATAGTCCATCACTTTAGAAAATCTCTAAGGGCTAAGTTAGCCTTGATCGGAGACTGCTATCCATGAAACAGCGAAGCGAGTAAGAGCATGATTCTTTCCAATTAGGGATCATGCTGTGAAAGCATCTATTAGATGATAATGAAAATTTAAATTTTCTAAGCATCGTCTGGTAAAACCCCCTATCACACCGACTTTGAGAGTTTTCGTAAGAAACACCTCAAGAGTTAGAAGTGCAGGTCCATTTTGCACTAGGTCGAGATAGATGTCACGTAACCAATAGAGGCCAGTACATAGCCAATACCTCCCATGATCTGGAAAAAAACCTCCGAAAGCCAACCATTAGGAAGTACGAATCCGAAGACGACCTAAGCCTTCTAAGAACCAACTCGGAAAACCATACCCGAGTAAGAGAGAACATTTTGAACTTCAGAATGGAGATCACGCCAAGTGATGATCTAACCATGGAAGTACACTATGTTCTAAGTACTGAAAAGCTCTATCTTCCCAAGAGTTTACGACCAACCGAGATTCTTGATAAGAATTGGTCCACCCCCCCCAGTCGGACCACAACTACTGTTGAAATTCCATAAAATTCCACCCAAATATATCCATGTCTTAGACTTGAAAAGGTGCTGGTCCGACGTGACTCTCGAAATCCCACTCATCAAGATCGAAATCAATGAGAACCCAACTTCATGTAGAAACCTATAAGAGGTCAAGCAACCCAAGCAAAGCCGTATCCCGGTAGTGAAGGTTCGCTGGATCACCAAGTGTAGCCCTGAATTCACCTGGGAGCGAGAGGCTCTGATGAAACTAAAGTGTCCTAATCTTTGCTTCTCTCAATTGCATCTGGGTATGTGCTTGGACTCTAATTTCGGGACGAAATTCCCTCTAACGGGGGGTTGATGTGACAACTCGAAATTTTCATTTGTATAAACTCCGTAATCAAGCACATTAAAAACTAGCCAACTTCATCTCAAAACATTTTTGGCCGGTTTTAAGTCCGTTTGAGTATTTTATTTTATATTCGTCAAGCGGACAAATAAAAGGAGGTATACTTTAGAGTTTTCCGTGTATCACGTAAGCCGTGAAACTCCAAAAGTTTGGAGTTTACGGTCGTAAACATGGAGTTTACGGCATAAACCCCAAAGAGTATAAATATGACACTTAATCATTTTTAGCTCATTTTTCACTTCTCAACTCAAGAACACCAAGAATTCTCTCTCAAATATCATATCACATTTCCGTCAAATCCGCCAAAATGTAAGTGTTTTCTTCGTAGATTCGTTCATATAACACTTTATCTAGTGTTTATACTCGATTTCATCCATGGAAATCTCATCATTTCTTAGATCTTCAAGTGTTCATCAAGAACACCAAGAACACCAAGACACACACTAGTGTTCTTGGGCTCCAAACACTCTTTCGAGCTTCCTATAAGTAACTACACTCCTCCTATCAAGTTATTTACTTAGTATACATGTTAAAACATTGAAGAACATCAATATCCCCAAGAAAAACAAGTCTTTATGGTTTGGGGAGATCTCACAAAACCGTAAACACCTTCCAATGGTGTTTAAGTGCCCTTAACACCTTCTATGGCTTGTATAAGTGACTAGAACCTTGCATGCATAAGATAGAAACACCAAAACACGAAAGGAATAGGAAAACATGAGTTTACGGACATAAACCCATATGTTTACGAACTTTAACTCCCAAGGAGTGGTCCAAGGACCGTAAAGTCCAAAGAAGGGTCATTTTGAGCCCTAGTCACTTCCTTAGCCCTTGATTCGAGTCTAGCTTAATTCCTTGTGTGGTTTAGGACCTTTAAGGACCCAATGGCACCACTTCCATAAGTTTACGATTGTAAACTCATTGGGGAAGTGGTTCAGAAACCTTAAACACCCATACGGGCCACCATTTGAGGAGTAAACTCCAATGTCAGGCCATACTCTCTTTATATGCAACCCTTAGTACTCCTAGCACTTGTAGCAAAGTGTTTTCATGTATTAGGATGTCCTTACTTTCACAATTAGTTATTAAACGACTAATTAGATACTTAAAAGTATCACTATATGTTAAATAGGATTCACGTGTGTGTTCAAGTCCTCACTAGACACTTAGCATCCTATCCCGTCCGTTCATCCGAATCACCCACGTCAGGTGAGTTCATACCCCTTAATCAACCTTTTTAAATGATTTTAAATGATTTTATGGGGGGGGGGATACAAGTGAACTAGTAAGTTATTAGATCACTCACATGTGATTAATAACTGGCTAGCAAATGGATTTCTCCATGTTAAATTGTTTTTATCCAGCTAAAGGTTTTCAAATTTTGTTTTTATAAACTGACGTCAAGTCATAAATTCTTATTTATAGATTTTCCAAAGGTTTTACCAAAAACTTCTTTTTATACTTTTATATTGTCAAATGCATGCCTGTATATGTAGGGTTATATAAGTAATGTTTAAAGGACTTAGGAAGGCTAACTCACTTCAATTCCTTTTCCTTGTTTGGATGTGGCTTTAGAGTAACGCTTATCCATCCGAAGGTCGTTTAAATATTAGTTATATATTATGTATACATATATAGTCATAAAAGTTCCATCAAGCAATTCATCACCTTTGAGGCAAAGGCATCCAGATAACCTCTCAAGTAAACTATAATAGCTATAGTTTAGAAACCAACCATAACTTTCATAAAGGAGAACTTAGTTATATTTGTATTCTAAAAACTTGTGCTTTTAATAAAAGAAAGGTTTATAGAAATCCGAACACGAGATACAACCCTATGACGCGGATTTCACCATTGTTGAATGGTAACCAGAGTCTCCTGGAGGGAGAGTGAGCATTGTGTGTATAGATATATACGGGACAGAAACTCCCACATCCTGAATACTAGCTAGAGTCCCGGCCGACCAAGCCAAGGGGTGACAAATGTCACATTCATTCCGACGCCAGCAGGTTGTCAAGTATTCGATCGTCAATCAGTATGGTTACGAGTATCTTTACATTTACCTTATAATTCATGGCTTTAAGGTAAGAAGTATTATCACGATATTTTTTATATATGAAACCATCATGATATATTTTCCTAGTTATATACTAGGCCACATTTTAAACCGTTAAACTAATCTACATAAGATTAAAGGCTATTTTAGACTCTCCGAGGCGTATTGTTCACTTAATACTTCCTGGAGTCTGTATTTCATTCTTTAGACTCTCCGAGGCGTATTGTTCACTTAATACTTCCTGGAGTCTGTATTTCATTCTTTTAGACGCTCTGAGGCGTATTGTTCACTTAATACTTCCTGGAGTCTGTATTTCATTCTTTTAGACTCTCTGAGGCGTATTGTTCCCTTAATACTTCCTGGAGTTTGTATTTCATTCTTTTAGACTCTCCGAGGCGTATTGTTCACTTAATACTTCCTAGAGTCTATGTTTTATTTACTTTTAGCAAGCAGTGTTACTGCTGAGGAAAAATATTATTTTCCCTATCACTTTTGCTTGTGATCTTCTCACATATTCTTTAAAGTATAAACTATATTTCAAATGATTGTACTTTTGGGGGAAATTACTCCTTAAACATAAAACAATTGGGTATTGGTAGAGGACTGCTTTTAGTAGAGATACTCCTTGGTTTAAACATAAAACAATTGGGTCTTGGTAGAAGACTACTTTTATTAGAAAATATAGGATTTTCTCGAAAGGATTCTAATACTCTGTAAACTCAAGTCACCATCACCTAGTGAGATTATTTTGAAGTAAAACATGTATTTATAACCAATGTCATTAAATACTTATGAACTCACCAACATTAAAATGCTGATACTCGCTTTCAAAATAACTTGTATTCTCAGGTCATAAATAGACAGGTACACTTCGGGAGCTTTTGCGAAGTCAGCCTAGTACCAAGCTGCAGCTTATGCTATTTCCTATATCTACTTTGATGTTATTGTTAAATGTAACCTATGTAAAATTATTACTATTAATGCAATGGTTGTTGTACTTTGATTACTATACTGCATATGCTGTGATACTTGACATGACGTCCTCCACCCCAGAACGTTTCCGCCGTTCCAGTTTTGGGGTGTGACAGATAGGTATCAGAGCCTTGTTTAGAGTGAGCTCGGTATATCAAATCATAGAAGATATACAGCCTATAAATACATTGGGATAAAACTCTCTGGACAAGAATTATACTTTAAAATATAATCATATTTTTCAAAAGTATAAGAACATCGAATATAAAAACCATAATAAAGTATCACAAGAAGAACAAGAATAAAAGTCTTTAGATGTTGACCATTACCGTCAAACGTGGGCAGTTATGTAATCGTAAGCTGGAATAAATGTAACTTGATCAACTACGTTTATTCGAGATGCGACTAACGTGTGCTTGGGAGTGATGGTGATGTTGCAAGAAATCTGAAACTTACCAAATAGGAATGCTAGAGCCAAACATAAAGTTTAAAATATTATAGGAGTATTTTATGATACTAAAAGACTCACAATAAACCCAGAGGCATGTTCAGAAGTTAAGAATCGAATATATAATTAAAATACTATAGGAGTATTTTAGGAATCATAAATAATCTTGTGTGAAAAACTAAAAAGATCCTTATTGATATATCTATAGTTACAGAGTGTATACTCCCAAGGTTATATATATATATATATATATATATATATATATATATATATATATATATATATATATATATATATATATATATATGGTGAGGATCTCATTGTCTGAGAATGTGTGGTTTTGCTCTACTTCCTTTTCCTTGTTTGGATGTGGATATAGAGTAGTACCACATATTCGAAGGCCTATCAGATCTAAGTCATATATGATTTGTGAACACTGTGAAATTGTTGCAGGACTCGATATGGATCACCCTGTGAAATGTTTTAATAATCTCTTAGAATTCTTTAGACGTTTCCATTCTCGCACAAGCCCCCTTTAGAAAACCTTATCCACTTCATTGAGAAGGTTTCCAATTAGGAAATAAATGAACATGGACGAAACTGTTGAAACCACCATGTGCCTATACCTTTTAGGGACATCGGTGGGAAATTCGGCTGAACTTCCGAGATTCCAGTCATTCATCATGAAATAATGACACTCAGAGTTAGAATCGGAATCAGAGGTAAGGTGGATCAGAAATTCAATATGTCTACAATAGAAGAGAACCCTAGGTAAGTACACGAAGAAAACCAACGCCTATTCCAGTCAAGGATAAGAGGTGGATAGAGGGTGCCAATACATGGAACCTGAGAAGTGTCTTTTCCTCCTTATCGTCATGCTAATAAATCCATAAAATAATACAATTTAGTGAGTTAGTGATTTCACTACTCACACTATGTGCTAGGCAAACCGTCTTTCCCGTCGTAATTAATATGAATAGATCGGATCTCAAAACCTCGATTGAGAGTGTTTAGCCATACGTTTTCATGAGCCTTTTCTTCCGTGGTCTTCGTTCCGAACTTCTCTCAAATTTTCTCAAAGCCAGAGAGTGAACCCCTCCAATGTAAAGATAACTTAGTAGGAACGACACCCATTTTATGGCTTCCCGATACACTTACTCCTACCCGGTTACCCAAACTGCATCATAGGGATGTAGGTCGACGCTCAGATAACCATCAATCGAGGCGCGGGAAGATTTATACCTATCATAGTAAAGAAAGTTACGTCTAGGGTTAACTATCGTCTCTCATCAGCTTGTGTTCCTTTTCGTGTTGGAAAAACCATGCCTCCAAAGAAACGTAACCAACCCGTTGGTAAGACACCGATCCTTCAATTTGATGAAGCTATGTTCCGAGCTGCAGTTTCAACAGCCGTAACAGCTGTCATGGCTCACCTGAATGCTAACAATGCCAATGTTAGCAAGAGCCCTATCGGGAATCCCAATCAAAGCAATGGACAGCAGCAACCAGCACCAGTGTGTAAAGCCACCCAGGAACCCCAACCAAATCCACTAAAAAGAAAATTTAAGAAAGAGGAGGGAAGTACCTCGACTCAAAGACCTTCCGAAGGGCAACGAACTGAAGTGGTCAATGCCTCTGTCAACCCTTCCGTCTCGACTCCAAGAAGACCATACCTAGGAAACCTCCCCCTCCGCAACAAGTGTAACTACCATCATCATGGTATCTGTCGAGAACCCTTTTGTGTTAGATGCAACATGAAGGGGCATACCGCTCGCAGCTGCAGAACCCCGGTCGAGTTCATTACATCAACCACAAATGTGGGGACCAGTCCAGTATGCCACCTATGTGGTGAAATTGGGCACCTCAAGAGGGACTGCCCAACTGAAGGAAATAACAAAGGAACAGGAGGAGTCTAACCCTAATGCCTAAGGGAAACATCAAGGAACCCGGTAGAAATTTTGGTACGTCTTTCAACCCTAAGTAGCTAACCAAGAACTTTAATAAATCAATTCTAATTGTAATTACTCCCTCACTAAGGCGAAAGTCGCAGCACGATTGAAAAATTCAAAAACCCATCAGGTAAAGCTATGATGGCTTGGTATATATGTAAAACCCTCTATCACACCGACTTTGAGAGTTTCCGTTAGAAACACCTCAAGAGTTAGAAATGCATGTCCATTTTGCACTAGGTCGAGATAGATGTCAGATAACCAATAGAGGCCAGTACATAGCCAATACCTCCCATGATCCGGAAAAAAAACCTCCGAAAGCCAACCATTAGGAAGTACAAATCCGAAGACGACCTGAGCCTCTTAAGAACCAACTCGGAGAACCATACCCCAGTAAGAGAGAACTTTTTGAACTTCAGAATGGTGATCACGCCAAGTGATGATCTAACCATGGAAGTACACTATGTTCTAAGTACTGAAAAGCTCTATCTTCCCAACAGTTTAGGACCATCGGATATTCTTGATAAGAATTGGTCCAACCCCCACGTCGGACCACAACTACTATTGAAATTCCATAAAATTCCACCCAAATATATCCACGTCTTAGACTTGAAAAAGTGCTGGTCCGACGTGACTCTCGAAATCCCACTCTTCAAGATCTAAATCAATGAGAACCCAACTTCATGTAGAAACCTATAAGAGGTCAAGCGACCCAAGCAAAGTCGTATCCCGGTAGTGAAGGTTCGCTGGATCACCAGGCGAAGCCCTTAATTCACTTGGGAGCGAGAGGATCTGATGAAACTAAAGTGTCCTCCTCTTTGCTTCGCTCAATTGCATCTGCGTATGTGCTTGGACTCTAATTTTGGGACTAAATTCCCTATAACGGGGGGATGATGTGACAACCTGAAATTTTCATTTGTATAAACTCCGCAATCAAGCACATCAAAAATTAGCCAAATTCGTCTCAAAACATTTTTGGCCGGTTTTAAGTCCGTTTGAGTATTTTATTTTATATTCGTCAAGCAGACAAATAAAAGGAGGTATACTTTAGAGTTTGTCGTGTATCAAGTAAGCCGTGAAACTCCAAAAGTTTGGAGTTTACGGTCGTAAACATGGAGTTTACGGCCATAAACCCCAATAAGTATAAATATGACACTTAGTCATTTTTAGCTCATTTTTCACTTCTCAACTCAAGAACACCAAGAATTCTCTCTCAAGTATCATATCACATTTCCGTCAAATCCGCCAAAATGTAAGTGTTTTCTTCCTATTTTTCATCCATGGAAATCTCATCTTTTCTTAGATCTTCAAGTGTTCATCAAGAACACCAAGAACACCAAGACACACACTAGTGTTCTTCGGCTCCAAACACTCTTTCGAGCTTCCTATAAGTAAGTACACTCCTCCTATCAAGTTATTCACTTAGAATACATGTTAAAACCTTGAAGAACATCAAGATCCCCAAGAGAAACATGTGTTTACGGTTTGGGGAGATCTCCTAAAACCGTTAACGCCTTCCAATGGTGTTTATGTGCCCTTAACACCTTCTATGGCTTGTATAAGTGACTAGAACCTTGCATGCATAAGATAGAAACCCTAAAATACGAAAGGAATAGGCAAACATGAGTTTACGGCCGTAAACCCATGTGTTTACGACTGTAAACTCCCAAGGAGTGGTCCAAGGACCGTAAACTCCAAAGAAGGGTCATTTTGAGCTCTAGTCACTTCCTTAGCCCTTGATTCGAGTCTACCTTAATTTCTTGCATGGTTTAGGACCTTTAAGCACCCAATGGATCCACTTCCATGAGTTTACGGCCGTAAACTCATGGGGGAAGTGGTCCAGAAACCTTAAACACCCATAAGGGCCACCATTTGACAGATTTCTTTCGTTTATTGTTGTTTCCAACACTTTCACATTTGCAAGAAAGATCACAAGATTTTGAAGCATATGTGGAAGGTGTAGAAACATTTGATTCATACATAGAGACATTAGCAAGCACATTATTATCAGTTGCATTCTTATCAAAGTAAACAATACCACCAGACACAAAGTTGTCTAATTTCGAGTTTAATGTGGACTCGTTACATAAACTAACACCAAAATTTGACACATCATTATCACTAGACTCAAGAACATCAAACTTTTAATCTCTTTGCTCCCCCTGAGCTATGGACTTATCTGCACTCAAATTCGAAATGTTAGTACCCAAAACGTTATCATTTGACTGTATTGCTTGCTGAGAAGCTAACTTTCCATATACCATGTAAGATTCTCTGTCAATTTCTTCTTGAGACAAGGGAATAGCAGTTTAGTTATGATTGAAGGGAAGGGGGACACTCTCAAATCCTAATCCAACTTTTATCTGATTTCCATGAGTGATATCTCTCCAGTGCAATTGTCCCTCAATCATTTTTGCAATTGTTTCACTTGACCCATCATATTTTTTAAAATTAAATTCATCATTTTCAAAACGTGTTTTCAATGAGTCAAGTTCAGTGGACACAACTTCAAATTTTCGTTTCAGATGATCATAGTTCTCACATTTGTTGTTGTAGTCTTCTTGCAATTTCCTAAAATCCTTTATTTTATTTTCTAGTTGAGTTTTTAAGGGCTTTTGGTTTTTCCTAAGTGTGTATCCCTCATATTTCAAGTCCTCGTTCTCTCTCTTGATTATTTCTATTGATTCTCGCAAATATTTAATAGTTTTAGTGCAAGATGGAGAACAACCAGATTCACTTACCTCGGACTTGGATGGCTCAGAAGTAGTTTGCACCATGAAGGCAAACTGGAGATTCATCATTTCTTCTTCGGGATCTTCCTCCGTCTCTTTCTCCTTGCAATCCTCGATCTTGGCCAGAAAGGTATTTTCAGGTCCTGAGATATTCAAGGCTTCAATTTGATCTTCCCAATCAATGGATTGGGCCACCATTGCCAAATTTGCAGATTGATTGGTTGATGATGATCCTTTGTTATTGTTGTTGTGGATGTAGGTAACTGGCACCACGGTTTGATCAGAATTTTCCCTTTTGTCAGGCTTTGGATATTCCCTAGCAAAATGCCCTGGCTCATGGCAGTTGTAGCAGCGAAGTTTGCCTTTGTTAAACCCAACCTTTTTGTCAGAATTCATATTGCAGTTGTTTTTACCAGTTTTCTTGGAGAACTGCTTTGCCCTTAACACAGCCATGGCCATTTGCCAGGTTATATCCATCTCTTCTATATCTTCAGGATGAATTTGATCAAGATTGGCAAACGAAAGTAGTGGAGAGAGTTCTCCAACCATGAAAGCATTATAGCAGTTTACCAAACCTGTAGCAAGGGCCATATTTTCTTCCTTTTCTTTCATGTTTGACATCTGAGAGCTGAAAACATGAGACTAAGAAGGTAAAACATTAGATGATCCAACATTGAGATTAACTTGCTGAGGCATGATCTGAGGTTGAGAGACTTGAACTTGTTGCAAGGAAAGGGGAACGTAGAATGTAGGTTGAGTCGATTGATGAGTCATGAAGGGTTGAACTTGTGGAACATGTGTAGTTGGGGTAACTTGAGGAGCTTGTGCAACTATGAAGCTTGAAAAAGCATTGTTGTTTGAGGTTTGGATCCCTAGATTTGCAGTGGAATAAGAATTAACATGATTAATCTCCCTCAGCTTGTCATCAAGATCACAAGCCTTGATGATAGCCATTGTTTCTGCCAAACTCAGCCTGTTTAAGTCTTTTGTTTTCTTAATCACTGAGACATTCATGTCCCAGGATTTTGGAAGAGAGTTTAACAATTTCTTATTGACTTCTGATCTTGTTACTCAAACACCTGCAGAACTCATTTCTGTAGTGAGAGTAATGAACCTTTGGAGCTGATTCTCAAGAGTTTCACTCGGGACATAGTTGAACATGTTGAACTTTTGTCGAAGCATGTCCTGACGACTCTGCTTCATATCCTCATTACCCTCATAGACTTTGATTAGGGCTTCCCAAAGTGCCTTCGCAGATGTATAATCATGGAAACCCTGAGCAATTTCTGGATATAATGTCACTGTAAGCGTAGCAAGGGCTTTCTCCTGTTCTTCAACCCTTTCGAAATCCTCATCCGTATAATTTTCAATTTGTTTGTCGACAATGACTTCATCCACTACTATAGTGATTCGAATTGGTCCTCTAAGTATACTACGCCAAATCTTGAAGTCTTTCATTTTAATATACTTTTCAATTCGGTATTTCCATTCTGGAAAGCCTTCAACATTCAAAAGTCGAGGAATCTGAGAAGTTGTTCCCATGATGGATTCAAGATCTTGATGTACTATCATGCTTTGAGATTCCATGTTTAAAACTTTGAACAACTTTATCACACCCCGAAACCTAAGGTGGAAACGTTCTGGGGCAGAGGACATCATGTATATCGCAACCAATGTACATAGTAAGCATAGTAAACACAAAGAAATACATTACATAGAGTTATTACATTTGTTTGAAATCAAAGTGTTACAAGTGTCATACATACATATCATATGAACAAAAGTTAAGACGAGTCTGATAAGCGCTCCGTCTTCTCGAAAAGATCGCGGGTACCTGTCTAATATGGACCTGAGAATACAAGCAGTTTGAAAATCAGCATAAAGCTGGTGAGTTCATAAGAGGTTTGTTTTCTGAAAATGTACAAGTTTCCTTTGGTTTCCGAAAAATTTTGTTATCCAAGAAAATCCCATATTTTCTTATAAGTATAGTTTAGTTATCCGTTTGTTATACGATCCGGTTATGTACAGTTTGTTATCCCAGGAAAAACCCTTATTTTCCTAAAAGTAAAGTTTAGTTATCCATTAGTTACACGGTCTAATTAAGAACAGTTCAGATAAAGTTCTGAATTTTCGTTAAATACAACAGTGTATAGTTTAATACATAAAACTATATATTGAAAGTCATGGGAATACCATCCCGTACTAGATATAAGGTAGTTTTAATATACAAAACTATAGATTGAAAGTCATGGGAATACCATCCCGTATTAGATATAGATTAGTTTTAATACACAAAAACTATAGATTTAAATGTTGGATAAGATGTCTAAGTCCATAACTATTTCTGGTAAATACTTGACCCGACCCAGCATGGTCCATTTGGGTTGCATGGCACCATGTAATTGGATAAACTAAATGAGAGAAATAACACATATGGTTTATTAATATATTATAAGTTCTAATATATTAATAATATTATTTAATTAGTTTTGATCAAAAATTAATTTAGAATTAATTAGGTGATCAAAAGAATAACTAATTAAATATATGGGTAGATTATGTAAATCTTCCATATCTTATATAGTGGGCTAAAAGGCTCCATGGATTATCAAGTTGGGTTCCACCCATAGGATGCTCCATGGATGCTCCATGGAGTTAACCCATGGATTGAGAAATCAAGAGTCATGTTACATTAGGGTTTTACCTAATGCAACACACTATATAAGGACCATGTCTCTCCCCAAAATCGGCTACACTTGTGATACACAAGAGAAAAAAGAGGGCTTGGCCGATTTTGAGTGTGTTAAAGTATTCTCTCAAGTTTATACTTTGCATTTGGTGTTGTGTGAAGCATTTGAGGCATCACACTTGAGGTGCTAGGCTTACAAGGTTTCAAGGAACACTTACAACAACAAGGTATGTAGTTCTATCTTTTATACAAAGAAAATTGTACCCCATGTATGTTAGATAGGTTCATAACCTTGGAAAACAACTTTGCATGATTATTAGACAAACATAGATCCAAGGTTATTAGGGTTTCATGTACACTTAGGAAGTGTTAGAATGCTCAAAACCCATCAGTGGTATCAGAGCCTAGGCTTGCTTGTCTGATTTTTGTGCAAACTGCTTGAAAAATCGAGTTTTCTGTTTTCTGCCCATATGAACTCGACGAGTCCATGACCAAATGCAAGCTACTCGTAGAGTCAGTTCATGCACTCGATGAGTAGAGGCTACAGTTTTCAAAATTTCGGTTCTTGTTGCTGGAAATGGACTAGGAATATTACCCTAAACTGTTTTGGTGTTTTAAAACTTGTTTTACTTGGTTTAATATTCATGTTAATCCATTTACACCAACAAGTTATCAAACTTACAAGTTTTTAAGTGTAATTTTTGATTCATGAAAGTGTTCATATTCATGTTCTTGATCTTATGATGTTTAGACGATCATAGGAATTATTTGTAACCTATGTGGTAGTTTAATTCTTGATCATAATGTGTTTTAATGGAGTCCATAACTTGTCCTCAAGTTATGGAAAACCAAGAGTCTCACTTGAATTAAAACCATTAAAAGAACACAAGAGTTAGAAAAATGAAGAGTCTTCATTTTTATTACTCTATTTAACTTATAAGTTACAAGAAATGAAAAGTTTTGAAAGTTTACAAAACTTGCCCCCAAGTTTTGGAACAAGTAAAGTCATATTAAAAACTTTAGTTCCAACCCTTAGAAGTATAAAAGTTAAAATTCAACCCTTATACTTATAATATTATAAGTTAATAAAATATATATATATATATATATATATGTATGTATAAGATCAAAGTCGTCTTACCACTAGTACACCTCATTCACGAAGCTATTCTATAAGGTGGGTATAAGGTTGTTGCCTATAAAATGGCAACTTAATGGGTGTCCACTCTTACCCACCGCTTGCTTGACTGGTGGAGGGTCGTTAGCCGAACGGGTAAGACAAGGACTTATAAATTCTCATTAAAAGTATGATGAATGTTATAAAGTAACTAAATGTTTTATTAAATTCCCATTCTTAGTTACTTTAGGAAAACTGTGAATAAGGTGCTAATCCACGAAATTACACTTTACACTTTGTCTAAGTCGTTAGTGGAGCGTGTGTGGTTAACCGGCACACTAACTTGGACTTAACAAGGTAGGTAAAGGGTGACTTAATATTTATCATAGTATCGATGGAGCGTGTGTGGTTAACCGACACATCGATTGAGGGGTAATTTATTAAGGGTACCAAGTAATTTGCATGGTTACTTCACACCTCGTTTTGTGATCCTCGGCATCCCAGTCACAAAACTTGGAGGGCACACTCGAGATTGAAACATGCCTTTGAAAAGTTCATTGAATCTCAAAAAGAATCTAGGAATTTCTAAGTACCAAATTAAAACTTAATATTTAATATTTCGTTTTTTGGTGGAAATTGGTGAACCGTCATTCACCTACCTTTCAAATATGTTATTACTTAGATTACGACATACCTCTTCTAAGTATAATATATTGTGATTGGGTCCTAGCCTTAATACTACATTTGGGTGTTTTATTAAGGACTATCTCTATATCTAAACTAATCCTTTCTTTCTTCTCTTATCAGATGTCTGCAAACAATGCTGCTTCTGGCTCTAATCCTATTGGCTCCTTTTCTCTTATGAACTTGTGTAGGAAAGTCAGTTTTGATGAATCCAACTTTAATGAATGGATCAGAAACATCAGAATGATTACTCGCTACGAGGACAAGGAATATGTCCTCGATAAGGAGCTTAAGGAGATTGATGAGACAGTTGCTACTCCTCAAGAGATCGCTGAGTTTAGGGCACATGAAAGGGATGCCACCAAAGTGGCATGCATCATGATGGCCACTATGACCACGGATCTCCAAAAATCCTATGAAGATTTCTACCCCTATGAGATGCACCAAGACTTGATGGAAAGATACCATCAAAGTGCTCATCAAGAGAGGTATGAAATCATCTCCTCCATGATACCAACTCGCATGAAGGATGGAGAACCCATCACGGGCCACATGCAGAAAATGCAAAGATTTGTGGACCGCTTGCTGAATCTTAATGTGAACTTCCCCGAGGAGCTAGCAATAGATATTATTTTGCACTCCTTACCTTCATGTTATGATCAATTCCGCATGACATAAAACATGAACAAGGAAGAGGTCACTCTCAGCAAAATTCAAGGACTCTTAAAGACCGCAGAAAGTGGTCTTAAGGGTAAGGCGGTTGTTACTACTCCTACTCCTACCAACTCCGCCCCAATCTTGGCAATCGGGAAAGGACGAGGGAAGAAGAGAAAGAGTTCTTCGAAGGGTACCAAGGTTAGGACCCTTGATGGCTCTTCTTCAAGTGGAACCAAGAAAGGTTTCATCACTCCTTCTTCTGACCCAAAAGAGGCTGAATGCTTCTATTGCCATGAAAAGGCACATTGGAAGCGGAACTGCCCAAAGTACCAGCAAGATGTCAAGGATGGGAAAGTTAAACCCAACCATGCACGTATTTACACTATCTTATCTAATAACTCACCCCATTCTAATTCTTGGGTCCTTGATACCGTTTGTGGTATTCATATCTGTTCTGATTTACAGGGACTAAGAAGAAGTGAGAATGTGGAGCAAGGAAGAATAAACTTGATCATGGGAAACAGGAAAGCTTCACCTGTCACCAAGATTGGAGTTTATACTTTATCACTAAGTAGTGGGTTTAGTTTAGATTTGAATAAGTGTTGTTATTCGCTAGAAATGGCAAGAAATATTATTTCCTTTCATGCATTGTATAAACAAGGTTTCACCTTTTCATTTGATAATGAAGTTGGTTCGATTAATGCTTTCTTTAATAATGTTCTTTATTTTAAAGCATTACCTTGTGATGGCGTGTATGAAACAATATATGTGGTTGATAACTTAGGAAATAATGTATTGTGTATTGATTTTGTTAATAATAATAACTTGGATAAAGCATTATTATGGCATTGTCATCTTGGACATATAAGCAAGAAACGTATAGGCCAACTCCAAAAGGATGGAGTCTTGGAGTCATTTGACCTAAAGTCAGATGATAGTTGCGAATCATGCTTACTTGGGAAAATGACAAAGTCACCCTTCACAGGTTCTTGTGAATGGGGTGAAGGTTTGTTGGACCTTGTACACACGGATGTGTGTGGACCATTCAAACATGCCACAAGGGATGCTAATCGTTATTATTTGACTTTTACTGATGATTATAGTAGATATGGATATGTCTACTGAATCAAGCATAATTCAGAGACTTTCGAAAGGTTTAAGGAATTTAAACAGGAAGTCGAGAATCAATTGGGCAGGAACATTAAGATGCTTCGATCCGATCGAGGTGGTGAGTATCTTAGTTCAGATTTCCTCGACTATCTTAGGGAATGTGGGATTGTCTCACAATTGACACCTCCCAGGACACCGCAGTTGAATGGTGTGGCTGAGAGGCGTAACCGAACCTTGTTGGATACGGTTCGTTCCATGATGAGTCGAGCTTCGCTACCAATTTCATTCTAGGGGTATGCCTTAGAGACTGCCGCCTATATTCTTAATGTTGTCCCTACAAAGAAAGTTGCCAAAACTCCTCACGAGATGTCGACTGGTAAAGTACCTAAACTAGACCACATCAAGATTTGGGGTTGCGAGGCTTTTGTGAGGCGCGAGTCTCATGATAAGCTATAACCCCGAAGCGAGAGGTGTATTTTCATCGGCTACCCACAAAGTTCCTTTGGTTACCTCTTCTACAGACCTAGTGATAATGTGGTCTTTGTTGCAAGACGAGGAGTCTTTCGAGAGAGAGAATTTATAAGCCAATGAGACAGTGGGAGGCAAATTGACCTTGAAGAACTTCAAGAGTCAAGCGGTGAAGGAACTTCAAACCCTAGCCCTCAACTTGAGTAGGAAACTCCTGTTGAGCCAATTGACGAGTCTGTACCTCTGAGGCGTTCCACGAGAGTTAGGAATGCACCTGAGCATTACTATGGTTTCCATATTACTATGGAAAGTGAGACACTTATTAATGATGAGACACTAGTAGGTCTGGATGAACCTAACAGCTACACGGAAGCCATGGCAGGCCCTGAGTCTGCTAAATGGAAAGAGGCTATGGATAACGAGATACAATCCATGTATGACAATCAAGTTTGGAACTTGGTTGAGAATATACCAGGTCGTAAGACTGTAGGGTGCAAATGGATCTTCAAGAAGAAGACCGACATGGATGGTAATGTACACACTTATAAGGCTCGACTGGTTGCAAAGGGCTTCTCTCAAATTCCTGGGGTGGATTATGATGAGACCTTTTCTCCAGTAGCCAAGATTAAGTCTATTAGGGTTATGTTAGTCATAGCTGCATTTCATGACTATGAAATTTGGCAAATGGATGTCAAAACCGCTTTCCTTAATGGAAAGTTGACTGAAGATGTTTACATGAGTCAGCTAGAAGGTTTTGTTAGCAATGAGTACCCTAATAGAGTGTGTAAGCTTGAGAAATCCATTTATGGATTAAAGCAAGCACCTCGTAGATGGAATCTTTTCTTTGATGAAAAGGTCAAGGAATTTGGCTTTTCTAGGAGTGAAGATGAATCTTGTGTGTATGTCAAGGCTAGTGGGAGTATAGTTAGCTTTTTGGTATTGTATGTGGATGACATACTACTCATAGGAAATGACATCCCAACTCTGCAGGAAGTTAAGTACTGGCTTGGGAAGTGTTTCTCTATGAAGGACCTAGGAGAAGCTGCCTATATTCCAGGGATAAGGATTTTGAGAAACCGAAGTAAAAGACTAATTGGACTTAGTCAAAGTACATACTTGGACAAGGTGTTGAAGAGATTCAGCATGCAGAACTCCAAGAAAGGAGAGTTACCCATCCAGAGTAACGCCAGATTGAGTAAGACACAAAGCCCAAGTACCGAGGCTGAGATATCAGAAATGAGTCAAGTACCTTGTGTTTTGGCAGTAGGCTCGATCATGTATGCTATGACGTGTACTCGACCTGATGTAGCCTTTTCCTTGAGCATGGTTAGCAGGTATCAGGGGAATCCTGGAAAGGCACACTGGACTATGGTAAAGAATATCCTCAAGTACCTATGGAGGACTAAGGACTGGGTCCTTACCCTCGGTGGGAGTGATGAGTTGAGAGTTGTAGGGTATAGTGATGCTAGCTTCCAAACTGATAGGGATAATTTCCACTCTCAGTCAGGCTGGGTCTTTACCTTAAACGGAGGAGCAATCACTTGGAAGAGTTCCAAGCAGGAGACAGTGGCTGATTCCACTTGTGAATCAGAGTGTATAGCAGCGAGCGAGGCAGCAAAGGAGGCAATATGGCTGAAGAACTTCATTGGAGACCTTGGAGTTGTACCAGCTATAAAGGAGCCCATGGAAATTTTCTGTGATAGTGAAAGTGCTATTGCCTTAGCCAAGGAACCAAGGGATCACGGAAGATCCAGACATATCGACAGAAAATATCAGACATCGCATAGAAGAAAGAATCCTCGTGGCAAAGAGGGTATCATCAGATGAGAACCCAGCAGATCCCCTCACGAAGGGACTGAGTAGCGTTAAGCATCTCCAACATGCTCGGAACATAGGGCTGAAGGATGATATAAGTTTTAGTAGTAAGATAAATTATGAAATTTGTAAAGTGTAATTGACATTTGATGATGAATAAAAGTTGTGTTTATTTATGAGTAAAGTGTTACTATCTTTTGTCAATCGTTTACTATATTTCTTTTGCATGTTTTGACTTCCAGAATAATTATGTTTGGTATATCATATTATTCGAACCTCCACAGTCGGTCATATGTCGGAAGTAGGTATGAATCAAGACTGTCATGATTGGTTACAGAGGTCTAAGGTGTTGGACATGGCTACAACAATCATGAGTGCTCATAAGTTCTGAGTATTGGAATCAACCCACGCTCACTGGAATCACTTCATGGAATTTTATCTCGAGTGATCGTGAGACGGTAATATCATATAAGTCTTCAAACCTAGAGATATGATTTGTTACTTACGAGTTGGTTATGCATTGATTGTACGAAAACGCATTGGTAACTCGATGTTATAAAACGTTCTTTTGTGTGTAATTCAATGAGTGGTAGAACAAACATATGAGTCGAAGTTTATCTGTTCCTTCTTGGATTAGAAGCTGATATCTGGGCCCCTCGATGATTTTGTTTTGACCTATGTACCGGGCCCGGTCAGAACTAAGTTGATGTGTTCAATTAAGTTCTTAGTCAAACAAATCGGAAATCGGGAAACAAACTGCTGGACAATAAGTAAGACATTGTTCCATGTATTTGTCCGAATTATATCTAGAACAGAGGATTATATGATCACTTATCTTAAATGGCGTATCAACATCTTCTCAGTTCCTAGAGACCTTGAAAGAGCTACGATTGCCGATCGGTTCCTGAAGCATTGCAGTTATAGTTACTAGACTTATCCAAGTAGGAGACTGTTGAATAAGGTGTCTAAGTCCATAACTATTTCTGGTAAATACTTGACCCGACCCGACATGGTCCATTTGGGTTGCATGGCACCATGCAATTGGATAAACTAAATGAGAGAAATAACACATATGGTTTATTAATATATTATAAGTTCTAATATATTAATAATATTATTTAATTAGTTTTGATCAAGAATTAATTTAGAATTAATTAAGTGATCAAAAGAATAACTAATTAAATATATGGATAGATTATGTAAATCTTCCATATCTTATATAGTGGGCTAAAAGTCTCCATGGATTATCAAGTTGGGTTCCACCCATAGGATGCTCCATGGAGTTAACCCATGGATTGAGAAATGAAGAGTCATGTTACATTAGGGTTTTACCTAATGCAACACATTGTATAAGGACCATGTCTCTCCCCAAAATCGGCTACACTAGTGATACACAAGAGAAACAAGAGGGCTTGGCCGATTTTGAGTGTGTTAAAGTATTCTCTCAAGTTTATACTATGCATTTGGTGTTGTGTGAAGCATTTGAGGCATCACACTTGAGGTGCTAGGCTCACAAGGTTTCAAGGAACACTTACAACAACAAGGTATGTAGTTCTATCTTTTATACAAAGAAAATTGTACCCCATGTATGCTAGATAGGTTCATAACCTTGGAAAACAACTTTGCATAATTATTAGACAAACATAGATCCAAGGTTATTAGGGTTGCATGTACACTTAGGAAGTGTTAGAATGCTCAAAAACCATCATTAAATTCATGGGATTACCCTCCCGTACTAGATATAAACCCATGGGAATACCATCCCATACTAGATATAAGATAGTTTTAATACATAAAAACTATAGATTTAAAGTCATAGGATTACCGTCCCGTACTAGATATAAAACCATGGGAATACCATCCCGTACTAGATATAAGATAGTTTTAATACACAAAAACTATAGATTTAAAGTCATGGGATTACCATCCCGTACTAGATATAAAACCATGGGAATACCATCCCGTACTAGATATAAGATAGTTTTAATACACAAAAACTATAGATTTAAAGTCATGGGATTACCGTCCCGTACTAGATATAAAACTTATAGATCAAAGATAGATATGAAAATAAAATCCGTGAATAAACTTATATTAATATGTATTGTGAGTCGGGTAACCATGCTAATACGACACCGAGACCTCCTTGACGTTCGTCAGACGTTGGACGACATCCAGAATTTGTCACCCCAGGCGTGCCCGTCTAACTGTAGCTAACAGTTTAGGTGAGGGATTGTCAGTCCCGAATAGATCTATTCACAAATTCTATGCTCTCCCTCCTGGAGACTCTGGTTACACTTCCGGGGAGGATTTACTGATAACCCAAAGGGTTTAATAAATACGAATATCACAAGCTAGTATCAAATTATTCACGGTGTTCTCAGACTTTATCAAACATACCAATCGTTTTGAAACATAATACAGTATAAACAGTTTAATACAATGAAATGATATGGCATAATACTCTAAATTAAACAGAGATAAACTGAATCAGACATAGTTTATCTATTAAGTTTACATAAATCTGTGCTCGTAAAACAAGAACTAAAGATCCCAAATTATTCCCATAATAATTTGATTGTTTTGATTGTTTCTTACACTGCGATTGAAATTTACTTAGTTATATTCAGTAAAACATCCCTTATGCTCCGCATGATACAAAAAGGGTAATGATATCTAAAAGTTTGCCAGATATTTATAGAATTTCATCAGTTTTAAGTTTAGAAAACATTTATAATTTTGCTTGTATCCCCCCCCCCTAAATACATTGAAAAACAAGGAAAAGGCGTAGGGGTATGAACTCACCTGACGAGGAATGTATCGACTAGGATGCTAAACGTCAGTTCAAGGCTTGAAAATGCGCGAGGTTCCTATGTAATGTGAAATGATACACAATTGTATCTAATTAGACTTTGAACCACTAATTAGATAAGATTATACACTCCAAGACGCGAAAACACTTCGAAATAAGTGTTTGGAGTGACCCGGGTGACATCTAGGGACGTGTATGGCTTAGATATGGAGTTTACCCTTCAAGAGTAAACTCATATGAGGGTTTACGGCCCTAATGAACCACTCCCCATGAGTTTACGGCCGTAAACTCATGGTGGGGTGTTCTAGGGTTGATTCCATGGCTTAGGAAGTGATTGGGTCTTGAATTGACCTTGGAAAAGTAGTTTACGGTCTATGATGATGTTCTTGGGAGTTTACTACCTTAAACACATGAGTTTACGGTAGTAAACTCATGTTTGTCCATGATTCATGTAATTTGGTGGTTGAAAGTTAAGCATGCTAAGTTCTAGACTCATTTCTAAGTCATACAAGGTGTTAAGGGCACTTTAACACCCATTGGAGGAGTTTATGGTCTAAGGAGGTGTGTTTACGGTCTAAGAATGTTCTTGGACCGTAAACTCAAGTTTGACTCTTTTGTGTATGTTTTGGTGCATCTCTTGAAGGATTATAAGGTTCTATACTCTTATGGAAGCTTTTTGGAGGTGTTTAGGGGCAAACTAACACCTTAAAATGAGTTTACTCCCCATGAATAGGTGTTTACGGTCCAAGCATGTGCTTGGGCTATAAACTCATGTTTATACCCTAAATGATGAGTTAAAGGTGTTTTAAGTCCAATTTGGTAAGCCCCTAAGTCATATCTAAGCTCCAAATGGGGTTTGGAAGGATTTTATGGCTCAAAAACCCCATTTACATGTGTTTACGGCCTAAGGATGTTCCAGGGCCATAAACACATGTTTATGGTCCTATTTCTTATATAATTCACGAATTTGAAGGCCAAAGGTGTTATACTAGGAGCTAGGATAGTTACCTTGATGATTTGGAGCTTGAAATGAGTGATTTTGAATCAAGAACTTGGACTTGAGGATAGAGGTCCGAGAGAGAGTACAGAGAGAATGGAAAAGGCTTCAAATGAGGCTCTCTCAACTTTATATATGCTTAAAGTTTGTGACATGGTGGAATTCTACCTGATACTGATGTTAAGCGAGGCTTTTGGTCGTACCCGATTTAATTGTTTTATAACTCGACGGAATAAAACTAAAATTTTTTCCAAATAATAATTTGGGGCGTTTTCATGAGTTTCTAACGTGTTTGGACAACCATTAAGTCATAATGGAAAACTAAAAATTAATGACTTAATTTAGAAATGAAACGGAAACAATTCAAGACGACGAATTTTTTTTAATGACGGAACGGGTTACGACGACGGAACGAACTTGGGGTTGTCACATTATCCCCCCCGTTAGAGGGAATTTCGTCCCGAAATTCAAACTTTAGATGCGACTCGCGGATTTGGAAAGAGAATACGGATACTTCTGTTTTATCGGATCATTGCACTCCCAAGTGAATTCGGATCCTCGCATGACATTCCAGGAAACCTTTCACTTATCAGGATACAGCTTGTTTCATACATTTAATCTCTTGATCTATGATTTCGATTGGTTCTACCATGAGGTTCAGACTTTCGTTGATTTCGGCCTCATCAAGGGATTACTATGGTTTCATCGGGTAGGCACTTCTTAAGGACAGAGACGTGGAATACCGGATGGATGATGCTAAGTTCTGAGGGTAGTCGGAGTTTGTAGGCTATGGGATCGATCCTAATGAGGATTTCAAAAAGTCCTATGTACCTCGAGATATGCGTTTCAAAATGTAACATGCCTTCTTCGATTACTACATGGCCAAAGAAAATGGTTAGACCGAAGGGCATCACTACATCTTCGTAGTGACTATATCGAGTCCTGAATGTTGTTTTGGAAACATCATTCCTGTGAGCTTGTAGCTGACTGGGTAACTCCTGCGTTTCTGCTGGAGCCTATCGATACGGAGATTAGGCTACAGGGTTTGCTCCAGGAATTAGATCGATGCGAAACTCTTACTTGGCGTTCGGGGGAAATTTCCGAGAGCTCTTCGGAAAGACATCAGGAAAATTGTAGACTTCGGGGATGCAACTTCCTGTTTCTCGATGGTCACATAGACTAGGAATTTATGGCACTCCCTTCGGAGAAGCCTTTTGAGTTTTGATGTACGAAATGATGCAACAGCTGAAACTAAGTTTATCGTCGTAGATTATAAGAGTTTGACCAGGGGGAAGGTTGAGAAGGATAGATTTTTTGGAAAAAGGATATCAGCACGATTAAGACTCAATCAATCCATGCTAATGAATATTTCAAAGCTCCTAATTGAAAAACCGACATAAGATCGATGGGAAAAGGATGATCGCCAAGGGTAAGGGTTCACCCTATTAATATATTGCTAACGTCCTTTTTCTCGTTGTTAGACATCTCGACGGTAGACATTTCGGTTACTAATGGAGGACTAAGGTTAAGATAATGTTTGATTGAATAGATAACAGATTATCTTTCAACAATATAATCGAAAAGGTTTGCAAGTATAAGGGCTGTCGAGGAAGAATATATACATGTGGCAACGGTGGGATCGGCGGCTGCCTCAACTTATCCCATAGATAGGACTCTCTTGGTGTTGCCAGTTGTTGCTACCTTGGGGCAGTTTCGATCGAAATGCCCGGCTTCGCCGCAACCGTAGCAGGCCGGACTGATTCCCACTCCGGAAGCTTGATTGGTTGATTGGGTTGGTTTTCTGCAGTTTCAAGCAAGGTGGCCCTTCTTGCCATAGTTGTTGCAGAGTCTTTCGCGACATGGCCCGGGAGTATGATGATGGTAGCTGCACTTGTCGCACCAAGGAAGGGTACCGGTATATCCACTGGTAGGAGTTTAAGTTGTGGATCCGATGGCAGAGACAGCAACAGGGACAGTAGCAACGCGAATTTCCACCGTTTTCTGCTTCTTCGAGGACTCCTAAGAAAGCTGACTCTTCTTCTTTTTCCAAGATTTTCTTTTCTCACCACTCCTCTCTGTCGGCTCAGGAGTGGTGGCTGCTTCCTCAAGGCAATCGCTATGGTCGATCAGAGCTTGCACTAGGCATTTGGCGCTGTCATAGGTGTCTGGCTTCGCATCCAAGACATTTCCTTTGGTTGGCTGGGTCAACCCCCAGATGAATCTCTCAATCTTTTTACTCTTCGGGGTAACCATTCCCAAAAAGAGTAGCGCCAAATCATCGAATCTTGAAGTGTAAGCAGCGATATCGGAACCCTTCATCTTCAGGTTCCAGAGTTCGTGTTCTAGCTTCTGCATTTCGCCCCGAGGGCTGTTGGATTAGTGTCTAAGTCCATAACTATTTTGGTATGTACTTTTTGAACAGCCCGGATTCCTAGGTATCATTTATTCATATATTTTTGGTGTTTTGTGAGGGGACTCGGCGAGTTGGAGCTCAAACTCGCCGAGTAGGATTGCGGTTCTGGACGCGGGTTCGCGCCTGGACTCGGCGAGTCCGCGCTGTTTAATGAAACCCTAATTTCCCGGTCCTAAGCCCTATTTAAAGGACCTTATGGCCCTTCATTGCGGCTACCTTCGACCTTGAGAGCACCAGAGCAGCTCAGAGTTCTTGTGAGTGAGATAAGAGGCCATTATTCATCATTTTTGTGTGTATTTGCAAGAAAGGAAGAAGAAGGCCAAACTAGGAGAGTTGGGGAGCTTGGATCTACTCCCATTTCGGCAGAAGAAGCTATTTGAGGTAACATTCAGAGCTCATTCTCGTGTTTTTCTTGATATGGTCAAATCTAGGGTTTCTTCATGCCTTGTTTGCCTTGTATTTGGAGTGTGAGAGGTCCCATGGGGATATGGTACCTAGATCTGGACCTTAGTAGGTCCAGAGAGTCCCAAATGCCATGCTTTATGCCTTTCCTTTTGGGTTGGAGACTTAGGTTACCATTTTAGAGGTCATTTCTTCAAAAGAAGCCTTGTAGGCGTTGCATGGTAGCCAAGATTGTGACTTTACGTGATGAATGTGCTTGGGAGGGCCAGATCTATGAGTTGTTGGAGCAGATCTGACCTCAAAAGCGAGATTGAGTTGATGCATGGCATGGACTCGCCGAGTCCGAAGAACAGACTCGGTGAGTAGCATGAAGATTGTCCTTAACCACTCAGCGAGTGGTCTTGCCGAGTTAAGAGGTTGACTCAGTGAGTCAGGGAGAGTTAGAGAGGGTTGACAGATGGACTGAGTCGAGCTGGAACTCGCCGAGTTGTTCTTGAGACTCGGCGAGTTGAGTCGTGGTGGCCCCGCGATTCATGCCAGGTGGAACTCGTCGAGTCAGGGAAGTACTCGACGTGTCAAAAGAGGATCCTAGGGATTCAGTGAACACATATAGACTCGCCGAGTCGCTCTAGTGCACTCGCCGAGTCCGGTCAAAGTTGACCGTTGACCAGAGTTGACCAGTGTTGACTTGATAGGGGTAGTCAACCTTAGTGGTAAAAGTGTTAATTAGAGATATATGATGTTATAGGAGGATTATAGCTGGGAGGATCGAGCACAAGTGATTTCCAGGATTCGCGAGTTATCGAGATATACGAGGTGAGTCTTCTCACTATACTTTACCTTGGGTAGGTAATCAGAGTTATGTGATAGAGTATTTGTATGCTATATGTATTATATGTGTTGTACTACATTATTTCTATGTGTTTTATGTTGTGCATGTTTATAGAGTTGGAACCGGAAGGTTCCCAGAGTTAGAACCAATGGGTTCACAGAGTAGGGTCTACGGACCCACAGAGTTATAGCCTCGAGTGGCTAATATGTGTTATGTGTGGTATTTTGGGGAACTCACTAAGCTTTGTGCTTACAGTGTTAGTGTTGTTTGTCTCAGGTACTAGTGATGACCGTGGGAAGGCGCCGGCTTGATCTGTACACACGCATGGGATTTTTATGATATGTGATCTTGGGATTTTGTATGATATGGATTGGAGTCTTAAAACATTGATGTTTTTATGAAAATTTAATGAAAATGTTTTTATATTATGCGAAAAATTATTTTGAAATTTACGGTGTTACAAGTTGGTATCACAGCCTTGGTTTGAGGGATTCAAGTACACCTTTGGGCGTATTTGAACTCAAACTGAGGATTTGAGAAGTATTTTCAAAAATAGTAAAAGATTTTTGGAAAAACACGGAGCAGAGTTGTGTGTACGATCAGTCCACGCCCGAACGGTGATTTCCCAAAATACCCTCATGTTATGTGATATTGATATTGATATGATGTATTCTCATGCTAGAGTAGGCTAGGTACTCCTATTAGGACTAGAGTGGCCTGATTTGTGATGCCTTAGCCTAGGGAGAGGTGAGCTGCTATGAGATGCTTGAGAGTGAGTAGGTAGCAGCAAGGGGCTTATGAGAGAGTTGTTAGAGAGTGGATTGTGCATGATAGAGTACTTGGAATTTGGGATCCGAAGAGGAGGACTTGGGGTGTATTCTGATACGGTGCGGACGGTAGTATTGGGCCCGTACTACTGAAAGCACCGGAGCGGTGTACAGCCCAAGTAGGAGTCTTTGGAATACCAAGGATCAAGGAGGGAAGAGTTGTTGAGTGTGAGTATGCTCGAATGGATTCTAATTTATCGTATGTTGTATTTCAAAGGTAGATCATGGTGAGGACACGTCTGATGCCTTAGAGCAGTGAGACCAGTGACGAGGAGATCCGCCGGATCATCCACGAGGAGGTGTTTGCGGCCATCAGGGCAGAGATACCAGAGATGTTCGGGTCTATTAAGACCACGCTGATTGAGACCTTTGATGAGCGTTATGCCGCTCTTTCTGAGGCTGCTGTTGCAGCGGCCACCGCAGCTATTGCTGCCGCGAGGCCGCAAGGTGGTGATGCATTGCTGTTCCGGGAGTTCAGCAACACAAAACTGCCGGAGTTTGATGGGACCCAGGACCCGGTGGCAGCTATGAGGTGGATTTCTAACATAGAGGGGTGTTTCTTCACTTGCTCATCTCCTGAGCATTTGAAGGTTCGGTTCGCGCTGAACCAGCTTCGCTTGGGAGCGAAGGACTGGTGGAAGTTTGTGACGGCGCACTTTATGCCTGCTGAGCTTGCGGCAGTGACCTGGGAGAGGTTCACTGCCATGTTCCGAGATGAGTACGTTCCCCAGGTGGAGAGGGAGCGTTTGGCCCAGGAGTTTCTAACCCTCAAACAGGGTACTGAGTCTGTTACGGTGATTACCAGGATGTTCCATGAGAGGGCGATGTTCTGCCCTGAGCACCTGTCCACCGAGCAGGCACGTATGAGCCGATATCTGAGTATTTTGAGGTGAGACATTTGGGAGTTCACGGCGAACTCCTCGTACCGGACATTTGCCGAGCTTCATGCAAATGCCCGGAAGAGGGAGATTGAGCTAGAGACTCAGGCCAGGGAGGAGGCGGAGTCTCAGGGGAGGGATCGGCGACCGGCACAGTCTAAGCCGGCAGCCAAGCGGGCCAAGCCCGCTGATCCCAAACCAGGAAGCCAGAAGGGCCGCACTTGTGGGAAGTGTGGCAAGGGTCATGATGGAGTTTGTAGAGCGGGATCTTACTACAAGTGTAGCAAGGAGGGGCACATGGCCAAGGACTGCCCCAAGGGGTTTGCGGTGTGTTTTCACTGCAATCAGACCGGACACCGGAAGGCAGAGTGTCCGCAGTTGTGAGGATCATCTCAGGGAGCACCTCAGGGATCTGCCCCTGCCGCCATCAGGGTTACCGAGAGTCGGCCAGTTAAGGCCGAGGCGCCGAGGGCACGAGGGAGAGCTTTTCAGCTGACCGCGGAGGAGGTCCGCGTAGCGCCCGATGTCGTGGCTGGTATGTATTCTTTCGTGTATTTATTTTGATGTTGGGATATTATGCTTATATTATGTTGTGCGTAGGTACTTTTCTTGTGAATTCTGTACCTGCCTTGGTGTTATTTGACTCGGGTGCGAGTCGGTCTTTTGTATCTTTGGCTTTTAGTCAGCATATCAGTGTTAGTCGTGAGGCGTTGAGTCGGCCTCTGAGAGTTTCCATAGCTGATGAAAGGGTGATATATGCCACGGAGGTTCTCCGAGGGTGCGTAGTCGAGATTTTCGGTGTTGAGTTCCCGAATGATCAGGTTCCTATTGCAATGGGTGATGTCTGTGTCATTATGGGCATGGACTGGTTGAGCAGATTCGGTGCGGTTATCGACTGCAAGCGACAGCTGGTGACTATACGAGACCCTAGTGGGGGAGTTCTTTCGGTTTAAGGTGAGGGTACACGTTCAGGATCAGCGTTTTGTTCGGCCGTTAGGGCGAGGCAATGTCTACAGCAGGGCTGTAAGGCTTTTGTGGCGTATGTGATGGATACGCGGGTGGATTCCGAGAGGCCGAGTTCAGTTGAGGAGGTTCCGGTGGTGCGTGAGTTCCTGGATGTATTTCCCGAGGAGTTGAGGGGTGTGCCTCCTGTGAGGCAAGTGGAGTTCAGTATCAATTTGGTTCCGGGGGCCGCGCCTTTCGCTAAGGTACCTTATCGCCTTGCACCTCCAGAGATGCAAGAGTTATCCTCGCAGCTTCAGGAGCTGCTGGGGAAGGGGTTTATTCGGCCGAGCAGCTCGCCGTGGGGAGCGCCTATCCTGTTCGTCAAGAATAAGGATGGTTCACACCGGATGTGCATTGATTACCGGGAGTTGAACAAGCTGACGGTCAAGAACCGTTACCCGTTGCCGAGGATCGACGATTTGTTCGATCAGTTGCAGGGAGCATCTTGGTTCTCCAAGATCTATTTGAGATATGGATATCATCAGGTGAGGGTGCGAGATGAGGACGTCCAGAAGACAGCGTTCAGGACGCGTTATGGGCATTACGAGTTTGTGGTGATGCCTTTTGGGCTCACCAATGCCCCGACAGTGTTCATGGATCTCATGAACCGAGTGTGTAGGCCGATGCTGGATCGGTCGGTGATTGTATTTATCGACGACATTCTGGTATATTCGAGATCCAGAGAGCAGCATGAGGAGCATTTGAGAGAGGTTCTCGGAGTTCTGAGATCGGAGAGGCTTTATGCCAAATTCTCCAAGTGTGATTTCTGGTTGCGGGAGGTCCAGTTCTTAGGACATCTCGTTAACCAGAAAGGGATATTGCTCGACCCGGCCAAGGTTAGGCGGTGGTGAGTTAGGAGGTGCCGAGGTCACCCTCCGAGATCAGGAGTTTCCTAGGGTTGGCAGGGTATTATCGAAGATTTATCAAGGATTTCTCTAAAATCGCAGTGCCATTCACCAGATTGACCCGAAAGGGTGTTGCTTTTTCATGGGCAACCCGAGCAGCAGGCCTCCTTTGAGACACTTCGCCAAAGGTTATGCGAAGCCCCGGTGTTAGCCCTCCCGGAAGGGATAGAGGACTTTGTGGTATACTGTGATGCATCGATTTTGGGGTTAGGAGCAGTGCTGATGTAGAGAGGACATGTGATAGAGTATGCATCAAGGCAGCTGAAGCCTCATGAGACGAGATATCCCACCCATGATCTAGAATTGGGGGCAGTGGTGTTCGCCCTCAAGATTTGGCGTCACTACTTGTATGGGGTTCGGTGTACGATATACACGGACCATAAGAGTTTGAAGTATTTGATGGATCAGCCCAACCTAAATATGCGTCAGAGAAGGTGGTTGGATGTGGTCAAGGATTATGATTGTGAGATCCTGTACCACCCAGGCAAGGCTAATGTGGTAGCCGATGCATTGAGCAGCAGGGCGGAGAGCACCCCGCTGCGGGATGTATGTTTGAGATTGACCGTGATAGCTCCAGTGTTGGATGCCATTCGTGGGGCATAGGCCGAGGCTATGCAACCTGAGATGCGGAAGAAGTAACAGGTTGTTGGTTTGGCTTCAGAGTTCGTTACCGATGGTCGGGGGCTTATGACATTTCAGGGGCGTATCTGGGTGTCGTTTGTGAGAGGAACGCGTACCATTTTGATGGAGGAGGCTCATCGGTCGAAATTTTCGATCTATCCAGGGGCCACTAAGATGTATTTGGATCTGAGAAAGGAGTATTGGTGGCCCTGTATGAAGAGGGATGTCGCGTGGTTTGTTGAGAGGTGCTTGACCTGCCGTAGGGTTAAGGCCAAGCACCAGAGGCCGCATGGTAAGTTGCAGCCATTGGAGGTTCCCGAATGGAAGTGGGAACAGATCACTATGGATTTCATCACCAAATTGCCAAGGACTGCCAGAGGAGTTAATGCAATTTGGGTGATTGTGGACAGATTGACGAAGAGCGCTCACTTCCTTGCTATCAGCGAGAGTTCTTCAGCAGAGAAATTGGCGGAGGTGTATGTGAGGGAAGTGGTATCTTGGCATGGGGTGCCGATCTCGATTGTTTCAGACCGTGATGTGCACTTCACTTCCAGATTCTGGAAGAAGTTTCATGAGGATTTGGGTACTAGACTGCATTTTAGTACCGCCTATCATCCCCAGACAGACGGTCAGAGTGAGCGGACGATTCAGACGCTCGAGGACATGCTTCGGGCATGTGTGTTGGATTTCGGGGGTAGCTGGGATGCATATTTGCCCTTGGCAGAGTTTTCCTACAACAACAGCCATCATTCGAGCATTGGTATGCCGCCCTTTGAGCTGTTGTATGAGAGGAGGTGTCGGGCCCCCATTTGTTGGGGAGAGGTTGGACAACAGGTGATGTGCAGTACAGAGATCGTGCTTCAGACGTCAGAGCAGATCCAGCAGGTCAGACAGAGGTTGTTGACCGCTCAGAGCCGACAGAAGAGTTATGCAGACAGACGCCGGTCCGAGCTTGAGTTTCAGGTCGGCGACCTTGTGCTCCTGAAGGTCTCTCCTTGGAAAGGAGTGATTCGATTCAGGAAGAGGGGCAAGTTGGGGCCCCGATATATTGGTCTTTTCCGAGTGATCGTGAGGGTAGGCCGGGTAGCCTATCGTTTGGATTTGCCAGCGGAGTTGGGGCAGATTCACGACACTTTTCATGTGTTGCAGCTGAGGAAGTGTATAGCCGATGAGTCGGCAGTGGTTCCATTAGAGGATATTCAGGTGGATGCGAGCCTGAATTATGATGAGAGACCAGTGGCCATCAGAGATCGGAAAAGCAAGGTTCTGAGGAACAAGGAGGTACCACTGGTTTTGGTTCAGTGGCAGCATCGGAAGGGGTCAGAGATGACCTGGGAGTCGGAGCGTGAGATGCGAGAGCAGCATCCGGAGCTATTTGCAGAGCGGGACTTCGAGGGCGAAGTCTAGTTCTAGTGGGGGAGAATTATAACAGCCCAGATTCCCAGGTATCATTTATTCATATATTTTTGGTGTTTTGTGAGGGGACTCGGCGAGTTGGAGCTCAAACTCGCCGAGTAGGATCGCGGTTCTGGACGCGGGTTCGCGCCTGGACTCGGCGAGTCCGTGCTGTTTAATGAAACCCTAATTTCCCGGTCCTAAGCCCTATTTAAAGGACCTTATGGCCTTTCATTGCGGCTACCTTCGACCTTGAGAGCACCAGAGCAGCTGAGAGTTCTTGTGAGTGAGATAAGAGGCCATTATTCATCATTTTTGTGTGTATTTGCAAGAAAGGAAGAAGAAGGCCAAACTAGGAGAGTTGGGGAGCTTGGATCTACTCCCATTTCGGCAGAAGAAGCTATTTGAGGTAACATTCAGAGCTCATTCTCGTGTTTTTCTTGATATGGTCAAATCTAGGGTTTCTTCATGCCTTGTTTGCCTTGTATTT
This sequence comes from Lactuca serriola, assembly GCF_051521515.1. Lineage (NCBI taxonomy): Eukaryota > Viridiplantae > Streptophyta > Magnoliopsida > Asterales > Asteraceae > Lactuca > Lactuca serriola. Next base: position 118,632,861 of record NC_136414.1, on the reverse strand, counting down.
GGAGTGTGAGAGGTCCCATGGGGATATGGTACCTAGATCTGGACCTTAGTAGGTCCAGAGAGTCCCAAATGCCATGCTTTATGCCTTTCCTTTTGGGTTGGAGACTTAGGTTACCATTTTAGAGGTCATTTCTTCAAAAGAAGCCTTGTAGGCGTTGCATGGTAGCCAAGATTGTGACTTTACGTGATGAATGTGCTTGGGAGGGCCAGATCTATGAGTTGTTGGAGCAAATCTGACCTCAGAAGCGAGATTGAGTTGATGCATGGCATGGACTCGCCGAGTCCGAAGAACAGACTCGGTGAGTAGCATGAAGATTGTCCTTAACCACTCAGCGAGTGGTCTTGCCGAGTTAAGAGGTTGACTCAGTGAGTCAGGGAGAGTTAGAGAGGGTTGACAGATGGACTGAGTCGAGCTGGAACTTGACGAGTTGTTCTTGAGACTCGGCGAGTTGAGTCGTGGTGGCCCCGCGATTCATGCCAGGTGGAACTCGTCGAGTCAAGGCAGTACTCGACGTGTCAAAAGAGGATCCTAGGGAGTCAGTGAACACATATAGACTCGCCGAGTCGCTCTAGTGCACTCGTCGAGTCCGGTCAAAGTTGACCGTTGACCGTTGACCAGTGTTGACTTGATAGGGGTAGTCAACCTTAGTGGTAAAAGTGTTAATTAGAGATATATGATGTTATAGGAGGATTATAGCTCGGAGGATCGAGCACGAGTGATTTCCAGGATTCGCGAGTTATCGAGATATACGAGGTGAGTCTTCTCACTATACTTTACCTTAAGTTGGTAATCAAAGTTATGTGATAGAGTATTTGTAGGCTATATGTATGATATGTCTTGTACTGCATTATTTCTATGTGATTTATGTTGTGCATGTTTATAGAGTTGGAACCGGAAGGTTCCTAGAGTTAGAACCAATGGGTTCACAGAGTAGGGTCTACGGACCCACAGAGTTATAGCCTCGAGTGGCTAATATGTGTTATGTGTGGTATTTTGGGGAACTCACTAAGCTTTGTGCTTACAGTGTTAGTGTTGTTTGTTGAAGGTACTAGTGATGACCGTGGGAAGGCGCCGGCTTGATCTGTACACACGCATGGGATTTTTTATAATATATGATCTTGGGATTTTGTATGATATGGATTGGAGTCTTAAAACATTGATGTTTTTATGAAAATTTAATGAAAATGTTTTTATATTATGCGAAAAATTATTTTGAAATTTACGGTGTTACAGTACTTGACCCGATGGTGCATGGTCCTTTTGGGTTGCCTTCACCAAACCAACTTGATAGGATAAATTATGGAGAGAAAGGATTAAATATGATTTATTAATATATTATGGGAATAATATATTAAAAGAGAAATCATATTGTTTAATTAATATTAGTCAATAGTTAATTGGTAATTAGTTTTGTGACTAAAAGAGATTAATTAAACTTAAGGGACTGGAATTGTAATTATAAGATAATTGCAATTTGGCCCATGGATTGCCTTGTATTAAGGGGTAGACGAATTCTATGGGGAAACCCATAAGGAAATCGTCCAAGGCCTTAATTAAAGAAGTCTATGGGTTGCTTAGGGCTTAAGCATCCAAATTAGGGTTTCCTTGTTAGATAACCCTAATAGCCTCACTATATATAGATCCCTAAAGGACCAAAAACGTGGAAAAGACTTCTCTAGGGTTTGTAGACGTTTTTGGGCAGCCTCCATCCTCTCTCCTCTTCATCCTCTTGCTTATGGTGTTCGTGAACCATTAGAGGAGTGACAATTGTGACTCTAAGCTTTCTAAAGTCAATACAAGGAGATTTGGGATTGTTATTGCTACATAACAATCAAGGTAACATCTTAAACCTATTCTCATGTTAATATGATTACTTGAATGTTAGAATTAGGGTTTATAGTCTTGGATAACTTGCATGTACAATAGAGAAACCTAGATCCAAGCATTAGGGTTTGTATGAGCACATAGGATGTTCTTAGGACCAAAACTCATCAGTGGTATCAGAGCCTAGACTGGTTTCTATTGTATTGATGCATTATATGTTTAAAAAATTCGATTTTTGGTGTTTTGGAGGCTGGACTCGCCGAGTCCATAGCTGAACTCGCCGAGTCCATGCCGACTCAACGAGTCCATGCTTGACTCGACGAGTCAACTCGTCAGATGGAGTAAACTTCGGGATTTCTTGCTGTTTTTGCTTAAGGATAGTTGCCGTCTCATATTAGATCAATATAAATCCGATTTTATAATATATTTGACTATATTCTTGATCTAATTGAAGATATTTATCAATTAATAAAATATTTGTTTCCTTATGTGATAATTGATTAATTATTTTGATTAAATTGGTAAATTGTTTTGCAAGAAATCATTAAATAAATCAAATATGGATAATTATGTGATTAAATGTTAATTTAGATTATTTGTTATTTGATCCTTGTGCTTTGAAAAGTTTCATATTTTCCCTTTTAGGTTTTATAGTTTAAATTTGAACCCAAAAAGTTTTGTTGTTTTGAAATTTAAATAGTTGAAACCCTAATGTTTTGAAAAAGGTTTCAAAACTTGCCCTCAAGTTTTGGAATTTAAATTTTGATTAATAGTTTAATTTTGATGTATATTTAAATTCTAAACCCTAATGTTTTGAAATGTTTCAAAACTTGCCCTCAAGTTTTGGAATTTAAAAGTTGATTAAAAGTTTAATTAGGAATGTTAAATTCTAAAACCCTAGTAATGTTTTGAAAAGTTCAAATCACTCCCTTACGGTTTTATTAATTAATTAATGTGTATAATTAAAAGAGGTTTAATAAATCCATAAAAGTTTAGGTTTACAATTTAATTGAATTAAAAGTATAATTGTTAAATTAGACCACCTAGTATTTTAAAAGTGTAAAATACACCCTATACTATATATAACATTAAAAGTCTAACATTATATATATATATATATATATATATATATATATATATATATGAGTAAAAGTCAGTCTTACCGTTAGTAGGCCTCATTCACGAAGCTGGTCTATAAGGGGTGTTTAAGGAAATTGCCTATAAAACCGCGATTGAATGGGTATCCACTCTTACCCACCACACTCTTGACTAGTGGAGGGTCGTTAGCCGAACGGGTAGGATAGGACGAAACCTTCCATTATAAGTATAATGAATTATTAATGTAACTAAATGTTTTCATAAAATTCCCAATCTTAGTTACTTTGGCAAAAGTGAATTGATGCAATTCCATGAAATTACACTTTGTGCCCTTGCAAAGACGTTAGTTGAGCGTGTGTGGTTTACCGGCACACTAAATGGTTCTAAGCAAAGGTAGCAAAGGGTGACTCAATGTTTGTCATAGTTCGGTGGAGCGTGTGTGGTTTACCGGCACATCGAATAGGTGACTGTAACATGTGAGGGCACCATGTAAGTTTGCATGGTTATTCCCACCCTCTTTGTGATCCTCGGCATCCCAGTCACAAACAAGAGGGGCATATAGAGATTTAAACATGCCATTGAAATGTTCAATGAATCTCATAGGATCTAGGAGTTTTCATAGATTTAAAACTTAAATTTCTTTTTCGTTTTTCATGGTGGAAATTAGTGAATCGTCATTCACTTACTTTCAAATGTTCTGCAATTTGGGTTACGGCATCCCTCTCCCGAGTTGTAGAATAGTGTGTTGGGTCCTAGCCTTAGTATCTCATTTGGGTGATTTACTAAGGACTCAATCAATCAACTAACTTGAATTCGTTTTTCTCCCGTTTTGTAGAAGTCAAAGTTCGACAACTATGGTCTTCCCAAACCCCGTGGAACAAGCATTCCGCATGAAGATGATATTCCACGATTCGATCGAGGAACAAGAAATCATCCTTCACTTCCTCCACCTCCTCCAATAATTCTCCCTAACCCACAAGTTCGAAGGCTTGAAAAGTTCAAGCTCACTCAAGCCCTTTTGGCAAGTAAACATAAAGAAGGAAAGTCGGTGTGTGCACACGTCCTAGGGATGAAGTCACACATTGATAGGTTAAGAATGTTGGGATCCGTTGTCTGTGAGGTTGGCTGTTGATTGGGTTCTTCAGTCACTTCCTAACTCATATAGTGAGTTCGTAAGAGAGTACTATATGATGAACTGCGACGTGACCCTTATAGATCTCACCTATATCCTTATTGCTGCTGAATCAGCAATGGTTTGGCGCAATAGAAAAGCAAAGTTGATTGGTGAATCTGCCTTCAAGACCTCTATGGATATAGACAATGGCAACGAAAGACATGCTATGATCGAAAAGTTTGATCATAAGAGAAAGGCAATGTCTGAAGTAGTTCCATGTCATGTTCCAAAAGAGTCTATTTGCCTTTATAGCCAAGAGAAGGGGCATTGGAGACGAAGCTGCCCCATTTACCTAAGAGATCTAAGAGATGGGAGAGTCGAAACGTATGGCTCTAATATAGGTAAAATCCATTAACTAACTCTTTTAAGCTTCTATTCTAGATTCTTAATAAATAATGTGATAAGATTACAATTGATGTTTAGTAGGATCAAAGAAAAGAAAGGAAGCTTAAGGGAAGAAGTGAGCAGAATCTAACCGTGAAGGAATGGATTTCGATCGCATTTCTCGAAGATTAGATTCTTGAGCTACTACTTAGAGTTAGAATTAGATTGCTAAGAAAGATGTATTAGCATAGTTTTTCAATGAATTGCATTGTAAGGACAAATTTTTTTCCGCAATAAAATAAATTTTGATTTTATATTATTTATTTATCCTTGCAATGGCGTATATGAAAAATTGATGTTTAAATGTTTCTATTATTGGCAATAATGGATTTGGTTCTTATTATGTTATTTGTGGAAATGTCGAAGAATTTACCGAATAAGGAAAGTTTCTCATCGCCCAAGTTTCAATTGGACAGAAACTTGGAATCATGCAACTTGGTTGCACGATGAATGAGAAATTTCATATTTGGAAATTTGACTAATTCGTTGACAAAGTGTCAAGTGAAGGACTAGGAGATCGAGTACACAAAGTTGTGTGTTGGTCAAAGTCCACCATAAGAGTAACAAAGATATTTATCATGGTTTACTAAAAGTTTAGTAAATATGATTATACTTATAAGATTAAGTGTAATTCGGAATTGATTAAAAGGGTTTAAATCAATAGCAAAACGAATAAGAAGAATCAAGTAGGCAGAAAGATAAAAGTTTCTCCATTCTAAGAAGAAGGGAGAGTAGCTTTTATGCTTTATGATAGGTCTTAATGATTAAGAACCATATCTCAATTAATCCTCTAAGAGAGTCTTGGTACAATTGTATGTTTAAGAAGAGGAATCAAAGATTGAAGAAATGGTTAAATCAATAAGTCAATCATACTTCGTTCCAAAACAAGTCTTAAATGTTAAGAGTGTGACATTAAGTGATAAGTATTAAGAAGGTTTATAACATTCATCAAATGTGGAAAGTTGTGATGTCTTGGATAAGACAAAGACCAACTAGGACCAATTTATGAAGTGTTTTGATAAAAGCTACACTAACTCTTGAATATTTGTTTGTCAAGAAATGGTTGTTGACAAGAGAATCTTATATGTCAAGGAGTAAGTGGGAGTCTTATTGGTCTTGAAAGGTTTCAAGAACAAATCAAATAGACCATATCGGTCATCACTAGCACACGAGTTGAGGTTTACAACCCATCGTGTTGACATTATTTTGTTTCTGTGTCGATCCAATCGAGTTAATTATGCATGTGAGTCCTATGAGTTCTCATTTGAATGCATAAAAGGCAAGGACCTTGATCAATGAAAAGTACATTGATAAGAAAAGGTGAGCTGCTTAACTACTTGGAAGACGTGGTGGGCAGCTGTGCTACCATAAGGCAAGAAATCGAGATTAAGAAAGTTCGGTCCATATGAGTTTGAATTTGTCGTAAACCTTGGTTTTAACAAATTCACATGGATAGGAACACATACACCGTTTAAATCTAAGTGTCATAAGATTTCCTCCCTCATGAAAATGATTGTGAGGAAATGCTTTCACTAAGAAAGATTTTAAGAAGATAGTGATTGTAAAATTGCATTCTTGAATTCGATTATGGTTACGGTATCCCTTTCCATAATTTGAATTGTGAGGTTTGGCAATTAGTCATAATTGTTTAGACACACATATGAACTATCTAAGGCAAAGGTGTATAAGTTTAAGAGGCCTTGATAAAAGATTATCAAAGCATTAAGTATTAGAAACATGGACTTAAGAAATTCAATAAGTATTGTTTGTCTGAAAGTTAAGATGTTTCTAAAGACATGTCAAAGCTAGTGGGAGCATAAGTGTTATGTTTATAATAATCATCATGATAGTGGGAACATAAAAGTTATGATTGTATGATTATTAAGGCACGTATTGCAAGTTGGCAATATTAATTATAGAAAACAAGAGTTATACCTTGCAAAGTCGTAAGGGTTGTAAAGTTGTTTTGCTATAATTAAGGGAGAGAATATTATGCTTCATTTCAAATCTAAAGGATTAGGTTGAGAAATGTTAATAAATTTAGTCAAGGGTACATAGTGTGTTCTTAAAATTTCGATTATGATTACGGCATTCCTCTTCACAATTCGAATTTTGAGAACATAGCAAATAAAATATTATGGCAGAAGATTGATGAAGTATCAAATCTTTATGCATCGTGTCCCATACGCTTTGGGTATTGGATCGATTGCAAATGCTATGATATTTGACCATTCTAAAATTTTCCAAATGTCTAGCGCATTTAGAGGGAAAATGGACAAGAATCGGTTTTGACTAAAATAATTAAACAACTATCAAAGGACAATCCAAAGTTAGCCGTGGATTGGTCGCTTGTGAGTAGTTGGAAGTATAGTATTGGAAAATATGGAAATGTTTCCATATTGGATGGATCATATCGATATTATTCTAAGTAGATGATATTCTATTAAGAATGAGTTGTGATATGGAAAATATGGAAACGTGTCCATATTGGGAATTGAATATTGAAAATCTATGTCTAGATTAGAAACTTTTATGCAAAAGGATGTTCAAAGGAATGTACTTTGAGTGAGAGACATCATATCTAAGGAATTGTCTTGTAACAATCTCTGATAGAGGACTTTGTAATATCATTGGCAATAGTCTTTGTGACTTTGGTGCAGTGAATTTACGAAAGGACAATTACATAAAATGTTAGAATCTAGCATATTCTATAAGTAGCAAGAATTTGATATTCGTTCACTTATGATAAAGGATTTGGAGTTGTGAAATGAGAATGATTGGAAATGTGCTCAATTTGGTCTATTTCACAAAGTAAGAACCATAGGTAAACATTGTGTGCATGCTAAGAGCATGGGACAAGTGTAATAATTCAAGTAAGAAGTTGATTACCCGAAACGACAAATAATGAGTAATCGATATGGTGATAAATAAAAGGAGTTTTATTTATACTCAAAGGTTTGAGGCAATATGGGATTAGTATTATTCTTGTGTTTCACATTTGCATGTTTTGACTTCCAAAATAATTGAATTTATTAAGAATAATCGAATTATTCGAACGGGTCACAGTCGTTCATATGTTGGAAGTAGATATGAATGAAGACTGTCGTGAATTGGTGTGTGGATTGTCTAAATAGCATTAGACATAAGCAAATGTTTGTTGCAACGTTCATGAGTGCTTATGAATATGAATTTGAGCATTGGATTAAACCCATGCTCACTTGGATCACTCCATGAATTGTATCACGAGTGATTGGTGAGACGATAACATCTTATATTCTTGAAACCGAGATGTGTGAGCTGTATCTTGCAAATCGGTTGCACATTGATAATATGTAAATGCACTAGTAACTTGGTGTTATAAAACATATTATTGTGTGTGATTCGGTGAGTGAGTGCAAGCAAGCATTGTATCAAAGTTTATCTGTTCCTTTTATCCAAAGTAGGATAAAAGCAATATCTTTGGGCCCCTCGATGATTTTGTGATGACAAACGTAAATGCTCGGCCGGGCTAGGGCTAATTTGATTTTTTCAATTAGTCAATCGTCATAAATCGGGAATCGAGATATAGTACAAAGAGAATGATTTGAAATCATGTCTCATACGATATCTAGAATGGAGGAATATATGATCCCTTATCTAAGGACACGCGTATCTGATAGGATCAGAGTTGACAGCGGCTTTGGAAAGCTACGATTGCAGATCAGGATCTGAAGTCATACGCAGAATAGTTATTAGACTTATCCAAAGTGGGAGACTGTTGGATTAGTGTCTAAGTCCATAACTATTTTGGTATGTACTTGACCCGATGGTGCATGGTCCTTTTGGGTTGCCTTCACCAAAGCAACTTGATATGATGAATTATGGAGAGAAAGGATTAAATATGATTTATTAATATATTATGGGAATAATATATTAAAAGAGAAATCATATTGTTTAATTAATATTAGTCAATAGTTAATTGGTAATTAGTTTTGTGACTAAAAGAGATTAATTAAACTTAAGGGACTGGAATTATAATTATAAGATAATTGCAATTTGGGCCATGGATTATTGTCTTGTATTAAGGGGTGGACGAATTCTATGGGGAAACCCATAAGGAAATCGTCCAAGGCCTTAATTAAAGGAGTCTATGGGTTGCTTAGGGCTTAAGCATCCAAATTAGGGTTTCCTTGTTAGATAACCCTAATAGCCTCACTATATATAGATCCCTAAAGGACCAAAAACGTGGAAAAGACTTCTCTAGGGTTTGTAGACGTTTTTGGGCAGCCTCCATCCTCTCTCCTCTTCATCCTCTTGCTTATGGTGTTCGTGAACCATTAGAGGAGTGACAATTGTGACTCTAAGCTTTCTAAAGTCAATACAAGGAGATTTGGGATTGTTATTGCTACATAACAATCAAGGTAACATCTTAAACCTATTCTCATGTTAATATGATTACTTGAATGTTAGAATTAGGGTTTATAGTCTTGGATAACTTGCATGTACAATAGAGAAACCTAGATCCAAGCATTAGGGTTTGTATGAGCACATAGGATGTTCTTAGGACCAAAACCCATCAAGGGCAGTACTCTGCAAGCAAAAGTTCCTTCATGGCCTCCCAACCCATGGCATTGGCTACATGTAGGGTTAGGGATTTGACTCGGCCGTTCCACCAAGTTAGAGCTTTATCGGTGAACGTGCAGGCAGCGAACTTCACCTTATCCAATTCAGAGCAGGCACAGATTTCAAAAACAGATTCGATTTTCTCGAACCATCGGGTTAGGTCAATGACACCTCCAGTTCCATCGAAAGATGTGGGTTTCGTGTTCATAAATTCCTTATAGGAACACTCCTTCCGGTGTTCCTGGCTACCTTCTCGGTTTTGGGGCTGGGGACCACCTCCTGAACCACCGGGGCCACCGGGGTTCCTTTGAGACATGGTTTCACACCCCCGAACCAGACGGCGGAAACGTCCGGGGGCTGTCGTGACTCAATTGAATACCATAACATTGAATATATATGAAACATAACAACATTCGTCACCATTCATTAACATAGTACAACCAGTAGTGTTTACATATCATACATTGTTTAAACATTACATTCCCCCAAAAATTAATTTGTTCAATTCATACAAAAATAAACTGCAACCGTCACTGAATATGATTTCCCTTGATTCACTGGTTCCCTGAGAATACAAGTATTTTGAAAAACGTCAACATATGAAATGTTGGTGAGTTCATAAGTTGTATTTGAAAACAATGCTTCGTATCGTTTGAAAAACCACCAGAAAATCCGATATTTTCTGAAAATAGTATAGTAAAAAAGGTGTGAAGATCCATAAGTATGCTTGTTTGTTTTCTATACTTGTAAAATATTGTTTATTGAAATCGTATGTATTCTGAATTTGTATGTATTGAAAACCCTAGGAAAACCCGATGTTTTCCTAATTCCTTGAATTCCATGAAATTACTTGAAACCATTGCAACGCATGAAGTTGTCATTCCAGACGACATTGGATCATTGATGAGCATGACTATCCGCCACAAACACGCGTTACACAAACGACTAGTCTATAGCAATACTAACGATCCCGAAGGCGTCGTCCGTACTAGTCACGCTATCCAACCGTCCTGTTGTCCCACATCCGAAGAGAAGGAGGACACGAAGGCCTCGACGACTCCATTAGCCGGTTGGGGATAAAAAGGTACGAGGGGTCCCAGACCCGCCTCGCAAAAAAAGGCAGACTTTACTAGCGACACTAAAGGACCCTTGGGGACCAGTAGTCTACAGCCATTGAAAGTCCGGTTACGTTGTGTCGGGTTGGTAAAACCCAACACTTCGTAAGATGAAGTCTTTGGGCCTTAAGATCAGGTCGTCGGGCTAGCTAGGCTCAACGAACAAGATTTTACACTTGTGGGGCCCAAAGATAGTGCGTAGACGTCTGTGCACATGTATAATGTATTCCGAATCGTTATTTGTATGAATCATAGTATTGTAGTATCATAGTATCGTTGTGTTTGTGGTTTCGGATTTTTTATTGGTTCGAGACCGAACCAATTCGTTTAACAACGACTTTTGGTATTGTAGTGTATTGTATTTTGTCGATAGTAGTAGTACCATTATTTGATCATATTGCATGTATAGAATTAGTCTTGGAAATTTTTCTGTTTTCAGCCCCTCCTCGTTTGTAAAATTTACCTTTTCAACCCTTTATTTAAAATATTTTCCGGTTTGGTATTTAAATCAATTTTCTTGACATTTTAACACCAAAAATTATTGAAATAAACATTTTCCAGCATATTTTTCATAGAAAACAGCTTAAGACCCTGAAAATGCAGTTTTCTCGGTTTTAATCCCTTCTTTTCGCAACTTTGACAATTTTGGCCCAAATGGGAAAATTTTTGCAACTTTGGTCCTTTTTAAATTTAAAAAGCATTTTAAACCTTTGAAAAGGATTTGGAACACTTATAGTCCACTGTTTTACAGAAAGTTACAGTTTTGGCCCTCCAAAACAGAAAAATTCGCATAATGGGCCTCATTGGGCCGAAATTTTCATTTTTAGCCCATTAAGCTTGAAATTCATGTTTTTAATCCTCTAATTAAGTGTAATTCCATAAATAGTTTTATGGAAACTGTTTTGGCACACTTCATCCATCAGAATCTGTGAAATGTCAATTTGGGCCCTTATTTTTGTATTTTTCACATTTTAGGCCCAAAATTTGTGTTTTTAACCCAAAGAAAATTATTACTAAACCACTTAGCCATTTTTCTTGAAACACTTTGTGTTTGGAAATACATTTGAAGCTAAAATCATTTAACACAAGATATATCTCGGTTTTGATGGGTTTTATGGCTAGATCCAACATTAAAACACATAAAAGCATACATATAAGCATGGAAATCATACAAGGCATACAAACACATATAGATCTACACTTTCACTTGTATTCCCCCCCCCCCCCCACAAAACTCATAAAAACAGAAAATAGGGGGTATGAAGCTCACCTTGGTGTGGGGGCTCGGTTTTGCAAAGAAAATGGAAGGAAAATGAAGTGATTTTTGGCTTAAGCACCCTTTGGTGAAGATTTCGACCTCTAGGATGCAAGATCACAAATATGAATGAATTTAGAAGAGATTTTAATGGAATAGAGGGAGTTAGATCATAAGTTAAACATTAACTTACCTTAGATGGTGATTTTTCTTGAAAGATCTCCTTGAAAGCTTCTTGAAATCTCGAATTTATGGGGAGGAAATGAGAGAGTTTTCTTGAATGTTCTTTGAGGGAATTTGTGAAATGTGTGTGTGTGTTTGAGATGTGGCCAAGAGTGAGAGAGAGGAGAGAAGTGAGGTGATTTTGAAGTGATGCTTGCATGGGAAAAGGGAATATCTTGCATGGAGATCCTATGGACAATAGTGAGGTGGCATGTGAAAGTCAAACCTTTCTCTTGGGCTTGATTTGGGCCGAAAATGTTGGAGGAAAAAGAGAATGTTTGGGCTTTAAATACTTAAGCCCAATTTTCATGGTTAAGTTGAGTGATTTTTGGTCCAAATAAATTTAAAGGTGATTTTTATGACTAGTTAGGGTCAAATTAGGTTAATTATGGTTCCTAGTCATTAATTTATTTCATTCTAGGCCCAATATGGTCCAAAATGTTGAAATAATTTAGTGTGGGTCCAATTAGAGCCCAATTAGGGTTCTAAGCCCTTGAGAGTCCAATTGGAAGCTTATTGGTCCACTTGGATCCAATAAGGAAGTTCTAGTCCAAAGTAGACTTAACAAGAACTTCTAGGGTTTTCCAATTGTTTGATGACTACTTGTGGTACTTGCATAATGTATTTGATTGAAGTTTTTGATTCATATTAACTTGAATGTATAGATTACATAGCTCAAAATTTTCAGTTGTGACATCATCCCCCCGTTAGAGGGAATTTCGTCCCGAAATTCTGTTTGAAAGCTAGATTTGAGAATGCTAGAATAGGTGAGGGTACTTTTGCTTCATTTGATCTTCGCGTTCCCACGTGAATTCTGGCCTACGCTTTGCGTTCCACCGTACCTTCACGATCGGGATGCGACTCTGCTTAGTACGCTTCACCTCCCTGTCCATGATTTCGATTGGCTCTTCGACGAACAGGAGATTCTCATTGATTCCGATTTCGTCAAGAGGAATGACGAGAGTTTCATCTGATAGGCACTTTTTCAGATTAGAGACGTGAAACACGGGGTGTACACCGTTTAACTCCGCGGGTAGTTGTAGTCTGTATGCTACTGGACCTATTCGGGCGACGATTTCGAAAGGTCCAATGTATCGCGGGTTCAGCTTTCCCCGTTTTCCGAAACGTATAACCCCTTTCCAGGGTGAGACCTTCAACAATACTCGATCACCGACCTGGAATTCTAAGGGCTTTCGCCGTTTATCAGCGTAGCTCTTTTGCCGGTCACGCGATGCCTGTAATCGAGCTTTGATCTGGACAATCTTTTCTGTGGTCTCGCGAATGATTTCCGGTCCTGTTATTGCCCTATCCGATGTATGTGTTCTTGCTAGCTGGGTGTCACCTACTTCAGCCCAACATAACGGTGATCTACATTTACGCACGTACAGTGCTTCGAAAGGGGCCACCTTAATGCTCGAATGATAACTATTGTTATATGAAAACTCGATCAACGGTAGGTGGGTATCCCAAGACTTTCCGAAGTCTATCACACATGCACGAAGCATGTCTTCAAGCGTCTGAATGGTTCGTTCGCTTTGACCGTCCGTCTGTGGGTGATACGCGGTGCTCATATCAAGATGAGTTCCCATGGCCTTGTGGAGCGACTGCCAAAAGCGTGACGTGAACCTACTGTCCCTATCCGAGATGATAGATTTTGGCACTCCATGAAGTCTTACAATCTCTCGTAGGTACAAACGCGTCAGCCTCTCCATCTTATAGGACTCTTTGATTGGCAGGAAATGGGCAGATTTCGTCAGTCGGTCGATTATTACCCATATGGTGTCCAATCCGTCCGACGTCTTGGGCAGCTTGGTCACGAAGTCCATAGAAATCCCCTCCCATTTCCACTCAGGGATTGCCGGTTGCTGTAACAATCCGAAAGGTTTCTGGTACTCCACTTTTACTTTGGCACACGTAAGGCACTTACTAACATAAGTTGCGATTTCCGCCTTCATGTTAGGCCACCAATAGTGCTGCTTAATGTCCAAATACATCTTGTCCGAACCAGGATGAATGGAGTATCGTGTCTTGTGGGCTTCCTTCATAACGGTCTCCCTGAATCCTCCGATTTTTGGAACCCAAATACGGTTCATGAAGTAGTATACCCCATTCTCTTTGACTTCCAGGTTCTTCTCCATTCCGCGTAATGCCTCGCTAGTTCTATTTTCCGCTTTCATAGCCTCTGCCTGGACTGATGCAATTTGAGCGGCCAAATGAGACTGAATGGTTATCGAGTGCGTTTTCGTACGGCGATTGGAGTACTCCTTCCGACTTAAGGCATCGGCTACTACATTGGCCTTGCCTGGATGGTACTTGATCTCGCATTCGTAGTCGTTTAACAGCTCCACCCATCTTCGTTGTCTCATGTTCAGCTCCTTCTGATTCAAGATGTGCTGGAGGCTCTTGTGGTCTGTGAAGATGGTGCACTTTGTACCGTACAGGTAGTGCCTCCAAATTTTTAGGGCGAAGACCACGGCTCCCAGTTCTAGGTCATGGGTTGTGTAATTTACTTCGTGCGTCTTTAGTTGACGGGACGCATATGCTATCACTCTTCCACGTTGCATGAGAACGCAACCTAAGCCTTGATTTGACGCGTCACAGTAAACTACAAAATCTTCTGTTCCTTCAGGTAGAGATAGTACAGGAGCGCTACAAAGAGCTTGCTTCAAGGCTCGAAACGCAATCTCTTGTCGGTCTGTCCACTTGAATGGCACGCTCTTTTGCGTAAGCAAGGTAAGTGGCTTGGCGATTTTAGAGAAGTTTTGGATGAATCTCCTATAGTAGCCTGCTAGGCCTAAGAACTGACGAATTTCTGTGGGCGTAGTCGGAGTTGTCCATCCTTCCACAGCTTTGACTTTAGAGGGGTCCACATGAATTCCGTCTTGGCTAACCACGTGGCCTAGGAAATTCACACTCCGAAGCCAGAACTCACACTTGGAGAGTTTGGCGTACAGCTTTTCCGTTCGCAGAGTCTCTAAGATTTGTCGGAGATGTTGGCCATGCTCCTCTTTGCTTCGAGAATAGACGAGGATGTCATCGATAAACACAATGACGAAGTTGTCCAAGAACGGTCGACAGATTCGGTTCATTAGGTCCATAAATGCGGCGGGTGCATTTGTTAGACCGAAGGGCATTACGACGAATTCATAATGTCCATAGCGGGTTCGGAAAGCGGTTTTAGGAATATCTTCTTCTCGGACCTTGAGTTGATGGTACCCGGACCGTAAATCTATTTTAGAAAAATAGCTAGCTCCTTGGAGCTGGTCGAATAGATCATCGATTCGTGGGAGTGGGTAGCGGTTTTTAACAGTGAGTTTATTCAACTCTCTGTAATCGATGCACATTCTGAAAGATCCGTCCTTCTTTTTGACAAAGAGCACCGGAGCTCCCCATGGCGAGTAGCTAGGTCGGATAAATCCCTTGTCCAGAAGCTCACTGAGTTGGCTGGACAATTCCTGCATTTCAGCAGGTGCCAATCGATATGGTGATTTAGCGAGAGGAGTTGCTCCTGGAACGAGGTCGATTCGGAACTCAACCTGTCTCTCTGGGGGTACTCCCGGAAGATCTTCAGGAAACACGTCCGCGAATTCACACACTACCGGAATGTCTTGGATGTTAATTTCTTCTTTGGCCTTGTCCACTATGTGGGCCAAGAACGCTAAGTTGTTCTTTCGCAGATGTTTTTGTGCTTTGATGCACGAGATAAGACGAAGATTCGTGCTAGGTTTGTCTCCGTAAATTACTAGGGTTTCGTGATTCGGGAGACGAAGGCGAACGGCCTTCTCGTGGCACATAATCTCAGCATGGTGGGGGCTTAACCAATCCATGCCGATAATCACATCGAAACTCCTAATTGACACTGGCATCAGATCTATTCGTAAGACGTGTTGGTTGAGGGTTAGGGTACATCCGATGTAGATCTCCCTAGTGGATTCGGTTTTCCCATTGGCCATTTCCACCGTATAGGTTTCATTTAGCTTCTGGGGTTGTTGTTTTAGTAAATGTTTAAACTTCTCGCTCACGAAACTTCGCTCCGCTCCAGTATCAAATAAGATGCATGCATAAGTGTGGTTTAGGAGGAACGTACCGGTCACAACTGCGGGGTCCTGAACTGCATCACTCTGACCCATAGTCAGCATTCTTCCTGCTCCTCTATTTCCTGAGTTGTTGTTGTTAGGGCAATCTCGACGGAAATGTCCCGTCCTTCCACACCCAAAACAGGTGTGGCTAGGCCCTGCATTGTTGCTGCCGGCATTGGTGTTGTTGGTATTGCGGTGGTTATTGTTGTTGTTCTGGTTGTTTCCCTGACTCTGGTTCTGAGAAGGATAAGTCCTGCAGAACCTTGCAGTGTGTCCCCTTCGGTTGCAACTGGTGCAATGGAGTTCCCTGCATTCGCCGTGATGGTGGAGGCCGCACTTATTGCAACTAGGAAGAGTACCGGAGTAGGGTCTTGAAGCATTTGAAGCAGCTGAGGCTGGAGCATGTGATGTGACTGGTACCGGCGCAGTGACAGCGTGAACTGCCACCGTTTGCTGCTTTTTAGAGGTCTCGGGACCCTGACGCCCCTTCCTCTTGTTGTTCCATCCTTTCTTACCATCACTCTCCTTCTTCTTCTCAGTCTCTACCAGTTTCTCGCCCTTTTTGTGGTTATGATCATATAGCCTCTTTGCCAATCTCTTCGCACTGTCAAAAGTTTCAGGGTTCGCAGCTATCACATTCCCTTGAATGGGGGATGTCAGTCCCCAGATGAATCGTTCAATCTTCTTTCCCTCTGATGTGATCATACCCGGGCACAACAGAGATAGTTCGCTGAATCTCGATATGTAAGCATCGATGTTCCCATTCTGTACCGTGAGATTCCATAGTTCCTGCTCCATCTTCTGTATTTCGCCTCGGGGGCAGTACTCAGCCGTCAACATCTCTTTCATTTCTGCCCAGGGAATAGAGTTGGCGACAGGGAGTGTCATAGCTTCTACGTGACCATTCCACCAAGTGAGTGCTTGGTCCACAAAAGTGCAGGCCGCGAACTTCACTTTCATCTGCTCGGGGCACTCGCATATCTCGAATACCGACTCTACCTTCTCGATCCATCGCTTCAGGGCGATCACTCCTCCGGTACCGTTGAAAGTTCGGGGTTTAGCGTTCGCAAAATCCTTGTAGGTGCACGTTTTAGTGAGTCCTTGATTCGTCCCGTTGTTCGAATTTCCGGATCCTTGCCTGTTACCTCCTCCGTTGTTCCCTCGGTGAAGTTGTGCCATAGCTGCTGTGACTGCAGCAGACACGGCTGCCTGGAAAGCAGTGGAGTCAACTTCGGGCGGGGTTGGTTCGGGATTTCCGCGAGTAGCTGGGCGAGGCATCTTTCTGTCATGAAATGGAAAGATGTTGAGTGTACGTGGTTTCTGTGAGGTTGTGATCCTACTAGCTAGGTGTATGGTGCGAACCTAAACATTACTATCATCAAGCATACAATCATAACGTCTCAACACATGACAACTGAGAATATTATAGCAAAACACACAAAAGTTTATTAATATTATCCGCATTTAGTACAAGAAAATTTGCTCGTAGGAGCATACATATGTAACACTATTCCGACAGCATAACGGCTCCATGAGTAGTGTAGTCACTTAAACATAGAGCCGGAGTACATAGCATAGTTCCTAATAACCTACTATGATAAGTCTATCCCTAACCGCGATGAGCTGCGTCAGGAGGTGGTGCCGAGGTCATATGCCGAAATGTTGTGCCAGTAGCTGCGCCATCTCTGCCATGTCTCCTATAACCTCATCCCTCTCATGCTTTGCTTGCACTGCCCGAGCCTCCATAGCATACAGCTGTTGTCGCAGTGCGGCGATCTCAGCTTCGAGGGAACGGTTCTCTCTTGGGGGGTTCGCTGGTGGGGCAGGGTGATCTAGTCGTGCCTCGTCCTCGTATGGCGGGACGGGGTCCTGGTCCCCGACCTGACCGTCTTCGTCTTCATCGTCGAGCTCTCCAAATTCGTAGTCAGTGTCTACGTATTCGTCGGGTCCGACATCGTGTGCTTCACCTGGATTCTCTCCTGGCTCATCCACAAGCATCCCGTGAGCTACTAAGGCCTGATGAAACTGGATACCCTGCTGCTCCTCCTCAGGCTCCTCCTCCTCCTCTAGCCAGCCGTTGTTTCCCTGATTAGGGAAGTAGGGGTCTCCCGGGTGATGAAAGCCAGCCATGCTGTCTGCGCGAGTACGTAAATATGCTACATTATCCTAGGATGCTATGACTATTATACATACTAAGCAAACATTCTCTTTTTGGGTGATAAAAGGTATAGTGTTAGGCTCCCTGGCTATCCCGATCTCATCAAGACGTGTGATAATTTTACCTTGGAGAGAATGTAGTTGATCAGGCTACATTCACTCCTTGGTATCACTAAGAACAGTCCCGAATTAACCGAGATACCAGTGTTATTGTGTTTGATTCAGCGTTGGATCTTTATTCCTAATGCAAGTAAGTGTGTTTTATTTACTTGTTCTGTTCAGAGTTATGTTAGTCCCTCTTTTTGGTTTATAGTTGCATATCAATGTATGGCTCGACATGCTAGTTCACTATAAACAAGGCTCTGATACCAACCTGTCACACCCCCGAACCAGACGGCGGAAACGTCCGGGGGCTGTCGTGACTCAATTGAATACCATAACATTGAATATATATGAAACATAACAACATTCGTCACCATTCATTAACATAGTACAACCAGTAGTATTTACATATCATACATTGTTTAAACATTACATTCCCCCAAAAATTAATTTGTTCAATTCATACAAAAATAAACTGCAACCGTCACTGAATATGATTTCCCTTGATTCACTGGTTCCCTGAGAATACAAGTATTTTGAAAAACGTCAACATATGAAATGTTGGTGAGTTCATAAGTTGTATTTGAAAACAATGCTTCGTATCGTTTGAAAAACCACCAGAAAATCCGATATTTTCTGAAAATAGTATAGTAAAAAAGGTGTGAAGATCCATAAGTATGCTTGTTTGTTTTCTATACTTGTAAAATATTGTTTATTGAAATCGTATGTATTCTGAATTTGTATGTATTGAAAACCCTAGGAAAACCCGATGTTTTCCTAATTCCTTGAATTCCATGAAATTACTTGAAACCATTGCAACGCATGAAGTTGTCATTCCAGACGACATTGGATCATTGATGAGCATGACTATCCGCCACAAACACGCGTTACACAAACGACTAGTCTATAGCAATACTAACGATCCCGAAGGCGTCGTCCGTACTAGTCACGCTATCCAACCGTCCTGTTGTCCCACATCCGAAGAGAAGGAGGACACGAAGGCCTCGACGACTCCATTAGCCGGTTGGGGATAAAAAGGTACGAGGGGTCCCAGACCCGCCTCGCAAAAAAAGGCAGACTTTACTAGCGACACTAAAGGACCCTTGGGGACCAGTAGTCTATAGCCATTGAAAGTCCGGTTACGTTGTGTCGGGTTGGTAAAACCCAACACTTCGTAAGATGAAGTCTTTGGGCCTTAAGATCAGGTCGTCGGGCTAGCTAGGCTCAACGAACAAGATTTTACACTTGTGGGGCCCAAAGATAGTGCGTAGACGTCTGTGCACATGTATAATGTATTCTGAATCGTTATTTGTATGAATCATAGTATTGTAGTATCATAGTATCGTTGTGTTTGTGGTTTCGGATTTTTTATTGGTTCGAGACCGAACCAATTCGTTTAACAACGACTTTTGGTATTGTAGTGTATTGTATTTTGTCGATAGTAGTAGTACCATTATTTGATCATATTGCATGTATAGAATTAGTCTTGGAAATTTTTCTGTTTTCAGCCCCTCCTCGTTTGTAAAATTTACCTTTTCAACCCTTTATTTAAAATATTTTCCGGTTTGGTATTTAAATCAATTTTCTTGACATTTTAACACCAAAAATTATTGAAATAAACATTTTCCAGCATATTTTTCATAGAAAACAGCTTAAGACCCTGAAAATGCAGTTTTCTCGGTTTTAATCCCTTCTTTTCGCAACTTTGACAATTTTGGCCCAAATGGGAAAATTTTTGCAACTTTGGTCCTTTTTAAATTTAAAAAGCATTTTAAACCTTTGAAAAGGATTTGGAACACTTATAGTCCACTGTTTTACAGAAAGTTACAGTTTTGGCCCTCCAAAACAGAAAAATTCGCATAATGGGCCTCATTGGGCCGAAATTTTCATTTTTAGCCCATTAAGCTTGAAATTCATGTTTTTAATCCTCTAATTAAGTGTAATTCCATAAATAGTTTTATGGAAACTGTTTTGGCACACTTCATCCATCAGAATCTGTGAAATGTCAATTTGGGCCCTTATTTTTGTATTTTTCACATTTTAGGCCCAAAATTTGTGTTTTTAACCCAAAGAAAATTATTACTAAACCACTTAGCCATTTTTCTTGAAACACTTTGTGTTTGGAAATACATTTGAAGCTAAAATCATTTAACACAAGATATATCTCGGTTTTGATGGGTTTTATGGCTAGATCCAACATTAAAACACATAAAAGCATACATATAAGCATGGAAATCATACAAGGCATACAAACACATATAGATCTACACTTTCACTTGTATTCCCCCCCCCCCCCCACAAAACTCATAAAAACAGAAAATAGGGGGTATGAAGCTCACCTTGGTGTGGGGGCTCGGTTTTGCAAAGAAAATGGAAGGAAAATGAAGTGATTTTTGGCTTAAGCACCCTTTGGTGAAGATTTCGACCTCTAGGATGCAAGATCACAAATATGAATGAATTTAGAAGAGATTTTAATGGAATAGAGGGAGTTAGATCATAAGTTAAACATTAACTTACCTTAGATGGTGATTTTTCTTGAAAGATCTCCTTGAAAGCTTCTTGAAATCTCGAATTTATGGGGAGGAAATGAGAGAGTTTTCTTGAATGTTCTTTGAGGGAATTTGTGAAATGTGTGTGTGTGTTTGAGATGTGGCCGAGAGTGAGAGAGAGGAGAGAAGTGAGGTGATTTTGAAGTGATGCTTGCATGGGAAAAGGGAATATCTTGCATGGAGATCCTATGGACAATAGTGAGGTGGCATGTGAAAGTCAAACCTTTCTCTTGGGCTTGATTTGGGCCGAAAATGTTGGAGGAAAAAGAGAATGTTTGGGCTTTAAATACTTAAGCCCAATTTTCATGGTTAAGTTGAGTGATTTTTGGTCCAAATAAATTTAAAGGTGATTTTTATGACTAGTTAGGGTCAAATTAGGTTAATTATGGTTCCTAGTCATTAATTTATTTCATTCTAGGCCCAATATGGTCCAAAATGTTGAAATAATTTAGTGTGGGTCCAATTAGAGCCCAATTAGGGTTCTAAGCCCTTAAGAGTCCAATTGGAAGCTTATTGGTCCACTTGGATCCAATAAGGAAGCTCTAGTCCAAAGTAGACTTAACAAGAACTTCTAGGGTTTTCCAATTGTTTGATGACTACTTGTGGTACTTGCATAATGTATTTGATTGAAGTTTTTGATTCATATTAACTTGAATGTATAGATTACATAGCTCAAAATTTTTAGTTGTGACACATGGCGGCTGCCACTGCGGTAGCAACAGCTGCCTGGAACATTACGGGATCAAATTGGGGAGGTGGTGGTGGTGGAGGGTTGTTGTTGTTCTTTGAGCTGGGTCTCTTCCTTGGAGGCATCTTGATCTAAAAATATCAGGAAAGAGAGGATCATAAGTCCTCTGAATTGAATCAAGAGATATGGAACAGGGGATATCTCATTAAGACAGATATAGAATTCTATTAAGCGATAAAGCAGGAAAGAGTTATCAAAGCAGATAAACTATCGCTAAAGGAATGATTAAGGAGCAACACTGGAATGAGGATTTCTATAACGGATTTGGCTCGAGAAATACTCCCATAGTATTTATGTCTCGCTGCAACGACGGCTCGTTGTTTGGGTATTGGGTAAGTTTTAGGCATGCTGCATACCACAGTCACTCCCAAGCACATGTTGGTCGTGTCTCAAATGAATATAGTTGGCCAGGCTATATTGATCCTAGACACGACTACATAACTGCCCACGTTTAACCGCAGCGTACAACACCTATTTACTTATGTTCTGTTCTACTTGTAGTTATGGATTTCGATGGTTAGGTATACTTGTATACTTTGAAGATACTTATATTTTAAGGTATACTTTTAGTTCAGAGCACTTAGGCCCCTTAGTTTTTATAGTCTTATACAATGTAAGGTTTGGTATACTAGTTCACTATAAACAAGGGCTCTGATACCAATCTGTCACCCCTCGAAACCTAAGGCGGAAACGTTCCGGGGTAGAGAACATCATCTATTTCGCAACCAATGTACATAGTAAGCATAGTAAACACAAAGCAATACATTACATAGAGTTATTACATTTGTTTGAAATCAAAGTGTTACAAGTGTCATACATACATATCATATGAACAAAAGTTAAGACGAGTCTGATAAGCGCTCCGTCTTCTCGAAAAGATATATCGCGGGTACCTGTCTAATATGGACCTGAGAATACAAGCAGTTTGAAAATCAGCATAAAGCTGGTGAGTTCAAAAGAGGTTTGTTTTCTGAAAATGTACAAGTTTCCTTTGGTTTTCCGAAAAAGTTTGTTATCCAAGAAAATCCCATATTTTCTTATAAGTATAGTTTAGTTATTCGTTTGTTATACGATCCGGTTATGTACAGTTTGTTATCCCAAGAAAAACCCTTATTTTCCTAAAAGTAAAGTTTAGTTATCCATTAGTTACACGGTCTAGTTAAAAACAGTTCAGTTAAAGTTCTGAATTTCCATTAAATACAACAGTGTATAGTTTAATACATAAAACTATATATTGAAAGTCATGGGAATACCATCCCGTACTAGATATAAGGTAGTTTTAATATACAAAACTATAGATTGAAAGTCATGGGAATACCATCCCGTACTAGATATTGATTAGCTTTAATACACAAAAACTATAGATTTAAATTCATGGGATTACCGTCCCGTACTAGATATAAAACCATGGGAATACCATCCCGTACTAGATATAAGATAGTTTTAATACATAAAAACTATAGATTTAAAGTCATGGGATTACCGTCCCGTAATAGATATAAAACCATGGGAATACCATCCCGTACTAGATATAAGATAGTTTTAATACATAAAAACTATAGATTTAAAGTCATGGGATTACCGTCCCGTACTAGATATAAAACCATGGGAATACCATCCCGTACTAGATATAACATAGTTTTAATACACAAAAACTATAGATTTAAAGTCATGGGATTACCGTCCCGTACTAGATATAAAACTTATAGATCAAAGATAGATATGAAAATAAAATCCGTGAATAAACTTATATTAATACGTATTGTGAGTCGAGTAACCATGCTAATACAACACCGAGACCTCCTTGACGTTCGTCAGACGTCGGACGATATCCATAATTTGTCACCCCAGGCGTGCCCGCCTAACTGTAGCTAGCATTTTAGGTGTGGGATTGTCAGTCCCAAATAGATCTACTCACAAATTCCATGCTCTCCCTCCTGGAGACTCTGGTTACACTTCCGGGGAGGATTTACTGATAACCCAAAGGGTTTAATAAAGACGAATCTCACAAGCTAGTATCAAATTATTCATGGTGTTCTCAGACGTTATCAAACATACTAATCATTTTGAAACATAATACAGTATAAACAGTTTAATACAATGAAATTATCTGGCATAATACTCTAAATTAAATAGAGATAAACTGAATCAGACATAGTTTATCTATTAACTTTACATAAATCTGTGCTCGTAAAACAAGAACTAAAGATCCCAAATTATTCCCATAATAATTAGATTGTTTTGATTGTTTCTTACACTGTGATTGAAATTTACTTAGTTATATTCAATAAAATATCCTTTATGCTCCGCATGATACAAAAGGGGTAACGATATCTAAAAGTTTGCCAGATATTTATAGAATTTCATCAGTTTTAAGTTTAGAAAACATTTATAATTTTACTTGTATCCCCCCCCCCCCTGAATACATTGAAAAACAAGGAAATGGCGTAGGGGTATGAACTCACCTGTCACACCCCCAAACCAGAAAGGCGGAAATATTCGAGGGTGGATGACTTCACGTAGTATCTCAACAATTGAATATTGTAAAGAAAGTAACACAACCATCATATATATATATATATATATATATATATATATATATATATATGTATAATGAAAACTTATATTGTTGCATTATACATATTATTAAAAGAATATTACAATATGATGATAAATGTTCAATAATAAAACGTCCTTAGCGTTCCTTCTTCAAAATCTGGTAGTTACCTGTATTACTGATTCCCTGAGAAATACAAGTGGTTTTGAAAAAGTGTCAACAATTAAGTTGGTGAGTTCATAAGTGTTTCGCATTGAAAAGTATGTCCTTTTAGTAGTAAATCGATGAACGAGGATTTCAGAAAATCCAATATTTTCTATAAATGGTTTGAAAAGTTTCCAGAGTTGGTGTGTGTTAGTATGTTCCATACTTGAATAACAGTGATAAACTTTGTGCTAAAAATGACGTGGAAAACTGAATGCATATATGAATCTCATAAATCAAACTTGTTTTTATACTTTTATGTGAGTTTTATAACCATACTATTGACATTGACTGCCAGTAACAACATTCTTCAGGTGTTGTAGTGTTATGACATTTGTCACCCCAGACCTGCCGGTGTAACTATAGCTAATAGTTTAGGTGCGGGGTTATCAATCCCGTATAGATCTATACACAAGTATCACGCTCTCCCTCCAAGAGATTATGGTATATAATACAGGACTTGAAATGCATACATACGAGTACGTTGAAGTTTGAATATCTCACATTACTTGGTATAAACAGATTTACGATAAGAAAGACTTTACTTCAATTGAAAGTATTTCATTTGTCAAGATGTATATGTAAAATGTATGAATAACTTGTTAACTGTACTCATTATAGTTTCTCAAAAAGTATGTTTCCATTTAGTAAGAATAACTTGGTGATATAATAGCCCTTTAAACATAAAGATGTTTGTATCAATACCCTATAAGATAGATATTATAATTATGTTTATAAAACGATACTTTGACTTGTAATGTACTTGTATTTCCCCCTAAAACATGAAAAGAATTGAAAAGTAGGGGTATGAACTCACTCGTTTGGTTTGAAGAGAGAGAGGCTAGAGTTGAGCAGAACTTCGACCGCGGAAAGTTGCGTCTTCGGGCTCTTCGGGGATCTCAGTAGCATAGATCTTTCGTCGGGGGCTCGAGTGCGGAAACCGAGGGCATCGGGATGATCTCTAGAGCTCTAGGGTGTGTAAAAGTGAGAGGGAATATGAGAATTGTGTGCAAAAAACCCGAAGCTCAACCTCTCTATTTATAGGCTGGAAACTCCTCGTACGCGGGGCGTACTACCGGAGTACGCTGGGCGTACTCGGTACGCGGGGCGTACTTCGGTTACGCGGGGCGTAAAAAATGCGTCACGGCTTACGACTCCGGTCTAGCTAAGCGTAGAGTTGCAACCGATGGGACTCGACTCTGGGTCTAGTACGCGGGGCGTACTCCAATATTACGTTGGGCGTAATCCCGGCTTCCATCTTCTAAATTCCGTAACTTTCGCGTACGGGCTGCGTTTTCGCGTTGTTTATATCCACGCGTAGGTGAGATTATGCTCTACAACTTTCATTTAGACTCCGTCGGCTAGTTTTGACTTTATTTTTTATGATATATTTTTAATAGGCCGGGACTCCTAAAGTCCGTTAAAAATTCATAGCTTCTTTATTCGACGTCGGTTTTCGTTTGTCTTTTTATCATTTTACTCCTATTGTGGAGATCTTCAACTCTCATTTAGGTTGCGTTAGCTAAATAACACCCGATCTTCAATTCGAGTTTTTAGCCCTCTACTACTGTTACGAAACTTTGGAAATTCGTAACTTCTTCATACGAGGTCCAAATTGGGCGATCCTTTTATGTATGTTTATAGTTTAACGAACTCTACATCTTTTGTTTAGATACTTAAGGCAAAAATGCATTTTATTTAAATTTCACTTTTTACGTTAAATAGCGTTTTAACGGTGTGTCGTAAATATACGGGTGGTTATAATTTCTTCAATATAACCCGGTTTTGAACGTTCTTTGTGTTTTTGGAAACCTTGGCACGATATCTAAAATTTGATGTATCCCAACTTAGATATTTGAACACTTTATTTTTTAGGTTAATTTAGTTGATTCCAAATAGTTTTCGTTGTATTTGACATTTGAGTGTTACACTGCTTTTGGAAAAATATAGGGTTCTCACATCATCCCCCTGTTAAGGGAATTTCGTCCCGAAATTTAATCTAAGATAGAGTTTACAGGTTAGGAAAAAGATGTGGGTGCTTTTGTTTCATCTGATCCTCGCGTTCCCAGGTGTATTGAGGTCCTCGCTTGGCGTTCCAGCGGACCTTTACAATAGGTATGCGGCTTTGTTTAGTCCTTTTTATTTCCCGATCCATGATCTCTACTGGTTCCTCTACAAATTGGAGACTCTCATTTATTGCAATTTTGTCTAGAGGGATGACAAGAGTCTCATCGGACAAGCACTTCTTTAGGTTTGATACCTGAAAGGTAAGGTGTACGTTGTGGAGCTCCTGAGGTAATCTAAGTTTCTAAGCCACTGGACCGATCCTGGCAAGGATCTCGAATGGTCCGATGTATCTTGGGTTCAGTTTTCCGCGCTTCCCGAAGCGTATTAACCCCTTCAAGGGCGAGACCTTTAGTAGGACTCGATCTCTGACCTGGAATTCCAAGGGTTTCCGTCTTTTATCTACGTAACTCTTTTGTCTGTCACTTGATGCTTTTAGACGTTCCCGAATCTGAACAATCTTCTCCGTAGTTTCCCTTATGATTTCTGGTCCAGTGAGCGTGTTGTCTGTTGCTTGTCCTTTTGCTAGCTGTGTGTCCCCCACTTCGGCCCAGCACAAAGGTGACCTGTATTTGCGGCCATAGAGGGCTTCGAACGGGGCAGCCTTGATACTAGTGTGGTAGTTGTTGTTGTACGAGAATTCGACCAAGGGTAGATGTGTGTCCCATGCCTTACCAAAATCGATTACGCAGGACCTCAGCATATCTTCTAGGGTTTGTATGGTTCTCTCGCTCTGGCCGTCGGTTTGTGGGTGATAAGCGGTACTCATGTCTAGCCTTGTCCCCAAAACGTTTTGTAGCGACTGCTAGAACCTTGAGGTGAACCTACTATCTCGGTCCGAGATAATGGATATGTGCACACCATGTAGTCGTACAATTTCTCTGAGGTATGTCCTAGTTAGCTTCTCTAATTTATCCGTCTCTTTGATCGGTAGGAAGTGCGCTGATTTAGTTAACCTGTCGACAATCACCCAGATAGTGTCGAGTCCGTTTGCCGTTCTGGGTAGTTTGGTTATGAAATCCATGGTTATACGTTCCCACTTCCATTCTGGTATTTCTGGTTGTTGCAACAATCCTAAGGGCTTTTGTTATTCTACATTGACCTTGGCGCACGTCAGACATTTACTCACGTAGGTAGCAATTTCGGCCTTCATGTTCGGCCACCAGTACAACTTCTTGAGGTCGAGATACATCTTATCGGAGCCAGGGTGTATGGAGTATCGTGTTTTATGGGCTTCTTTCATGACGACTTCTCTGAATCCGCCAAACTTCGGCGTCCAGATCCGATCCATGAAGTAATGAACTCCATCATTCTTGACCTCAAACTTCTTATCCATTCCCCTTAAGGCTTCCCCTGCCACATTTACCGATGTTAAGGCTTCTATCTGGGCTTCCTTGATTTGTGTGGACAGGTGTGAATGGATTGTCATGGTTAAAGACTTCACTCTACGGCCCGAGTATTCCTTCCGGCTGAGTGCATCGGCCACCACGTTAGCCTTTCCGGGATGATATCGAATCTCGCATTCATAATCATTTAGTAGTTCTACCCACCGTCTTTGTCTCATGTTGAGTTCTTTCTGGTTGAGGATATGTTGGAGGCTTTTATGGTCGGTGAAGATCGTACATTTCGTGCCGTAGAGATAGTGTCTCCATATTTTCAGAGCGAAGATGACTGCTCCTAGCTCAAGATCGTTCGTTGTGTAGTTTACTTCGTGCGTCTTTAGTTGCCTTGAGGCGTAGGCGATGACCTTCCCTCGTTGCATCAGGACACACCCAAGTCCTTGGTTTGATGCATCGCAATAGACCACGAAGTCCTCCGTTCCTTCGGGCAAGGTTAGGATGGGCGCACTACATAAGGCTCGCTTTAGCGTTTGAAACGAGGCATCTTGTTTTTCTCCCCAGTCGAAGGTCACACTCTTCTGATTTAGGGTGGTAAGTGGTTTGGCAATCTTCGAAAAGTTCTGTATGAACCTTCGGTAATACCCGGCAAGTCCCAAAAATTGTCGGATTTCTGTAGGGGTCCTTGGTGTTATCTAACTTTCTATTTCCTTGATCTTAGAAGGATCCACGTGTATCCCCTCCTTTCTTACTACATGTCCTAGGAAATCCACTTTCCGAATCCAAAATTCGCACTTGGAAAATTTTGCGTAAAGCTTCTCTGCCCTCAACGTTTCCAAGACTTGGCGAAGGTGTTGGTAGTGTTCTTCCTGGCTTCTAGAATAGATGAGTATATCATCTATGAACACGATCACGAATTTATCTAGGAAAGGACGACATACTCGGTTCATCAAGTCCATGAACACTGCTGGAGCATTTGTCAATCCGAAGGGTATTACTACAAACTCGTAGTGACCATAACGTGTTCGGAAAGCCGTTTTAGGGATGTCTCCTTCCAGCACTCGCAGTTGGTGATAACCAGATCTTAGATCGATCTTTGAGAAGTAGCTTGCTCCCTGCAGTTGGTCGAACAGATCGTCTATGCGCGCTAGGGGATATCGGTTCTTGATCGTGAGTTTCTTCAGCTCCCGATAATCGATGCACATGCAAAAGGATCTGTCCTTCTTTTTCATGAATAGGACTGGTGCTCCCCATGGTGAGAAGCTCAGTCTGATGAATCCCTTGCTCAGCAGCTCATTTAATTGACCGGACAGTTCCTGCATCTCGGCTGGGGCTAAACGGTAAGGCGACTTTGCTACTGGGGTAGCTCCGGGGATTAAGTCGATTCTGAACTCAACTTGGCGCTTTGGTGGAATCCCTGGAAGATCTTCTGGGAAAATATATGGGAAGTTGCAGACTTCCGGAATGTCTTTAATGTTCTTTGGTTCTTGTTTCTGGTCTACTACGTGGGCTAGAAAGGCATTGTATTCCTTACGAAGATATTTTTGTGCCTTAACACAGGAGATGATTTGTAAACTTGAACTAGGTTTGTCACCATAAATGACAAGGGTTTCACCGTTTGCCAGATTGAGGCGAGCGGCCTTTTCATGACAAAGTATATCGACATGGTGAAGGCTCAACCAGTCCATACCGATGATGACATCGAAACTTCTTATCGAAATGGGCATTAGGTCGATTTGAAATAAGTGTTCGTTTAAATTTAATGTGCACCCTACGTACATATCACTTGTGCTTTCCGTTTTACCGTTAGCCATTTCTACAGTGAATATTTTATTGAGTGGTTGGGGTCTTTGATTAAGTAAGTGTTTGAATTTATGACTCACAAAACTTCTCTCCGCACCGCAGTCAAAGAGTATGCATGCATAAATGTTGTTGAGGAGAAACGTACTCGTAACCACCGTTGGGTCGGCTATTGCTTCATTTTGGCCTATTGCCAGCACTCTCCCAACACCGCCAACGTTCCTTGTCTTGGGGCAGTCCCTTTTGAAGTGCCCAGTTTCTCCACACTCATAACATGTCTGGATTATCCCAGTACCAGGAACTTGAGTGACTGGTCGCGCTGGTGCCTTACAGAAACGGGTTGTGTGCCCTTTCTTGTCGCAGTTCTTACAATGCATCTCGCGACAATTACCGTGGTGATGGTAGTTGCATTTTCTGCACTTGGGCAGGTTCCCCGCATATGGTTTTGTTGGCGCAGGGGTGGCAGGAGTTGTGGTGGGAGCAGTAGCAGCATGAACCGCAACTATTTGTTTCTTTGAAGGTTTTTGCGAAGTTTGCCCCTTTCTCTTATTCCAGAATTTCTTCTTGTTGTTGTTGTTGGCATTGATCTCGTTGTTGCTATTCCCTTTGGTTGGTTCAGCCATGATAGTCGTGACTCCTTAACAGACACCATGATCAACGAGAGATTGCGCCAGTTCCTTGGCGCTGTCGAAGGTCATGGGTTTGGAAGCTAACACACTTCCTCGAAGTTGGGGTGATAGTCCCTAGATGTATCTCTCGACCTTTTGACTTTCCAGGATTAATATTCCTGGGCAAAGTGTTATTAAATCACTAAACTTGTTAGTGTAACCTGCTATGTCCGAGCCTACCATCGAAAGGCTCCACAGTTCCTGTTCAAGCTTCTGAATCTCGCCTCTTGGGCAGTACTCTCGAAGGAGCATTCGTTTCAAGTTTTCCCAACCCATGGAGTTCGCCACCACTAGGGTTAGTGTCTTAACGTGGCCGTTCCACCATGTCAGGGCGCGTTTAGAGAAAGTAAAAGCAGCAAACTTTACTTTGTTTTCTTCAGGGCATGCGCAGATTTCGAATACAACTTCCGTTTTCTCTATCCATTGAGATAGAGCCAATACTCCCCCAGTCCCATAAAAGGGAATAGGTTTTCTGTTGGTGAAGTCTTTGTAAGTGCATACCCCTGAATGGCCTTGACCTTGGCCATTTGTAAAGCTGTTTGTTCCTCCCGACCCGTTGTTGCTCATTTGAGCCATCGTTGCGGTTACAGCAGTGGTTACAGCAGTTTGGAACATAACAGCATCCATAATTGGAGGAGGTGGTGGAGGTGGTGTTGAAGTTGAGTTTCTACGTGTTGATCTACGAGGAGGCATGTTCTGGTAGAGAAAAATAAGAATGAATACTATAAGTTTCTAATGTTTTGATAATCGTGTGTTAGTTGTATCTTGTAATTTGTTTTGACTTTAGTTTATGGTTTCAAGGTAGGCATAGTAATTTCAGTTAAAACCCATAAATTCCGAGAGGTATACAAAGAAGTACTTCATATTCATATATATAGGTCACGCCTGAGGTGTGTTACATTACGCTTCTTGTTTGGAAAATTTGACCTACCTAGAGGTCTCCGATTACAGATACAAAAGGAAATAAGGGAAGAAACTTTTATCCGAAATCCTATTTTATAACAAAATTTTTGGGGTTTGAACAAGCTCTACTTGCGGCGTGTTGCACGTTTGGAGCTAGATTCGGCATCCGACTGCTTGACTCCCATCAAGCGCCTCTCGAGATCTGCTTGTTGTTCCTTCATCTCTCTTATTTCTGCTAGTGCCATTATCATTTGATTTTGAAGCGTCCCTGTGTAGATTTGGGTATTCTCATGTAGTCCTTCCAAACGGCGGATGTCTGCGACGTTACCTTGAGTAGCAGCATTGACCTCGCGAACTCTGGCTGCTTGCTGGTCCGCCTGGTAGTTCTGGGTAGCTATAGCATTCACAATAACAGGAAGTGCTCGATCAACTGAGCCTCCCCCATTGACATTGTAAAAATCTCGGCACATGCCGAAGGGAGGGCATACACCTTGCTGGTGGCTTCAGTAGTAGAGGTGGCTTCCCCACATGGGAATGGGTCCCAGTTGATATGGTCTGATTTCGGTAGGATGAGGGATGGGAGGGTCGATTACTTCCGGCTCGGAGTCTGTTCCACTAGAAATTTCCTCGACCTCTTCGTCGACTTCGAATTCCTCTCCGACTTCGAATTCTTCTTCGATTTCCCTTTCGGGTTCTTCCTCAACCTCCTCTTCGATTTCCTCTGGGTCTTCCTCCGGGTCTTCTTCTATCCAGCCGCCGTTGCCTTGGTTTGGGTAGTAGGGATCTCCTGGTAAATGGAATCCGACCATTTGTCTGTACTAGGATAGAGGTATGAGAATTTTATAAGAAAAGAAATTTCTATTTAACAACTTCCTATGTTTAACTATATATATATATATATATATATATATATATATATATATATATATATATATATATATATATTTTACGGAGCGCAAATATTTTATTGTACAACTATTTTTAACAATACTCCTATAGTATTTCAAATTGGCGAATCTAAAATAATTTGTATTTGGTAAGTTTTTGGCTTGTTGTCCACTATGACCATTCCTCGACGTACGTTGGTCAAATCTAGGATAAATATAGTTGATCAGGCTATATTTATTCTCGACCTGATTACATACCCCGAGGCTCAATCGTAGTGTCGCAACTTGCCTTAATACTTTTTAGAAAACTTGTCATGATACGAGACTAATGCATGCGAGTAAAAATGTATATTTTTTAAAAGGAAATATATTGTTCATGAAAACGTTTTGTCAGAGGGTTTTTGTTCCCCTTTGTATTTATAGTTTGTATATCTTATGTGGTTCGATATACTTAGTTCACTATAAACAATGCTCTGATACCAATCTGTCACACCCCCAAACCAAAATGGCGGAAACATTCGAGGGTGGATGACTTCACGTAGTATCACAACAATTGAATATTTTAAAGAAAGTAACACAACCATCATATATATATAATGAAAACGTATATTGTTGCATTATACATATTATCAAAGAATATTACAATATGATGATAAATGTTCAATAATAAAACGTCCTTAGCATTCCTTCTTCAAAAGCTAGTAGTTACCTGTATTACTGATTCCCTGAAAAATACAAGTGGTTTTGAAAAAATGTCAACAATTAAGTTGGTGAGTTCATAAGTGTTTCGCATTGAAAAGTATGTCCTTTTAGTAGTAAATCGATGAACGAGGTTTTCAGAAAATCCAATATTTTCTATAAATGGGTTGAAAAGTTTCCAGAGTTGGTGTGCGTTAGTATGTTCCATACTTGAATAACAATGATAAACTTTGTGCTAAAAATGATGTGGAAAACTGAATGCATATATGAATCTTGTAAATCAAACTTGTTTTTATACTTTTATGTGAGTTTTATAACCATACTATTGACACTGACTGCCTGTAACAACATTCTTCAGGTGTTGTAGTGTTATGACATTTGTCACCCCAGACCTGCCGGTGTAACTATAGATAATAGTTTAGGTGTGGGGTTGTCAATCCCGTATAGATCTATACACAAGTATCACGCTCTCCCTCCAAGATATTATGGTATATAATACAGGACTTGAAATGCATACATACGAGTACGTTGAAGTTTGAATATCTCACATTACTTGGTATAAACAGATTTACGATAAGAAAGACTTTACTTCATTTGAAAGTATTTCATTTGTCAAGATGTATATGTAAAATGTATGAATAACTTGTTAACTGTACTCATTATAGTTTCTCAAAAAGTATGTTTCCATTTAGTAAGAATAACTTGGTGATATAATAGCCCTTTAAACATAAAGATGTTTGTATCAATACCCTATAAGATAGATATTATAATTATGTTTATAAAACGATACTTTGACTTGTAATGTACTTGTATTTCCCCCCTAAAACATGAAAAGAATTGAAAAGTAGGGGTATGAACTCACTCGTTTGGTTTGAAGAGAGAGAGGCTAGAGTTGAGCAGAACTTCGACTGCGGAAAGTTGCGTCTTCGGGCTCTTCGGGGATCTCGGTAGCGTAGATCTTTCGTCGGGGGCTCGAGTGCGAAAACCGAGGGCGTCGGGATGATCTCTAGAGCTCTAGGGTGTGTAAAAGTGAGAGGGAATATGAGAATTGTGTGCAAAAACCCGAAGCTCAACCTCTCTATTTATAGGCTGGAAACTCCTCGTACGCGGGGCGTACTACCGGAGTACGCTGGGCGTACTTCGGTTACGTGGGGCATAAAAAATGCATCACGGCTTACGACTCCGGTCTAGCTAAGCGTAGAGTTGCAGCCGATGGGACTCGACTCTGGGTCTAGTACGCGGGGCGTACTCCAATATTACGTTGGGCGTAATCTCGGCTTCCGTCTTCTAAATTCCGTAACTTTCGCGTACGGGCTCCGTTTTTTGCGTTGTTTATATCCACGCGTAGGTGAGATTATGCTCTACAACTTTCATTTAGACTCCGTCGGCTAGTTTTGACTTTATTTTTTATGATATATTTTTAATAGGCCGGGACTCCTAAAGTCCGTTAAAAATTCATAGTTTCTTTATTCGACGTCGGTTTTCGTTTGTCTTTTTATCATTTTACTCCTATTGTGGAGATCTTCAACTCTCATTTAGGTTGCATTAGCTAAATAACACCCGATCTTCAATTTGAGTTTTTAGCCCTCTACTACTGTTACGAAACTTTGGAAATTCGTAACTTCTTCATACGAGGTCCAAATTAGGCGATCTTTTTATGTATGTTTATAGTTTAACGAACTCTACATCTTTTGTTTAGATACTTAAGGCAAAAATGCATTTTATTGAAATTTCACTTTTTACGTTAAATAGCGTTTTAACGGTGTGTCGTAAATATACGGGTGGTTATAATTTCTTCAATATAACCCGGTTTTGAACGTTCTTTATGTTTTTGGAAACCTTGGCACGATATCTAAAATTTGATGCATCCCAACTTAGATATTTGAACACTTTATTTTTGAGGTTAATTTAGTTGATTCCAAATAGTTTTCGTTGTATTTGACATTTGAGCGTTACACTGCTTTTGGAAAAATATAAGGTTGTCACATCACCGGACGACGAATGTATCGGCTAGGATGCTAAACGTCAGTTCAAGGCTTGAAAACGCGCGAGGTTTCTATGTAATGTGAAATGATACACCATTGTATCTAATTAGACTTTGAACCACTGATTAGATAAGATTATACACTCCAAGACGCGAAAACACTTCAAAATAAGTGTTTGGAGTGACCCGGGTGACATCTAGGGACGTATATGGCTTAGATATGGAGTTTACCCTTCAATAGTTAACTCATAAGAGGGTTTACGACCCTAATGAGCCACTCCCCATGAGTTTATGGCCATAAACTCATGGTGGGGTGTTCTAGGGTTGATTCCATGGCTTAGGAAGTGATTGGGACTTGAATTGACCTTGGAAAACTAGTTTATGGTCTATGAAGATGTTCTTGGGAGTTTACTACCTTAAACACATGAGTTTACGGCAGTAAAATCATGTTTGTCCATGATTCATGTAATTTAGTGGTTGAAGGTTAAGCATGTTAAGATCTAGACTCATTTCTAAGCCATACAAGGTGTTAAGGGCACTTTAACACCCATTGGAGGCGTTTATGGTCTAAGGAGGTGTGTTTACGGTCTAAGAATGTTCTTGGACCGTAAAATCAAGTTTGACTCTTTTTTGTATGTTTTGGTGCATCTCTTGAAGTATTATAAGGTTCTATACTCTTATGGAAGCTTTTTGGAGGTGTTTAGGGGCAAACTAACACCTTAAAATGAGTTTACTCCCCATGAATAGGTGTTTACGGTCCAAGCATGTGCTTGGGCTGTAAACTCATGTTTATACCCTAAATGATGAGTTAAAGGTGTTCTAAGTCCAATTTGGTAAGCCCCTAAGTCATATCTAAGCTCCAAATGAGGTTTGGAAGGGTTTTATGGCTCAAAAACCCCATTTATATGTGTTCACGGCCTAAGGATGTTCCAGGGCCATAAACACTTGTTTATGGTCCTATTTATCATATAATTCACGAATTTGAAGGACAAAGGTGTTATACTAGGAGCTAGGATAGTTACCTTGATGATTTGGAGCTTGAAATGAGTGATTTTGAATCAAGAACTTGGACTTGAGGAGAGAGGTTAGAGAGAGAGTAGAGAGAGAATGGAAAAAGGCTTAAAATGAGGCTCTCTCCACTTTATATATGCTTAAAGTTTAGGTCACGGTGGAATTCTACCCGATACTGATGTTAAGTGAGGCTTTTGATCGTACCCGATTTAATTGTTTTATAACTCGACGGAATAAAACTAAATTTTTTTCCAAATAATAATTTGGGGCGTTTTCATGAGTTTCTAACGTGTTTAGACAACCATTAAGTCATAATAGCAAACTCAAAATTAATGACTTAATTTAGAAATGAAACGGAAACAATTCAAGACGACGATTTTTTTTAATGACGGAACGGGTTACGATGACGGAACGAACTTCGGGTTGTCACAAACTTAAATGATTGAAACCGCACACACAATCTTCACAACCGTACACAAAGCAGCAAACTCAACCGTACACGCAGTAGCAAACACAACCGTACATGCAGCAGCAAACTCAACCGTATACTCAACCGTACTCCTACAAAGTTCCAACCGCACACCTTCAAAAACTCTAGCCGCACACTCAAAAACACAACCGCACAGTCAAAAGAACTGAATATTTTGGACAAATTTTAATTCCAAACTAGTAAACACAATGATTTAGTAGCTGTTCTTCAATTCAAAAGTATGAATGAATCTCAAAAACCACAGTAACGGCCGCACACAAAGTAACGGCAGCACACATCCACAACCAAGCTATAATCACTACAACACTCCCTAACATCCTACCAAGACCTATACAAAAGAATGCCTAGCCCAAACCATAAAATCATAGACCATCAATTCATGAGTATCGCAACAAGCTCTTCACTCCTCAGTTGAACGCTTTCCTCTTTCATGGCGGCAGTGAAGGTCTCTTCGCTTCCAAACATTACGAAGATCATGACAACCATTCTTCTATTACCTCTCCAAGAAATAAACCCATCGAGGGGGAGTCGTTCAACAGGTTTTACTTCAGTTTGTTTTTCTTTTTATCTGCAGCTTGATCTTGATTTCTCTTATTGATAATCAACCTCCTATCCAAGAAATTATTCCCCAATCTAAATTCGTAGAGACACACGATCATTTCTAAATCAGTGGAATTTTTATACATTAATTGTTTATCCCATTCTTAAAGAATCTGATAGTGGGAAATATCAATTCTTCTCTTTGACTTTTGAATAGATACTTTGATTTTAAAAGTCTAATTCAGTAATTGGTTTGGAATTGCTATTTATACTTGTTCTTCTATGTTTTATTGTAGTGATTTTGAATATAAAAGTCAATTTATGTTAGAATCTTGTTTTACATATACTGGCTTTAGTTGTTTTGTTTTTCTAAACCATTTGAATTGAGTAAAATTATATAAAAAAAACTAAAAACTTCTAAGTTTTGTAGATAATAAGAAGAAAACAAAAACTAAAAGTTGGTGTGTATTTTTTGTGGTGATGTAAGCAGGAACATGTGTTTCTTTCAAATATTCATGATTCAGATATTTTGTTGGAATTTAATGTATGTTAGGATGATGCAAGAATGATGAGGTAACTTATGAAAAAAAGATATGTGATACTTCATTCTCAAAGGATGAAGAAAAACAACAATATTCTTTCAGAATTTCAGGATTCAACATCCAAAAACAGCAATATTCTTTCAGAATTCAAGAATTCAAGAAGAAAACATGGAGAACGAGAGTATTCTAGCAGAATGTTGTTATTTTTTAAGAATGTTATTCATTTTTGTTGATATTCTTTTAAAATATTTATAACTATATTAAAATGTATAAGACTTTTAGTCTGTAAGAATATGTATGAATTTGTATTTAAGTTCGGATGTATAAGAATATATTAGAATGTTTGTTATTTTTCAACATCTTATTCAAGACTTTTGTTTTTCTTTAATAATATTCTATTAGAATAAAATTCTGAAAGAGTATCATTCTAACAAAAAATATTCTGATAGAATAAAATCGGTAAAAATTGAAATTTAATTAATTAAAAAATTCAGATTTTTTTTTAAATTAGGAGAATTAATCATCCCTAAAAATCCGAAAATTTTCTTTTATAAAAGTAGTTAATTGTCCAAAATACCCTTTTGCTAAAAATTGTGTGATTATATGGTATATGTTACCTCATTGTAATATCATACACTCTCAAATCATGTCCATTGATTAATTTCAACCGTTGGTCCAGATCTATGCATTCTAGCACACAATACTTAGTAAAACAAAATAACCTAATACTATTGTAAGTCCCAAATCTGCCCGTGTATCAGTCAGATCCGTTTGATGGTGCGGAATCCCAATCAAACGGATGATGTTAGATCAAATAGAAGAGAAGGAGAAGAAGAATAATATGAATCTTCGTATGAATTGATATGAATTAAAGTTCCGGATACAAAAGATTCACACAAAATGCTCTCTAGTTTCTCTCTTCTCTCTAGGCCGTAAACTACTTCGTGTTCATCAATCTGCTACTCCTCACCCTAACACTTCTATTTATACTAGAACATGGGCCGGACACACATGGGTTGTAAATGAGTTTACGGCCGTAAGGTGTTTACGGCCGTAAACTAGGCCATAAATTCATAAACTATTACACAAAAATATAATTGCCCAGAAAAGTAAAGTATAAACCATATTTTGACCCAACAATCTCCCCCTTGGTTTATAGCTTTCTTTTCTTAATGACCCAACAAGCCCCCCCTAAAAAGTAGCTGACTTTCTTGATAATCTTCATTGGGAACTTGGCTTCAGCATTAACCTTCGATTTCTTCACAGCATCAGGATGAACATATGAATCTTCAATGAATGACTTCATCTTGAGCAGTTGGGCTTTTCTTCAGAATTTGGCATTGAACGCACGTTGGGTGAGGAGGCTTGATGTACTGATTCTTGAAAGATAGCGCTTTCAGCTTGAGAATCTTCAGAGAGAACATCAGAGAGAAATAATCTTCTGGATCACTTCAGTAGGTACAAAGATAGCAGCGGACTGATTGAGGAGGCTTCAATGCAATCCTTCACATAATCTTCAATTGCAGCTTCACCTTGCTTCTGGGGTCGAAGGATTGAATGTTGAAAGAATAATCTTCATTTCTTGCTCCTTCGAATGCGAATTCTTCGATGCTCACAGACGAGGCTTTGGCTCAGAAATCTTCAACACAAACTTCATGAGTCTTATCTATACCTGAAATCACTTTTCAAGACAAAAACAAAACTAAAAGAAAACCTAGCACACAAATTAAAACAGAAACAAAAATATTTTTGGATTTTTGATTTTTCTGAACAAGAAATAAAATAGAAATAACACTATTTTCTTTTTGATTTTTCTTTGATTTTTGAATTTTTTTTGTTTTTTTTTGTTTTTTTTTATTTTTTATTTTCATTATTTTTAATTTTTAATTTTCCCCTAATATTTAAATTAGACGAAACTATGACAAATTTAACAAAAATAAAAATGATATCTAACTTTAAGAGTGATTTGGGATCAAAGTTTTTAGACAGCCTTTATCCACTTGTCGGTACCTTTCATATTCACATCTTTGTCTGGTCGATCGTCGGTATTGTTGTCCACTTAAACACGAAAAATTTGTGACAAATTTAGGACATACTATTTGTTACAAGACAAGGTGAACTTAAGTTCCTAGATATTATATCTGATCCTAATTTTTTAGATATTATATCTTAAGGACCATTCATCTGACGACGACCAGGGATATTGTTGTCCACCTAAATTGAGCAGTGAGATCTACAGACAATCTGTATGAGTTCAATTTTAAGTGTACTGGAACGTGTTTCCTGCTTCCTGATATGCCCCAGCCATCAAGAACTTCCAGAGTACTCCTTACGTCGGGTGAGCAGCCAACCATTCAGAGAGAGAAAAGATTCAGAATTCTATTGCTAACTACTTCAAAGGGGTTGAGAAGAAGAAGGTTGCATATGCTGTGTACCAGGTCGGATTAGAAGTCGCGCAAAGGAGACAGCATATGGCTAACAGATGAGAAGTATTTCACACATGTATTTCACACACACACATATATATATATATATATATATATATATCCTACAGAGAAATAGAGTTGCATATGTTGTGTACCAGGTCGGATTAGAAGTCGCGCAAAGGAGACAACATATGACTAACAGAAGGAAAGAAAGAAAATGATATTCTACAAACCTAATTTATCGGAATTTACCAGTCGCCCCATCCAACCGGAATTAAGGACAAAATCCGCATATCGAGGAAAAGTTAAACCACGGTTCCAAGTACGGGTTCAATTAATGCGACGAGTAGATTCCCATATATATCTCCCTACTCAACCTATTTGAGTGTCGTATTGTCAGGCTGAATGGATCTAACTAGGTCAAGATTTGTCAAGTCTATAAATTTCCTAAGTTCAACTCTCCCTAGTCAAGTCCATTTTAAAAAATTCCGTGCCTACCGACGCATCAAACCAGAGCATAGACCCTTCAACTTCGGGTACATTACGCAGACTCGGATTTCCTGTTATCACTTGATAATATCACTTCCCAGAACATCTCCCTCAAGCACATTTCATAACCAACATATTTTTTATTTTCTGATTTTCTAATGTTTTTTTTTAACTTTTCTAATTTTTGTTTTGCTTTTATTTCTCCTCCTAAATTTGTGTATAGGAGAGAAACGAAAGTAAATGCACAAATTTAAACTATCCTAAAACAAAAATTAGTCTTTAAAGTGAATCAGCTTAAGAAAAACTCAGGAGTATAGAGAAGAAAACGCAAACCGTAATTCACCGATTGAATCTGCATTCAGAAGGTCTGAGAATAGCA
Source organism: Lactuca serriola (assembly GCF_051521515.1). Classification (NCBI taxonomy): domain Eukaryota; kingdom Viridiplantae; phylum Streptophyta; class Magnoliopsida; order Asterales; family Asteraceae; genus Lactuca; species Lactuca serriola. The sequence goes on along the minus strand of NC_136414.1, from coordinate 118,592,572 downwards.
CGCGTAATCTCAGAACAGATCCGAAAATTCTTCATGTCATTAAGCACAAACCCCATGCGATCCCTTCTTTTCTTCCCTTCTTTCCTTTCCGCAAAAGGACACATGCTCTCAAGCAAAGGTTAAAATGTTACACAATTGAGAGATATCCCCTATCATATGCCAGGAGCAGCCACTACCAACAAACCGAAGTCTGATGATATGCCTCCATTGCTGCTCCGACACAGAGCGGGATCAGTTGGTCTTTGGAACCCAGTCCATTTTGAAACTGGGTCGACCTTTGTCATCAACGCACGATACTCTCTCCCATGACATATCCTGTTTATCACAAACAGAAGATGTAGAAACGTTAGAAGCATTGAGAGATTTGGGAGAGTGAGCCTTTGGAACCCATTTGTAGTTGGGTTTAACCCATTTCTTTTTCGATCCTATGGGTGGCTCAGTACTTGCTTTTGAACTTGATGTCGGCCGTTGAGATGACTTTGATTTTGGCTTCACGGGATCATCTCTTGGATTGGACTTCTTGGCCGGCATTCCCTTCTTGACTTTGGGATTCAGATGCTTGTCCTTTGGAGTTTGATTCTTGTCCTTGGGAGTTACATTCTTGGCCTTCTTGGGATTCCAGTCGTCAATGTCTGAACGTGACCTTGAGGGGTTTCTTTTGGAGTATCTCCCTCTTGGCGCGTTCTGCCAGCCTTGCGCATAGTAAGGAACGTATGCGCGATTTGGACAATTTTGGGCAATGTGACCAGGTGTTCCACAGTGAAAACATGTCTTTTTCTTCACTGTGAAGTTATTTCTTCCTGCCCCTGGTGGCGTATCCTTGCCTCGTTTCTTGTTGTTCCCACATGCACACTTGCGACAGACACTCTGTTGCGTTGGAATTGGAGGCATGTATTTCTCAACGGCAGGTTTATCAGAAGCAGTTGAGTTCGAAGCAACAGACTCAGAGCTCAAAGAGACATTTGTTTGTTCAATAGTGTTCTCCTTGTTCTCATCTTCTGCTACTTTACCTGCACATGAAGTAGCAACATTAGTATCTTCAAAATTAATAACTCCTCCTGACACAAATCCAGCTCGTTTTCCATATTGAAGATGTGCCTCCCTGTCAATTTCGTTCTTTGTCATAGGGATGGATGTGTAGTTATGATTGAAAGGAGGAGGTACACTATCATACCCTAGACCCTTGTTTTGATTCCTTTTAAACTGCATGCTTTGGTCTATCATATTTGCAACCACCTCACTTGAGAAATCATATTTTCTAACATCAAGTTTGGCGGTTTCAAACTTTCCTTTCAAAGATTCAACTTCAGCCACTAGCTCAACATTTTGTTTGACTACATAATCATAGTTTTCACATTTGTTACTGTAGTCTTCCTGAAGTTTCCTAAAGTCCTTGGTTTTTGCTTCTAACTCAGCCTTCAGGGGTTTCTGTCCTTTCCTGAGTTGATATCCTTCATATCTCAGGTCCTCAACTTCTCTTTTAAATAAATCAATTTGATCCCGAAGAAATTTAATCGTATCTTCACATGATTGAGAACATGAAACTTCACATGAATGAGAACATAACACTTCATTGACCGGAAGGTTTACAGAACTCTTTAAAGCGTCAAGCTCTTCAATTACTTCAGCAATACTAAGACGATTGAGATCTTTTGTCTTCTTGATGACAGCTACATTCACATCCCCCGATTTTGGAAGTGAATTTAGCAGCTTTTTGTTTATCTCGGACTTAGTCAAGAAGATCCCGGCTATATTCATCTCAGTAGTGAGTGTAGTAAATCGCTGCAACTGAGTTTCGAGGGTTTCTCCAGGGATAAAATCGAAAAAGTTGAAATCTTGTCTTAACGTCTCCTGACGACTCTCTTTCATGTTTTCAAATTCCCTCGTAGACCTTAAAATCAATTAAAAAAACACAACTAAAAGCTAAGATAAAAATTAAACGTCAAACATAAAATGCCCTTTTTTTTTAAATCAACCTTGAAAGTCAAAATTTAAAAAAATTAAACTCAAAAGTCAAACTGAAAAACTAAATTTGAAAATTTAAAAGTCAAAGCTTAAAGTCAAAGCTTAAAGTCAAAGGTCAAACTTGAAAGTCAAAGTCAAAATTTTAAAGTCAAAGGTTAACCTTGAAAGTCAAATTTTAAAAAGTCAAACTTAAAAGTCAAACCGAAAAGTTAAATTTGAAATTTTAAAGGTTAAACGAAAAAGTCCAAGTTTAAAAACAAAGGTCAAACTTGAGAGACAAAATCAAAATTTTAAATAAAAAGTCAAAAACAAAAATAAAAAATAAAACAATTATTATTATTATTATTATTATTATTTAATTTATTTATTTATTTATATATATTTTTCTTTTATTATTTTGGATGAAAAAGGAATTTAAAATAAAAAGAAATTGAGTTTTGGGCTGTTTTTGTCAAAATTTCGAAAGTTGGATGCGACTAGTAATGGTTAAATTTAAAATAAACGCAAACCCCGCCGCCGGCCATGAACTGTTTCCGGCAGTAAACTCCGGCCGTGAACTGTTTCCGGCAGTAAGCTCTGGCCGAAAACCCTTTAACGATTACATGAAAAACAGCGATTTTTTGACTTTGAAGCTCCAAAACTCGATCAAAAACCTTTTTTTATGAAAAACACGAAGAACAAACTCCCCTTATTTTTGTGAGATCTATCAAAAAACGCAAAAATATTTCGAAAATAAGATCAAATAATGCTCCAAAATAGGTTTACGGCCCAAGAACTCGGTGTTTACGGCCGTAAGCTTGGACCGGAAACACCAATTATTCAGATTCCAGACGAAACAAAAAATCCTTTTGACTGATACAACCAGGCTCTAATACCAATTGTAAGTCCCAAATCTGCCCGTGTATCAGTCAGATCCGTTTGATGGTGCGGAATCCCAATCAAACGGATGATGTTAGATCAAATAAGAAGAGAAGGAGAAGAAGAATAATATGAATCTTCGTATGAATTGATATGAATTAAAGTTCCGGATACAAAAGATTCACACAAAATGCTCTCTAGTTTCTCTCTTCTCTCTAGGCCGTAAACTACTTCGTGTTCATCAATCTGCTACTCCTCACCCTAACACCTCTATTTATACTAGAACATGGGTCCGACACACATGGGCTGTAAATGAGTTTACGGCCATAAGGTGTTTACGGCCGTAAACTAGGCCATAGATTCATAAACTATTACACAAAAATATAATTGCCCAGAAAAGTAAAGTATAAACCATATTTTGACCCAACAACTATATATATATATATATATATATATATATATATATATATATATATATATATATAAGGGTGAGGTTCAATAGAAAACTATAATTAATAAGAAACTAAGGAACAAATCGTGACTGTCGAAAATCATAATGATCAACGGCTAAGGCAATAGATGTACACTTGTACATTGGACGCGCACACACACCGGGTATACCAAAAAATCCACCTCCTTACCAAAAACTCACCTCTTTTTTTTTCGTTTAAATTTGTTTAGGCCACATTTTTTATCGAAAAGAAAACCTGAATATACCGTTGTTCTCGATTTTTCATCCTCTTTCCATAGAGATCCATGATAATATATAAAAAACGAATTTTTTTCGAAAAAAAAACCCACTTCATTTTGTTAATTTTTACAATATTTAAGTTTATTTTTATCAAAAAACAAAAAACTAATTATACCAAAAAATATTAATTTTTTGTACTCTATTAATAAGCATCAATACCGACTAAAAAAAACCTCGATCAGTGTAGATTCATACTGTAAATCTAAACTGTAAATATTTCAATTTTTAACATTCACAATGTGAAAAAGTTCGATCAGTTCAGATTCACATTGTGAATCTGACTTGTTATTATGCACACTATGAATCTGAAAATGTTCACAAAAAAAATCGATTAGTGTAGATTATACTATGAATCTAAACTATAAATATTTAAATTTTTAACATTCACAATGTGAAAAAGTTTGATCAGTTCAGATTCACATTGTGAATCTGACTTACTATTATGCACGTTATGAATATGAAAATGTTCACAATGTGAATTTGAACAGGTTCACAATAAGAATCTGAACTGAAATATCTTTTTTTTTACACGAATATGAATCTATGTTTAAAAAGTACAAAAAAACATGAATTTTGATATATTTATTAATTTTTTTCTATAAAAAAATAGACCTTAACTTTTCAACAAACAAAATGAAGTGAATTTTTTTCGAAAAAAAATTCGTTTTTTATATATCATCATCGATTTCTTTGGAAAGATGACGAAAAATCGTGAACAACGATATACTCGGTTTTTTTTTCGATAAAAAACATGGGCTAAAAAGATTTTAAACGAAAAAAAGGAAGTGAGTTTTGTTATAATCTGGTGCATGTGCGTCCATTGTAAAAGTCTACAACCATTCTTTTTGTTGTTGATCGCTTTAAATTTCGACGCTTTGGATTGATTCCTTGATTAATAATGGTTCTCTATTGAACTTTTCTATATATATATATATATATATATATATATATATATATATATATATATATATATATATATTGTAAAACACAAATAACTAAAAAGAAAATAACATTATTAAATAATAATAATAATAATAATAAAACAAAACAGAAAATAAGAGAAAGACAAGAAAAAAAGAGAAAAAAATGACAAAAAATAAAATCCAAATGGGTATGTTTCTATATTATGATATTAGGTGTGAGACTCATGTATTACATGTGTTTATTTAAAAAAAAAAATATATATGAGATTTTAACAATTTGAAAAGTTTGAATTTATAAGAAAAATGAGAAATTTTTTGAATTATTAAAATTAATGAGGTTTTAATGTATTCAATACATTACATATATAAACTATTTTTAATAAATATCTTACATATATATTACATTACATATTAAACGTGGAATTTTAATTTAATAAAATGAAAAATACAATAAAATGACAAGTGGAAAATAGAAAATTTAAAAATTTTAGAAAATATCATGTGTCCAAATAAAAGAGAAGAGGACATGTAACAAAAAACTTTCATTTATTATAGTAAATAACCAAATACCTTTTGTTACTTATGTTGTAGAAAAGAAAGGGAGTAAAAGATGTGATTTCACATATTACCAAATGATACACAACAACATAAACATATATTTATGAAACGAAATACCATTTAAATGAATATTGGTTTCTTCAAACATATCAGATATACGTTTTTCTATCATCGTCTGTTAACGACCACATAATTTGACCTGGCAATTCCAGACACGAATACACGAATCTGTGAGAGACACGACACGACACGAATACATTTTGAAAATCGAGATAAAGCTTATTTCACATTGTGTAATCGTATCGTATCAAATTCATAGCTGACACGTTTTCATGACACGAATACACGGATTGTCAGGTCTACACATAATAAACCAACCAAATAGCAATATTAACGTAATGACAAAGAAACATATATGTGGAATTCGAAAACTAAATTATGAGATTTGAAAGCAACTAAATTTTTTCCAAAGTTTTTAAGCCTATAAAATAGTTTCTATTAACAAATTCTAATAAAATCTGATACCAATTGTTTGTTATTTTGATAACAAAAATATAAATTTTGAAAACATAATTTTGGATTGTCTAATTTTGGATCGTCTGATTAAAAAGAAAACTTAAATAAGAAGTAAGATTACATACCTGCTTCCATGGACTGTTTACAGCATTAACGGGTTTGTCGAGAAAATGAAAAGCATAAGAAATTAAAAATATAAATTAAAAAAAATATAAAAATAAGTTTTATAAAATAAGTTATTCCCAAACTTCTTTTTAGAATAATCTATTTTCAATCACAGTTAATGCTATAAACAGTCATAATAAAGAGCACTCACCAGTGGAAGAACGTAACATCAAAGTGGGATGTGGTCCTCAGTTGATATATACAAGAGTAAATTACAGTTTTGGTCTCATATTTTGATCAAATTTGTAGTGTTAGTCCATAAGTTAAAAAATTAATAGGTCGCATCCTTTTTGATTTTAACAAATTACAGTCTTTATCCTTCCGTCCCTCTTTATACTAATACTATATGAAAGTCTTCGTTAAAAAGTAGGCATAATTTCGTATATACTCTTACTAAACATTTAAATATCGTATTTGCCTAGCCTAAATTCTAAATATCGTATTTATCATTCTTAATGTTTTTTTATATCATATATACCAAAATCTATTTTTTATTATAATTTTTATTGATTTATAATCTTTTTTACCATTTTAAAATCATTAAAACTAAAAACAACAACAAAATGGACAATATTGTCCTTCCTTTACAAATCACATATTTAATTCATTTCATTCCTTTTCCAAAAACAAAAATTCACTTAGGCCATCTCCAATGGATTAAACTCATGGAGAGTTGTATGAATTGCCAACTAGGAAAAAGAATATACACATTCACTTTAATTCTTAAAAAATTAATAAATTTTCAATTACAACTTCATTCCACCGGTCAATGGTCATTCAACTCCACACTCTCTCTCCTCTATATTATATTCACATTTATTCCATTAAACCCTCATACAACTCCCATTGAGGATGACCTTAATTCAGATGAGATTGTACTTTGGTTGTCACCTTCATCACCGTTGTATCACCCTCCTCCACCAACACCTTATGTGGTAGCCGTAATGTATCAGACTGAACCTTATACTCTCTTCCATTTGATACTAAACGATCAAATGGTTGTAAATTATGTGCTTCCATAGGTTCTCGGATCCACCATCGGAGCTCATTCGGGTAAAGCAACTGAAATTCAACTCCAACTTCTTCTCTGGTTAAACTCTTCTTATACTAATCTAGGCACTAACAATCTCCCAATCCTATAATTAACCCATTTGGTCTGATTACTTCATCCGGACTGATTACTTTAGCTGAACCAACCACTATTATCTCGCCTGAGTTTTCTTGGATTAACGGTAGTTGATTATCAGTTTCCTCAACACATATTTTTTCATACTCTACTGATGCCAAATCCTCCTTCGGCCACTCCTTCGATCCGACCCAAGATGAATTGATATGAAAGAGTAACATATTCTGTATAGATTTGAGATTCCTAGCTTTAAGTAAGAACCTTTTGAACTTAGGATCTAAATGTCTCTCCAAAGCTGCTTCAAAATGGTGATGTTATGACGAGAAGCTGCTTCCTTAAGGGTGTGTAGAAGGTCTTTCTCATTGAGCTCAGTGCAATGCGAATCCAGAAGCACGAGTTTGAATTGATCTGGATAGAGCTAGATTTGGTGTGTTATTGAGGTATCTCAGTTGCATTGATGGATATAAGCGATATGAGATACAATATGAAGAAGAAGATCCCCAATGCACTATAGATCTGAAAATCCATGGTGCTAATCTGTGAAAATATCAAGATTGAAGACAACAAGGGGGGATATGAGGTTGCTTGAATGTATTAAGAGGCTGCCATAGGGAACACCTGATCTGTTGTATTGCAATTTAAAACTAAGGGTAATATTGTCCATTTGGTTGTATTTTTAGTTTTAATGATTTTTTAAATGGTAAAAATAATTAAAAACCAATAAAAATTATCAAAAAAATAGATTTGGGTATATATGATATTAAAAAACAATAAGGAGGTCAAATATGATATTTAAATTTTAGGCTGGGTAAATATGATATTTAATTGTTTAGCAAGAGCATATACGAAATTCTGTCTTTAAAGTATATAAAATAACCAATATATCCCTTTTTAATTTGTTAATAGTATATAAAATAGCCATTATACTTCTTTTTTATTTTTATTTTTTTAATTTTTTATTTTCATAAACTATTATTGAACGATTTTCATATATTAACAACCCATCTCACCATCTCTTTGATATGTTTCTTAGCATTAGAGGTCACAATCATAATTTCCTCCCTCATTCATCTTTCGGTCAACCCTTCGACTTCCTTGTTTTTTTTGTCTCAATACATAATTTAAACTAAAAAATGCACACGTACAAAAATTACACACAAAAGTGGGGTGTTTGTTTGTAGTCGGTGATAAGAGGGAAGATTTTTTAGGTTGTTTATTGATTTTGGTTTGTTTTTTATTTTATTTTATTTTATTTTTTTATAAAATGGTTCTTACAATTTGTTTAGTATTTAAGAAAACGAAATGACATAATAAGAAAAAAAACAAAATAAAGGTAAATTAGTCATTTTATAATAGTTAACACTTTGCTTTTAACTGTGTTAGCTAAAATGGACCAATAGTATAATTGTTTGAAACCATGCAATCTACCAATTTTATATGGTTGGACCAAATCTATATATCAAATATATATCAAACCTTAGGGACCATTTATGTAATTTACTTTATATACAATTACGCGTGGATATTAGAAGACGAAAAAAAAAAAAAAGTTTAAAGTGATGACACGGACAAGTCAAGTCTGGCGTACGACATGGACCGTACGGCAGTTTACGGACACACTACATCATCTTAACTCAAAGACATAACTACAGTCCATGCCCCTCCAATCCTCCATTGTCCTATGGGACCTGATTTTTCTATCACATTCTTTTGATACATCCATTGAATATTTAATGTATAGACTATAATACCATTCAATCCATTTAATTAATGTAAGACTAATTAATATAAGTAGCTGATTTTCTACATAGTATTTTAATACCTTAAATCTGAGATCTTATCTATTTTTATAATAGTTATACCACATAACCTATATGCCCAATATTTCCTCCAAAAATGCACATACGACTAGGTTTCGAAACTCCAAAACGACGACAAGACGATAGCTTCTTCAACGGGTGCTGATTTCGTTCATCTTTAATCGGCTAAGCTTCCAAGCCACTATTATTAGATGCTAACAAATTTACTAATCAACAAAATAATAAGCAAGACCGTGGAGGCCGGAGGGAGATGGAAAGTCATAATGGACAATGGGCAGAGGTCCAGCGAAAAGGAAAAAATAATGGGCGGATCTGAGGAAGGTCACCTCCTTTTAGCAAGGAAAAAGGATGTGAGTGGATCTAATTTTGCTTGTATTAGCACAAATGTCGAGAATGAAAAGGAGTTTGAGAACTTAATGACATGAGTTAGTTGTAAATCTTTTATTCATGCTTGAAGGTTAATAATATTGACTTCTTGAGAAACAACAAGGAGGAGATGAATGTTGGTAACATGTGGAGCATTGGTAACACAACAATAATTCTTTTTATCCCATCTGGAAGGGTTTCATCACCGGTACTCGTTTGTTGAGGTACACTATTAGCGGATTTGGTTCCCTGCTGCCTGATTTTTCGTGAACATGCAGAGCACCGATAACTTAGCAAGTATTCAACCCTGAACAACTATATTATCTACAATCTATTTTGGTTCGGGAATGAGCATCTAATTGAAGTTTAAGTATTCAAAGAAGGCAGAAAATTTCTTAAATGACTAGTGTTTTGAAGTGTTGGTCCAAAGAGTTATTTCAATTTAATCTCCCCTATTTAGATATTTGACTCATTTCTTTAAAGATAAATTCCAAGCTTTTGAATTTGAGAGATAATCTATAAATCACATGCAAGATATGAATTTGGAAACTTAATTATTATGTGTAAAAAGGATTTCCCTTTCCTTATTATCCTAAATTAAAATTAAAATGGATTAAAGCGTATAAAAGTCAATAAAATAAATGTCCGGTGGATGTATAAAAAAATTCCTTGGAAACGTATCCACATTGATTTCACCGATCTGCACATATTCAACCGCATAACTTTGTTTTCTACTTTAAATTTATCTACGAACTTCTTGCAAAGTCTCCTAAATTTGGGAACTCATTGGTTTGAACTCCAAAATTTGTACCTTACAACTGATGATCGCTTTCAGACGTAAATAGTCGATCCATTATTTCGTCGAGGAATATTGCTAACCTACTACAAAGTGAGTATTTAGGGATGCCTATATAGCACCACAATGGAATTTACCTTCCGAAGCATGTCCCTAGAAAGGCATATAGTATATTGTTTCAAATTTGTGTGAAAATGGCATCATTCTAAGGCTTATCCTTAAAACACACACATGATCCTAGATTGCAAGTGGGTTTTTTAATTAGTTTAGGTGTTCTAACATCCTAAAATTTCCCAAAGGTTACTAAAGCAATCATACTGGTTTAAAACTTCTAGAACCAATACTCCAACACTTGTAACAAACTCATAATAAGGTTCATTGATCTTTGAACCCACTAAATTATAATGAATACTAGGTCACTAATAGCCTTCCATGAAGACTCTAACTACCTTACCTGTATTCAAACATAACTAGCGTTCTAGCAGTTTGTTCCTATGAAGGTTCATGACATGTTGTGAAACTATCCAACTACTAGGACTATAATACAAGACCATTATCGTCATCATTCCCATCAGACTGGAGAATTACGATCAACCCCTCAATAGGCCTATAGGCTCGCAACCATCATCCCAAGGAACCCGATCATCATTCCCCTTGACATGTACCAAACATGATATGATTCCCTTACATAGCCTCTTGAGGTTACATCCGACTCGAGGCCCTTAACCCATGCAACACGAATGCTAAAGTCTAAAATCCTCTCCTTATATTAACCTATGAGTGTTATAAATTGATTATGGTTCTATATCAACTCACACTTTCATTTAAAAACAAAAGAAACCATTAAACTAAGAACGTAGCCTACCCTAAATTCTAAGATAAGACTAACATAACACCAGATGAATATGGAGTCGGACATAGACAGGAAATATATAGATAGTCGAAAACTAATCGAAAGAAATTAGTTAGACAGGAAAACATTTGATTAAGATGGACCAAAAGTTCTCAAACTATCTCATCATGATCTCATACAAATCTTAAGATGCTCACTCTTCTTTCACTGGAAGGAAAACAAATCCATTCTCAGCTATATGGATCTTTGTTAAAGAATGCATAACTTCAAGTTTGGGGTAAAAAATGTCCCTTTTACTAGGTTGGGACAATCAACTATGAAGTGACCCAACCACGCGATCAGATTCAACATACTCTTCTTCTAAGATTCCTATCCTTTTTTTTCGATTCTACAAAACATCAAAATGAGACCTAGTAACCATGGAATAAGAATCTCCAAATAGGAACTTAATAGAGTTAGATAGTGGACTTACCTAAAGTAGAGTCAAACTTTTTGACTTTACCATCCTTATGATCTCTCAGGTAAATAGCGCAGATTCGCAACCAATTCCCCTTCTTTTGGCAATAGAATCATATAGACTCTTTAGTAATGGTACATGAGACTATCTCAGACTTAGCCTTTCTCTTTACCATTTGGTCAATTAGGTTGACTATGGCCAATCCCTTTCCATTGGGAAGAGAAGACATTTCTGGACTTCCAATGTTTCCATTGTCAATGTCCATGTAAGTTTGGGAAGTAGATCTTCCAATCAAATTTGCTTTACCAATGATCCAAATCATTGATGATTCAGTAGCAACAAGTAAATAGGTAAGATCATTAAGGGTCATGTCATGGTCTGTCACATAGTAGTCCTTAATGAAGTCACTATATAACTCGTAAAGTGATTGAAGAACCCAATCAACAGTCAACTTCCTTAAGACTTCGACACCCAACTCTCCTAGCTTGTCAATATGAGACTTCATCTCCATGATGTGAGTACATATAGACACTGCTTGCTAATAGGGATTGAGTGACCTTGAACTATTCAAGAACTTGTGGGTTAGGGAGAATAATTAGAGAAGGTGGAGGAGGTGAAGTATGATTTGAAGTCCTATTAATGCACAACAAAGGGATTAATCTTTCACTTTGATTGCCATTTGGGATATCATCTTCATTAAGAAAGCATTATTCAAAAGGATAAGGAACACCATAATTGCCATAAATAGACATCTATGAAGGAGAAATTCAAGTTTAGTTTATTTAAGTCCTTAATATAACACCCAATATGAAATATTAAGGCTAGGACCCAACACAATATTTTATAACTTGGAAGAGGGGTGCCGTAATCCAAGCTACAAAATATTTGAAGGTAGGTAAATGACGATTTACCAATTTCTACCATGAAAAACAAAATTTAACATTAGGTTTTAAATGAATTGAAACTCCTAGATCTTTTGAGATTCATTGAACTATTCAATGACATGTTTAAATCTCGATTGTGCCCTTCAAGTTTGTGACTGGAAGTCGAGGATCACAAACAAGGAGTGAATAACCATGCAAATTAACTTGGTACACTTAATGTTACAACCAACTAATCAATGTGCTGGTTAACCACACACGCTCCATTGATATATGATTCACATCAAGCTACCATTTGCCACACATTGTCAGTCCCAGATTAGTGTGTCGGTTAACCACACACGCTCCACTAATGACTTAACAAGGTGCAAAGTGCAATTTCATGGGTTAGCACCAAATTCACATTTTCCTAAAGTAAGTAAGATTGGGAATTGAATAAAGTTTAGTCACTTTATATTTATCATTATACTTTTAATGAAAGGAGAATTAATGTCCTGTCCTACCTGTTCAGCTAACGACCCTCCGCCAGTCAAGGAAGCAGTGGGTGAGAATGGATACCCATTAAACTGCCATTTTATAGGCAGTAAACTTATACCCCCCTTATAGACCAGCTTCGTGAATGAGGCCTACTAACGGTAAGACTGACTTACTCTTATACATATATATAAATATTAAACCTATAATATTATAATAGTATAAGACTTGAATTTTAAACTGTTAAAATTCTAAGGGTTGGAAGTAAAGTATACATGGGGGGTAACTTTACAAATTCCAAAAACTTGAGGGCAAGTTTTGAACAATTCAAAAACTTTTGGTTTCCAGATCGCCAGCTCTTTCTTCCCCATGAATTGACTTCAACTGAAATCGGGCGGGGCCTGATAGGTGGTGGTATCACACCCTTCTCAAAGGAACCGTACGTCCTACATAGAAGAATCGCTGTTCACTGACTTAACTTATGAGTTTAAAGCGGTTTAATGAAAAACACTTCAGGTTCATAACTTGAGGACAAGTTATGGAAGACTTGGAAATCATTTAAGAAAATAAGACTCTTCATTTTCATAACCTATGGAACTTTATGAGTTTTATAATTCTTGAATGAGACTTTTCATATAACTTGAGGACAAGTTACAAAACTCATATGAAGAATATTTTAGATCGGACTTTGAACAATAACTATCATCATACAACTTTCTATTGATCAAAATGTAACTCATAAATTAAGATAATTCATATTAAACAAATTTCAAAAATAGTCTAATCATACAAACTAATACAAGTCTTGAAACTTTGACAGTTATCTAATAATTGGAAGAGAATCATCATTCCATAACAACAAAATCAAATTTTATGAACAAAAACATTTTGTGGTAATGATTCTAATCCAAAACAGGCCAAAAAACTCGAAATTGGGCTGTCTGGACTGCTAACTCGTCAAGGCCATTACTGGACTCGACGAGTCCAAGGAAAAATGCATGCTAGTCGGTGAGTCACCCATTGGACTCGGCGAGTTCATTGGGAAAAAGACAAAAATTTCGATTTTTTCACTTTGAAAACTTATAAAACATCAAGTATATTAGAAAACAACCCATGGCTCTGATACCACTGTTGGATTTTAGTATACTACAACATCCTATAGTGCACATACAACCCTAAATGCCTTGGATCTATGTTTTCTCTAATTATATATGTAATGATATTTCCAAAGAATTAAGCCTATAACTAGCATGTAATTGACATAAACAATATGAAATACTAGTTAGGATGACATACCTTTTATGTAGCTTGAAACCTTTTTGTATTTGGCTTTAAGAGCTTAGGAACAAAAGTATGAATGCCTCAAATGGCACACAACTCACCTAGGACAAAGGTGGCTCTTGAGAGAGAATCTCCATGCACCAAAAACACCTCATGATCTCCAATAATATGTATGTATCCGTTTTTTGGCTAAGGAGTACATATTTATAAATTGGATTCTAAGGGACATGGGTATAACCCAAATCCATACCCATGGGTTTTATGATCCATGGTTCATGTGACCCAAATCTTTATGTATCCATACATAAACTTAGTCCAACATGGATCATAAGCCCAACGCATATAAATATAACTAATTACCATAATTAGTCCCCATAGATTTAATTAGTCTCTTTTGATCACTAAATTAATTCCAAATTAATTCTTGATCAATACTAATTAAAACATATTATTTCATATTAATATATTAGAACTTATAATATATTAATAAATCATATATAACCTCTTCTCAAAAGTCCATCCTAACAAATTGTCCTGATGTTATGCAACCCAAATGGACCATGCTACTCTCGGGTCGAGTACATACCAATAATATTTGTGGGCTTAGACATCTAATCCAACAATGTAATATCCCGGTGTTTTAGGGAGAGGTTGGTTACAGGGTTATCGGAAGGACCGAAGTAGTCCTTCAAATCATGGAGCTTATCCAACATATCAACCAAAGACTGCAGACCTCTCAGAGTCGACTGAAGATCTATGCCGACCGACGTCGATCAAAATTGGAGTTTCAGGTCGACGATATGGTGCTCCTGAAGGTCTCACCCTGGAAGGGTGTAATATGCTTCAGGAAGAGGAGGAAATTGGGTCCCCGGTTCATTGGACCTTTTCAGGTGATTTCCAGGGTTGGCAAGGTAGCTTACACGTTGGATTTGGCGAGCGAGTTCAATCAGATCTACAAAACTTTCCATGTCTCTCAGTTGTGAAAGTGTATGTTGGATCGCGAGATAATGGTTCGATTGGATGATATTCAAGTCGATGAGTGCCTGAACTATGCTGGGAAGTTGGTAGCAATTCTAGAAAGAAAGACAAAGGTCTTGTGCAATAAGGAGATACCTTTGGTAAAGGTACAGTGGCAGCATCAGAGAGGCTCCTAATGGACCTTAGAGCCGGAGGCTGAGATGCAGGAGCATTATCCTGAGTTATTCGTTATGGAAGACTTCGATGACGAAGTCTAGTTCAAGTGGGGGAGAATTGCAACATCCCGATGACAAGGTACTTCTAATTTCAACCATATAATTTAATTATATTGCATTCCTGGTCCTTAAGTGTAAGAAAGTGTGGAAAAGGGCCCATCGTGGTAATTTGTAAATTAGGAGTTATAAGTACGTCGGGCGTATATGGGTGACATGCAAACCTGAATTTTAGGGTTGTAGCTCATATTTAAGCAAATTTACGGACACAAACCCTCTTCTTACCCAGTCTCCTTTTGTGTTTTCGACCTTCAAGAAACCCTAGAGCAAGTAAGAGAAATTTTGAGCCTTAAAGAGAGTTTGGAGTGGTTTTGAAGAGAAAAGAAGGTGGTGAGAAGATCTTGGAATGGAGAGCACTTTGGATCTAGGATTTCTACCTTGTTTGCATCATCTTGAAGGTATAAAGCTTGCATCTATCCCACTCCATCTTGTAGATCTAGGTTTTTCCTCTCTTAAGTCACTTTTTGGTCCCAAAATGATGATTCTTGAACATGGCATGTTCTTGATGTTGGGTTTTGAGCAATCTAAGATTCCTAAGTGTACATGAAACCCTAAATACCTTGGATATATGTTTTCTCTATTATACATGCAAATATCAACTTTCCAAGGTATTGTTCTATTCTAGCATACAAAACTTTGAATAACACAAGTTAAAATAACATACCTTTTGTTGGTGCTTGTCTTCATGAAGCTTGAGTGCCTAGTGCCCCAAGTGTGACACCTCAAATGGTTCACACAACACCATAAGCACTTGGAATAACTTAGAGAGAAATTAGAACACTTCAAGAATCGGCTTGCCCTCCATGCATATCTAGTTGTCGATTTTCCCAAGAAAGAGATCATTATATAATGTGTGACAATTAGGGTAAACCCTAATTGTCATGGCTATCCATTTCCATGGATCCATGGGTTCAAATACACCATGGAGCATCCATGGAGCATCCAATGGGTTTTAGCCCAACTTGATAATCCATGGAGCATTAGCCCACTATATAAGTATGGATGATTTACACAATCAACCCATATATTTAAGTAGTCTTCTTTTGATCACATAATTAATTCTAAATTAATTATTGATCAATACTAATTAAATAATCTTATTAATATATTAGAACTTATATTATATTAATAAACCTTAAGTGTTATTTCTCTCATTTTAGTCTATCCAAGTGCATGATGCCATGCAACCCAAATGGACCATGCCGGGTCGGGTCAAGTCTTACCAATTATAGTTATGGACTTAGACATTAATCCAACAGTCTCCCACTTGGATAAGTCTAAAACTATTATTGCAAGTATGACTTCAGAACCCGACTAGCAATCGTAGCTCTCAAAAGCTTCTGTCGAACTCTGACCTTGTAGATGAACTCTGACCTTTGTCAATGACTTGTCCATTAGATAAGTGATCATATATTCCTCCATTCTAGATATCATATGGACTGAGACATGGATTATAATCATTCTCTCTGTCCATTTGTTGTTTCCCGATTTATGATTTATGACAATTGACTAATTGAACAAATCAAATCAGTCCAGGCCCGGCCGAGCACTTACTTTTTTCATCACTAAATCATCGAGGAGCCCACATATATCGCTTTTATCCCGAAGGTAAAAGGAATGGATAAACTTCGACTCATATGCTTGTAGTAACTATTTGTTGAATCATACACAAAGTCACGTTTTATAACATCGAGTTACCAATGCGTTTACGTGCAATCAATGTATAACCAACTCATAGTCAACAACTCATATCTCTAGGTTTGAAGAATATAAGATATTATCGTCTCATGATTCACTCGTGATAAAATCCATGAAGTGAATCCAAATGAGCGTGGGTTGAATCCAATACTCAGCCCTTATGAGTACTCATGAATGTTGTAGCAACTATTGCATTGTCTAAAGCACTTTAGACAAATCATACAAGCGAAATTCATGACAGTCTTGATTCATATCTACTTCCAACATATGACCGACTGTGGATGGTTTGAATAACTTGGTCATTCGGGAGAATGACCTAGTTATCCTGGAAGTCAAAACATGCAAAGTGAAACACAAAATAATACTAGTCCTATATGGCCTCAACACTTTGAGCGTAAATAAAATACCTTTTATCTAAGCACCATATTGATCACTCATTATTCATGTTTCGATTAATCACCTTAATACTTGAATTGAAACAGTAGTGATGCCATGCTCCAAGCATGCATACTATGTTTCTCTAAACAATAGCTATGCCATACTCCAAGTATGCACACTATGTTTACATATGGTCATCTCTTTGTGAAATGTATATCAATTGAACATGACTTCAATGATTCTCATTTCACAATCCCAATCCTTATTGTAAATGTAAGAATACCAAGTTCTTGTCATTTACCGTAATCTATGCAATGACCCTCTTGTAATGATATTCACACAAGTCACAAAGACTTGGCAACAAACATCACAAAGTATTCCAATGGAAAGCAATTCCATGGAGATGAAGTCTCAAATTCAAAGTACATTCCTTTGAACATCCTTCTTTGCATTAAGTTCTTTAATCTTACACAGATTTAAAGAATAACTTCCACCTATGGAAACAATTCCATATTCCCATCTTGACCATCACTTTTGAACAAGAGTTGCATCTTTCTAAAATATGTCAATACAATCCTTACTCTATACTTCCAATTGTCCATGAGTAACCAAACTTTGGAAAACCCCAAATTGTTCTTGACAATTGCTTAATCATCTTAGTCATATCCAGTTCTAATCCCTTTTCCCTTCTTAACGCTCTAAGCATTAGGAAAATTTAGAATGGATGGATATTATAACACATGCAATCGATCCTATATCCGAAGCATATGGGATACGATTCATGCTATAAAATTTTTATTTGCCATGTTCTCAAAATTCGAACTATGAAGAGGGATGCCGTAATCATAATCGATTTTTAAGAAAGCAACATATATAGAAATTCCTTATGTTGAACCATTCCAACATAACATTCATATATATTCTTGACTAAAGTTGATTAAAATCTTAATCTAAGCTTGTAGAATTGAAATGAAGTATAAATTTCTCTCCCTTAATTATAGTAAAACAACTTTTTCAAAGCGAGTTGAAACTTTTGTTTTCTATGATTAACATTGCTAACTTGCAACATAATCATCATGCTCCCACTAGCATAATGATTATTATCTAACTAGCATAACGCTTTATGCTCCCACTAGCTTTGACATGTACCTAGAAATCAGTCAGATTTCTGATACTAGATTGCCTTGATAAGACTTTATCAAATCATACACCTGGAGTCTAAACCTTTCCTTAGATAGCTCACATGTGAGTCTAAACCTTTGCCATTCTCATTAGTTAGTGTGCCGGTTAACCACACACGCTCCACTAACAACATGAGAATGCAAACTTCACACTTGCTATCCACTTAAATCTACTTAGTGAAAGAGTTTTCTCACTATCATTTTCATGAATCGGAGAGAAACCTTATGACACTTAGATTTAATGGTGTATGTGTTCTTATCCATGTGAATTGTCAAAACCATAGTCACAAGACAAGGATAATGACAAATCCAAACTCATATGGACTGAACTCAATCTAATTTCTTGCCACCTGGCAGCTCAAGGGCCTGCCATTGCTTCCAAGTTGTTATGCAACCAGTTGAGAACTCTTAGAACTCCAATGCAAAACCAACTTTAACTGGAATGGGCATAGAATATGTCAACACGATAGGTTACAAACCTCAATTCGTGGTCTAGTGATTAACAAAACTCTTGAGTAAGAACACATTTTACTCTACATTTAACAAGTGTTTTAAACCTTTCTTAAGATTATGTCACTCAAGGCTTAATCTTGGAGTATGACTCTAAGATTTAATTTTGGAACGAAGTATAATTTATCTTTTGATCTAACCATTTCAACAATTCACGATTCCTCTCATTAGCCAAACAAAATGAACTAAGGTGTCCTTAGAGGATCAATTGTGACATGGTTTCATAATCACTAAGATAATCATAAAACAAGATACTCAAGTACTCTCCCATCTCTTCAGATTAGAGAAACTTTTATCTTTCTGCCTTATTTGATTCTTCTTACTCATTATATCTATCATTGAAACTTCTCCAATGATCCATAACTATACTTAAACTTGTAAGTATAACCATATTTACTAAAATTTAGTAAATCATAATGAATAATCTTATCAACTTTGTGGTAGACCTGATCAGCGCACACCCAAGTGTATCCGATCCCTTTGTCCTTCACTTGATTCACATGTACATGTGAACAAGGAATTAGACTTAATTTCCCAAATATATAAAAAAATTCTCATGATCATACAATACAAGTTGCATGATTCCAAGTTTCTATCCAACTGAAACTTGGGTGATGAGAATCTTTCCTTATTTGGCAAATTATGATACTTCCACTAATGAAAGAATCAAATCCATTTAGTCATATTGCTTATCAATGGAAGCATATAATCAACAATTTTTCACAAATGCCATTGTAAGGATACTTAAAATAAATAAAATCAAAACCATTTTTCTTTTTATTTTAAAGCTTTGCGGAAAAATTTATCCTTACAATCCATATGGAAAACTTGTTGTTATCTATTCCTAAGCAATATATCATAACTCTTAAGTAACAACTCAAAATTCTGATCACCGAACCATGCGATCGAAATCCATCTTCGCGATCAGAATCAGCATATACTTCCTTTGAGTTTCTTCACTTTTTCTTTGATTCTTAAAACATCAACATGTGACCTCGTCACATTTTGCAATAAGAATCTCAGAATAGAAACTTCATAGAGTTAGACAATGGACTTTACCTGAAGTAGAGTCAAACCTATTGACTTTACCATCCTTAAGATGTTTCGGGTAAATTTAGCAGCTTCGCAACCAATGTCTTTCCTTTGGCAACAGAATCTTATGGACTCTTTGGAAACGGTACATGGGACTATCACAGACTTAACCTTTCTCTTTACCATTTGGTCAACCGAGTTGACTATGGCCGATCCCTTTCCATTGGGAAGAGAAAGTTTTTCCTGGACCTCCAATGTCACCATTTTCAATGTCCAAATAGGTTTGGAAAGTTGATCTTCCAATCCAATTTGCTTTACTAATGCTCCAAATCATTGCTGATTTAGCATCATCAAGCAAATAGGTAAGATCATTAAGGGTCTTGTCGCGACCTGTCATCAGGGAGTGACTGAAGAACCAAGTCAGCAGCCAGCTACCTCGAGACTTCGACACCCGACTCTCCCGACTTGTCAATATGTGGCTTAATCCCCAAGATCTAAGCAGATATAGACTTTGCTTGCCAATAGGGATTGAGTGACTTAGAACTTATCAAGTCTTAAAACTTGTGGGATAGGGAGATTTATTGGACGAGGTGGATGAAGTGAAGTATGATTTCTAGTCCCACAGATGCCCAACAAAGGGATTGATCTTTCACCTTGATTGCCATTTGGGATATCATCTTCATTAGGAAGCTTGTTCCTAAAGATTTGGGAAGACCATAGCTGTCTAAACTAGACATCTATAATGGGAGAAATTCAATTTAGTTGATTTAAAGTCCTTAATATAACACCCAATATGAAATATTAAGGCTAGGACCCAACAACCTATTTATAACTGGAAGAGGGATGCCGTAATCCAAATTATAAAATAGTTGAAGGTAGGTAAATGACGATTTACCAATTTCCACCATGAAAATGAAATATTTTATTATTAGGTTTTATTAGTTTTGAAACTCCTAGATCTTTTGAGATACATTGAACTTTTCAATGGCATGTTTGAATCTCGATTGTGCCCTCTCAAATTTGTGACTGGGATGCCGAGGATCACAAACAAGGTGTGAATAACCATACAAAGTGACTTGGTACCCTTAACAATATTACCTAATCGATGTGCCGGTTAACCACACACGCTCCACCGATCTATAATAAAGTCAAGTTACCCTTTGCCACTCTTACTAGTCCATGTTAGTGTGCCGGTTAACCACACACGCTCCACTAACGACTTTGTAAGGTACAAAGTGTAATTTTATGGGCTAGCACCTTTTCACATTTTCCTAAGTAACTAAGATTGGGAATTTATAAGTGTTTAGTTACTTAGTATTTTTCATTATACTTTTAATGAAGGGAGAATTATAGTCCATTCCTACCCGTTCGGCTAACGACCCTCCACCAGTCAAGGAAGCGGTGGGTGAGAGTGGACACCCATTAAACTGCCATTTTATAGGCAGTAACCTTATACCCCCCTTATAGACCAGCTTCGTGAATGAGGCCTACTAAAGGTAAGATTGACTTCCTCTTATACATATCTATATAATTAAAATTATAATAATAGTATAAGGGTTGAATTTTAAGCTTTTTAAAATTTCAATGTTCAATTTGGAATTAAAGTATACATGAGGAGTAACTTTTCAAATTCCAAAACTTGAGGGCAGGTTTTGAAACTATTTCAAGACTCTTTAAATCATAACTTATGAGTTTAATGGTTCATTAAAATGAAGACTCTTCATTTTAATGTAACCCCTTATTCTTTAAAAAAACACTTTAAAGAAGCGTCTCTTCAACATCCATAACTTGAGGACAAGTTATGAAGTCATTAAACTATTTAATGGAAAAAACTCTTACATTTTATGTAACCTACAAAACTTTTATGAGTTTTTAAGATTCATAAATATGACTTTTCACATAACTTGAAGACAAGTTACAAAAACATATTTTATGAACTTCTTTTAGACTAATATGGATTGAAAACAACTAAAACATAATTTTTTCATTATCAATCTAAACTAACTCATAAATAAAGGAAACATAAAATTCTTGAAAATTCATAACTTGAGGAAAAGTTATGAACTCCATACAATTTTCAACAAGATCATGAATTATATCAACAAACAATTTGCACACAATTCCTATGATCTAGCAAAACTCATAAGCATGATCATTCATAATCAACAATTTTCAAGAATAACATGAACACATATAAACTTGAAACTTTTATTATAGCATTGAAATTGGTTTAACATAATCATTACCACATTCAAAACAAGTTTTATAAGCCCAAAACAGTCAAAGGTAATGATTCTAGATCAATTCCATCACCAAAACTCGAAAATATGATGTCTGGGGGTCTAACTCGTCGAGTGCATGAACAAACTCGGCGAGTTGGATGCAATTTGCCTTGGACTCGTCGAGTCCCTTCATGGACTCGGCGAGTCTGCTGGGCAGAAAGCACCAAAAGTTGATTTTTAAGCAGTTTAAGCAAGTACAACAAGAAAACAAGCCTAGTCTCTGATACCACTGTTGGGTTTTGAGCAATCTAACACTCCTAAGTGTACATGCAACCCTAAATACCTTGGATCTATGTTTTCTCTATTATACATGCAAATATCAACTTTCCAAGGTATTGTTCTATTCTAGCATACAAAACTTTGAATAACACAAGTTAGAATAACATACCTTTTGTTGGTGCTTGTCTTCATGAAGCTTGAGTGCCTAGTGCCCCGAGTGTGACACCTCAAATGGTTCACACAACACCATAAGCACTTGGAATAACTTAGAGAGAAATTAGAACACTTCAAGAATCGTCTTTCCCTCCATGCATATCTAGTCGCCGATTTTCCCAAGAAAGAGATCATTATATAGTGTGTGACAATTAGGGTAAACCCTAATTGTCATGGCTATCCATTTCCATGGATCCATGGGTTCAAATACACCATGGAGCATCCATGGAGCATCCAATGGGTTTTAGCCCAACTTGATAATCCATGGAGCATTAGCCCACTATATAAGTATGGATGATTTACACAATCAACCCATATATTTAATTAGTCTTCTTTTGATCACATAATTAATTCTAAATTAATTATTGATCAATACTAATTAAATAATCTTATTAATATATTAGAACTTATAATATATTAATAAACCTTAAGTGTTATTTCTCTCATTTTAGTCTATCCAAGTGCATGATGCCATGCAACCCAAATGGACCATGTCGGGTCGGGTCAAGTCTTACCAATTATAGTTATGGACTTAGACATTAATCCAACACTTGACCCATTGATCTATCCTTTCAGACCCGTGGAAGGGCTTTAAGTTATAAAAATGGATTCTAAGTGGTTGATTTTGCTCCATGCATCATTTAGATGGTCTTAATGGATTAAGAAGTGGAGTTAAGATCTTAATGGACATGTCAAGTCATAAAGTTGGAAACTTTATGACTCTTGAAGATATTTTAGCCATGGATCTAAAAAATAGCCATGACTGCTTAACCCATTAAGCACTTATTGATTTTTTAGGCTTCTGGGAGTATGCCCCGTGTACTCAAAGTACGCCCTGTGTACAAGGTCAACCACCCCGATGCTGATCATCATGCGAGTATGCGAGTACACCCAACCTACCTTCAGAGTACACCCCGCGTACTCACTCTGTATCGATTCGGCTGAGTTAACTCGGTTGGATTGACTCAGTTGACTTAGTTGGTTTTACCAGATTAACTTTGACTTTGACGAAGTTTGAATTTAAGGGTATTTTGGGATTTTGATGGAGATTGTTCATTTTGTAGGAAAAGGTGTCGGTTAGATTGCTGAAATTCCGAGTCATGACCTCATCAGCTTTTGTCCAGTTTGTGAGGTGAGTTTTCCTCACTGTACTTGCGGGTCGAAGGAACTAACGTCGGCCCTTTAGATTTGATATCCTGTTATTTGATAGTATGTTATCGTGATGTAATGATATGTTAGATCGATATCCTGGTATACAAGATGATGTTATGCTTAGTGATCTGTAGATCTGTCCGACTGTTTGTAGACTATTGTATGTGATGGGATTAAAACAACCTTTAATCTATGAAGATCGATTAGATCTTGAACAAGTATATAAATATAAAACAGTAAGAACACAATAAAAAGAACAAGACAAGATTGAATCAAACGAGTCGAATGATTAAAACAAAATCCTCAGAAGAGCTCGATTAAGAACATCAACTGTAGAGGATTGGTAGGTTACAAGAACGATTAAAGAAACCTTGAAATTACTATCGTTAAGCTCTCTATCGTTATTCTCTAAATCGTTACCCTAATATGCATGCAAGCATTGACTTATATACAATACATAAAAGGCTCTCGGTTGGACAGGCCCAAACCGGAGTATACATGGCTAAACTAATGAGCCCAAAAGACGCAACATCAAAATAAAACTTCAGCCCAACAATCTCCCCCTTTGCGTCAATTTGGAGCGAGACCTTCACTTTTTACTTGGGCCGGCAGCTGAAGCAGGTACCTTCTTCTTCACGGTGCTAAACAGACACTTGGTGATGGAGAGAATGGTCTGTCTAAACCGAATGTACCAATTGATCGTATCATTGAAGTACTTGATGTCATCAGCCGAATTCTCTTTACACCACTTGATAATCGATAAAACGTGCTCCAAGCAAGCTGTGGTGTAAAGGTGTTTGTCAGCTAAAGCGAAGAAACATTTCTGTCTTTCGGCTCTAGTGAACATAACCGAGTTACGCCTCAGATCAATCTTGCCCATTTTCATTTGGTTGAGATCACTGGCCGATCCCACAGGAGCTATCTTCGGTTTCTTCTTGAAGACTGTGGCGACCTCCTGATCCATTAGGGCAACCTCCATGATGTAGCATGCTAACATCCTCTTGACATGGTCTATGATGGGACCATATTCGGCTTCATCAGTCAAAAGGATATTGTACAGGACAATCCAATCATGAGGATTTAGATTCGGCAGCTCCGCCAGGGAGATAAGATGAGCAGTTCTTGCTGATCCTCGAATGAACTTGAACTTAACGTTTGTGAATCTCCCCACGGCATAAGGTTTCAGCACCCGAACGTTCACAATCTTCTGAGCGCTCCATGTAAGGTATTGAGGGCGAGCGGCCTCCAGATAGAAGTCAATGAGCTCCCTGTCAAGCTCATCGTTCGGATGCGGGACTTCAAAAATGTTAGAGAACGCATGGAAGATGAACGCCTTTCGAGTCAGCGGCATATCAAATTGCGAATCGACAGTGTTGTTGCAGTCGAAGGATATAACCGGCTCGAGCCATAATATGCTTGGAGTTTCTATGGCCTCTTTTATCATACGATCCCTGGTCCAGGCAGGGAAGAGCATCTTTCGGCTCTCAAGGAGATCGTGGGCTTCTTTTTGCTTGCGTTCGGCTTCTTCAGCCTCTCGCGCCACACGACTGGCATCATCATCAGCATTGCGACTGTTCTTTCGTTTCAACATGTCGGCAATGGTCTCCCTGTCTTCATCTTCATCTTCATCTTCCTCAGCTATGTTTTTGCCCTTGTTCTTCACACCCGAACCCGAAGCATGACCAGTCTGAGGTGGTTCGGTTGTGTGAGTAGCTTTGGAGGAAGGAGGTGGTTTCGATCCCTTCTTCTCATCTCCCCTTTGTTTCGGAATGGACATGAAACTCGGTAGGCCTTCAATCTTGCTTAAAAGGTCCATGACCGGAGAGAGTTTTTCAGCGAGGGTACGCCTCACCGAATGGTTTAGGATGGGGTCGTGTGCTTCCAGGATGTTGGATAGTGCTGCGTGGACATCCGAAACACACGTTTTGATCACCTCCCTTTCGGATCGAAGAGCTTCCAATTGTTGTTCGGAGTTGGAAAGTTGCGTGCTCTTAACCTTTAGGGTAGTTGTTTTACTCGCCAGAACGTCCATCAAAGCGTTCTCAGCTGCAAGATCCTCTTGTAGCTTAGCCAGGCGGGCATCGATGGAGGCACGAAGTGCCGAGTTGTCGTCGCTTACATGTTGGCGGATTGTAGCGAACGAAGACAGCTCCGTTGAGACGAACTTGGCCAATTGTTGAACAATCGGTTCCAGAGTTGTCTTGGTGGCATCGACGCTCTCCTGCAAGGACTTCAGCAGGATGGTAGCGTCGGAGAATAGTTTATCGAATTTTTCGGTCGCAGCCTCACACGCTCTGGTGGAGGCATCAATCGCAGCAGTTGCTGAGGCCATCGAATCATGTTGAGCCCTTGAGAAGGCGTCAATGATTTTCTGAAGGGCAGCTTCAGAAAGAGAGGACTGCTGGTTGGAAGAGGAGGCGAGAAGTAGATCAACCTTCTCGTGAAGCTCTTTGAGATGCTTCTTTGTCACTGGAGCATCATCCTCCTCATCGCTCTGAACTTGAAACGGACTATAGTAGACCGAATCAAAGTTGATGTGATCACCACCAAGGTAAGGGTTGTCGCCATCGGAGGCATTTTCTGGAGATGGAGGTGGTGATGAAGCTGGGGGTGTTGTGGTTGGTGTATGTTGAGTTTGAGTGTGGGGTGGGGTAGTTTCTGGTGGTGGTTGAGTTTGGGTTTCGGTTTGTGGTGGTTCGGTTACAGGAGGGGTTTCGGTAACAGGTGGTGTTTCGGTTAATGTGGTGAAAATGGGTGGTGGTATAGGGAAAGAGGTTGGGGGAATGGTGGGAATGAAAATAGGAATAGTTGGTGGAGGAGAAGGAACTGGGGATTGATGAAGTTCCATCTCTGGGGTTAGGGACCGAGGTGGTGTGTTGCCTCGTTGAGGAGATTCGTCTCCTTGAGATCCTTCAGAGTCCGAACTTCCACCCTCAGATTCGCTTGAAGAGGAGGGAATAACTAGCTTTCGCTTTTGTTGGGTCTTCCTCCTCTTTGGCTGTGGGGACTGTGCAGCTTTCGGTTGTTTCCTCTTTTTGGGAGAAGGTCCCTTTGGAGCTTTGGACACTTGCTTCCCTTTCTCTGCCTTTTTGCCCCTGCCCACCGGTTTGTCGGCATCATGAATCGACCTTAGCATGTCCGGTGTCAGTTCCCTTGGACCAGTTGACCTAAACTCCTTGATCGTTCTGATCAGTCTGCTGTCGGAGGGCACTTCTGCATACATTGTCTCCGGGATGGAGCCAATGAAGGAAAATTTCGATGCATCTGATACAATGATCTTCTTGGTATGGAACGTACCAATAGAAGACATCGATGCACCATCAGCAGTTGGAACGTTAAACTTGTCCATGGCCCATCTTGTAATCAAGATCCAGAACCGGGCCAACGACACCTCCGAGTGTCGGGATGAGGAAGAGAGGCTCTGAATGAGCTGTTGCCATAGGACAAACCCATAGTCCAGGTTTATCCCGTTGTATACCCCGTACATTATCGATAGGAAGAGACGACTTGCACCGTCAGATCCTGAGCTCCTCTCCGACAAGCCCTTGAAAAGGACTGTACATAGGCCATTCCACTGTGGCGGCAGGCAAGACTTCTTAAACTTGGCGACAGAGGTGAGAACCTCTGTGTATCCCATGTTGTAAAACATGTTAAACAGCATCCCAACCGGAATAGTCTCCGGATGAACTCGTGAAGGGTCAACGACAAACCCTAGCATAGTGCAGAACCTTTGTCGTGAAACGGAGGTCTTGTGTTCTGCAAGCTCGAAAAATACCCGGTCAACGGCCTTGTCGTAGTAAGCCGTCGCGTAGACCTGCGATAGGGCCACCATTGGTACAGTTTCAATTCTGGATAGTGCAGGTGCAAGCTGGGAGTACTTCAGGCATTCAATGACCGGCGACATGTAGGAATCGTACGCCAGTGGGTTAAGATCAATGACAAGACATTGTTGGGGTCGGATGGGAAGAATCTGTGAGGTTGCATGAACAGAAGAAGATTCAGCCATTGTTGCAGGTTTGGAGAAGAAGATGAGCGGGAGAGTGTTTGGGAATATTTGTGCTTTGGAAATTATGGAGGCAGTAAAGAGGTAAAAGGGAGTGTAGACGGCTTTTTATAGTGGGAGATAGGAGAGAGAAAAATCGTTTCAAATCTCTTATGGAAATATGAAGCGGGTTTTTGAGTGACTGATTGGTGACAGTTGGGGCGTGCGATGATCACGTAGGAGAGAGAGTGTCAGTTTCCTAGGATTACGCCGCCCAATAAGCGCCGGTTCAAAGAGAGGAACTGTTTCCATTTCCAAACGCGCCTTTAATGCCAGAGTGATGACGCTTCGATATTGCACACGCGTCCATAATTGTCAGGAAAAGCGCGGCCGTTTCAAATTCACGCGCGCCTCCTTTTTACCGTCGTTTGAATTTTATCCCTTTAACTCCCGCCGAGTCAGCAACCTTTCGTCTTATCCCTTTTAAACGGCATTTTTGAATAAATGACCCACGTGGATAGTTTTTGACCACAACTTCATTATTAACCATCCAGTAATAATTCAGCCTGTAAATAATTAGTAATGGAATTTTGGAAAATCTAGGATTTTCGTGCAAAGAGTGTAAAAGAAAAAGAAATAAAGCAACTCTTTTAAGGATATTCTGTGATGTCAATAATGACACGAAACTGATGATCCCGGGCACGAATCTCTTCCTTCAAGGTCAAGAGAGACCTCAAGGTGTTAGTGTGGAATCCCGTTGAATTACGATCAAACATTTGTTAAGAAATGTTGAAAGGCTTCTTTTAATTAGGCTAATAAAGGGTGGCTTCGCTTTGATTCATCAATACTATTCTTGATATAAGAAAGAAAGTGAACAAAGTACTTGTGAGACCGGTGTAGCCTGTTGAACAAGTAGGTAGGAATTTATTTGGTATTGGCTTGGATTAATATAAAATCTCAAATAAAAATTTAAAACTGGATCCCTTGGGAAGAAATGTTATGGTGTGCAATAATTTCATGGGAATCACGCAAAAGAAAATTTGAGATTTCATGAGAGTACATTCGTCAATTCATAGGTGAAAACTTGAGCAAATTAATTGTTCACCGTCAATTCGTTGGTGTTGAATTTTGGGTTTCACTCAGCTCGTAGTGGCACGAAACTAAGATCATAAACACAGATGTTGTGTAACCATAAACCTCAGTGGTAGTTTCTGAGAGTCTCAAGGGTTACGATAATGAAACGAATGTAGTGGAGAAGAGTAATGGGGATGGTGTAAGAAAATATAGTACCTCTGCTGCGAAAATAAGGACCAAGCAGGAAACTCTTAACTCATGTGAGAAAAGAGTGAGGTAGCTCACGATTAGAATAAATGTATTAGCCTTATTGGGAAGACAAGGTTTGTGTATACCAGGTCATGAAGGCTATTATTCAAAATCTTATGAGGCTTGGGACACATACAGCAACATGCTTCTAGGGACACTTAAGTAAGGCATCAAATATATCCCCATAAACGAATGAGCACAAAAAAAAAATAATAAATTATTTTTGGAGTTTTTGAAATTTATAATAAAAATAAAAAAATAACAAAAAAAATTAGAAGAAAAAAAATAAGACTTAAAAAAAACTTTGGAAAAAGAAAATGAAAAACCGAACCCGAACGTTCGGTTGGTTTCGGTTGGGAAAAAGTTGAAAAACCGAACCCGAGCGTTCGGTTGGTTTCGGTTCTAGAAAATTTTGAAAAACCGAACCCGAACCTTCGGTTGGTTTCGGTTCCACAAAATTTTGAAAAACCGAACCCGAACCTTCGGTAGGTTTCGGTTTTGGAAAATTTTGAGAAACTAAGGAATTTAGACATACAGGAGATAAATACTTTTAACACAGAGAAAAACAAAATTGTACAAGAAATATACAACTCTAAAAACTACCTTTGAAGTAATGAGCGAGTCAGATGGTTGAACCGAACCCGAACGTTCGGTTGGTTTCGCTTCTTACGTTTGAGGTTGAGAGGTAGTGTGAGGTACTGACTCTGATTCCATCATACCTAGCCCTTGCAATATTTTATTGAATGATTCTTTTGGAAGAGCTTTGGTAAAGACGTCAGCCAGTTGATCAGTGGTTCTTACGAAGTGAACTTCGACATTTCCATCTTCCACATGATCTTTGATGAAGTGATACCTCAGTGCTATGTGTTTGGTTTTAGAGTGTTGCACTGGGTTATGACAGATCCTAATTTCACTTTCAGAGTCACAATATAGTGGGATCTTCTTCATATTGAGTCCATAGTCTCGAAGTTGACTTTGGATCCAAATCACTTGTGATGTGCAGGATGCAGCGGCAATGTATTCCGCTTCGGCAGTAGACAGCGACACACACGTTTGTTTCTTGGATTGCCAGCTGACTAACTTCCTGTCAAGGAATTGACAGCCACCAGTTGTGCTTTTACGGTCGAGTCCACATCCTCCAAGGTCAGCATCAGAATAGGCTTGAACGAAGAAGCCTGAGTTGGATGGATACCATAGACCTAAGGAGGTGGTTCGCTTGAGGTAGCGTAAGATGTTCTTCACTGCAAGCATGTGAGGTTCGCGTGGGTTTGCCTGAAATCTAGCACAATAACACACAGAAAACATGATATCAGGCCTGCTAGCAGTTAGATACATCATTGAGCCTATCATTTGACGATAGAGCGTGATATCGACAGCCGGTTTGTCTAGAGATGGGGTAAGCTTGGTGCCGAATGCCATTGGGACTTTGACTTTTGAGACTCCCATCATGCCAAACTTCGCTAGGAGAGTCTTCGTGTAAGCTTCCTGATTTATAAAGATGCCTTCGGGTCCCTGTCTTATGTTTAAACCAAGGAAAAAGTTAATAGGACCCATTGAGCTCATTTCAAACTTAGTCTCCATCAGCTTTCTGAATTCAGCTGTTAAGCTGGGATTCGTGGAGCCAAAGATGATGTCATCGACATAAATTTGAACTATCATAAGGTGGTTACCTTCCTTTTTGCGAAAGAAGGTTGGGTCAACCAAACCTTGTTTAAATTTAGACATCTTTAAAAATTTTGTAAGTGTTTCATACCAGGCTCTCGGAGCTTGTTTGAGGCCGTACACAGCTTTATCCAGAATATAGCAATGATTTGGATACTTTTCGTTCACGAACCCAGGAGGTTGCTCCACATACACAGTTTCTTCGAGTTCTCCATTGAGAAATTCACACTTGACATCCATTTGGAAAACCTCAAAGTTTTTGTGAGCAGCATAGGCCAGGAATATTCTAACAGATTCTAGCCTAGCAACTGGAGCGAAAGTCTCTTCATAGTCTATCCCTTCCTCCTGACAGTATCCCTTAACCACCAGACGAGCCTTGTTCCTTATGACATTACCTTCCTTGTCCATTTTGTTCCTAAAAACCCATTTGAGACCAACAACCGAAGCATCTGGAGGAGTTGGAATGAGGCGCCAGACTTTGTTCCTTTCAAATTCGTTCAGTTCGTCTTGCATTGCTTGAACCCAATCAGAGTGATCGAGGGCAGTGTTCACTGTCTTCGGTTCAACTTTTGACACGAATGAGTTAAACATACAAAACTCAGCCTTTGAAAATAAGGATGTCTGTTTTGCCTTCAGTTGAGATCGGGTCAGAACCTTTTCAGATACATCACCAACTACTTGAGAGATAGGATGATCTCTGGTCCATTTGGTAAGAGGCGGGTAATTCGGATCAAAGGTTGGGTCTAGTTCAGCATTGATCATTTCTTCTGGCTCAGATTGGCTATCGTAATCAAGAGTCATATCATCATGCTCCCCCTCAATTGATGAGTCTTGAGAAACATGAGGTTCAGGGGTTTCTTGTGGTGTCGGGCTTTCAGGCGTTGAAGCACCTTCATTTGGAGAGGCATCTTCGGTTGGTGAAGGACCTTCGGTTGAAGTTGTAGAGCTTGGCTCCCCCTGGACTTGTGAGCTTGGCTCCCCCTCTACATGAGAACTTGGCTCCCCCTCGACTGAAGCATTGTTGGATGGAGATTCATCAGTGGGCGATTCTCCTTCATGCATTCTTCTTGCAGCATCTTCGACAATCTGCTTCATATGATTAACTTTGTTGTCAGCTGCACCTGCTTCTGAGAGAGAAGCTTTTTCCGGTTCGTCAAAGAGTTCCAGAAATTTCTCGTATAAATTGGCGATCGAGACTGTGACTTGGCCAGTTTGAGAAAAGATTTCCCCGGCAGTGTCTTCTATGGCCTCTAGCTTCTTGACATAGCTATCGTCAAAGGTCACATAGTATGTCTCTTCAATCCTTCTTGAACGTTTGTTTAGGACCCTGTACGCCTTGGATGTGAGCGAGTAACCCAGAAAGATTCCCTCGTCGGCTTTGACATCAAACTTGTTGCGGTGTTCTTTAGAGTTAAAGATGAAACACCTTGAGCCAAACACGTGGAAAAATTTCACATTGGGCTTTCTGTTGTTTATTATCTCATATGGTGTGAGCGTGAAGCGCTTGTTGAGATAGGACCTGTTCTGTGTAAAACAAGCAGCAGAAATAGCGTCAGCCCAAAAATAAAGAGGTAAGGAAGCGAAACTTAGCATAGTTCGGGCAGCTTCACACAAAGATCGGTATCGTCTTTCAACTATTCCGTTCTGTTGTGGTGTGTAGGAAGCTGAGAAATTGTGACTAATTCCCTTTTCTGCAAGAAACTCTTCAAACTCCCTGTTCTTGAATTCAAGGCCATTATCGCTCCTGATGTTGCGAACGAACTTCTTGAGCTGGACTTCAATTTGCTTGATAAACACTTTCAGCTTTTGAGTCGCTTCAGATTTGAGCTTTAGGAAGAACACCCATGTAAATCGTGAAAAGTCATCAATGATAACAAGAATATACTTGCTACCACCGATGCTTTCGATAGATGAAGGACCACACAAATCGATATGAAGTAATTCGAGTGGTTCAATAACTTTTGTGTTGATTACAGATGGGTGACTTTGACGACTCTGCTTCCCCATTTCGCATGCAGCGCACAAATGCTCTCTGTCGAACTTGAGCAATGGAAGACCCCTAACATGACCTCCAGTGACAAGTCGGTTGATATCTTTGAAATTGAGATGAGAGAGTCTTCGGTGCCACAACCAGCTTTCGTCGGATTGAGCTTTTGATAACAGGCATATGGCTGGGTTTCCTTTGATGGGTTTCATGTTTAGAGGAAACATTTCACCCTTTCGCTCTGACTTTAGAATCACTTTCTTTGTCTTTTTCTCTATGATTTCAGAACCTTCATCATCGAATGAGACTTTGAGACCTGTACCTCCAACAAGCTGAGATACACTGATGAGGTTGTGTTGGAGTCCTTCCACATAAGCCACCTTCCTTATAGTGAAGTCTTCATTTGTTATCATTCCATATCCCTTTATGGTGCCGAAAGAGTTATTTCCAAACTTGATGTTGCCACCATTTGCAAGAGATCTGTATTCCCTGAGCTCCTCTTTCCTCCCTGTCATGTGACGCGAGCAGCCACTATCGATGTACCATTCTTCGTCAAACTGCTCGTCACTTATAACCTGCAAAAATTAAGCAGATTTAGGAACCCAAAGTTTCTTGGGTCCATGTGAGCTTTTCATGGGAACGGGAATAGTAAGAGAGATG
This sequence comes from Lactuca serriola, assembly GCF_051521515.1. NCBI lineage: Eukaryota > Viridiplantae > Streptophyta > Magnoliopsida > Asterales > Asteraceae > Lactuca > Lactuca serriola. The sequence continues at coordinate 118,559,256 of NC_136414.1, read as the reverse complement.
TCAACTAGATATGTTCATTTTATTAGAGTTGTTTCATCTTTCTTTTTAATGGTAAAGACTTTTATTTTGTTAGGATTGGGTGTGTTCGTTTTGGACTCTGGTTTGGATTCATTGAACTTCTGCTTTCCCTTTTGTTCAGCTGATGAATGAGATTTTTGAGAACAAGCGGAATTAGCTTTAGAGCAAGATGGAGATGAATCGGTGGAAGTAGAAGAATTAGAAGAACGAGAAGAATTAGAATGAGAGGGTTTGGATTGAGAGGACTTCCTGGCTGGTGACTCTAGGTGACCCTTTTGCTTTTGATCATTGGAGGGACTGACCTTAGAGTCTTGTTCTCTTTTGACTTCAGAACCGAACCTCTGCGTTCGGTTGGAGTTGTTCTTGGAACCGAACCTTTGGTTTCGGTTGAAGTCTTTTTCAGAACCGAACCTTTGCCTTCGGTTGGTATTTTCTTGTGAACCGAACCTTGTCTTTCGGTTGTTGGAACATTCAGGCTTTCTTACAGGATTGTTTTCATACTTCAGATTCTTGTCTTGGTGTGAGTAGTATGCATTCTGGGAGTGCCAGAATTGTTTCCTTTCAGAAAGGTTCTTCCTATATCTTTGGTTCCTTTCAATCTTCCTATCCCTCATCTGCTTAGGTTGATGATGAACATTAGCTTTCGTTTTCGGTTTCTCCTTGGCTGGTTCCTTTTGAACTGAAGAAGTTTTGCTTTGAGCCGAGGGAGTGGAGGGAATGTCTGAAGAAGTTCCACTTTGAGCTGAGAGAGTGGAGGGAATGTCTTCTTTTGTTGATCTTCCATCCTCCTGAGGAATATCTTTCGTACCACTGGTGCTTGGCTCACTGAAATTATCAGGCTTATTCAAGGGTTCAGGTATGTATCTCCCTTTTCTCATCCAGGAGGTTCTTTCAGATAGGCCAACGGTTTCGTTTCCATTATCTATTGGAGCTTCCCAGAAGTACTCATCACAGCCATCAGCATTGTCTTCGTTTACAATATCTGTGAGCTCAGCTGTTTGATGTTCGGTTACTCCAGTCACCTTGTATACTTGATTCGGAGTGGTCCTGACCTTTTGATACACAACCGCTTTCTCTACTAATTTCGGGGACTTTTGTTGGGACAATCGAGCGAACTTCACAGAATTTTCAGAAATTAGATTTTTGTGGTTTTCAGTTTCACTTTTAACAAATTCTGAGCAGTCAACCGTGTCCTCTACAGAAATTTCACTCATGTTTTCGTCCTCGTTAAGCTCAGATGAATTTTCAACATCGATTTTGTTTTCTGGGCTTATGTTGGCGTTTAAAGAGTCAAATTTTTGCATGGTTTCGGTTCTCAGTTTAAGTCTGTCATTTTCGTCCAAAAGATTTTTCAGCATGTCCTTGTGGTCTTTGGATTTAATGAAGGACTCAATTTTGTCCAGTCCATACATGTAGGTGGGATTGACATCATCAGACGATATCACACTCTCACAATTGTAGGCTTCGACATCGATTTCATCCTCCTTAAACTCTAGGAAGGGCAAAATCATGCGATGGATCTTTTGGCCTATTTCACAATCTAAGTGAAGCTGAGTAATATTAGAATATAAACGTTTAGCAATTAAACAAAAAACATTTCGTTGTTTTAACAATTTTAAATTGTCTCTCTGCAAATAAATGTTTTCGTCTTTAACTTTAACTAATTCCGACTCTTTTAACTCAATCCACATTCGCCGCTCCTCACTCTTCGACGCCACCCTGCTTAATTGATCAGTCAGGTTAGAATTGGTGACACGAGTTTGAGTTAAGCTACTATCTAAATGAGAAATTCTTGTATTAACATTTTTAGTTCTTTCTCATATGAGGATGGTGGTACTTTAGATGAAATAAAAACAGATTGTACCTTCTTTATCAGTTCATCGAGCTCATTGAACCGCTGGCTGAGTGGTTTGGCCGTAAAGCACATATCCTCCTGTACCTTCGGTCCATCGCTTCCTCCATCGGTGTTGTATCCCCTCATTTGAGATACGTCAGTCACCATGAAGCATTTTCCTCCACTGCTTTCCTCCTTAGCCACATACGCCTTTCCATGGGTAGGCTTCCTCACTTCTTCGTCTTCTGAGTCGGTAGACCAAACTTCTGTGCTGCCGAACTCATCATCATTAACCGAACCCTGCACAATAAGAGCATTAATAGAAGGGTTAGCGGTAGACTTCTTCTTTCTCAACTCATCCAGTCTCTTCTGCAGCACGGCTTCCTCATCATTTCCATTGTCTTTTTCAGCCATCTTCTTAAGGACACAGTCCTTAGCATAGTGGTTTTTCCCACCACAGTAGAAACAGCTGACTCCGGAATCGCCATCTGCCTTCGGTTCCTTCTTGGGCTCCTCAGCCTTCGGTTCATTATTCACCTTTTCAGAACTGTAACTCCCCTGCCAGTTTCGGTTTTTGTTGCTGGGGAATCTCTTCTTTATGAACCTCTTGGGATTGGACACCATCATGGCATAATCCTCAGATGTGAGGTCATATTCTTCCAAGTTGAGGTCTTCATCCTCCATCACAGCTTTGCTTTTAGATAGGAGAGCCAACGAACCAAGACTCGAAACGACGTTCTTTTCTTGCAGCACAATCTTCTCCTGGGACTTGAGAATACCCACCAGTTTCGCCAAAGAGTATGATTTAAACTGCTCATGGGCTTTGACTGTGGAAACCACTGCTCTCCATTCAGACCTTAATCCATTCAAGAAAGTAACCTTCTGCTCGATGAGCTTCCTTTCAATATCGTGTTTGATCATCTTGCTGAGAAGATGATTGAAGCGATCGAACGTCTGGGTCACTGTTTCTTCGGCTCCTTGCCTGAATTCACCAAACTCAGATAAGAGCAAGGTTTGGATAGAATGTTCAAGATCCTCGTCTGTAGAATACAGTTCACGAAGTCTATCCCATACTTCCTTTGCCGTCGTACATGAGCTAACCAATCTGAATGTGTCGGACTGAAGGGCGAATCTGATCAACCTTAACGCCTTAATATTACACTGGAATTTGTCCTTTTCATCTTGTGCAATATCCTTCACATCCTTCAGCAGATCGTTGTACTCCTTTTGTGTCTTAATGATTCTGGACGTTGCTGAATGAGAAAACGGTCCATTGATGATAGCTTCCCATATGAGGTACCCATTATCCTCCGATCCAATCACGTAGTCTTCAAAGTGATGCGCCCATACTTCATAGTCATGGGTGTATAAGATTGGAATCTTTGTCGTCGAACCGATGCTGTTGGAAATATTAATAGGGTTTGATTGCGTCTCGTCCATTATGATCGTAAAAACCTGTTCAAAGATCAGACTTGTAATAACTCAGATTAGGGCAAAACAATAAATATCAAGATACGTCAATAATGAGATGACGGCTCAATAAATATTATTAATTGCGGAAAAACCCTAATGGAAATCTTTTTCACAGTAAAGATGTGTATCGATTACACAGCCTCCTGCTCTGATACCAATTGATGGGATTAAAACAACCTTTAATCTATGAAGATCGATTAGATCTTGAACAAGTATATAAATATAAAACAGTAAGAACACAATAAAAAGAACAAGACAAGATTGAATCAAACGAGTCGAATGATTAAAACAAAATCCTCAGAAGAGCTCGATTAAGAACATCAACTGTAGAGGATTGGTAGGTTACAAGAACGATTAAAGAAACCTTGAAATTACTATCGTTAAGCTCTCTATCGTTATTCTCTAAATCGTTACCCTAATATGCATGCAAGCATTGACTTATATACAATACATAAAAGGCTCTCGGTTGGACAGGCCCAAACCGGAGTATACATGGCTAAACTAACGAGCCCAAAAGATGCAACATCAAAATAAAACTTCAGCCCAACAGTATGATTATCTGTTATGCGTGCACATATTTGGTTGGTGGTTGAGGCTTTATTGCTTTGTTTGTAAGCCAACAGGAAGGGGAATACCAACCCAATGGTTGATTGGGTTTTGGGGTATTCCAACATGATGGTTGACTAGACCCATAGTATATTGGCATTCCAACCAGATGCTTGATTGGGCTTGGGGGTATTCCAACCTGATGGTTAATTAGACCCGACATGCTGTTATTGTATATGTTATTTGTTTACATGTTGGTACTTTGGGGGATCTCACTAAGCATTGGCTTAAAGTTTTGGGTTATATTTCAGGTACTTCGGATAACCGTGAGAAGGCGAAGGCATGACCGTACACATCCTCTTTTTATGACCTATGATTTTAGGAGACTCTGATGTTTGAAAATGTTTTAAAACTATGTTTGTAAACAATTTATTAATTTGGGTTGGTTTTAAAAAGTTTAAATTTCTTGTGATTTTTATGGGTGTTAAACAATCATTTTATACAAATCAATACATGCTACACAAAAGGTTCATGGCTAGTTTATGCACAATACACACATGCTTGTATTATATATATATATATATATATATATATATACATATATATATATATATATATATATACACACACACTTGAAATTGATGGGTTTCGAGCAATACATCATTCCTATGGTGTACATGCAAACCCTAATAGCTTTGGATCTAGTTTGTCTAATGAACATGCAATTGAATATCCAATGCTATAAACCCTAGGTCTAGCATATAATTAATCATATTAACACAAAAGAGGATTTAGATCTAACCTTTGATTGTTATATAGCAATAACAATCAATCCCTGGCTTCAGAAAGCTTAGTGCCTCAAGTGGTGCACCTCTAATGGAGTCACAAACACCACTAAGCAACAAGATGAAGAAGAGAAGAGAAGAGAGGGGAGGCACCAAAAATAGCTGGAAACCCTAATCCAAGTGTTAGCCACGTTTTTGGTACCTAAGGGCTCCTTATATACTTAGGCAATTAGGGTTATCTAACAAGGAAACCCTAATTTGACTGCTTAAGCCCTAAGCAACCCATGGACTCCTTCTTTAGAAGCCTTGGACGACTTCTAATGGGTTTCCCCCATAGAATTCGTCCACTCCACCTTCTATGGAGTCCATAAGCCCATCTATGTAATTATCTTATAATTACACAATAAGTCCCTTAAGTTTAATTAATCCCTTTTAGCCACAAAATTAATTCTTAATTAATTGTTGTCTAATATTAATTAAACATTATGATTTCTCCTTTAATATATTATTCTTATAATATATTAATAAATCATAATTAAATCTTTCTCTCCTTAATTCATCCTACATATTGTTGTGGTGAAGGCAACCCAAAAGGACCATGCTCATAATCGGGTCAAGTACATACCAAATTAGTTATGGACTTAGACACTAATCCAATAGTCTCCCACTTGGATAAGTCTAATAACTATTTTTTGTATGCCTTCAGAACCTGATCAGCAATCGTCGCTTTCAAAAGCCGTTCTTAAACCTGATCTTATCAGATACGTGTGTCCTTTAGATAAGGGATAATATATTCCTCCAATTTCAAGATATCGTATAGACACGAGACATGGATTTAAATCATTCTCTCTGTCTATGTATTGTTTCCCGACATCTGATTTATGAAGACTAAGAACAGACTACAATTGAACACATCAACTTAGTCCCGGCTTGGCCCAGCGCTTAGGGTGTCATCGCTAAATCATCGAGGGGCCCACAAATATCGCTTTTATCCCACTTTCGGTAAAAGGAATGGATAAACTTCGACTCAAATGCTTGCTTTCACATACTAATCGGATCACACACAATAATAAGTTTTATAACACCAAGTTACTGATGCGTTTACTTATCATCAATGTGCAACCGACCAGCAAATAACAACTCATACGTCTCGATTTCAAGAATATACAATGTTATCGTCTCACTAATCACCCGTGATAAATCCATGAAATGATTCAAGTTAGCGTGGGTTAAGTCCAATACTTTAATCTTATCAAAGCACTCATGAACTCTGCAGCAAACTTGTGCTATGTCTAAATGCTTTAGACAATCTACAGACAGGTTCATGATAGTCTTCCTTCATACCTACTTCTAATGTATGACCGACTGTGGAGGTTCGAATAACCCAGTTATTCTGGAAGTGAAAACATGCAAAATGAAACACAACAATAACACTTAATCCTATATGGCCCCAAAACGTTTGAGTGTAAATAAGACACTTTTATTTAAACACCATATTGACTACTCATTATTCATTGTTTAGTGTTTCGGATAATCAACTTATTACTTGAATTACAACAATAGTTGTCCCATGCTCCGAGCATGCAAACTATGTTACCTATGATCCTTACTTTATGAAATAGATCAATTGAAAACCTTTCCAATGAAAGTCATTTCACAATTCCCAATCCTCATCATTAGTGTAAGAACACAACATTCTTGCCACTAATAGAATATGTTAGATTCTAGCATTTTATGTAATGATCCCTTCGTAATGTCATAGCACAAAGGTCACCAAGACTAGGCTAATGAAATTCCAAGGTATTCTATCGGAAATTGTTACAAGACAATTCCATAGACGCGAAGTCTCACATTCAAAGTACATTCCTTTGAACATCCTTCTTGCATAAAAGTTTCTAATCTAGACCTACACTTTCAATATCCAACTCCCAATATGGAAACATTTCCATATTTTCCATATGACAACTCATTCTAAATAAAATCTTATTTATTCAAAATAATGTCAACATGGTCCATCCAATACTATACTTCCAACTACTCACAACCAACAAATCCTCGGCGAACCTTAGATCGTCCTTTGATAGTTGTTTAATTATTTTAGCCAAAACTGTTCTAATCCTTTTTCCTATTAATGCGCTAAGCATTTGGAAAAATTTAGAATGATCAAACATTATAGCATATGCAATCGATCCTATACCCGAAGCCTATGGAACACGATTCATAATGTCTCACATGAAGACGTGATACTTTACCAGTCTTCTGCTATAATATTTTTAATTTCCATGTTCTTACAATTTTGATTATGAAAAGAGATGTCGTAATCATAACCAAATTTTGAGAATGCAATTATCCTTTCCATATATAGAATTTCCTCATGTTGAACCATTCCAACACAACATTCATATATATTTGACTAAATTTAATTAAAATTACACAATCTAAGCCTTTATATTTGAAATTAAGTATAATATTCTCTCCCTTAATTATAGCAAAACAACTTTTCAACCCCTACAACTTGGCAAAGTGAACCTTTGTTTTCTATAATTAATATTGCTAACTTGCAATACTTGAAATAATAATCATGCTCCCACTAACACGATGATTATTACCATACAAGCATAACACTTACGCTCCCACTAGCTTTGACATATATTTAGAAAACATCTGAACTTCTAGAAAACAATGTTTATTGAATTCCTTAAGTTCATATTTCTAAATACCTGATGCTTTGATAAGCCTTTATCTAAGCTTCTTAACCTCATACACCTTTGCCTTAGAAAGCTCACATGTGTGTCTAAAGAAATTCAGAACTTATGTTACTAAGTCCTAAATGTTCAGACTAATTGCCAAATCTCACAATTCGAACTATGAAGAGGGATGTCGTAATCGTAATCGAATTTGAGAATGCAATTTACATAATCGCTATCTCCTTAAAATCTCTCTTAGTGAAAGCGTTTCCTCACAATCATTTTCATGAAGGAGAGAAACCTTATGACACGTAGATTTTAAAGTGTATGTGTTCCTATCCATGTGAATCTGCCATAACCATTATCGTAAGACAAGGTTTCTAACAAATTCAAACTTATATGGACTAACTTGTTTAATTTTGATTTCTTGCCTCATGGTAGCACGAATGCCCACCATGTCTTCTAAGTTGTTCAACAACTCACCCCTACATATCAATGTACTTTCCATTGATCAAGGTGCTTTGCCTTTATGCATTCAAATGAGAACTCATAGAGCTCACATGCACAATTAACCAAATTAGAATGGCACAGAAACAAGATTATGTCAACATAATAGGTTGTAAACCTCAAGTCGTGTGCTAGTGATGATCAATAAGGTTTATTCTTGACTTGTTCTTGAAACTTTTTCAAGATCATTAAAACTCCCACTGACCTCTTGACATATATGATTCTCTTGTCAGGAAATTTCCTAGGCAAAATAAATATTCAAGAGTTAGTGTAGTTCTTATCAAGACAAAAACACTTCAGATAATTGGTCCTAATTGGTCTTTGTCTTATCCAAGATAGCACAACTTACTAATTTCAAATGTGCAAGAATATAAAAACTTTTGCAAATTCCACATTTGTTGAGTGTTATAAACCTACTGAAGACATGTCACTCAATGTTACAATCTTGGAGTATGACTCTAAGACTTGATATTGGAATGAAGTATGATTGGCTTCTTGATTTAACGATTTCCATAATTCTCGATTCCTCTTCTTAGACATACAAATGTACTAAGACTCACTTAGAGGATCAATTGATATATGGTTCTTAATCATTAAGACTTTATCATAAAACACAATAAAAGGTACTCTTGCTTCTTCTTAGAATGGAGAAACTTTTATCTTTCTGCCTACTTGATTCTTCTTTATTCGTTCTGCTATTCATTGAAACTCTTTCAACCAACTCAGAATTACACTTAATCTTATAAGTATAATCATATTTACTAAAGTTTAGTAAATCATGACGAATATCTTTATCACTCTTGTGGTGGACCTGATCGACGCACAACCTAGTGTACTCGATCTCCTAGTCCTTCACTTGACACTTTGTCAAAGAATTAGTCTAATCTCCAAATATAAAGTTTCTCATTCATCACACAACCATGTTGTGTGATTCCAAGTTTCTGTCCAATTAAAACTTGGGCGATGAGAAACTCTCCTTATTTGGTAAATTCTTGACATTTCCACAAATAACATAATTAAGAATCAAATCCATTATTGCTAATAATAGAAATCTTCAAACATTAATTTTTCATACACGCCATTGCAAGGATAAATAAATAAGATAAAATCAAAATTCATTTTATTGCGGAAAAATTTGTCCTTACAATGCAATTCAATTGAAAAACTATGTTATTACATATTTCTTAGCAATTTATTCTAACTCCAAGTAGTAGCTCAAGAATCCAATCTTCAAGCAATGCGATCGAAATCCATTTCTTCACGATTTGATTCAGCTCACCTTTTCCCTTAAGCTTCCTCTCTTTTCTTCAATCCTACAAAAACATCAAAATGTAATCTTGTTACATCATGTATTAAGAATCTAGAAGAGGAACTTAAAAGAGTTAGTTAATTAATTTTACCTGAAGTAGAGCCATACGTCTTGACTTTCCAATCTCTTAGATCTCTCAGGTAAATAGGGCAGCTTCATCTCCAATGCCCCTTCTCTTGGCAATAAAAGCAAATGGACTCTTTTGGAGTGGCACAATGAACTATCTCAGAATTCACCTTTTCTGGATCTCCAATGTCACCATTTTCAATGTCCATTGAAATTTGGGAGTTTGATTCACCAGACAAATTTGCCTGACCAGCTCGCCAAATCATCGTTGATTCAGCAGCTATAAGCAAATAGGTGAGATCAATGAGGGTCACGTCGTGATCCATCATATAGTACTTCTTAACGAACTCACTATATGTTTCAAGAAGTGACTAAAGAACCCAGTCAATAGCCAACTCACCTGAAATCTCGACACCCAACATGCTTAACCTGTCAATGTGTGACTTCATCTCTAAGACGTGTGCACATATAGGTTTCCCATCTTTGTGTTTAATTTCCAAAAGGGCTTGAGTGAGCTTGAACTTTTCAAGCCTTTGAACTTGTGGATTAGGGAGAACAACTGGAGGAGGTGGAGGAAGTGAAGCATGATTTCTTGTTCCTCGATCATATCGTGGAATATCATCTTCATTTGGAAAGCTTGTTCCATGGGATTTGGGAAGACCATGATTGTCAGAACTAGACATCTACAAAACGGGAGAAAATTCAAGTTAAGTTGATTAGAATCCTTGACGTAACACCCAAATGAAACATCAAGGCTAGGATCCAACACAATACTCTACAACCTAGAAGAGGGATACCGTAATCTAGTTGCAGAATATTTGAAGGTAGGTAAATGACGATTTACCAATTTCCACCATGAAAAACGAAAAAGAAATTTAAGTTTTAAATGAATTGAAACTCCTAGATCTTTTGAGATTCATTGAACCTTTCAATGACATGTTTAATCTTGATTATGCCCTTCATTTGTGACTGGGATGCCGAGGATCACAAATAAGATGTGAATAACCATGTGAATGTACGTGGTGCACCCAATGTTACTATCACCTAATCAATGTGCCGGTTAACCATACACGCTCCATTGATCTATGTAAAACATCGAGTCACCCTTCGCTACTAATGTCAAACCCAAATTAGTGTGCCGGTTAACCATACACACTCCACTAACATCTCGACAAGGGTACAAAGTGTCATTCCATAGATTAGCATACAATTTCACATTTTGCCTAAAGTAACTATGATTTGGGAATTTGAAAACATTTAATTACTTTGTACTTCATTATACTTATAATGGAAGGTTTTTGTCCTATCCTACCCGTTCGGCTAACGACCTTCCACTAGTCAAGAGTGCGGTGGGTAAGAGTGGATACCCATTTAATCGCCATTTTATAGGCAATTTCCTTAAACATCCCTTATGGACTAGCTTCGTGAATGAGGCCTACTAACGGTAAGACTGACTCGTTACTCATATATATATATATATATATATATATATATATATATATATATATATATATATATATATATATATATATAATATTAGACTTTTAGTGTTACATATATATATAGGGTGTATTTTACACTTTTAAAATACTAGGTGGTCTAATTTAATTAATTATACTTTTAATTTAATTAAATGTAAACCAAAATTTTATGGATTTATTAACTCTCCTTTAATTATACACTTTAATTAATTAACAAAACCATAAGGGTGTAATTTGAACTTTTCAAAATACTAGGGTTTTAGAATTTAACATTTCAAAATTAAACTTTTAATCAACTTTTAAATTCCAAAACTTGAGGGCAAGTTTTGAACTTTTCAAAACATTAGGGATTAGAATTTAAATATTCCAAAATTAAACTTTTAATCAAAATTTAAATTTCAAAACTTGAGGGCAAGTTTTGAAACTTTTCAAAACTATCTAGGTCAAATTACAAATAATTAAATTAATCAAATAATTTGAATTATCTAAATTTGACCTAATTTATTTTTTCACAAGATAATTCAAATCAAAATTACAAATAATCAATCTTTATCTTATAAAACAAATAATTATCTTAATTTTGACAATTATCCATTAATTTGATTAGGATATCTATTATCATAACAAAAAATCTTATTTTTTTTTAATAAAGCAATTTATGGTAATTATCCTAAGAAAATTAAGGCAAAATCTCAAAATTGTGCTGTCAGACTAAATTCACGAGGTGAACACACTGTGTTCACGACATGAGTCTGGTTTTAATTCGAAAACCTGCCGACAGACTAAATTCACGAGGTGAACACACTATGTTCACGACGTGAATCAGGTCAGATTTGAAATTCACAATTTTTTAGCTTTGAAAACATAATTTTGCATCAAATACAATAGAAAAACACCCTAGGCTCTCATATCACTGATGGGTTTCGAGCAATACATCATTCCTATGGTGTACATGCAAACCCTAATAGCTTTGGATCTAGTTTGTCTAATGAACATGCAATTGAATATCCAATGCTATAAACCCTAGATCTAGCATAAAATTAATCATATTAACACAAAATAGGGTTTAGATCTAACCTTTGATTGTTATATAGAAATAACAATCAATCCTTGGCTTCAGAAAGCTTAGTGCCTCAAGTGTTGCACCTCTAATGGAGTCACAAACACCACTAAGCAACAAGATGAAGAAGAGAAGAGAGGGGAGGCACCAAAAATAGCTGGAAACCCTAATCCAAGTGTTAGCCACGTTTTTGGTACCTAAGGGCTCCTTATATACTTAGGCAATTAGGGTTCTAACAAGGAAACCCTAATTTGATTGCTTGAGCCCTAAGTAGCCCATGGACTCCTTCTTTAGAAGCCTTGGACGACTTCAAATGGGTTTCCCCCATAGAGTTCGTCCACACCACCTTCTATGGAGTCCATAAGCCCATCTATGTAATTATTATATAATTAGACAATAAGTCCCTTAAGTTTAATTAATCTCTTTTAGCCACAAAATTAATTCTTGACTAATATTAATTAAACATTATGATTTCTCCTTTAATATATTATTCTTATAATATATTAATAAATCATAATTCAACCTTTTTCTCCTTAATTCATCCTACATATTGCTATGGTGAAGGCAACCCAAAAGGACCATGCTCATAATCGGGTCAAGTACATACCAAAATAGTTATGGACTTAGACAATAATCCAATACAAATTATATAAAACGACATTTTTTTTTCTAAGACAATTTTTATGATTAAAAATATGCATGTGAACTTCTAGTCATAAAAATAATAATTATAAACATTTTAAAGTAGTCATAGAAAATATGTATGTATTTTCTTATAAAAAGAAAACCATACATGTTTTCCTAAAACAAATGTATTGTTAACTTATCAAAATGTAACCAAGCTTGTAAACTGGCTCTAATACGAATTGTAGGGCTTTATTCAAAAATAGTCTAATTATAGTGACAACTTTGATGTAATTAGCAATAGAAGCATTTTGGAATTTGAATAAATTAAAACCATTTTAATCCAACAATGATCATTTTTCAAAGCTTGGAAAGATTAAAATATAACCAAAGGAAATAAGAAGTTTACAACCTTTAAAGACTTTGCTTCCTTTTAGTAACCAGTAAGTTGATTAAGATGGCATTATAACTCCAAGAATAATCCCTCTATAATATATCCGCCAAAGGAGGAATAAACTACCATAGATTCTAGTGTTCACTTCTTTGTTAGTTGTTATTAAGCCTTAGAAGTATACACCAAATATATCTTCAAAGGAGAACCGACTAAGAGTCTTGAGTCTTACACCAAAATTGCAAGAAAAAAGGAGTGGGGAGAGCCTCTTTATGTACAAATAAGAGAAGAAGTGAACCAAAAACTAACTAATTTTTGTTACTTTCTCTTCCTTTTAAGGATTTAAATATGCTAGGCCAACCACGACACAATCAATGACTAACCAAGGTGCGGTGGGAAGATCCATCATGAACGTTTTGACTGATCAGGACCATGGCGTGACAAAGGTCTCACCACGGTGCGTTGATCGTTGACTGTTTGCTTTTGAGCATTGACCATTGACCAAGTTTGAATTTTGTCAATTATTGGTAAAAGTGCATCTAAGACCATTTGATTAAGGGAAAAATGCTCTTTTACCCTAAAGAAGGAGGTTTAAAGTAAAAAGCTCGATAAAAGAGTTAGTTATATTTTATACCATAGTTATTGAATTAGGGTTAATTATCTATGTAGTGGTTCGATATACTATTGGTACTGCTTAGCCATTTGTGGATTGTCGTATTAGTCATTGAGGTGAGTTCTTGTGAACTTACTTGCTATGTAGATTATATGTTGTATATTAGCTAGACTAGAGATACACGTCTTAGATGGAATCTAGTGGAATAAGGATCATGAGAGACCTCTTAGAAGAATGTGGTCAATACCAGGTCAACTAGAGATAGACCTCCCAGAGGGAATCCAGTGGATTCAGTTATGTTTGCATGCTAATATGTTTTATTTGTGTAGTTATGTTATTATATGTAAGATTTAAAATGCATATCATTTGTGTAGTGATTAAGTTTTGTTCTTACTCACTAAGTCGTGGGCTTACAATTGTTACTTTATATTTTTGTTATAGGTCCTTGTGGTATAAAGGGCAAGGAGTTGACATGATTGGAGGATCTACAAAATTCTCGTGGCATGGCATCTATCTATATTTATCTTTTATGTAATAAATTTCAAAACAAAAACTTAGTTTCCACATTTCATAGTTTTTTATGATATCATGGCTTTGAGTGTTATGGATGGAAACTTTTACTTTGTGAAATGTTATATTTAAATTTTAAAAAAAAATTATAAGTGAATTTTTGAGATGTTACACATATAAACCCTAACCTATATCAAACTCCAACATTTAAAATACCACATTCAAAGTAACTTTTGGCCTATATAGAACCTTTGATGTATCAATGGCATATCTAAAATTCATTTTTGAAAACATAGTTTTATTTGGTGACAAAGAACAAATGATATTGAAAATTATCATGAAGAGTTTCTTGGGCATGTGAATGGTATCATTCAATTTCTTGTAGATCCCATAATGTTTATCTCAACACAATCATGTGTTGTTATGATATGATTTCTTTCGATGATGTGTTATTTCTAATAGATGATTCAAATCAATAAAATATTTTTGAAATCACATACTACGTACACTTAATCAAATGTGCAAACAAAAGACTAGAAAGCCATAAAAATCCAATGTGCTAATTACGACCAGAGTTACCTGGTTGAGCTACAGTAAGAAGACCACATGAGGGTTGGGCGATATTCTAGGTCTCCATTGCCAATGACGACCAAGTGATCATTTTGATAAGATTCAAAAGATCTATGTGATTTAGAAGGTACCGATAAAATCCTTCATTTAGTTTTTTTTTTCCAGTAACAAATAATTTTTAACATATAATAAAATGTCAGAAGAAAATAAAAAGGATTTAGTTAAATTTGATATTGCAAAGTTTATAAAGAGTAATTGTGATATTTAGAATTTAGGTCAGGCAAATATAATATTATGAATCTTAACAAAGGCTTCACGATATGTGACAGCCCGAAATTTCCATTTTGTACGAACATTATCAAGTCAATAGAAGTTATAACAGTCACAGTAAATTTTCAGACTTTTCCGTATAAGTTTGAGTATTTCAGGGTTTACACTTAAGGAGATATCAGGAGAGTGGATCCACTAGGGTTTTGTACAACTCTGTTATTCCAAAACTCAATTATATTAGAGTTCATTTCAGGAATAAAATATTTTCTGCCAAAAATCCAAGGACTATATATAGAATTCTGAACCATATTCATTCATTATTTACATTTCCAACTAGAGAAAAGCCATTTTCTCTCTCACGGATCTTCGGGTTTTCATCCCAAATCGTGAGTACCTCTCTCTAGTTGTATTATATAGCTAGTAATGTGCTTAATAACATCGATTTCATAGCAAAACAACTAGATTCGAGAGTTTACCGCCCAAGAACACCTTGGGGAGTAAACTCTTAAAATGATGCTTAGTCCTTCCCCCATGATATGTAACTACCTTAGGCTTGTATGCTAGTGTGTATATGACTAGAAATCACCCAAGAACACCAAAATTTAGGTGTTCACGGCCTAAGAAGTTCTAGGACCATGAACTCCAAACACAAGGGCCAAAGAGTGCTTTAAACACTCCTAAAGCCTTGGATCAATACCTAGAATCACTCCTAGTTAATTCAAGCACCTTAAAAACATCAAAGACCCATCCCAAAGAGAGATTACGGCCGTAATATCTCATGGAAATGGTCTTTGGGCCGTGAACATACATCAAGGTTACCAAAGTGTGCCTAAGTCCTTCATTAGCCTTAGATAAATGTCTAGAACCTATCCTAGATGAGCATGAGACTTGAAAACATAAAAATACCCCTTCCCATATGAGTTTACAGCAGTAAACTCAAAAGGGAATGGCCTTGGGGCCAAAAACTCCTCAAAGGAGTGTCTTAATGCCCTAAACTCTTCCATGGATTAAACCACTAAGTAGAATTGCTTCTAGGGATCATGTAACACTTCAAAACACAAAATGCCATTAAGCTTAGGAGCTTACGGCCGTAAACTCAAGAGTTTACGACCGTAAACTCCTTGTGTGAGGTTTATTGGAGAGTAAACTCATGTATAGGGTCCTTTGGAACCCTAAACCCATTAGCCTTGTCCCACAACAACTTAGATGCAATCCTAAGGGCTTATAACACTTATATAAAGTGTTTATCATATTCTAGGATGTCTTAACATTTACAATTTGTAGTTTAAGACTAATTGGGTGCATATATGTGTGATTATATGTTCATTAGGGTCATAGTGTGTTTACAAGTCCTCACTTGGCACCTAACAATCCGACACCGTTCAGTACATCCAAACGACCATCTACAGGTGAGTTCATACCCCTTAATCAATGTTTTAAAGGATTTTCTAGGGTTTTCATTTGTTACATCAATTGTTTCATTTAAATATTTATAGGGCATTCATAACAGTTTTCCCAAAACAAGACAATGACACTAAATTACTTATGAATTCACCAGCTTTAGGCTGATACTTGCTTTCAAAATAACTTGTATTCTCATGTCACCAGTAGACAGGTACGATGGCTAGGTTTTGAGAAGACGGAGCACAGACAAGACTCGTCTTTTATTTTGATTGTATTTTTGGTGTCTTATTAAATTGAAAGAACACACATGTATTAAAACTTTACTTTTAATGCAATGGATGATGTTTTTGCTTGTTTACTACTTTACATTGTTTGTGATACTGTACACGACGTCCTCCACCCTAAAACATTTCCGCCGTTCTTGGTTTTGGGGTGTGACAGATTGGTATCAGAGCATTGTTTATAATGAATATAGTATATCAACCCATAAAAGATATACTAACTATAAATACATTGGGATTAAAACACTCTATCTATGAGTTATACTTTTAAATAATAAAATATTTAAGTAAGTATACGTTCCTGCATTCATACTAAAATCAGTGTCACAATGACAAGAACAAAAGTATTACGATTGTTGAATATCACAAGTAAGCCTGGGGATATATGGTTAGTCTTGGGAATGGCATAGCCTGATCAACTATGCTGGTCCAAGGAGTGATTAGCATATGCCCAAGAATGGTTGTGATGTGGCAACAAGTCTAAAAAAACTTACCAACACAACCATAAAGTAATACCATAGGGGTATTTAGTCTTACTGTAATTATCTTAGTCAGTTCGTCTATTTTAGCTATTTCTTATATCCCTTTTCTCGCGTAGATTTTAAATGGTTGGATTTTATCCACGGCGATCCATACTTCCCAAACCAAGGCAACGCTGGATGGCTAGAGGAAGAACCAAAATATGATCACCCAATCCCTTTGGATGATCACCATGCTGAGGGTTTTTCCGATAGTTCTGACTCGGAGCCTGAAGTCAACAACCTACCCCCAGCTGCTCAAGACCCAAACCTGAACCCCCGTCCCGCATTTCAAGGACCCACACCTCTGTGGGACACTAACTTGAATAAATGGAGTCAGGAACAGGGTCAACCCATTCCATACAACGGAGACAGAAGTTTCTACAACCTCACTGAGGGAGGATCTGCTGACAGGGTCCTACCCATCATGGTTCGTAGGATTTCTAGGAACACGATATTGGGTCAATCAATTATCAATCGAGTCTTGGAGATTGATGCCAACTCTGGCGTCAACACCGTCCGTATTCGCTAACTAGAGTCTGCTCATGAAAGGACTCTGGTCCACAATGCAGCTCTGTAGAGAGAACTTGCTGAAACTCAAGCTGAAGTTAGGGAACTTCGAGCTGAGCAAGTGAGAGCTGACAGGCGTATGAGGGACATGGAACGTCTACTGTCGGGATCAAGAACTCATGCTAGCAGTTCTCGTCGCCAATAGAATCTCGACGACTCATCTTTTGAATATAACCTAGTTTATGTAAAAACTTTGGTATAATTTCCTATCTTTGTAAATCTTAGGCCTGTTAGGTCATGATCTATTCATAGTTCTGTCAAAATTTTCCTATCTTGGTTGATGTAAGGCCGACTTCTAGGCCATTTTTCCCGAACTTGTTACATCTGTAATCCCCATATTATTGACAGATATCTAATCATATGGAAATTATTATCCAAATGTCATCATCTTCATTAAGTTATACTATTCATTATGTTGTTGAACTATAGGGAATTAGTCCATGAGACACATTTATCATTCAGTTATTCTTATCCATGTCGTCATCTTTTAAACGTATAGTTAAAGATGCCACCACGCAGAAATCCCAGACGTAACCCAAACAACGAAACACCGATACCACCACCTCAACCTCCTCAACCACCTCCTCCCTTCGATGCCACTATGTTCCAGGCATCTTTCACAGTAACAGTTGCACCTGCTGTGTCAGCCATCAACGCCCCTGTCCCTAGTGGATCGGGAACAGGTGCACCTCCCTCGAACCACGGCAAAAGCCATGGACACCCTCGGGAATGCACCTATAAGGACTTCACGAACGCCAAGCCCCACAGCTTCAATGGTACTGGTGGGGTTCTGATGTTAAGGCAATGGATTGAAAAGATGGAATATGTCTTTGAAATCTGTGTTTTCCAGGAGGGCAACAAGGTCAAGTTTGCAGCTTGTACCTTCTCTGACAGAGCACTAACATGGTGGAACGGCCATGTTAAGTATCTGACTCTAGTGATAGCATATTCCATCAGCTGGGAACACTTGAAGGACATGCTGATGAGAGAGTACTGTCCTCGAGGTGAAGTACAAAAACTCGAACAGGAACTCTGGGTCAACAAATGGTTGGATCCGACATATCAACCTACAAAAATAGGTTCTGTGATCTGGCAATCCTATGCCCTGATATGGTTGCTCTCGAGAGCAAGAAGATAGAGAGATATATTTGGGGACTGTCACCCCAGATCCAGTCAAGTGTGTTGCTTCCAAGCCTGTCACTTTTGATAGTGCCAAGGAGCTGGCACAATCTCTCATAGATCACAGGAAACCTCAGAACCCAACAATCCCTGCACCAGTACCACAAAAGGTCAACAACAACAAGAAGGGGTGGAACAAGAGGAAAAGAGGGGCTTCGCACTCCAAAAGACAACAACTTGTGGCAATCAATACTGCCACGGTAACTCCCGTTGTCCCTGCGAACCCCTTACCAGCAAAAACTTATGTTGGAACTCTCCCGAAGTGCACCAAGTGCAACTTCCACCACCACGGACCTTGCATGGAGATGCAGTGCTCTAACTGCAAAAGGAAGGGGGCATATAGTCCATTTCTGCAAGACTCCAACAGCTCAGGCCGCCCAAGTTCCTAACGCCGGTATGGGCCAAGCTTGCTATGGTTGTGGCGAAGTGGGCCACTACAAGAGGAACTGCCCTAAAGCAGGGATGGCTGGAGGAGTAGGAAGAGTTATGGCCTTGGGCCACGAGGAAGCGGTAGCTGATCCTACGATAGTTCCTGGTACGTTTCTCCTCGATAACTCATATGCTTGCATACTTTTCGACAGTGGAGCAGAGAAAAGTTTCGTAAGTCACAAATTTGCACACCTGCTTAAACAAAAACCATGTGCATTAGATAATTCATTCACAGTAGAAATGGCTAACGGGAAAACGGAGAGTACTAACTGCATATACGTAGGTTGTACTTTAACTTTAGATGGCCATACTTTCAAGATAGACCTCATGTCGGTCCCAATTAAATGTTTCAACGTTATCATCGGCATAGATTGGTTGAGTCTTCTTCGCGCCGACATCATGTGCTTTGAAAAAGCAGTTCGTCTTAACCTTCCTAACAACGAAACCTTAGTTATCTATGGCGGCAAACCTAGTACGAGCCTTCGCATCATTTCGTGCATTCAAGCCCAGAAGTACTTGTGTAACAACGTAATTTTTCAAACAAATTTTTCATTTCAAAATAAAGTATTTTCATTCAAAAAAAGGCATAAACATTCCATGTGTCATAACAGAATACAAATCATATGAATCCCAAGATCACAAAACATCTATCAGTGTGTACAGATCACGCCGGCGCCTTCCCACGGTCCTCGCTAGTACCTGAAACACATACACAACAACTGTAAGCATAATTGCTTAGTGAGTTCCCCAAAATACAACTTACGCACATACGCCTTTCCAGGCCCTGACCTTCCGGTCCATGTGTCTCAGGGGACTTCCGTCCCTGCTGGGTAAACCTTCCGGTCCTACCCACGCCAACCTTACGGTCCACATCACAACGCCTTCCGGCCCATAACATAATCGCCTTTCGGCCCTTAACATAATGCCTTCCGGCCCACATAACATAATCGCCTTCCGGCCCTTAACATAATGCCTTCCGGCCCACATAACATACATAGCACGTATAACAATTAACTTATCACATATAGCACATATATCTCATATCATATCCGACCTTCCGGTCACACAGTCAAACCCTTCCGGGTACAGTATAGTGAGAAGACTCACCTCGTAAATATCGAAAGCTAGCAAATCCCAAAGTCACTCGTGCTCGATCCGCCGAGCTACAATCTCCCTATAACATCATACATCTCTTATTAACACTTTTATCTTCTAAGTTTGACTATCCCTAAGAAGTCAAACATAGGTCAACTCTGGTCAACGGTCAACAGTCAACGGTCAACTTGACCGGACTCGGCGAGTGCACAAGGGCAACTCGGCGAGTCTAGACGTATCCGCCAACTCCATAGGATTCCCTTCTTACTCGTCGAGTACTTCCCCTGACTCGACGAGTTCCACCTGGGAGAGTCGCGGGGCCACCCCGACTCAACTCGCCGAGTCTCAAGAACAACTCGGCGAGTCCCAACTCGACTCAACCACCTTTCGACCCTCTCTAACTCGTCCTGACTCACTGAGTCAACCCGTGACTCGACTGGATCACTCACTAGCCGATCCAAGGCAATCTTCAAGCTACTCACCGAGTCTGCTCATCGGACTCGGCGAGTCCATGCCATGCAATTACTCAAACTCGCTTCTAAGGTCAGATCCGTTCCATCAATTCATAGATCTAGCCTTTCAAGACTGATTCGCCACGTAAAGTCCCTATCTTGGTGTCCATAACACACCCCATGGCTTATAATGAACATTTTGGTCTAAAGCATAAGGGTTCCAACCCAAAACTTCCATTGATTCCCAAAAAGCTTGGGCAAAGGGACACTCTGGACCTTTAGGGGTCCAGATCTATAGTCTAAATCTCTTAGGGGTCCAAGGGAGCACAAGATCTAGCCACAAAAGGGTTCAATAAACCCTAAATCAATGAAAACACCAACATAGAAGAGAATAGCTCGAAATATTACCCCAATGGAGATGCTCTGGACTCCAAATCCTCAGAAGATGGCTCCTCTTGCTTTCCCCTTGGTTGATTTCCTCTTTCCTTGCAAAATGACACCTCCAAGATCAATAATAGCCTCCTCCTATGCTCCAAACGCTCACACTCGATTAGGGTTTCATTCAAGGGACTGGTGAGCACAAATGACGGCCATAAGGCCCTTTAAATAGGTCCCAAACCCGAGAAATTAGGGTTTCATTAAACAGTGCAGACTCGCCAAGTCCATATCCTGGACTCGCCGAGTCCAACCGAATCCCGCGTCCAGAATCGAAACCCTACTCGGCGAGTCTGAGCTCCACTCGCCGAGTCCCCTCTCAAAACACAAAATAATCAAATCAATAAAGATACCTGGAATTCCGGGCTGTTACAACTTGCGAAAGGAATATCATGCATTCCTCGCACACGCCGTCGATACAAGTCAAGAAATGAAAGACATTCAGAACATCCCAGAAGTACGTGACTTTCCTGACATCTTTCCAGAAGAACTTCCCGGTTTACCACCACAACGCCAAGTCGAGTTTAGAATTGACTTAGTGCCAAGAGCTACTCCCGTAGCCAAATCTCCTTATCGTCTGGCACCGGCCGAGATGCGGGAACTTTCTAGTCAGCTTAACGAACTTCTCAAGAAGGGATTCATTTAACCAAGCTTCTCACCTTAGGGAGCACCGGTCTTGTTCGTCAAGAAGAAAGATGGATCGTTTCGCATGTGCATCGACTATAGAGAACTCAACAAACTTACCATTAAAAATCGTTATCCTTTGCCCCACATTTACGATTTATTTGATCAACTTCAAGGAGCCAACTACTTCTCGAAGATAGATCTACGATCCGGATATCACCAACTACGAGTGTTAGAGGAGGATGTTCCCAAGACAGCCTTCCGAACTGGTTATGGACACTACGAGTTTGTGGTGATGCCGTTCGGATTAACTAACGCGCCCGCAATATTCATGGACCTGATGAATAGGGTGTGTCGTCCTTACTTGGATCAGTTCGTCATTATTTTCATTGATGACATACTTATCTACTCTCGAAGTAAGGAGGAACATAGTCAACATCTCCGTAGGGTCTTAGAAACATTGCGAGCGGAGAAGCTCTATGCAAAGTTCTCCAAGTGCGAATTTTGGATCTGACGAGTCGAATTCTTGGGTCATTTAGTTAGCGAAGAAGGACTACACGTGGACCCTTCCAAAATCAAGGCCATTGAGAACTGGTCAGCACCGAAGACACCTACAGAAATTTGTCAATTTTTAGGTCTCGCTGGCTACTATCGCAGGTTCATTCAGAACTTCTCCCGCATAGCGAAACGTCTTACAACCCTGACCCAGAAAGGCGTGGCCTTTGACTGGGAAGAGAAACAGGAAAGAGCGTTCCAAACGCTCAAACGTGCCTTGTGCACCGCACCAATACTATCCCTCCCCAAAGGGATAGAAGACTTCATTGTCTATTGCGATGCATCCAATCAAGGACACGGATGTGTTCTGATGCAGCGAGGTAAAGTCATAGCCTATGCCTCGAGACAGCTGAAGACACATGAGGTTAACTACACCACCCATGATCTTGAGCTAGGAGCAGTCGTATTTGCTCTGAAGATCTGGAGACACTACCTGTATGGTACAAAAAGCACGATCTTTACAGACCACAAGAGTCTACAACACATCTTCGACCAGAAAGAGCTCAACATGAGACAACGATGGTGGGTCGAGCTACTCAGTGATTACGAGTGCGAAATTCGTTATCATCCGGGTAAAGCCAATGTAGTAGCCGACGCCCTGAGTTGGAAAGAATATATTGGTCGCAGAGTCAAATCTTTGACTCTAACTATCCATTCACACTTGTCTACGCAAATTAAGGAAGCTCAGCTCGACGCTTTGAAACCTGAAAATGTGGCAGGTGAATCCCTGAGAGGAATGGATAAGAACTTAGAAGTCAAGGGTGGCGGAGCCTTATACCTCATGGATCGGATCTGGACATCGAAGCACGGTGGCTTTAGAGACTTGGTCATGACCGAAGCTCACAACACTCGTTATTCCATCCACCTGGGTTCAGATAAGATGTATCTGGATCTTAAAAAGTTATACTGGTGGCCTAACATGAAAGCAGATATTGCTACCTTCGTAAGTAAGTGCCTTACTTGCGCGAAGGTGAAGGTCGAATACCAGAAACCCTCCGGTCTTCTACAACAACCACAGATACCAGAATGGAAGTGGGAGCGGATCACTATGGACTTCATAACCAAATTGCCCAAGATGACGGGTGGACTTGATTCCATATAGGTCATCGTCGATAGACTGACCAAGTCTGCACACTTCTTGCCAATCAAAGAAATAGACAAGATGAAGAAACTTACACGAACATACATTAGGGAGATTGTAAGACTGCACTGTGTTCCCATATCCATTATCTCAGATAGAGATAGTAGATTCACTTTGAGGTTCTGGCAGTCGTCACAAAGTTCTCTAGGAACTAGGCTGGACATGAGTACAGCCTACCATCCACAGACCGACGGATAAAGTGAGAGAACTATCCAAACCTTAGAAGATATGCTGCGAGCCTGTGTGATTGACTTTGGGAAAGCTTGGGATATCCATTTACCCCTTGTCGAATTTTCCTACAACAACAGTTATCACACGAGCATAAAGGCAGCGCCATTCGAGGACCTCTATGGCCGAAACTGCATATCCCCTCTATGCTGGGCTGAAGTGGGTGATACCCAGTTAGCTAAGGGACGAGTTCCCGAACGCACTCTCACAGGTCCGGAAATCATTCGGGAAACGACAGAAAAGATCGTTCAAATTCGTGAACGATTGAAAGTCTCTAGAGACCGACAGAAAAGCTACGCTGACAACCGAAGGAAACCGTTGGAATTCCAGGTGGGCGACCGAGTTCTACTGAAGGTCTCACCCTGGAAGGGCTTGATACGCTTCGGAAAGCGTGGGAAGCTCAATCCAAGATACATAGGGCCTTTCGAGATTCTTGCGAGAATCGGCTCTGTAGCTTACAAACTCAATCTACCGTGTGAACTCAGTAACGTACATTCTACCTTCCACGTATCAAACTTGAAAAAGTGCCTGTCCGACGAGACTCTTGTTATTCCACCCGACGAGATCGAGATCAACGAGAGCCTCAACTTCGTCGAAGAACCAGTAGAGATCATGGACCGAGAGGTCAAGCAAACGAAACAAAGCCGTATCCCGATAGTGAAGGTTTGCTGGAACGCAAAACGGGGACCTGAATTCACTTGGGAACGATAGGATCAGATGAAACGGAAATATCCCCATCTTTTTCCTTAGTTACCTGTAAATACTTTATTTGCCTAAATTCTAATTTCAGGACGAAATTCCTTCTAACGGGGGGGGTGATGTGACAACCCGAAATTTCCATTCTGTACGAACATTATCAAGTCAATAGAAGTTATAACAGTCACAGTAAATTTTCAAACTTTTCCGTATAAGTTTGAGTATTTCAGGGTTTACAATTAAGGAGATATCAGGAGAGTAGATGCACTAGGGTTTTGTACAACTCTGTTATTCCAAAACTCTATTATATTAGAGTTCATTACGGGAATAAAATATTTTCTGCCAAAAATCCCAGGACTATATATAGAATTCTGAACCATATTCATTCATTATTTACATTTCCAACTAGAGAAAAGCCATTTTCTCTCTCACGGATCTTCGGTTTTTCATCCCAAATCATGAGTACCTCTCTCTAGTTGTATTATATAGCTAGTAATGTGCTTAATAACATCGATTTCATAGCAAAACAACTAGATTCAAGAGTTTACCGCCCAAGAACACCTTGGGGAGTAAACTCTTAAAATGATGCTTAGTCCTTCCCCCGTGATATGTAATTGCCTTAGGCTTGTATGCTAGTGTGTATATGACTAGAAATCACCCAAGAACACCAAGATTTAGGTTTTCACAAAGAAGTTCTTGGACCGTGAACTCCAAACACAAGGGCCAAAGAGTGCTTTAAACACTCCTAAAGCCTTGGATCAATACCTAGAATCACTCCTAGTTAATTCAAGCACCTTAAAAACATCAAAGACCCATCCCAAAGAGAGATTACGGCCGTAATCTCTCATGGAAATGGTCTTTGGGCCGTGAACATACATCAAGGGTACCAAAGTGTGCCTAAGTCCTTCATTAGCCTTAGATAAATGTCTAGAACCTATCCTAGATGAGCATGAGACTTGAAAACATAAAAATACCCCTTCCCATATGAGTTTACGGCAGTAAAATCAAAAGGGAATGGCCTTGGGGCCGAAAACTCCTCAAAGGAGTGTCTTAATGCCCTAAACTCTTCCATGGATTAAACCACCAAGTAGAATTGCTTCTAAGGATCATATAACACTTCAAAACACAAAATGCCATTAAGCTTAGGAGCTTACGGCTGTAAACTCAAGAGTTTACGACCGTAAACTCCTTGTGTGAGGTTTATTGGAGAGTAAAATCATGTATAGGGTCCTTTGGAACCCTAAACCCATTTGCCTTGTCCCACAACAACTTAGATGCAATCCTAACGGATTATAACACTTATATAAAGTGTTTATCATATTCTAGGATGTCTTAACATTTACAATTAGTAGTTTAAGACTAATTGGGTGCATATATGTGTGATTATATGTTCATTAGGGTCATAGTGTGTTTACAAGTCCTCACTTGGCACCTAACAATCCGACACCGTTCAGTACATCCAAACCACCATCTATAGGTGAGTTCATACCCCTTAATCAATGTTTTAAATGATTTTAAATGCTTTAATGAGAGGAGGGGGGGGGGGAATACAGGTAGAAAACAACATGTTATTAAATCAATCATATGTATTTATAACTGTGTTTTCATTCAGCGGATTTCACATACTACAAAATGTGATGCATGAAATGGTTTTATATCTTAAAAATACCTTGATAGCAAAAGTATTACGTTTGAAATGTTTATTAAAATGACATCAAGTCATTGTTAATTATTGTTCAAAACTCATAGATGTTTTACAAAACCATTTTTACCCTCTTGAACAAAACTATATCTATACACTTATGTTCTTTTATATGTATTGATATTATAGTTTTCATCCTTCATTCAGTTTCCCATATTCTTGTGTAGCAAGGGTGTATAAACCTGTTTGGAAAATCAATTACCTTCTAGTTAACTATTATGGGGATAGTTAGGAGATACATAACATTATTCCTATTACAAGGAATTACATTAGAGTCAGTTCATTCATGAGTCTACACTATACATTACATGAGTACCTTACATGAATACATTACATGAGTACCTTACATGAATACATTACATGAGAACCTTACATGAATACATTACATGAGTACCTTACATGAATACATTACATGAGTACCTTACATGAATACATTACATGAGTACCTTATATGAATACATTACATGAGTACTTTACGTGGATACATCTTCCTGTATACATTTACATGGATGCTTGTACCTCGATTCATTAGGATGATTTATTAGTACCTTCTGTGTAAATTGTCCTGCCTATCCCAGTTCAACGGGATATCTAGACGGGACTAACCATTCCGAAGCCTAGCAGATTAGCACCAATGGTTGATGAACATCTATGGATGCCTACGGTTGATTCTTACATTAGAATACGATTACGGGACTAATCATTCCTCGGGCCTACTGTTCGCTACAGAGGTTGATGAACATCTACGGATGCCTACGGTTAATACTTATATTAGGAAAATCGATTACGCGACTAACCCTTCCTCCCACCTGCCGTAGCTACAGAGGACAATTGAACAATCTACGGATGTTCAAAGGTTATACATTTCGCTAACCGCGATGTCATGTTAATCCTAGTACCAAAGGATAACAATTGCATTAGTACATTTTCCTATTACTTTATTTTGTGATACATTCACATAAACAAGGAGTTAGACTAAGTACTTTTAGTACTAGTCAATAAAAAAGAAAAACTATCATTTTACTTACAAAACATTCGGGTCTTGGTAGAAGACTACATTTCATACCAGTAGGAAATAAGGGATTTTCTAGGTTTTTCATTTGTTACATCAACTGTTTCATTTAAAGATTTACAGGGCATTCATAACAGTTTTCCCAAAACAAGACAATGACACTAAATTACTTATGAATTCACCAGCTTAGGCTGATACTCACTTTCAAAATAACTTGTATTCTCAGGTCACCAGTAGACAGGTACGATGGCCAGGTTTTGAGAAGACGGAACACAGACAAGACTCGTCTTTTATTTTGATTGTATTTTTGGTGTCTTATTACATTGAAAGAACACACATGTATTAAAACTTTACTTTTAATGCAATGGATGATGTTGTTGCTTGTTTACTACTTTACATTGTTTGTGATACTGTACATGACATCCTCCACCCGGAACGTTTCCGCCGTTCTTGGTTTTGGGGTGTGACACGATATATTATAAATTTTTTGTGTCCTTTTACTTGTGTGTAATTGCGTACTTTTCTGATTTGTATTAAAAGCTGGAAAAGCATAGAAAACCAAAAGCCAAAGAAAAAAATTTGAATGTATTATCTAGAAAAAATTAAAAATTGTATTGAACTTTCAATAAAAAAAACCTTCACAATATATATAGACCGTGATTTATTATTAACTAGGTGTGAGACCAATGTATTACATGAATTTATTTAAAGAAAACTAAATAAAAAATTCTAAATATTTGATAAGTTTGAATTTTTAAGAAAAGTGAGAAAATACAGAATTATAAAAATTAAAGTGTTTTTTTATTCTCTTTTAAATTTAAATAAATAATATAGATAAATAAATAAAGAAAATTAATGAGTCTTTAGTTTAGTAATTTTAAAGTTAGAAGAAAAGTTCATTAATAAAATTGATATGCATTTATTATCTTATTTAAATATTATCTGAAATTTAATAAAAAAAATTATAAAATGACATGTAGAATAAAAATTAATTTAAAATAACCACAAAATTACATGTGGCAAAATAAATAAGAATGTGACATGTGGCATAAAGATCCTTATTTATTAGGGAAGACTAGGTGTGAGATCAATGTATTACATGAGTTTATTTAAAAGAAAAAACTAAATACAAAATTCTAAACATTTGAGAAGTTTGAATTTTTAAGAAAAGTAAGAAAATACAAATTATAAAAATTAAAGTGTTTTTTTTTGTTCTCTTTTAAATTTAAACAAATAATTTAGATAAATAAATAAAGAAAATTAATGAGTCTTTAATTTAGTAATTTTAAAGTTAGAAGAAAAGTTCATTAATAAAATTGATATGCATTTATTATCTCATTTAAATATTATCTGAAATTTAATAAAAATAAAAAAACCATAAAATGACATGTGGAATAAAAATTAATTTAAAATAACCAGAAAATTACACGTGGCAAAATAAATGAGAATGTGACATGTGACAAAAAGATCTTTATTTATTAGGGAAGATTAGATTAAATCAATGTTGTAAAAATCGGTCTAGGCGGCCGCCTAGGCGGCGCCTAGGCGCTAGGCGGTCTGCAACTGATTACGATTAGGGGTGCTAGGCGGAAATTGGTCAATATCGGTCAAACTCGGGCTAGGCGATCCTCGGCGGTCCTCGACGGTCCTTGGCGGGAAGATTTTAAAAAATTCAAATTTTCAAATTTTCAAATATTATACCAAAATTTTCAAAACTTCAAAATTTTAAATTTTTAAATATTCAAATTTTCAAATATTATACCAAATATTTCAAAATTTCAAAATTTAAAAATTTTAAATTTTCAAATACTATTTTTTCTTAGGATATATTAAGTTTTAAAATAGTTTTATTAGTAATTTATGGTCCCCGATTAATTCTCCGATTAATCCCCGCGAAACTGATTAATCGCTTGACCCTAGTCGACCGCCGAGCTACCGCTGAACGATTTTTACAACCTTGGATTAAATATATGTATATTAAGTATTAAGAGTGAGACCTATGTATTACATGAGTTTATTTAAAAGAAATAACAAAATACAAAATTCCAAACATTTGTAAAGTTTGAATTTATAAGAAAAGTGAGAAAATATTGAATTATAAAAATTAAAGTGTTTTTTTTGTTCTCTTTTAAATTTAAACAAATAATTTAGATAAATAAATAAAGAAAATAAATAAGTCTTTAATTCAGTAATTTTAAAGTTAGAAGAAAAGTTCATTAATAAAACTGATATGAATTTATTATCTTATTTAAATATTATCTGAAATTTAATAAAATAAAAAAAAATATAAAATGACATGTAGAATAAAAATTAATTTAAAATAACCACAAAATTACATGTGGAAAAATAAATGAGAATGTGACATGTGGTAAAAAGATCTTTATTTATTAAGGAAGATTAGATTAAACATATGTATATTAAGTATTAGGTGTGAGACCCATGTATTACATTAGTTTATTTAAAAGAAACAACTAAATACTAAATTCCAAACATTTGAGAAATTTGAATTTATAAGAAAAGTGAGAAAATATTGAATCATAAAAATTAAAGTGTTTTTTTGGTTCTCTTTTAAATTTAGCCAAATAATTTAGATAAATAAATAAAGAAAATTAATGAATATTTAGTTTAGTAATTTTAAAGTTAGAAGAAAAATGTTCATTAATGAAATTGATTTCATTTATTATTGCATTTAAATACTATCTGGAATTTAATACAATAAAATAAACTATAAAATGACATGTGGAATAAAACTTAATTTAAAATAACCACAAAATTACATGTGGCAAAATAAATGAGAATGTGACATGTGGTAAAAAGATCTTTATTTATTAGAGAAGATTGATATATATTTATTATTTCATTTAAATATTATCCAAAATTTAATAAAATAAAAAACCAATAAAATGACATGTGGAATAAAAATTAATTTAAAATAATCACAAAATTACATGTGACAAAATAAATGAGAATGTGACATGTGATAAAAAGATCATTTTTTATTAGAGAAGATTAGATTAAACATATGTATATTAAGTATTAGGTGTGAAACTCATGTATTACACGAGTTTATTTAAAAGAAGCAACTAAATACAAAATTCCAAACATTTGAGAAATTTGAATTTATAAGAAAAGTGAGAAAATATTGAATTATAAAAATTAAAGTGTTTTTTTTTTGTTCTTTTTTAATTTTAAACAAATAATTTAGATAAATAAATAAAGAAAATTACTGAATCTTTAGTAATTTTAAAATTAGAAGAAAAATTCATTTATGAAATTGATATTTATTTATTATTGTATTTAAATATTATCTGAAATTTAATAAAATGAAAAAAACCATAAAATAACATTTGGAATAAAAATTAATTTAAAATAACTAAACAAATTAAACATGACAAAATAAATAAGAATATGACATGTGACAAAAAAAATTTTATTTATTAGAAATTTAAGATTTAAGATGGAATGCGGTAAAAAAGACCTGGAACTTATTATCATTTATCATCGCAGCTAGCTGTTACATGATATATAAAACAAGAACGAACATAATTAAGTGTAGAGGATGATGACGCTTTGCCATTCAATTTATATAGATATTAATTAGAAAAGGTGGTCGTAAATCAATGACAATGATATCTCTTTACCTTTTATATCTCACGCCCTGGCATTCCATGGCATGGCATCTAGTAGGATAAGATTCTTTAACGACAACTCATTCTCCCTCATAACCACCTCATCTCTTTATTACTAATTATGATTATCAAATCTTTATACATACTTGTTCACATAAATTAATTAACCTATAATCTCAAGACCAATTTAAAATTGATAACTCACCGCTTAGTAGTGAGAAGATACTCATGCATCTTATCATGTTATTCCTAAGGCACGCGTTATTTATTATTATAACCATAAATTTGTGACATGTTTGTTGCATTTACTAGTTGTTGGGATTCTTCATCTTTTTGACGTGTACCTCTGTTGATTGGAGCTTGATTTCATCAAAACATAACCACCAATGGTTTCATAATCCATGTCAAACACCTCAAAACAGTAGCCATTAATCCAAAATATACAAACCAAACTCACATGACATCTTTTATGTATTGTAATTATTTTATTAATTGAGTTTAAATTTGCTATAGTATAATGAATATACAGTGAGAAAAGTTTTGTTGGCATATTTATAAGTTGAAATAGCGTGAGGCGATGGTTAGTTATATATTTTGACTAGCGTAGAAAAAGTAGGTAATCAATCACAAGACCCATATTTCTTTTATATAAATATATTAATTAAAAGAAAAAAACTGTACCTTCCAAGTACGCCTACCTGTACCCTCCGAATTCCCTTTTTATACTCGCATTTGCTTGCTCTCTTTCTCTCTCTCTCCC
This sequence comes from Lactuca serriola, assembly GCF_051521515.1. Classification (NCBI taxonomy): domain Eukaryota; kingdom Viridiplantae; phylum Streptophyta; class Magnoliopsida; order Asterales; family Asteraceae; genus Lactuca; species Lactuca serriola. The sequence goes on along the minus strand of NC_136414.1, from coordinate 118,527,802 downwards.
GTTCATCTTTGTTTGCGACAACCTTAAACCATAACTTAATCATGAAGAAGCTCATCCGCCGCCTCTCTCGTGTCGCCGACTCATCTCACTACTCTCTCTTGAGATCCGACTCTCGGCTCTCCCTCCGGTCACACAGTTCCCTAAAGACACAACGGCACGGCGGAGTACCCGAGGGACACCTTCCCGTTTACGTCGGAGATGACATGGAGCGATTCGTCGTCAGCGCACACTTACTCAGCCACCCAGTTTTCATCAACCTCCTTAATAAATCCGCTCAAGAGTATGGTTACCAACAACAAGGCGTCCTCCGCATCCCCTGTCATGCCCTCCTCTTCGAACGCCTCCTGGAAGCCTTGCGACTTGGCCAAGAAGCCTCCTACGACCAGCTTCAGCTCCTCCTCTCCGATGAATTCCTCTGTTAGCTCTATTTTTCCTTAATTTTTGAATCTTTTTATATACGATGACAGATCGGTTTTTTTTTGTGTGGTCTGTACATACAACGTCGATCTCATGTGTAATAAACGTGAGGCCTGCACTATTTACTAGAGATATTAAACTAATTAGTGAAGATGAATGAATTATTACTGATATTTATCTGCATCTTGGTAGTGTTTTGGAATTTCTTTTTTCAGTTTGGTATGCATCTGGTTATCGAATGAAGAGTATTTGTTTGTATGGTATTAATTACCCTTTATTTGCAGCCACGAAATATTGTGGAAGATAGAGTTACAGAAAGGAAAAGAACGAATTGGTTGGTTTTTTATTTGTGTGTCCTAACCTAAATTAATGCATAATAGCTTAGAAAGTGGAAGATAGAGTTACAGAAAGGAAAAGAACGAATTGGTTGGTTTTTTATTTGTGTGTCCTAACCTAAATTAATGCATAATAGCTTAGAAATAAAGTTTGGCATTGTAGACGTAGGATTTTTTTTTTCTTTTTTATTTGCCCTTGCTTGTCCTTAATTATGTGTATTTTTTCTTTTATATCTGCAAAAAAGATATGATGAATTATATTGCTTTTGTTTGTCCTTGTATATTTTGAATATGGTTTTGAGTGTATATATTTTATGAGTTTTGGAATGCAAAAGCTTATGAGAATTTTGTGAGAGATAGAAAGAAGGCGATGGTTGTAAATCTTGATAAAAGAAAGGATTCTTCTCTGTGTAAGACAACAGAAACAAACTGCTTGATTGATATTAAAAACAAACAAACAAACAAACAAAAGTGACATATTCAGATAAAACAATACATTTACTGACTTGGGTATAATACTCGCATTTAGTTCAAAATGTAATCTATTTTAGTACAATCATCATTATCATCATATGATTGATAACATGTTAGTGTATAGAAGGGTGTATGGTGGAAATTTGGATCTCATGTGATCGCATGGATTTGTTTTTCGAACTGATATTTTTAACTTATGTCCTATTTATTAGAAATCCATTTCTAGGATAATCCAAATGGATACTTACGAATCTAGGCATAGGAACGCAAACCAAATTGCTAGAGTAATTCTGAGTTCATCAGAAAAAAAGGGGCTGAGAAAGGTTCGTTACGGCTCAAAGAGAGTTGTGTTTATGCTTGACAATTAGGGTTCGTTTAGAGGTGTCGCCTTCTGAATTAGTCATCTTGGAATTAATGACATGATCGATGGTTTCCAAAACTGACTAAATTTACCAATTTGACCATAATCACCGACTATAATTTGGGATCACCACTAGGGGCTCTGTCCTTTGGACCCCGTCATTTTGTCGTATCGGCTTATAACTCGTTCTTTTATATGTATGCACTTTGCACACACTGTACATATATGTTATCAAGTACAAATTATAAACCCCTTAGTTCATATATTAGTTCCAATTACACAAAAAGTCTGGTGACACTAATGTCACCAACAAACCTTACCCCTTTTAGTGTAACCCATGAACTAACACAACATTAATCTAAACTAACCAAACTAGTATATAATTGAAAATATCGAAATGATTGAATACTCACCTTAGTATCTTACACATTTAAAATACTTAAGAATCAAGGTGTTCTAAGATTTGAATCATTCAACCCAGTCGAATACCTAAAGATAAAATGCATCCTAGTTTTTTTGAACTTTCTAGCAAATACAACTTGATACTATTTTAAAGTCGTGTGACCTAATCCTCTCATGATTTTATCAAGGCCAAGTCTCCAACCTCTTGAAATACGGTTACACTTCACAATCATGTAGATAATTCTTTTACTTCATGTATCTGCACACAAATTTTATTAAAGGAATTATTAAGAAGTTAAACTTCAACCTGATCAACTACAAAACCGAACACATACATGGGATTAATATTATACATGTTCCAATTTATAAGTGTCAGCTTTCCATATTGGATTCAATTTCTAATGTCATATTAGATGGGAATTATGTGTCTCACCATTACAAAATTGGATGGACTTTAACCCCATCCCAATAAGAGACTTGTGCACTGAGTCTCTTGTTTAGTTAGGTGTTTTGCCAAATTTTGTTGTGATTTCACAAACTCAACTAAAATCAAACCATTCATGATTAGTTCTCTAATCATGCAGTGTCTAACACTTAAGTGTCTAGACTTTCCATTATAAACCTGACTATATGCCTTAGTCTAGGCAACAACATAATCACAAATAATATAAATGGGTGCTATCAACTTTGACCACAAAGGAATCTCATAGACTAAATTCTTTAGCCACTCCACTTCTTTACCAACAGCAGATAACAGAATAAACTCATATTCCATTTTCTAGTTTGTAATGCAAGTTTGCGCTTGGAAGCCCAGGAAATGGCACCTTCCTCAAGCAAGAAAACCCATCTAGTAGTTAAAAATGGTCATCCATGTTGGTTGTCCAACTTGCATCCAGATGACCCTCAAAAACCGAAGGATATCCCAAATAACTAAAACCATAATCCATGATTCCCATGAGATAGTTAAACACTCCATGAATTGCTAGCTAGTTTTAAGCACTGGGATTACTAGTGTACCTGCTCAATTTGTCCATATCAAAAGAAATATCATGCCTAGTACTTCTCATGACATATGTTAAGTTACCAATAGCCTTAGAGTACTCCAATTGTGAAATAGGTATGACAATGTATGACATTAATTTCACACTAGAATTCATAGGAGAGCTCACCTGTCACACCCCGAAAACCGAAGGCGGAAACATTTCCGGGGTTGACTCCACGTTGAGTATCAAATCCGATGCACATAGTAAAACAGTAATCACAAAACATTACATTACATACTATTGTTTACATCTGTTTGAAAGTAAATTTGTACAAGTGTTTTTACATATGTAATATAAACAAAAGTAAAGACAATTCTTCAGGACGCTCCGTCTTCTCCAAAAGGTTGCGGTGTACCTGTCTATCACTGACCTGAGAATACAAGCAGTTTGAAAATCAACATAAAGCTGGTGAGTTCATAAGCGGTTTAGTTTTGAAAAGAACGAGTTCCTTTACTTTCTGGAAAAGTTGTTAATCAAGAAAATCCCATATTTTCTTATGAAAACGGTTTGGTTATCCTTTGTTACAATTTCGAAAACGGTTGGTTATGTCGTTCCAGGAAAATCCCATATTTTCCTTTTAGTTTTAGTTATTCGTTTGTTACTTTATCCGTTTATGTGCTGTTGTACTATCCAGGAAAATCCCATATTTTCCTATGTGTTGAGTTGTCTATTAGTATCTAGGTTCGTTACAGGTTGTTATGTTATCCCAGGAAAATCCCATATTTTCCTATGTGTAGTGGTTGATTTCTTAGGTTTGATTTCGAAGTAATAGTAATTCCCATATGTGTAGCATTTGTTAAGTATTCTAAACCCTTAGTTATTCTACTTTAGAATGGCTATTATTTACTAATCTAGTTGTATTTTCGAATATTTGGAATCACACAGAAGCGTACATTACGGCATTTTCAAAGTTCTGCTGAATTCCAAAAGAGTATATTAGTTATGTATTCGAAGCTCTGTCGACATTCTGAGGCGGTTATATTTGAAACTCAGTAGAGGTCCAGAGGCGTATTTTCGTATTAAATTCGAAACTCTGGTGACACTCAAGGGGTACACTAACTGTATTTTTGAAGTCTTAGTGTCAACCAAAGGCGTCATTTCGTATTCGTAGTCGTATTCGCATTCGTAGTCGTATTCGTATTCGTAGTCGTATTCGTATTCGTATTCTTATTCGTAGTCATATTCGTATTCGTATTCGTATTCGTATTCGTACTAGATTACATTCGTATTCGTATTCGTATTCGTAGTCGTATTCGTATTCGTACTACATTACATTTGTATTCGTATTCGTATTTGTACTAGGTTACATTCGTTGATCTTAAATATGATTAGTATGATTTCTTATTCAAAGAGAATGTAGTTATAACACTTTTAAAAGAAAGCTATGTTTAACCTGCAATTCGAAACGTCAGTTACCACAAATCTTTGGAAAATCAAAACATTTAGTAAGTAAAACCATTGGGTTGAAAATCAGTTTAAGTACAAAATACACTTGTACTTTTTGCTTGTATTCCCCCTTGAAAACATTGAAAACAGTGAAAAGGGTAGGGGTATGAACTCACCGAACTCGGAAATGTGACGATTTCGGACACTAAACGTCGGTTTGGGGCCTGATTACTCGCGATGTCCCTATGTAAAATGAAATAATGTCCATATATATCTAATTAGATTTAGAATCACTAATTATATGGAACATTATACACCAATGAGATTAAACACTTCAAAACGAGTGTTTGGAGTGACCCGGGTGACGTCTACGGATGAGTAATGGCACGGGGGACTTGGGATTTGAGTTTACTCCCCAAGAGTAAATATTTTAGGGAGTTTACAACCATAAAACACCTACATACATGAGTTCACGGCCGTGAACTCATGTTGGTGTGATTTTGAGTGCTTAATGGCTTGTTTGGACTTGGGAAATGTTGGAATGGACTTCTAAAATGCCTTGGATTAATTTAAGGGGACTTATACCATGTTTAAGGGAGTTCACGGCTGTAAACTTGGAGTTTGATAAGTTAAAAAATAACTTGAAGATCGATTAGATCTTTATAACAAGTAAAATAATAAACACGAAAACAGCGAATAACACAAGAATGGATCAAAGTGTGTCGAATGATTGATCAACAATCCTCAGCAGAGCTCGATAAAGAACTTCCACTGTAAAGGATTTAGGGTTTACAAGAACAATATAGAAATAATTTATGATCTATGTTGATAATCTTTTCTCTCGTTCTACTAATTTGCATGCAAGCATATATATTTATATTAAACCCTATCAAGCTCTCGGTTGGACAGGCCCAAACCGGAGTTACAAAACTTGGAATAATAACCGAGCCCAATTGACGCAATACATCAAAAATCGCTACCCAACAATCTCCTCCTTTGCGTCAAATTGGAGCGAGATTACTTCTTCTTTTTACTTGGGCCAGCAGCGGGAACCTTCTTCTTGACAGTATCAAACAGACGTGAGATAAGCGCAAGGATCGTCTGTCTGAACCGAATGTACCAGTGTATCATGTCATCAAAATACTTGATATCATCCGCTGTATTTTCCTTGCATCTATGGATGATCCCCAACACATGCTCTAGGTAAGCAGTGGTATAAAGATGTTTATCAGCTAAGGCAAAAAGACATTTCTGTCCTTCATTCCTAGTGAACATGACTGAGTTTCGCCTCGGGTCAATTTTGCCCATCTTCATCTGGTTCAGATCACTGGCCGAGCCAGCAGGAGATATTGTTGGTTTCTTCTTGAAGACGCTTGCAATCTCCTGATCCATCAGTGCAACTTCCATGATGTAGCACATCAGCATCCTCTTGAGATGGTTAATGATCGGACCATATTCAGCTTCATTGGTCAGAAGGATGTTGTGCAGGATGATCCAATCATGGGGATTGAGGTTCGGAAGATCTGCTAAAGAAATGGCATGTTCGGTTTTGGCAGATCCCCTAAGCACCTTGAACCGAACGTTGATAAACTTCCCTTCAGTGTACGGTTTCAAGACCCGAACGTTGATGATCTTCTGAGCGCTCCAGGTTTGATATTGGGGTTGAGCAGCCTTCAGATAGAATTCAATTAAGTCCCGATCAACCTTGGGATGAGGATGAGGGAACTCTGCAACGTTGGCGAAGGCGTGAAAGATAAACGCCTTTCGGGTCACTGGCATGTCGAACTGAGAGTCGACAGTATTGGAACAGTCAAAAGAAATAACTGGTTCCAGCCACAAGATGCTCGGAGTGTCGATTGCTTCCTTTATCATCCTCTCGAGAGTCCAAGCAGGAAAAAGAGTTTTCCTACTCTCAAGAAGGTCGTGGGCTTCCTTCTGTTTGCGTTCCGCTTCTTCAGCTTCTTTTGCCACACGAGCACTATCATCAGCATCATTGCGTCGACTTTTGCGTTTCAACAAGTCGACAATGGTTTCTTCGTCATCTTCCTCTTCTTCCTCAGCGATCTTCTTGCCTTTATCTTTCACACCCGAACCAGAGGCTTGGCCTACAGGAGGTGGTTCGGTTGTGTGAGTTGCCTTTGAAGAATGAGGTGGTTGAGATACAAACTCCTTTTCCCCCCCTTGTTTCGGAATGGACACGAAATCGGGTAGCCCTTCAATTTTGCTTAATAGGTCTAGGGCAGGAGCGAGCTTTTCTGCAAGGGTACGCCTCACAGAATGATTAAGTATAGGATCATGTGCTTCGAGGATGTTGGAGATGGCTGAGTGGACATCCGAAACACACGTCTTAATGACCTCCTGTTCGGACCGAAGAGTGTCAATCTGCTGTTGAGAATGGGAGAGTTGAGCACTCTTGACTTTCAGGGCAGCGGTCTTCTTTGCCAAAACATCCATTAACGAGTTCTCAGCCGCCAAATCTTCTTGAAGCTTTGAGAGACGCTCGTCAATAGAAGCACGAAACGCTGAGTTGTCGTCTGTAAGCGATTGACGAAGTGAAGCAAAGGACTTCAACTCAGTAGAGACAAACGTGGCCAACTGTTGAACAATTGGTTCCAACGTAGTCTTGGTGGCATCAGCACTCTCCTGTAAAGACTTTAACAGGGCAGAGGCATCTGAAAATAGTTTATCGACTTTTTCGGTTGCAGCCTGACAGGCTTTCGTTGAGGCATCTATGGCGGTGGTTGCAGAAGCGATAGAATCTTGCCGAGCCCTTGAGAAAGCATCAACAAGCTTCTGAATAACAGCTTCAGAGAGTGATGATTGAGATGTGGAAGAAGAGGCAATAAGCAAGTCCACCTTGTCATGGAGCTCCTTAAGATGTTTCTTTGTGACCGGAGCGTCATCATCATCATCGCTCTGCACTTGAAACGAACTGAAGTAGACCGAATCAAACGTCATGTTTTCCCCGCCAAGGAAAGGGTCTTCTCCGTCAGAGGCGTGACCAGGAGATGGTGGTGGTGGAGAAGCTGGTGGTACAGTTGTATGGGTAGGTTCGGGTTGGGTTGTTTCGGGTGTAGGTGTAGGGGTAGGTTCAGGTGCTGTTTGGGTTTCGGTTGTGTTTATGGTTTCGGGTGCTGGTGGAGGTTCGGTTGCATCAGTATGAACCCCCGTATCAGATACGTTGGCTCTAACATCTGCAGTGGATGTTGTGGTTGCTTCGGTGAATATTGGTGGAGGCATTGGGATTGAAGTGTTTGGAATGTGGGTAAAGGGGTTTATGGTGGGAATGGAAGTAGGAATAGTTGTAGGAGGAGAAGGAATTGGAGAAGGAGGGATTTGAATCTCAGGGGTAGGAGATCTGGGTGGTGTGTTGCCTCGTGGAGAGCCGTCAGAATCCGAACTCTCACCCTCTGGCTCACTGGATGAAGAAGTGATAACCAGCTTTCTCCTGGGTTGAGTTTTTCGCCTCTTTTGCTGCGGAGACTGAGCAGCTTTTGTGGGTTTCCTCTTCTTAGGAGAAGGGCCTTTAGCCCCTTTCGCCACCTGTTTCCCTTTGTCAGCCTTCTTGCCTCTTGGAGCAGGCTTGTCGGCTTCGTGAATCGACTTCAACATCTCCGGTGTGAGATCCCTCGGACCAGAACGCTTGAATTCTTTGTAGGTTCTGATAATCCGGCTGTCAGCTGGAACGTCAGCATACATAGATTCCAGAATGGAACCAATGAAGGGAAATTTGGAAGCATCTGAGACGATGATCTTCGTGGTATGAAAGGTACCAATCGAAGACATCGGTGCACCGGCGACAATTGGGACGTTGTACTTGTCCATGACCCACTTTGTAATCATGGTACAAAACCTAGCATAAGACACCTCTGAATGCCGTGAAGAAGAGGAGAGACTCTGGATGAGTTGGTGCCAAAGAACAAACCCATAATCGACATTGATGCCATTATAGACCCCATATAAGATGGACAGGAACAGTCGACTGGAACCATCTGAGCCAGAACTCCGTTCAGAAAGGCCTTTGAATAATACAGTGAACAACCCGTTCCACTGTGGCGGCAAGCATGACTTCTTGAATTTGGCGACGGAAGTAAGCACCTCCGTATAACCCATGTTGTAAAACATATTTAACAGGTGCCCCATTGGAATTGTCTCTGGATTAACCCTCGTAGGGTCAGCTTCAAACCCTAACAGGGAGCAAAATCGTTGCTTGGAAATTGACCCTTTGTGCTGAAAAACGTCAAAGAAAATTATGTCAACCACTTTGTCGTAATGAGCAGTCGCATAGATTTGCGATAGGAACTCCATTGGAACAGATTCCACCCTTGAAAGTGCAGGAGCGATTGGCGAGAACTTCAAACATTCAATAATGGGGAACATGTAGGAATCATAGACATGAGGGGTTAGATCGATAATGAGGCATTGTTGAGGGCGAATGGGAAGAATGTGGGAGGTGGCGTGAACAGAAGATGAATCTGCCATTGTTGAAGAAAGTGAAGAAGATGATGAACAGTTACGGTTTAGGGAGTTCTTGCGCTCTGGGAATTTTGATTGCAGTAAAGAGGTAAATGGTAGAGGATGTTGCCTTTTATACTGGGGTTTAAGGAGAGAGAAAGATCTTACCAAATCTGCTATCGAAATACGAAGAGTTTTCCCAGAGGTGGACTGATGCGTGACAGTTAGGGTTACCAATGATCACGCATGAGAGAGAGTGTCAGATCCCTGAGAACACGCCTCCCATCAAGCGCCGTTTGAAGATAAACCGTTTCAGATTCACACGCGCCCTTTCTGTGCCATTTGGAGAAGAACCGTTTCAAATTCACACACGCGTCTGCGACGTCATTTGGAGAGTAGACGTTTCAAATTCGCACGCGTTCCCTTTTTTTTACGCCGTTGGTAATCAGATCGATTAGACTCCCGCGTGAGTTAGCAACTCTTCATCTTATCCCTTTAAAGTGTAACGGTATCTTTTGAACAAAACTCCCACGTGGATGAAAATTGACCACAGCTTATAATTAACCAATCCAATGAAAAAGCCTGTAATCATTAGAACAGAATTTTGGAAAATCAAAGATTTTCGTGCTAAGGGTGTAAAAGAAAAGAAATAAAGCAATCCTTTTTAGGAAAAATTGTGATGTCAATAAAAGACATGAAACAAATGATCCCGGGCACGAATCTCTTCCTTCAAGTTCAAGAGAGACCTTAAAGTGATAGTGTGGTTTCCCGTTGAATAACGATCAAACACTTATTAAGAAGTGTTGAAAGGCTTCTTTTAATTAAGCTTTTTAGGGTGGCTTTTGCTTTGATTCAACAGTCCTAATCTTGAAATAAGATAGAAAGTGAACAAAGTACTTGTGAGACCGGTGTAGTCTGTTGAACAAGTAGGTTTGTAATAATTTTAAATTAGCTAGGAAATTTAAAATCTCAACAAAAAATTAAAAACTGGATCCCAAGGGAAGAAATGTTATGGTTTTTAACAATTTCATAGGAATCACACAAAAGAAAAATTTGAGACTTCATGAAGATACGTCCGTCATTTCATTAGTGAAAACTAGAGCAATATAATTGTTCACCGTCAATTCAGATTGGGTATTGAATTTTGGGTTTCATTCAGCTCGTAGTGGCACGAAACTAAGATCATAAACACAGAAATTGTGTAACCATAAACCTCATTGGTAATTTCTGAGAGTCTCAAGGGTTACTTTTGTGAAACGAAAGTGATGGAGAAATGCAATAGAGATGGTGTAAGAAATCAAAGTACCTCTGCTGTGAAAAATAGGACCAAGCAGAAAACTCTTATCTCATGTGAGAAGAGAGTTAGGTAGCTCACGATTAGAATAAATGTGATAGCCGAATTGGGAAGACAAAGTTTGTGTATACCAAGTCATTAAGGCTATTATTCAGAATCTGATGAGGCTTTGGGCACATACAACAGCATGCTTCTAGGGACACTTAACTAATTCAACAATTTCCCCATAAACAAACACACACAAATAAAAATTAAAGTAAAAAAGAAAATAAAGAAAAAAATATTTTTGGAGTTTTTGATATTAAAAGAAAAGAAATATGTTTGGAATTTTTGATAAAAAAAATGATAATAAATAAAAAATAAAAAAATAAGACTGAGAAAGAAAATAAAAAGATTAAAAAAAAAACTTTGGAAACGAACTCGAGCGTTCGGTTGATTTCGGTTGTGAAAAATTTTGGAAAACCGAACCCGAGCGTTCGGTTGGTTTCGGTTTTGAAAATTTTTGGAAAACCGAACCTGAGCGTTCGGTTGGTTTCGGTTTTGAAAAATTCGGTCGGTTTTGAAAATTTTTGGAAAACCGAACCTGAGCGTTCGGACTATTTCGGTTACCGAAGAAATTAGATTTTCAAAAAAATAAAATACTTTTGACAATAAGATAAATAATTTTGGAACAATTGTACATGAAATTTACAACCGAGAAAACTATCTTTAATTGATGAGCAAAAGGCAGATTATTCAACCGAACCCGAACGTTCGGTCTATTTCGCTTCTGACGTTTGAGTTGGAGAGGTAGTTTGTGGTACTGACTCTGATTCCATCATACCTAGCCCTTGTAGAATTTTGTTGAACGACGCTTCAGGAAGGGCTTTTGTGAAGACATCAGCCAGTTGATCAGTGGTTCTAACAAAGTGAATTTCAACGTTTCCATCTTCCACATGATCTTTAATGAAGTGATACCTCAGTGCTATGTGCTTAGTCTTGGAGTGTTGCATTGGGTTATGACAGATCCTAATTGCACTTTCAGAGTCACAATATAGTGGGATCTTTTTCATATTGAGTCCATAGTCTCGGAGTTGACTCTGGATCCAAATCACTTGAGAAGTGCAGGATGCAGCTGCAATGTATTCAGCTTCAGCTGTAGACAGAGACACACACGTTTGTTTCTTTGATTGCCAACTAACCAACTTCCCGTCAAGGAATTGGCAGCCGCCAGTGGTGCTTTTTCTGTCTAGTCCACAACTTCCAAGGTCTGCATCTGAGTAGGCCTGAACAAAGAAGCCCGAGTTGGATGGATACCATAGACCTAAAGAGGTAGTTCGTTTGAGATATCGTAGAATGTTCTTCACTGCAAGCATTCATGATTAGTTCGCGTGGGTTCGCCTGAAATCTAGCACAGTAACAAACAGAGAACATTATGTCAGGCCTGCTAGCAGTAAGATACATCAGAGAACCGATCATCTGGCGATAAAGTGTAATATCAACTGCCGGTTTATCCAAGGATGGAGTGAGCTTGGTGCCGAACGTCATGGGAACTTTGACTTTTGAATCTCCCATCATGTCGAATTTTGCAAGGAGAGTCTTCGTGTAAGCTTCCTGATTAATAAAGATGCCTTCGGGTCCCTGTCTAATATTTAAACCAAGGAAAAAGTTAATTGGACCCATTGAGCTCATTTCAAATTTAGTCTCCATTAGCTTTCTGAATTCAGCTGTTAAGCTGCGATTCGTAGAGCCAAATATGATATCATCGACGTAAATTTGAACAATCATAAGGTGGTTACCTTCCTTCTTACGAAAGAAGGTTGGGTCAACCGAACCTTGTTTGAATTTGGACATCTTTAAAAACTTTGTCAGCGTTTCATACCAGGCTCTCGGAGGTTATTTCAGTCCATACACGGCTTTGTCCAAAATATAACAATGATTAGGATACCTTTCATTTACGAATCCAGGAGGTTGCTCCACGTACACTGTTTCTTCAAGTTCTCCATTGAGAAAAGCACACTTGACGTCCATTTGGTAGACTTCAAAGTTTTTGTGCGCAACATAGGCGAGGAATATTCTAACGGATTCCAGCCTAGCTACAGGAGCGAAAGTCTCTTCATAGTCAATTCCTTCCTCCTGACAGTATCCTTTCACAACCAGACGTGCTTTGTTTCGTATCACGTTCCCTTCCTTGTCCATTTTGTTCCTGAAGACCCATTTGAGACCAACAACTGAAGCATCTGGAGGAGTTGGAATGAGTCGCCAAACTTTGTTCCTTTCGAATTCATTCAGTTCGTCTTGCATAGCTTGAACCCAATCGGAGTGATCAAGAGCAGTGTTAACTGTCTTTGGTTCAACTTTTGAGACGAAGGAGTTAAACATACAGAATTCTACTTTTGAAAATAGGGAAGTTTGTTTTGCCTTGAGTTGTGATCGGGTCAGAACTTTTTCAGACACATTACCAACAACCTGGGAGACAGGATGATCTCTGGTCCATTTGACGAGAGGAGGATAGTTTGGATCAAAGGTTGGATCCAATTCAGCATTTACCATCTCTTCTAGTTCGGATTGACTGTCATCGTCATGAAGCACATCGGCATCCTCCCCCTCGATAGATAAACCTTCTGGTGTGTCTTGAGTTTCTGGAGCTACAGAGGTTTCGGGTGGTGCTGAGCTTTCGGGTACCACTGGACTTTCGTTTGGTGTGGCACTTTCGGTTGGTGAAGTGCGTTCTGGAGCAGCTTGAGAACAGTTCTCCCCCTCAACATGTGAGCTCGTCTGTGATGACGAAGATCTTCCCTCCCCCTCAACTGAAGTATCGTGCTGTGGAGGGTCGTCAGAACGTGATCCTCCTGCATTCATTCTCTTTGCAGCATTATCGATGAGTTGTTTTAAAGAATCTACTTTGTTGTCTGTTGCACTCGCTTCTGAGAGAGTTGCCTTCTCTGGTTCATCAAATAACTCGACAAATTTCTCAAAGAGGTTTGAGATTGAGGCTGTGACTTGGCTAGTTTGAGGAAAGATTTCTCCAGCTGTGTCTTCGTTGGCCTTTAGCTTTTTGACATAAATGTCATCAAAAGTCACGTAATAAGTTTCTTCTATTTTCCTCGAGCGCTTGTTTAATACCCTATATGCTTTAGAAGTAAGAGAATAACCCAGAAATATCCCTTCGTCGGCTTTGACATCAAACTTGTTGCGGTGTTCTTTAGAATTGAAGATGAAACACCTTGAACCGAACACATGGAAAAACTTGACATTTGGCTTCCTGTTGTTGATGATCTCATAAGGAGTGAGAGTGAAGCGCTTATTGAGATATGACCTGTTCTGTGTAAAACAAGCAGCAGAAATAGCATCAGCCCAAAAATATAAAGGTAAGGAAGCGAAACTTTGCATGGTTCGGGCCGCTTCACACAAAGATCGGTTTCGTCTTTCGACAATTACGTTTTGTTGAGGTGTGTAGGGAGCTGAGAAGTTGTGACTGATTCCTTTTTCTGCCAGGAATTCTTCGAATTCTTTATTTTTGAACTCCAGTCCATTGTCGCTCCTGATGTTGCGAACGACTTTCTTCAGCTGCACTTCAATCTGCTTGATAAACGTCTTCAGTTTGAGTGTCGCTTCAGATTTAAGCTTCAGAAAGAACACCCATGTAAAACGCGAAAAGTCATCAACAATAACAAGAATGTACTTGCTGCCACCAATACTTTCGATAGATGATGGACCACACAAATCAATATGAAGTAACTCTAGTGGTTCAACAACTTTGGTGTTTATTATAGATGGATGACTTTGACGACTCTGCTTCCCCATTTCACATGCAGCACATAAATGTTCTCTATCGTACTTGAGCAATGGAAGACCTCGAACATGACCTCCAGTGACAAGTTTGTTGATATCCTTAAAGTTAAGATGAGAGAGCCTTCGGTGCCACAACCAGCTTTCGTCAAATTGTGCTTTGGATAACAAGCAGATAGCTAGGTTCCCTTTGATAGGTTTGAGGTTTAGAGGAAACATTTCACCTTTACGCTCCGATTTGAGAATAACTCTTTTTGTCTTTTTCTCAATTATCTCTGAACCCTCATCATCGAATGAAACCTTGAGACCGGTACCTCCAACAAGCTGAGATACACTGATGAGGTTATGTTGTACTCCTTCCACGTATGCAACCTTCCTAATCGTGAAATCACCGTTTGTAATCATTCCATAGCCTTTTATGGTGCCGAAGGAGTTGTTCCCAAACTTGACATTTCCACCGTTTGAAAGAGACCTGTATTCCCTTAGTTCCTCCTTCCTTCCTGTCATGTGACGCGAGCAGCCACTGTCAATGTACCATTCTTCGTCAAACTGCTCGTCACTAATAACCTGCAAAAATTAAGCAGATTTAGGAACCCAAAGTTTCTTGGGTCCTCTTGAGCCTTTCACAGGAACAGGAATAGTAAGAGAGATGTCAACCAAATATGTTCTTTTTATTAGTGTTGTTTCATCTTTCCTTTTGATGGTGAAAACCTTAATTTTATTAGGATTTGTTACTTTCGGTTTAGTTTCTGGTTCAGGCACTGGGGCATTGGAATGATTTTGATCGGTTCTGACTGAGGAAACCTTCGATTTTCCTTTCAAATCTGTTGAAGATTTATGTTTTTGAGAGTGAACAGAATGGAATTTAGAACGAGATGGAGAGGAATTAGAGGCATTTGAAGAATTAGAAGAGTTAGAATGAGAGAACTTAGACTGAGATGACTTCTTGACTTGAGATTCTTGGTGACCCTTTTGCTTTTGATCATTGGTGAGACCGAACTTGGAATTTTGATCTCTTTTGTTCTCTGAACCGAACCTTTGCTTTCGGTTGATGTTGTTTTCTGAACCGAACCTCTGCTTTCGGTTATTGTTGCTCTCTTGTGATTCAACAGGACTTTTCTCTGATTTTAAGTTCCTGTCATGATGTGAGAAATAGGCATTTTGAGATTGCCAAAACTGTTTTCTTTCAGAGAGATTCTTCTTGTATCTCTGATTCCTTTGCTGTTTTTGATTTCTCATCTGCTTCGGTTGATGATGGATATTGGCTTTTGGTTTTTTTTTTCCTTTAGCTGGTTCACTCTGAACTGATGATGTTTCGCTTAAAGGAGTGACTTCTTTTGCAGGAATTCCTTTTTCTTCAGGAACATCTTTTGTACCACTGGTACTTGGCACATCGAAACTATCAGGCTTATTCAATGGTTCTGGCACATATCTGCCTTTGCTTTTCCATGAAGTCCTTTCAGATAGACCTACCGTTTCATCAGCATTGTCGATGGGAGCTGACCAGAAGAACTCGTCGCAGCCATCAGCGTTGTCTTCGTTTACAATGGCTGTGAGTTCAGCAGTCTGATGTTCGGTTACGCCTGTGACCTTATACACCTGATTTGGAGTGGTTCTTACCTTTTGGTATACTACAACCTTTTCCGCAAGAATCGGGGACTTTTGTTGGTACAAACGAGCAAACTCCACTGAATTTTCTGAGATGAGATTCTTGTGGTTTTCGGGTTCGCTCTTAACAAATTATGAACAATCAACTGTGTCCTCTACAGAAATTTCACTCATATTGTCGTCCTCATTAAGCTCAGATGCATTTTCAACATCAATTTTATTTTCTGAGCTCAAGTTGGAATTTAATGAGTCAAATTTTTGTATGGTTTCGGTCCTCAATTTCAGTTTATCATTTTCATCCAAAAGGTTTTTAAGCATGTCCTTATGGTCCTTGGACTTTATGAAAGATTCGATTTTGTCTAGTCCATACATGTATGTCGGATTAACTTCTTCAGACGAAATAACACTTTCACAATTATACACTTCAGCATCAATTTCATCCTCCTTAAACTCAAGGAAGGGTAAAATCATGCGATGAATCTTTCGTCTAATTTCACAATCCAAATGAAGCTGAGTGATATTAGTATAATGACGTTTAGCAATCAAACAAAAAACATTTCTCTGTTTTAAAAGCTTTAAAATTGTCTCTTTGCAAATAAATGTTTTCATCTTTTATTTTGATTAACTCCGACTCCTTCAGTTCGATCCACATCCTCCGTTCCTCACTCTTTGAAGATACCCTTCTTATTTGGTCAGTTAGGTTAGAATTGGTGACTCGAGTTTGAGTTAAACTACTGTCTAGATGAGAGATTCTTGAATTAACATTTTTAATTCCTTTTCGTATGAGCATTGTGGGACTTTGAATGAAACAAAAACGGATTGTACCTTCTTGATCAGTTCATCAAGTTCGTTGAACTGCACGCTGAGCGGTTTTGCTGTGAAGCACAAGTTCTCTTGCTCCTTTGCGTCTCCATTCCCACCATCAGTGTTGTATCCCCTCATCTGAGATACATCAGATACCATCAAGAATTTGCCCTCGCTATTCTCATCTTTCGCCACATAAGACTTTCCATGAGAAGGCTGCCTTACTTCATCATCTTCAGAGTCGGTTGACCAGACCTCCACGCCACCGAACTCATCATCAGCTACCGAACCCTACACAATTAAAGCATTCATAGAAGGGTTAGCAGTAGATTTCTTCTTCCTGATCTCATCCAGCTTTTTTAGCAACAAAGCTTCTTCATCTTTTTCATCATCCTTTTCTGCCATTTTCTTGAGGACACAATCTTTCGCATAGTCATTCTTTCCTCCACAGTAATAGCAGCTTACTCCCGAATCTCCTTCAGCTTTCGGTTCCTTCTTTGGTTCTTCTACCTTCGGTTCATCTTTGACCTTTTCAGAACTATAATTTCCCTGCCAATTTCTATTCTTATTTGTGGGAAATCTTTTCTTGATGAACCTCTTGGGGTTTGACACCATCATAGCATAGTCTTCCGAAGTGAGGTCATAGTCCTCCAAGTTGAGGTCTTCTTCTTCCATCACTGCTTTGCTTTTGGACAGAAGGGCCAACGAACCCAAGCTTGAGACCATATTTTTCTCCTGTAACATGATCTTTTCTTGAGATTTCAGGATACCCACTAATTTCGCCAAAGAGTAGGATTTGAATTGCTCATGCGCTTTAACTGTGGACACTATAGCTCTCCACTCAGATCTGAGCCTGTTCAAAAACGTAACCTTCTGCTCAATCAACTTCCTTTCAATGTCATGTTTAATCATCTTGCTAAGAAGATGATTGAAGCGATCGAACGTTTGAGTCACGGTTTCTTGGCTCCCTGCTTGAATTCGCCAACCTCGGACAAGAGTAAGGTTTGAATGGAGTGTTCAAGATCTTCGTCCGTAGAATACAATTCTCGTAGCCTGTCCCATATTTCTTTTGCAGTTGTGCATGAACTCACCAGCCTGAAAGTATCAGATTGAAGAGCGAATCTAATTAATCTCAATGATTTGATATTGCACTGAAATTTATCTTTTTCGTCTTGAGCAATATCTTTAACGTCTTTCAAAAGATCATTATACTCCTTCTGAGTTTTAATAATCCTTGAAGTTGCTGAATGAGCAAAGGGTCCAGAAACTATTGCTTCCCAGATGAGGTATCCATTGTCCTCAGATCCTATAACATAGTCTTCAAAGTGATGCGCCCAGACTTCATAATCATGGGTGTAAAGGATGGGAATCTTCGTTGTTGATCCAATGTTGTTCGAAATATTAATGGGATTGGATTGCATCTCGTCCATGCTTGATCGAATAACCTGTTAAAAGATCAGACTTGTAATGTATTAAATTAGGGAAAAACAATAAATATCGAGTTACGTCAATTATGGGATGACGGCTCAATAAATATCAGTAAATGCGGAATAACCCTAATCGAAACCTTTTTCACAGAAAAGAAGTGTATGAATTACACAGCCTCCCGCTCTGATACCAATTGATAAGTTAAAAACTAACTTGAAGATCGATTAGATCTTTATAACAGGTAAAATAATAAATACGAAAACAGCGAATAACACAAGAATGGATCAAAGTGTGTCGAATGATTGATCAACAATCCTCAACAAAGCTCGATAAAGAACTTCCACTGTAGAGGATTTAGGGTTTACAAGAACGATAAAGAAATAATTTCTGATCTATGTTGATAATCTTTTCTCTCGTTCTACTAATTTGCATGCAAGCATATATATATATATATATATATTTATATTAAACCCTATCAAGCTCTTGGTTGGACAGGCCCAAACCGGAGTTACAAAACTTGGACTAATAACCGAGCCCAATGGACGCAATACATCAAAAATCGCTACCCAACAGAGTTTACCACCATAAACTCTCCCATGGTCTTGAATAATTGATTTAAGGCACTTAGGACAATCACATGTGATTCTAGTTAATTTTCCAAGCCTTGTTATGAATTTAGGACATCTTTTGACACATATTTGGGAGTTTACGGCCTAAGGGCATGATCTATGGCTGTAAACTCTTATTAAGAGGATGTTTGATGTGTTTAAGGTCCCCAAACTATTTTTAGATGGCTCTAGAATTTACCACAAGGCTGCTGGTTAAGTTTGAAGGCATTTGCACATGTAAAAATGAGTTTACTCTCCATTTTTGAGGGGTTTATGGCCCAAGCATGTGCCTTGGCTGTAAACTCCTATTTACTCCTCAAAAATTATGTTTATGATGTTCTAAGGCCAATACCATTATTCTAAAATTCATATCTAAGCCTTGTTTGAGTCTAGGAAGGGTTTAAGGGCTTAAAAACCCTCTAAATTAGTGTTTACGGCCTAGGCACCTTCCAGGGATGTAAACTCATAAACAAGGCTCTAAATCATGTTTCAAGGCATTCTAAACCCATTCCATAAAGTCATCTAGCCATATCTAAGGTCTAATTGTGGTTTGGAAGGGTTTTGTTGCTCCAAAACCCCCCCTTTAAATGAGTTTACGACCTAGGATAGTTCTAGGGCCGTAAACACATGATAATGGTCCTAATCCATAGTTTAAACTCGAATTTGAAGGTTAAAGATGTTACATAACAAGCTAGGGAAGGTACCTTGGTGATTAGAAGCCTTAAACTTGAGATTTGGACCCTTAAACTTGGATTTAGGAGAGAGGTTAGAGAGAGAGAGTAGAGAGAGGAAGCAAAAGCTTCAAATGAATGTTTAAACACGTTTAAATAGGTCCTAAAACTTGGACACGGTGGAATTCTACCCGATACCGGCATTAAACGGGGCTTTTGGTCGCACCCGATTAAGTTTCCGTGACTCGGAGGGAATGTTTCTAAAATTTTTGGAATAAGCATTTTGGGCTAATTTCATGAGTTCCTAACAGGTTTGGACACTCCTAGCATCAATTAAACATATAAGTTTAATTAATTTAACCCAAAAACGACATTGGAACGAATCGATATACGGCGAGTTACGGGTAGAATGGGTTTTCGGCGATGAACAACTTTGGGTTGTTACATTATCCCCCCGTTAGAGGGAATTTCATCCCGATATTCATTGATTACGATACAAGACATGAATTTGAATGAGATACAGATGGATTTGCTGCTTCGGGTTTTCGCGCTCCCAAGTGACATCGGGTCTCCGCTTGACGCCTCAGCGAACCCTCACTATCGGGACGCGTCTTGATTTCGTTAGGTAGATACTTCTCAAAGACCGAGACGTGAAGTATCAGATGGGTGCTACTAAGTTCCGAGGGCAATCGAAGTTTGAAAGTTACGGAATCGATTTCACAAGGGTCGCGAAGGGTCTACTGTATCACGAGGGAAGTAGTTCGCTTTTCCAAAACATTTCATGTTTTCCCCTGGGATAAGGTTTTCAATGGAATACAAACTCAAACAAGAAGGTACATCTTCCTGTGGCAGAGTAGTTATGGGCCCACGGGTATGGCTGCTTTGTTTACTACAAGATCAAGGAAAATGATTTGACTGAAGGGTACCACTACGAACTCGTGGTAATCATATCAAGTCCTGGTCGCTGTATTGGATACATCATCTTCCGGAGGTTTGGCTACGAGGTAGCTACAGGAACTAGATTGATATGAGACTTGACTAGACATTCAGAAAAGAATTCTCGAGGATTCATGGAAAGGCATCAGGGAAAAAGTTACAGACTCCCCGTTTTCCCGAATATCATACGGACGGGGAATGGATGGAAATACTTTCAAAGCTTTGATGCATGAAGAATATGAGGGTTGGGTCAAAGGAAAGATACAAACAGACGACCCTTTCGAAGACAAGAATATCCGTATGAATGAGACTAAGTCATTCCATGCCAAGTTTGCATCAAAGCTTTTCATGAAAGGTTTACCTTTAGATCAAATGGAAAGGGATAACCATCCGAATTAAGGATACGATCTAAGGGTATGACGTTAACGCTTTCTTTCTCACTGGTTGGTCATCTCGATGGTGCACGTTTTGATTATTAACAAAAGATTTAATTTAAAAAGATATTTGAATGAATGTTTAACAAATCCTTTCATCATTGGAATTGAAAAGGATTACGGGCACAAGATTTATCGAAAAGAAGTATACCTGTGGCAACGGTGGGATCGACGGCTGTCCTATCTTGCCCCATAGTTAGGACTCTTTCGGTGTTGCCAGACGTTACTGTTTTTGGACAGTTTCACTTATAGTTCCCGACCTCTCCATAGCTGTAGCAGGTTTGACCGATACCTGCTCCGGAAGCTTGACTAGTTGACGGGGTTGGGGTTTTGCAGGTTCGTGCGAGGTGACCTTCCTGGACACAGCTTCTACAAAACTTTGCACGACAAGGGCCAGGGATGCGATGGTGGTAGTTACATTGGTCACACCACGGGAGGGTACCGACATATCCGGTAACAGGTACTTGAGATGTGGAATTGACAACAGAAACAACAGCAGGAATAGTGGCAGCATGGACTGCCACTATTTGTTGTTTCTTTGAGGGTTCTGGGGAAGACTGACTCTTCTTCTTCTTTCTCCAAAACTTTCTTTTCTCGCCACTCTTTTCTGTTGGCTCGGGAGTGGTGCCTGCTTCCTCTTGATCATCATTGTGATCGATCAAAGTTTGTGCCAGACACTTGGCGCTGTCATAGGTATCTGGCTTTGCTGCTATAACGTTCCCTTTGGTCGGCAGAGTTAATCCCCAGATGAACCTTTCTACCTTTTTTCTTTCCGGGGTAACCATTCCCGGACAGAGGAGTGCCAAGTCGTCAAACCTTGAAGTGTAAGCGGCGATATCGGAACCTTTCATCTTCAGGTTCCATAGCTCATGTTCCAGCTTCTTGATTTCACCCCGAGGGCAATACTCCGCACGTAGTAGTTCCTTCATAACTTCCCATCCCATAGCATTGGCTACAGGTAAAGTCAGGGATTTGACTCGGCCGTTCCACCAAGTCAAAGCCTTATCGGTGAGCGTACAGACGGCAAATTTTACCTTGTCGGATTCCGAACAGGCACAAATCTCAAAGATAGATTCGATTCTCTCTAACCACCGAGTTAGAGCAATGACACCCCCTGTGCCATCGAAGAATGTCGGTTTTGCGTTCCTAAAGTCTTTATAGGAACACTCCTTCCGGTGTACCTGATTACCTTCTTGGTTTTGGTTTTGGGAACCGCCTCCTGAACCATTGGGGTTTAGTTGAGGTAGGAGAGCTGATATGGTGGTAGAAATGGTTGCCTGAAGTGTTTCTAGATCGATTTGAAGAGGAGGTGGTGGCGGCGGAGGGTTGTTGGTGTTCTTTGATCTAGGTATTTTCCTCGGAGGCATCTTGATCTAAAAAGATCAGGAAAGAGAGGATCATAAGTCCTCTGAATTGAATCAAGAAATATGGATCAGGGGATATCTCATCGAGACAGATATAACACTATATTAAGCGATAAAGCAGGAAAGAGTGATCAAGGCAGAAAATTTTATCGCTAGAGGAATGATCAAGGAACAACACGTATACGAGGATTTCTACAAAGGATCAGCTCGAGAAATACTCCCATAGTATTTCATGGTTCGCTGCAGCGACGACTCATTGTTTGGGATATTAGGTAAGTTTTAGGTATGCTGCGTACCACAGTCACTCCCAAGCACATGTTGGCCGTGTCTCGAATGAATATAGTTGGCCAGGCTATATTGATCCTAGACACGACTACATAACTGCCTAGGTTTAACCGCAGTGTACAACACCCATTTACTTATATTTTGTTCTACTTGTAGTTACGGATTTCGACGGTCGGTATACTTGTATACTTTAGAAAATACTTATATTCGTAGAGTATACTTTTAGTTCAGAGCACTTAGGCCCTTTAATGTTTATAGTCTTATACCATGTAAGCTTTGGTATACCAGTTCACTATAAACAAGGGCTCTGATACCAATCTGTCACACCCCGAAAACCGAAGGCGGAAACATTTCCGGGGTTGACTCCATGTTGAGTATCAAATCCGATGCACATAGTAAAGCAGTAATCACAAAACATTACATTACATAATATTGTTTACATCTGTTTGAAAGTAAAGTTGTACAAGTGTTTTACATATGTAATATAAACAAAAGTAAAGACAATTCTTCGGGACGCTCCGTCTTCTCCAAAAGGTTGCGGTGTACCTGTCTATCACTGACCTGAGAATACAAGCAGTTTGAAAATCAGCATAAAGCTGGTGAGTTCATAAGCGGTTTAGTTTTGAAAAGAACGAGTTCCTTTACTTTCTGGAAAAGTTGTTAATCAAGAAAATCCCATATTTTCTTATGAAAACGGTTTGGTTATCCTTTGTTACAATTTCGAAAACGGTTGGTTATGTCGTTCCAGGAAAATCCCATATTTTCCTTTTAGTTTTAGTTATTCGTTTGTTACTTTATCCGTTTATGTGCTGTTGTACTATCCAGGAAAATCCCATATTTTCCTATGTGTTGAGTTGTCTAATAGTATCTAGGTTTGTTACTGGTTGTTATGTTATCCCAGGAAAATCCCATATTTTCCTATGTGCAGTGGTTGATTTCTTAGGTTTGATTTCGATGTAATAGTAATTCCTATATGTGTAGCATTTGTTAAGTATTCTAAACCCTTAGTTATTCTACTTTAGAATGGCTATTATTTACTAATCTAGTTGTATTTTCGAATATTTGAAATCACACAGAAGCGTACATTACGACATTTTCGAAGTTCTGCTGAATTCCAAAAGAGTATATTAGTTATGTATTCGAAGCTCTGTCGACATTCTGAGGCGGTTATATTTGAAACTCAGTAGAGGTCCAGAGGCATATTTACGTATTAAATTCGAAACTTTGGTGACACTCAAGGGGTACACTAATTGTATTTTTGAAGTCTTAGTGTCAACCAAAGGCGTCATTTCGTATTCGTAGTCGTATTCGCATTCGTAGTCGTATTCGCATTCGTAGTCGTATTCGTATTCATAGTCGTATTCATATTCATAGTCGTATTCGTATTCGTATTTGTATTCGTAGTCATATTCGTATTCGTATTCGTATTCGTATTCGTATTCGTATTCGTATTCGTACTAGATTACATTCGTATTCGTAGTCGTATTCGTATTCATACTCGTATTCGTATTCGTACTAGATTACATTTGTATTCGTATTCGTACTAGGTTACATTCGTATTCGTATTCGTACTAGGTTACATTCGTTGATCTTAAATATGATTAGTATGATTTCTTATTCAAAGAGAATGTAGTTATAACACTTTTAAAAGAAATCTATGTTTAACCTGCAATTTGAAACGTCAGTTACCACAAATCTTTGGAAAATCAAAACATTTAGTAAGTAAAACCATTGGGTTGAAAATCAGTTTAAGTACAAAATACACTTGTACTTTTTGCTTGTATTCCCCCCTGAAAACATTGAAAACAGTGAAAAATGGTAGGGGTATGAACTCACCGGACTCGGAAATGTGACGATTTCGGACACTAAACGTCGATTTGGGGCCTGATTACTCGCGATGTCCCTATGTAAAATGAAATAATGTCCATATATATCTAATTAGATTTACAATCACTAATTATATGGAACATTATACACCAATGAGATTAATCACTTCAAAACGAGTGTTTGGAATGACCCGGGTGACATCTACGGACGAGTAATGGCACATGGGACTTGGGATTTGAGTTTACTCCCCAAGAGTAAACATTTTAGGGAGTTTACAACCAAAAAAACACCTACATACATGATTTCACGGCCGTGAACTCATGTTGGTGTGATTTTGAGTGCTTTATGGCTTGTTTGGACTTGGGAAATGTTGGAATGGACTTCTAAAATGCCTTGGATTAATTTAAGGGGACTTATACCATGTTTAAGGGAGTTCACGGCTGTAAACTTGGAGTTTACGGCCGTAAACTCTCCCATGGTCTTGAATAATTGATTTAAGGCACTTAGGACAATCACATGTGATTCTAGTCAATTTTCCAAGCCTTGTTATGAATTTTGGGCCTCTTTTGACACATATTTGGGAGTTTACGGCCTAAGGGCATGATCTATGGCCATAAACTCTTATTAAGAGGATGTTTGATGTGTTTAAGGTCCCCAAACTATTTTTAGATGGCTCTAGAATCTACCACAAGGTTGTTGGTTAAGTTTGAAGGCATTTGGACATGTAAAAATGAGTTTACTCTCCATTTTTGAGGGGTTTACGGCCCAAGCCTGTGCCTTGGCCGTCAAATCCTATTTACTCCTCTAAAATTATGTTTATGATGTTCTAAGGCCAATACCATTATTCTAAAATTCATATCTAAGCCTTGTTTGAGTCTAGGAAGGGTTTAAGGGCTTAAAAACCGTCTAAATTAGTGTTTACGGCCTAGGCACCTTCCAGGGCCGTAAACTCATAAACAAGGCTCTAAATCATGTTTCAAGGCATTCTAAACCCATTCCATAAAGTCATCCAGCCATATCTAAGGTCTAATTGTGGTTTGGAAGGGTTTTGTTGCTCCAAACCCCCCCCCCCCATTAAATGAGTTTACGGCCTAGGATAGTTCTACGGCCGTAAACACATCATAATGGTCCTAATCCATAGTTTAAACTCGAATTTGAAGGTTAAAGAGGTTACATAACAAGCTAGGGAAGGTACCTTGGTGATTAGAAGCCTTAAACTTGAGATTTGGACCCTTAAACTTGGATTTAGGAGAGAGGTTACAGAGAGACAGTAGAGAGAGGAAGCAAAAGCTTCAAATGAATGTTTAAACACGTTTAAATAGGTCCTAAAACTTGGACACGGTGGAATTCTACCCGATACCGGCATTAAACGGGGCTTTTGGTCGCACCCGATTAAGTTTCCGTGACTCGACGGGAATGTTTCTAAAATTTTTGGAATAAGCATTTTGGGCTAATTTCATGAGTTCCTAACAGGTTTGGACACTCCTAGAATCAATTAAACAAATAAGTTTAATTAATTTAACCCAAAAACGACATCGGAACGAATCGATATACGACGAGTTATACGGGTAGAATGGGTTTTCGGCGATGAACAACTTCGGGTTGTTACATCACCGGAGAACAATCACTAAAATTAAACCGTTTGAGTGATTATTATGCCTTTGTTCACCCTCTTAATGCTTTTTCCAAGAAAGAAATCAGTGTCTCCCAAGTATTTCATGGAAAATTTAGATGACAACAATGTTTCATCTTTTTGGTCCTGGTCAATACCAAAAATCAGCTTGTTATCTATATGTAAGCAAATGATCACTCATTCACTAGTAACATCAATAAACCTACTATAAACACATTAGTCAAATCAGTTTAACTTAAAACCAAAGGACAAAAGAACATCATCAAAACTTTGATTCCATTTTTTGGGTGCTTGTTTCAAACCATACAAAGATTTTACAGGTTTACATACTATATGGTCCTTACCGGGCATAACAAAACATTTTTGTTATTGCATGTAAATTTTTCTATCAATTTCACCATTTGAAAAAGGTTGTTTTTGTTGGGTTTTGAGCAATCTAACACTTCCTAAGTGTGCATGCAACCCTAATAAACTTTGGATCTATGTTTGTCTAAATACATGCAAAATAATAATTTTCTAAGGTTCATAACCTATCTAACATGGCATGGGGTACTTTTAAACATAAAATAATTAGATGAGATTACATACCTTTTGATGATGAGTTCAATTCCTAAGGAGTTTGAGGGCCAAGCACCAATAGTGTGAATGCCTCAAATGGAATCACAAATCACCACAAACTCTTGGAAAACTTTGAGAGAGTGTATACGCACATAGAAATCGGTCACACACAAACACATATTCTTTCTAGTTACACTAGTCACACTAGTTACCCTAGTCACCCTAGTGGCCATTTCATGCAACATAAGCATGCTTATATAGTGTACATGATTAGGGTGAAACCCTAATAACCCATGACCATTCCTTTTCCAAGGATCCATGGGTTAAAAGCTCCATGGATCATCCATGGACTTCCATATAAGCCTAGCCCATTAACAAATGAGTGTTAGCCCACACCATATAAAACAATAGCCCACAATTTAATTAGTCTTCCTTTTAATCTCTAAATTAATTCATAATTAATTTAAGACTAAGACTAATTAAATAACATGACTTCATATTAATATATTATAACTTATAATATATTAATAATCATATGTGTATAACTCTCATAAAATTATCCATAAATAGTTTGGATGAAATGCAACCCAAATGGACCATGCCGGGTCGGGTCAAGTATATACCAAATAAGTTATGGACATAGACACCTTATCCAACAGACTCCCACTTGGATAAGTCTAATAACTATATTTGCGTATGTTACTTCAGGAACCAACCAGCAATCGTAGCTCTCGAAAACTCTGTTGAACTATGAAGCGCCATTTTAGATAAGTGATCGTATAATCCTCGGTTCTCATCATATTAGCCGGACAAATACATGGAACAACGTCGTACTTATTGTCCAGTAGTTTGTTTCCCGATTTTCGATTTGTTTGACAAAGAACTTAATCGAACACATCAATTTAGTTCTGACCGGCCGGTACATAGGTCACAACAAAATCATCGAGGGGCCCAGATATCGCTTCTATTTCTAGAAGGAACAGATAAACTTCGACTCATATGCTTATTCTACTACTTGTTGAATTGTACACAAAGGCACGTTTTATAACATCAAGTTACTGATGTGTTTACGTGCAATCAATGCACCACCAACTCATAGGTAACAACTCATATCTCTAGGTTTGAAGATTTATATGATATTACCGTCTCACGATCACTCGAGATAAATTCCATGAAGTGATACAAGTGAGCGTGGGTTTATTCCAATACTCATAACTTATGAGCACTCATGAATGTTGTAGCAACCATTGCTATGACTAAACCCATTTAGCCATCTACAAACTCGATTCATGACAGTCTTGATTCATACCTACTTCCAACATATGAACGACTGTGGAGTGTTTAAATAACTTAGTCATTCGGAAAGAATAACCTCACTATTTTGCAAGTCAAAACATGCAAAGTGAAACACAATAATAATCGAATCCAATATGGTCTCAGAAACCTTTTGAATATAAATAGAACCACCTTTTATTTATCACCATATTGATTACACATTATTCATTGTACAATGTTTCAAACAATCAACTTAAGACTTGAATAAAAACAACAGTCGTCCCATGCTCCTAGCATGTACACTTTGTTTTTCTAAACAATAGTTATGCCATACTCCAAGTATGCACACTATGTTTGTCTATGATCCTTACATTGTGATGTAGATCAATTGAACATGATTCCAATGATACTCATTTCACAATCCCAAATCCTTATTGTAAATGTGAGAATCCCCGATTCCTATCATTTACCAAAAAATCTGTTAGATTTTAAACTTTTATACAATGTTTCTCTTGTAACGATTATGCACAAAGTCACCAAAACCTTGTCACCAGTCATTATAGAGTATTCCAAAGAAGGTCAACTTCTATGGAACGGAAGTCTCATATTCAAAGTACATTGCTTTGAACATCCTTCTTGCATTAAGGTTTTCTAATCTTACATAGATTGAATAACTTCCACCTATGGAGACATTTCCATAGTCCCATTTTGACTATCACTTCCGAACAAGAGTTACTTCTTTTCAGAATATGTCAATATGGTCCTTTCCGACAACTTACATCATACTTCCAACTTTCCCTGAGCAACCAATCTTTGGTGAACCTCAGATTGTCCTCGACAATTGCTTAATCACTTTAGTCATATCCAGTTCTAGACTTTTCCCTTCTCAATACCTTAAGCATTTGGAAAATTTAGAAAAGATGAATATTATAGCACATGCAATCGATCCTATATCTGAAGCATATGGGACACGATTCATGATTTCTCACATAAAGACATGATACTAGACCAGTCTTTTGCTACAATATTTTTTTATTTGCCATGTTTTCAAAATTAACTATGAAGAGGGATGCCGTAGTCATAATTGAATTTTGAGAACGCAATATATATAGAATTTCCTTAAGTCGAACCATTCAGACATAAAATTCATATATATGTCCTTGACTAAAGATGATTAAAATCTCAATCTAAGCTTTAGAATTCAAACGAAGTAGAATTTCCTCTCCCTTAATTATAGCAAAACGACTTTTTCAACCCCTGCAACTTCATGAATTGAAACTTTTGTTTTCTATAATTAACATTGCTAACTTGCAACACTAAACGTAATAATCATGCTCCCACTAACATGATGATTATCAGCATAACACTTATGCTCCCACTAGCTCTGACATATTTCCAGAAATCTACTGGACTTCTAAAATTTAGATTCATACACCCTTTCTTAGATAGCTCACATGTGTGTCTAAACAATTTTTAGGACTATGAAAAGGGATTCCGTAATCATAGTCTCAATTGCTTAGGCATTTGCCATTTCTCACAAGTCCATGTTAGTGTGCCGGTTAACCACACGCGCTCCACTAACGACTTTTGAAAATGCAAATAACACAATTGATATCTATGTAAAATCTACTTAGTGAAAGCGTTTCCTCACCATCATTTTCATGAATCGGAGAGAAACCTTATGACACTTAGATTTTATAGTGTATGAGTTCCTATCCATGTGAATTTGTCAAAACCATAATCACAAGATAAGGTTAGTGACAAATTCAGCCTTACATGGATTAAACTTGTTCAGTCTTAGTTTCTTGTCACCTTGGTAGCACAAGGCCCACCAATGCTTCCAAGTTGAACTCTGATAACTCACATGCAAATTCAACTTATTTGAAGTAGGTACAGAAATAAGAATTATGTCAACACGATAGGTTGCAAACCTTAAGTCGTGTGCTAGTGATAAATTACAGGTTTTACTCTTGATTAAATCTTGAAACTCTTTAAGGATCTTTAAGGCTCCCACTGTCCTCTTGACATATAAGTTTCTCCAGTCAAGAACCATTCCTTGACAAAACAAATATTCAAGGGATAGTGCGGATTCTTATCAAGACTAACACTTCACACAATTGGTCTTAGTTGGTCTTTGTCTCATCCAAGACATCACAACTTACCAATATCAAATGTACAAGAGTAGAAAACATTTTACTCTTACATTTTACTAGTGTTAATAAATCTTTCTTTATGTCACTCAAAGTTACAATCTTGGAGTATGACTCTAAGAATTGTTTTGGAACGAAGTATGACTCATCTTCTTGATTTTAACCAATCTAACAATTCATGACCTCTCTTCTTAGCCACAACAATGCACTAAGACGTCCTTAGAGTATGAATTTGTGATATGGTTTCATAATCATTAAGATGATCATGAAATACGATACTAAAGTACTCTCCCATCCTTTCAGATTTGAGAAACTCTTATCTTTCTGCCCAATTTGATTCTTCTCATATGTTTTGTCATACATTGTAGCCTTTCCAATGTTACAGAATTATACTTAACCTCATAAGTATAATCATATTTACTAATCTTTAGTAAATCATGACAAATCAATCTTTGTGGTGGACCTTGACCAACGCACACCCAGTGTGCCTAATTCCTTAGTCCTTCAATTGACTCGCATATACATGTGATCAAAGAATTAGTCTTAATTTTCAAAGATGAAAATTCTCATTCATCATACAATACAACTTGTATGATTTCAAGTTTCTGTCCAATTGAAACTTGGGTGATGAAAACTTTCTTCATTCGGTAAATTCAGACGCTACCACAAATGGAGGAATCAAATCCACTTCCAATATTGCTATTACTGGAAACATATAAGCAACAATTTTCCACAGATGCCATTGTAAGGATATTTTTAAAATAAATAAAATTAAAACCTTTTTTTTTCTTTTATTTTAAAACTTTGCGGAAAAACTTATCCTTACAATCCACATGAAAACCTTGTTGTTATCTATTCCTAAGTAATATATCATAACTCTTAAGCAACAGCTCAAAATTCTGATCACCGAACCATGCGATCGAAACCCACCTTCGCAATCAGAATCAACATATACTTACTTTAAGCTTCCTATCTTTTCTTTGATTCTTAAAAACATCAGCATGTGACCCATTCACATTATGTAATAAGAATCTCCAAATAGGAACTTAATAGAGTTAGACAGTGGACTTTACCCGAAGTAGAGTCAAACCTCTTGACTTGATCAACCTTATGACCTTTCAGGTGAATAGGGCAGCTTCGCAACCAATGCCCCTTACTTTGGCAACAAAACACATGGACCCTTTGGTAATGGCACATGAGACTATCTAAGACTTAGCCTTTCTCTTTACCATTTGGTCAACCGAGTTGACTATAGCCGATCCATTTCCATTGGGAAGAGAAAACGTTTTCTAGATATCCAATGCTACCATTGTCAATGTCCATTTAAGACTTGGGAAGTTGTTCTTTTAATCAAATTTGCTTTACTAGTGTTCCAAATCATTGCTGATTCCACAACACCAAGCAAATAGATAACATCATTAAGGGTCATGTCATAGTCTGTCTCATAGTAGTCCCAAAGAGACTCACTATGTTACTAAGAAAGTGATTGGACATCCAACTTTCACGAGACTTTGACACCCAACTGTCCCGGCTTGTCAATATGTGACTTTATCTCCAAGATGTGAGCACACATAGACTATGCTTGCCAATAGGGATTGAGTGACTTTAAACTTTTCAAGAACTTGTGGGTGAGGGAGAATAATTGGAGGAGGTGGAGGAAGTGAAGCATGATGTTGAGGGACACCATCTTTAAGAGATTTGGGAAGATCATAGTTGTCTGAACCAGACATCTATAATGGGAGAAAATCAAGTTAGTTGATTCAAAATCTTTAATATAACACCCAATATGAAATATTAAGGCTAGGACCCAACACAATATTTTATAATTTGGGAGAGGGATGCCGTAATCCAAGCTATAAAATATTTGAAGGTAGGCGAATGACGATTCACCAATTTCCACCATGAAAAATGAAATAATTTATTAGGTTTTAATTGGATTTGAAATTCCTAGATCTTTTGAGATTCATTGAACTTTTCAATGGCATGTTTCAATCTCGAGTGTGCCCTCTCAAATTTTGTGACTGGGATGCCGAGGATCACAAAACAAGGTGTGAATAACCATACCAATTCACTTGGTACCCTTAATATTATCACCCAATCAATGTGCCGGTTAACCACACACGCTCCATTGATCTATGACAAACATTAAGTCACCCTTCGTGATCCTTACTAGTCCAAGTTAGTGTGCCGATTAACCACACACGCTCCACCAACGACATGGTAAGGTACAAAGTGTGAATTCCATGGGCTAGCACCAAATTCACATTTTTCCTAAAGCAACTAAGATTGGGAATTAAATAAAAAATATTTAGTTACTTTATAATAATCATTATACTTTTAATGAGAATTTAAAGTCATTGTCCTACCCGTTCGGCTAACGACCCTCCACCGATCAAGCAAGCGGTGGGTGAGAGTGGACACCCATTAAGTCGCCATTTTATAGGCAACAACCTTATACCCACCTTATAGACCGGCTTCGTGAATGAGACCTACTAACGGTAAAACGACTTGTTCTTATACATATATATAATAATTAACCATTAATGTTATAAATAGTATAAGTGTTGAATTTTAACTTTTAAAATTCTAAGTGTTGGAATTAAAGTTTATTAAAGTGTGTGAAACTTTTCCAAATTCCAAAACTTGAGGGCAAGTTTTGAAACTATTCAAAACTAATTAATTCCATGATTTATGTGTTTAAAGTAGTTTTAATCCAAAAACTCTTCCAGTTCCATAACTTGAGGACAAGTTATGGAAGACTTTAAACTAATAAAAGAATTACTTTTCTTTATTTTATAACTTATGGAATTAATTAAGGTTACACTTTATTTATATATTTATTAATGAAGTGACTCTTGAACCTCCATAACTTAAGGACAAGACTCTTCATCTTTTGTAACCATCCAAGACTTTTCATTTCATAACTTATGAATTAAAGGTTCATAAAAATGAAGACTCTTCATTTTCATGTAACTTATGTGTTTTAAGTGTGTGTTAAATAAAAGTGACCTTTGGATATCCATAACTTGAGGACAAATTATGGACTCCATTAAAACACATAAATGATCAAGAATTAATTCTAAACAATTCAGCAAATAATTCCTATCATCTTCTAAATTCATAAGAACATGAACATGATCATCAAAATTTCAAGAATTATATGAACACATAAAATCATGGAATTTTGATTATAACTTTGAAATTGGTCCACCATCATCATTACCACATCAAAAACAGGTTTTATGAGTCCAAAACAGTTTAAGGTAATGATTCTAGACCAATTCCAGCACCAAAACCCGAAGATATGCTGTCTGGGGGTCTAACTCGTCGAGTGCATGAACCAACTCGCCGAGTTGGATGAGTTTTGCCTTGGACTCGTCGAGTCCCTTCATGGACTCGGCGAGTCGGCTGTGCAGACAGCATAAAATCTTCGATTTTCAGCAATTTGCATCAAGTATTCAAGAAAACAAGCCTAGGCTCTGATACCACTGTTGGGTTTTGAGCAATCTAACACTTCCTATGTGTGCATGCAACCCTAATAAACCTTGGATCTATGTTTGTCTAAATACATGCAAAATAATAATTTTCCAAGGTTCATAACCTATCTAACATGGCATGGAGTACTTTTAAACATAAAAGAATTAGATGAGATTACATACCTTTTGATGATGAGTTCAATTCCTAAGGAGTTTGAGGGCCAAGCACCAATAGTGTGAATGCCTCAAATGGAATCACAAATCACCACAAACTCTTGGAAAACTTTGAGAGAGTGTATACACACATAGAAATCGGTCACACACAAACCCATATTCTTTCTAGTTACACTAGTCACACTAGTGGCCATTTCATGCAACATAAGCATGCTTATATAGTGTACATGATTACGTGAAACCCTAATAACCCATGACCTTTCCTTTTCCAAGGATCCATGGGTTAAAAGCTCCATGGATCATCCATGGACTTCCATATAAGCCTAGCCCATTAACAAATGAGTGTTAGCCCACACCATATAAAACAATAGCCCACAATTTAATTAGTCTTCCTTTTAATCTCTAAATTAATTCATAATTAATTTAAGACTAAGACTAATTAAATAACATGACTTCATATTAATATATTATAACTTATAATATATTAATAATCATATGTGTATAACTCTCATAAAATTATCCATAAATAGTTTGGATGAAATGCAACCCAAATGGACCATGCCGGGTCGGGTCAAGTATATACCAAATAAGTTATGGACTTAGACACCTTATCCAACAGTTTTAATATCCATTTGATTGGTAATCAGGTTGTAAATACTTGCTAAGGAAACTAACAATTTAATAGTAAAAATATACACAATTGGACCATATGTATCAAAATAATCAACATTGGGTTTTTGGCTAAAACCCTGCATGACCATTCAGGCTTTAAACTTGGAAATAATCCCATCAAAATTCATTTCCTTTTGAAAATCCATTTTCAACTAAGTGGTTTCGAATTTGAAGGCAAATTATACAACACCCAAGTGTTATTTTCAAGAATTGATGACATTTCATCACCAATTGAATCCTTCTAAAAGATAATATATCGAGACTCATTGGCTTCTTGAAAATTCGTAGGATCATCTACAATACGAAGAGTATTGAAAACCAATTTTGTGCCTTGAACCTTCAACCAACAACCGTTGGAAGTTGCAACCAAATTCTTTTTTAATTCAGCCTCTTTTGCTTTTTTGAAGCTCACGTGTTCCAGGGAAAACAGCAACATCTGAACTTTTTGGATTTTACACTTCATTAGTGCCAAAAGTCAGATCCTTTTAGATTTTATTCAATAATCAATTTCGAAAAACACTAGAAACGACAACGAAAGCTTTATAATTGTGAATAAACTTAAATTTTATTTTAACCCACCAAACATCATTTTGCAGACGTGGAAAGATTGTAACAACCATCAGAAAAAAAAAGAATACAACCTTTGAAGTCTTTAATTCCTCTTAGGATGTTGGAAGTTGATGAAGAATTTAGATGTAGAACTCCACCTATGTCGAAACACCAACAATAGCTCAACTTGATATAGATGTTAGTCCTTCTTGTGATAATGGGAATACTCTTAATCTAATAAGAACAAAAACAACTTTTTGTCTTGAGGAGACTTCAACTATCAACCTTTTCTCTACTAATAACGTAACACGTTAATTGAAAGAGAAAAGTGGTAGAGAGAGGAGGTGAATGCATGGAATTCACTAGCCAAAGAAATGAGATCAAAATCCTTTTAAAATCCTTTCAAGAGTCATCTTTATTCATTGAGTCTTTTGACATTCCATCCCACGCTTTTAATGCTTAAAAGCACATGGAATAAGAACTATTGAACAAATAATAAAAAATTCAACCTTTTCTACTTCTCTTTACCTTATATCCATGACTTTTATGAGAAAAAGCAACTTTTTGTCTTGAGGAGACTTCAACTATCAACATTTTCTCTACTAATAACGTAACACTTTAATTGAAAGAGAAAAATGGTAGAGAGAGGAAGTGAATGCATGGAATTCACTAGCCAAAGAAATGAGATCAAAATCCTTTTAAAATCCTTTCAAGAGTCATCTTTATTCATTGAGTCTTTTGACATTCCATCCCTTGCTTTTAATGCTTAAAAGCACATGGAATAAGAACTATTGAACAAATACTAAACAATTCAACCTTTTCTACTTCTCCTTACCTTATAGCCATGACTTTTATGAGAAAAAGCAACAGAAAAATGCAGCCATGCATGTTTGTGTCATATGACTCTTAAATCCTTCTAAAAGACTCATACCTTTCATGTATTACCCTTACCTTGTCCATTCTTTAATCATTGAGAGAAAACATGCTTCAAAATCATGTTATTCTTATTAAAATAAGCATTGAGGACAAGAAATTGTCATTAGAATTTGACTTTCAAATTAGAAGTGAAATGGATGTTAGTTTCTATTCTTTATTTTTAAATCATTTGTATCTAGTTTATATATAATAGAACCCTTAGACACACACACACACACACACACACACACATATATATATATATATATATGCAAAGGAATCTTGCATCTTGATTTCTTTCAAGATATCGTCAACATATGCATAAAGATTTGAATATTTAATGTTCATCTTTTCATATCTCCGTAGATTTTATATTCTGAGAATGTATTTTGTCTTTCTTAAGTCTCTCATATTAGAAAATACTTTCTAAGTCAAAGCAAAATGGCTTTGCATAGTTGGAATGTAGTTTATCATGATTAAGTAGTGTTACTTATACAAGATTAGGAATATCACTAGGCTCCTACTTGTTTTTAGTAAAGACAAATGTCATCTTCATTTTGATGAAAAAAACTACTTTATGTTTCCTTATTAAAATGATGATTCAAACCTTGTGATGTTTTCTTTACATCTATAAATGGATCTCAAAAGGTTATATATTCTGTTAGGATATCTTGGTTTCAAAAGACCTCTAGGCTAAACTATATACACATCCTCAAGTAGGTATCTACTACTAAGGAAAGTAGTTTTCTTGAAATCTATTTTCCATATCTCATAATCATCATAAGTAGTCATGGTAAATAATATCTTTGTTGATCTAATGACATATACTTAAGAAAAGGTTTGGCCATAGTTAATGACATGAGCATGGGTAAAACCTTTTACAACAAATCTTGCTAAATGTGTATAGATCTCCATGTTTGTACTTTTTCTAAAAGAATCACTTACTACTTTAGTCATGCTATAGGGAAGAAGAATAATCAAGTCTATACTTGATTATTATACATGTATTGTATCTCAGTGTTCATGACTCTAACTCACTCATTTGATTCTAAATCTAATATAGCATTTTGGTAGTTGATGGATTTCCCAGAAACAATCAAGAAGAACCCACAATGAAATATTTCATATTGCTCAAGTTAGATGATTTCTACCATATATGTAAGCAATTTGTTTTTCTGAATGGCTATTATTCATATTCAACAATCTCTTTTTGAAAACTAGTGCACAATTTTGCTACATCAAGTTGTGGTTCTTAAGCTGCTTCAAGTTCCATGTGCCTTCCATTTGTTTAGTCATTAGAAGCTTGTGTTCTTAAAACTTAGCTTTCAGAGGAATAAGTGACCTTATTCTTGTTGACTTTGTAAATAATAATCTAAATAACCTTTGAATATTCTAAAAATATGTATCAAGTAGATTTTAGGTCTAAAAGCTTTACTCCTATATAGGCTTCAAGTTCTCAGAACATTAAGTAAGACGAGGACACATCCTTTCCATACTAAATCTTATAAAAAAGTTTATCTACTTCTTACTTTGTGTGTGTATTCAAAATACAAGTAATAGTGATTAAGGTATATCCCGAAAGAAAATGATAAAGGATGTAACACCAGATCCTTGCAAGTAAATTCCTTCCTTTTATTTTAAAATTTTGATTTTAGATGTGTATCTACGTAAGGCGTACATAGCCTACTACACGTTGCGTAGAAGGGTATCTTGGAGACGTGGTTTTAATGATCTACACAGTGCATAGATCTATGTACGCAACGCGTACCTGCCTAGAGCCCAAACCCTAATTTCGGGATTTTAAGCCCTATTTAAGGGGTCTAACTCTCTAGAGGCCCTTCTATTCCCAGTCTACATTTCCCTAAACGTTCCTTTTGAAACTCTAGTTCACTTTTAGTGTATTTGTGAGCTTAAGATTGTATTTACGTGCATTGGAAGAAACAAGAAGGTGGTGGAGTTGCTTAGAAGCTTGAATCAGCTTTGGATCCAAAAGTTCATTCCCTTCATCGATCTCTAGGAGGTATAAAGTCTCCACCATTATGAAATTTTATGATAGATCTAGTTTATGCTAAAGAATTTTCATGTTTTGTCCCCATAACCTTGGTTCTTATGAGTATGAACTACTTTCAGACATCAGGGTATCATTTCTAGTAGATTTCGGAGTTGTTAAGTCATAAAAATGAGAGCTTTGTGACTCTAATTCATCCATGCATGAGTCTCTAGAGCTTGTAGTGACTTATTGGACTTAGGTTATGAGTTTGTGCACTTGGTATGCACGCAAATGGATAAAGTCAGTGACTTTATCTATTATGACGTCCATCTATATTAAGTTAAGGATTTTGGGAGCACATGAGGCGTAATTCTTTTTTACGCATCGTGTAGCCTTATTTTTCACCGTTTTTTGCCACCTTAGGCTCTACACAAGGCATAGAGCTATTATGCATGGCGTAATTTAGTTGAATGTTGCCTTTTGACTTTTTGACCGTTGACCATTGACTTTGACCAAGTTTGACTTTAGGTCATTTTGGCTATTTTGAGTAGTGGATTAAGTCTTGTTCCATATAATGTGACATGTAGTGTCATCGTTTAGAGCAGTGATCAGTTCAGTCATCTTTTTAGCCTTGAGATGAGTTATCCTCACAGTACTCATGGGTCGAAGGCACCAATATCGGCCCACTAGGTTTTGTTATTTATCCTAGTATATATGATGTTTCTATGTTGTAGTGATCTACTAGTTTTATAGATTTGTATGATTTCATGTACTTGTTGATGTTTGTTTATCTGTTACTGTAACATCCCAAATTTCCAATAAAATTTTAAATTTTTAAGTAACAAAATCATTTCCATAAAATATAAAATTCCAATCAAATTTGTTTTCAAAATCCATAACATCAAACAATTTATTCATAATATTAGAGCGCCCTCAATAAAAATGCCAGAGAGTGCATGTCGTGCCATCACGCCGGGCTTTGGCCCTTAGATCCTGAAGTACCTGAAATAACCAACAAACTGTAAGCTAACGCTTAGTGAGTTCCCCATAACATACCCCACACAATCCACATAATCACATAAACCATATCATCCCTATAAGCTACATAAGCCATGCATATAAACATATAAGGATGCCATAGAAACCCACTGCCATGGGAACCCCCACATGGTATTAATCTTAACTACTTGCCATGGGAACCCCCACATGGTCCTCACTAATTGCCATGGGAACCCCATGTGGTCTTCACTAACTGCCATGGGAACCCCCACATGGTCTTAGCTAGTCAAGAAAATATCATACCAGCTAAACATGCAAGCATACTAGGTTGCCATGGAAACCCTTCAAGGTCTTACACTGAATGCGATGGGAACCCCCACATGGTCTTAGTCCACTGCCATGGGAACCCCCACATGGTCTTAGCTAACCAAGGAAATAGCATTTCAGCTAAACATACAAATACTAGGTTGCCATGGAAACCCTCTGTGACAACCCAAAATTTCTATTATGTGCAAACATATCAAGTCAATAGAAGTCAAAATAGTTGCTGTTAATTTTCAGACTTTTTAGAATAAGTTTGAGTATTTCAAGATTCACACTATAGAGATATCAGGAGAAAGGATGCACTAGGGTTATTGTGCAACACTATTATTCCAAAACTCTAAGAAATTAAAGTTTACTGCCTGAATAAAATATTTTCTGCCCAAAACCCTAAATTTGGGAGTATATGTATGAGAACTTATCATTATTTACACTTTTTCCAAAAACTCAAGATCCAAACCCATTTCTCTCTCAAGTATCATCCAAAAGATTTTCAAGATCTTCAAACTAGTAAGTGATTCTAGCTTTATTAAGTGATTATATGGCTTAATATAGTGTTTTAACACTCTTCTAACCGTGCAATCATTCTAGAAGGTTGATTCTTCCTTTTTCACCAAGAACACACACTAGTATTCTTGGACTTTTAGCTCATTTCAAGCTTCAATATAGTAAGTACTTCTATCCTAGAGTCTTATAAAGCTTGTTATACATCTTTACATCAAGAAAATGTCCCAAGAACACCAAGAACAAGGTGTTCACGGTTCAAGAAGTTCTTGAACCGTAAACACCAAGTAAAGGTGTCAAAGTGTGCTTAGTCCCTTCCTTAGCCTTGAAAACTACTCTAGACTCCTACCTTAATGTGTTAAGGACTTGAAAACATCAAAATACCATCATCCATGGGGGTTTACGACCGTAAACACAATAGGAAATGGTCTTTGGACCGTAAACTCCAATTAGGAGTGAATTGGTGCCCTAACTTCTTCCATAGGCTTATACTTCAAGTGGAAACACTTCTAAGGACTTATAAACCTTCAAATCAACAAATGGTCAAAAGAGTAGGAGTTTACGGCCGTAAACTCAAGGGTTTACGACCGTAAACTCAATGAGTTGTGGTCAAGAAAGCGTAAACTCCAAAAGGGGTTCCCTTGAACCCTAAACCCAATAGCTTGTCCTACAACACTTAGATGCACTCCAAGGGACTTATAACACCTATATAAGGTGTTTTACATGTCTTAGGATGTCTTAACTTTGTTAATTAGTGGTTTAAAGTCTAATTGGATACATATATGTGTGATTATATGTTAACTAGGATCTTGTGTGTGTACAAGTCTTCACTTGACACTTAGCATCCTACGTCAGTCAATACATTCAAACCCTCAACTACAGGTGAGTTCATACCCCTAAATCAATCTTTTAAATGTTTTTAAATGCTTTAAATGGGGGGGGGGAATACAGGTTGAATCATGCTAGTTATTATATTAATTATGTGATGAATAACCAGCATACTAAAGGATTTACTACACTTTAAGCTATTTTACCAAACAGATTTCTGTAAATGGCTTTCCAAAATGTTTTACAAAATGACATCAAGTCATCTTTCTTAGTTGTTAAACTTTACAAAGGTTTTTACAAAACTCTGTTATACTTTGTTATCAAAGTATATACTTTTGAAATGCTTTATAAAATGACATCAAGTCATTACTATTTATTTATTGTTCAAAACCCTTAAATGTTTTACAAAACTTCTTTTATACTTTAAATTGTTAAATGCATGCCTAGATATGTATAGTTATATAAGTAATGTTTGAAGGACTTAGGAAGGCTAACCCGCTTTATTTCCTTTTCCCCGTTGGGATGTGGTCTGGTAGGGTATCGAGTATCCATCCAAAGGTCGTTTAACTATCAGTTATATATCATGTATACATATAGAGACATTAAAGTTCCATCAGTCACTTCAATACCTTTGGGTAGCATAGGTATACTTGGATTATACATGTTCATTACTAGTAACTATAATATGTATAGTTAGGAAATACCACTTTCCATTCCTAGTACGAGGAATCACACAAGAGTCAGTTCACTCATGATTCCATACGAATACATGTTGTTTGTAGAGATACACTTACTTGGATACACTCGCTATCACAACCCAAAACCGGAACGGCGGAAACGTTCTGGGGTGGATGACGTCATGTCAAGTATCACAACATATGCAGTATAGTAATCAAAGTACAACAATCATTGCATTAATAGTAATAGTTTTACATAAGTTACATTTTATAGAGACATAAAAATAATATAAAGACTAGTATAGATGCAGCTCGGCTCTAGGCTGGCTTCACAAAAGCTCCCGGAGTGTACCTGTCTATTGCTGACCTGAGAATAGAAGTTATTTTGAAAGCGAGTATCAGCATTTTTATAAATGCTGGTGAGTTCATAAGTAATTAGTGTCATTTGTGTAAGTAACCATTTTATTCAAAATAACTTTATGAAAAGTAGTAGTTTAGAATCTACAATGTATTAGCGCCCTTTCCAGAAAATCCTATATTTTCTAAACAAAAGCATTCTTCTACCATGACTCGACAGAGGTATGTTGTAAAAGTAATTTTCCCTTAAACACTATCATTACCAAAATACGGTATTTGACTTTAAAGAGAGTAGGAGAATGTCACTAGTAGAATACTAGGGGAAAATAACATATGCCTCAGCAGAAATACTGCTGACTAAGGCAAAAGAGATCATAGACTCCAGGAGAGTATCGAATGAATGATACACCTGGCTCAGTCTAACAAAAGGAAACACAGACCCCAGACGGTATCAAATGTACGATACGGCTAGCAAGGTCTAAAACAAAGAAACATAGACCCCAGACACTATCAAATGAAAGATACAGCTAGCAAGGTCTAAAATAGAGAAACACAGACCCCAGACAGTATCAAATGAAAGATACAGCTAGCAAGGTCTAAAACAAAGGGAAAGTCCTAAGTGGGTTGTTTCAAGAATACAGTGTTAGATTCTCGTTACCTTAAGGCCATGAATTATACGGTAAACATGGAGATAGTCGTAACCATACTGATTGACACTAGAGTACTTGACGCCCTACAAGCGTCGGAATAACTATGACATTTGTCATCCCTTGGCTTGGTAGGTCATGGACTGTAGCTAGCAGTCAGGGTGCGGGAGTGTCAGTCCCATATAGATCTATACACACAATTCCCTCTCTCCCTACAGGAGACTCTGGTTACCAACTCGACGACGGGGAGATCTGTGTCTTGAAGATGCATCTCGTATTCTAAATTCTATTAGAGGCGCTGGAGAAATGATATAGACTCGCGTATGAACTGACTCCTGAGGAATTCTTGTACTAGAAAGAGTGAATAGAACCTCTTAACTATTCCTATAATAGTTACTAGTGTCTCTGATATATGAATGATGAATGGAAGGATGCCCTTGCTACCCAAGGGAAATGAACTGGCAGATGTAAACCTTTATGTCTATACGTGTATACATGATATATAATTAATGTTTAAACGACCTTCGGACGGATATCCGATACCCACCAGACCACATCCAAACGAGGAAAAGGAAATAGGGCCAATTAGCCTTCCTAAGTCTTTTAAACATTATTTATATAAGTATACAAGTACAGGCATGCATTTAACGAAGTAGAAACATAGAAGTATAGAAGAAAACTTTGGTAAAACCCTTGGAAAACCTTTAAAAATACGAATTTACGACTTGATATAGTTATGTAAAATAAGCTTTGAAAACCGTTCATAAACACATTTATAATTTGATAACACAATATAAGTAAAGAAAACCTTTGTTTAAGACGCTACTGTAACTGGTTTAGAAGTAAAACATACAACATGAGAGATAATTTGAGAAAAGATTTAAACAAGTAAAAACATTTTGGAAAACTATCTACAATATTATACTTGGTAAAACAACTGAAAGTGTGATAAATCCTTGTGCACGCGGGTTATTAATCACATATGATTGATATGATAACTGGCATGTTTTAACTTGTATTCCCCCCCCCCCATAAAAGCATGTAAAAACATTTAAAAGGTTAATTCACGGGTATGAACTCACTTGTTGTAAGTGGATCAGGTGGAGGTGCCGGTTGGGTGCTCGGTGTCAAATGAAGACTTGAACACACTTAGTGACCTATTAACATATGATGACATATGTTTACATGAAATTAGTAAATATAATACTAATTAAGCACGTATACGCATCCTAAAGTGCAGAAAACACTTTGGTTAAGTGCTAGGAGTGTCCCGGGTAACATCTAATGGAGTGTATGGCCTAGATATGGAGTTTACTTTTCAAGAGTAAACTCTTTATAGAGTTTACGGACCTAAGACCAGATCCCCATGAGTTTACGGCCGTAAGCTCATGGGTGGTGTGCTCTTTGATGCTAAAAGGTCTTCTATCACTTGTAAGTTTAGCTAAGTTCACATTGAGGGCATAGGAAGTGGTTTAGGCTCCAAATGGACCATTTTAGAGAGTTTACGGCAGTAAACATGGAGTTTACGGCCATAAACTCTCACTTGGTCAATCTCTTCATGAATTTAGGTCTTAAATGGTAGGAAATAAAGTTCTATGCATTTTTCCAAGTCAAATGAAGAAGTTAGGGCATCATTTGGGCACTCTTTGGGAGTTTACAGCCCATGGACCAATCCTAGAGGGGTTTACGGCCGTAAACTCCTAAGTTCAAGGTTTATTTAATGTTTAAAGCCCCTACCTCACTTGTGGTTGATTCTAGACATTTTTCTAGGCCATAGGGGGTATTTGAGGGCATTTCTAACACCTTTATAGGTGTTCATGTCCTATGAAGAGGGGTTTATGGTCCAAGAGTGTTCTTGGGCCATAAACTCATGTTTACTCTCCAAAATTCAAGGTTTTAGTGTTCTAAGCTCGAAGGTGTAAGTCCACAAGTCATATCTAAGCCTTAGGGGTAATTTAGAGGGGTTTTGGGGCTTAAAAACCCCACTTAAGGATGTTCACGGTCCAAGAGTGTTCTTGGGCCGTAAACACATGAATTGGCCCCTATTTGATGTCTTAAACACGAATTTTCATGTTAACCAAGCTAC
Organism: Lactuca serriola; assembly: GCF_051521515.1. Classification (NCBI taxonomy): domain Eukaryota; kingdom Viridiplantae; phylum Streptophyta; class Magnoliopsida; order Asterales; family Asteraceae; genus Lactuca; species Lactuca serriola. The sequence continues at coordinate 118,484,088 of NC_136414.1, read as the reverse complement.
ACAACAAGTTAGGATAGATTACTTACTAGTTTGGGCCTCGAAACGGGCGTTTTGGGTCGAAAGCAAGTTGTAGAGAGAGAGTGGAAAGTCTCAAATGGACTCCACTCACCCTTATATAGGGGTTTGAGTTGGGGCTCAGTGGAAATCTACACGATACTGACGTTAAACGGGGCTTTTGGTCGCACTCGATTAAATGGTCGTATTTTGACTTGGTTGAAACTAAAACTTTTCAAGGGATTAATGAGGGTGTTTCTAATTTGTTTCAACCCTTACTAAGTCATTTAAAAAGTCTCAAATTAATTAACCAGTCCAAAAGGTTAACGAACAGTTTAATAAAGTGAGGCTTATTAACGGAAGGAGGGGTTAAAAATGACAGAAAAAATTTCGGGTTGTCACATCATCCCCCCGTTAGAGGGAATTTTGTCCCGAAATTCAGGTTTAGGCAAGAAAGTAATCATAAACAATCGGTTAGAGGTATGAGGATACTTCCTATTCGGTTTTTCCTCGCACTCCTAAGCGAACTCTGGTCTGTGCTTGTCATTCCAACAAACCTTCACTTACGGGATGCGGATTCCGTCTTGTGTAGTTAGCGATTTCCTACAGGTTCGTCTACGAAGTTAGGGTTCTCAATGGTTTCTATCAAGATGAGTGGGATACCAAGAGTGGCGTCGACAATCACTTTTCAAGTCTAAGAAGCGGATCGATTCGGGGTGAAACTTATGGAGTTTCCGAAAGTAGTAGTGGTCTGACGTGGGTTGGACCAATTTTTGTGAAGAATCTCGGATGGTCCTAAGCTCTCGGGAGGGTAGGGCTTTTCAGTACTTAGAACATAGTGTACTTGTATGGCGAGATCATCACTAGAGTGATCGCCATCCTGAATTTCCAAACGTTCTTTCCTACTGGGAGTGTAGTCCTTTAGGTTGGTTCTTAGAAAGCTCAGGTTGTCCTTGGATTCATGTTTCCTGTCAATTGGCTTTCAGAGGTTTTCTAGATCATCGGATGGATTGCATGTCTACGGGTATCTGTTTGCTGCAGGGTGGCTATCTGAATCTTGTGCAAAATGAACCTGCACTTCTGATTCTTGAGATGTTTCTAATGGAAACTCTCAGGGTCGGGGAGATAGGGTTTCACCAGACGAGTGCTTAGAAAGTTTTTAAACTTTACATTATCATCTAGTTAGCGCTTTCACAATATGATTCCTAACGGGAAAGGATCATGCTCTTACTTGCCTTGCTGTTTGATGAATAGCAGGCTCTGCTCAGGGCTAACTCAATCCTTAGAGATTTTCTGAAGTGTTGGACTATCTCTGGAGGTGGTTCTACTATTTCCGCACGCGATAGTATCCTTGGAACACCTATTAATCCAGTGAATCTCTAAGGCATGCCCTATTCTCTAAGGTGACGGTTTGTTCTAGTTGCAGAAAGCGTGTGCTCTTGTATAACCCATCGACTAACACCTAGACTGGTGTCATGTCTATAATCTCTTCGGGATCTGGGTTATAAGGCTTAACATAACCTACTTTCGCACTTTATTCACGTATTCTTGGCTGCGGAGGTTATCCTGTGGTTCTTGGTATTCTAGTGCTCACTTCGGAGAATGCAGTCTATCGTCTGTAGGGCGACGGTGACTTCCTCCACATAAGGGGGCGGAGTGTCCTAGGCACTATTTGTCAATAACAAGGAGGACGAAGTGCCTGAGTAGTGCAAGCATCTTCTGCAACTACTCTTCCGGGGGTTCTGAGTTTTCTTGATTTAGGTTAAGTCTTAGAGGTATAGGGTTTCGTCACTGGGAACGTCTAATCTCTTCATCCACTTTTCTCAAGGTTTAACGTATCGCAGCTTCTGGATTTCCGGGATATCCACTAAGATGCTTAATTCTGGGAATTAAGCGTGAGTGGATGGTCGTAGTCAATGTCCTTGACTCTTACGACTCAGATTTCTTTACCAACTGAGGGTGTTAGCTACTATGTTGGCTTAACCGGAATGACAACAAATTTCGGATTTGTGTTCATTATAGTAGCTCAACCCATAGGGGTTCTCTTGACTCTAGCTCCCATTCCATGGGATAGGATGAAGGGTTTTACTACGAGGTTCGGGGTAGAGCTCATACTCGGCTTAACCACTAATACTTGGTGTATGCAAGCCGTATATAATTGAGGTCGGCAGGATGTTTAGTTGTGCGACTCCACCCCAGACCCACAACCCAACGAGGAATAGGGAGTAGGGAGGAAGCACACATCTTAAATCTTTTTGATCTCAATTATATACCACCCTTATGCATATACTCAGTTATAGTAGTCAGTCCCATGAGTTCTATCCTCTAGATTTCACGAACCTAAATGTGAGGTGTGAAGGGTCTTTCTGGGGGACCTACAGAGTATGCTTCCGGTGGTTATCGTCTTCTGGAATATTTGCAGTGTCTTTCGCTTCGGTTTCTATCTATCTAAGAAAGGGTTGGTTAACAGCGCGCGGTACCCTTCTCGTGGGTACTTAGGAAGGTTTGAGATAAGAGGGACGACTGACAGATCGCATTAGGTTTTATTATTATTAGGTTCAGAAGAACCTTTATTTGCCGAAATGGCTACAGTGAAAGTTCTTTTTACACAGCACTAGGGATTTACACATGGTTGCACGAAGTCGAACCATGATTGATAGAGGCATTGAAGTTGGCATACTTCGACATGATATAGAATGAGGATCGATAGGGCCATGTGCCGAACGGGCACACAAGTTCTAGGCGTCTCGGGTTTCGTCCCGTGTATCACTGTCGCGGATACTTGGACCGATAGAGTTGATGCGGAACTGTAGAGGGTCCTGAGAGTTTCTGAATAGGGTACCTTTCATGAATGGATTCTCACGAGGCCTTTCTATAATCGCCTAACATATACTAGTCATGTATAATTAAGGTGGGGATGACTGTTGACTAAGCGACTCTGCCCTAAATCCACAACCAAACGAGGAACAGGAAATGAGGCGGCATTCACTCACTCTAGGTCTATCCATCTCAATTATACATGGCCGTAACGTATATATCTAGCCATTATAGTTTTACCTGATGGAATTTTAAATTTTATAACCGTGCTGCGACTTTCGCCTTACGGGGAAGTATTTACATTTAGAATTAGCCTTTTTAATGTTTTCGGTTAGTTATCTGAGATTGAGAGACGTACCAAAAATCTATCGGGTTCCTTGATGCTTCTCTCTAAGCATTAAGTTAGACTCCTCCTGTGTCCTTGTCTTTTCTTTCAGTTGGACAGTCCTTCTTGAAGTGTCCAATCTCCCCACATAAATGGCAAACTGTATTGGTCGCCACATTGGTGGTTGATGTAATAAACTCTACTGGGGTTCTGCAAACGCAAGCAGTATGCCCCTTCATGTTGCACCTAGCACAAACGAGTTCCCGGCATATACCATGATGATGGTAGCTACACTTGCTGCAGTGGGGAAGGCTTCCTAGGTATGGTCTTCTTGAAGTCGGGATGGAAGGGCTGGCAGGGGTATTGACTGTCTCGGCTCGTTGCCCTTCAGAAAGTCCTTGAGCCGAGGTACTTCCCTCCTCGATCTTGAACTTTCTTTTCAGTGGAGTTGGCTGAGGTTCCTGGGTGGCTGGGTACACAGAGGTTAGTTGTTGCCGTCCATTGCTAGGATCGGAAGTCCCGATAGGGCTCTTGCTAACATTGGCGTTGTTAGCATTCAGTTGAGCCATGACAGCTGCTACGGCTGCCGAGACTGTAGCCTGGAACGTAGCTTCATTGAGTAGGAGAGTCGGTTTCTTACCAATGGATGGGTTACGCTTCTTCGGAGGCATGGTTTTCCTACACGGAAAGGAACACAGCTGGTGAGAGACGATGGTTAATCCTTATACGTATCTATCCTTACTATATTAGGCATAAAATTCTCCCGCGCTTCGGATATTGGTTGTCTGAGTGTCGACCTACATCCCTATGATGTAGTCCGTGTATTCAGGATAGGAGTATGGGTATCGGAAAAGCCATAAGATGCGAGTCGTTCCTACTAAGTTACCTTTATACTGGGCAAGGTTCACTCTCCGGCTTGAAAAGATCTGAGAACAGTTCGGAACGAATACCGCGGGAAGAAAGGCTCATGAAGACTTATGACTAAACACTCTCAATAGAGGTGTTGGGATCCGCTCAGATCGTATTACTTGCGATGGGAAAAGGCGATTTACCTAACACATAGCGTGATTAGTGTAATAACTAACTCACTAAATTGTATTATTTTATGGGTGTATTAGCGTGTTGAACACGAGGAAAAGACACTTCTCGGGTTCCATGTACTGGCTCCCTCTGTCTACCTCGTATCTTTGACTGGGACCGGCACTGGTTTTTCTTCGGGTAGTTACCTAGGGTTCTCTCCTCGTATGGACATATTGAATCTCTACTCCGCCTTTCTTCTGATCCCGACTCTGAGTGTCATCGCTTCAGGATGGATGACTGGAAATCTCGGAAGTTTAGGCGAATTTCCCACCGATGTCCCTAAAAAAAGGTATAGACACTTGGTGGTCTCAATAGTCTCGTCTTGGTTCATTTATCTCCGAACTGGAAATCTTCTCAATGAACCTCTTCTGGGTCTGAATCAACTCTTCTACCGAGTACTGAAGTGGATAGGGTTTTCTACAGGGTTAGTACGAGAATGGAAATGTCTAAAGAATCCTAAGAGATTATTAACATTTCACTGGGTGATCCATATCGAGTCCTTCTACAATTACATAGGGTATACAAATCATATATAGCTTAGATCCGATAGGCCTTCGAATATGTGATACTACTCTATATCCACATCCCAACAAGGAAAAGGAAGTAGAGCAAAACCACACATTCTTAGTCTACGGGATCCTTATTATATGTGACCTTGGGAGTATACCCTTTGTAATTGTAGGTATATCAATAAGGATCTTTTTTGTTCTTCACACAAGGTTATCTATGGATCCTAAAATACCCCTATGGTATTTTAATTTCTTGTTTGGTTCTCAACTTCTGAATACGATTCTGGGATTGATGTGAGTCTTTTAGTATTCCAAAATACTCCCATAGTATTTTAAACTTTATGTTTGGCTCTAGCATTCCTATTTGGTAAGTTTCAGACCTGTTGCAACACCACTATCACTCCCAAGCACACGTTCATCGCATCTCGAATAAATGTTGTTGATCAGGTTACATTTATTCCAGCTTACGATTACATAACTGCCCAGGTTTGACGGTAATGCTCAACATCTGAAGACTTTTATTCTTGTTCTTCTTGTGATACTTTTGTTCGAGTGTTTAGATTCAGGATGTTCTTATACTTTGGTAAAATATGGTTATATTTTAAAGTATAATTCTTGGTTAGAGTGTTTTATCCCTATGTATTTATAGGTTGTATATCTTTTATGAATTGATATACTGAGCTCACTATAAACTTCTCTGATACCAATCTGTCACACCCCAAAACCGGAATGGCGGAAACGTTCTAGGGTGGATGACGTCATGTCAAGTATCACAACATATGCAGTATAGTAATCAAAGTACAACAATCATTGCATTAATAGTAATAGTTTTACATAAGTTACATTTTATAGAGACATCAAAATAATATAGAGACTAGTATAGATGCAGCTCGGTTCTAGGTTGGCTTCACAAAAGCTCCCGGAGTGTACCTGTCTATTGCTGACCTGAGAATAGAAGTTATTTTGAAAGCAAGTATCAGCATTTTTATAAATGTTGTTGAGTTCATAAGTAATTAGTGTCATTTGTGTAAGTAACCATTTTATTCAAAATAACTTTATGAAAAGTATTAGTTTAGAATCTACAGTGTATTAGCATCTTTTCCAGAAAATCCTATATTTTCTTAACTAAAGCAGCCTTCTACCAAGACTCGACAGAGGTATGTTGTAAAAGTAATTTTCCCTTAAACACTATCATTACCAAAATGTGACAACCCAAGTTTATTCCGTTACATTACCCCGTTACCGTTAACGGAATATTCCAGTTTATAAAAGTTCCGTTAATTGGAGGTCGCCAAATAAATAAATGTTTTATTTATTTATATAATGTGTCGTTGAAGTCGTAATAAAATAAATAAAGACACTTACTTTACATTTCCATTTAATTGGAAAAAGTTAGTTTTTATTATTACGACCTTTAAATCGGGTGCGACCAAAAGCCCATATAACGGCAGTATCGGGTAAAATTCCACTGAGCCCCAACTCGAGCCCCTATATAAGTGGGAGTGGACTTCATTCCACTCTTTTCCCACTCCCATATCACTCTCTCTTTATACTCTCTCTCATAAAACCCGTTTTCGACTCAAATCCGCAACCAAACGACTCCAAAACGTAAGTCTCTTTACCCTAACTTATTCTAAACATCATGACTCATGATTATAACTCAAAAATCGACCTTAGAAGCTGTTAGAATGGATTTTACGGCCTAAGAGCCTCCTTAGGCCGTAAACCCCTTAAATGAGGCCAAAATGACCCAAATTTGTCCCTTTGAGCCTAGGAACCAATTAAGGATTTAGCCTAAGAGTCTTTGAAGCATAAAACAATCAGTTTTAGGGCATAAAGAGAGTTTACGGCCAAAGAACATGCTTAGGACGTAAACACCTCAAACCCTTGCAAAAATGCCCCAAAAACACTCCCAAACCACCCTTAGGCTTAAGACATAAATTAGGGACATGCTATTTCGGGTTTAGAACAATTAAACACTAAGAATTGAGGGGTAAAAAGGAGTTTACGGCCCAAGCACATGCTTAGGCCGTAAACACCCCCAAACCTCACCAAATGAGAGTTTAAACCCCCTAATTGGCCTTATACCTTCACTAGAAAATGCTAGGGTTGAATCAAGGGCTTAAAATCAAAGTTTAAGGGGGTATATGAGAGTTCACGGCCAAGCCAAGAGCTTACGGCCATAAACTCCCAAGGGATGGTCATTTGGACCATAAACTCCAAAGGAGTGGCACTCTTGGAACCCCAAACAACCCTATAGCCTTGAATAATTACTAGGATTGAAATAAGGTCCTTAAACTTCCATGAAACCAAGAGGGTAGGAGTTCACGGCCGTGAACTCCCATGGGGGTGGTTCATGGGCCGTAAACTCCCATATGGTCCCTTTAGAAGCTTTAAATCCCTTCATACAATTTAGTTTTGGACCTAGCAAAATTCCATGAAGAAGTTAAGGCCTTTAAACACACTAGAAACCCCTCACCATGAGTTTACGGCCGTAAACTCATGGGGAGTTGTCCCTGGGCCATAAACACCATAAGGTGAGTTTACTCTTGGAGAGTAATCTCCATTCCTAAGCCATTTACACCCTTAAATGTTACCCGGGACACCCCAAATACTTAACCAAAGTGTTTTCCGCTCTTTAGGGTGCGTATACTTGTTTGATTAGTATTAAATGTACTAATTATATGTGAACATATGTTATCATATGTTAAATAGGTCACTAAGTGTGTCCAAGTCTTTACTTGACACCGAGCACCCAACCGGCACCTTCGTCGGATCCACTTACACCAGGTGAGTTCATACCCCTGAATGAACCTTTTAAATGTTTTTACATGTTTTATAGGGGGGGATACAAGTTAAACATGCCAGTTATCATATCAATCACATGTGATTGATAACCCGCATGCACAAAGATTTACCACACTGAAAACTGTTTTACCAAGTAGGATACTATAAATGGCTTTCTAAAAGGTTTTCACTTGTTCAAACTCTTACTTATACTGTTTTATCAAAAGAAAATTTAAACTAGTTTATGAAAAGTTTCTAAAGACTTTCTAAAGGTTTTCAAAGTTATTTTACCAAAGGACACCAAGTTGGGATTTTCTCGAGAATAAAGGTTTTCTTCCATATTTTGATACTCTTTCTTAGTTAAACTCCTACTTGATAACGCTTTCACTTCATGATGTGTTTATACTTATTATTGTCTCTATCTCGCTTATACTTGTAGTCGCTTATACCTGTTAGACGCTCTTATTCCACACTGTACGTTTATACATCATGATTCAATTAATCCATACTGTACGTTTATACATTACGATTCAGTATTCCACACTGTACGTTACACATCACGATTCGATTATTCCACACTGTACGTTATACATCACGATTCGATTATTCCACACTGTACATCTACACACCACGATTCGGTTATTCCACACTGTACGTTTACACACCACGGTTCGGTTATACATCACGATACTTTTCCACTTGTTACACACTCAGTCGCAGTTAGATGTATGTCCGTGCTTGTATAGGTGCATATAAACAATGATTGGAGGACTTAGGAAGGCTTGTCCGCCCTATTTCCTTTTCTTCGTTGAGATGTGATCTGGTGGGATCGGATGGCCGTCCGAAGGTCGTTTGATTCATTAGTTATATGTTATGTATATGAGCATAGACATATAGGTTTACTCTAATCAGTCCAGTTATGAGTCTCTACCTCTAGTTCAGCACTTACATATGAAACCCACTACCCACTAATTGGGATGCATCTTCGGGACACGGCCTTCTCCGTCGTCTAGTTGGTAACCAGAGTCTCCTGTAGGGAGAGCGGACATTGTGTGTATAGATCTATACGGGATTGACACCCCCGCACCCTGACTGCTAGCTACAGTCCACGACCCACCAAGCCAAGGGGTGACAAATGTCATATTTTATAGACGCTTGTAGGGCATCCGGTACTCTAGTGTCGGTTAGTATGGTTACGAGTATCCCAGGTTACCTTATAATTCATGGCATTAAGGTAACAGTATTTTACCAGCAATTTACACTGTATGCTGGGAAACCCATTCTCAGAGTCACACTGTTTTTAGACCTTGCTAGCCGTATCTTTCATTTGATACTGTCTGCGGTCTGTATTCTCTGTTTTAGACCTTGCTAGCTGTATCTTTCATTTGATACTATCTGCGGTCTGTATTCTCTGTTTTAGACCTTGCTAGCTGTATCTTTCATTTGATACTGTCTGCGGTCTGTATTCTCTGTTTTAGACCTTGCTAGCTGTATCTTTCATTTGATACTGTCTGCGGTCTGTATTCTCTGTTTCGACCTTGCCAGTTGTACCTTTCATTTGGCACCGTCTGGGGTCTGTGTCTTTCTTTGTTAGACTGAGCCAGGCGTGTCGTTTGTTCGATACTCTCCTGGAGTCTATGACTCCTTTGCCTTAGTCAGTAGTCTTCACTGCTGAGGCATATCTTATTTCCCTGATTCCTCTTGCTCTCTTTAATAATCAAATTATGTATTTTGATAATGATAGCGATTAAGGGAAAACTACCTTTTTACCACATAACTTCGTCCAGTCTTGGTAGAAGACTGCTTTTATTAAAGAAAATATAGGATTTTCTGGAAAAGACACTAATGAAATGGATACCCTAAAACTACCACTTTTATTAAGGTTATTTGGATAAAATGACACTTAATACTTATGAGCTCACCAGCATTTGTAAAAATGCTGATACTCGCTTTTCAAATAACTTGTATTCATTGGTCAGCATTAGACAGGTACATTCCCAGAGCTGTTGTTGAACATAGCTTAGTACCAAACTGTACTTATATTATTACATGTATTACTTTGTTGTAATGTTATGTAAACTATGTAAAACTATTACTATTAATGCAATGTTTTGTTGTACTTTGATTACTATAATGCATGTGTTGTGATACTTGACATGACGTCATCCACCCCAGAACGTTTCCGCCATTCCGGTTTTGGGGTGTGACAGATTGGTATCAGAGCATTGTTTATAGTGAGCTAAGTATATCAATTCATAAATGATATACAGCCTATAAATACAAAGGGATAAAACACTCTGACCAAGAATTATACTTTAAAATATAACCATATTTTACCAAAGTATAAGAACATCCAGAACCTAATCACTCGAACAAAAGTATCACAAGAAGAACAATAATAAAAGTCTTCGGATGTTGAGCACTACAGTCAAACATGGGCAGTTATGTAATCGTAAGCTGGAATAAATGTAATCTGATCAACTACATTTATTCGAGATGCGTTGAACGTGTGCTTGGGAGTGATAGTGGTGTTGCAATAGGTCTGAAACTTACCAATTAGGATTGATAGAGCCAAACATAAAGTTTAAAATACTATAGGAGTATTTTGGAATACTAAAAGACTAACAATAATCCCAGAATCATAATCAGGAGATAAGAATCAAACAAGAATTAAAATACCATAGGGGTATTTTAGGATCCATAACTAACCTTGTGTGAAGAACTAAAAAGATCCTTATTGATATACCTACAACTACAGAGGGTGTACTCCCAAGGTTATATATAATAAGGATCCCATAGGCTAAGAATGTGTGGTTTCGCTCTACTTCCTTCTCCTCGTTGGGATGTGGATATAGAGTAGTATCACATATTCGACGGCCTATTGGATCTAAGCTATATATGATTTGTATACCTTGTGTAATCGTAGCAGGACTTGATATGGATCATCCAGTGAAATGTTAATAATCTCTTAGGATTCTTTAGACATTTCCATTCTCGCACGAACCCTTTAGAAAACCCTATCCACTTCAATGCTTAACAGAAGAGTTGATTCCGACCCCGAAGAAGTTCATTGAGAAGATTTCCAGTTCGGAAATAAATGAACTGGGTCCGAACTATTGAAATCACCAAGTGCCTATATCTTTTTAGGGACATCGGTGAGAAATTCGCCTAAACTTCCGAAATTTCCAATCATCCATCATGAAGTGATGACACCCGGAGTCGGATTCGGGAGTAAGGTGGAGTAGAGATTCAATATGTACATACGAGAAGAGAACCCTAGGTAACTACCCGAAGGAAACCAACGTTGATTCCAGCCAAAGATACGAGGCAGACAGAGGGAGCCAGTTCACGGAACCCAAGAATTGTCTTTTCCTCGTGTTCGTCACACTAATAAACCCGTAAAATAATACAATATAGTGAGTTAGTGATTACACTACTCACGCTATGTGTTAGGTAAATCGTCGTTTCCCGTTGCCAGTCACACGATTAGAGCGGATCCCCGCACCTCTATTGAGAGTGTTTAGCCATGAGCTTTCATGATGCCTCTCTTTCCGCGGTGTTCGTTCCGAACCGTTCTCAAATCTCTCCAGGCCGGAGAGTGAAACCTTCCCAGTATAAAGGTAACGTAGTAGGAACGACTCGCATCTTATGGCCTTTTCCGATACTCATACTCCTACCTTGTACACCAGGACTACATCATAGGGATGTAGGTCGACACTCAGACGACCAGTACCCGAGGCACGGGAAAAATTTATGCCTAATGCAGTCGGGACAGATATGTCCAGGGTTAGCCATCGTCTCTCATTATCTTGTATTCCTTTCCGTGTAGGAAAAACCATGCCACCGAAGAAGCGTAACCAGTCCACAAGCAAGAAACCTACTCTTTTATTCGATGAAGCTACGTTCCAAGCTGCAGTCTCAGCAGCTGTAGCAGCTGTCATGGCTCAACTGAATGCTAACAACGCCAATGTTAGTAAGAGCCCTATCAGAAATTCTGATCCTAGTAGTGGGCAGCAGCAACCAACCTCTGCATACCCAGCCGCCCAAGAACCCCACTCAAATCCACTGAAGAGAAAGATCAAGATCGAGGAGGGAAGTACCTCGGCACAAGGACCTTCCGAAGGGCAACGAGCTGAGATGGTCAAATTCCCTACCAACCCTCCCATCCCTACACCTAGGAGACCATACTTAGGAAACCTTCCCCATTGCAGCAAGTGCAGCTACCATCATCATGGTGTCTGCCGGGAGCTCTATTGTGCTAAGTGCCACATATTGGGGCATACTGCTCGCGTCTGCAGAACCCCGGTTGAGTTCATTACATCAACCACCGATGTGGCGACCCGTATAGTTTGCCACCTATGTGGTGAAGTGGGACACTTCAAGAAGGACAGCCCAACCGAAGGGAAAGAGAAAGACACAGGAGGAGTCTAACTCTAATGCTTAGGGAGAAGCATCAAGGAACCTAGTAGATTTTGGTACGTCTCTCGATCTCGGATAACTAACGCAAAACATTAAAAGGCTAATTCAAATGTAAATACTTCCCCAATAAGGCGAAAGTCACAGCACTGTTATAAAATTTAAAAATTCATTAGGTAAAACTATAATGCCTAAACATATACGTTATGGCCATGTATAGTTAAGATGGATAGACCTAGAGTGAGTGGATGCCGCCTCATTTCTTGTTCCTCGATTGGTTGTGGATTTAGGGCGGAGTTGCTCAGTCAACAGTCCTCCCCACCCTAATTATACATGACTAGTATATGTTAGGCGATTATAGAAATGCCTCGTGAGAATCCATTCATGAAAAGATACTCTACTCGGAAACACTTAGGACTCTCTATAGTTCCGCGTCGACTCTATCGGTCCAAGTATCCGCGGCAGTGATACATAGGACAAAACCCTAGACGCCTTGAACTTGTGTGCCTGATCGGCACATGACTCTATCGATCTTCATTTTATATCCTGTCGAGGTATGCCAACTTCGACGACTCTATCGATCATGGTTTGACGTAGTGCAACCATGTGTACATCCCTAGTGCTGTGTAAAAAGAACTTTCTTCGTAGCCATGTCGGCAAATAAAGGTTCTTCCGAACCTAAAACATAATACGAATAATCAAACCTAATACGATCCGTCAGTTGTCCCTCTTACCTCAAACCTTCCGAAGTACCCAAGAGAAGGGTACTACGTGCTGTTAACCAACCCTCCTTAGACAGATAGAAACTGAAGCGAAAGGCACTGCATGCATTCCAGAAGATGATAACCACCTGAAGCATACCTAGTAGATTCCCTAGAAAGACCCTTCATCCTATCCCATGGAACGGGAGCTAGAGTCAAGAGAACCCCTACATATTGAGCTACTATAATGACTACAAATCCGAAGTTTTTGTCATTCCGCTTGAGCCAACATAGTATCTAACACCCTCGGTTGGTAAAGAAATCCAAGTCGTAAGAGTCAAGGACATTGACTACGACCATCCATTCACACTTAATCCCCCGAATTAAGCATCGCAGCGAATATCCCGGAAATCCGAGAGCTGCAATAAATTAAACTCTGAGAAGAGTGGATGAGAAAACTAAAGTTCCGAGTGATGGGAACCTATACTCACCAGATCTGACCTAGACCGAGAAAACTCAGAACCTTCGGAAGACTAGTTGCTGAAGATGTTCGCACTACTCAGGCACTTCGTCCACCCCGTTACAGACAAATAGTGCCTAGGATCCTCCGCCCTCTCGCATGGAGGAAGTCACCGTCGCCTTGTAGACGATAGACTACATTCTCCGAAGTGAACACTAGAATATCGAGAACCACAGGATAACCTCCGTAGCCTAGAATACTTGATCAAAGTGCGAAAGTAGTTGCGTTAAGCCTCATGACCCACATCCCGAAAGTAGTCCATGGCCCACCAAGCCAAGGGGTGACAAATGTCATATTTTATAGACGCTTGTAGGGCGTCCGGTACTCTAGTGTCGGTTAGTATGGTTACGAGTATCCCAGGTTACCTTATAATTCATGGCCTTAAGGTAACGGTATTTTACCAGCAATTTACACTGTATGCTGAGAAACCCATTCTCAGAATCACACTGTTTTTAGACCTTGCTAGCCGTATCTTTCATTTGATACTGTCTGCGGTCTGTATTCTCTGTTTTAGACCTTGCTAGCTGTATCTTTCATTTGATACTGTCTGCGGTCTGTATTCTCTGTTTTAGACCTTGCTAGCTGTATCTTTCATTTGATACTATCTGCGGTCTGTATTCTCTGTTTCGACCTTGCCAGTTGTACCTTTCATTTGGCACCGTCTGGGGTCTGTGTCTTTCTTTGTTAGACTGAGCCAGGCGTGTCGTTTGTTCGATACTCTCCTGGAGTCTATGACTCCTTTGCCTTAGTCAGTAGTCTTCACTTCTGAGGCATATCTTATTTCCCTGATTCCTCTTGCTCTCTTTAATAATCAAATTATGTATTTTGATAATGATAGCGATTAAGGGAAAACTACCTTTTTACCACATAACTCCGTCCAGTCTTGGTAGAAGACTGCTTTTATTAAAGAAAATATAGGATTTTCTGGAAAAGACACTAATGAAATGGATACCCTAAAACTACCACTTTTATTAAGGTTATTTGGATAAAATGACACTTAATACTTATGAGCTCACCAGCATTTGTAAAAATGCTGATACTCGCTTTTCAAATAACTTGTATTCACTGGTCAGCATTAGACAGGTACATTCCCAGAGCTGTTGTTGAAGATAGCTTAGTACCAAACTGTACTTATATTATTACCTGTATTACTTTGTTGTAATGTTATGTAAACTATGTAAAAATATTACTATTAATGCAATGTTTTTTTGTACTTTGATTACTATAATGCATGTGTTGTGATACTTGACATGACGTCATCCACCCCAGAACGTTTCCGCCGTTCCGGTTTTGGGGTGTGACACAAAATACGGTATTTGACTTTAAAGAGAGTAGGAGAATGTCACTAGTAGAATACTAGGGGAAAATAACATATGCCTTAGCAGAAATACTGCTGACTAAGGAAAAAGAGATCATAGACTCCAGGAGAATATCGAATGAATGGTACACCTGGCTCAGTCTAACGAAAGGAAACACAGACCCCAGACGGTATCAAATGTACGATACGGCTAGTAAGGTCTAAAACAAAGAAACACAGACCCCAGACAGTATCAAATGAAAGATACAGCTAGCAAGGTCTAAAACAGAGAAACACAGACCCCAGACAGTATCAAATGAAAGATACAGCTAGCAAGGTCTAAAACAAAGGGAAAGTCCTAAGTGGGTTGTTTCAAGAATACAGTGTTAGATTCTCGTTACCTTAAGGCCATGAATTATAAGGTAAACATGGACATACTCGTAACCATACTGATTGACACTAGAGTACTTGACGCCCTACAAGCGTCGGAATAACTATGACATTTGTCACCCCTTGGCTTGGTAGGTCGTGGACTGTAGCTAGCATTCAAGCTGCGGGAGTGTCAGCCCCGTATAGATCTATACACACAATGCCCGCTCTCCCTACAAGAGACTCTGGTTACCAACTCAACGACGGGGAGATCCGTGTCTTGAAGATGCATCTCGTATTCTGAATTTTATTAGAGGTGCTGGAGAAATGATATAGACTCGCGTATGAACTGACTCCTGAGGAATTCTCGTCCTAGAAAGAGTGAATAGAACCTCTTAACTATTCCTATAATAGCTACTAGTGTCTCTGATCTATGAATGATGAATGAAAGGATGCCCTTGCTACCCAAGGGAAATGAACTGGCAGATGTAAACCTTTATGTCTATACGTGTATACATGATATATAATTAATGTTTAAACGACCTTCGGACGGATATCCGATACCCACCAGACCACATCCAAACGAGGAAAAGGAAATAGGGCCAATTAGCCTTCCTAAGTCTTTTAAATATTATTTATATAACTATACAAGTACAGGCATGCATTTAACGAAGTAGAAACATAGAAGTATAGAAGAAAACTTTGGTAAAACCCTTGGAAAACCTTTAAAAATACGAATTTACGACTTGATATAGTTATGTAAAATAAGTTTTGAAAACCGTTCATAAACACATTTATAATTTGATAACACAATATATGTAAAGAAAACCTTTGTTTAAGACGCTGCTGTAACTGGTTTAGAAGTAAAACATACAGCATGAGAGATAATTTGAGAAAATATTTAAACAAGTAAAAACGTTTTGGAAAACTATCTACAATATTATACTTGGTAAAACAACTGAAAGTGTGATAAATCCTTGTGCATGCGGGTTATTAATCACATATGATTGATATGATAACTGGCATGTTTTAACTTGTATCCCCCCCCCCATAAAAGCATGTAAAAACATTTAAAAGGTTAATTCAGGGGTATGAACTCACCTGTTGTAAGTGGATCGGGTGGAGGTGTCGGTTGGGTGCTCGGTGTCAAATGAAGACTTGAACACACTTAGTGACCTATTAACATATGATGAAATATGTTTACATAAAATTAGTAAATATAATACTAATTAAAAACGTATACGCATCCTAAAGTGCGGAAAACACTTTGGTTAAGTGCTAGGAGTGTCCTGGGTAACATCTAAGGGAGTGTATGGCCTAGATAGGGAGTTTACTCTTCAAGAGTAAACTATTTATAGAGTTTACGGCCCTAATACCATATCCCCATGAGTTTACGGCCATAAACTCATGGGTGGTGTGCTCTTTGATGCTAAAAGGTCATATATCACTTGTAAGTTTGGCTAGGTTCACATTAGGGGCATAGGAAGTGGTTGAGGCTCCAAATGGACCATTTTAGGGAGTTTACGGCAGTAAACATGGAGTTTACAGCCGTAAACTCTCACTTGGTCAATCTCTTCATGAATTTAGGTCTTAAATGCTAATAAATAAAGTTCTATGCATTTTTCCAAGTCAAATGAAGAAGTTAGGGCATCATTTGGGCACTCTTTGGGAGTTTACGGCCCATGGACCAATCCTAGGGGGGTTTACGGCTGTAAACTCCTAAGTCCATGGCTTCTTTAATGTTTAAATCCCCTACCTCACTTGTGGTTGATTCTAGACATTTTTCCAGGCCATAGGAGGTGTTTGAGGGCATTTCTAACACCTTTATAGGTGTTCACGGCCTATGAAGAGGGGTTTACGGTCCAAGAGTGTTCTTGGGCCATAAACTCATGTTTACTCTCCAAAACAAGGTTTTAGTGTTCTAAGCTCGAAGGTGTAAGTCCACAAGTCATATCTAAGCCCTAGGGTAATTTAGAGGGGTTTTGGGGCTTAAAAACCCCACTTAAGGGTGTTAACGGTCCAAGAGTGTTCTTGGGCCGTAAACACATGAATTGGCCCTATTTGATGTCTTAAACAAGAATTTTCATGTTAACCAAGCTATGCAACAAGTTAGGATAGATTACTTACTAGTTTGGGGATTGAAACGGGCGTTTTGGGTCGAAAGCAAGTTGTAAAGAGAGAGTGTAGAGAGAGAGTGGAAAGTCTCAAATGGACTCCACTCACCCTTATAGGGGTTTGAGTTGAGCATCAGTGGAAATCTACACGATACTGACGTTAAACGGGGCTTTTGGTCGCACCCGATTAAATGGTCGTATTTTGACTTGGTTGAAACTAAAACTTTTCAAGGGATTAATGAGGGTGTTTCTAATTTGTTTCAACCCTTACTAAGTCATTTAAAAAGTCCCAAATTAATTAACCAGTCCAAAACGTTAACGGACAGTTTAATAAAGCGAGGCTTATTAACAGAAGGAGGGGTTAAAAATGACGGAATAAATTTTGGGTTGTCACACTTTCCAGGATACTTTTACTTAGATACCTTGTTAAAAGCATGCCTGTATGTGTATAGTTATATAAATAATGTTTAAAGGACTTAGGAAGGCTAACCCTCTTTATTTCCTTTTCCCCGTTAGGATGTGGTCTGGTAGGGTATCGGGTATCCGTCCGAAGGTCGTTTAAATATCAGTTATATATCATGTGTACATATATAGACATAATAGTTCTAATCAGTCAGTTTAGTACCTTTGAGTAGCAAAGGTATACGTTTATATACTTTTACATGGATACTTTTACATAGATAATATATGATGAGTTACTAATACATTTTATATGTATAGATTCAGTTATATAATCCTCCTTCTTATCTTTATCTTGTGATACAATCACATAATCGACGAGATAGATTGGACTTAATATCCTAGTACCAAAGGATACTTTGCGGGACTAACCATTCCTAAAACCTTGTTAGCTACATAGGTAAATGCACATCTACGGATGTCTACGGTTGATACCATTATAGGTATACTTTAAGGGACTAACTATTCCTATACCTAGCTGTTAGCTACAAAGGTAAATGTACATCTACGGATGTCTTCAGTTAACACTGTTCGTTATCCTAGTTCAAAAGGATAATACTTAAGTTATTTATATTATTATTACCTTTATCTTGTGAGTCATTCACATAACCGACGAGGTGAATTATAGTTGTGTATCCTAGTTCCAAAGGATACAATTTCTTATATTAATAATAATAGTCGTACAGTCGGGTCTTGGTAGAAGGCTACTTTCAAAACAGTCGGGTCTTGGTAGAAGGCTACTTTCAAAACAGTCGGGTCTTAGTAGAAGGCTACTTTCAAAACAGTCGGGTCTTGGTTGAAGGCTACTTTCAAAACAGTCGGGTCTTGGTAGAAGGCTACTTCCAAAACAGTCGGGTCTTGGTAGAAGGCTACTTTCAAAACAGTCGGGTCTTGGTAGAAGGCTACTTTCAAAACAATCGGGTCTTGGTAGAAGGCTACTTTCAAAACAGTTAGGTCTAGGTAGAAGATTTTATCTATACTAATAGGAATCATAGGGATTTCTAGGGTTTTTCAAACGCTTTCCATTACTTACAAACATTTCCACACTTATACGAACTTTCTTTCAAAACAATGTCAAGACTTTCATTACAAGTTTTGCAAATCAAAGACATATTAATACTTATGAATCCACCATCTTTTTGGTTGATACTCGCTTTCAAAATAACTTGTATTCTCAGGTCACAAATAGACAGGTACGACGACCAGGTTTTGTGAAGACGGAGCAGTCAAGACTCGTCTTAAATTCTGATTATTCATTTTATTGTTGTATTTTATGAAAGAACACGCTTGTAATTAAAATTATACTATTAATGCAATGGATGATGTTGTTGCTTGTTTACTACTTTACATTGTTGTGATACATTACATGACGTCCTCCGCCCTAGAACGTTTTTGTCGTTCTCGGTTTTGGGGTGTGACACCCTCCAAGGTCTTACACCGAATGCCATGGGAACCCCCGAATGGTCTTAGTCCACTGCAATGGGAACCCTCACATGGTCTTCACATAATACCTAACACACTGATAGCACATATGAAATAAACATCCCAATAACATCCGGATTTTCAGGTACATTATTTTTGTGTTTAAATTTTGAGGTTTAAGGAGGGACTCGCTGAGTCGAATGTCTGACTCGTCGAGTCGTGTCGAGTTGCCCTCGTGGATTTAATGAGTGGACTCGACGAGTCATAGGACTGACTCGTCGAGTAGGTCCTGGGCAGAGAAAACCCTAAGTTTCCAGGGCTGGGTCCTATTTAAGGGAACTTATGACCTTAGGTGTGCCTCATACCTCCTGTGAGAAGCCCTAAATCACCATGGGAGCCATAAGAGAGTTCTTATGATGAAATCAAGTAATTTGGTGGGTCTTATGGAAGGAAAGGAGCATGATTCAAGCAAGAAACGAGACGGGGGTTGTGGATCTAGCATTTCTTCACGTGGAACTGCTGTGGAAGGTATAAACTTGCATCCTTTTCATCTATTTTGGTTAGATTTCATGATTTTGGGAGTTTTAGGGTTTTACTGCCCTTCTTTTGTACCTATGAGCTATTTGAGACATGATCTGAGGGGGGAAACCTCAGATCTGGACCTTGTGATGTCCTTGAAGACTAGATACCCCAGCTTTAGTTGTCCAAATAAGGGTTAATTAAGCTAAATTCTTCATGAAGGGCATGTAATGGAATTTTAGAGCAATAACATCATGCATGAACGTAAAGATCGAAGCTTTACGTGATTATTGAGCCTTGAGATGATAGATATATAGTTTGGAGTGACAGATCTGGTTGAAATTGTCTGAATGAGAATAAGTCTGGATAGACTCGCCGAGTCAATGAGCCGACTCGAAGAGTCGGTTAGGGTTTCCCGATCAAGCTGAATCGCTTGCTAACTCGGCGAGTTGTGGGTTCAACTCGACGAGTTAAGCTGAATCTTCATGAAACTTTGGAGAAAGTGAGTGGACTTGACGAGTCACAAGGGTGCACTCGCCGAGTCTGGTCAGATCTGGACTGTGGACTCAGGTTTGACTACGGTTGACTTTAGGGTTGGGTCAACCATGTGTAATGGAGACCATGGAGAGGTAAAATGGTCTTTTATCCACTTCAAGAGTTAAGCAGGGAGAAAGAGTGGCCCTTGGTGTATTTAAGTATGATTAAAGTATTATTTAGAGATGTGTAACCTATGTGTTAGGAGGAGGCTAGTTCGAGATGCCCGGGTACGAGATTCATACTGGCCAGCTTATGAGGTGAGTCTTCTCACTATACTTTACCTAGAGTGGTACTTATGTGTGACCGAAGGGTATTATGTGCTTACATTGAGTATTATGTTATCCTACCTTATGTTTTATGCTGTGAGTTATGTCTTTGTGATTTATGCTATGCGGAGCCTTACAGACCGGACCGAAGGGTCCAACGAGTAGT
Organism: Lactuca serriola; assembly: GCF_051521515.1. Taxonomy (NCBI): domain Eukaryota; kingdom Viridiplantae; phylum Streptophyta; class Magnoliopsida; order Asterales; family Asteraceae; genus Lactuca; species Lactuca serriola. Next base: position 118,463,790 of record NC_136414.1, on the reverse strand, counting down.
GAAACCAGAGGGTCCTCACAGAGACCGGACCAGAGGGTCCTACGAGTCGTAGGACTGGAGGGTCCCATTGAGACACATTGACCGGAGGGTCTTACAGAGTTGTAGCCTCGAGTGGCTAATTATTTTGTGTGTGGTATTTTGGGGAACTCACTAAGCTCCGTGCTTACCGTGTTATGTGTTATGTGTTTCAAGTTTTCTCAGGATCGCGGGAAGGCACCGACTTGATTGTACACACCAGTGAAAGAGTTATGTTTGAGGATCCTAGATTTTAATCGAATAATTTCGGAGTTGAGATTTATAAATTAAATAAATGAGATTTTCGTGAAATGTGTTATGAGGATTGTCCGATCTTAAAAGAAAATTTTATTTGAAAATTTACGGCGTTACAGCTGGTAAGTTGATAATTATTATGCTAGTGGGAGCATAATTATTATGGTAAGTGTTGCAAGTTAGCAATGTTAATTATAGAGAACAAAAGTTTCAATTTGCAAAGTTGTAGGGTTTGAAAATGTTGTTTTGCTATAATTAAGGGAGAGGAATTCATACTTCATTTCAAATCTAAGAGCTTAGACTGAGATTTTAACCAATTTTAGTCAAATATATATATATATATGAATGTTATGTTGGAATGTTCAACATATGAAATTCTATATATGGAAATTTTAATTGCGTTCTCAAAATCTGATTATGATTACGACATACCTTTTCAAAATTTGAATTGTGAGAACATGACAAATAAAAAATATTGTAGCGAAATACTAATCATGTATCATGTGTTTATGTTAGACATTATGAATTGTATCCCATATGCTTCGGGTATAGGATCGATTGCATATGATATAATATTCTCGTGTTCTAAACTTTCCAAATGCCTAGGGCATTAAGAGGGAAAAAGGACTAGAATCGGTTATGATTTGCTAAATGCCTAGAGCATTAAGAGGGAAAAAGGACTAGAATCGGTTATGAATAAAGTGGTTGAGCAAATGTTAAGGACAATCTAAGGTTTGCCAAAGATTGATCGCTTAAAGGATAGTTGGAAGCATAGTAATGGATGAATCATATTGACATTATTATGAATAGACAAGACTCTATTAATAATGAGTTGTCGTATGGCAAATATGGAATGTTTCCATATTGGGAGTCGAAGAATATATGAGAAAGTTAGAAACTTTTATGCAAGAAGGATGTTCAAAGGAATGTACTTGGAATTTGAGACTTCATTTCCATGGAATTGTCTTGTAACAATCTCCAAAGGAATAATTTTGTAATATCATTGGTAAAGTCTTTGTGACTTTTGGCACCTAGACATTAAAAAAGAATCATTGCATGATAGTTTAGAATCTGACACATTCTGGCAGTGACAAGAATTTGGAATTCTTACACTTGCAATTAGGATTTGGAATTTTGAAATGAGCATCATTGAAATGTTTTTCAATTGATCTATTAAGGACCTTAGACAAACATAGTGTGCATGCTTGGAGCATGGCATAACTATTGTTTTAATTCAAGTATTAAGTTTATTATTCTAAACATTATACAATGAATAATGAGTAATCAATATGACTCAAAAGTTTTTGGGGCCATATAGGATTAGTATTATTCTTGTGTTTCACTTTGCATGTTTTGACTTCCCGAATAAATAGCTTATTGAAACCATCCACAGTCGATCAGACTTTGGAAGTAGGTATTGAGGCAAGACTGTCATGAATGGGTATGTAGTTTGTCTAGGACAAAGTGATTGTAGTGTTCATGAGTACTCCTGGAATAAGATTCGAGTATTGCATTCAACCCACGCTCATTTGAATCACTTCATGGATTTTATCACGAGTGATCATGAGACGATAATATCTTATATTCTTCAAACGAAGACGTGTGAGTTGTAGTTGTGAGTCGGTTGCACATTGACATATGTAAACACACCAGTAACTTGAATGTTATAAAACAAATCGTTGTGTGTAATTTGATGAGTAAGTACAAGCGAGCATTTGGGTCGAAGTTTATTCGTTCCTTTTACCCCATGTGGATAAAAGCGACATTTGTGGGACTCTCGATGATTTAGTGATGACACTCCTAAGTGCTATGCCAAGCCTAGACTAATTATGTGACATCCCCATTTTCACAGCCAGAAAAGACCGATTTTGTTTATGCTTTATAAAAATCAGAGTACTTCATTTCATAAAAATGTTGCGGAATTTGTTCCCAGAAAAACATGGTAAATACGTTATTAAAACATTTTCGAAGAAACGTATTTATTTCATTTTAAAACGTTTGGGATGTCATCGTTAATACAGTAACATAAGCATAAACAGAACTTACAATTATTTACACTAGTGATCTACATCTCTTTAAATCTCTCAGTGTAATGTCACTTCATATCAACACCTGTGATATAAATAAACTGAGTGGGTCAGGTTGGGAAACCTGGTGAGCACATAGGGTTTTCAACCCACCATAATATAATTATTATTTTTAAACATCAAATAATCAACCCAATTACCCATTCCCATTATCCTCACATTACGTCCCTAAAACATCTAACACAAGGGACCTAGTCAAAGGACTATCATTGGGATGGACACTACTGCTAAGGGGATTCCTTGGAAATGAAAGTCCTAAAGGCAACCATATGGGGGATGGAGTACACCTGGTGAGCACACAGTTCACACAGTTCGAATAAACACACGGTTTGAATAAACACACAGTTCAAATAAACACACAGTTCGAATAAACACCTACAGGTTGCGAGCCTGCTAGTGTTCCAATGGACTGTCTAGAATAGTCTGTGGTCGTCATCTATACTCCCATAGATGACTAGATCATCAAGAACAGCTATAACGAGGCCTCACATTATTTTATTTTGTCACATAGCAACTATTACATCTACCCATGTTTTACCCAACACATTTTGTAGATATAAAATACATATACAGTTTAAATCATTGAAAACATGTATAAAACGTTCATCCAGCATAGATAGCAAGTATACAGATAATATACACACACAACACGTAATTTATATAAAATACTTCATATCTATGTGTAACCTAAAAGTAACTATGCACTCACTTGAAAGGTGGTGACTCAGCACTCGGACAGCGCTTCGATACTCTCAAAACAATTTTCCTTCGATAAAACCTAGTATCAATACCACTAGGGTTTAGTCTAACGATAACCGCGACAAATTAATTATTTGACTATTATTATTATTATTATATAAGCGTTAATAACACTCAATATAACTCATAATAATAGCCCAAATAATTATTTTAAGGACCTAATAACATTCCTATAAATATTTGAAAGCTATATTAAAAATTGCGTAAGCGTAGCACACTTACAGCGAATTTTATCGAAAACCGGAACTTAATTGGAGCAGCATTTCGAAACCGAAAAACTCCTTTTTCTCGGGACTCCGGGAGCCTCAGGGCTTCCCTCGGGAGCTAGGGATTTTATCTAGGGCTTAGGAGTGGTTTGGAGCACTTAGAGATAGAAAGTAGTGAGAGAAGTATGAGAAATGGTGTGAAAATGGAGGCAGCCCTCGCAGCTATTTATAGGCTGCTGGCTTCGGACTACATTGGGCGTACCGAGGGTACGCTGGGTGTACTCCTCGGATAAGATCACCAGCTCGGACCCAACTGTCTTGCACTCAACGGATGGATCAGACCGAAGTTACGCGGGGCGTAATAGCGAGGCTTCGTGGCATGATCCGAAGCGAGATCTGAGACCATCATCGGACGGTTGTGGTGCTGCCACGTCATCGACTTAGCAACAGACTTCGCAATTTCATGCTTCAACTTTAAAAATTCGTAACTTTCGCATACGAGCTCCGTTTTTGACGTTATTTATATCCACGCGAAGGTGGGAATGTACTCTACAACTTTTGTTTAGACTCCATCGGCTAATTTTGACTCTATTTTAAATTTTATATTATTAACAGGCCGGGACAGGATTGGTCCGTTAAATTCTCATAACTTCTTCATCCGACGTCCATTCTCGCCCATCTTTTTCTCATTACGCTACTCTTAATGAGATCTTTGATTCTCGTTCAGGTCGTGTCGGCTAAGAACCGCTCGATTTAATATTCGAGTTTCGGGTTGTACACTGCTAGTCCGAAACTTCGAAAAATCATAACTTCTTCATATGAAGTCAGATTTGGGCGTTCTTTTTATCGATGTTCTTAGTTTAACATATTCTACGACTTTCGTTTAGATCGCTAAGGCTAAATCTCGCTCTATCGTAAATTCACTATTTATGCTTTCTGGTATTGTGTCGGTTCTGTCGCGAAACTTCGACGGGTCATAACTTCTTCGTTATAACTCGGATTTCGGCGTTCTTTATATGTACGGAAACCTTGTGACATATTCTACAACTTGGTTAAGATTATTTATTCTAGATAATATTTTGTCAAAAAGTCGTTTTCGACCCCTATTGCCTCTAATTTGACTAGCCCGGATCTACGAGCGTTACAATTATCTCCCCCTTAGGATGATTACGTCCCGGAATCATCAATGAAACAAGGCTCGTATAATGACTCCATACGTCATCTCTTCATCCTAGGTAATAATTATAACTTCTATATTCCTTCAAGTCTATCTCTTAGACTCATTGACTGTAAGCAGTACTCGATCATGCACCTGCTCTCTACCTCAGGTTAGACTCCAAATTATGACCTTCAAGTCACAATCTCGATCCTTACTAGATATGAACTTGAGATGAGTTCTTTTATTACTACCATAGATCGATGTGTTATATTCTATTGACCTATCATCGTATGTTGCAACGCTTAGACTCAGGTCTTTTAGAGTTAAATTCTAAAACAGACTATGCCTTCCTTCATGTTCTAATGTGATATAATCACACTTTAACATTAGGCATTTCTGGCTACCAACTTCTTTAACAACGAGCGCGATACTTCTATTGATCGCTGTGATTTCAATCGTTTGGTTTAAGTCGGACGCTACATCAAACTTGGTTCTCTGAACCACGTAACCTACTCAGCGTAGTCGGACTCTATGTGATATGACCACTAGGGTCGGGATAACAACAATCTTCTTAGTCATTACCGAAACAATGGTAACGACATACTTGAATAAAACAAAACTAATTACTAGTTTCTTGGTAACCTTGTGACTTTCCCTGATCCAAGTGTGAGTCCTGTGCTTCCGGTAGTATAGGCCTCTACTACCATTCACACCTACTCATACTCGTCCCAAGTATAGTCTCGCTGCTTTCCAAGTCACCATACAAGAAAATCACATAACAATTTAACACATCAAATATCAAAACGAAGGTTTTATTTTATTCCTTGAAACGATTACATGGGTGTTCAAGTTCACCCTAGATTATGCCTCTAATAGGCTACATCATATGACACTATCTATATGGCTTCTTCATAACTTGATCTCTATATATCCATCCTTACTTCTGATTCCTTGCATCGTCAGCTGCTTCGTCAAGGATCATTTGAAATGCTCTTGCCTTTGGTTTTGGCGGCACATTTGGCTTTGTAGCCCCTTCTCTCTTTGGGCAATCTTGTTGGAAGTGCCCTTCCTTGTTACATTCGTAACACACCCTTTTGTTGAATTTACACTCGTTGGCGTAATGCCCAAGCTTCCCACACTTGAAACAAGTCAGCCCCTCATCGCATTTTCCAGAGTGTTTCTTTTTGCACTTCTCGCACCATCTTTCTTCGCTCCCTCCTCTAAACTTCCTGGTACTGGTCTTGCTTCTCTCATCGGGCTTTGCAGACCCCTCAAACTTCCTCTTTTCGCCAACCTCGGTCTTGTTGGCGGCTCTTCCCTTGATCATCTCCTCAACCGACTTGGCAGCCCAGATAGCTGCCTCCAAGGTAGGTGCCTGACGCACTGGCACCGCGTACTCCCATGGTACTCCCTTTGCGTACTTATCAATTTTCGTCAGCTCATCCGAAACAAGACGCAAGGCAAATTCCATCTTTTTTGTGAAGTTGTTCGTGTATTCATCAATTGACATGCTTCCCTTCTTCAGGGTTAGAAATTGGTTCTCTAGCTCGAGCAGGTTTTGAGCTGAGCAGTACTTTCATTTGAATTGCACCAGAAATTCTGCCCATGTCAGTTGCAGGGGCTTGTCGAGGCTTAAAGTCTTCCCTAAGGTATTCCACCAACGTACAGCGCCTCCTCGAAACTGACGCACTACAAACGTGGTATGTAGCTTCCCTCTGCAACCCCATGTCATGAAAGCTAACTCCATTTCCGAGATCCAATCCATGACCCCGATTGGATCCTCCTTTCCCGTGAAAGTCGATGGCTTGCAAGTCTGAAAATCCTTGTACTTGCATCCATTTATCTCGAATCCGTCATCTTGGTTATTTTGTTGAACTATTGGTGGGTTGACTTGACCAACAGTTCCACTGTAGTCTCCCTCCTCAGTCTTCCCTTCGTTCAACTCGGGTTGTTAGATCTGAATAGTTGCTTCCTCTCGATTTTGTTGGAGCAAATGTCTGGTTTCCTCCATTTGACGATCCAACATCGCTTGGATCATCGCTTGCACTCCAGCCATCGTTATTGGCTCAGCAGTGGCTTCCACCACCGGTATTTGCTCAATCACTGGGTTTTGGTTTCTGTTCCCATTTGCATTCACGTTTCCTCTACGGGTCCTTGCCATCTTGATCTATACACCGAATAAGGTGAATTTAGATCTTTATTTAGGATAGACGTTTAAATCGTCCTTATCACTCCGAAACGTTTACATGCTAGTTCTAATATCGTAGTCATACGTTTAGAATCCTAAACACATAAGGTTTCCAGATCCGGTCGGCAACAGACCATAGATCCGAACAAATAATAGCATATCAGGCACAAAGCATTTAGCACACAAAGCATTTTAGGCATAATTCCTAAAATAATCTAGTGCTCACACCTCACAATCATCGCCTAGCATTCTAAGTTTAAGTCTAGAAATAAATCCATATTCCTATTTCGCTTAAACTAATGCTCTGATACCAACTGTGACATCCCCATTTTCACGGCCAGAAAAGACCGATTTTGTTTATGCTTTATAAAAATCAGAGTACTTCATTTCATAAAAATGATGCGGAATTTGTTCCCAGAAAAACATGGTAAATACGTTATTAAAACATTTTCAAAGAAACGTATTTATTTCATTTTAAAACGTTTGGGATGTCATCGTTAATACAGGAACATAAGCATAAACAGAACTTACAATTATTTACACTAGTGATCTACATCTCTTTAAATCTCTCAGTGTAATGTCACTTCATATCAACACCTGTGATATAAATAAATTGAGTGGGTCAGGTTGGGAAACCTGGTGAGCACATAGAGTTTTCAACCCACCATAATATAATTATTATTTTTAAACATCAAATAATCAACCCAATTACCCATTCCCGTTATCCTCACATTATGTCCCTAAAACATCTAACACAAGGGACCTAGTCAAAGGACTATCATTGGGATGGACACTACTGCTAAGGGGATTCCTTGGAAATGAAAGTCCTAAAGGCAACCATATGGGGGATGGAGTACACCTGGTGAGCACACAGTTCACACAGTTCGAATAAACACACGGTTCGAATAAACACACAGTTCAAATAAACACACAGTTCGAATAAACACCTACAGGTTGCGAGCCTGCTAGTGTTCCAATGGACTGTCTAGAATAGTCTGTGGTCGTCATCTATACTCCCATAGATGACTAGATCATCAAGAACAGCTATAACGAGGCCTCACATTATTTTATTTTGTCACACAGCAACTATTACATCTACCTATGTTTTACCCAACACATTTTGTAGATATAAAATACATATACAATTTAAATCATTGAAAACATGTATAAAACATTCATCCAGCATAGATAGCAAGTATACAGATAATATACACACACAACACGTAATTTATATAAAATACTTCATATCTATGTGTAAGCTAAAAGTAACTATGCACTCACTTGAAAGGTGGTGACTCAGCACTCGGACAGCGCTTCGATACTCTCAAAACGATTTTCCTTCGATAAAACCTAGTATCAATACCACTTGGGTTTAGTCTAACGATAACCGCGACAAATTAATTGTCTGACTATTATTATTATTATATAAGCGTTAATAACACTCAATATAACTCATAATAATAGCCCAAATAATTATTTTAAGGACCTAATAACATTCCTATAATTATTTGAAAGCTATATTAAAAATTGCGTAAGCGTAGCACACTTACAGCGAATTTTATCGAAAACCGGAACTTAATTGGAGCAGCATTTCGAAACCGAAAAACTCCTTTTTCTCGGGACTCCGGGAGCCTCGGGGCTTCCCTCGGGAGCTAGGGATTTTATCTAGGGCTTAGGAGTGGTTTGGAGCACTTAGAGAGAGAAAGTAGTGAGAGAAGTATGAGAAATGGTGTGAAAATGGAGGCAGCCCTCGCAGCTATTTATAGGTTGCTAGCTTCGGACTACGCTGGGCGTACCGAGGGTACGCTGGGCGTACTCCTCAGATAAGATCACCAGCTCGGACCCAGCTGTCTTGCACTCATCGGATGGATCAGACCGAAGTTACGCGGGGCGTAGCTTCTTCGTACGCGGGGCTTAATAGCAAGGCTTCGTGGCATGATTCGAAGCGAGATCTGAGACCATCATCGGACGGTTGTGGTGCTGCCACGTCATCGACTTAGCAACAGACTTCGCAATTTCATGCTTCAACTTTAAAAATTCGTAACTTTCGCATACGAGCTCCGTTTTTGACGATCTTTATATCCACGCGAAGGTGGGAACGTACTCTACAACTTTCGTTTAGACTCCGTCGGCTAATTTTGAATCTATTTTAAATTTTATATTATTAACAGGCCGGGATAGGATTGGTCCGTTAAATTCTCATAACTTCTTCATCCGACGTCCATTCTCACCCATCTTTTTCTCGTTACGCTACTCTTAACGAGATCTTCGATTCTCGTTCAGGTCGTGTTGGCTAAAAACCGCTCGATTTAATATTCGAGTTTCGGGTTGTACACTACAAGTCCGAAACTTCGAAAAATCATGACTTCTTCATACGAAGTCAGATTTGGGCGTTCTTTTTATCGATGTTCTTAGTTTAATATATTCTAAGACTTTCGTTTAGATCGCTAAGGCTAAATCTCGCTCTATCGTAAATTCACTATTTACGCTTTCCGGTATCGTGCCGGTTCTGTCGCGAAACTTCGACGGGTCATAACTTCTTCGTTATAACTCGGATTTCGGCGTTCTTTATATGTACGGAAACCTTGTGACATATTCTACAACTTGGTTCAGATTATTTATTCTAAATAATATTTTGTCGAAAAGTCATTTTCGACCCCTATTGCCTCTAATTTGACTAGCCCGGATCTACGGGCGTTACAAATTATTTGTTCAATTAGCCGGTCATCATAAATCGGAAATCGGGAAACAATAGATGGACAGAGAGAATGATTATAATCCATGTCTCAGTCCATATGATATCCAGAATGGAGGAATATATGATCCATTATCTAATGGACACGTCATTGACTAGATCAGAGTTTGAAAACAGCTTTTAAGAGCTACGATTGCTAGTCGGGTTGGAGTCATGCTTGGAATAATGGTTATTAGAGTTATCCAAGTGGGAGACTGTTAGATTAGGTGTCTAACCCCATAACTATTATTAGTATGTACTTGACCCGAGAATAACATGGTCCATTTGGGTTGCATGGCATCTGAACAATTTGGATAGACTTTTGTGAGAAGAGGACATTTATGATTTATTAATATATTATAAGTTCTAATATATTAATATTATTTAATTAGTGTTTATAGAGAATTATTTTGGAATTAATTTTGTGATCAAAAGAGACTAATTAAATAAATGGGGATTGATTTGGTAAATCATTCATTCTTATAAAGTGGGCTTATGATCCGTATTTCCTCATGTTGGGCTAAACCTATGTGGTGACCCATGGATACTCCATGGAGGTTAAAACCCATGGATCATGAGGAATATGGAAAGTCATGAGTTAAATGGTGTAACCCTAATGAGCACACTATATAAGAAGGCTCATAGCTCATGAAATTAGTACTAAGGAGTGACTAGTGATAGACATATGAGGGCTAGCAAATTTTGAGTGTAAATAATCTTCTCTCAAGTTATTCCAATTGTTGGTGGTGCTGTATGAACCATTTGAGGTGCAACACTTAGGGCACTAAGCTCTTTAAGGTCCAAGGAATCAAGCAACAACAAAAGGTATGTCATTCAACTATATTTTGTATTGTATATACTCCATAATATGCTAGTTAGGATGATACCTTAGAAAATTGATATTTGCATGTATAATAGAGAAAACATAGATCCAAGGTATATAGGGTTACATGTACACCATAGGAGTGTTAGAATGCTCAAAACCCAACAATAATAATATTAGAAGACTTTTGCTTAGGCGCCCAAATTTTCTTGCCTTTACTCTTCGTTCTCTTCTTCTTTTTTCAACTTTTTGTGCATGAAGTTTTGAAACCAAGTGACTCAGCATATTGCTTCACCACTTCAACATTGCTCTTTTGTACCCTATCATTTGGAGTTTAACACTTTTGAACATCTTGAATTTTAGGATTTCTGTAGAGCGTCATTCCTTCAAATGAATTGAAAGAACATGAGGAATCATCCGTATGAGTTCCAATAGAACATAACACCTCACATTCACCATTTCGGAACAATTATACAAAACACTTAACTCCCCCTCAACATGAGCATTTAGAGATGTAAATTTTTCTAAAACATCATGAACATCATTATGAACTTCATGAACAGCTTCAACAAATTCAAGATCATGAAGAACATTAGGATCATCAATCAAAGAAACATATTTCTTTATATACATTTATTTTTCCTTTCCTTCTTTATTAGTGTTAACACTGAAAGTATCCATTGTTATGCCACCCGGGCAAGTCAAAGTCTACAGTAGGGATGCATGGGCTTTTTAGCATATGTGATGGATATGCGGGTTGCCACTGAGAGGCCAAGTTTTGTTTCCGATGTTCCCAAAGTATGTGAGCTCCCAGATGTTTTCCCCGAGGAATTGTCAGGTGTGCCTCCTGAGAGACAGGTGGAGTTCCGGATCGATCTGATTCCGGGGGTGGCGCCTATTTCCATGGCACCTTATTGCCTTGCGCCGCCCGAGATGCAGGAGTTATCCTCGCAGCTCCAAGAGCTGTTGGGGAAGGGATTCACTAGACCGAGTAGCTCGTCGTGAGGAGCGCCGATCCTTTTTGTCAAGAAAAAGGATGGTTCACAACGGATGTACATCGACTACCGGGAGTTGAACAAGTTGACAGTTAAGAACCGTTATCTACTACTGAGGATTGACGATTTGTTTGATTAGTTGCAGGGGCATCTTAGTTTTCCAATATTGAATTGAGATCTGGGTATCATCAGATGAGAGTCTGCGAGGAGTATATCCAGAAAACGGCCTTTTGGACTCATTTTGGGCATTACGAGTTTGTGGTGATGCCTTTCGGGCTCACCAATGCATTGGCAGTGTTCATGGACCGCATGAACCAGGTGTATAGGCCCATGTTGGATCGATCGGTGACCATGTTCATCGATAACATTTTGGTGTACTCGAGGTCTAGGGAACAACACGAGGAGCATCTACGGGAGATTCTTGGAGTATTAAGGATGGAGAGGCTTTATGCCAAATTCTCCAAGTGTGATTTCTAGTTACGAGAGGTCCAATTTCTCGGACATATCGTCAACCATAATGGGATTTTGGTAGACCCGACCAAGATTAAGGCAGTTATGCGATGGGAGGTACCGAGATCCCCATCCGATATTAGGAGTTTTCTGGGCCTGTCAGGCTACTATCGGAGGTTTATCATAGATTTCTCCAAGATTATCTTTCCTCTCACCAAATTGACCAGGAAGGGTGTTATCTTTACTTAGGGGCCTGAGCAGCAAGCATCATTCGAGACTCTTCGCCAGAGATTGTGCGAAGCTCCAGTATTACCTCTTTTGGAGGGAGTAGAGGACTTTGTAGTCTACTGTGATGCATCCATATCAAGGATGGGTGTCGTGTTGATGTAGAGGGGCATGTGATAGCATATGCATCAAGGCATATGACGCCTCACGTGATGAGGCATCCCACCCATGACTTGGAGTTAGGGGCGGTGGTATTCGCCCTCAAGATTTGGTGCCAATATCTTTATGGTGTCCGATGTACCATATACACGGACCATAAGATCCAGAAGTACCTTATGGATCAGCCCAACCTGAATATGAGATAGAGGAGGTGGCTGGATGTAGTGAAAGACTATGACTGTGAGATTTTGTATCATCCTGGCAAGGCTAATGTGGTAGCTGATACCTTGGGTCGTAGGGCAGCGAGTGCTCCGATCTGAGATGTGTGTATGAGGATGACGGTGATGACACTAGTCTTAGATACCATCCGAGAGGCCCAAGAGATGTCCATGAGACTAGAGAACCGTAAGAGAGAGCGGGTGATTTGGTAGATTTCTGAGTTTGATACTGATAGTCGGAGGCTTATGACCTTCCGTGGGCGGGTATGGGTGCCATATTCGGATGGAGCTCATCGGATTTTGATGGAGGAGGCCCATACGTCGACTTTCTCGATCCATCCTGGGGCCACCAAGATGTATTTGGACTTGAAAAAGGATTACTGGTGGACCTGTATGAAGAGAGATGTGGCATGGGTAGTCGATAGATTGTTGACCTGTCGTCAGGTCAAGGCGGAGCACCAGCGTCCCCATGGCCAGTTGAAGCCTCTGGAGATTCCCCTGTGGAAGTGGGAACAGATCTCCATGGATTTTATTACCAAGTTACTGAGGACTGCGCGGGGTGTCGATATGATATGGGTGATTGTAGATCGATTGACGAAGAGTGCTCACTTCCTGGCTATAAGTGAGAGCTCTTCTGCGGATAAATTGGTTGAGGTCTACGTTCGAGAGGTGGTGGCATGACATGGGGTGCCAACATCGATTGTGTCAGATCAAGATGTGCATTTTACTTCTAGGTTATGGAAGAAATTTCATGAGGATTTGGGCACCCATCTGCATTTCAGCACCGCATACCACCCACAGACGGACATGTAGAACGAGCGGACGATTCATACGCTCGAGGACATGCTACGCACATGTGTTATGGATTTTAGTGGAAGTTGAGACACTTAGTTTCCCTTGGCTGAGTTTTCATACAACAATAGCCATCACTTCAGTATTGGGATGCCTCCCTTTGAGCTTTTATACAGGAGGAGGTGTCGGACTCCCATCTGTTGGGGGAGTTCGGGTAGAGAGTGATAGGGAGCACTGAGATAGTGCTCAAGAGGACAGAGCAAATCTAGCAGGTTATACAGAGGTTGCTGACAGCCCAGAGTCGTGAGAAGAGTTACGCAGACCGGAGATGTTCCGAGCTAGAGTTCCAAGTCGGCAATTTTGTCCTCCTGAGGGTATCCCCAATGAAAGGGGTGATCTGATTCAGGAAGCGGGGAAAGCTGGGCCCTAGATACATTGGTCCTTTCAAAGTGATTACTCGAGTAGGTAAGGTAGCTTATCGGTTAGAGCTGCCTACAGAGTTGAGTCAGATCAATAACATCTTCCATGTGTCCCAGCTGAGGAAGTGTGTAGCCGACGACATGGCAGTGGTCCCTTTAGAGGACATTTAGGTTGATGATCGTCTGAACTACATTGAGAAGTCAGTGTCTATTTTGGATAAGAAGGTGAAGGTCTTGACGAATAAAGAGGTTCCTTTGGTTCAGGTTCAGTGGTAGCATCGAAGGGAATCCCAGTGGACTTGGGAGCCGCAGTCTGAGATGCATGAGCAGTACCCAGAGCTATTTCCGGAGAATGACTTCGAGAGCAAAGTCTGATTCTAGTGGGGGAGAATTGTAACATCCCGACTGCCATGTATAAATTTAAATTTGTTTTATATTCATTTTGACAGGGCAACTCGACGAGTTGGAGGCCCCAACTCGTCGAGTAGAGATTAAGATATATGCGTGGATTTTAGAGTCAACTCGACGAGTTGGAGGACCCAACTTGATGAGTAGGATCTGAGCATGAAAACCCAAATTTTTAGGGTTGGCACCCTATTTAAATGACTTTAAGTCCTTTACCTTGCCTCCCTCATCACCTTATCACCTTGAGAGGAACCCTAATCGAGCTATCTTCCACTTTGAGAGAAAGTGAGGGTAAGAGTGTGTGTTTTGGTGCATTATTTGAAGGAACATGATGTGTAAAAGGCTTGGAATGAGAAGGAGTCTCTGGATCTGGCATTCATTCAGTGTTTACGACCATTTGGAGGTAAAAATCCATTACATTGATCACTTGTTTGCTAGATCTCTCCATTAGGGAGTTTATGGATATTTTTAGCATTTCTTGTCATTAATGGTTTTGATCTTACCACTAAGCTAGAGTTTCAGATTTGGCCATTATTAGGTGTCACACCCCAAAACCATGAACGGAGGAAACATTCTAGGGCGGAGGACGTCATGTACATTATCACAACAATGAAAAGTAGTAAACAAGCAACAACATCATCCATTGCATTAATAATATAATTTTAATACAAGTGTGTTCTGTTAAATTATGATAAACACTAAAGTATAAATCAAAATGAAAGATGAGTCTTGGACGCGCACCATCTTCTCTAAACCTTGCATCAGTACCTGTCTACTGTTGACCTGAGGATACAAGTTATTTTGAAAGAGAGTATCAGCTTTAAAGTTGGTGAGATCATAAGTATTTTAGTGTCTTAATTTGTATGTAAGTATTTGTATGTAAGTATTTGTATGTATATGAACTGTAAGTATTTGTATGTATATGAACTATAAGTATATGTATGTATATGAACTATAAGTAATGAAAACGTTTTGAACATCCTAGATAACCATATGTTTCCTACTAAAAGTATCCTTCTACCAAGGCATCTAGTATCTGTGTGTGTGTCTCTTGTAAGAGTGTGTATTTTCCCAAATCCGACTATCATTATCCATAATATAGCTTCTACATTACCGTGCATCGTGTGAATGTTCACGAAGTGAATGTAAAGGGAAAATGAAATAGTACTATGGTGTAGTATCAAATAACTACAACCGTACTAACTACCTTAAGTCTATTGTAATCTTGTAAGTACTGTAGTATTTGTAATAAGTGACTACTTCTGTACTAATATTGCCTTATTTGAGGGATAAGGCATAATCTGATGCCTAGAACCCAGGCTAGATGCTCCCCTGTCAAGGGGATTTTGGGAACCATACACGACCCCTGCATATTTGCAAGCCGTGAACATCCACATTACTATGATCATGTATACCCAATATAACTATCACAATGCGTTGTGATTCATTGGTATAGTTAGATCCTGAAAACGTTCCATGCTATAGCACCTAGTGATGTTTGTCCTATCATCGTACAGGATCTATGTAAAAGTATATGAACGTATGCCTTTGTTACCCAAAGGTATTGTACTGACTGAAAGGAACTATTATGTCCATATATGTACACATGATATATAACTAATATTTAAATGACCTTCGGACGGATACCTGATACCCACCAGACCACATCCCAATGGTGAAAAGGAAATAGATCGGATAGCCTTCCTAAGTCCGTTAAACATTACTTCTATAACTATACATATAAAGGCATGCTTATAACAGGGTCTCTATGTAAACGTATCTGTGTAAATGTACTCAGGTAAATGTACTCATGTAAATGTACTCATGTAAATGTACTCATGTAATAGTATAGTAGTGTACTATAATGTTCTGCGTGCGCTAGCTGTAACGTGTGTTATCTATCTAGCATGTATAGTAATGTACTGTGTGTACTAGCTGTAATGTGTGTTCTCTCTATCTAGCATGTATAGTAATGTACTGTGTGTACTAGCTGTAATGTGTGTTCTCTCTCTATCTAGCATGTATAGACTCATGAATGAACTGACTCGTGGTATGATTCCGTATTCTAGTAAACGTATTAGTATGTTCCTAAACTACCCATATGGTAACTTACTAGTAATATAATTGGTACGTATGGACATGGAAGTATACCCTTGCTACCCAAGGGTATTGAACTGACTTGAAGAACCTTTAGGATTATATAAAATCATAAAATAAGTTTTGTAAAACCTTTGAACATGATTATTATCTAAGAAAAGGTCGACTTGATGTCACCCTATAAAACGGGTTGGAAGTATTTGTTTGATAACACAACTTAAGTATAAAGAAACATTTGTTTGAAACACAATTGTAAATGAGTCTGAAATGAAACATACAGTGTATAATGAAGAGTTTAATAAGGAGTTTTAAACATATAAAACATTTATGAAAATCATGTGAAGAAAACTGTTTGGTAAAACAGCTAATGTGTAGTAAATCATTTGAATGCTGCTTATTAATCATATGTGATTGATATAATCACTAGCATGATTCTACTTGTATCCCCGCCCCCATAAAAACATTTAAAACAATTATTAAGGGGTATGAACTCACCTGTAGTGAGTGGTACGGATGAACTGGAGATGTAGGATTGCTAGGTGTCAAGTGAAGTCTTGAACACACTCTATGATCCTAGTTAACATATAATATCACATATATGTATCAAATTCGTCTTTAAACAACTAATAAAAAAATTCAAGACACCCTAGGACATGCTAAACACCTTTATCAAGTGTTATTAGCCTCAAGGATTGCATCTAAGTGTTGTAGGGAAAAGCTAGTGTGTGTAGGGTTCAAGGAAAACTCCCTAATGGAGTTCACGGCCCTAATGTCACCAACAAATGAGTTTACGGTCGTAAACTCATGGTTTTATGGTCGTAAGCTCATACTTACTTGATCTTTTGATGTTTTGAGGCTTTACAAGACCTTAAGAAGAATTTCTACTTAATGGCAAGGTCTTTGGAAGAGATTAGGGCACCTTCCAACTCCTTTGGGGAGTTCACGGCCCTGGAACCACTTCCCTTAGAGATTACGGCCGTAAACTCTCATGGAAAGGGTGTTTTTGGTGTTTTCAAGCCCCTAACTTAACTAGGAATGAATCTAGGCTAGTGTCCAAGGTTTATGGAGAGTTTAAAGCACACTTTGGCCCTTTTGTTTGGAGTTCACGGTCCAAGAACTTCTTGGGCCGTGAACACCTTACTCTTGGTGTTCTAGGGGTGTTTTCTAGTCCTAAATACATTAGGATACGAGT
This sequence comes from Lactuca serriola, assembly GCF_051521515.1. Lineage (NCBI taxonomy): Eukaryota > Viridiplantae > Streptophyta > Magnoliopsida > Asterales > Asteraceae > Lactuca > Lactuca serriola. The sequence goes on along the minus strand of NC_136414.1, from coordinate 118,446,612 downwards.
CTAAGCTAGTTACATTGCAAGACGAAGGAACTAGGCACTCATTTGTCCCTTAAAGAAGGGTTTACGGTTGGGCCGTAAACTCTTTAATCTTGTTGTTTTGATATGATTTCTAGGTTATTAAGCACATAATAAGCTTTATAATACACCTAGATAGAAGTACTCATGTTTTGGGACGAAAGTCCGAAGATCCGTGAGAGAGAATTCGGTTTTTCTCTAGTTGGAAATGTAACAAATGAATAAATATGGCTTAGAACCATATATATACCCCTAGGGTTTTTGGCAGAAAATACTTTTATTCCGACAGTGAACTCTAATATCATAGAGTTCTGGAATAACAGAGTTGCACGATACCCTAGTGCACCCTCTCTCCTGATATCTCTTTAAGTGTAAATCTTGAAATACTCAAACTTATACCAAAAGTCTGAAAATTTACTTCAACTGTTCTAACTTCTATTGACTTGATATTGTTTGTACAGAATGGAAATTTCGGGTTGTCACATCATCCCCCTGTTAAAGGGAATTTCGTCTCGAAATTAGAATTTAAGTAAGGAAGTAGGTATGAATGATCGAGTCATGAGGTGGAAACTTCCGAATCTATTGGTTCTCGCGCTCATAAGTGAATTCGGGTCCTCGGTTGGTATCCTAACGAACCTTCACTAAATGTAGGTGGCGCTGCTTCGTCCGCTTGACCTCTCGGTCGAGGGTCACTACGGTTCTTCTACGAAGGCGAGGATCTCGTTAATTCGATCTCGTCGAGTGGACTTTCGAGAGTCCTGACGGAAAGGTACGGTTTCAAGATCGAGACGCGAAGGATAAAATGTACGTTACTATGCTCGCGGAGTAGGTCTAGTTTGTGAGATACAGGACCGATTCTGGTAAGAATCTCAGAGGTCCTAACTACTTGGATTTAGCTTTCCACGCTTTAGGAAGCATATTAAACCATTCCCAGAGTGAGACTTCCTAAAGAATTTGGTCTCTCACTTGGAATTCCAAGGTTTCTTTATCTTGCTTATCTTCCCATTTGAGGGCCACCCTCAGCTGGGTCAAAGTCATAAGGGTTTCTGTAATTTGCGAGGAGTCCTGAATGGACTATGATAGTAGGTCTGCAAGACCTAGAATTTGGCGAATTTTTGTCGGCGTCTTCGGTGCCGACAAATTCCCAACGGTTTTGATAAATTTATAGAGTACTCAAGAATTTCCCATCACTAATAGTGTGTCTTAGGAATTTGACTCTTAAATTCCAAAACTCGTGTTTAGAGAGTTTAGCGAAAGTTTCTTTAAGGGTAATGTTTCCATGGTTTCCTTCTTACTACGAGGGTAGATAAGTAAGTCATTACAAGGAGAATGACGAACTGATCTATGTAAGAATGGCATACCCTACTCATTAAGCTCATGAATATTATGGGCGTATTGGTCCTATCCGAGGGGTATCACTACGGACTCGAAGTGTCCGCATCGAGTTCGGAGGATAGTCTTCAGGACATCCTTCCCTAACACTTGAAACTGTTGATATTCGGATCTCGGTCCATTTCTGAAAGGTAACTCGTTCCTTGCGTTTGCTCAGCCGATTCATCTATGCGAGGCAGAGGTAACGATTTCTAATGGAAATCTTGACGAAGTCCTTGATAGCCGAGGTACATATGATGCAATCCGTCAACTTCTGGAAGAATAAGACCGGAGCTCTCCAGGGCGAGAAGCCTGGTCTTCCAATTCTATTGCTGAGTAGTTTGCTAAGTTGTCCGGACTGTTCTTGTATCTCCGTAGGTCTTTAGACTGTAGGGCGATCTGGTTACAGGATTCATACTGGGTTCTAAGTTTGTTCACATGACAATGCGATTACCCGTAGTCTTGGGCAGTCTCTGTCCTAAAGTTCATATTAGAATTCATACATGGTTCAACGATCACAATCTCGTTTATACGAGTCGTATATAATTAAGATTGAAAAGATAGTCGAATAACTGATTCTTCTTTAAGCTCACATCCCATCGAGGAAAAAGAAGTTAAAGTGGAATCATCAATTCTAAACCTATAGAACCTTGATTATATATCACCCCTATGTATACATTCTTCAGCGACAGATCAACCGTATGGATCTTTGGATTGAACTTGACGTACTGTATGAGTGGTACTTCGGGGATTTCTTCGGAAAGGAAAAGAACTATGAGGTACTCCGTGCATGAGTACTTCAGTGTTCTGATATGACGGCTTCGCTGGAAAGGCGATTTCGAAGAAAGAGGTGTACGTATGAAGCTGGTATTGTGCGGATCAAATTGAGTCCAGTCGTATGGTAATGTCGGAATAATATGGGAACTAAAGACATTAGATTTGAGCATAAGGTGTTACAGAAAAAACACAACCGTGCAACCTTCAACAGAGTTACAGTACTTTAGATTTACCACAAGACTATTGCTGCTAACAAAGTATACTACAAAAGACAAGTATACGCAGCACGAGCATCCCTATACTGACGGGATCTCGCAAAAGGTAAGACTCTAGTTGCACTAGTTTTGGATGGTTTATAAGTCTGTTACAACGAAACGCATTAATTACATTAACGTGGGTCCGGAGTAGGGTCTCCTGCAGCTGTGATCCTGAGAATCTTCCCATCTGTGCCCGAGTTCTTTGTTATTGGACAGTCCTTCTTGAGATGTCCCATCTCTCCACATAAATGACATATCTGGCTAGTGCCAACATCGGTAGTGGAAGTGAAGTGTTGAGTAGGAGTTAAGGGGACGCGGGTTCTTTCTTTGATCTCCCTCTTCGGGCAATTTCTTTTATAGTGCCCAAACTCACCACAATAATAGCAACCCTGGCTGGCTCTAGTGGCAGTGGTTCCACAGAAATAGGCAATGTGTCCCAGTCTGTTGCAATTGATACATTGCAATACCCGATAGGTTCCATTATGATGATAGCTACACCTGCTGCACTTCGGAAGCGTTCCCTTATATTTCTTGCGTCCCTTTTGGGCTTGACGCTTCCGTTTCTTGAATTCTGAGTTATGGCTTCGCGAGCCTGCGACTGTTATCGTTTGTTGGCTTACTGGATTGATACTACGATCGGGATTTTCAACCCCATCATCGGTAGTGCTTGCGTTGATAGCGTTACGGTTTGCAAGGACAACTGTCACGACCGCCATCACGGTAGCTGTAACTGCGGCTTGGAAAGTAGTGGTGTCCATAGGACAAACAGGGGTTTCGTTGTTCGGCTGACTGTTTCCGGGTGACGACATGATTCTGTAATACGAAAGATAAGGATTTTGTGAGCGATTCTCGTTGACCCTAGATGTACTTCGATTGCTCAAGTAAAGAGTAAGAGTATGTTCTTGAAAGTTTGACCTACATCCCTATGATGCAGTCCTAGTACGGATTGGAAGTATGTTCACGAAGGTTTGACCGACATCTCCATGATGCAGGTCCTAGTACTGAGTGGAAGTGTTCGTAGAATGGTCTCAAGACGCCTGTCTTTCAAGCTGAGGTATCGTTGGTTGGTGAATAACATGATCCAACCACTAAAATAGACATGGAAATGTCTCTGGAGCTAAATTGATATAGTCCAATGTCTTGACTAAAGCATGTTTCAGATAAACTCAAATGAAAGTATGATGAGAGTATTTGAATAAAGAATGACACAGAAGTTATCCGACTGTCAATATCTTTGATATTCATGACGTAAAAGTTCGGGAAAATGACCTTGTAATAGGTCTTACATCATATCCAGAGTAGATAGTCCTTGACAGCATAAAGGCCTAACTAAAGTACTTACAGTACAAGATGGTTTCATAGAAAATGCCACATCGGGCATAGACAAAAAACAGTTCCTTTTTAGCAAGGAAATATAAAGTAAGGCATCTACTATTGGCGATGGTCATCCCTCTGGTGAACTCTCAGTTCAGCCAGTTGGCGTTCCATATCAAGTAGGTGTCTTTCGTACACCATCTGGCGTACGCGGAGTTCTATGACTTCGGCTCGTGATTCAACCAGCGCTTGAAGCAGGGCTTCAAGGTCTCTCTCAGATCTCTCACGAGCATCTTCTAGACGAATGGTGCGGAGGGTATGCATTCTCGCATTGGTGACAACTTTAGTGATCTGTTGTAGGGCTGTCTTGCCTTGAATCTCATTTCGAGCCACTCTGCGGACCAAGATTGGCAAGATTCTGTCTGCGGAGCCCCCATTGCTCAGGTCATAAAAGCTTCGGTCACCATTAAATGGCATGGGCTGAACTTGTCCTTGGCTCCATGTTTCCAAGCATTCCACCCACTGAGGTGTCGGGCCATGAAAAGTCGGACAAGGGTTAGGATTTGGAACGGGAGATGCCTGGGGTAGGTTCTCAACCTCGGGTTCAAAGTTAGTATCATCCGAAAGGTCTTCACCATGGTGATCATTCAAAGGGATAGGATGATCATTCTCTAGTTCTTCTCCAAACCATCTAGCAATGACTTCGTTCGGAAGGTACTGGTTGTCGTGGGGATGGAGTCCAGCCATGTTATCTACGCGAGAATTGGGGTAAGAAAATAATTATTAGACGAACTATCTAGATAATTATTTAGAAAATCTTCATTAGTTACATCACTATTTGTGAAGTGCATACCAGTTATATGTAATCGAAACAGGTAGGCCTTCGAATAAGTGACCTTAACTCCAAATTCACAAGGAATAGGGGTAAAGCAAAATTTTCATAGATTCTAAGTCTATAACATCCTAGTTACATATAACTTTAGTGTATCCACTTAGCAACTATCAACTTAGTAATGAAGATCCCGTTTTAGTTCTCAAGTATAAAGTACTTATAGAAACACCAAATACCCCTATAGTATTTTAAGTTTAATGTTATGTTCTGCTGTTCTCATTGTGGTATCGTTGGTAAGATTTTAGACTTGTTGCAACCACACAACTACACTTAGGCACATGCTAGTCAACCCTCGGGTAATATAGTTGATCAGGCTATATCTTCCCATTTTGGACTATATGTCTCTAAGTCCACCTGTGTTGCCCAACAATCGTAATTCTTTTGTATTGTCCTAGTGGCACAGATCTTAGTATGAATGCAGGCATGTATACCTAATTAAATATTTTATTATTTAAAGTATAAACTCTTGGTCAGAGTATTTTAATCCCATTGTATTTATAGTTTGTATATCTTTTATGGGTTGATATACTCAATTCACTATAAACAATGCTCTGATACCAATCTGTCACACCCCAAAACCATGAACGGCGGAAACGTTCTGGGGCGGAGGACATCATTTACAGTATCACAACAACGAAAAGTAGTAAACAAGCAACAACATCATCCATTGCATTAATAATATAATTTTAATACAACTGTGTTCTGTCAAATTATGATAAACACTAAAGTATAAATCAAAATGAAAGATGAGTCTTGGATGAGCACCATCTTCTCTAAACCTTGCATCAGTACCTGTCTATTGTTGACCTGAGGATACAAGTTATTTTGAAAGAGAGTATCAGCTTTAAAGCTGGTGAGATCATAAGTATTTTAGTGTCTTAATTTGTATGTAAGTATTTGTATGTATATGAACTGTAAGTATTTGTATGTATATGAACTGTAAGTATTTGTATGTATATGAACTGTAAGTAATGAAAACGTTTTGAACATCCTAGAAAACCATATGTTTCCTACTAAAAGTATCCTTCTACCAAGGCATCTAGTATCTGTGTGTGTGTCTCTTGAAAGAGTGTGTATTTTCCCAAATCCGACTATCATTATCCATAATATAGCTTCTACATTACCGTGCATCGTGTGAATGTTCACGAAGTGAATGTAATGGGAAAATGAAATAGTACTATGGTGTAGTATCAAATAACTACAACCGTACTAACTACCTTAAGTCTATTGTAATCTTGTAAGTACTGTAATATTTGTAATAAGTGACTACTTCTGTAATAATATTGCCTTATTTTAGGGATAAGGCATAATGTGATGGCTAGATCTCAGGCTAGACGCTCCCTTGTCAAAGGGATTTTGGGAACCATACACGACCCCTGCATATTTGCAAGCCGTGAACATCCACATTACTATGATCATGTATACCCAATATAACTATCACAATGCGTTGTGATTCATTGGTATAGTTAGATCCTGAAACCGTTCCATGTTATAGCACCTAGTGATGTCTGTCCTATCATCGTATAGGATCTATGTAAAAGTATATGAACGTATGCCTTTGTTACCCAAAGGTATTGTACTGACTGAAAGGAACTATTATGTCCATATATGTACACATGATATATAACTAATATTTAAACGACGTTCGGACGGATACCTGATACCCACCAGACCACATCCCAGCGGTGAAAAGGAAATAGAGCGGATAGCCTTCCTAAGTCCGTTAAACATTACTTATATAACTATACATATATAGGCATGCTTATAACAGGGTCTCTATGTAAACGTATCTGTGTAAATGTACTCAGGTAAATGTACTCATGTAATAGTATAGTAGTGTACTGTAATGTTCTGCGTGTGCTAGCTGTCACGTGTGTTCTCTCTATCTAGCATGTATAGTAATGTACTGTGTGTACTAGCTGTAATGTGTGTTCTCTCTATCTAGCATGTATAGTAATGTACAATGTGTACTAGCTGTAATGTGTGTTCTCTCTCTATCTAGCATGTATAGACTCGTGATTGAACTGACTCATGGTATGATTCCGTATTCTAGTAAACGTATTAGTATCTTCCTAAACTACCCATATGGTAACTTACTAGTAATATAACTGCTACGTATGGACATGGAAGTATACCCTTGCTACCCAAGGGTATTGAACTGATTTGAATAACCTTTAGGACTATATAAACGCATAAAATAAGTTTTGTAAAACCTTTGAACATGATTATTATCTAAGAAAAGGTCGACTTGATGTCAGCCTATAAAACGGGTTGGAAGTATTTGTTTGATAACACAGTTTAAGTATAAAGAAACATTTGTTTGAAACACAATTGTAAATGAGTTTGAAATGAAACATACAGTGTATAATGAAGAGTTTAATAAGGAGTTTTAAACATATAAAACGTTTATGAAAATCATGTGAAGAAAACTATTTGGTAAAACAGCTAATGTGTAGTAAATCATTTGAATGTTGCTTATTAATCACATGTGATTGATAATATAATAACTAGCATGATTCTACTTGTATCCCCCCCCCCCCATAAAAACATTTAAAACATTGATTAAGGGGTATGAACTCACCTGTAGTGAGTGGTACGGATGAACTGAAGATGTAGGATTGCTAGGTGTCAAGTGAAGTCTTGAACACACTCTATGATCCTAGTTAACATATAATATCACATATATGTATCAAATTAGTCTTTAAAAAACTAATAAACAAAGTCAAGACACCCTAGGACATGTAAACACCTTTATCAAGTGTTCTTAGCCTCAAGGATTTCATCTAAGTGTTGTAGGGAAAAGCTAGTGTGTGTAGGGTTCAAGGAAAACTCCTTAATGGAGTTCACGGCCCTAATGTCACCAAAAAATGAGTTTACGGTCGTAAACTCATGGGTTTACGGCCGTAAGCTCATACTTACTTGATCTTTTGATGTTTTCAGGCTTTACAAGACCCTAAGAAGCATTTCTACTTAATGGCAAGGTCTTTGGAAGAGATTAGGGCACCTTCCAACTCCTTTGGGGAGTTCACGGCCCTGGAACCACTTCCCTTAGAGATTACGGCCGTAATCTCTCATGGAAATGGTGTTTTTGGTGTTTTCAAGCCCCTAACTTAACTAGGAATGAATCTAGGCTAGTGTCCAAGCCTTATGGAGAGTTTAAAGCACACTTTGGCCCTTTTGTTTGGAGTTCACGGTCCAAGAACTTCTTGGGCCGTGAACACCTTACTCTTGGTGTTCTATGGGTGTTTTCTAGTCCTAAATACATTAGGATACGAGTCTAAGTTAGTTTCATTTCAAGAGGAAGGGACTAGGCACTCATTTGTCCCTTAAAGAAGGGTTTACGGTCCAAGATGTTCTTGGGCCGTAAACTCTTTAATGTTGTTGTTTTGATATGATTTCTAGGTTATTAAGCACATAATAAGCTCTATAATACACCTAGATAGAAGTACTCATGTTTTGGGATGAAAGTCCGAAGATCCGTGAGAGAGAATTCAGCTTTTCTCTAGTTGGAAATGTAACAAATGAATAAATATGGCTTAGAACCATATATATACCCCTAGGGTTTTTGGCAGAAAATATTTTTATTCCGACAGTGAACTCTAATATCATAGAGTTCTGGAATAATAGAGTTGCACGATACCCTAGTGCACCCTCTCTCCTGATATCTCTTTAAGTGTAAATCTTGAAATACTCAAACTTATACCAAAAATCTGAAAATTTACTGCAACCGTTCTAACTTCTATTGACTTGATATTGTTTGTACAGAATTTAAATTTCGGGTTGTCACATTAGGCCCTTTAGGCCTAAAGACTCAAGCTTTATCAAGCTTTGGTCAACTATCATGCCTTAAACCCTTTGTTGAGCTTTGTTTTGGCAAACTTAGCCCTCAATGCCATGCATGGATGTAAAGCTTACAGCTTTACGTGGTATTTCAGCCTTAGAAGGCTAGATCTAGAGTTTGGGATTTAGTCTCGCTAAAAAGCGTCTGGATGAGTGATTGGGTTGAAGGAATTCGACGGGTTGGTTAGCCTAATCGACGAGTTGGTTAGGGTTCCCCCATTATCCTGGACGCGGTGCAAACTCGACGAGTTGGTGAGACAACTCGGCGAGTTGAGTTGGATTTTTCCTGATTTTCCTGAGAACACGAGAAACTCGACGAGTCGCATAGATGCACTCGACGAGTTGGGTCAACATGGACTGTTGACTTGAGCATTGACTTCCGGTGACTTTTAGGGTTTGGTCAAGTTGTGGACTTTGGAGGCCATGGAGGGGTAAATGGTCTTTTACCCTTTTCGAGAATCATTAAAGGGGGTTAGCGTAACATCTTTAGATTTTTTATAAATTTTTAATTATAGATGAGTATGATATATGTAGGAGGAGTCTAGACCAACCGTTGAGTACAATACGAGACATACTTTCTTTACCGATGAGGTAAGTCTTCTCACTATACTTACCTGAGTGGTAATTATTGTGTGACCGGAGGGTCTTATGTGCTTACTAAGTTATGTGATATTATGCATTCTATCTTTGTTATTTATGTTGTATATTATTTTGTGCCTTTTTGAGTTGGGACAATAGGGTCCAAACCGATTGGTGAGACTGGATGGTCTTCAATAAGATACAGTATTGGAGGGTCCAAACGGAGCTGTAGGAGCGGGGGTCCTCATTGAGACACATGAATAGAGGCTCCTTATCGAGATATAGCCATGAGAGCCTAATTATTTGTGTGTGGTATTTTGCGGAACTCACTAAGCTTTGTGCTTACTGTGTTGTGTGAAATGTGCTTCAGGTACATCTCAAGATCGCAGGAAGGCGCCGGCATGATTGTATACACCAGCTAGAGATTATGTTTTGAGGATTCTAGGATATTATTAAACATTTTATTGTTTTGTGTTTTGAACAACTTATGAGCTTGGGTTAGAGAAATGTAAAATTGTGTTTTGTGTGGTTTTAAAAATGAAATTTTTATTTGAAAATATAGAGTGTTACACTTAGCATGGACAACTTGAAAAGATCCATCATGGAGTTCTGTAGCATGTTGAGAACCTTTTGGGACTGTCTAAGAATAGAACTCAAAGTTTCAAATGCTCATATGGTTAGTTGTCATGAAATAAGTGTTAAGAAGAAGAAAGTCAATTGTCCATAGGCAAAAGGATGTTCTTAGTTGGTGTATCCAACCACAACATCAAATCCAAAGAACAATAGGTAGGCCTATTTTAAGATGTATTCAAATAGGATAAATTGATTACTAAGAAAAGCATAAATGCCCAAGGTAATATGATGCATACTAAAACCTAAAGAAGAGTTTATTGATCATCAATAAGAGGACCCACAATAATTTTTTAAAGGATCAAGAGTCAACTTGTTCTTTTAAGTGTTTATCATATAATTAGAATGATGAATCCATAACACCATTGGTATGTTACTTTAAATCCTTGAGTGTTTCACTAAAGGATGAGTACTGACATTTGTAAAAATGTGCAGTGACAAATAGGAAGTAATAGACTATAACATATAGAAGTGATTATGACTGAGGACATCAATTCGAGTTCCTTTACTGTCCTTAGGATCATAAGATGACTCGTTCTCTTAAATGAGTCTATGTTCTTATGATTGACACTATTTATACAATGTTTCAGAAGATAATTCTAAATTATTTAAATATAGGACATTACGCATGTTTACCCTTCAAAAGTAAGTCTTAAAATCTTTGAAACTAATATAGTAACAATAGTTTAATGTAGAATCATTGAATGGATAAAATGCAATTAAGGAATCATCTTCTTGAATAATAGTAGCATTACCAAATATCTAGTTGGATCAAATTTTTTAATTCATTTGAACCTAAGTTTTATGTTAAATGCAAATCTTAATTGTCAAGCATGATGACAATGACACCATCAAGTAGCAAAGTATCTGTTAGAATTAGTCTACACTAATTAGCAGTTCAGATTAACCACAATGCATGTTGATCCAAATATATTCAAAATGTTTAGATCATCATCTTGAATATGTGAATGAGAAATTTATCACCAAATATTCAATTGGATAGAATTTTGGAAGTAATTAGACCACAAGTATTTTGACTAATACATATCTCATAATATTAAGATAAATGATGAACAAATGACTTTGTGATGCTATCAGTTGTTGGAATTCGTTCATACTAACTGTCGATTCAGATTGGTCGCATAATGAAGTTCATAGTCAACTGGGCATAAGGATAAGAAACTCATATCTAATAGGATAGTGAGAATTTTGATCAAAATGTTAACGATCATCTAATGGAATTGTGAAGCAGTTTCACAACTCGTCACAAACCAAAGTATTTTCATAAGTAATCTAGTTGGATAGAGAAACAAAATCATTATTTGATTTGTAATAGATGACTTGTATTGTGCTTACTAACGATTCATAGATTATACCATGAATAAGTGTTACAATAGACCTTGGTCTTGTACAAACTAAGAAAGACTTATCCAACTATGTTTTTGAAATTCCTTTGAAAACAAAGTATTTGTTGCTTGAAGGACAGCTTTCGAAAGAGAGGGCTGATATCTAAAAGAACTAGTTGGAGCCACATTAATCTTTATAAGACTCAAGAATAAACTAACAAAGAATCTAAACGAAAACACTAGCACTTAATTAGAGGTTAAAACCTATTAAGAATGATGATATTCCTATACCTTTTCCATATAGATCTGATAGAAGACATCATTAACCTTGTTGACTCCATGTCACTAGGGAAATAAGTCACTGGTAGATTGCGATCAGAGCCTATCGGGTATCAGAAGCTATGGAAGGCCCAATAATCCACAATTAGGAAGGTATGAGAATTGAGATTCATTCCATGAATGTTGTAAATTTAAATTGGTCCAACACTTGGTGTTAAAACCGTATACTGCTTTTGGATCTTCAAAAGTTTAGACACATGGATAGGAACATATATATTCAAACCAAGATGGGTCGTGAAAGATATGTATGCTTAAGAAGTTCGTTGATGGGCCATAACAAGCATCTCATGTTTTGATCATTTGCTTCAGCAATAAATTCAAAACTTTGAATTATGAGAAATGAAAGATAGTACATATAAATGTTAGAGCTAGTGGGAGCAATTTTATCCCTTGTATTGAAATAGGAAACGATGTCCTAACTTTGATAACAATAAAAGCTTTACATAGCTTAGTAATTGTCTCGCTATGAAACACGTGGTAAGAACAAGAAAGCATGCTTAGACACTATGGAGATAGATCTAAGTCATTCATTGAATTTGTCACACCCCGAAACCATTGGCGGAAACATTCCGGGGCGGAGGACGTCATGTATAGCATCACAACCAATGAATAACAACAATCATAGCAACACAACCATTACAGTGAATATTTGAATAAAAACGTTTACATATGTTTGAAACTCAGTTTGAAATACATCCAATAGTTTTGCAAAATAAAACTTACAAACTCTAAATGCTTCGGTTCCTCGAAAATCCAGCAAGTACCTGTCTATTGATTTCCTGAGAATACAAGCAGTTTGAAAAATATCAGCATAAAGCTGGCGAGTTCATAAGCAGTAATTTGTAATGAAAACTTATTGATGAGCGAGCCAAAATGATTATGTAGTTTCAAGAAAATCCGATATTTTCTTTAGTGAAAAACATAGTGTGATCGATTTCGTATACAACCATAAATGTTCGTTTTTGAAAATCGTATAGATATGCAAAATACTACTTCATGTGACTAGCTAAAACTAATCATGAAGTATACGTATTTAAATATAAAACCGTAGCATAAATGCTTCGGTTTTGAAAACCCTAGCTCGGCCAGTATGCATAGTGGTTTTAGTTCTATTTGGTATAAATAAAACTACTAAAGAAAACCAGGTTGGTAAACTATCGGTGATTTATACATAATGTGAGTCGTATAACCATGCTTGATATGACTAGAGACCTTTCCAATGTTCTTCAGGCGTTGACGTTAAATGACATTTGTACATCTCAGGCATGCCCGCCAAACTGTAGCTAACAGTCCAGATGTGGGATTGTCAGTCCCGAATAGATCTATTCACAAATTTCACGCTCTCCCTCCAGGAGACTCTGGTTATATAGTGGTAGGATTTATCCTTGTACACCTAAGGGTACAGTAATGAAGTAGCGCCTCACAGTATCGTACAATCTAGTTTACATGTAATGCAATAGCGTTCTGCCGTAGTAAAATCCGAATGTATACCGCATATAGTGATAAATTACAGTTATGAAAATCATGATAAAGTAGTGATATAAACTGTAACCGGTTTCTATTGCAGTGCATATGTTTAGTAGAGAAGTTTCTATGCTTGATAAGTTTTTAGATAAATCTCAAACTATACCGATTATAGTTTGCATGTATAACATAATGAATAACGTATCCGTAAAAACTATGGAAACTTTTAGTGGAAACGCCCCTTATGCTCAACATAGTACAAAAGGGAAATAAAGCATGAAGTTTGCATGAAGTTTGCATAAGTTTTATGTATATTCCTGAAAACATTTATGTTTAGCTTGTAAGAAAACATTTATGTTTAGCTTATAAGAAAACATTTATATTTAGCTTTTATTCCCCCCCCCCCCCCCTGAAAACCTTAAAAATACGGAAAAATATAGGGATATGAACTCACTGTTGTTGCGTGGAGTGGTTGACTGAAAAGAAGGTTCCTGACTTTTTGCACGCGACACTTAACGAAATCCTATTATCAAATAAATACGTATATTTATCTAGATTAGTGATTTCGATAAATAAAGTGTTGAAAAATGCTTGCATTTGGTTGAGGAATGTTACCGAGACTTGCTTGAATCGAAGGAATGAGTTTACTGCCTTAAAACACGAGTTTACGGTTTCAAAACACGATTTTACGGTTTTTGCAGATGGCCGAGTTTACGGCCGTGAACTCAAGAACTGAGTTTACGGTCTTTGAAGCCCAGACCGTAAACTCGGAAAACGAGGTTTGGATGCTGACTTCGATGCGAGGAGTGATTCCAGACGTTCCAAAGTGACTCCAAACGTGGTTTCTCGATGATTTTCGAAGTTTGAAGGTGTTTTGAGTGTTTACGGTTAAGGTTCTTAGAGAGAGGAAGAGAGAGTGCAGCCAGGAAACGTCCCAATGAAGTCAGAGGCATCGTATTTATAGGGTGAAAGTGGGGTCCATTCTTCCTTAACCGTAAACAGGTTTACGGTCGTAAACGAGTTTACGGACATAAACACGTTTACGGTCGTAATCCCATTTAGACCAAAAATGTTGATTTTTCGAGATATTCGGGTTTCCACGCGATTTTTGGTTCCAACTTGCAAATAATTTAATTAAATATAACTAGATTATTTTTATTAAACCAAAATGTTTGACGGAAAAGTTAACGAATTCGAAATTTTATTAATGCAAAACGCGTGACGGAAACGGAAAAAGTTTCGGGTTGTTACAGAATTAAGACAAAGTACTTGGAATCGTGAGGAAACCTGAGATGCAGAATTATTAATGATTTTGTGCTTGTAAAAGTAATGACTCATATTCTTTGTCCATGATAAGTCACTTTAGCTATAATCAATGATCAAGAATCAAGAATATTCTTTGGAGTGCTACAAGGACGAAATAGATAATATTATTAGTATGGAAGAAATTAATGGAAGAGTTACATTGATGATCACTTCCTCACTAATAGAGACGTTTTCGATTATCGGTCAAAGTTTGTGCTCTTAATAAATAATATAGTATTAGCTTGGAAGAGTATCAAGTAATGCACCTAAGTGGATTTGATAATAAGTTTAGAGTATATTGCAGTTAGCTAGATTGCAAAGACAAACTATGTGACTTAAAGAAATTCATCAATGGCTCAAATGTTGTATTCAAGGTTCTCTTGAAGTTTCTTGTGACTATAAGGTGACTTTACCTCATGTTTGGATGCCAAGTTACGTAAGATCACATGGTAAATACTCAGTAAGTACCTTCAAGAATGTGAAGAACAACATAGTCAATTGAATCATATAAAGATCTAATGAAATTTGATTTGCATGTGTAGTTTAGTTTGTCTTAGTTTAGGAACTAATTTAGTATAGGTCTCTATTTGATTTGACGATTATTAAGTAGAGAACTTAATATTTGGTGGAGATCGATCATTTCATTTAGGATATTATTGTGTTTCACTTTTACATGTTTAGAACCACTTCCAAGATTATATATTATTCAAACTTCCACAATCAGTCCTACTCTTGGGATATAGTAATGAACTAAGATTTTCATAGTATTGGTAGATTGTTCATAGAAATGAACATTGCTATGTCTTGCAACCAATACTGATGAGTACTTGAAAATGGAGATTTTAAGTATTGGAGTAACCACGCTTAAAGATTACTTCATGGATCATGTCATGGGTAAATCAAGAAGACTATATTTCTTATTCTTCAAATGGAGATGCATGAGGTTTCATCCTTTAATCTGTTGTATCTTGGTTTTTCCCCAATGTTTTCCATAACTGCCAGCTATACATGATTTGACTAGATATTGCATGCGGAATAGTATTGGCCTATGTAGTCAAATTTTATTTGATCCTTCTGCCAGAAATGAAAAAGTCGATATCTTTAGGCCCGTCGATGATTTGGTGTTGACATCTAAAGTACTCGGTCGATGTCTGACTGAAATTGATGTGTTCAATTTAGTAGTTAGAATCAGTCGTCACAAATCTATGTTGGGAAACATAATCTTGAAATCTGAGATTGACAATTATCAATGTCTCAAATTCGTAGAGATATCTTGAAGATCAAAGGAATTTAAAGTCACTACTCTTCAGACTATTTATAGCATTGATGCGATAAGTACAATAGGTGTATTGGACTGTCACTCACTATTGTTCCTAGTAAGTATTGAAACAGTCAATTGTTAATGCCTATTTGAAAGTGGGAGCTGATAGAGAATATTACCCATAGCCATAACAAGCTCGGTAATATTACTATAAATAATAGTGTCCTTTTGGGTTACACGCAAGAACAAAATAAAGCAGAACTGAAACGATATTTATATGAGGGACTTGTTTTGTTAATTAAATAATAGTTTAAATATTTAATGGTAGGTAAAAGAATATGGAATATTCCAGAATGATTTAAATATAATAGATCATTTGTATTATATTTGGTAATTATCTCTAGGGTTTCAAATCATCTACCTATAAGTAAAGGGGTCAAATCTCGGTTTTGGATAGATGAAAACTTAGCATCTTGACTCCAAAATTCGGAAGCCTTGAGAAACCCTAGAAAACATGAAGGATCGATACCACGACATGGTACCTCATATGACATGACGTGGTGATGATTAGAATCGTCAATTTGAGCTTGTTTCGTGTTGGTTCATGGTGGTTTGTTCAGACGTGCTATAGTTTTGCGTCTTGGAGCCATTACAAGAGAGGAACTCTCTGTTGGGTTCTCTAGTCCAATCAACTAGATCGTCAAAAGAAGAAACCTACAAAGAAATCAAAGGTATGTTTTTCATTCTATTGAGTTCTAATAAGTTGCATAGATTAGTTGAGTTTAGATCCATATGTTTCAAGTGTTAGATCAAATTGTTTGTTGTTTCTGTTTCCATTTTGTTAGTACTAATGAGGCTTGAAACTCATCAGTTATAGCACTCGCCATAGCGACCAAATCTTCGTGAAGATGCTGGAAGTTCCTCCCATGTCAAAGTTCAGTTTTCTTAGGGCCGGAGGAGTAATTCTTATAGTGGCATATGCCAAAGCATTCCTTTTAGGATTTCTCACCTCAACCCTCAGTCATTCCAGTTCTCTTTGTAGATTTAGGTTTCTCTTAACTTGTCTCTTCATGTACTTCGTCAGTTGGTCTAGGGTAGCAAATAGCTCATCATTAGAAATCAGAAAAGAGGTTGGATAAGGAGCTCTTCTGTCAGGATGTTGGGTAACATTCCCAATAGAAGGGAATGAAGATCTTGGGACGGATTTCGAGGTCCTAACCTGAGGATTTGTAGTCGACGGTACAGATATAGGAGGAAATCTAGAGAGCTACGATGTCACAAAGTTTGAAGATGTAATAGGCATAGTATACAGAGCTTTAAGGGATGATCTGATAGATTAGAATTTGACAAACATGTAGCACCATGGCCCTATGGTGGGCGCTAAATTGTTTTGGTAAAAAAATATGCAAGGTAATAATCAATCAAATTAGTAAAGGTTGTTGTGTTGTATTCGGAAACTTAACCAAGATTTTGAGGTACAAGACATAATAATTATAATGAAAGTACTTGATCTTTGGTTAGATCACCAGCATTCGGGAGCCAGAAATATTTGAATACCTTTGATGATTTTATAAAAATAGCATGAATGAGAACAATTGATGAATGTAATTTTGTAGAATACAAGTAGAGGAAAGAGCGTTTGTGTGTGATTTTGAGACATTAGTTGCCTATTTAATAAGAGTTACTAATGGCTATAATATGGATTCCTGATATCTCGGCCTAATCTTCTGCCCTGAAATCCTTAATGATCAGGTCTCCCTTATCTCGGAATATCCGCAGACTAAAACACATGTTTTCTTTAGTAATTCCGATTTGACCAGGTCTTCCTTGACATATTCAAGACTTATAACAAAGAGATAATGTGACATCCCCATTTTCATGGCCAGAAAAGACCGGTTTTGTTTATGCTTTATAAAAATCAGAGTACCTCTTTTAATAAAAATGTTGCGGAATTTGTTCCCAGTAAAACATGATAAATATGTTATCAAAACATTTTCAAAGAGAAGTATTTTTACTCATTTTAAAACATTTGGGATGTCATCGTCAATACCGAAACATAAGCATAAACAGAACTTACATCCATTATCACTAATGATTTATATCTCCTTAATCTCTCAGTGTAACGTGACTTCATATCAACACCTGTGATATCAAAAAAACTGAGTGGGTCAGGTTGGGAAACCTGGTGAGTACATAGGGTTTTCAACCCACAATAATAAAACTATTATGTTTAAACATCAAACAATCAACCCAATTACCCATCCACATTATCTTCTTAAGGATTTACCCTAAGAATCAGCTACTCCTCGTTCATTCATTCCTAAGGATCATCCTAAAGAAACGGCATGAAGTCCATCATTGCCAATGACACAGTTGTCAAGCACAGCTGCTAATATTATCACTTAGGCGCAGCTGCCAGAATTGTGACATTCTCTATGAGGCGCTTCTGCCGGTATTGTCCTTTAAACGCTACTTTCATAGTTATAACGTTTTCTATTAGGCACAGCTGCCGATACTATCCTTAGAGCGCACCTGCTAGGATGTTTATCGTAGATCTAAAACATCTATAGATTTTGGCACAGCTGCCAGTGCTCATCTATAGGGTACTAGGTCCATTGCTGCCAATGTTCACCTATAGGGCACTAGGTCCATACTACTAATGTTCCTCTATTTAGCCTTCATCCCTCATTATTCATCTACCCATGTTTTACCCAACATATTTTGTAGATATAAAATACATATACAGTTTAAATCATTTAAAACATGTATAAAATCGTTCATCCAGCATAGACATCAAGTATTCAGACAATATGCACACATAGCACGTAATTTATATAAAATACTTCATATCTATGTGTAAGATGAAAGTAACTATGCACTCACCTGAGAAGGTGGTGACTCGGCACTCGAACAGCACTTCGTTACTCTTAACACAATTTTCCTCGGACAAAACCTAGTATCATTACCATTAGAGTTTAGTCTAATATTCATCGAGACTAATT
Organism: Lactuca serriola; assembly: GCF_051521515.1. Classification (NCBI taxonomy): domain Eukaryota; kingdom Viridiplantae; phylum Streptophyta; class Magnoliopsida; order Asterales; family Asteraceae; genus Lactuca; species Lactuca serriola. The sequence continues at coordinate 118,428,220 of NC_136414.1, read as the reverse complement.
AATAGTCTGGCTATTATTACTATTATATTAGCGTTAAACAATACTTATATAACCCATAATAATAGCCCAAGTACTTATTATAAGTTTCTAACAACGTTACTATAATTAAATAAAATCTATATTAAAAATAGCGTAGGCGTAGCTCACTTACAGCGGGTTTTTTAGAAAACCAGACTTCGCTTGGAGTAGCGTTTCCGAACCGAAAGACCATTTTTCTCATAACTTCGGGAGCCTCGGGGCTTCCTTCGGGTGCAAGGGGGTTTACCTAGACTTTAGGGGGGTTAGGGAGCTTAGAGAGAGTATAGAGAGAGAGAGAAAGAAGAGGGTTTAGGGGTGAGGAAATGAGGGAACCCGACACTCTTATTTATAGGCTGAATTCCTGACGGACTCACCGAGTCGTTTCACTGACTCGCCGAGTCGGTGCCACTTGTCAGCTTTCTAGTGGCAAAACGTGTGTGGCCTACATTGTGTCACGTCACCCCTTTTGCAGCAACACCCTACCGACTTCTAAACCCCGTAACGTTTGCATACGAGCTCCGTTTTTGACGTTATTTATATCCACACGTAGGTAAAAACAAGATCTACAACTTTCATTTTGACTCCGTCGGCTAATTCTCGACCGATCTTAAATTTAACAGTAGGAGGAGATTAAACTGTTAAATGACCGCGAAAAATTCGTAACTCCTTCATACAGAATCCGTTTTCGTCTGTCTTTTTACCGTTGAGTTCCTATTAATGAGATCTACAACTCTCATTTAGGTCGTGTAAGCCAAAAACCGCTCGAACTAAAATTCGAGTTTCGGGTCGTGCACTACTGTGTCAAATCTTAGAAAATTCATAACTTCCTCATACAAAGTCAGATTTTGGCGTTCTTTTTTTGTATGTTCTCGGTTTAACGTATACTACAACTTTTGTTTAGATCACTAAGGCTAAAAATTCTCTTATCAAAAATTCTCTATTTACGTCCCCGGTGCCGTGTCGGTTTTGCCGTAAAACTTCGACGGGCCATAACTTCTTCGTTATAACTCGGATTTCGACGTTCTTTCTATGTACGGAACCCTTGAGACATATTCTACAACTTGGTTAAGATTATTTATTCTAAATACTCTTTTGTCAAAAAGTCATTTTCAACCCCTATTATCTCTAAATTGATTAGCCCGGATCTACGGGTGTTACAAATAAACAAATAAAGAGCAAACGTGTGGATTAATAATCTCTAGAATATTGATCATGATGTTGGTCAAGATCTTGGATGGCATGCTACTTTGAATCCAACATAATTTCAGTCAGAATTTTCACCCATAACAGTAACAATGATGATGAATAGAGTATTTAAGGAAGAAAAAGATTATGTATTTTTTCGGCTTGTAATGTCTTTTTTCAATTTAAATATAATGTTTCTAATGTTATATAATTTATATTTATAATTATTAAATATGAAAAAAAACATTCAAAAAAATGATGACATGAAAATTATTGGTAATTTTTTGGTATTATAACACCAACTCATACTCGTCAGTCTAAAAAATATAACATCACGTGGAACATTTGAAAATCCATAAAATTCATCCTCAATTCTACAAAAATCCTTCAAAATCCTCATTATTCATCAAACTTCACTTTCCTCAAAATATAAAAGAGGTTGTTAACTGTATATGGATACTATATTTGGATATTTGGGTATAAACGTGTGTCTTTTTATAACATCTTTAAATATTGTCTATTTTGTGTTAAATAAATTTAAGAAAAAATTTCACAAATGGTCCTTACGAAAAAAAATTCCCTTAGATGGTCTCTACGGAGCAAATCTTGCACACAAATGGTCCTTATCGTGGATGTCCGTTAGATTGATCCGTTAAGTTGAAAGAATTTTGGATAAGGACTATCTCTGTCATTTTGTGAAACTTGCTTAAGAACCATTTGTGAAACTTTACATAATGAGCATTTGAAATATTACAATTTTAGTCTCTCACTTTCTTTATTTTACATTTTCGGCCCTCTTTTTTCATATCTTTGTTATATATATATATATATATATATATATATATATATATATATATATATATATATATATATATATATATATATATATATATATATATATATATATATATATATATAATTTTGTTGTCTAGATTTTATCTAAAACATTTAAACTACAATACATAATTAAATATTTTTGTTTTCTATTTTTTATCTAAAAAAATTTGAAGTGTAAAAACATCATTTTATTACTTTTTAATTTTTAATTTTTAAGATTTATATCTTCATTTATCTTATACAAATATATTTATTTTTATGTAAAAAAAAACATGATGTGTTGTTATAAAAAACACATTATTATAGAAATAATAGTATGTTCTATTTTATTTTAAAAATAAAAGTATGTGGTTTTGAGTTGAAAATTAGAATTTATTTCGGTTTTTATTTCATAATATAAATAAATTAAATTTTATATTGTTTCAATATAAAATTTAGATATTTAATTTTAAAAAATTATTTAGTTTATCAAATTTTGAGTATATTCGTTAATAAGACATAAAGTTTTCAAAGCAAAATAAAAAAATGCATATTATCTAATACTTAACTATGTTGCTACAAGTGTTAAGATAACTAACCATATGAATAATATGACATTTATTCCATTTAACTCATTTTATTTAATAGAAAATATAAATAGTTTATATATTTATATAAAATGAATTAAACAAAATAAATGACATATTAAATGGAATTAAACGAAAATAATATGACATTAATTTCGTTAAAAAATTTATTCTCCATTAAATAAAATGAATTAAACGGAATTTAACGTCATATTATTCATATGGATAATTATTTTAGCATGTGTAGCAGCAAAGTTAACTATTAACTAACAGACGTTTTTTTAATTTTGCTTTGAAAAGTTTGTCTTATTAAGGAATATATTTAAAATTTGATTAAACTAAATAATTTTTTAAAATTAAATATCAAAATTTTACTGTATTTATATTATGAAATCAAAACCGAAACATATTTCTATCTTTAACTCACAAGCATATACTTATATTCTTAAAATAAATTAACAACATACTATTATTTCTATAATAACATATTTATTTATAATAACACATCATATTTTTTTTCATAAAAATAAATATATTTGTATAAGATAAATAAACATCATGTAAAAATAAAAAGTAATAAAATGATGTTATGCTTCAAATGTTTTTAGATAAAAAATAGAAAATAAAAATATTTAATTATGTATTGAAGTTTCAATATTTTAGATAAAGTCTAGATAACAAAAACATTTATATATTTAAAAAAATATATACTAACAAAGTTATGAAAAAAAAATAGCTGAAAATATAAAAAGAAAAAAATGCAAGAGTAACATTATAATATTTCAAATTGTCTTTCAACTAATCCTTAAACAAGTTTAAAAAATGATAGAAATAGTTCTTATCCAAAATACTTTCAACTTAACAATTCATCTAACGGAAATTCATAGTAAAGACCATTTGTGTACAAGATTTGTTCCATAAGAGCCATCTCAAGGAAAAAGTTTCATAAGGAAAAAAATGTAAAGCTAAAGGGCCATTCATTAAAAAAAATTTAAAATAATGTTTTTAGTTTTTGTCAAAACAGCAAATCAAGACATATCTACAATTTTGAAAAGGTTTGAAGCATATCAAAAGAAAACAAGACCATCCGGATCACTTTTGCAATTTTTTCTAGAATTTACTAGCTTACTAAATACAAAAACCAAAAAAAAAAAAGTAAACTAAAAAACTATTGGCTATCAATTTTGTTATAACCTCTATCTATGTATCAATTAGTTGTTATTTACATGGGATAATACTTTTAAACAACTGAAAAGATGCTGAAATCTTACGAGTACAATTTCTTAAAAACAAATTCTACAGCAGAAAAATCAATGTGAAAACCATAGCTCTGGCCACCATATTGAACATAAAGATAGGACTTGGAAGACAAAGGTGGTGGCAAAACCTCTGGTAAATCTGCAGCTACAGGAACAGGTGGTGAAAATATTTCCCTCTTTTTAGAGTAATAAACGTCAGCCAAAAGGAGCCAAATAAGATCAGAATCAATGGAGGCAAGTCCTCTAAGAGCATTCACAGATGCATCAAGAAGCCCAACAACACCACTACATGCAATCCCCACCACAACCCCACTCACCTTCTTAATCACAGATTCCAATGCCGAAGCACTCTTTCTGTTCCTGGATATCTCAGCTATCATCTCCAGCACCGCCACCTGGACCTTCAAATCTGAAATCTCAGCCCTTGGATCATCATCATCATCATCATCACCCCTTCTGTATGGAAGTTGTACAAGTCTTGATTCTTTAGATTTAAAATTCATGGGCTTTTTCTCAAATGGGGATGCACTTAAAAGTTTCCATAAGTGGGGCCCATCGGTATGGAATCGCCGTGAAAAGAAATCGCCTCCACAGATTTGCACCACTCTACTAATCACACCAGCACACCTTCTGGTCGTCTGTATGTATTATCACCAAATACCAGCCAATCAGATGCTGACAAGTAAGTGTCTGGTTTGTTGCAAGAAAAGAACATACAACTTACCAGTGGGTTCCCATTTCGTATACAGGCAATCAGGAAGGGCCAGATTTTATTCATTGCTGGGAGTAATCTGTTTTCTTGAGTTACATCATCGTTTTCTGCCTCAAGAGTATCTGCAAGATCATGAAGTGAATTTGATTGTAAAGCTTCTGTAAGGAGCTCTCTGGTTTTCATCTCATGCCTATATGATTCTTCCACTCCAGCAAGTGCAATGATTCCATCCTGGAAACATATTTTTTAATATTTTGCAAGTGAAAACAAACTAAAAAGAAATGATTAATGATTTTACTTTTACCTCGACTATCTCCAAGGCTACCAAACATGCTGTTTGCTTGATGGAAGTAAGCAGAGGAGTAGCAGCTGTGATACATGAACTAGAAATAGAGCCGACAGTTTGTCTGTAGCTTTTGGAGTCCTTCAATTTGAAAAAGATCTCCTCCCATTGGTCCTTCTTATATATCTCTGCTTCACAGGGCAGTGAACAAGCCTCAAGCTTTGAAGCCTTTCCAATTTCTGCCACCGCCTATACAGTAGTAATTTTCATTTTCATTATTAAATAAACATATATAACTTACTTGCACATTTCAACAGAATAAATAGCCTAGTGTTTATGCAGTTGCATCCAGCATTCAGAATGAAAATATGCTGTTTGCTTCCATTTGCAATATAGGAATGGTTTCTATTCCATAGAGTAGAAGGGTATATTTTTCATCACTTGATGGAATGTAATGATACATATAAACTTTTTTTACTGTTTGTATTACGTATTTGTATTCAGGTTATTCAAAGATAAGAATTTTTGATATGTCATTTAAACTTTTGCAATTGTAGCATGATATTTGAATGACTGATTCCATTCCAACATGATAACAGAATGTTTTACAATGCTTATTACCCTCAAGAAGGAGATGGTAAGCTGAGGGTGGTGATGTCTGCCAAGAATCTCAAGTTCCTTTGAAATAGAACGCATCTGTGGAAATTTGTCATGTTATTGTTAAGTTAAACACAAGAAAGAAAGAAAGAAAGATGGATGATGACATCATAATAAACAAAACATTTGAGGGTAAACATACTGGCTCCTCCATCAAGGGTAAGATTTTGTGGGCCACACCTATGTAGGACAGAATGGCAGCAAGAACACTTGGAACATGAGGATTAAGATCCAGATGACGAAGCTGCCTGCATATGGAGTCGATTACATAGTCTGAATTTGCCAAAACCAAGTGCCCAACCTACAAAAAAAAAATAAAAAAAAGTTGGTCATGGAAACTCAAACTCATTCAAATAAATTCAAGTTGAGGCTGCTGTTACCGTTGGATAGCCAGATGTAGCTGAAATCACATGTAAGACAGCATCCGATGCGCGCCTGACTTGGAAGTTTGAACAGATGAGATTCTCCAGTAACACATAAAGAGACGAATGAAGAAACCCACTTGAAACAAAATCACTCTTAAGGCACATATCAAATATGCCTATCCCATCAATTATAACCTGTTACAATCATACATCATGACTTAGATGAAATATGGTGATGAAAGGACAACCTACTTATTAGGGGTTGTTTCTTATTAAGTCCTGTGTGGATGAAAGACACAAGAGCACAATGTTCATTTTAGAAAATCTAAGAGATGAGCTGTTAAGTTTAACAACACAGGGACCAAATACGCAACAAAATAAAACCAAAGGGACGACTTTGAGCAAAGTGCAAAACACAAAATTTGGACTAAAAAAAGGTAAATACTAATAGGTAAAGGTTTAGTGTCTCTACACATTGAGGCAGGCTTGTCGGCTTAACGAATAAGTCAAAAAGAAAGAATCATACAATACATAGCTGTCAGGCTTAAGTGCTTAAATCATTAAGCCCGTTAAGTCAATATGAAACAGCCTTGTTGTACCTGGTGCAGCATTGCATTATCATGAAAAAAGTGCACATTAACATCAGATTGCTGTAATGGAAGATTCCATATTTCAGGAGATAGATACTCATGCAAAATAGAACCGATGCACTCGATTAACTGACTCCTTGTATCCTTTGTAAGAGAAACATTCCAACCACCCACATCATCTTTTAAACTCTCTGAGCTGCTAGATTTGTGGAACTTTGTTTTCAAATTATGAATAGCTTCGTCTGATAAACCAAACATCATCTCGTTCAAGATGCATACAGCAGTAGTAGCTTGTCTTACTAGCTTCCCTGAATTAGGCCTTTTATACCAACACTCCCAGCTCTCTTTTATGTATTCCTTGTTTCGAACATCAGCAATCAATTTACGCAAGTAGCTCAGTGGAATATCTTTGATAATCGATAAGTTCCCCCCACTTTGAGAACCTGAAAAAAAAAAAAGAATATGTTTAGTTTAAGGAGCTGTGGCTGTTTCTTTTTTCCCCATTATATGGGTGAAGTGGCTGAATGGGTAATGATGTATGTCTAGAACAGATCAAGTAATTTATATTCTACAACAAACAATTTTGGTGTGAGAGAGAGAGGAGTCAGGAGGAAAAAAGAAAGAATAAAGTCAAATAGATTTTAAAAGCCAGCCAGAAACAAGTTGTAAGAGAAGAAAAGTATGTGAAGGATAACCTGCAATAAGAGAGAAGCTAGCAAGTCTTAGGATCCCTGCGAGTGCATGGTAAAGTTGTCTCTGAGTGCCCGAAGAAGAAAACCAAGGGGGCATACGTGGAAGATCATATTCATTTTGTATCTTGAAAGAGTTATTGATATCTTCATAATTAGACTCCTTTTTCTCATTTGAAAAGAAACTGGTAGCTTTCATCTCAGTTATAGACCGCAAGTACCCAACTGATGATGATGATGATGATGATGATGATGATGATGTTGATGATGATGATCTCTCTAAAAGCAGCTTGTCCAAAGAGCCAGAAAATACCGAATTCTGGCTCAAACAAAGGGTGAGGGTATCAAAGAACCGAGCAGCTGTCACCTATAATATATATTATATCATCATCATCATTCACAACTAGCATTTTATTTCTTTTGAAAAAAAATAATAATAAACAATTTGATGAATTGTGTCTGTTTAAATACTTCTACCATGTATATATTAATAGAAGGTTTAAAAAGATACAATACTTGTAAAATACATTTAATGTCTTTATATTTGAGATATTTTTAGTTTTGTATTTACAAATCTGAGTTTTTATTAATGGGTATGCTATGCTTCAAAGCTTAATAACTTAAAGGATAATCAAAGCTATGGAATGGCTTCGCAGTGATAACTTGAAGAATGATCAAATCCTTCTGCTAGATCGATCAAAGATTATCAAGTAATTTTTTAAGAATCACTTCACTTTGATTCTGAAAATGCTCAAACCCAAATATGCTATGGTTTATATATTATTAATATTATGATCAGTTTAAATAATTAAAACCAACCATATTTGTATCATTATTTATACTATAGTGATCAATAAGTTTTATTATAAGTTATAACAGCTTCTAAATACAAATTCATTTGTCATTCAATATTATTTTAAGTAGAAAGATAAATCTGTCATTAATTAACATCCAGACACTTCATTCAGTTGAAAAGAGAAACCGATTTACCGTATGCAACACTTAGACATCATTTACCCATACAACAGTTAATGTGAAAAAAGAAAAAGAAAAAAAAAATGGGGCTTAAGTCATTAGTCATGTCATAAAGGCTTGATTTATTTATAAAAGATGTTAAACGTACAGGAGATTGGAGAAGATGATCTCTAACAAGTTGGGGACCGGAATAGTAAATCAATACAAGCAATTTTTGGCAATGTGAATGGGACTGCTCCCCTCCAATCATCACCTCCGGAAGCTTTTCAAAGAGCCTGTTATGTTATATGTCATTATTACATTTCTTGAGATAAATTATTTATATTATTGAAACAAAATAGAGCAAGGAAGAACCTGTTAAATATATCAACAAGATCACGTTCAATGTGATGCTTCCCACTTGATGAGAATAAATTTCCAAGAAACATCTGTGCAGCTGATGACACCTCTTCATCTTCATCAGAAACTAAAGCACATAAGCATTCCTGCATTTTACAATTAGATATTTGAGAACTACACATACATAGATAAAAACTAATAATAATAATAATAATGATAATGATAATGATTTTTTAATCTCACCAGAAGCATTAGCCTGCTGCCCTTCAGTGTGCGACTGCATGTTGACAAGAGTCCCTGTATAGCAGCCATGGTCCCAAGTCTGACCTTCTTGGCTGGATGAACACATAACTAAAAATAACATAAATATATATATATGAAGTCAAACATTTTGAAAGAAGTTGACAACCAAGCCATTAAATAGTCATATCTGAACTTACGTGTGGAAATGCTGAGGACAATAATTTATTCACATGAGAAGAAGTTGTAGCAATCCAATCTTTTGTACGTTCCACATACAAAGATTTAGTATGTTTGAAGCCAGATTGTGAAGGAGTATTATTAGTATTACTATTGATTGTCACCTCTTGGGTTGTTGACTTTATTGCTACAATTTGACCCTGATCTTGCTTTTTCCCAGGAAAACGGCGAAGCTCCTCTAGAAATGATAGTGAAGACTTATTCGTAGTTATGTCAATGTCATCATCAACAAGACTTGATAAATTTGCATCGTCTTGAAGAACTATGATGAGAAACTCGGTCAAACCTCTGAGTGCTTGGTCCATAGCTTCCATACTTCCAGCAGCCCCAGAAATCACTGTTTTTGAGACATGCAGAACTTTTCCAATTTGGCTAACAACGCCAGGTAAAAAGAAAGCTAGTTCATCAGCTGTTCCAACCTGCAAAGCATATATTCAATCTTTAATTGTAGGTAGTTATCCAAATTCAAATCTAGCTTCAATGATTCTTAGTATAGATAAATATTGAATTACTGTAAGGGAAGTTGGCTCTCACAGTTACAGACCAAATTATTGGCGAAATGTTCTGAACTTGTTAGGGTATTTATTGTGTGTTTTCAAAGAAGCATTTGGTGTATGAATATATAGGTAACAATAGCCTTGACAAGCTTCTTTTCAGTATGATTGTTTTCTTCTTGAAAAGATTCGTATTATTTGGAATACAATTAGCCAACCAAACAAAATCTTGTGCTTGCTTATAACTTACCTACCTTAGCAACAAGAATGCGAAGAGTCATGAAGGCTTCTACACGAAGCTTAGAACTGCCTACATGGCCACGCCCTGCCTCAGCATCTGCAGCCTATGCAAAAACATCCAACATTAAGTTTCAAATCTATAAATTGGCAACAGAAGAAATATAGGCACCTACTTTCAATAAAAGTGACAGCCAATGTCCAACAGTGACAATTGCAGACTGAGAACGAAGGAATGCAAGTAAACATTCCTTGGGGTTTGCTTCCATGAATGATCTTTTCTCTAAAAGCAAAGGCAGAGGCAGGACATTTATTTGGTTGCAATTGCAAGACTTGTTGGAGCACAAACATGAACCAAGAAGCATTGCCTTAAAACACCTAATAACTCCTTCACGAAACTCCTCGGATGCCTCAGATGGTGAGAGCAACGCTGCATTTGTCAAATTTTTCAATACTACAACCATCTGCAAAAACAATACAAGTATACTTGAGCAAAATTTCTTGAGGTATGTAGTGGAATAAGAAAACCCAAGCAGAAGGTTAAACTTCATGACACCTGTTCCACGGATCCTAGATGACACTTGATTAGAAGCTCCTCCAAACACTGAAGCGCGTCTTCTGCCACGACATCACTTATTTTAGGAGACTTTTCTTTTAACTTGTCGTTTAATGCGAATGGAGATCTGCAGTTTACTGCAGCTTCCAACAGAAGCAGCAGGGGAAGCAAAGTATAGCTGAAAAGATAACAGAAACTGTTACTGTATGAATCTTACACACAACCAGTGAGTGTACTTGGGAAATCAACAGTTATTTGAGTAAAAAATAACCAGTGATATTATAAATATGAAAGGAAACTCCTGTTCACCTTAATGGCATAAGATTTATGTAACGTAAACTTTATATGAGATTCAAAAATTAATGGTTTTAAAGAGAAATAATCAAGGACTGAAAAAACACAGCAGAAGTAGAAATCAAAACATACTCCAAGAAAGGCTGGAGGGCATGAGGAGGAGAACGCCGTATGAAGTGAAGAAGATGAGAGATGCTGCCTTTGTTGTTGTTGTTAGGGTTTCTGAGGAGTCCCAGCAGTTCCAAGCAGTACCCCTTTAGTTCAGAAAACCCACCACCTTCCTCTCCTTCCGGAATCATCATCCTCAACAACAACTGGTTTTGTCAATATAATTATCGTCCACCCTGAAGCAGGAGATGTATTTGGATGTTAGAAGGGAAGCTTTCACTAAGTTTATTTAAAATGATATCGCTTATTAGCTTATAGTATAGTGGTGCAAAATGGAGTAAGTTTTTAAAAAGTGTTTTGATAAGCTATAAGCTGATAAACACTTTTTAGTGTTGGGCAAAAAAAATGACCAAAAAAAGGCTTCTTTTTACATCTTAACATTCAAAAACAACCCACCTAACAGAAAGCATGCATCTATTGTCCATTCCAAAGTAACCAACATCAAAATTCAAAAGTTAAAAGTTGAAAGATGTAATTCATCAGTGAAAACATGCATATAAAGAAAGTAAATGATCAAATAACTTGCTTGCAATCTGATTTCTAATCTTTTGGCTATTTTAAGCATCTGATTTCTATCCTTCTGTTAACTTTGACAGCTTTTTTCATAATCAAAACTTTGGTTCCTAAGAAATCCAAGCCATAAGACTAAACAAATCAAGACACTTCATAATCTGAGAAATCTAGACGAACATGGATTATTGACATCAATCGATGAACCCAAACAACAAACAATTAGAAACATGAGCAAGAAACACGAGTTCTGTAAACGAACAACCAAAATAAGCAAAAGGCGTCATCACGAACGACATTGATAACCTTGAAATTGGTATCAATATTGTTGATTTCAAAAGAAAGCAAAAAAAAAAAAAAAGGAAGAACGAAAGCAAAAAAAAGGGAAAAGTTTCGAACCTGTACCTGTGGGGTGCGAAGGTCTCCGGCCGGTGGCTTCACAGGGTAGGCGATGGTATACGGTGGCGAGTAGGGGAGGAGTCGACGTGAGGGGCAGACGCCAGAGGCGTTGATGGAGTCCTAAGTGTAAAACACTGTGTTTAACTTTGAAGCGTAAGGTTTTATCAGGTTAAAGGGGGGAAATGACTGGGTTAATAAAGTGTTCTGAATTGTATCCATTTTGTACCTTATTTTTTTTATTATTATTATACCATTTAACTTAATATTCTTGCTCGCCAAAACCCTTGCGACTGGTTGTTGAAGGTTACTGCTTATGTAGATATTACGTGGCATACACTTGTTTTATAAAGCTGGAGTATGCGTCATTCTCATCAATTGTGCCCTAGATTGACATGGATGCTTCTTGTTCTTCTTCTATCTCTTCCAAACGAAATGCTGCTTATGTAGATATTACGTGGCATACACTTGTTTTATAAAGCTGGAGTATGCGTCATTCTCATCAATTGTGCCCTAGATTGACATGGATGCTTCTTGTTCTTCTTCTATCTCTTCCAAACGAAATGCTGAATTTCAACCAGAAAATCTGTGTTATTGTGGGTTACCATCTTACGTACAAACTTCACAAACTAAAGACAATCCAGGAAAAAAAATCAGATTATGCCCTAACTCCATGGTAAATCAAATGTTTTTACTTTTTGGTTTAATCTTCTTTCTTTAACCAATTTGTTACTTTTTTCAATAATGAGGGACCAAAATGCAAAGTCTGGGAATGGTTGGAGCCTGGAACTAGGGGTGCAAACGAGCCGAGCCGAGCCCGAGCCTGACCAAGCTCAAGCTCGGCTCGCTTAAAATTTGTATGGCTCGAGCTCGAGCTCGGCTCGTTTCGAGCCACAAATAAAGAGCTTGAGATCGGCTCGTAAAGTAATACATATGCTCGGGCTCGACTCGTTTTGTCTAACTGAGCCTAAACGAGCTTAAGCTTGGCTCGAGCTCGTTAAAAGCTCGTTTACAAAATGAATTCCAGAAAAAGAAAAAAAAGCTACGAATTTACTTAATTTTCAGCAAGGTGCAAACTACTTAAATTTCAACCAAGATGCATAAATAAAATCTTCAAATTACATAAGCTTTAAACTCCAACACACAAACCTAAACTATAATTAAATCCAAAAGAAAATCTTCCTATTATGGAAGTTCAAATTACAAAATACTATAAAAACGATTAAATTTTAACATAACATATTATCAAAACTCAAAAGTCAATCTTCCTTGAAGCAAATTCAATCCAGCAAAATCTGCAAATTAAAACATTTTATGAGATGTGCAATATAATGTAATTAAACCAACAAGATTACAAGTAGATTAAAATGGCTTACATCTTTAAGTATTACTTGTTCATGTAGGTAATAAAACCTCAATGGGCATTTCCTCCTTCTGTAAAAAGAACCTGTAACACCCGAGATCAGAAAGGTCAAGAAAGGAAAGGAAAAACCCTAGGTTGAAGAGGGTTGACTCGTCGAGTCCAGGGAGGAACTCGGCGAGTCGGAGCAGGATCCGGGTGTAAAGCAATTGACCGACTCGGCGAGTCGGCAAGTGGACTCGGCGAGTCAGGTCTGGGTTTGGAAACCCTAATTTCGGGACATGGTACCCTATTTAAGCATCTTATTCTCTTTCCTAGGTCTCAGTTGCGGCCCTATAGTCCAGAACCAGAAACCCTAAGCCTCCATTGTTACTCATTCAAGCTTTCTTGCCTTTTTGGGTGATTTGAAGGAAGAAGGAAGAAGGCACACATTAGGGATTCAAGAATTGGCAGTAGATCCAGAGTTTGTGAGGTCTTCCAGAGCATTTGAAGGTAATGAGTCGTTACCTTCCCTCTTTTGCATATAGATCAACCTTTATCATGGAACTTGGGGCTTTTAGGACAAGTTCATGAACCATTTCGAGTTAAAAGCCCAGATTTGAAGTTGCTACTTCAGATCTATGTGTATCTTGGCCTAGAGAATCATAAAGCATCAGTCTATGGGATGATTGTTGAGCCCCTTTGTCTCAAACCCTAGTTTATAGTGATTTGAGCCTAGATCTCGTTAGCTACACGTAAAGTTTGTCACTTTACGTATGGAATAGGCTTTAGAAGAGTGGATCTACAGTTTGGAGCCCATGCATGACTCAAAAGTCCTCTGCATGTATGTAGATCTGAATGGACTCGGCGAGTCCTTCGAGTGGACTCGGCGAGTAGCTTGAAGATGAGGAGGAACTCGACGAGTGGGATGAACAACTCGTCGAGTCGGATGAAGTTAAGCATGAACTCGGCGAGTTGGAAGAACAACTCGACGAGTTGGTTGAAGATTGCCTTGGACTCGGCGAGTCTATTAGTGGACTCGGCGAGTCTGGTCGCGAAACCCCAAACCCTTCGAGTTGAGACTCGAATCAGTAAGTCGGGTGGTGACTCAGCGAGTTGGACAGGACAGGACTTGGAACTAGTTGGACTCGGCGAGTCATAAATTGACTCGGCGAGTCGAGTCGCGAATAGAAAGACCCTGAGCATATGAACTCGGCGAGCCACTAGGAGGACTCGGCGAGTAGGGTTGACCTGGAAGGTTGACTTTGACCAGGATTTTGACCTTGACAAGAGTTGACCTAGTTGACCTTTGGAGGTCAGTTGGACTAAGTGTTTTATGGATATTGATAGCTCGGAGAGCTAGAAGAGTAGTGGTTCAGGAGATTGTCGAGTAGCAGCCAGAGGTTTATCAGTAGAGCTCAGCAGTTCAGGTGAGTTTCCTTTCAGTAGGAGCGGGTCTAAGGCCACAATGTCGGCCCGTTCAGCTAGCAGTAGTTTTCGGACTACGGTCCGATGTAGGGGATGAAGGTCCCAGTCAGCTTCGGACTTCGGTCCGATGTAGTAGTTAGTATGTTTGATGCCTTCGTGGCTCAAACAAGGTTTATGTGTTTATGCTAGTTGATATGTTTATGTTATGTTCAGCCAGCTTCGGACTTCGGTCCGATGTAGGGGACAAGGTCCCAGCCAGCTTCGGACTTCGGTCCGATGTAGGGGACAAGGTCCCAGTCAGCTTCGGACTTCGGTCCGATGCCAGCTTCGGACTTCGGTCCGATGCCAGCTTCGGACTTCGGTCCGATGTAGGGGACAAGGTCCCAGTCAGCTTCGGACTTCGGTCCGATGTAGGGGACAAGGTCCCAGTCAGCTTCGGACTTCGGTCCGATGTAGGGGGCAAGGCCCCAGTTAGTCCGGACTTCGGTCTGATGCACTGGGCAAGGCCCAGTATGTGCTTTATATGTTATTGTGTGGTATGTGGTAAATTGGGGGAGCTCACTAAGCTTCGTGCTTACGGTTTTCAGTTTTGGTTTTAGGTACTCGGTTTTCAAAAGAGGAGCTCGGGAAGATTGCAGAGCATACACCATAGTCAGTTAGCCTGGGGACGTTTGACTCTGATAATGAGATTATGTTTTGAATTAATACTCTAAAAATTATGTTATGACTTATGATACAGTTTTGTAAATATGGTTTTAGTAATGTTTTAAAAGAAATTTTTAGTCGTGATTTTTGGGTCGTTACAAGTTGGTATCAGAGCCTTGGTTTGAGGGATTCGGGCGCACTCCCGAGTGTGTCTGAACTCAAACTAAGGAAGTGGTATAGAGTTTTCAAAAGAAAAATCATAGTTACAAAAGGATTTTGAGAAAAAGAAAACAATTTTAGAAAAGTGTAAAGAAAAGAGTTTTAGCAAAAAGAGTTTTGAAAAGAGAAAAGGGTGTGGTGCATGCAATCAGCCGAGCTCAAGTAAGTACTCCCAAGTTACCCATACAAGTTATGTTATGAGTATCAGTTTCAGTTTCACTTTCACTTTCAGTTTCAGTTTCAGTTTCAGCTTCAGTAGAACAGCATGCTAGAATAGGACTAAGGATCTAGGATGATGCCTTATGTGCCTGCTTTATGTGTTCCAGCTTGATGAGAATTGCATGCTAGTATTGAGTAGACAGTAGTAGGATCGCCTGTGTAGGTGATGCCTGATAGTGTGAGCTTAGCATTGTATGCTAGTGCAGTTTCTTGTTATGAGAATAGTTTTGCCTGAGTATGTTTCCTTTATCCGAATGCTGCTTGCTTTGTGCTTTGTGGGACTCTGAGTGATGGGAGTTAGCCATTAGGTGAATACGTCACATCACATGTGATCAGGGTTGAATAATCTCAGAGTGCTGGATTTGGCCCTACTGCGCAGCTCTCATCTGAGTCTAACCGTTGTAGAGACGAGACTTTTACTCGAAGGATTATCCGAGCCTCATTGCATGTGATGGTATTCAGGTGGTGGCTAATTGGCATTACGAGGAGGCCTTCAGCAGTTGAGGATTGGTTTGGGTGGAATCAGAGATTCCCTAGGGCAAGCCTAGGATGAGAGTAGCAGAGATCAGTATTAGTAGAAGTGAGTTGGTGGAGTTGAGGTGACTCTTGAGGAAAGTACGGATAGATGTGGAAGGTAGTAGGGGCCCATACTACTGAAAGCAGAGGATCCGTACTCGATTCAAGAGGGGCCAAGACGAAACCAGAGTTGGTGGAGTGAGAAATCCCTCAACAGTAGTGTGTAAATTGATCAGGAATTGTTATATTTTCAGCATGGTGACATTGCGTGAGCTACCAGTTAGCAGTTCAGGCATCGAGGAGGGATCGGGCTCGGGCTTTAGAGTTGGGCAGCTTGATGATCAGATGAGGGATTTCATTTCCGCAGAGATCGCGCGCAACATCATTGATCAGACTCCAGTGATTTTCGGTTCGGTTGGGGAGGCCATTGTGGAGCTCATAGACAGTCATCTTGAGGCCTTTAAGGTCGGGATAGTTTCAGGACAAGTTGGGGCTCGTCTAGATCCCGATTCTTATGGAGTTCGGGGATCCATCAGGGAGGGAGACCCCATTTCTAGTTTTTGCCATCAGGGGACAGGAGTGAGTGGGGCATCCTGTCTCCAAGAGAGACCTTTGGATGATTGGATAGTTGAGGAAGTTTCGCGAGCCATTTGCGAGGATCTTCCCGACATGGTCGTGAGGATCACTGATAGATTGATCGAGAGGCTCCAGGATCAGACAGTTGTTGTTCAGTCGGTGGACAGGGAGTCGGAAAGGAAGAGGAAAGCGGATGAGACTCAGGTAGCCTCAGGTTCGGGTAAGAGGCCCAAGGGTTCGGATTTGAGGACGAGGAACTATCAGAACCGCAGTCGATGCGGGAAGTGCGGAAGGACGCACATGGGTGTGTGCAGGCGTAGAAGTGGTGATGTTCTGGGTTGTTTCAGATGCGGTCGAATGGGTCATATTAGCAGGGATTGTACTACTACCATTGCCCAGGGACTTGACCCGATATGTTTCCATTGCGGTCAGAGAGGCCACAAGAAGGCCCACTGTCCGAGTTTGTATACAGCAGGGCAGGTGCCAGCTCCTGCCCCTGGGACTTCGAGAGCCCAACGGACATCAGGGCCGGGCAAGGGCGCCTACGGCTCGGAGCCGAGTTTTCCGGTAGATTTCAGCAGGGATTCGAGCAGCACTGAGTGATGGAGGTATGTATCTTTTGCTTTTCTGTCATCTATTATTGTGATATTATTGTTATGTTGCTGCATTACCTGCTTGTAGTTGAGTTTTATGCCATCTGCATACCTTGGAATTCGAATAGTGAATTGGAGGTCGTTCCCTCTAGATCAGGTTACTTCGGATTCAGTATCTGTAGCATGTATGTGTAAGATGCAGTAGTGCTTTACTACTTGCGGAAGGCGTTAGTTGGGTAATGATCAGTTATATTCTCAGGAGTGATAGTCCAGAGTTTTAGTGGAGTAGCTAGCGGTCAGTAAGGAAGTGGGTTGGGGATGCGCACCCCAAACACAGATTCTCGGGATGTAGTCCCTAAAGCAATTACAGTTAAGGATCAAAGGGTGCTCAGTCAGATAGCAGGAAAGGTGCGGACCTGGCAGGAGTTAGTTGGAGCGCTAGCAAGGGTAAACGTCGGCGGTCAGCATATCGCCCTTTTAATGGAAGGAAGGTTGGAAATCCTTTCGACCAGTGAGTAATAAGGATCTAGTCGAATCCAAGTGGGGGAGAACCCTTCCAAGTATACAAGGATAAGAGCCACATAGACTCAGAATGATTGCGCGGCCTCAGAAATGATTGTAGCACAGTAATCGATAGATTGAGGAGTTCAGATTTAGGAGTTCGAGGACCTTCCCAGCAATTAGTTCATGTAATCGAGATGATTAGAAGCTGGTTGAGAATCCAGGATTGGAGTACCACCTGTAGAGGCTCAAGTGAGTCGGAATGGGGATCCTAAGAACGGATAGCAGGAGATGTTTTCGTATTAGTAGCCAGTGGCAGAGTCAGCATGCAGGATTGCGTGGATTCAGGAGTTGGGAGTTTGGAAACTTCCCAACAAAAGCTTCTTGTATCCGGATTAGTAGACGGTTGGTTTGGGAACCAAGCCGAAGAGTTCCTCGACGAAGCGCTAAGTATATCAAGGATATAAGATGTCAAGAATGATGCAGTATTCAAAGACTAAGGGCTGTTTTTGGGAAATCAGGATGAGGAATCACTAGCGGGACTAGGGATAGTCAGGATGTCCTCGGGATAGTAATAGTAGTGTTGTAAGTCTGCGGGGGTAGCCGTAGCATTCACTAGCAGTCAGATAGTAGTAGTAGTGTTGTAAGTCTGCGGGGGTAGCCGTAGCATTCACTAGCAGTCAGATAGTAGTAGTAGTGTTGTAAGTCTGCAGGGGTAGCCGTAGCATTCACTAGCAGTCAGATAGTAGTAGTAGTGTTGTAAGTCTGCGGGGCTAGCCATAGCATTCACTAGCAGCCAGATAGTATTAGAGAGTTGTAAGTCCGCGAGCGTAGTCGCAGCCTTTATCAGATTGGTAGGTAGCATGAGCGCGTGTTGGACGCGGGAAAGCAGTAGTACCCACCAGTTCAGGTGCAGCAGTGAGGATATGGGAATCCACGTGTTAGATTTCGGATTTCCCAAATGGTTCAGTTATGGCTAAGTCAGCAATTTTGGCTATAGATCGTCACATCAGTTATGAGATCAGAGTAGCTGTGGACCGTTGGGGTTCGGGTATGTTAAGGGCTACCGTCATTCTGGGAGCCATCATGTTGTTAGTCGTGGAATTGATGATGTCAGGATGTGACGTATGGACCCGATCGGTTGGATCGGAAGATTGTTAGAGCCGCAGTGACAGGATAACTAGTGGAAACTAGTCCCAGAGGAAGATTTCGTTCAGAAGTCGTGGAAGTGACTAAGTGAGGAGTCCTTTGACTCCACAGTTGGGTTGGAGTTCAGTGTTTCAGTCAGTTCAATGTTTCAGGCAGCTCAGTGTTTCAGTCAGATCAGTGTTTCAGGCAGCTCAGTGTTTCAGTCAGTTCAGTGTTTCAGGCAGCTCAGTGTTTCAGTCAGTTCAGTGTTTCAGGCCGTTCAACTTTTCAGTCAGTTCAGCGTTTCAGGCAGTTTAGAGTTTCAGGCATGTTCAGTATTGCAGGCAGTTCAGTGTTTGGAAAGTTTCAGAATTTTGGTCAGTATTAGTATTTGTGTTGGAATGCAAGTGCTGACGGTATAGTTGGTTGATTTGGAAATGGCAAGTCCCTCTCAGCAGGATCAGTCGAGCCTTCTGCCAAGTATAAGTGATTTGTAAGGATAGCTAGGCAGGTAGCTTTTCTTTCAGCATGGAAGGCTCGAGTTACTAGGAGTTAAGTAATCAGATGGGATATAAGCAAGCTGGTTCTAGCAGCTTCGTTTCAGTAGTGACCGACACTGAGAGTGGTTGGAGTGATGGACAAAAGGGTGTTAGTTTTTCCAGATAGAAAGTTGGAGGCAATTCGAAGGACAATTGGCCATAGCAAACTTCGAGGACGAAGTGTAGTTTAAGTGGGGGAGAGTTGTAACACCCGATATCAGAAAGGTCAAGAAAGGAAAGGAAAAACCCTAGGTTGAAGAGGGTTGACTCGTCGAGTCCAGGGAGGAACTCGGCGAGTCGGAGCGGGATCCGGGTGTAAAGCAATTGACCGACTCAACGAGTCGGCAAGTGGACTCGGCGAGTCAGTTCTGGGTTTGGAAACCCTAATTTCGGGACTTGGTACCCTATTTAAGCATCTTATTCTCTTTCCTAGGGCTCAGTTGCGGCCCTATAGTCCAGAACCAGAAACCCTAAGCCTCCATTGTTGCTCATTCAAGCTTTCTTGCCTTTTTGGGTGATTTGAAGGAAGAAGGAAGAAGGCACACATTAGGGATTCAAGAATTGGCAGTAGATCCAGAGTTTGTGAGGTCTTCCAGAGCATTTGAAGGTAATGAGTCGTTACCTTCCCTCTTTTGCATATAGATCAACCTTTATCATGGAACTTGGGGCTTTTAGGACAAGTTCATGAACCATTTCGAGTTAAAAGCCCAGATCTGAAGTTGCTACTTCAGATCTATGTGTATCTTGGCCTAGAGAATCATAAAGCATCAGTCTATGGGATGATTGTTGAGCCCCTTTGTCTCAAACCCTAGTTTATAGTGATTTGAGCCTAGATCTCGTTAGCTACATGTAAAGTTTGCCACTTTACGTATGGAATAGGCTTTAGAAGAGTGGATCTACAGTTTGGATCCCATGCATGACTCAAAAGTCCTCTGCATGTATGTAGATCTGAATGGACTCGGCGAGTCCTTCGAGTGGACTCGGCGAGTAGCTTGAAGATGAGGAGGAACTCGACAAGTGGGATGAACAGCTTGTCGAGTCGGATGAAGTTAAGCATGAACCCGGCGAGTTGGAAGAACAACTCGACGAGTTGTTTGAAGATTGCCTTGGACTCGGCGAGTCTATTAGTGGACTCGGCGAGTCAGGTCGCGAAACCCCAAACCCTTCGAGTTGAGACTCGAATCAGTGAGTCGGGTGGTGACTCAGCGAGTTGGACAGGACAAGACTTGGAACTAGTTGGACTCGGCGAGTCATAGACTGACTTGGCGAGTCGAGTCGCGAATAGAAAGACCCTGAGCATATGAACTCGGCGAGTCATTAGGAGGACTCGGCGAGTAGGGTTGACCTGGAAGGTTGACTTTGACCAGGATTTTGACCTTGACAAGAGTTGACCTAGTTGACCTTTGGAGGTCAGTTGGACTAAGTGTTTTATGGATATTGATAGCTCGGAGAGCTAGAAGAGTAGTGGTTCAGGAGATTGTCGAGTAGCAGCCAGAGGTTTATCAGCAGAGCTCAGCAGTTCAGGTGAGTTTCCCTTCAGTAGGAGCGGGTCTATGGCCACAATGCCGGCCCGTTCAGCTAACAGTAGTTTTCGGACTACGGTCCGATGTAGGGGATGAAGGTCCCAGTCAGCTTCGGACTTCGGTCCGATGTAGTAGTTAGTATGTTTGATGCCTTCGTGGCTCAAACAGGGTTTATGTGTTTATGCTAGTTGATATGTTTATGTTATGTTCAGCCAGCTTCGGACTTCGGTCCGATGTAGGGGACAAGGTCCCAGCCAGCTTCGGACTTCGGTCCGATGTAGGGGACAAGGTCCCAGTCAGCTTCGGACTTCGGTCCGATGTCAGCTTCGGACTTCGGTCCGATGTAGGGGACAAGGTCCCAGTCAGCTTCGGACTTCGGTCCGATGTAGGGGGCAAGGCCCCAGTTAGTCCGGACTTCGGTCCGATGCAGTGGGCAAGGCCCAGTATGTGCTTTATATGTTATTGTGTGGTATGTGGTAAATTGGGGGAGCTCACTAAGCTTCGTGCTTACGGTTTTCAGTTTTGGTTTCAGGTACTCGGTTTTCAAAAGAGGAGCTCGGGAAGATTGCAGAGCACACACCATAGTCAGTTAGTCTGGGGACGTTTGACTCTGATAATGAGATTATGTTTTGAATTAATACTCTAAAAATTATGTTATGACTTATGATACAGTTTTGTAAATATGGTTTTAGTAATGTTTTAAAAGAAATTTTTAGTCGTGATTTTTGGGTCATTACAGAACCCATCAACATGATCAAATATTAATAAATTTAAATAATCAAATGTTAGTTCATGTGTTAAAAGTTTATCAAATGTACCTTCAATTTTTTCTTGATTCCATAACGATTTCTAATCCAATCTCCTCCACAAATCAACTTTTCAACAGTGTCTGGTGCCAATGAAGATCGGTATGGATCAATTACTCTACCCCCAACACTAAATGTTGCCTCAGATGCAACGGTAGAAATCGGGATCGCAAGCACATCCATAGCCATCTTTGATAAAATGTGACATCCCCATTTTCACGGCCAGAAAAGACTGGTTTTGTTTATGCTTTATAAAAATCAAAGTACCTCTTTTAATAAAAATGTTGCGGAATTTGTTCCAAGTAAAACATGATAAATACGTTTTCAAAGCATATCCGAAGAAAAATATTTTTATTCATTTTAAAACATTTGGGTTGTCATCGTCAATACATAAACATAAGCATAAACAGAACTTACATTCGTTATCACTAGTGATTTATATCTCCTTAATCTCTCAGTGTAATGTGACTTCATATCAACACTTGTGATATAAATAAACTGAGTGGGTCAGGTTGGGAAACCTGGTGAGTACATAGGGTTTTCAACCCACAATTAATAAGTTTATTAAATTTATCAAACCAAACAACCCGATTATCCGTTCCCGTTATCCTCACTTTACGTCCCTAAAACATCTAACATAAGGGAGCTAGTGTAACACCCAAAGTTTGGAAAGCTAAGAAAAGAAAGGAAACCCTAATTTTAAGGGGAGACTCGGCGAGTCCATGGAGGGACTCTGCGAGTCCGAGCGGGATCCGGGGTGAGGTGTAAGCGACCGACTCGGCGAGTCGGCCAAGGTGACTCGGCGAGTCTGGTCTGAGCAAGGAAAAACCCTAAATCCGGGACTTGGAGCTTATTTAAATGTCTCACTCTCTCCCCTAGGGTTCCTTTATTGCCTCTCCAGCACATATCACTAAACCCTAGCCACCATAATCGTTTTGGAGCAAGATCTACCCTTAGTGAAGCTTTTGGAGCTTGAGAGAGAAGCTAGTCTTTGTGGAGCAAGAAGAGGGCCTTGGATCCATAGTTGGTGGATCATTTCTGAGCATTCAAAGGTAATAAATCGTTACCTTCCCTCTTTTGTTTAATAGATCAACCTTAGCTATGTGATTTGGGGATTTTATGCCATGCTTAGAGTTATTTCGAGTTAGAAGCCTAGATTTGAAGTTGCTACTTCAGATCTGAGTGTATCTTGGCCTGGAAAGTCATAAAGCATCTGTTCTTGGGTTGATAGTGAAGCCTCTTGGTCTTAAACCCTAGTTTGGATTGTTTTAAGCCTAGATCTCTTGATCTACACGTAAAGTTTGCCACTTTACGTGGGGGATAGGCCTTAGAAGTATGGATCTATGAGTTGGAAGCCCTGTTTGGCTCGAAAAGCCACTGCATGGATTAAGGACTGAATAGACTCGGCGAGTCCTTCGAGTGGACTCGGCGAGTAGCTTGAAGATGAGGAGGAACTCGACGAGTGGGATGAACAGCTCGTCGAGTCGGATGAAGTTAGGCATGAACTCGGCGAGTTGGAAGAACAACTCGACGAGTTGGTTGAAGATTGCCTTGGGCTCGACGAGTCTATCCTTGGACTCGGCGAGTCAGGTCGCGAAACCCCAAACCCTTCAAGTTGAAACTCGAATCTGTGAGTCGGGTGGAGACTCAGCGAGTTGGACAGGTCAGGACTCGGGAATAGTTGACTCGGCGAGTCATGGACTAACTCGGCGAGTCGAGTCGCGAATAGAAAGACCCTGAGCATATGAACTCGGCGAGTTATTAGGTGGAATCGGCGAGTAGGGTTGACCTGGAAGGTTGACTTTGACCCGGATTTTGACCTTGACTAGAGTTGACCTAGTTGACCTTTGGAGGTCAGTTGGGCTAAGTGTTATCTTGGCATTGGTAGCTCGAGGAGCTAGTGGAGCAGCAGTTCGGAGTCAGAGGTCAAGTAGCAGTCAAAGGATTAGCAGCATCAGTTCAGCAGTCTCAGGTGAGTTTCCTTCCAGTAGGAACGGGTCTAAGGCCATAATGCCGGCCCGTTTAGCTAGTAGTAGTTTCCAGATTTGAACCGATGCAGTAGTTAGCATGTTTGATGCCTTCGTGGCTCAGATAGGATTTATGTGTTATGTGATCCGGGCTACGGCCCGATGTAGTATATGTGTGTTCATGCTAGTGGATATGTTTATGTTATGTTCAGTCAGCTTCGGACTCCGGTCCGATGTAGGGGACGGAGGTCCCAGTCAGCTTCGGACTTCGGTCCGATGTAGGGGACAGAGGTCCCAGTCAGCTTCGGACTTCGGTCCGATGTAGGGAACGGAGGTCCCAGTCAGCTTCGGACTTCGGTCCGATGTAGGGGACGGAGGTCCCAGTTAGTCCGGACTTCGGTCCGATGCAGGGGGCAAGGCCCCAGTTAGCCCGGACTTCGGTCCGATGCAGTGGGCAAGGCCCAATATGTGCTTTATATGTTATTGTGTGGTATGTGGTAGATTGGGGGAGCTCACTAAGCTTCGTGCTTACGGTTTTCAGTTTTGGTTTCAGGTACTTGGTTTTCAAAGAGGAGCTCGGGAAGATTGCAGTGCACACACCATAGTCAGTTAGCCTGGGGATGTTTGACTCTGATAATGAGATTATGTTTTGAATTAATACTCTAAAAATTATGTTATGACTTATGATACAGTTTTGTAAATATGGTTTTAGTAATGTTTTAAAAGAAAATTTTTAGTCGTGATTTTTGGGTCGTTACACCTAGTCTAAGGACTTTCATCGGGATGGACACTACTGCTAAGGGGATTCCTCAGCAATAAATGTATGTAAGGCAACCATGTGGTGGATGGAGTACACCTGGTGAGCACAAAGTTCAAATAAACACACAATTCAAATAAACACCTACAGGTTGCGAGCCTGCTAGCGTTCCACTGGACTGTCTAGAATAGTTCGTGGTCGTCATCTATACTCCGCTAGATGATTGGATCATCAATAACATCTATAACGAGGTCTCTCATTATTTTATTTTGTCACACATAAACTATTACATCTACCCATGTTTTACCCAACACATTTTGTAGATATAAAATACATATACAGTTTATATCATTTAAAAAAAATGTATAAAATCGTTCATCCAGCATAGATAGCAAGTATACAGATAATATGCACACATAACACGTAATTTATATAAAATACTTCATATCTATGTGTAAGCTGAAAGTAACTATGCACTCACCTGAAAAGGTGGTGAATCCGAACTCAGACAGTGCTTCGCTTCTTAAAAATAATTTCCTTCGACGAAACCTAGTATTATTACCACTAGAGTTTAGTCTATTATTCGCCGAGACTAATTAATAGTCTAGCTATTATTACTATTATATAAGCATCAAAAAATACTTATATAACCCATAATAATAGCCCAAGTACTTATTATAAGTTTCTAATAACGTTACTATAATTAAATAAACGATATATTAAAAATAGCGTAGGCGTAGCTCACTTACAGCGGGTTTTATAGAAAATCGGGCTTTGCTTGGAGCAGTGTTCCCGAGCCGAAAAGCTCTTCTTCTCGGAGCCGTCGAGCACTCCGGGGCTTCCGCCTCGTGCTAGGGAGGTTCCCTAGGCTTTTCGGGGCTAGAGAGAGAGTAAAAAGAAGAAAGAATGGGAAAGGTGTGAAGAGAATGAGGGTGGGAGAGGTTCTATTTATAGGGTGAAAATTGGCTGATCTTGGTGCCACATGTCACCATCTAGTGGCAAGACTTGGGGAGAAAGCAATGGTCAAGATTGTGTCACATCACCCATTTTCGCACAGCACACTTCCGACTTCTAAAATCCATAACTTTCACATACAACCTCCATTTTCGACGTTCTTTATATCCACACGTAGGTAAAAATAATATCTAAAACTTTCATTTTGACTCTGTTGGCTAATTCTTGACCGATCTTAAATTTAACAGTACGAGGAGATTATACTGTTAAATGTCCGCGTAAAATTCATAACTTCTACATACGGACTTTGTTTTCGTCCGTATTTTTACCGTTGAGTTCCTATTAATGAGATATTCAATTCTCATTAAGGCCACGTAGGCCAAAAACCGCTCGATCTAAAATTCGAGTTTCGGGTCGTGCACTACTAAGCCGAATCTTAGAAAAATCATAACTTCGTCATACGAAGTCAGATTTGGGCGTTCTTTTTATGGATGTTCTCGGTTTAACATATACTAAAACTTTCGTTTAGATCGTTAAGGTTAAAAATTCCTCCATCGTAAATTCACTATTTACGTCTCCCGGTGCCGTGCCGGTTTTGCCGTAAAACTTCGGCGGGCCATAACTTCTTCGTTATAACTCGGATTTTGACGTTCTTTATATGTACGGAACCCTTGAGACATATTCTACATCTTGGTTAAGATTATTTATTCTAAATAATCTTTTGTAGAAAAGTCGTTTTCGACCCCTATTATCTCTAAATTGACTAGCCCGGATATACGGGCGTTACATAAAACACGGTACTTTAGTTTATGAACATTCCACCACTCCAAAGCCTTGAATGAATCCATTCCTTTTTTCCCTGGTTCCTATAAACACCTTCTTCCAAATAAATATCTAATTCTGACTTTTCTGGTCTCTCCAAATCTGTATTTTTTATAAACTCCCCAAAAACCTCCCATCCTGACCCGAGTGATGTTCTTTTTGAAACATCATTTTCTCCACATCCATTTGCAGGTGTTGCAGCTTCTCGGACTGATGCATCATGTATTTCCAAATACTCCTCGTACATTTCATAAAGTGCTTTCTTCACTTCTTCAATGTTCTTTTCAACATTGGAGTATATGGTTGGGAAGCTAACTTCTACTAACTTTATTTTGAATCTTGGATCTAACACTGAAGCTATAGCCATAACAAGATGGCACTCCCCCCAATATTTTTCAAACTTCTCATTCATCTTAGTCACCATAGTCCTAATGAAATCATCTTCTGATAGATCACCTTTATCCAAAGTTTCTTTTACTCTAAACATCTCAATCTAATACAAATTGGATGTTGGATAATCACTTCCAGAAATGACATTCGTGCATACTTGAAAATAAGTTGGTTTACTATTAGGCATGATAAAATATTTAAAAGTAAACTTAAAAAAGGTTATATGCACCTTGAAAACCTTCAAGATTTCACACACGCTCTCCACATGTGCCCACTCCTCGTTAGTAGGTAGGTGATTGAAATGTGGCTCATACTCCGCAAATCTATGAAAGTCACAAAAAATTAGTAATGTGAAATATTTGAAAAATCTAAAAACCATAACATTCATAACTATTTTTATGAAAATTTGAGGTATACCTTGGGAAAACATCTTTAAATTTTAATGCACCCGACAACATATCATAGGTTGAATTCCATCGTGTTGGAACATCAAACAATAACTTTCTATCTTATATTTGCAGTTGATGTGCAATATTTGAAAATGTTTGAAGTCTTGCCTCAGAATTGTTAATATACTTTATACCCTCACGAACTTCCCCGATAACAGAATCAATCATAGCAATACCATCTTTCACAAGAATATTTAAAATGTGTGCACAACATCTAACATGAAACAACCTACCACCACACGTGAGTTTTCTCACTCTAGAAAAAATTTCTTTCAGCCTTCTTAACGCCCTGTCATTGTATGCAACATTGTCTACAGATATCATGAATATATTGTCCTCAATTTCCCAATGCTTCAAACATTTATAAATACCATCAGCTATATCAAGTCCGGTACGAGGAGGAGGAACATGTACAAAACTCAAGACACGTTTTTGCAATCTACAAAAGCGAGTCCATATACCAATATAAATATATTAAATAAAATGGACAAACCTTATTAAAAAATAAAAAGAAATCAAACATCCAATTATGATCAATAAAGTGCCCTGTGATAACCATGTACTCAATCTTCTGATGAGATGACTTCCAACAATCAGTGGTTAAACTGATTTTTGAGGCTGCTTTTGTAAGAGCTTTTAATGTTTTCTTCTCATGCTCATATATCTTAAAACAATCCGATTTGGTTGAAGTCCTGCTTGTTTTCTCAAATAATGGAGTAGCTGTCTTCATCATATGCACGAATAAATCATCCTTCACAACAAAAAAAGGTTGCTCGGTACCCAACACCCATGTAGCTATTGCTTCTCTCATTTTGTTACTATTATACTTTGCATCCGGCCTGATCAATGAAGGGAGCTTCTCATGTCCTGCATCCACATCAGACCTAATAGGTGGAAAACTCAATAAATTATGCTTTTCTTCATAATCTTTATGTGGCTTGCATATAAGCAAGTGCCTTTTTAATGTTGATGTAGTCCCGCTTTCACCATAGGTTAACTTTGTTTTACAATGATTACACTGGCCTTTTTGGTACCATTAGATAGAGTCACAACAGTGAAACCTTCCCATGCCTTTGATGTTTTTTGTCGTTTTCGTTTCATTACTATTTCTTCTTTACCGCCTTGGATTTCTGCATTTTGCTGTCCAATATTGCCATTGTCACTTGGAATATAATTATGAGGAGTTGGTTGTTCATCATCATCTAGATTTATAGGAGCGGATTGCTCCTTATTCTTAACCCCTTCCATTGGATCCATAAAATCTGAGCATGGTTTATAACAGAACATATATCAAAATACGTACATTTAATAAATAATAAGCATACTTATTTCATCATAATTCATAAATATGTTTCCTGATAAGGGTCGTGAACTAGTAGCCATAAATAGTATTATTAATACAAGTTATTTGATAATCAATTAATCTTACTGGGTTAAAAAAAAACAAAACATATGTGACTCTCAATAACTAAACAAAACTGATGAAAAATAATAACTCAGTAGAAAAAAAAAGATGAGTGACATGACAAAGGGCAATCACAACAAAACCTATTTCATTGTTTTTAACAAAATGAGGGAGGAATTGATAAATTAATGTCATCCATCTCTAGTATCGACAACTATATGCAGGGTGATAGAACATTCTTCTTTATGATTTCGAAATTACTGGAAGCATGATAGGTTTCTTTTGTGTTCATAATTTTGTATGACTAATAGTGAAAACATAGATCCGAATCTAGGGTTGCATGCACACATAGGATTGTTTGTATAAAACCCATCAGTGGTATCAGAGCATATGGTTTTGTTTTCAATTAGTTTTATACAAAAGTATGAATTTGACATATTAGGGTTTATAGCTAATAAACCCTTAAGGCGTGATTTTCGAAATTAGGGTTCATAAACCCTAGATTTTGAAATTTGATAGGGTTTCCCAAACCCTTTCCTTAGCCTCCAAGATTTCGAGTTTTAGGGTTATCCAAACCTAGGGTTTCGAAATTGCCTCACCCCCCAAGATAAGATCCCTAAATTTTAGGGATTTAGATAATGTCATATATTGTAATTATCCCTTAATTGTTTAAATATGGTAATTAAAGATTTTTTTGTATGATCCCATCCTTATTTTTGAATTTTAGGGGGCTTAAGGGATTAGGTTAAATTAATTGTTTAATTTAATAGATAATCCTTCAAGATTTGATAATTCAAATTATTGTTTAATTTTGGGATAATTATTAAATTAAAGCTTTAATATTTAAAAATTAAAAAAATAAAAATAAAAGGTTTTAAATTTTAGAAATTTTAAATTTGATTAAAACCCTAGTATTTTGAAATGTTTTGTCACACCCCGAAATCGATGACGGAAACGTTCCGGGGCGGAGGACGTCATGTAAAATATCACAACCAATGTACATAGTAAGCGTAGTAAACACAAAACATTAGATTACATAGAATCATTACATTTGCTTGAAAGTAAAGTATTACATGTTTTATAGATATAATAATCTAAACAAAATTAAAGACGTGACTTCCATATACTTCGTCTTCTGCAAAAGAACGCGGGATACATGTCTAAGGAGAACTTGAGAATACAAGCAGTTTTAAAAATATCAGCATAAAGCTGGTGAGTTCATAAGCGGTTTGTTTCTGAAAATGAACAAGTTTCCTTTGGTTTTCTGAAAAAGTGTTATCCAAGAAAATCCCATATTTTCTTATAAGTAAAGTTTAGTTATCCATTTGTTACATAGTTTGGTTAAGAACAATTTGTTATCTGATTATTACACAATCTGGTTAAGAACAAGTTCAGTTATCCCAGGAAAAACCCTTATTTTCCTTAAAAGTTTGTGGTTGGTTATCGAATCTGAATGTAATGTACAAGTATCTACCATACTTAAAGTGTTTGTGTGAAGTTTCCTGAAAGCCTGGTTATCCTTGAAATGTATGTTAGTTTTAACACGTATATAAAACTATCAAAAGAGTAAACTAATTTCTAAGGTTATTAATTTACTAAGTTCTTTATTACTTAAAAGTAAATCTCCGTTATCTAAGTTTGCGAGTTCTATAACCATACGATAAACTAGATACGACAAAAGAAGGCCAGTATCATTTATGACTTTTGTCACCCGTAGACTTGCCGGTCCCACTGTAGCTAGCAGCAAGGTGCGGGGTAGTCAGCCCCGTATAGATCTGTACACTCAAGTCACGCTCTCCTACTAAGAGATTATGGTTACAGGGGAGGTCCTCCACTCGCGTATCTCTGTGGAGTGTTACAGAGGACGTGTCTCCAACCCTAAGATTAACGAATTTACAAGTAATAATGCGGGAAAATCCTGTTTTAAGTTCTAGTTACAAAAAGGGGTCCTCCACTCGCGTATCTCTGTGGAGTGTTACAGAGGACGTCTAAAGTTCTAAGATTAATGATTTTTAACAATAATGAATTGGAAAATCATTTGCGAAATATACAATATAACACTATGTAATAAGATTTGCAATCAGTTTGAAAACTAACTCTGCAAGTCAAACGGTTGGTTAATACGGTTTCAATTGTTAAAAGCCTATGAAAAATGAAACAATTCAAATGAAATAATAAGTTTGAGTACAAGATATTCTTGTACTTTTTCTTGTATCCCCCCTAAAAACATAGAAAACACGGAAAAAGGTGTAGGGGTATGAACTCACCGGACGAGAAATGTGTCGGCTAGGATGCTAAGTGTCCGTTCAGGGCTTGAATATGTGCGAGGTTCCTATGTAATATGAGGAAATACATAATTGTATCTAATTAGGCTTTGAACTACTAATTAATTGAGAATATACACTCCGAGGCGCGAAAACACTTCATTTCAAGTGTTAGGAGTGATCCGGGTTGCATCTAAGGGTGTATAAGGCTTGAATATGGAATTTGCTCTTCAGTAGTAAACTCCTAATGGAGATTACGGCCTAATGACCATATCCCCATGAGTTTACGGCCGTAAACTCATGGGTGGTGGGTTCTTGGTTGCTTATTGGTCTTACAACACTTGTGGGATGAGGCTAGGCTTAGTTCTAAGGCTATGCAAGGGAATTTGATCAACATATGGACCATTTAAGGAGTTTAAGGCTGTAAACAAGGAGTTTACGACCGTAAAATCTCATGTAACCATTCCTTATGTGATTTGGTGATCCTAGGTTAAGCATAAGTGTTTCTAGTCCAAAGTACAAGCCATGGAAGGAAGTTAGGGTACCATTTGACCACCTTATAGGAGTTTACTGCCCAGGAACCATTCCTTAGGGGGTTTACGACCTTAATATCCTAAGGGGATGGTTTCTTTCATTTTTAAGGTCCCTAACACAAAGGTGGATGGTTCTAAACATTATTCCAAGGCTTAGGAGGTGATTAAGGGGCATCTTAACAGCTTAAAAGGTGTTTACGGTCTAAGAAAGGGTGTTTACGGTCCAAGCATGTTCTTGGGCCATAAACTCATGTTTACCCCTCAAATGTTAAGGTTTTGGTATTCTAAGTCCAATCCTGTAAGCCCCTAAGTCATATCTAAGCACTAGAAGTGGTTTGGAAGGGTTTTGGGGCTCCAAAACCCCATTTATGTGTGTTTGCGGCTTGGGGCTGTTCCTGGGCCGTAAACACAAGTTCTTGGTCCTATTTCATGATTTAAACCCGAATTTTAAAGCTAAACATGCTAAACTATAAGCTAGGATTGATCACTTACCAAATTGGAGCTTGAAAGGGGTGATTTTGGATCAAAGTTTGGATTGTAGAGAAAGAGTAGTGAGAGAGTCGAAAATCTTCAAATGAAGTCCATTCACCCTTATATAGGGTTTGAGTTTGAGGCTCGGTGGAAATCTACCCGATACCGACGTTAAACGGGGCTTTTGGTCGTACCCTATTTAGTTGTCGTAACCCGACGTGGTCGAAACTAAAAATTTTCCAAATAATAATTTGGGGTGTTTTCATGTGTTTCTAACGGGTTTGGTTACTTACGAGGTCATAATAAAAGTCTTAAATTAAATGACTTAATCCAAAATGTTAACGGAAAAATTGAAAGACAAACGAGTTTTACTGACGGGAATGGGTTACAGCGACGAAATAATTTACGGGTTGTCACATTATCCCCCCGTTAGAGGGAATTTCGTCCCGAAATTTAGAATTAAGATACAAATTGAAAAGACTCGGATATTTGTGTCTCATTGAGTCTTCGCGCTCCCAAGTGAACTCGGGTCCTCGCATGGCATTCCAGCGAACCTTCACTATCGGGATACGACTTTGTTTCGTACGTTTAATCTCTCTATCCATGATTTCGATTGGTTCTTCCATGAAGTTCAGACTTTCATTGATCTCGGTCTCATCAAAGGGATTACTAGGGTTTCATCAGCTAGGCACTTCTTAAGATTTGAGACGTGGAATACATGATGGATGCTGCTAAGTTCTGAAGGTAGTCGGAGTTTGTAGGCTACGGGACCGATCCTAGCGAGGATCTCGAAAGGTCCTATGTACCTTGGGTTAAGTTTTCCGTGCTTTCCAAAGCGTATCATGCCCTTCCAGGGTGAGACCTTTAACAAGACACGATCTCCAACCTGGAATCCTAGAGGTTTCCGTCGTTTATCGGCGTAACTCTTCTGTCTATCTCGTGACAGTTGCAGTCGTTCTCAGATTTGGATGATCTTCTCAGTGGTTTCACGGATGATTTCAGTACTAGTGAGAGCACTGTCGGGGATTTGACTCTTGGCTAGCTGCGTGTCCCCTACCTCGGCCCAGCATAGAGAGGATCTATACTTACGACCGTAGAGGGCTTCGAACGGGGCAACCTTGATGCTGGTGCGGTAACTGTCGTTATACGAGAACTCGATCAAGGGTAAATGGGTGTCCCACGACTTTCCTAAATTGATGACACATGCTCTCTGCATGTCTTCTAGGGTCTGAATAGTTCTCTCACTCTGTCCGTCTGTCTGAGGATGATAAGCTGTACTCATATCCAACCTAGTTCCAAGAGCTTTATGAAGGGATTTCCAAAATCTTAAGGTAAACCTGCTATCTCGATCGGAGATAATGGACACAGGCACTCCGTGCAGTTGGACTATCTCTTGGATGTAGGTTCGTGTAAGTCTTTCCACCTTGAACGACTCTTTGATCAGAATGAAGTGAGCGGATTTTGTCAAACAATCGACAATTACCCAAATGGTATCGTACCCACTCGGAGATTTGGGTAACTTGGTGATGAAATCCATGGTAATCATCTCCTATTTCCATTCAGGTATCTCGGGCTGCTGGAGCAGACCTGAGGGCTTCTGATACTCGAATTTTACCTTGGCGCAAGTCAGACACTTGCCCACGAAGGTAGCGATCTCGGCTTTCTTGTTTGGCCACCAGTATTGTTTCTTGAGATCCAGGTACATCTTGTCCGAACCTGGGTGAACAGAGTATTTGGTCCTGTGAGCTTCGTTCATAACAACTTCCCTGAAATCTACGAACTTTGGGGTCTGTAACATCCGGATTCCCAGGTATAATATTTTATTCCTTTATTTTTGGAAGTTGAGAGGGGACTCGGCGAGTTGGTGTTTAAACTCACCGATTATGGTCGCGGATTCTTATCCGAGTTCACAGCTGGACTCAGCGAGTTCATGAGTGGACTCGGCGAGTCCATGTTGTTTAATGAAACCCTAATTCCCGGGGTTTGGGACCTATTTAAAGGCCCTTAGGGCCGTCATTTGCGGCTACCAAACCCCAGAGAGAAACCCTAAGAGATCTAGAGCGTTTGTGAGGAAGGAGAGGCCATTTGTGATCATTTTGTTGGTGTAATTGCAAGAAAGAGGAAACCAAGGCAAGAGGAGGCTGAAGGAGGTGTGATTCTGGTGATTTTAGAGCTCATAGACTTCATCTTGAGGTGTTTTCGGACCTTCTTCAGATGTGGTGTTGATTCCTAGAGTTAGGGTTTTCTAACCCCCTTTAGAGGATGGATTTGTGGAGCAATTGGTCCCTTCTCGAGTTCATGCTTTGGATCTGGACTCAAAGAGGCCCAGAGACTTTAACCCTTGGGGCTTTTTGGAGTTATTTTGGGAGTCATGAACTTAGGATGTTATTTTGGGACTAAATCACCAAGTAAGACCATCTAGATGCTATTTGAGTGTCAAGGTCTAAACTTTACATGATTATTATGCTTGGGAAGGTCAGATCTATGGATTAAAGGAACAGATCTGACCTCAGGAAGTCTATGGAGTTTATGCATGGCATGAACTCGCCGAGTCCAAAGATCAGACTCGGCGAGTAGGGTTAGGGTTTCCCGTAAATCACTCAGTGTGTAGACTTGCTGAGTTGGGGTAATAACCCAGTGAGTCTGAGGGGGATTAGAGGACTGGAGTTCAAGGCGGAACTCGCCGAGTTGTTCTTGAGACTCGGCAAGTTGAGTTGGGGTGGCCCCGCGATTCATGCCAGGGGTGACTCGTCGAGCAAGGGGAGGAACTCGACGTGCCAAGCAGGACTAAAGAATTAGCGGACACGTGTAGACTCGCTGAGTCGCCCTAGTGCACTCGACGAGTCGGGTCAAAGTTTTTGACTGTTGACTTTTGTTGACTTTTAGGGTTTGGTCAACAATGAGGCCTTTAAGCCAAGAGATGGGTAAAATGGTATTTTACCCTTCTAAGGGTGTTAAGAAGGGTATGAGTATAGTTATATTTATGAGAGTATTTACCTTATGTGATTAGGCGGAGGCTAGATCATATTTCTACCGAGTCAGAGACTTACTAAGACACCTGAGGCGAGTCTTCTCACTATACGTACCTAGAGTGGTATTATATGTTGACCAGAGAGTCCTACGTGTTATATATGAGATTATGTGCTATATGTTATATGTATGTTGTATGATGTTATAAACCGGACCGGAGGATCCAACGATACAGACCAGCCCGGAGGGTCCAACGAGCTATGACCGGACTAGAGGGTTCAAAGAGCTACGGGACTGGAGGGTCCCGCTGAGACACATCGACCGGAGGGTCGTATTATAGCCTCGAGTGGCGTATGTGTTGTATGCGGTATTTTGGGGAACTCACTAAGCATTTATGCTTACAGTTGTTGTGTTATGTGTTTTAGGTACTAGCGAGGACCGTGGAAAGGCGCCGGCGTGACTCGTACACACAAGAGAGAGAGTTTGATTTTTATGATCTTGGGATATGTTATGTTTCAAAAACTACTGTTGGAAATATTTGAGAATATTTGTATATGAACTTGGTTGATGAAAAATGAAAAATTTGTTTTGAAATTTAGGTTGTTACAAGTTGGTATCAGAGCCTTGGTTTGAGGGATTCGGATGCATCTTCGGGCGTATCTGAACTCAAACTGAGGATTTGAGGAAATTTTTTGATAATGAAGTAAAAATTTTGAAAGGAGTAAAAAGAGTTTTGAGACAAACAGAGCTGAGCCGTGTGTACGATCAGCCAGCGCCCGAACGGTGAATCCCCAAAAGTACCCTTACATTATGTGTTATGAGATATGCTATGTTATATTATGCATGCTAGAGTAGGCTAGGTATTCATATTAGGACTAGAGTGGCCTGATTTGTGATGCCTTAGCCTAGGAGATTTCTACTACTGAGTTGCTTTGAGAGTGAGTAGATATCAGTTAGGAGCTCATGAGAGGTCTATCGGAGGGTAGCCAATGCATAATAAGAGTAGAGTACTTGTGATCCAGGATCCAAGGAGGAGGACTTGGGCTGAATGCTGATGCGGTGTGGTTAGTAGTATAGGGCCCGTACTACTGAAGACACCGGATCAGTGGGCATTCCAAGTAAGAATCCTTTGGAGAACGGAGGACGAGTAGGGTTGCGTCATCGAGTATGAGTATGATCGATCGAGTCTCTGATATTATTGTTGTATTTCAAAAGCATCATGGTTGGGACTCGACACACACCTGAGAGCAGTGGTGTCAGCGACGAGGAGATCTGTCGATTGATTCATGAGGAGGTGGCTGCTGCCATCCGGGCTAAGATTCCAGAGATGTTTGGGGACATCAAGACCACATTGATTGAGACCTTTGATGAGCGGTATGCAACACTGACTGAGGTTGTGGCAGCTGCAGCTATGGCTGTTGTTGCTGCTGCCAGACCTCAGGTAGGTGACTCGTTGTTGTTTCGGGAGTTCAGCAACACGAAGCCACCAGAGTTCGATGGGACACAGGACCCGATTACTGCGATGAGATGGATCTCTGACATCGAGGGATGTTTTTATACGTGTTCTTGTCCAAAGCACTTGAGGGTACGGTTCGCTCTGAACCAGCTACGCTTGGGAGCGAAGGATTGGTGGAAGTTCGTGACGGCGAACTTCACTTTGGCAGAGATTTTTGAGGTGACCTGGGAGAGGTTCACCGCTATGTTCAGAGACGAGTATGTTCCCCCAGTGGAGAGGGAACGGTTGATTCAGGAGTTCTTGACCCTCAAGCAGGGTACTGATTCTGTGACAGTGATCGCCAGGAAGTTTCATGAGAGGGCGATGTTTTGCCCTGAGCAGGTGTCTTCTGAGCAGGCTCGTATGAGCCTTTATCTGAGTGTTCTGAGGAGAGATATTCGAGAGTTCGTGGCGAACTCGACTTACCAGACATTTGCTGAGCTCTAGGCAAATGCTCGGAAGAGGGAGATTGAGTTGGAGACTCAGGCTAGGGAGGAGGCCGAGTCACAGAGGGTGGATCAGCGACCGACTCAGTCTCAGCCGGCAACCAAGCGGGCTAGACCTGCTGATTCGAGATCTGGGGGCGCGAAGGGTCGCACTTGTGGAAAGTGCGGCAAGAGTCACGAGGGGTCGTGCAGGGATGGAGTATGCTATAAGTGCGGGAAGGAGGGGCATATCGTGAAGGATTTCCCCAAGGGATTTTCGGTTTGCTTTCATTGCAACTAGACCGACCATCGGAAGGCCGAGTGCCCTCAGCTACTTAAGGGATCAGCGCAGGGATCTGTGCCTGCTGCTAGGGCTACCGAGGTTCGGTCAGTGAAGACCGAGGCACCGAAGGCTCGTGGGAGAGCTTTCCAGTTGACTGCGGAGGAGGTCCGCACGGCGCCCGATGTTGTGGCTAGTATGTATTCTGTATTCATCTTTTATTTGAGTTGAGTTATTATGCTTATATGATGATGTCCGTAGGTACTTTTCTTGTGAGTTCTGTGCCTGCTTTGGTATTATTTGACTCGGGTGCGAGTCGGTCGTTTGTTTCTGTAGCATTTAGTCAACACATTAGTATCCGTCGAGAGGCGTTGGGTCGATCTCTGGGAGTTTCCATAGTTGATGAGCGAGCAGTGTATGCTTCAAATGTGATTTGAGGATGTGTCCTTGAGATCTTCGGTGTGGAGTTTCCGATAGATCTGGTTTCGATTACGATGGGGGATGTGTGTGTTATAGTGGGTATGGATTGGTTGAGTCGATATGGAGCTGTGATAGACTACGAGCGTCAGTTGGTGACGATACGAGACCCTAGTGGGGGAGCACTTACAGTGTTCGGTGAGGGAACCCGATGTGGTTCAGCTTTTTGTTCGGCCGCCAGGGCGAGGCAGAGTTTGCAGCAAGGCTGCAGTGGATTCGTAACCTATGTGGTAGACACACGAGTGGCCGTTGGGAGGCCAAGTTCGATTGATGAGGTTCCGATAGTGTGCGAGTTTCCAAATTTTTTTCCCGAGGAACTACCGGGTGTGCCTCCCGAGAGGCAAGTGGAGTTCCGTATCGATTTGGTTCCGGGAGCAGCTCCTATCGCCAAGGCGCCTTATCGCCTCGCACCGCCAGAGATGCAGGAGTTATCCTCGCAGCTTCAGGAGCTGTTGGGGAAGGGGTTTATTCGACCGATTAGCTCACCTTGGGGAGCGCCGATCCTTTTTGTCAAGAAGAAGGATGGTTCACATCGGATGTGCATTGACTATCGGGAGTTGAACAAGCTAACGGTCAAGAACCGTTATCCGTTGCCGAGGATCGATGATTTGTTCGATCAGTTGCAGGGAGCGTCTTGGTTCTCCAAGATAGACTTGAGGTCGGGTTATCATCAGATGAGGGTTCGGGATGAAGATATCCAGAAGACAACGTTCAGAACTCGTTATGGGCATTACAAGTTCGTGGTGATGCCTTTTGGGCTCACCAATGCACCAGCTGTGTTCATGGATCTCATGAACAGGGTGTGTAGGCCGATGCTGGATCGGTCGGTAATCATATTCATTGATGATATTTTAGTGTATTCGAGGTCTAGAGAACAACACGAGGAGCATTTGAGGGAGATCCTTAGAGTTTTGAGATCGGAGAGGCTTTATGCCAAGTTCTCCAAATTTGAGTTCTGGTTACGAGAGGTTCAGTTTTTGGGGCAACTCGTCAACCAGAATGGGATATTGGTCAATCCCGCCAAGATTGAGGCGGTCATGAGGCGGGAGGTGCCGAGATCACCTACCGAGATCAGGAGTTTTTTGGGTTTGGCCGGCTATTGATCTAGGTCCTTTCTTTAGAGGCATATTGATCTAGAATAATTAGGATACAGTGGCGGAGAGTTGTTGTTCCTTGAGCTGGGTCCTTTCTTTGGAGGCATATTGATCTAGAATAATTAGGAAGGAGAGGATGGTAAGTCCTCTGAATTGAATAATGAGGTATGAAACGAGAGATATGTCATTGTGACAGATAAAGTGTTCTACTAAGCATTAATATATAGGAAAACTACCCAAACAAGGGAATTATCGCTAAAGAAAGAATAAGTAGCAACACTTGGAACGAATTTCTACAACGTATTCAGCTTTGTCTAAATACTCCTATAGTATTTTATGGTTTGTTGCGACGACTAATCATTGTTTGGATATTTGGTAAGTTTTAGGCATGCTACACACCACAGTCACTCCCAAGCACACGTTGGCCGTGTCTCGAATGAATATAGTTGATCAGGCTATATTGACCCTAGACACGACAACATAACTGCCCAGGTTTAACCGCAGCGTACAACACCCAATTACTTATGTTTTGTTCTACTCATAGTTACGGTCTCTGACGTTTAGGTATTCTTGTATACTTTTGAAAAATACTTATATTTTAAAGAATACTTTTAGTTCAGAGCACTTCGGCCCTTAGTGTTTATAGTCTTATACCATGTAAGGTTTGGATACTTAGTTCACTATAAACAAGGACTCTGATACCAATATGTCACACCCCGAAACCGATGGCGGAAACGTTCCGAGGCGGAGGACGTCATGTAAAGTATCACAACCAATGTACATAGTTTGAGTACAAGATATTCTTGTACTTTTGCTTGTATCCCCCCTGAAAACATTGAAAACACGGAAAAAGGTGTAGGGGTATGAACTCACCGGACGAGAAATGTGTCGGCTAGGATGCTAAGTGTCCGTTCAGGGCTTGAATATGTGCGAGGTTCCTATGTAATATGAGGAAATACATAATTGTATCTAATTAGGCTTTGAACTACTAATTAATTAAGAATATACACTCCGAGGCGCGAAAACACTTCATTTCAAGTGTTAGGAGTGATCCGGGTTGCATCTAAGGGTGTATAAGGCCTGAATATGGAGTTTACTCTTCAAGAATAAACTCCTAATGGAGATTACGGCCTAATGACCATATCCCCATGAGTTTATGGCCATAAACTCATGGGTGGTGGGTTCTTCGTTGCTTATTGGTCTTACAACACTTGTGGGATGAGGCTAGGCTTAGTTCTAAGGCTATGGAAGGGAATTTGATCAACATATGGACCATTTAAGGAGTTTACGGCTATAAACAAGGAGTTTACGGCTGTAAAATCTCATGTACCCATTCCTTATGTGATTTGGTGATCCTAGGTTAAGCATAAGTGTTTCTAGTCCAAAGTACAAGCCATGGAAGGAAGTTAGGGTACCATTTGACCACCTTATAGGAGTTTACGACCCAGGAACCATTCCTTGGGGGGTTTACGGCCGTAATATCCTAAGGGGATGGATTCTTTCATGTTTAAAGTCCCTAACACTGTAACATCTGGAATTTCAGGTATTATATTTATTCATTTTATTTTGAGTTTTGTGGAAGAACTCGGCGAGTTGGTGCGAAGACTCGCCGAGTAGAGACGCGATTTCTCACCCAGGTTAATGACCGGACTCGACGAGTCACATTGGTGGACTTGGCGAGTCTGAGCTGTTTAATGAAACCCTAATTTCTCGGGTTTGGGGCCTATTTAAAAGGCCTTATTGCCGTCATTTGTGGTCACCAGTCCCCAGAGTGAAACCCTAGTGAGCTTGAGCGTTTGGAGTGAGATAAGGAGCCATTGTTGACCTTGGAGGTGTTATCTAGCAAGGGAAAGGAAACAATAGCCAAGGGGAAACAAGAGGAACAACTTCCTGAAGATCTGAGGTCCTGAACATCATGTTTGAGGTACTATTTTTCGAACCATTCTCTGTTATGGTGATGTTCATGTTGATTTAGGGCTTATTGAGCCCTTTTGTGGCTAGATCTAGTGCTTCCTTGGTCCCTTAAGCGAGTTAGGTTCTGGATTTGGACCCTTGGAGGTCCAGAGTGTCCCTTTGTCCAAGCTTTTTATGAATCCATGGAGGTTTTGGATTGGGGTCTTTGTGCTTGAGGTCAAAACACCATTTATGAGTCATTAGGTGTGTTATGAGCGCCAAGACATGAACTTTACGTGATGAATAAGCTTGGAAGGACTGGATCTATGAGCTAGTGAAGCAGATCTGACCTCAGAAGGTCGTTTGGGGTTGTGCATGCACTCGCCGAGTCCATTTCCAGACTCAACGAGTTGGTGCGGTTTGTTTAGTGATTTCAAACCAGGGCTTGAGTAACCGAGTCGGGTGAGTGACTCGGTGAGTCGGAAGGGACTCAGAGGAATCGGGTCCCCGTAGAGACTCGGCGAGTCCACGCCAGACTCGGCGAGTTGAGTTGACCGTTGACCATTGACCATAGTTGACCAATGTTGACTTGATAGGGTTAGCCAACCTTAGTTGGGAAAGTGTTAATTAGAGATGTGTTGTGTTATAGGAGGACTATGGCTCGGGAGATCGAGCACTAGTGATTTCGGGGATTTGCGAGTTATCGAGATACGCAAGGTGAGTCTTCTCACTATACTTTACCTTGAGTAGGTAATCAGAGTTAGGTGACAGAGTATTTGTATGATATATGTATGTTATGTGTTGTACTGCATTATTTCTATGTGATTTATGTTGTGCATGTTCATAGAGTTGGAACCGGAAGGTTCACAGATTTAGAACCAGAGGGTTCACAGAGTAGGGTCCACAGACCCACAGAGTTATAACCTCGAGTGGCTAATATGTGCTATGTGTGGTATTTTGGGGAACTCACTAAGCCTTGTGCTTACAGTGTTTGGTGTTATTTGTTTCAGGTACTAGTGATGACCGCGGGAAGGCGTCGGCCTGATCAGTACACACACGGGATTTTTATGTTATGAGATCTTGGGATTTTTATATGTTATGGATTTGAGTTTCAAACACTGATGTTTTTATGAATACTAAATGAATTATGCTTTTATAAAATGCGAAAAATTGTTTTGAAATTTACGGTGTTACAAGTTGGTATCAGAGCCTTGGTTTGAGGGATTCGAGTACACCTTCGGGCGTATTTGAACTCAAACTGAGGATTTGAGAAATATTTTCAAAAAGAGTAAAAGATTTTTGGAAAACGCAGAGCAGAGTCGTGTGTACGCTCAGTCCGCGCCCGAACGGTGATTTCCCAAGATACCCTCATATTATGTGTTATGATATTGATATGATGTATTCCCATGCTAGAGTAGGCTAGGTACTCCTATTAGGACTAGAGTGGCCTGATTTGTGATGCCTTAGCCTAGGGAGTGGTGAGCTGCTATGAGATGCTTGAGAGTGAGTAGGTAGCATCGAGGAGCTTATGAGAGATCTGTTAGAGAAAGGATTTTGCATAATAGAGTACTTGGGACTTGGGATCCTAGGAGGAGGACTTAGGTTGTATACTGACGCGGTGTGGAAGGTAGTATTGGGCCCGTACTACTGAAAACACCGGGACGGTGTACAGTCCAAGTAAGAATCTTCTGGATGCCGGGAATCAAGGAGGGACGAGTTATCGAGTGCGAGTATGCTCGAGTGAGTTTCTAATATATCGTATGTTGTTTTTCAGAGGTAGATCATGGTGACGACACGTCTTATGCCTGAGAGCAGTGGGGCCAGTGATGAGGAGATCCGCCAAATCATCCATGAGGAGGTGGCTACGGCCATCAGGGCAGAGATACCAGAGATGTTCGGGTCTATTAAGACCACGTTGATTAAGACTTTCAACGAGCGTTATGCTACTCTTTCTGAGGCTGTTGTTGCAGCGGCCACCGCAGCTATTGTTGCCGTGAGGCCGCAGGGTGGTGATGCGTTGCTGTTCCGAGAGTTCAGCAACACAAAACCGCCAAAGTTTGATGGGACCCAGGACCCGGTGGCGGCTATGAGATGGATTTCAGACATAGAGGGGTGTTTCTTTACTTGCTCATCTCCTGAGCATTTGAGAGTCCGGTTCGCGCTGAACCAACTTCGCTTGGGAGCGAAGGACTGGTGGAAGTTTGTGACGGCGCACTTTACGCCTGCTGAGCTTGCGGCAGTGACCTGGGAGAGGTTCACTGCCATGTTCCGAGATGAGTACATTCCCCAGGTGGAGAGGGAGTGTTTGGCCCAGGAATTTCTGACTTTCAAGCAGGGTACTGAGTATGTTATGGTGATTACCAGGATGTTCCACGAGAGGGTGATGTTCTGCCCTGAGCACGTGTCTATTGAGCAGGCACGTATGAGCCGATATTTGAGTATCTTGAGGAGAGACATCCGGGAGTTCGTGGCGAACTCCTCGTACCGGAAATTTGCCGAGCTTCAGGAAAATGCCCGGAAGAGGGAGATTGAGCTAGAGACTCAGGCTAGGGAGGAGGCGGAGTCTCAGGGGAGGGATCGACGACCGGCACAGTCCCAGCCGGCAGCCAAGCAGGCCAAGCCCGCTGATCCCAAATCAGGGAGCCAGAAGGGCCGCACTTGTGGAAAGTGCGGCAAGGGTCATGATGGAGTTTGTAGAGCTGGATCTTGCTACAAGTGTGGCAAGGAGGGGCATATGGCCAAGGACTACCCCAAGGGGTTTGCAGTGTGTTTTCACTGCAACTAGACCAGACACCGGAAGGCAGAGTGTCCGTAGTTGTGGGGATCAGCTCAGGGAGCACCTCAGGGATCTGCCCCTGCCGCCATCAGAGCTACCGAGATTCGGCCAGTGAAGGCCGAGACGCCGAGGGCACGAGGGAGAGCCTTTCAGTTGACCGCGGAGGAGGTTCGCGCAGCGCCCGATGTCGTGGCTGGTATGTATTCTTTCGTGTATTTATTTTGATATTGAGATATTATGCTTATATTATGTTATGCGTAGGTACTTTTCTTGTGAATTCTGTACCTGCCTTGGTGTTATTTGACTCGGGTGCGAGTCTGTCTTTTGTATCTTTGGCTTTTAGTCAGCATATCAGTATTAGTCGTGAGGCGTTGAGTCGGCCTCTGAGAGTTTCCATAGCTGACGAGAGAGTGATATATGCCACGGAGGTGATCCGTGGGTGCGTATTCGAGATTTTCGGTGTTGAGTTCCCGATTGATTTGGTTCCTATTGCGATGGGTGATGTCTATGTCATTGTGGGCATGGACTGGTTGAGCATATTCGGTGCGGTTATCGACTGCGAGCGACATCTGGTGACCATACGAGACCCCAGTGGGGGAGTTCTTACGGTGTACGGTGAGGGTACACGTTTTGGGTCAGCGTTTTGTTCGGCCGTTAGGGCGAGGCAGTGTCTATAGCAGGGCTGTAAGGGCTTTGTGGCGTATGTGATGGATACGCGGGTTGATTCAGAGAGGCCGAGGTAAGTTGAGGAGGTTCCGATAGTGCGTGAGTTTCCGGATGTATTTCCAGAGGAGTTGCCGGGTGTGCCTCCCGTGAGGCAGGTGGAGTTCAATATCGATTTGGTTCCGGGGGCCGCGCCTATTGCCAAGGTGCCTTATCGCCTTGCACCTCCAGAGATGCAAGAGTTTTCCTCGCAGCTTCAGGAGCTGCTGGGAAAGGGATTTATTCGGCCGAGCAGCTCACTATGGGGAGCGCCTATCCTTTTGTCAAGAAGAAGGATGGTTCACACCGGATGTGTATTGATTACCGGGAGTTGAACAAGCTGACGGTCAAGAACCGTTACCCGTTGCCGAGGATCGACGATTTGTTCGATCAGTTGCAGGGAGCATCTTGGTCCTCCAAGATCGATTTGAGGTCTGGATATCATCAGGTGAGGGTGCAAGATGAGGACATCCAGAAGACAGCGTTCAGGACGCGATATGGGCATTACGAGTTTGTGGTGATGCCTTTCGGGTTCACCAATGCTCCGGCAGTGTTCATGGATGTC
Organism: Lactuca serriola; assembly: GCF_051521515.1. NCBI lineage: Eukaryota > Viridiplantae > Streptophyta > Magnoliopsida > Asterales > Asteraceae > Lactuca > Lactuca serriola. The sequence continues at coordinate 118,383,889 of NC_136414.1, read as the reverse complement.
ATGAACCGAGTGTGCAGGCCGATGTTGGATCGGTCGGTGATTGTATTCATCGACGACATTTTGGTATATTCGAGGTATAGAGAGCAGCATGAGAAGCATCTGAGGGAGATCCTCGGAGTTCTGAGATCGGAGAGGCTTTATGCCAAATTCTCCAAGTGTGATTTCTGGTTGCGAGAGGTCCAGTTCCTAGGGCATCTAGTTAACCAGAAAGGGATATTGGTCGACCCGGGAAAAGTTAAGGCAGTGATGAGTTGGGAGGTGCCGAGGTCACCCTCCAAGATCAAGAGTTTCTTAGGGTTAGCAGGTTATTATCGGAGATTTATCAGGGATTTCTCTAAGATCGCAGTGCCACTCACCAGGTTGACCCAGAAGGGTGTCGCTTTTTCATGGGGCCCCGAGCAGCAGGCCTCCTTTGAGACGCTTCGCCAAAGGTTATGCGAAGCCCCGGTGTTAGCCCTCCCAGAGGGGATGGAGGACTTTGTGCTATATTGTGATGCGCCAATCTTGGGGTTGGGAACGGTGTTGATGTAGAGAGGGCATGTGATAGCATACGCATCGAGGCAACTGAAGCCTCCTAAGACGAGGTATCCCACCCATGATCTAGAGTTGGGGGCAGTGGTGTTCGCCCTCAAAATTTGGCGTCACTATCTGTATGGGGTTCGGTGTACGATATACACAGACCATCAGAGCCTGAAGTATTTGATGGATCAGCCTAACCTAAATATAAGCCAGAGGAGGTGGTTGGATGTGGTCAAGGATTATGATTGTTAGATCCTGTACCATCCGGGCAAGGCTAATGTGGTAGCCGACGCCCTGAGTCGCAGGGCGGAGAGCGTCCCATTGCAGGATGTATGTTTGCGGTTGACTATGATGGCTCTGGTATTGGACGCCATTCGTGGAGCACAGGCTGAGGCTGTGAGATCGGAGAACCAGAACAGAGAGCGAGTTGTTGGATTGGTATCGGAGTTCGTTGCCGATGGTCGGGGGCTTATGACATTTCAGGGGCGTATATGGGTACTGTTTGTGGGAGGGACGCGTACCATTTTGATGGAAGAGGCTCATCGGTCGAAATTCTCGATCCATCCTGGGGCCACTAAGATGTATTTAGATCTGAGGAGAGAGTATTGGTGGCCCTGTATGAAGAGGGATGTTGCTTGGTTTGTGGAGAGGTGCTTAACCTGCCGTAGGGTTAAGGCCGAGCACCAGAGACCGCATGGTAAGTTGCAACCGTTGGAGGTTCCCGAATGGAAGTGGGAACAGATTACTATGGATTTTATCACCAAATTGCCAAGGACTGTTAGGGGAGTCGATGCAATTTGGGTGATTGTGGACAGGTTGACAAAGAGCGCCCACTTCCTTGCTATCAGTGAGAGTTCTTCCGCAGAGAAATTAGCAGAGATGTATGTGAGGGAAGTGGTATCTCGGCATGGAGTGCCGATCTCGATTGTTTCAGATCGGGATGTGCATTTTACTTCCAGATTCTGGAAGAAGTTTCACGAGGAGTTGGGTACTAGGCTGCATTTTAGTATCGCATATCACCCCCAGACTGACGGACAGAGTGAGCGGACGATTCAGACGCTTGAGGACATGCTTCGGGCATGTGTGTTGGACTTCGAGGGGAGTTGGGACACGTATTTGCCCTTGGCAGAGTTTTCCTACAACAACAGCCATCATTCGAGCATTGGTATGCTGCCCTTTGAGCTGTTGTATGGGAGGAGGTGTCGGACCCCCATTTGCTGGGGAGAGGTCGGGCAGCGTGTTATGGGTAGCATAGAGATTGTGCTTCAGACGACAGAGCAGATACAACACGTCAGGCAGAGATTGTTGACTGCTCAGAGCCGCCAGAAGAGTTATGCGAATAAACGTCGATCCGAGCTCGAATTCCAGGTCGGTGATTATGTTTTCCTGAAGGTATCTCCTTGGAAAGGAGTGATCCGATTCAGGAAGAGGGGCAAGCTAGGGCCCCGGTATATTGGGCCGTTCAGAGTGGTCGCGAGGGTGGGCAGGGTAGCGTATCGTTTGGAGCTACCTGCAGAATTGGAGCGGATTCATAATACCTTCCATGTGTCTCAGTTGAGGAAGTGTATAGCCGACGAGTACGCGGTAGTGCCGTTAGAGGACATTCAGGTGGATGTGAGCCTGAACTACGCAGAGAGACCAGTTGCGATTGTGGATCAAGGTTCTAAGGAATAAGGAGGTGCCTCTAGTACAGGTTCAGTGGCAACATCGGAAGGGATCCGAGTTGACCTGGGAGCCAGAGCATGAGATGCGGGAGCAACATCCGGAGCTATTTCAGGAATGAGACTTCGAGGGCGAAGTCAGATTCAAGTGGGGGAGAATTGTAACATCTGGAATTTCAGGTATTATATTTATTCATTTTATTTTGAGTTTTGTGGAAGAACTCGGCGAGTTGGTGCGAAGACTCGCCGAGTAGAGACGCGATTTCTCACCCGGGTTAATGATCAGACTCGACGAGTCACATTGGTGGACTCGGCGAGTCTGAGCTGTTTAATGAAACCCTAATTTCTTGGGTTTGGGGCCTATTTAAAAGGCCTTATTGCCGTCATTTGTGGTCACCAGTCCCCAGAGTGAAACCCTAGTGAGCTTGAGCGTTTGGAGTGAGATAAGGAGCCATTGTTGACCTTGGAGGTGTTATCTAGCAAGGGAAAGGAAACAATAGCCAAGGGGAAACAAGAGGAACAACTTCCTGAAGATCTGAGGTCCTGAACATCATGTTTGAGGTACTATTTTTCGAACCATTCTCTGTTATGGTGATGTTCATGTTGATTTAGGGCTTATTGAGCCCTTTTGTGGCTAGATCTAGTGCTTCCTTGGTCCCTTAAGCGAGTTAGGTTCTGGATTTGGACCCTTGGAGGTCCAGAGTGTCCCTTTGTCCAAGCTTTTTATGAATCCATGGAGGTTTTGGATTGGGGTCTTTGTGCTTGAGGTCAAAACACCATTTATGAGTCATTAGGTGTGTTATGAGCGCCAAGACATGAACTTTACGTGATGAATAAGCTTGGAAGGACTGGATCTATGAGTTAGTGAAGCAGATCTGACCTCAGAAGGTCGTTTGGGGTTGTGCATGGAATGCACTCACCGAGTCCATTTCCAGACTCGACGAGTTGGTGCGGGTTGTTCAGTGATTTCGAACCAGGGTTTGAGTAACCGAGTCGGGTGAGTGACTCGGTGAGTCGGAAGGGACTCAGAGGAATCGGGTCCCCGTAGAGACTCGGTGAGTCCACGCCAGACTCGGCGAGTTGAGTTGACCGTTGACCATTGACCGTTGACCGTTGACCGTTGAGAAGAGTTGATCAGTATTGACTTGATAGGGTTAGTCAACCTTAGTTGGGAAAGTGTTAATTAGAGATGTGTTGTGTTATAGGAGGACTATAGCTCGGGAGATCGAGCACTAGTGATTTCGGGGATTTGCGAGTTATCGAGATACGCGAGGTGAGTCTTCTCACTATACTTTACCTTGAGTAGGTAATCAGAGTTAGGTGATAGAGTATTTGTATGCTATGTGTTGTACTGCATTATTTCTATGTGATTTATGATGTGCATGTTTACAGAGTTAGAACCGGAAGGTTCCTAGAGTTAGAACCGGAAGGTTCACAGAGTTAGAACCGGAAGGTTCACAGAGTAGGGTCCACGGACCCACAGAGTTATAGCCTCGAGTGGCTAATATGTGTTATGTGTGGTATTTTGGGGAACTCACTAAGCTTCGTGCTTATAGTGTTTTGTGTTATGTGTTTCAGGTTTCTCTCAGGATCACGGGACGGCACCGGCTCGATTGTACACACCAGAGAAAGAGTCATGTTTTGAGGATCCTGGTTTATTATGCAAGTGAAAATGGAGTTATGTTTTTGTAATTCGATTATGAATGAGATTTTAAGCAAAGTGTTTTTAAGAATTAAACGATTATTTTTAAATGAAAAATTGTTTTGAAATTTTCGGTGTTACAAGTTGGTATCAGAGCCTTGGTTTGAGGGATTCGGATGCGCCTTCGGGTAAATCTGGACTCAAACTGAGGAAGTAAGAAAAATTTTCAAAGAAATAATATTCTAAAGCGAATAAGAGTTCAAAGAGAAAGCGAGAAAGAGCAGTGTGTACAATCAGCCAGAGCCCGAACGGTGATTTCCCAAAATACCCTTACTTTTGTGTTATGAGATACTTATGATGCACTTTATGAGATATTATTGCATGCTAGAGACAGGCTATGTATTCCATATCTTAGGACAAGAGTGGCCTGATTTGTGATGCCTTAGCCTAGGAATTGCTGTTATATGCGATGTGCTTTTGAGTATGTGATGAGTGAGAATATTTAGTTGGAATCCTTAGGGGATTTGAGTAGAGGAGTAATCTAGGGAAGATACCTAGATAAGTACCGTGGTACTTAGAGAAAGAATAGTTAGAACCCGCAAGGGGAAGAGTTGCAGAGTTCGGTGGTACTTTCGAGGATGAGCAGAGCAAGCGGAGTTATCACCCAGAGTGAGTCATATATATTCTTCGATGCTCGAATGCTGCTTGCTTCGTGCTTTGTGGAACTCTCGATGATGGGAGTCAGCTACCAAGCGAATATGACGATATTCAGGAGGTAAATGGCTGGCATCATTAGGAGCTCTTCAGCAGCTGATGGCAAAGAAGTGTGGGAATCTAGGAAGAGCCTAGGGAGTAACCTTAGCCAGATGAGGGCACTGGCAGAGTAGAGAATTTCGCTAGGGAGCGAGCGCGCGACGGAGTTGGTGAACGAGAAGGTCGAGCAGCTACTTAGGAGCTCCGGGATAGTCCGTGTGGAAAGTATGGGTAGATGTGGCAGGTAGTATGGGCCCGTACTACTGAAAGCAGAGGACCCATACTTGATACAGGGAGTATTCTGAAGGTTCTAATGAGCGTATTGAGGAGTGATGTTATGGTTCGAGTACCATACATCGGAGCGTATTGAGGAGTGATGTTATGGTTCGTGTACCATACATCGGAGCAGATTGAGGAGTTATGTTATGGTTCGAGCACCATACATCGGAGCGGATTGAGAAGTGATGTTATGGTTCGAGTACCATACATCGGAGCAGATTGAGGAGTGATGTTATGGTTCGAGTACCATACGTCGGAGCAGGTTGAGGAGTGATGTTATGGTTCGAGTACCATACATCAGAGCGGATTGAGGAGTGATGTTATGGTTCGAGTACCATACATCGGAGCGGATTGAGAAGTGATGTTATGGTTCGAGTACCATAAATCGGAGCAGATTGAGGAGTGATGTTATGGTTCGAGTACCATACATCGGAGCAGGTTGAGGAGTGATGTTATGGTTCGAGTACCATACATCGGAGCGGATTAAGGAGTGATGTTATGGTTCGAGTACCATACATCGGAGCGGATTGATAAGTGATGTTATGGTTCGAGTACCATACATCAGAGCGGATTGAGGAGTGAAGTTATGGTTCGAGTACCATAAATGGGAGCGGATGAAGGAATGATGTTATGGTTCGAGTACCATACATCGGAACAGATGGAGGAGTGATGTTATGGTTCGAGTACCATACACCGGAGCATATTGAGAAGAGATGTCATGGGATGAGTACCATGGTTCGTAGTGAATGATGCTTGTGGTTCTCCGGTTATCCGGTCACGATTGATGAGGTAGAGATTGGACACTATGGGTTTTAGGCCTGTGGGCCATGATTGAGTTCGAAGACGCATCCCTTGAGAGGGAGGTCGAGAGCCTATCAGAGTATTTTTGGTAAGGAGTTAGAGGGAGGGGAGAATTTCGGTCTGAGTTGAGCAATCAATCGATAGAGGAGATGTCACCTTCTATGACCTGAGTGGTGCTATTTATGTTCATGTGCGGAACATGAGAGGCCTGATGTTTAAGTTTCGGGTTTGGGGGTAAAACCCTGCAGGTTGTCATTGATGATGATTTTCCATCAGAGTATCAGGTAGCATGTGTGCTGCGAGGCAGTGATTTACCATGAGCAGATAGTCAGTTGGGACTGAGATAGTCGAGGACCACGTTACACCTATTTGAGTATAGTAGGGCGTATTGTAGAGGTATCAGTGGGGAGTTCAGTCGAGTTAATCAGTGCAGTGGTTTTTCTATTTATGTTGGGTATTGAATATGGGAGTGGGTCCCTGTTCTTGGGATGATCCATGTGTTGGAACGTCGGTTGATGAGTCGAGGTGGGGGAGTATGATGATTTCGTGGTCCAGTCTATGAGTCAGTGATGTTATTGGACAATTGAGTTGTTTGGTATTGGATTGGTACGAGACTTGGAACGACTAGAGGCAGTCGTGACGAGAAGTTTTTGAGTGTTTCATCTGAGGTTCAGAGTTATGAGATCGATTGATTTCCTTAAAGGGGATTATCGGGCGTTGCGTAGCACTTTCCAGGGGCAGGTGCGTTATTGCTGGTGAAAATAGTTTGTAAGGTTGTTGATGTGTCAGCTAGTGATGGTTCGAACCCTAAGTGGGGGAGAACCAGGTGGTTTATTGAGAGAACCAGAGATTTGTGCAAGAGCGGTTAAGGGTTGGATGCAGAAACCTGCGGCTTGAATTCATGAGATCAGGGTCATTAGTGATCAAGGAAAGGTGCAGGGCGAGATGATGCATGTGGTATATGTTTGAGAGAAGGATGGGTGTCTCCACGGCGGGTGGTCAATGGTCAGGAATCTGGTGGTGGTCAGAGTCGTTTCAAGTGGAAGACTCGTAATGATGGTATGGGCAGTTGAGAACTTCTGGGTTGAAATATGGGTAGAAGATTGTCGAGTAGCCAACTCCCGGGCTGGGATGTGTATTCTTGCTTGGATTTTGAGCAGTAGTGGAAAGGGTTTCGGAGGATCATCAGTGTGTTCTGAAGGGTTAGCGCCTTCCTTGTATTCCAATTGAGTGTTTGGCTGCACTGAAGTTGCGCATTGAGTGAAATAGGAAATTATTATGGGATTCAGAGGAAATGTATGGTTGTATTTGTATGGTACTGGGAGTAAGGGAATCAGTGGTAGAGGCAGGACATTGTGATGCTCTGTTAGGGTGTTCCGTGGTTTCCGCGTATAGCGTCCCGATTTCAGAGTTATTTAGAGTCTTGGGTTTAAGATGACCAGTGATGTATCATGTATCCACGGTTCTAGTGGGAGCCCTTTGTGTATTGTCATCAAGAGGGATTATTTAAGGAAGTGGATCTCCACAGAGGTAGGTTCTGTGTTATGGCGGTTGCCGCCAGAGTCTGTAATGCATATCGGGGGCAAGTGTGTGTGTAACTATCTATGATAGTCTTCGGTGCATGAGTTAGTGAACATAGTGTGGCGTTGTAATGTGAATGAGAATATAGGGTGAAGCTACGGGGAGCCGTAGTATTCACCAATCAGAGGGTGTTGTGATGCTACGGGGAGCCGTAGTACTCACAAGTCAGAGAGAGAGAGAGAGAGTCGTGATGCTACGGGGAGCCGTAGTATTTACCTGTCAGAGGGTGTTGTGATGCTACGGGGAGATGTAGTACTCATAAGTCAGAGAGAGAGAGAGTCGTGATGCTACGGGGAGCCGTAGTATTTGCCAGTCAGAGGGTGTTGTGATGCTACGGGGAGCCGTAGTACTCACAAGTCAGAGAGAGAGAGAGTCGTGATGCTACGGGGAGCCGTAGTATTTACCAGTCAGAGGGTGTTGTGATGCTACGGGGAGCCGTAGTACTCACAAGTCAGAGAGAGAGAGAGTCGTGATGCTACGGGGAGCCGTAGTATTTGCCAGTCAGAGGGTGTTGTGATGCTACGAGGAGCCGTAGTACTCACAAGTCAGAGGGAGGGAGTCGTGGTACTACGGGGAGCCGTAGTACTCACTAGTCATAGGCTGTCGTAATGTTGCAGGAAGCCATAGTACCCACTAGATGGCAAGAGAGTGTGATGATGGAGTGTTCTCCGATAAGTGCATGATGCAGAAGAGTTTTAGGCTTGAGTAGCCCTAGTGTTGAGTTTTTGGAGCCTAGTGGTTAAACCGGGGCGAGACTGGGGTCTCCGTCTCTGTCTGGAGGGTCAGCGAGGCGTGCGGGAAAATATGCGCAGCAGACGCCAGAGGTTAGAGCTGATTCGATCTTCGATTGGATTGTATTTCTTTATGAGGAATAGGGAATTTGTAACAACGGAAAATTTAAAACAAAATTTTCATTTCTTAAAATATATTTCCATCACATAAGTCATCAAAATCCAATGTTTCATGTCATAATACAATCATATAAATCCCAAGATCATAAATCTTCCATCAATGTGTACAGATCACGCCGGCGCCTTCCCACGGTCCTCGCTAGTACCTGAAACACATATCACAAAATCTGTAAGCATAAATGCTTAGTGAGTTCCCCAAAATACAACCTACGCACATACGCCTTTCCAGGCCCTGACCTTCCGGTCCATGTGTCTCAGGGGACTTTCGTCCCAAGTAGGTAGACCTTCCGATCCTACCCACGCCAACTGTAACAACTCAAATTTTCAAACAAAATTTTCCTTTTAAAAACATAATTATTTCCATAAAAAAAAAACAAGTCATAAACGGTTTAATTATTCAGTCAATACAATTATTCAAACTCCCAAGATCATGAAACATTCTTCAGTGTGTATCGATCATGCCGGCGCCTTCCCACGGTCCTCGCTAGTACCTGAAATACATACATCCACAACAACTGTAAGCATAAATGCTTAGTGAGTTTCCCCAATTATACAACTTACGCACATACGCCTTCCGGCCCGGACCATTCGGTCCACATAACATTGCCTTCCGGCCCGACCTTCCGGTCCATGTGTCTCTGGGGACTTCCGTCCCTGCTGGGTAAACCTTCCGGCCTTACCCACGCCGACCTTCCGGTCCATCACACATCATATCGCCTTTCGGCCCATAACATACATAGCACACATAACATATAACATACCACATATAGCATACATATCACATATCATATCCGACCTTCCGGTCACACAGTCAAACCCTTCCGGGTACAGTATAGTGAGAAGACTCACCTCGAAAATGCTGAAAGCTATCAACTCCTGAAATCACTCGCGCACAAACCAACGAGCTACAACCCTCCTATAACATTACATAACTCATTAACACTCATATCATCTAAGTGTGACTATCCCTAAGAAGTCAGACTTAGGTCAACTCTGGTCAACGGTCAACGGTCAACTCGACTGGACTCGGCGAGTACCATGGCGACTCGGCGAGTCTAATCGTCCTCACAAACTCCTGAATATTCCCTTTCTACTCGTCGAGTATCCCTCTTGACTCGACGAGGTACTAGTGGAAGAATCGCGGGGCCACCCCGACTCCACTCGCCGAGTCTGATGAACAACTCGGCGAGTCCCAGTGAATCTTCAAGCTACTCGCCGAGTCTGAAGAACAACTCGGCGAGTACATGCCATGCAGACGAGTAACTGCTTCCTGAGATAGGTCTCGTCCCGAAGTACACATGCATGGGACCTTCTGGACCTCTAAAGGTCCTAATACAAGACTATTATCGTGGGGTAACAAGGCATTACTTCCTCAAATCACTAAATGGGTTCTATAAACCCTAATTTCATAAATACATCAAAATAACAGATTTGGTCCGAGTAATACCTGAAAACGCACTCTCTGTGTCCCCCAAATCTCAGGACTCAATCCTCCTCGATATTCCTTTAGCTAAATCCTTCTTCTTCTTGCCTAACCAATTCTTCCAAGTTCCAAAGCTTTCTCCCTTGCTCTAGGCGTCCACAGCGATTAGGGTTCCTCTCAATTGACCAAAAGACTGAAAATGACGGCCTAAGAGGCGTTAAATACGATCCAAACTGAACGGTTAGGGTTTCTGCTGAACAGCGTCGACTCGCCGAGTCCATATCTGGACTCGTCGAGTCCAGTCGCGGACCCGCGACCAAGTCCGCGATCCTACTCGGCGAGTCTAGGCTCCAACTCGCCGAGTCCCCTCTTAAATCACTCCAAAAACATAATTTTAATAATACCTGGGATTTCGGGCTGTTACAATTCTCCCCCACTTGGATTAGACTTCGCCCTCGAAGTCTCATTCTGCAAATAGTTCCGGATGCTGCTCCCGCATCTCGCGCTCCGGTTCCCAAGTCATTTCTGATCCCTTACGGTGTTGCCATTGAACCAACACCAGAGGTACTTCCTTGTTCCTCAGAACCTTGATCTTCCGATCCCTGATAGCCACTGGTCTCTCCGCGTAATTCAGGCTCGCATCCACCTGAATATCCTCCAATGGAACCACTGCCGACTCATCGGCTATGCACTTCCTCAACTGCGACACATGAAAAGTGTCATGGATCTGACCCAACTCCGCTGGCAACTCCAACCTGTAGGCTACCCGACCTATCCTTGCAATCACACGAAATGGCCCAATATACCGGGGCCCCAACTTGCCTCTCTTCCTGAACCGAATCACTCCTTTCCAAGGAGAGACCTTCAGGAGAACGAAGTCGCCGACTTGAAATTCAAGCTCGGATCGGCGCCTGTCTGCATAACTCTTCTGTCGGCTCTGGGCAGTCAATAGTCTTTGTCTCACTTGTTGAATCTGCTCTGTCGTCTGGAGTATGATCTCCGTGCTGCCCATCACTCTCTGTCCCACCTCTCCCCAGCAAATGGGAGTCCGACACCTCCTACCATACAACAGCTCGAAAGGCGGCATACCAATGCTCGAATGATGGCTGTTGTTGTAGGAAAACTCTGCCAAGGGTAAGTACGCATCCCAACTACCCCCGAAGTCTAACACACACGCTCGGAGCATGTCCTCCAGTGTCTGAATTGTCCGCTCGCTCTGACCGTCTGTCTGGGGATGGTATGCGGTACTAAAATGCAATTTAGTACCCAGCTCCTCATGGAATTTCTTCCAGAATCTGGAAGTAAAGCGTACATCACGGTCTGACACAATCGAGATCGGCACCCCGTGCCGAGATACCACCTCTCTCACATATACCTCCGCCAATTTCTCCGCCGAAGAACTCTCACTGATGGCAAGGAAGTGTGCACTCTTTGTCAACCTATCCACGATCACCCAAATTGCGTCAACTCCCCTAGCAGTCCTCGGCAATTTGGTGATAAAATCCATAGTAATCTGTTCCCACTTCCACTCGGGGATCTCCAATGGCTGTAACTTGCCATGCGGTCTCTGGTGCTCAGCCTTAACCCTACGGCAGGTCAAGCACCTCTCAACGAACCATGCCACGTCCCTCTTCATACAGGGCCACCAATATTCCTTCCTTAAGTCCAAATACATCTTTGTAGCACCGGGGTGGATCGAGAATTTCGATCTATGAGCCTCTTCCATCAACGTAATACGCGTACCGCCCACGAACGGTACCCAAATCCGACCCTGAAACGTCATAAGGCCTCGACTATCCTTGACAAACTCTGAGATTAACCCCACAACCCGCTCTTTCTTCTGTATTTCTGGCCGCATAGCCTCTGCCTGGGCCCCACGAATAGCGTCCAATACTGGAGTCATCACGGTCAGTCTCAAGCACACATCTCGCAATGGAGTGCTCTCCGCCCTGCGGCTCAATGCATCGGCTACCACATTAGCCTTGCCTGGGTGGTACAGGATCTCACAATCATAATCCTTGACCACATCCAACCACCTCCTCTGACGCATATTTAGGTTGGGTTGATCCATCAAATACTTCAAACTCTTATGGTCCGTGTATATCGTACATCGAACCCCATACAAGTAGTGACGCCAAATCTTGAGAGCGAACACTACTGCCCCCAACTCTAAATCATGCGTGGGATATCTCGCCTCATGAGGCTTCAGCTGCCTCGATGCATAAGCTATCACATGACCCCTCTGCATCAACACTGCCCCCAATCCCGAAATCGATGCGTCGCAATATACCACGAAATCTTCCATCCCTTCAGGGAGAGCTAATACCGGGGCTTCGCACAATCTCTGGCGAAGTGTCTCAAAGGAGGCCTGCTGCTCGGGCCCCCATGAGAACGTAACACCCTTCCGGGTCAATCTGGTGAGTGGCACTGCGATCTTGGAGAAATCCTTGATAAATCTCCGATAATACCCTGCCAACCCAAGGAAACTTCTGATCTCAGAGGGTGACTTCGGCACTTCCCAACTCATCACCGCCTCAACCTTGACCGGATCGACCAATATCCCTTTCTGATTAACCACATGTCCTAGAAACTGGACCTCCCGCAACCAGAAGTCACATTTGGAGAACTTTGCATAAAGTTTCTCCGACCTCAATACCTCAAGGACCTCCCTCAAATGCTCCTCATGCTGCTCTCTCGATCTCGAATACACCAGAATGTCGTCGATAAATACGATCACCGACCGATCCAACATCGGCCTGCATACCCTGTTCATGAGATCCATGAACACAGCCGGGGCATTGGTGAGTCCAAAAGGCATCACCACAAACTCATAATGTCCATATCGCGTCCTAAACGCTGTCTTCTGGACGTCTTCATCCCGTACTCTCACCTGATGGTATCCTGACCTCAGATCGATCTTGGAAAACCAAGATGCTCCCTGCAACTGATCGAATAAATCATCGATCCTCGGCAACGGGTAACGGTTCTTGACCGTTAGCTTGTTCAACTCCCGGTAATCAATGCACATCCGGTGTGAACCATCCTTCTTTTTGACGAACAGAATAGGTGCTCCCCATGGCGAGCTGCTCGGCCGAATGAATCCCTTTCCCAGCAACTCCTGGAGTTGCGAGGACAACTCTTGCATCTCTGGAGGTGCAAGACGATAGGGCACCTTGGCAATAGGCGCTGCACCCGGAACCAGATCGATACTAAACTCTACTTGCCTCACAGGCGGTACTCCCGGCAACTCCTCGGGAAAGACATCTGAAAACTCGCGCACCACCGGAACTTCCTCAACTGACTTCGGTTCCTCAGAAACCTCCCGCGTATCCATCACATACGCCACGAAACCCTTACAGCCCTGTCGTAGACACTGCCTCGCCCTAGCGGCCGAACAAAAAGCTGATCCCGAACGGGTACCCTCGCCGAATACCGAAAGAACTCCCCCTCTAGGGTCTCGTATAGTCACCAACTGACGCTCACAGTCGATGACAGCGCCGAACCGGCTCAGCCAGTCCATGCCCACGATGACACAGACATCCCCCATCGTGATAGGAATCAGATCAATCGGGAATCCAACCCCGAAAATCTCTAGTACACATCCCCGAAGAACCTCTGTAGCACAAATCACCTTCTCGTCAGCTATAGAGACTCTCAAAGGTCGACTCAACAACTCACGACTAGCGCCAATAAGCTGACTAAAGGCCAAGGACACAAAGGACCTACTCGCACCCGAGTCAAATAACACTAAGGCAGGCACAGAGTTCACAAGGAAAGTACCTACGCGCATAACAACATAAGCATAACATATCGACATTAAAATAATTACATGAATTACAACATACCTGCCACAACATCGGGCGCAGCGCGGACCTCTTCCGCTGTCAGCTGAAAGGCTCTTCCCCGAGCCCTCGGGGTCTCGGCCTTCACCGGTCGGGTCGCAGGAACTCCGGCAGCAGGTGCGGATCCCTGAAGAAGCTGAGGGCACTCGGCCTTCCTATGGCCAGTCTGGTTGCAATGAAAGCAAACCGAAAATCCCTTGGGGCACTCCCTAGCAATGTGCCCCTCCTTGCCACACTTGTAGCAAGCCCCAGATCGACATACTCCATCATGACTCTTGCCGCACTTCCCGCAAGTGCGACCCTTCGAACCCCCTGTCCTCGAATCAGCGGACTTGGTCCGCTTGGCTGCCGGCTGGAACTGAGCCGGTCGCCGATCCACCCGCTGAGACTCGGCCTCCTCCCTAGCCTGGGTCTCCAACTCGATCTCGCGCTTCCTGGCATTCGCCTGAAGCTCAGCAAAAGTATGGTAAGTGGAGTTCGACACAAACTCCCGAATATCCCTCCTCAAGACACCCAAGTATCGGCTCATCCGAGCCTGCTCTGAGGACACCAGCTCAGGGCAAAACATCGCCCTCTCATGAAACTTCCGTGTAATCACCGCAACAGAATCGGTACCCTGCTTGAGGGTTAAGAACTCCTGCACCAATCGTTCCCTCTCCACCGGGGGAACGTACTCATCCCTGAACATGGCAGTAAATCCCTCCCATGTCACCGCTGTAGTCTCTGCCAAAGTGAAATTCGCTGTCACGAACTTCCACCAATCCTTCGCTCCCAGACGGAGCTGGTTCAAAGCGAACCGTACCCTCAGGTGCTCCGGGCATGAACAAGTATAGAAGCACCCCTCTATATCCGCGATCCACCTCATCGCAGCAATCGGATCCTGCGTCCCATCGAACTCTGGTGGCTTCGTGTTGCTGAACTCTCGGAACAGCAATGAGTCACCCCCCTGTGGCCTAGCAGCGGCCACAGCTGCGGTAGCTGCAGCGGTTGCAGCCTCAGTCAATGCGGCGTACCGCTCGTCGAACGTCTCCATCAAGGTGGTCTTGATGGACCCAAACATCTCCGGGATCTCAGCCCGGATCGCCGCCGCCACCTCCTCGTGGATCATCTGACGAATATCCTCGTCACTCATACCGCTCGTACTTGCCCCGTGCCGCGGTCTAACCATGATATCTCTGAAATACAACATAAAACTATCAGAGATTCCACCGAGTATAATCGTACTCGACACGCAACCCTACTCAGTCCCAGATATCCAGGGATTCTTACTTGGGCCTCCCACTGACCCGGTGTCCTCGGTAGTACGGGCCCAATACTACCGACCGCACCGCATCTATGTTCATCCCAAGTCCTCCTCCCCAAACTCCAGATAGTGAGTACTCTACTTCTGATACGCTCTGTCTACCCGCATACTAGCAAAGCATCTCATATAAGCAACTTCCCTAGACTAAGGCATCACAAATCAGGCCACTCTAGTCCTATCATGAACACCTAGTCTTCTAGCATGCATAACAATTCATATCATATAATATTGTAAGGTATTTTGGGGATCTTTACCGTTCGGGCGCTGACTGATCGTACACACTGCTTCTTTCTTGCTTACCACAAAACCATTTACAAAAGTTTATGCCTTTATTTGAAAAGTTCCCTCAAATCCTCGGTTTGAGTTCAGTTACCCCCGAAGGTGCACCCGAATCCCTCAAACCAAGGCTCTGATACCAATTGTAACAACTCAAATTTTCAAACAAAATTTTCCTTTTAAAAACATAATTATTTCCATAAAAAAAAAACAAGTCATAAACGGTTTAATTATTCAGTCAATACAATTATTCAAACTCCCAAGATCATGAAACATTCTTCAGTGTGTATCGATCATGCCGGCGCCTTCCCACGGTCCTCGCTAGTACCTGAAATACATACATCCACAACAACTGTAAGCATAAATGCTTAGTGAGTTTCCCCAATTATACAACTTACGCACATACGCCTTCCGGCCCGGACCATTCGGTCCACATAACATTGCCTTCCGGCCCGACCTTCCGGTCCATGTGTCTCTGGGGACTTCCGTCCCTGCTGGGTAAACCTTCCGGCCTTACCCACGCCGACCTTCCGGTCCATCACACATCATATCGCCTTTCGGCCCATAACATACATAGCACACATAACATATAACATACCACATATAGCATACATATCACATATCATATCCGACCTTCCGGTCACACAGTCAAACCCTTCCGGGTACAGTATAGTGAGAAGACTCACCTCGAAAATGCTGAAAGCTATCAACTCCTGAAATCACTCGCGCACAAACCAACGAGCTACAACCCTCCTATAACATTACATAACTCATTAACACTCATATCATCTAAGTGTGACTATCCCTAAGAAGTCAGACTTAGGTCAACTCTGGTCAACGGTCAACGGTCAACTCGACTGGACTCGGCGAGTACCATGGCGACTCGGCGAGTCTAATCGTCCTCACAAACTCCTGAATATTCCCTTTCTACTCGTCGAGTATCCCTCTTGACTCGACGAGGTACTAGTGGAAGAATCGCGGGGCCACCCCGACTCCACTCGCCGAGTCTGATGAACAACTCGGCGAGTCCCAGTGAATCTTCAAGCTACTCGCCGAGTCTGAAGAACAACTCGGCGAGTACATGCCATGCAGACGAGTAACTGCTTCCTGAGATAGGTCTCGTCCCGAAGTACACATGCATGGGACCTTCTGGACCTCTAAAGGTCCTAATACAAGACTATTATCGTGGGGTAACAAGGCATTACTTCCTCAAATCACTAAATGGGTTCTATAAACCCTAATTTCATAAATACATCAAAATAACAGATTTGGTCCGAGTAATACCTGAAAACGCACTCTCTGTGTCCCCCAAATCTCAGGACTCAATCCTCCTCGATATTCCTTTAGCTAAATCCTTCTTCTTCTTGCCTAACCAATTCTTCCAAGTTCCAAAGCTTTCTCCCTTGCTCTAGGCGTCCACAGCGATTAGGGTTCCTCTCAATTGACCAAAAGACTGAAAATGACGGCCTAAGAGGCGTTAAATACGATCCAAACTGAACGGTTAGGGTTTCTGCTGAACAGCGTCGACTCGCCGAGTCCATATCTGGACTCGTCGAGTCCAGTCGCGGACCCGCGACCAAGTCCGCGATCCTACTCGGCGAGTCTAGGCTC
Source organism: Lactuca serriola (assembly GCF_051521515.1). NCBI lineage: Eukaryota > Viridiplantae > Streptophyta > Magnoliopsida > Asterales > Asteraceae > Lactuca > Lactuca serriola. The sequence goes on along the minus strand of NC_136414.1, from coordinate 118,367,287 downwards.
CAACTCGCCGAGTCCCCTCTTAAATCACTCCAAAAACATAATTTTAATAATACCTGGGATTTCGGGCTGTTACACCAACCTTACGGTCCACATTACAACGCCTTCCGGCCCATAACATATTCGCCTTCCGGCCCATAACAAAATGCCTTCCGGTCCATATCAAGCATATCATACATGGCACATATAACAATTAACTTATCACATATAACACATATATCTTATATCATATCCGACCTTCCGGTCACACAATCAACCCTTCCGGGTATAGTATAGCGAGAAGACTCACCTCGAGTATCTCGATAACTCGCGAATCCTGGAAATCACTCGTGCTCGATCCTCCGAGCTATAATCCTCCTATAACATCATATGTCTCATAATTAACACTTTTACCACTAAGGTTGACTACCCCTATCAAGTCAACACTGGTCAACTCTGGTCAACGGTCAACGGTCAACTTTGACCGGACTCGGCGAGTGCACTAGGGCGACTTGGCGAGTCTATACGTATCCACCAACTCTCTTAGGATTCTCTTTTGACACGTCGAGTACTCCCCTGACTCGACAGGTTCCACCTGGCATGAATCGTGGGGCCACCACGACTCAACTCGCCGAGTCTCAAGAACAACTCGACGAGTCCCAGCTCGACTCAGTCCACCTGTCAACCCTCTCTAACTCTCCCTAACTCACTGAGTCAACTCATAACTCGGCTGGACCACTCACTGAGTGGTCAAGGACAATCTTCATGCTACTCGCCGAGTCTGTTCTTTAGACTCGGCGAGTCCATGCCATGCATCAACTCAAACTTGCTTCTGAGGTCAGATCCGCTCCAACAATTCATAGATCTGGCCCTCCTAAGCTTATTCATCACGTAAAGTTCATGTCTTGGTGCTCATAACACATTCCATGGCTCATAAATGGTGTTTTGACCTTAAGCATAAAGATCCCAATCCAAAACCCCCATGGATCTATAAAAAGTTGGGACAAAGGGACACTCTGGACCTCCAAGGGTCCATATCCATAACCTAAGTCACTAAAGGGACCAAGGAAGCACTAGATCTAGCCACAAAAGGCTCAATAAGCCTTAAATCAATATAAACATCAACATAACAGATAATAGCTCGAAGTTAGTACCTCAAATGTGATGTTCTGGACCTCAAATCTTCAGGAAGTGGCTCCTATTGATTTCCCTTAGCTATTGCTTCCTTTTCCTTGCAATGTAACACCTCCAATGTCAATAATGGCTCCTTGCTTTGCTCCAAACGCTCAAACTCGCTAGGGTTTCACTCAGGGGGCTGGTGGGTAAAAATGACGGCCTTAAGGCCCTTTAAATAGGTCCCAAACCCGAGAAATTAGGGTTTCATTAAACAGTGCGGACTCGCCGAGTCCATACCCTGGACTCGCCGAGTCCAGGCGCGAACCCGCGTCCAGAACCGCGATCCTACTCGGCGAGTCTGAGCTCCAACTCGCCGAGTCCCCTCACAAAACACCAAAAACATAAGCATAAAAGATACCTAGAAATCCGGGCTGTTATAGAATTGTGACCCGTATTTGCCCTTGGCAGAGTTTTCCTACAACAACAGCCATCATTAGTGCATCAGTATGCCACCCTTTGAGCTGTTGTATGGAAGGGGGTATCGGACCCCATTTGCGGGGGAGAGGTAGAGCAACGTGTGATGGGAAGTACAGAGATTGTGCTTCAGACGTCAGAGCAGATACGGCAGGTCAGGCAGAGGTTGTTGACCGCTCAGAGTCACCAGAAGAGTTATGCGGACAGGTGCCAGTCCGAGCTCGAATTTTTGGTCGGTGACTTTGTACTCCTGAAGATCTCTCCTTGGAAAGGATTGATCCGATTCAGGAAGAGGGGCAAGTTGGGGCCCCGATATATCGGTCCTTTTCGGGTGATCGCGAGGGTAGGCAGGGTAGCCTACCGTTTGGATTTGCCAGCAGAGTTGGGGCAGATTCACGACACTTTCCAGGTGTCGCAACTGCGGAAGTGTATAGCCGATGAGTCGGCAGTGGTTCCATTAGAGGATATTCAGGTGTATGCGAGCCTGAATTATGCTGAGAGACCAGTGGCAATCAGAGATCGGAAAATCAAGGTTCTGAGGAACAAGAGGCTACCCTTGGTTTTGGTTCAGTGGCAACATCGGAAGGGGTCCGAGATGACTTGGGAGCCGGAGCGTGAGATGCGTGAGCAGCATCCGGAGTTATTTGCAGAGCGAGACTTCGAGGGCAAAGTCTAGTTCAAGTGGGGGAGAATTGTAATAGCCCGGATTCCCAGGTATTATTCATTCTTATAAATTTGGTGATTTGTGAGGAGACTCGGCGAGTTGGAGCTCAAACTCGCCGAGTATGATCGCGGTTTGGGCACGGGTTCGCGTCCGGACTCGACGAGTCCAAAAGGTGGACTCGGCGAGTCCACGTTGTTTAATGAAACCCTAATTTTCAGGGTATGAGACCTATTTAAAGGGGCTTATGGCTGTCATTTGCGGCCACCAACCCCAAAGAGAACCCTAAGAGAGTCCTTGAGCGTTTTGTGAGAGAAAAAAGGAAGATCCTTGATTATTTGTGGGTGATTTTGCATATAGAAGAGGATCAAGGCAAGAGGAGACCAAAGGAGGTGCTAATCTAGTGATTCTTGAGTCGAGAGACTTCATTTGAGGTAACCATTCGTTCCTTTCTCAGCCGTTGGTGTAAATCTTAGAGTTAGGGCTTCTTTGTGGAATGATTCATGGAGTAATTGGCCTCTTTTTGTGTTGATGCTTTAGATCTGGACCCAAAGAGGTCTAGAGACTCTTTTCCCTCAAGCTTTATGAGTGTTAATGGAGGCCATGAGCTTAGAATAGCATTCTAGAGACCATATCATCAAATAAGGCCTTTGGACCTTTGCATGAGCACCAAGATTGTAACATTACGTGATAAATGTGCTTGGAAGGACTGGATCTATGAGTTACTGGAACGGATCTAACCTCAGAAGTGATTTTGAGTTCATGCATGGCTTAGACTCGCCGAGTCCGAAGAACAGACTCGGCGAGTAGCATGAAGATTGTCCATAACCACTCAGCGAGTTGTCTTACCGAGTTAAGGGTTGACTCAGTGATTCAGGGAGAGTTAGAGAGGGTTGACAGGTGGACTGAGTCAAGCTGGAACTCGCCGAGTTGTTCTTGAGACTCGGCGAGTTGAGTCGTGGTGGCCCCGCGATTCATGCCAGGTGGAACTCGTCGAGTCAGGGAAGTACTCGTCGTGTCAAGAGAGGATCCTAGGGAGTCAGTGAACACGTATAGACTCGCCGAGTCGCTCTAGTGCACTCGCCGAGTCCGGTCAAAGTTGACCGTTGACCAGTGTTGACTTGATAGGGGTAGTCAACCTTAGTTGTGAAAGTGTTAATTAGAGATATATTGTGTTATAGGAGGATTATAGCTCGGAGGATCGAGCGCGAGTGATTTCCGGGATTTGCGAGTTATCGAGATACGCGAGGTGAGTCTTCTCACTATACTTTACCTTGAGTAGGTAACCAGAGTTATGTGACAGAGTATTTGTATGCTATGTGTTGTACTGCATTATTTCTATGTGATTTATGCTGTGCATGTTTAGAGAGTTAGAACCAGAAGGTTCCCAGAGTTAGAACCGGAAGGTTCATAGAGTTAGAACCAGAGGGTTCATAGAGTAGGGTCCATGGACCCACAAAGTTATAGCCTCGAGTGGCTAACATGTGTTATGTCTGGTATTTTGGGGAACTCACTAAGCTTCGTGCTTATAGTGTTTTGTGTTATGTGTTTCAGGTTTCTCTCAGGATCACGGGACGGTACCGGCTCGATTGTACACACCAGAGAAAGAGTCATGTTTTGAGGATCCTGGTTTATTATGCAAGTGAAAATGGAGTTATGTTTTGTAATTTGATTATGAATGAGATTTTAAGCAAAGTTTTTTTAAGAATTAAACGATTATTTTTAAATGAAAAATTGTTTTGAAATTTTTGGTGTTACAAAACAAGGTCATTATTGGTATGGATTGGCTGAGCCCCAATGGATCAGTGATAGACTGCGCGCAGCAGCTAGTGCGAGTCAGAGCCCCAAGTGGGGGAGAGTTGGTGATTCAGGGTGAGAGACCATAGCGAGGGCCAACCTTATGCTCGGCGGCGAGTGCAAGGCGTTACCTTCAGCAGGGTTGCACAGGATATGTCGCTTATGTCATAGACTCCTAGGAGGCGGGTAAGGCGACAGTGGGCGACGTGCCCGTGGTTCGAGAGTTTGCGGATGTATTCCCCGAGGAGTTGCCTGGGATACCTCCGGAGAGGCAGGTGGAGTTCAGGATCGACTTAGTCCCTGGTGCAGCTCCGATAGCCAAGGCATCGTATCGATTGGCTCCTCCCGAGATGCAGGAGTTGTCTGCATAGCTGCAGGAGCTGTTAGACAAGGGATTCGTTAGACCGAGCAGTTCACCCTTGGGAGCCCCGACTCTGTTGGTGAAGAAGAAGGACGGGTCGCATCGGATGTGTATAGACTATCGGGAGTTGAACAAGTTAACAGTGAAGAACCGTTACCCACTTCCGAGGATTGATGATCTCTTTGACCAGTTGCAGGGAGCATCTTGGCTCTCCAAGATCGATTTGCGTTCAGGTTATCATCAGATGAGGGTCAGGGAAGAGGATGTGCAGAAGAACGCGTTTCGGACGCGCTATGGCCATTATGATTTCGTGGTGATGCCGTTTGGGCTCACCAATGCTCCTGCCGCGTTCATGGACCTCATGAACCGCGTGTGCAGACCGGTGCTGGATCGGTATGTGATAGTTTTCATTGATGACATCTTGGTTTATTCCAAGACGCAGGAGGAGCACGAGGGGCATCTCCGAGAGGTGTTGGAGACCCTAAGGAGAGAGAGCTTATATGCTAAGTTCTCCAAGTGTGAGTTCTGGTTGTGCGAGGTGTAGTTTCTTGGGCACCTTGTCGACCAGGACGGGATTTCAGTAGACCCGGCCAAAGTGGAGGCCGTGGTGAGATAGGAGGTTCCAAAGTCTCCATCCGAGTTTCGGAGTTTCCTGGGTTTAGCAGGCTACTATCGAGATTCATCCAGGATTTCTCCAAGATAGTCGTACCATTGACCAGGCTAACAAGGAAGGTCATGGTTTTTCGTTGGGGACCCGAGCAGCAGGCCGCGTTTGAGACATTGAGACAGAGATTGTGCGAGGCAACAATCTTAGCCCTACCATAGGGCATAGAGGATTTTGTCGTGTTCTGCGATGCGTCCATCTCAGGTTTGGGCGCGGTATTGATGCAGAGAGGGCATGTCATCGCCTACGCGTCGAGGCAGCTGAAGCCTCACGAGGCAAATTACCCGACGCATGACTTGGAGCCGGGGGCTGTTGTGTTCGCCCTCAAGATTTGGCATCATTACCTCTATGGGGTTCGCTGTACCATTTATACATACCATAAGAGTTTGAGGTACCTCATGGATCAACCGAATCTAAACATGAGGCAGCGTCGGTGGTTGGATGTGGTAAAGGATTACAATTGCGAGATCCTTTATCACCCAGGGAAGGCCAATGTGGTGGCTGACGCGCTTAGCCGTAAGGCAGCGCCGATCCGAGATATCTGCCTACGGATGACAGTAGTGACTCCACTGTTGGAGCGGATTCGGGAGGCTTAGCAGGAGGCTATGAAGGAGGAACATCGGAAGAGTGAGCGGATTGTGGGGCAGGTTTCCTCCTTCGACTATGATAGCCGAGGGTTATTGACTCTTCACCGTAGGGTGTGGGTCCCTTATCATGGAGGCATGCGTCAGGTACTGATGGAGGAGGCACACAAATCCCGGTTCTTTATTCATCCCGGGGCGACGAAGATGTATAGGGATCTTCGTCTAGACTATTGGTGGCCATGCATGAAGCGGGATGTGACTTGGTACGTTGAGCGGTGTTTGACCTGTAGGAAGGTCAAGGCCGAGCATCAGAGACCGCACGTTAAGATGCAGCCGTTGGACATCCTGTTGTGGAAATGGGAAGATATTACGATTCGATATGGGTCATCGTGGATCGATTGACCAAGAGCGCCCATTTTATTCCAATTCAGGAGAGCATATCGGCCAAAAAGTTGGCCGACATCTATATCAGGGAGATAGTGGCGCGGCACGGGGTGCCAGTATCCGTGATTTCAGATAGGGATGTGCGTTTTACTTTCAGGTTTTGGAAGAAATTTTCTGACGAGTTGGGCACTCGTCTGCATTTTAGCACCGCCTTTCACCCGCAGACAGATGGTAAGAGTGAGCGGACCATCCAGACTCTTGAGGATATGTTGCGGGCATGCGTGCTAGACTTCGGTTTAGTTGGGATGCCTATCTTCCTCTAGCTGAGTTCTCGTACAACAACAGCTACCACACGAGTATTGACCGTCCTCCCTTCGAGATGTTGTACAGGCGGAGATGCAGGACCCCGATATGTTGGGGTGAAGTTGGCCAGAGGGTCATGGGGAGCACCGAAGTGGTGCTCAAGACGACCGAGAAGATTCAGCAAGTTCGGAGCAGGATTCAGACTGCTCAGAGTCGACAGAAAAGTTATGCCAACAAGCGCCGTTCAGACTTGGAATTCCAAGTCGGGGATATGGTTCTTCTGAAGGTGTCGCCATGGAAAGGCGTCATCCGATTCAAAAAACGAGGCAATTTGGGGGCAAGGTACATCGGGCCATTCAGGGTTGTAGCCCGGGTGGGCAAGGTGGCATATAGGTTGGATCTGCCAGCCGAACTCAGCCAGATCCACAGCATTTTCCACATCTCTCAGTTGTGGAAGTGTTTGGTGGACAACTCAGTAGTGGTGCCTTTGGAGGATATTCATGTCGATGACAGCCTGAATTACATCGAGCGGCCTGTGGAAATCTTAGACAGGAAGTCGAAGGATCTGAGGAACAAGAGGGTGGAACTCGTAAAGTTGCAATGGCAGCACCTGAAGGGATCAGAGTGGACTTGGGAGCCGGTGGAAGAGATGATGGAGCACTACCCCGAGCTATTTCAGGTTCGAGCAGCAGACTTCGAGGACAAAGTCTAAAATAAGTGGGGGGGGGGATTTGTAGCACTTGGTTCCTGGTACGTATTCCTTGTATCTAGTATTTCTTAAATTAATGCAATTTGCCTTGGACTCGGCGAGTTGAAGGACCAACTCACCGAGTAGAAGCAGGATGAGACGCGGGGTCTGAGCCTCGGACTCGGCGAGTCGGTTCCCGGACTCTGTGAGTAGGCCCTGTTTGGGAAAAAACCCTAACCCGGGTGTTTGCACCCTATTTAAGCACTCTAACTCGGCCTCCCTTGTCCCTAACACTTCCGGAAGAGCTGTAGAACGAAACCATAGCCCCTCTTTGTCCTTGTGAGTGATTTTGGCCTTGTGAAGGGAGTTTGAAGCTCAAAGAAGAAGAAGGAGGTGGAAGAGTGCAAGGAGGAGAAGTAGATCTGACATCTACCCTGCAAGAGGCTACCATTCAGGTAGAAAAGTCCCTACCTTGATCATTAGCTCATTAGATTCCCTTTAAGTCCCTAATTGGTGAATTTCAAGCCCTAAAACACCATACTCCATGTGTTTGTGCGCTATGATCCGAAAGGAATTCAGATCTAGACCTTATGGACGTATTAGAAGTATAAAGTTTCTGTGGTTGAAGTGATTGAGGTCCCCATTGAGTGTATGACCTCATTAAGAGCTTGGATTTGTCTTTTTGAGCTTATAGGGCCATGCATGCACGTAAAGTTTGCAACTTTACATGATAAGCATGCCCTAGGAACATAGATCTATGGTTTGGAAGCGTTGCATGTCTCAGATTTGGTCTGTATGGTATATGGGTCGAAGGGACTCGGCGAGTCCCAAAGTGGAACTCGGCGAGTTCTATGAAGATGGCCTTAGACTCGGCGAGTTGGATGAACAACTCGGCGAGTCCTATGAAGATTGCCTGGAACTCGACGAGTTGTTCTTCAAACTCGGCGAGTCATATGAACTGTTACTGAGTAAGAGGGGTTTAGGTGTTGAAGGTCCAACCCGTCGTATCTACATGCGGAATTAGCAATTTAACGTGTAGCAATAGTCCCAGAAACCCAAATCCCCATAAAGGATGCTCCGGTGAGGATTTCGAAGCGAGTAGGAGATCTGCTCGTATGGACTCGACGAGTTGTTCTTGGACTCGGCGAGTCGGATCGCGAGCCGATTCTATCGTCCCAAGTAGTGAGTTAAGGGTGACTCAGTGAGTGAGAAGAGGGACTAGTAGAGTAGGACCGGGTTAGTGGGAGAAGGACTCGGCGAGTCGGTGCCATGACTTGGCGAGTCCAGTCAACTGGAAGTTGACTTTGATCAAGGAGTTGACTGTGGACCAGGGGTGGGTCAGTCATCTGACCTAAGGGTGTTATGAGTGGCTAATCTATGTTTATGATTTATAGTCGGAGGATTACTGATTCAACAGTCAGGCGCTTAGCAAACAGACTTTCAGCAGCTACTTTTCGAGGTGAGTTACCTTCCAGTAGCAGTGGGTCTAAGGCCACAATGCCCGCCCACTAGTAGGAGTTGTATGGTTAGATGATTGTCTCTGTGATATTCATCTAGGGTTGCTACTACCTGTGTTATGTTATGTGCTAGTATGATATGGTGCTATGTGCTAGTGACACTAGGGGAGATAGTCCCCGGATTACCGGTCGATAGGACCGAAGGGGCAGTCATGCCCAGCCATGCTAGATAGATTATGTGATACGTGTTATGTGGTAGTGGTAGGGGGTGAAATAGTCCCCATCATCCGGTCGAGAGGACTGAAGCGGAGACCAGCATCTAGGTATGCTAGTCAACATCCAGTCGAGAGGACCGAAGGGGAGACCAACACCCAGATATGCTAGTTAGTATCCGGATGCGAGGACCGAAGCGGTAAGTCGGGCACCCAGATATGCCTGACAATATATGTATGTTATGTGGTTATTTGGTATGTGGTATGGTGGGGGGAACTCACTAAGCTTCGCGCTTACGGTTTTCAGTTGTTTCAGGTACCTCTTTAGGGAAGGGGAAGGAGCTGGCGTGGTAGCGGCATATCACACACACACTCTTTGTTTTCTGTTCTACGAGATATTCTGGGATTTGTACTCTGACATTATGGTTGTTTTTATGTTTTGGGTTCAGACACGAAATATGTTTATGAAATGATGATGTTTATTCACAAATGATTTCCAAAGTGTTGATTTAAAAAAGAAATTTTTGGCTGTGAAAATTGGGTCGTTACAGGTTTTCACATATGTTCTGATTTGCAAGGACTAATAAGAAATAGGGATGTGGAGCATTGAAGGATAAATCTAATCATGGGAAACAGAAGATCGTCGCATGTAACAAAGATTGGAGTTTATTCCTTAGTGCTTAGTAATGGATTAGGGATAGATTTAAACAATTGTTGCAATTCGTCAGATATGGCAAGAAACATCATTTCATTTCATGGTTTATATAGGCAAGGTTTTAGATATTCATTTGATAATGAAAAGGGTTCTATTTATGCTTATCTTAATAGAGTTTTATATTTTGAAACAGTGCCTTGTAATGGAATCTATGAAACTGTGATGGTTGTAGATAACTTAGGAAATGATGTGTTGTGTGTTGATTCTTCCAATAATATGGACAAAGCATGGTTGTGGCATTGCCGTCTTGGACATGTCAGCAAGAAACGCATAGCCCAACTCCAAAAGGATGGAGTATTGGAGTCATTCGACCTTAGGGACGATGACGTGTGCGACTCCTGTTTAATTGGAAAGATGATCAAGTCACCCTTTACTGGCACTTGTGAAAGGGGTGAGGGTTTATTGGATCTCATACACATCGATGTGTGTGGGCCCTTTAGATCCACCACAAATGATGCAAGCCGCTTCTATGTGACTTTTACCGATGATTATAGCAGATATGGGTATATCTACTTAATCAGGCACAAGTCAGAAACCTTTGAAAAGTTCAAAGAGTTTAAACAAGAAGTGGAGAATCAGCTGGACAGGAAAATCAAGATGCTTTGATCGGATCGGATCATGTATGCTATGACTTGTAGTCGCCCTGATGTGGCCTTCGCTTTGAGCATGGTCAGCAGATATCAAGGGAACCCTAGCAAAGCACATTGGACTGCAGTCAAGAATATTCTTAAGTACCTTCGGAGGACCAAGGAATGGTTTCTAGTCCTCGGTGGGAGTGATGACTTAAAGGTGCGAGGGTATAGTGACACCAGATTTCAAACCGACGGGGACAACTACCATTCACAGTCGGGTTGGGTCTTTATCCTTAATGGAGGAGCAGTGACATGGAAAAGTTCCAAGCAAGAGACCGTAGCTGATTCAACGTGCGAATCAGAGTACATTGCAGCGAGCGAAGCGTCAAAAGAGGCAATATGGTTGAAGAACTTCATTGGAGACCTTAGAGTTGTGTCGGCCATATAGGAGCCTATGGAAATTTTCTGTGATAATGAAGGAGCGATTTCCTTGACCAAGGAACCGAGGGATCACGACAGATCTCGACACATCGACATAAATATCACTTTATTCGACATCGGGTGGAAGAAGGACTCCTCGTAGTAAAGAGGTTATCGTCAGAAGATAATCCAACAGGTCCGCTTACGAAGGTACTGAGCATGTTTAAGCATTTGCAGCACGCTAGGAGCATCGGGCTGAAGGACGGCATTAGTTTAGATTAGATAGTTCAGAAGCGTGTAATAGATAAATTCTAATTAACATTTGATGATTAAATAAAAGAATATTATTTATTAGTAATGTTACTATCTTATGTTAATTGTTTACCTATTGTTTCACTTTGCGTGTTTTGACTTCCTGAATAATGAGATTATTCAAACCGTCTATAGTCGTTTATATGTTGGAAGTAGGTATGAATGAAGACTGTCATGAATAGGTGTGTAGATTGTCTAAAGTGTATTAGACATAGTAAAAGTTTGCTACAACGTTCATGAGTGCTTATGAGTTTGATTTGAGCATTGGAATAAACCCACGCTTGCTGGAATCACTTCATGGAATTTATCTCGAGTGATCGCAAGACGATAATATCATATGGTCTTAAAACCTAGATATATGGTTTATTGTTTGCTAATTGGTAGTGCATTGATAATGCGTAAACGCATCAGTAACTTGATGCTATAAAACACATTGTTGTGTATGATTTAATTAGTGAATAGTAAATGCATATAAGTCGAAGTTTATCTGTTCTTTTTATCCTAAGAGGGTAAAAGCAATATCAGGGCCCCTTGATGATTTGGTTTGACTTATGTGTCGGGCCCGGTTAGGACTCAATTGATGTGTTCAATTAAGTTCTATGTCAAACAAATCTGAGATCGAGAAACAAATTGTTGGGCAATAAGTATGACTATGTTCCATGTGATTGTCCACACGATATCTGGAACAGAGGATTATACGATCTCTTATCTAAAGGACATGTTACTGATAAGATCAGAGTTCGACAGCATCTTTGAGAGCTATGATTGCTGATCAGATTGTACTTGCATTGGGAGACTATTGGATTAATGTCTAATCCCGTAACCATATTTGGTAAGTACTTGACCCGGTTGTGCATGGTCCTTTTGGGTTGCCTTCACCAAAGCAACTTGAATGGAGAAATAATAGAGAGAGAGGTGATTATGATTTATTAATATATTATAAGAATAATATATTAAAAGAGAAATCATATTTGTTTAATTAACATTGATCAAGAATTAATTAAGAGTTAATTTTGTGATCAAAAGAACTTACTTGAACTCAGTGGATTGAACTGTAATTATGTGATAGTTACAAATTTGGGCAAGGAAGCCCTATGGGATAGGGTGGAAGAATTCAAGGGATAATGGCCTTAGAATTCATCCATGATAAGAGTTCTAGAGTTATCCTTTGGGTTGCTTGGTGGCCAAGCAACCAGATAAGGATAAGGACTGAAACCCTAATTCCTACACCTATATAAAGGACCTTTGGGATTAGAAATTCGGCCACTTGATCCCTAGAGTTCCTAGAGTCGAATTTTTACCTCTCCCTTGTCTCTCCCTTACTTCTTCACTTGCTCTTGGTGTTTGCGATCCATTAGAGGTACTACACTTGTGGTAGTTGGTTTCAAAGACAAGAAGATTCAAGGAACAAGTTGTTATTACAACATAAAAACAAGAGGTATATATTCCATTCTTCTTTATGATTTTGAAATTACTAGAAGCATGATAGGTTTCTTTTGTGTTCATAATGTTGTAGGACTAGTAGTGAAAACATAGATCTGAATCTAGGGTTGCATGCACACATAGGATTGTTTGTATAAAACCCATAAAAAATGGTCCAGATTAAGCATAGAAACATCCAATTGTTAATGGTGTTAATGTGATCCAAGGGTAAAATTGTCCAGATTAACCACAACAACAACATCAAGCATTTCTTAATGTTAAAGTCTTAATGTGATCCAAGGGTAAAATGGTCTTAATGTGATCCAAGGGTAAAATTGTCCAGATTAACCACAACAACAAAATCAAACATTTCTTAATGTTAATGGCTTAATGTGATCCAAGGGTAAAATGGTCTTAATGTGATCCAAGGGTAAAATGGTCTTAATGTGATCCAAGAGTAAAATTGTCTAGATTAACCACAACAACAACATCAAACATTTCTTAATGTTAATGTCTTAATGTGATCAAAGGGTAAAATGGTCTTAGTGTGATCCAAGGGTAAAATTGTCCAGATTAACCACAACAACAACATTTGTCTGAATATGTCAAAAGATAGCAAACATTTCTTAACCACAACTAAAGCATATAATATATATATATATATATATATATATATATATATTAATACATATATATATATATATATATATATATATATATATATATATATATAAGACAAACTTGTAAGATTTCATTAGCATGTGCACCATTACAAAAGTTGTGCCCGCATTTGTCCTAATATGTCAAAAGATGTGTCATGACTAAAAGTTTTCCCAATTACATAATTTAAAGACTAAAAGTTTGTATTCCCAAAATATTAAAACATAAAATCATTCCAAAACCATTAGGTGGTGATCAGTGCTTCCTTCTTTCTTCAAAATCTTCCCCCGCAACCCTATTTTGGTAATTCTTTTTGAGTATTTTTGTATCCTATTCCCAGTTACAACAGGTTGAGCAGGGACATCTACTTGAACATCCTCAATAGGCAGTGCATGATCATCAACTTGAATTGGATCTACTTGAACTGGTTCCACTTGAACATCATCAACATGTTGTGTAGGATCATAAACTTGAACTGGATCAACTTGAATTGGTTCCACTTGAACTAGTTCCACTAGCAGCAGCAGCCCAAAAAAACTTCCTATATTGTTCACCTTTGAATCTTTTCTTGAAGTTAACATAGATGTGCCTAGCACATTGTCTTTACTCTGCTGTTGGAACCCTTTCTTTAACAGCCTCTACTAATCCCTGAAAGAAAACATGAAATAGATAACATAGCAAAAACATTCAGCTTAAACAAAACTTAACAGAAAATATACCTTGTGTTGGTCTGATATGAGGGTGAATCCATGACCAAGTCCCATTTCAATGTCATCCAGTAGGAGGTCAAGAAACCACTTCCAAGTTTCCTTATTTTCAATTTCCACCACAGCCCATGCAATAGGAAGATGTGGTTGTTTGCATCCTTACCCATAGCTGCTAACAGTTGGCCTCTACATATAACCTTTAAAAAGCAACCATCTACCCCTATTACCCTCCTACATGTTGCAATCCAAATATCCTTCACACCCTTAAAACAAACATACATTTTTGAAAAGTAAGTGGTGGAATTAGGCATCACATTCACATCTATCTTTACCGTTGAACCAAGATTTGTCCTCATTATTTCTTCACCATAACTCCATACTTTACCATGATGTTCTATCAAACTACCCTCTATCTCATCCAAAGCATATCTCCTAGCATTTCTACATTGAGTCACACTAACAATCAAAGTTAAAATTTGTACTTACTTTGGCTTTCATTTTCCTTATACTCATTTTGGGGTTCTTCAAAAGATGATTCTTAAAATGCTTTCCAATCCATTTATATGTTACAATAGAGCCAAGTTTGAAGACTCTTGAACAATTATGGTCATCAACTAAGGACTAAATCTGGAAAGACCTTTCACTACTCATCCAGGAAGCCCACAGTCTAAAAGGACTAGAGGGTTTCTTGTTATCTTTACAACATCTCACTAATAACCTCCGACTATCATTTTTCTCATAATAAAAGTTGTAGCCATTCTTCATTGCATAGTTAGTGTGACATCCCCATTTTCACGGCCAAAAAAGACCGATTTTGTTTATGCTTTATAAAAATCAGAGTATCTCTTTTAATAAAAATGTTGCAGAATTTGTTCCCAAAGAAACACGAGAAATACGTTATCAAAACATTTCCAAAGAAACATATTTTATTCATTTTAAAACATTTGGGATGTCATCGTCAATACAGAAACATAAGCATAAACAGAACTTACATTCATTTACACTAGTGATCTATATCTCCTTAATCTCTCAGTGTAAGGTAACTTCACATCGTCACTTGTGATATAAATAAACTGAGTGGGTCAGGTTGGGAAACCTGGTGAGTACTAAGGGTTTTCAACCCACAACAATATAATTATTATGTTTAAACAATCAAACAATCAAGCCAATTACCCATCCCTATTATCTTCTTTACTCTTAAGGATATACCCTAAGAATCAGCTATTCCTCGTTCATGCATTCCTAAGGATCATCTTAAGGAATCGGCACGAAGTCCATCATCACCACGCTTTACACAACGGGCACTAAGTCTACATAGTCGCCAGGGTTTAGGCATCAAGTCTGCATGATCGCCATGGTTTAGGCACCAAGTCTGCATGGTCGCCAAGGTTCAGAGTACACCGGATGAACTCATCGTTCACAACACCTGTAGTCCAGTGGAACACTAGCAGACTCGCAACCTGTAGGTGTTGTAAAGAAGGTAATAGGGATGGGTAATTGGCTTGATTGTTTGATTGTTTAAACATAATGATTATATTATTGTGGGTTGAAAACCCTATATGCTCACCAGGTTTCCCAACCTGACCCACTCAGTTTATTTATATCACAGGCGACGATGTTAAGTTACCTTACACTGAGAGATTAAGGAGATATAGATCACTAGTGTAAATGAATGTAAGTTCTATTTATGCTTATGTTTCTGTATTGATGATGACATCCCAAATGTTTTAAAATGAATAAAATACGTTTCTTTGGAAATGTTTTAATAACGTATTTATCGTGTTTCTCTAGGAACAAATTCCACAACATTTTTATTAAAAGTGATACTCTGATTTTTATAAAGCATAAACAAAATCGGTCTTTTCTGGCCGTGAAAATGGGGATGTCACAGTTGGTATCAGAGCATTAGTTTAAGCGAACTAGGAATTTGTAGGAAATTTCTAGACTTAAACTTAGAATGTTAAGTGATGATGGTGAGGTGTGAGCACTAGCTTATTTAGGAAAGTATGCCTAATATGCTTTATGTGCTAAATGACTTATGCCTTATACGTTGTTATTGGTGCGGATCTATGGTCTGTTGCCGACCGGATCTGGAAACCTTATGTGTGTAGGATTCTAAATGTACGACTACGATATTAGGACTAGCATATAAACGTTTTGGAGAGATAAGGATGATTTGAACGTCTATCCTAAGTAACGATCTAAATTCACCTTATTTGGTGTATAAATCAAAATGGCAAGATCCCGCAGTGGAGCTGGGGATGCAAACGGGAATAGGAATCAACCTCCGGTGATTCAACAAATACATGTTGTAGTTGAAGTTGCACCCGAGTCAATCACAATGGCTGGAGTACAAGCCATGATACAAGCTATGTTAGCAGAACAAAGAGAGGAAATGAGGCAGATGTTGCACAAAAATAGGGACGAAGCTACCATACCAATCGTGGAGCTCGAGCTGATTCCCAAGCAATCTAAGGAAGGGAACTATAGCCGCATTGTAAGTCAAGTTGCACCCAAGGGGCAAGGGGGAATGGCTCAGAGAGAGGAAATAACCAGGATGGGCGGATGTATAAGAATTTCTTGGGTGCTAAGCCACCAAGTCTTTCTGGAAGCCCGAAGCCGGTTGAGCTTATGGATTGGATCTCTGAGATGGAGATGGTGTTTGAGAGCTGCAACTGTAGCGAGAAACAGAAGACTGTCTTCGCGGTAAGACAACTGAAAACTGGAGTCTTGAGCTGGTGGAAGCTATTGGCAGATACGATGCCACGAGGAGAAGCCCTAAGGATGTCATGGGAAGAGTTCTTGGAACAGTTGAAAATGAAGTACTGCTCAGAGATAGATCTGATAGACCTAAACAATGAGTTTCAGAACCTGAAGAAAGGGAAGACGAGTGTTGATGAGTATGCCACCGCATTCACCGAGAAGATGAAGCTATTTCCCTACTTGGTCCCACTAAACTATCCAAGATTGATAGGTTTACTAATGGACTGGCGATAGACTTTGGGCCAACGGTCAAAATGGCAACTACTTTGAAAACAGCCGTTAGAGCAGCTAAGAACGTAGAGACCCAGATAAGAGAAAAGAGTCTGGAGAGGTCTAAAGTTGGCGAGAAAAGGAAGCATGAAGGATCTTCAAAATCCAACAAAGAAATGAAATTCTCAAAGACTGAAGAAGGAGGAGGAGGTGAAGCCTAGTGGTGCGAGAAGTGTAAAAAGAAGCACTTCGGGAAATGTAGCGAGGATGTGACTTGCTACAAATGTAGAAAGACAGGTCATTACGCCAGCAAGTGTGCGTCCAACAAGAAAGTGTGCTATGGATGTAACAAAGAAGGGCATATTTCTAGGGACTGCCCAAAGAAAAACGAGGCGGCAAGGCCAAACACGACACCAAGCCCAAGGGCATTTCACATGATCCTTGACGAAGCAGAAAACCATGCGAGGAATCAAGGATGAGGAATTCATACCCGAAGATCAAGTTATGAAGTAACCAAGGGGATAGAATCATATGATGTAGCCTATTGGAGGCATAGTCTAGGGTAAACTTGAACACCTATGTAATAGTTTCAAAAATATAATAAAGTCTTTGTTTTGTTATCTAGTGTGTTAAACTGTTATGTGATTTTCTTGTATGGTGACTTGGGGACTGCGAGACAATACTTGGGACGAGTATGAGTAGGTGTGAAAGGTAGTAGATGCATATACTACTGGTAGCACAAGACTCACGCTTGGAACAGGGAAAGTCACAAGGTTACCAAGAAGCTAGTAATTGATTCTGTTTTATTCAAGCATATCGTTACCATCATTTCGGTAATGACTAAGAAGATTGTTGTAATCCCGACCCTAGTGGTCATATTAAATTGATTTCGACCGCGTTGAGTATGTTAAATGTCACACCCCCGAACTAGACGGCGGAAACGTCCGAGGGCTGTTGTGACTTAATTGAATACCATAACATTGAATATATATATGAAACATAACATCATTCTTTACCATGCATTAATATAGTACAACTGATAGTGTTTACACTGAGTACATTGTGTTAATATTACATTCCCAAAAACAAATTGTTCGGTTCATAGATAAACAAACTGCAATCCATCACTGAGTACATTTTTCCTTTGGTTCACTTGTTACCTGAGAGTACAAGTATTTTGAAAAACGTCAACATATGAAATGTTGGTGAGTTCATAAGCGGTATTTGAAAAGCAACGTTTTATATCATTTTGAAAACCACCAGAAAATCCGATATTTTCTGAAAAGAGTTTCTGAAAAAGTTTGTGAAGATCCATAAGTATGCTTGTTTGTTTCTATAGTTGTAGAAAGTATTCGTTGAACTTGTGTACATTTCGAAACTGTATGTATTGAAAAACCCTAGGAAAACCCGATGTTTTCCTAACACTTTGAATTCCATGTCGTTGTTGTACCATCGTGGCATGTGAAGTCATTGATTCCAGGCGACGTCGGATTATTGCGCATTGTGAATTATTATAAACACGCGTTACGCAAACGACCAGTTTACAATTATACAAACGATCCTGTGGGCGTCGTCCATACTATTCACGTAATCCAACCGCCCTGACTTCTTGTAGTCCCGCATCCGAAGAGAAAGAGGGCACGAAGACCTCGGTAACTCCATTAGCCGGTTGGGGATAAAAAAAATATACGAAGGGCCCTTGGCCCACTCGCATGTGAATAACCGACTTTACTAGCAGTACCAAAGGACCCTTGGGGACCAATAGTAAAAAGCCATTGAAAGTCCTTTTACGCTGTGTTGGATCATGTAAGACCCAACAACTCGTAAGGTTGGAGTCTTCGGGCCTAAAGATCAGGTCATTGGGCTAGCTAGGCCCAACGAACAAGATTTTACACTTTGGGGCCCAAAGATGGTGCGTCGACGTCTGTGCACTCTCACGCATGTATTGAATTACCAAATGTTTTCGTGTATGAGTCGAGTTATCGTCGTGTTAGTAGTTTCGGATTGTTATTGATTCGAGACCGAATCAATTCGTTTAACAACGATTTTTGGTATTGTTGTGTATTGTATTACGTCGGTAGTCGCGGTGTCAATGTTTGATCACAACGGATGTATTGAATTAACATTTCAGCTTTTCTGTTACAACCCCTCTTTTTGTTGTGAATTTACTTTTTCAACCCTTTTTATAAAAAAAATTACCGGTTTGGTCCTTAAACCATTTTTCTTGACATTTTAACACCAAGACTTATTGAAATTGATATTTTTCAGCATATTTTTAGTTGAAACCAGTTTGAGTCCCTGAAAATTCACTTTTCTCGGTTATAACCCCTCCTTTTCGTAGTTTTTACAATTTTGGCCCAAATTGGAAATTTTTTGCAACTTTGGTCCTTTTTAAATTTTGAAAAGCATTTTAAACCTTAGAAAAGGACTTGGAACACTAGTAGTCCACTGTTTTATAGAAAAACACAGTTTTGGCCCTTCAAAACAGAAAATTTCGCATATTGGGCCCTATTGGGCCGAAAATGTCATTTTTAGCCCATTAAGCTTGAAATCTATGTTTTTAATCCTCCAAAAAGTATATTTTCAGAAAATACATTATGGAAACTGTTTTGACTCATCTCACCCATCAGAATTCGAAATATTTCATTTTGGGCCCTTTAACTTTATATTTTTAACATTTTATGTCCAAAAATTGAGTTTTTAGCCCAAAGAATATGTTACTAAGCCACTTAGCTATTTTTCTTGAAATACTTTGCATGTAGAATATATTTGATGCTAGTATCATTTAACATAAAGTATATCTCGATTTTTAGGGGTTTATGGCTAGATCCAACATCATAAACACATAAAACACACATATAAGCATAGAAATCATACAAGGCATACAAAACACATATAGATCTACACTTTCACTTGTATTCCCCCCCCCCACAAAACTTATAAAACAGAAAAAAATAGGGGGTATGAAGCTCACCTTAGGGTGTGGTTTCGGTTTTTGAAGAAGAGATGGAAGAAAGTTTGGTGATTTTTGGCCCTAGCACCCCTTGATGAAGATCTCGAGTTTATGGAGTTTTCTAGGAGTATATTCACCAAAATTGTTTAAGAGAAAGGATCTAATCATGAGAAAAAGAGTTATAAATTCCTTAGATATGTGTAACTTACCAAGAAGTGATGATATTTTCTTGAAATCCTCTTGATTCACAAGCAAAGTTTCGAAATTTTTGATGAAGAGGGAGGATGGTTTCTTGAGTAATCTAGAGAGAATTTGTGAGTTGTGTGTGTGTGTTTGAAATGGCCGAGAGTAAGAGAGGGAGAGAAGAAGAGAGAAGCATGAAAGGATGGTGCATGGAAGTATGAGTCTCCTTGCATGGAAGTCCTTTGGTTAATTGTGAGGTGTCACTCACAAAGTCAACCCTTCCTCTTCTGCTTGTTTTGGGCCGAAAATATGGAAGGAAAAAGAGGGTATTGGGCTTTAATGCCCACAAGCCCATGTGTAAGTTAAGTTGGGTGAGTTTTAACCTAAAAAAAAATATAATATGATTTTCACACTTTGTTGGGCTAGTTTAGGTTAATCATGGTTCAAAACTTTTAATTTATTTCATTCTACGCCTCATATGGCCCATAATGTTGAAATAAATTAATGTGGGTCCAATTAGAGCCCAATTAAGGGTTCTAAGCCCATGATAGTCAAATTGGAAGCTTATTGGTCCATTTGGGTCCAATAAGGAAGTCCTAGTCCAAAATGGACCTAAACAAGAACTTCTAGGGTTTCCAATTGTTTGTTGACCATTTGTAGTACTTGTATGATGTATTTGATTGAAGTTTTTGATGTCATATAATAAGCATCACACATGCTTTTAAGTTTTTGGTTCAACATTTTTACTTAAGTATAGTGATTACAAGACACAAAATTTCTAGTTGTGACATTAAATGGTTTAGAGAACCAAGTCCGATGTAGCATCTGACTTAAGCTAGAGGCTTGAAGTGAAAGACAATCAAAGCAATGAGTAGACGTATCGCGACAGTTGCTTGTAGCTAGAAATGATACCTTTTAAGATGTGGTTAGAACATGAAGGAAGGTATAATATGTTCTGGAATTTGACTCTAAAAGACCTGAGTCCAAGCGTTGCATCATACGATGAGAGGTCGTTAGAACTTGACTCATCGGTCTATTATGATAATCGAAGGAAGAAACTTATCTCAAGTTTGTTAAAGAAGGAGTCTCCATTAAAGATCGAGATGGCGACACGAAGATCATAAGTCTAACATGAGATAGAGAGCGGATCCAAGATCGGACACCACCTGCAGTTAGGAAGTCTTAGAGTTAGATACTCGTTCGAAGAAACATGAAAGTTACGGTTATTAATTAGGATGAAGAGATAATGTATGGAGTCATCATGTGAGTCCTGTTTAGTTGATGATTCCGGGACGTAATCATCCTAAGGGGGAGATAATTATAACGCCCGTAGATCCGAGCTAGTCAATTTAGAGATAATATGGGTCGAAAACGACATTTCGAAAAAAGATTATTTAGAATAAATAATCTTAACCAAGTTGTAGTACATGTTACAATGGTTATGTACATATAAAAGAATGCCGAAATCCGAGTTATAATGAAGAAGTTATGACCCGTTGAAGTTTCGTGACGAAACCGACACTGCACCGGGAAGCGTACATAGTGAATTTATGATAAAGCGATATTCAGTCTTAGCGATCTAAACGAAAGTCGCAGAATTGGTTAAACTGAGAGTGTACATAAAAAGAACGCCCAAATCTGATTTCATATGAGGAAGTTATGATTTTTTGAAGTTTCGGCTTAGTAGTGTACATACCGAAATTCGAATATTAGATCGAGCGGTTTTTAGCCGACACAACCTAAACGAGAATCGAAGATCTCGTTAATAGTAGCGTAACGATAAAACAATAGACGAAAACAGACGTCAGATGAAGAAGTTATGAATTTTTTTAACTGACGAATCCTGTTCCGGCCTGTTAAAAATATAAATTTAAAATAAAGTCAAAATTAGCCGACGGGGTCTAAACGAAAGTTGTAGAGTACAATCCCTCCTTCGTGTGGATATAAAGAACGTCAAAAATGGAGTTCGTATACGAAAGTTATGATTTTTAGAAGTCGAGAAGGAAAATTGCAAAATTGAGATGACGTGGCAACATCCGGACCGTCCATCGCTGATCAGACCTCGCTTCGGATCACGCCACGTAGCCCCTCTCATTAAGCCCCGCGTACGAAGTCCGGTACGCCCCACGTACCTTAGGTCCTATCCGTCCGATGTGCGAGACAGCTGGTGCGAAGCTGGCACCCTTATCTGAAGACTACGCCCAACGTAACCAAGGATTACGACTAGCGTATTCCGAGGCCTCGCAGGCTATAAAAGGGTGCGAACTCTTCCGGATTTTTCACACCAATTCCACTTCTCACTCTACAATATTTCTCTCTCTAGGGTTTCAAACCCTCCCTAAAGTGTAGGTAAACCCCCTAGCACCCAAAGGAAGCCCCGAGGCTCCCGGAGTCCCAAGAAAAAAGGGTCTTTCGGTTCGGAAACGCTGCTTCAAGCGAAGTCCCGGTTTTCGATAAAACCCGCTGTAAGTGAGCTACGCCTATACAATTTTTAATATAGCTTCTAATTAATTCTAGTAACATTATTAGGACCTTAAAAATAATTATTTGGGCTATTATTATGAGTTATATAGTGTTGTTTAACGCTTATATAATAATAATAGCCAGACTATTAATTAGTCTCGGTGAATATTAAACTAAACCTTAGTGATAATGATACTAGGTTTCGTCGAAGGATATTGTTTTGAGATAACGAAGTGCTGTCCGAGTGCCGAGTCACCACCCTATCAAGTGAGTGCATAGTCACGTTTAGCTTACACATAGATATGAAGTATTATATATAAATTAAGTGTTATGTGTGCATATTATCTGTATACTTGCTATCTGAGATGACGTGGCAACATACGGACCATCAATCGCTGATCAGACCTCACTTTGGATCACGCCACGTAGCCCCTCGCATTAATATTCGAATTTCGGGTTGTACACTACTAAGCCGAAACTTTGAAAAATCATAACTTCCTCATACGAAGTCAGATTTGGGCGTTCTTTTTATGTACACTCTCGGTTTAACCAATTCTGCGACTTTTGTTTAGATCGCTAAGGCTGAATATCGCTCTATCGTAAATTCACTATTTACGCTTCCCGGTGCCGTGTCGGTTCCGTCACGAAACTTCGACGGGTCATAACTTCTTCGTTATAACTCAGATTTCGGCGTTCTTTATATGTACGGAACCCTTGTAACATGTATTACAACTTGGTTAAGATTATTTATTCTAAATAATATTTTGTCAAAAAGTTGTTTTCAACCCATATTATCTCTAAATTGACTAGCCCGGATCTACGGGCGTTACAGTTAGTCAAAAAAAAATTCAATTCCATAGGGATAGAGAATCTCATACCTAGAATTGGCACCATTTGTCCCATTTCTGGTTCTCATTATGGACAGGGTACACTGGTTTGTCATCCCTATTGTTGGTTTCAACCTCATCATGTATATCCTTACAAATACCTTACACCTGATGTGAGAATTCATCACCAACAATTTTGTTAAGAGAAGGAATGTAATCATTTGCTTCATGCTCATATGGAATATCATCAGAAAGTTGTAAATCGTTATCATCATCCGGGTCTTGCTCAATTTAATGCCTTCATCATCTTCTAGTACTTCCATATCATCCCAATCAAGTACAGGTTCATTTCGTGGTCTATATACACATTCATTCTTATACCAGCTTCATCACTATAACTCGTTTCACTAAACTTAAAGTAGTCAACATCATTCGCAATTCTCCTAATACCCTCTACCAATGGTTCATTTCTAGTGCAATAATACACATTATCGCAACTGCCTTCAATCAACTTTGCAACGAACAACATAAACTCTTTGAGGTCCATTGCACCAAAATCGACATCACAGATTGAAACAACAACGTCCAAGTACACTAATAGTTTTGGTGCGAATAAACCACTATAATGTATATAAACTGTCAAATACTTACATTGTTTGGAATCAAAGGCCATTTTCTTCGCTATAACACTCACATTCACCAGTTCTCTTCAATTTCGTAACCGTAATCTTCGATCAAACTATTTTCTTCAATTTCCCTATGAACCCTAACTGTAAGGATAAAGGGGGTGAAAGAAAAACGGGTATGTCATCTCTAATTAAATGTGCTCTAAGTCCACATAATACACCATGTCATCTCTAATTAAATGTTTTAAAATAAGGAAACCGGCAAAATAGGTGATAACCGGTCACGAGGTTTTTGGTGAGCAGGAATATTAAGTTCAATGGTATAATAAAGACAAAAAAAGATAAGGGACCAAATGAATAGAAGTCAAACACTTTATTACCCTCATATGTCATTTTTCCCGATTAAAAGGTATTGAACTCGATTACTTCATTTGTGAAAAACCGAGATATGATTCGAAAAGAAATAAAGAATCATTCAAAATCAAAAAAGAATTATTGGTCGATTCTCATGAAATAATGAGTTTTTAATTAGTAGGGGAAATACTATGAAACAGTGAGTTTTTACAAGTTAGGGGTAATACTCTCGTTAAAATAAGTTTAGTCAAATGTGATATAGCAACCCAAACACATTGTGATGTAGTAAGGCAAACACATTGAATTATTAAGGTAATTAAATTTTCGGTTTGTTCACATGGGTAACTATTTTTTTGTACACATTTAGGTAATAAACTTCTTGGAATTGTTCACATATGACCATTATAACCGGCTGTAGCAGGTTACATTGGTCATAATGGTCATATGTGAACACTTCCAAAAAGTTCGTTACGTAGATGTGTACAAAAAAAGATAGTGACCCAGATGTGAACAAACCGAAAATGTAAGAGTAAATTACACGAATGGTCCCTGTGGTTTGAGTATTTTGTGTGCTTGGTTCGTAAATTATTTTTTAACTCGAATGATCCCTACTTTTTATTTTTGTCGTGCGTTTGGTCTCTGTGTTACTTCAAAAGATTATTATGCCCTTTTTAATTTATTTTCTTATTTATGTGTTTATTTTTTATATATTTCAAAAAAAATTAATAAACCTCACATATCTGTATTGTAACATCCCAAAAATCCAAGACCAAAAATTTCATTTTTAATTTAATAATTCATAAAAAAGATTATTAAAAACATCATTGAGTTATACCTTATCATAAAAACCTATAAGTCATATGTCTCAAAACAAATCATAATAATGTCAGATTACAAATCCCAAGAACATCATAGTACGGAAAATAGTGGTGTGATGCACTGCAGTCATGTCGACTCCTTTCCCTTTGAAGAAGAAGTACCTGAAACCAAAACTGAAAACCGTAAGCACAAAGCTTAGTGAGTTCCCCCATCTTACCACATACCATATAATCACATAACACCTAGCATATTGGGGTGCTGGCCTCCCCTTCAGTCTCTTTCAATCGGTAACTGCCTAGCATATCTAGGTGTTGGCCTCCCTTTCGGTCTCTTTCAACTGATAATTGCCTAACATATATGGGTGTTGGACTCCCCTTCGGTCTCTTTCAACCAGTAACCGGGGACTATTTCACCCCTACCACTACCACATAATACCCTAGCATATACATATAAATCATATACTGCCTAGCATATCTGGGTACTACATCCCCTTCGGTTTCTTTCAACCGGTAACTGGGGACTATTTCACCTCCTACCACCACCACATAATAACATAACATACTAGCACATAAAACATAACAAATAGTGGCATACCAGACAATTATCACAAAGACAATTATCTCAACTATAATCAATACTAGTGGGCCGGCATTGGTGGCTTCGACCCACTCCTACTGGAAGGTAACTCACCTCGATAACTGTGAATAGCTGCACAAACTCCTGCTATGAAATCAACCCCTCTCAGACTCCTATACATAAACATTTCCTTTTAATTACCCTTTTCGCACTCATACCCCCCTTAAGAGTCAACTTTGGTCAAAGTCAAAGTCAACATCCTGGTCAAAGTTAACATTCTGGTTGACTCAACTCGTCGAGTTAGTCCACCAGCTCGTCAAGTTCCATGAACCATAAGTCCTGAAATCGCGATCCAACTCACCGAGTTCTTTCATGAACTCGTCGAGTTCCTCCCTATAATAGAGTCGGGACTTTTCAACTCAACTTGTAGAGTTCCTCTTTGAACCCATCAAGTTCTTTAGCCTTCAACACCCAAAAACCATGGGCAACTCGCTTAGTCATCTCCTAGACTCGCCGAGTTTGCTCAGTAAACAAAAAAGTTCGGGGGACCACCAAGGGCGAAGCTTGAACAATAAATTTGAGGGGGGGGGGGGGGGGAAAGTATTAGAAACTACTATTAACATTTTTACACATAAAAAACCTAATTTTTTCATCAATTAAACACCATTTTTTTTTCTGGTGATATTGTATGATTTATGAGGTGTTAGTTTCTTTTTGAGTTAATGGAGAAAGAATGTGTGGCAACCCGAAATTTCTATCTTGTACAACCATTCACTTCAATAGAAGTCAGATTTATTTATGCTAATTTTTAAGCTTTTTGGAGTGAGTTTGAGTGTTCTAAAGCCTAGTACTTCAAGAGATAATTAGGGGAAGTATACTTTAGGATTAATTGTACAACATTTAAGTCACAAAACTCCAAAAGTTAGGAGTTTTCGGCCCAAATAGTGTTTGGACCGAAAACCCCAAAGGGTATATAAATGACACTTAGTCATTTTTACCATTCTTTTCCATTTTCCAAGTCAAGAACAATTCTCTCTCAAGTATCATCCGAATTTTTGTCAGGATCTTCAAGATTGTAAGTGTTTCCTTCCTTGTTTAGTTTATCTCTTCCATTATCCAGTGATCTTACATGATTTCATCCGTGAAATCATTCCACTATCTTAGATCTTCAAGTGTTCTTCATTTCACCAACAACACCAAGAACACATACTAGTGTTTTGGGCCGAAAACACCTTTATTTGCTTCCATATTGTAAGTATCTATCTCTTATACTTGTGATCTAGTAAAGATACTTGTTTTAGAGCCTTAAAATCTTCATTTTTCCAAGAACAAAAGAGGTTTTCGATTAGTGCATCTCCTTAAACCGAAAACCCTAAAGAAAGGTGCCTTTAAGACCTTAAGCCTTTCCTAATGCTTAGTATTGAGTCTAGAACACTTCTTTTCTTGTTGAAAGCCCTTGGAAATCACCTTATGCGTCAAAGATCATGAGTTTTCGGCCAACCATTTGGACCGAAAACCTTTTTGGACCAAAAACCATATGGACCGAAAACCACAAGAAACATACCACTTGAACCGAAAACTCCCTTAAGTGGCTATACAACCCTTAGATGCAAGCCTTGAATCAAAGTGTTTTCCATGTCCTAGGGTTTCTTAACTGGGTTAATTAAATGATTAATTGGTTACATATATGTGTTATTATATGTTATATAGGATCTGTATGTGTGCTCAAGTCTTCACTTGACACTTAGCATCCTATACAATCCGTTCTTCCAAACCACTCACTACAGGTGAGTTTCATACCCCTAATCTATGTTTTAAATGATTTTAAATGCTTTTATGGGGGAGGGGGGGGGGGGGAATACAAGTTGAAACATTTTAGTTATTATATCAATCACATGTGATTAATACCTATCAAGCAAAGGATTTGCTATTCAATTAGCTGTTTTATCAAACAAAAACTACTTCAATAGTTATCAAATGCTTTTTCATGTTAAATACTTTTTATTAAAACTCTTTTAAAATATTATACTTTTTCAATGCATATCTATATAGATATAGTTATATAAGTAGGATTGAAAGGACTTAGGACTGATAGCTCGCCTTGCTTCCTGTTCCTTGTTTGGTTGTGGACTTAGGGAATCGGTTATTTGTCCGAAGGTCGTTTGAATCTTAGTTATATATTATGTATATGTGTATAGATATAAAAGTTCCTTCATTCAGTTCAATACGTTTGGATAGCAAAGGTATACAAACATGTTCATACATACAAACAACATTGTTAGTAAACTATAATAGGTATAGGTTAGGAAGTTACAATACTATTACTAGAACAATGAAACATAAAATGAGTCAGTTCATACATGAGTCAACACATACTATTATGAGAAACAGAGAGAACATACATACATACTAGACAGAGGGAGAACATACAATACAACTAGTACACACAATACATATACAAGAACATTACAACAGTTATGTGAGCCATGTAACGGGGCATGGCATCACTTGTCATGGCTCTTTTTGTATCCAGAATCTCCTTAAGTAAAGAGCATTGAGTTTGTGTATAGATCTATACTGGATTGACTATCTTACACCTTGTTGCTCGCTATAGTAGGACTTGCAAGTGTACGGGTGCCAAATGTCATTTCTTCCGACGTCTTTCATCGTCGTGTTTTTAGTCAGTAGCATGGTACACGCATATCACATGGTACTTTAATTAACAATTGGATTAAGGTAGTTAATACAACAGTAGTTACCTAATACAACACTACAGTACTATTTTATTTCCCCATTGCATTCACTTGTGATCTTCTCATAATGAACAGTAATGTAAAAACTATATTTTTGGTTAATGATAGTCAGAATTGGGAAAATACATACTCTTACAAGAGATATACATACAAACATTTGATGCATTGGTAGGAGGCTACTTTAGTAGAAAACATAGGGTTTCTCTAGGAGAGCTCAAACATTTACAAACAATTACAAACATTTACAAACTTATACATTAAGTGCATACTAACACTTTCATACAAACAATGACACTAAAATACTTATGATCTCACCAGCTTTAAAGTTGATCAACTCTTCCAAAATAACTTGTATTCTCAGATCATCAGTAGACAGGTATCGATGCCAGGCTTATGAGAGAAGATGGAGCTCTTTCAAGACTCATCTCATTTTTTATTTACATTTTTGGTGTCTTATAACTTTACATAACACACTTGTATGAAATTATACTATTGATGCAATGGATGATGTTGTTGCTTATTTCCTACTATGCATTGTTGTGATACTGAACATGATGTCCTCCACCCATGAACATTTCCGCCGTTCCGGTTTTAGGGTGTGACAGAATGCATTCATAAAGTCAGGGAAGAAATGATGAATGGAAAACCAATGAATAGAACCTAATGATATATCTTAACCTGTAAGAAGATGTGGATAGTGAAAGGGAAAATAAATAATTGTGCATTGAAGAAAGACATTTGTAGAAACAAATTATTCATGAAAGAGTTCATGTAAAGAAATTATACAGTGAAACAAATCATGCTAGATTCTAATAATAATTTTTTACTTATAATAATCTAAGTACCAATCTTCCATCTACACATCAACTCTATCTCACTAGACCAAGCATAGTTTGTCACCGGTTCCTATCTATTTTTTAGCCCCTTCAAGTCACAACAATGAGACTTAAATATAAAGATGAACAATCATTATAGATACAAACAAGAGAGACTGAGAGAGACCTTCAAAACGTTTTTACCACAAATAAATTCTCTGAATTATAAGTATTCCATTTAGGGCCTAACATGTTTTAAAACTATTGGGATAACAATGTGTAATTAGTTCTTTCCTAAAACTCCAACAACAATCAATTAATCAAATATACATGAAATCTTTATATTAGTTCATAAGTTCATTCTAGACAAAAGCAACAAAACAGGCTCCTGAACATCGAACAATTCCAGCTTTCTAATTACAATTTACAAGTATCCAACAACTAAATCCCTATATCCCTAAAACTGTGAAAGTTGAAACATGAAAGAATATCAACTGAAAAAGCATACCTGATCGTGATTTTCTTCACTTCTGTGCTGTAAAGTGTGAAATATTAAAGAACAAGCGAAGTGGCGAACAATAGAATTGCAGTTGTGCTGTACGGAATAGCTGAACAACAGCAGGCAACAACACCATAGCAGAGAGCGGTGGTGAATGGCGGAGCGCCGGAGCTGACAACTTCTGACCTTCGTCCTTCAATTTAAGGATAAGCGAGTAGCGATTGCGACTAGCCGACTAGCGAAAGCAATTGTCGATTAGCCGTTAGCGAAGAATTAAGGATGGGGCCTGGGGGATTGGGGTGGAAGACGATTGCCGATTTTCTTCTCTATTTCTGTAACACCCCAATTCTGGTATGATATTTATATTATGTTTATTGTTATTTTCTTCAAGTTTTAAGGGGAACTCGACGAGTCGGTAGCTGGACTCGTCGAGTAGAGTCGGGAATTCGAGCACGTTTAAGTTGGCGACTCGGCGAGTCCGCCAATCTGGATGAAACCCTAATTTCAAGGGTTTGCACCCTATTTCAACAACTTTTGAGGCCACAAGTCAGCCACCATCACCCCTCAGAGCATCATTCTCGAAACCCTAGAGCCCTCTTTGCATTTTGTGTGATTCTGGTGTGTTCCTTGAAGATCTTGAGAGAAAAAGGAAGGTAGATCAAGAGGAGAAGAAGGAGATCCTAGATCCTTGAGGAATTTCAGAAGATAGTAAGGTATATCTTGGCTCTTTTCTGTTTCTATGCTTAAATCCCCTTTTTGAAGCCATTAAAGCTATTCTTGAATCATTTCTTGGCTTAGTAGTTGCATAGAGGACTCATGGAGTTGATTAGCCTTCGGATCTAGCTAGGTTTGTATTCCAGAAGCTTAGCTCTAGCACCTTTATGGATCCATTTTGCATGGAAGCTCTAGATCTACTATTATAGTGTGCTTTGAACCTTAAAACCTTCATTTGATGTTATTTACACGTAAAGTTGGAAACTTTACGTGTTAATCAAGTCCTAGGAACCCAGATCTATTAATGGTATGGACTGGTTTCAAGCAGAATCGAGTATATAGTGTTTGCATGCATACGACTCGGCGAGTTGTTCTTCAGACTCGGCGAGTCGAGTCGCGAGTCCCCTGTTTTTCCTTTTTCGAGTTATGCCGAGTGGAACCAGTGAGTGAGAGATGGACTCGGTGAGCTAGAGGGTTAGACTCATTCGTGGAAGAACTCGGCGAGTCAATGCCCTGAATCGGCGAGTCCAAGGCAACCTTCATGCCTTAAGAACAGACTCAACAAGTTGTTCATACAGCTCGGCAAGTCATAGCTAGAATGTTCATCGGATGAAGGAGAACTCGACGAGTTGTTCATACAACTCGGCGAGTCGGATGCAGATTGTCGGAGTGGTAGTAGCAAAGAGGAACTCGCCGAGTTTGTGCTAAAACTAGACGAGTAGTAGCGAGTAGAATCAAGAAAGCAAGAGTAAGGACTCGACAAGTTGGCGACCCAACTCGACGAGTCAGGTCAACTGAATGTTGACATTGACAGTTAGGATGACTTGGACCAGGGGTAAGAGAGTCATTTTTCTCTCAGTATTATTATTAGTATTTGATAGATGGTGCTTATGAAAATTGTAGCCGGGGTGAAACCGGAGCCGCAGCAGACAGATTCCGGAGCAGTCCTTTCAGCAGCTAGGCTACGAGGTGAGTTTCCTTCCAGTAGGAACGGGTCGACGGCCACAATGCCGGCCTGATTAGCTAGCGGTAGTTTTCGGACTTCGGTCTGACGCAGCAGATAGTGTGTTTGATGCCTTCGTGGCTCAGGCAGGATTTATGTGTTATGTGTTCCGGGCTACGGCCTGACGTAGTATGCAGTATATGTGTGTATGATGATGTGTGTTGTGCTAGTTGATACGTGTTTATGCTATGCTATGATCAGTTAGTTCCGGACTTCGGTCCGATGCAGTCAGTTCTGGACTTCGGTCTGATGCAGCTAGTTCCGGACACCGGTCCGATGCAGGGGACAAGGTCCCAGTCAGTTCCGGACTACGGTCCGATGCAGTTTCCGGGCTTCGGTCCGATGCAGTGGGCAAGGCCTAGTACGTGCTTATGTTATTGTATGGTATGTGGTAGCTTGGGAGAGCTCACTAAGCTTCGTGCTTACAGTTTTAGTTTTGGTTTCAGGTACTTCAGCAAGTAAAGGGAAGAGCTCGGGATGATGGCATCGCACACACCACAGCTTCAGTCTTTATCCTGGGAGTTTGTTTGGATTCATAGTTTGATTTGATACAGATGTTTCACGACATTTTATTATGAGTTGAGATATTTAACGTATGGTTTTTATGATATGACGTTCAGTATATGATTTTTATTATTATTAAAACAAAAAATTTCGGGTTGTATTTTGGGATGTTACAATTTCGATCGGCTTCTTGACAAACCAACATTGGATCAGGAGGGGCCACAACCCAAGACTCATATTGTTGGGCCTATAATTCTGAAAATTAAGCATACTTACTCTACTTCTAGCCCAAAATTCAGGGGGGGGGGGGCAAGACCCCTCCTAGCCCCATAAAAGGTGCGCCCCTGGGGACCACGATCCAACTCGCCAAGTTTTATGAACAAATCGTCGAGTTCTCTTAGTCTAAATCCATTCAGTTACTTCCAGTCGGGTTCAATGCTTCCAAAGCATAGATTTGTTCCCCTAGGGCTAATATATCATGTAAATTTCCTATCTTTACTTGCATGCATGGACTACTTTGCTTAAAAAGGCCAAAATAATGGTCCATAAGTTGAATGGGACCTTCGTGGACATAAAGTTGGCACATTTATGCCATGAAGCCCCCTAAAGACTCTAGATCTGAAGGGTTTTCCCTCATTTGATGTCCATGTCCCAAAGACTAGCATTCTTGGACCAAAACATGGAGAAATCACTTTAAAACTAGATCTAAACATTGAATGGTCAAGATAGGAGCTTTATATCTCCAATGAACCAGAAATGGAGCTGAACTTCTGGATCTACTCTTCCTTTTCACTTCCTTTCTCCTTCATCAAGTCTCTTCTGCTTCAAAACCTCAAGAATGCACCAAAAATGGGTCAAAACTCTAAAAAACGTATTAGGGTTTTATGGCTAGGGTTTGGGATGATGAAGGTTGCAGTTGAGGCCAACCTTTGGAGGTTAAGGTGTTTAAATAGGGTGCTAAACCCTGAAAATTAGGGTTTCATTCTGGCAGCCCTACTCCTCGAGTTAAGTCCCTCAACTCGTCGAGTAGACTTTAAGTTCCGTGCCCAATATCCATTCCTACTCGACGAGTTTGTGGTCTCCAACTCATCAAGTTCTTGAACAAAAATGAATAAATCTTATTTGAAATAGATACCAGGAATCGGGCATTACAAATCTCCCCCACTTATTTTAGACTTCATCCTCGAAGTCTGCTGCATCTAGAAATAGCTCTGGGTAGTGCTCCCTCATCTCGTCCTCCGGCTCCCAAGTCCATTCCGAGCCCTTGCGGTGCTGCCATTACACCTTCACTAACTCAACCCTTTTGTTCCTCAGATCCTTCGTCTTCTTGTCAAGGATGGGTACCGATCGCTCGATGTAGTTCAGGCTGTCATCTACCTGACTATTCTCTATAGGCACTATTGCGGAGTCATCTACCAAGCACTTCCGCTGCTGAGAGACATGAAAGGTACTGTGGATCTGGCTAAGCTCGGCTGGAAGATCCAGTCGATATGCCACCCTGCCCACCTGTGCTAATACCCTGAACGTACCAATGTATCTGAGGCCCAGCTTGCCCTGTTTCCTGAACCAAATGTCACCTTTCCAAGGTGAAACCTTTAGGAGGACCATATCTCCTACGTGAAACTCCAGGTTTGATCGTCGTCTGTCGGCGTATCTCTTTTGCCAACTTTGGGTCATCTGGAGTCTACTCCGGACCTGCTGGATCCTCTATGTCGTCTTGAGTACCACTTTGGTACTCCCCATGATCCTCTGTCCAACCTCACCCCAACATATCGAGGTTCTTCACTTCCTCCCATAAAGCATCTCAAAGGGAGGACGGTCGATGCTGGCGTGGTAGCTATTATTATAGGAAAATTCTGCCAAAGGAAGGTAGGTATCCCTGTTGGATTAGTGTCTAAGTCCATAACTATTTTGGTATGTACTTGACCCGATTATGAGCATGGTCCTTTTGGGTTGGCTTCACCATAGCAATATGTAGGATGAATTAAGGAGATATAGGTGTAATTATGATTTATTAATATATTATGAGAATAATATATTAAAAGAGAAATCATATTATTAATTAATATTAGTCAAGAATTAATTAATAATTAATTTTGTGGCTAAAAGAGATTAATTAAACTTAAGGGACTTATTGTGTAATTATAAGATAATTACATAGATGGGCTAATGGACTCCATAGAAGTTAGAGTGGATGAAATCTAACGGGAAACCCATTAGAAATCATCTAAGGCTTCTAAAGAGGGAGTCCATGGGCTGCTTAGGGCTTAAGCAGTCAGATTAGGGTTTCCTAGCTGTAAACCATAATAGCCAACATATATAAGGAACCCTTATGGCCCTAAAAACAGGGTGAATACTTCCTTTAGGGTTTCCAGCCGTTTTTGGTGCCTCATCTCTCCTCCCTCTTCATCCTAGTTGCTTAGTGGTGTTTGTGACTCCATTAGAGGTGCAACACTTGAGGCACTAAGCTTTTTGAAGCCAATCAAAGCAAGGAATTGATTGTTATTGCTACATAACAATCAAAGGTAATTCTCTAAACCCTAATTCAGTTTATAATATGTTAGATCTAGGGTTTATGGCTTTGGATATTCAATTGCATGTTCATTCGACAAACTAGATCCATAAGCTATTAGGGTTTGCATGTACACCATAGGAATGATGTTTTGCTCGAAACCCATCAGTGGTATAAGAGCCTAGGACTGTTTGTTTGATGTATTTGATGATATATTTGATTATTCAAGCTTAAAATTGAAAAATTTGAGTTTCTGGGGGCTGGACTCGCCGAGTCCACTGTGAACTTGACGAGTCTGAGACGCAGAATGCTGGTTTTGCAGGATTTTGACCTGTTTTGGCTGTGGATAATTACATAAAACGTTTCTTTGTCAATAAAATCCGAATTTTATCAATATTGGATGATTATCCTTGCCAAAATAGAAGATAATTGTCAAAATTTAGATAATCTTTTGTTTTATTAGATAAAGATTGATTATTTGTAATTTAGATTTGAATTATCTTGTGAAAAAGTTTCAATTTCCCCCTTTAGGTTTTATAGTTTAAATTTGAACTTAAAAGTTTTGTTTTTGAAATTTAAATAGTTAAACCCAAATGTTTTGAAAAGTTTCAAAACTTGTCCTCAATTTTTGGAATTTAAATTTTGATTAAAAGGTTAATTTTGAAATGTTTAAATTTTAAAACCTAAGTTTGAAAAAGTTTCAAAACTTGCCCTCAAGTTTTGGATTTTAAAATTTAAGTAAAAGTCTTAATTTGAAATTTTAAATTCTAAAACCCAAGTAATTTGAAAAGTTCAAATTACACCCTTATGGTTTTTATTAATTAATTAAAGTGTATAATTAAAGGAGATTTAATAAACCCATAAATTTTGGTTTAGATTTAAATTAAAAGTGTAATTTGTTAAATTCGACCACCTAGTATTTTAAAAGTGTAAAATACACTCTATACTATATATAACATTAAAAGTCTAATATTATATATATGTATGAGTAAAAATTCAGTCTTACCATTAGTAGGCCTCATTCACGAAGCTGGTCTATAAGGAGTGTTTATGGAAATTGCCTATAAAATGGCGATTGAATGGGTATCCACTCTTACCCACCACACTCTCGACTAGTGGAGGGTCGTTAACCGAACGGGTAAGATAGGACGAAACCTTCCATTATAAGTATAATGAAGTACAAAGTAACTAAATATTTTTTTTCAAATTCCCAAATCATAGTTACTTTATGCAAAATGTGAAATTGTATGCTAATCCATGGAATGACACTTTGTACCCTTGCCAAGACGTTAGTGGAGCGTGTGTGGTTAACCGACACACTAATTTGGGTTTGGACGCCATGAAATCCTTATATTTGCATCCACGTCCATCATTTCCTCCATCCTGATGGTTTTGCCTAACTATCGGTGGGTTGGCTTGACCAACAGTCCCACTATAGTTTGCCTCCTCAGTCTGCCCTTCGTTCAACTCGGGCTGTTCGACCTGTATGGTCGCTTCCTCTCGATTTTGTTGGAGCAAACGTCTGGTTTCCTCCATTTGACGATCCAACATCGCCTGGATCATCGCTTGCACTCCGACCATCGTTATTGGCTCAGCAGCGGCCACCACAACCGGTATTTGCTCAATCACTGGGCGTTGGTTTCGGTTCCCATTTGCATTCACGTTTCCGTTACGGGTCCTTTCCATCTTGATCTATACACCGAATAAGGTGAATCTAGACCTTTACTTAGGATTGACGTTTAAATCATCCTTATCACTCCGAAACGTTTACATGCTAGTTCTAATATCGTAGTCGTACGTTTAGAATCCTAAACACATAAAGTTTCCAGATCCGGTCGGCAACAGACCATAGATCCGATCAAACTATAGCATAACAAATCATTTAGCACATAAAAGCGATTTAGGCATCATTTCGTAAAATAAGCTAGTGCTTGTTTCTATTCAGGTGTATTACCTAAATCTATTTGACACACTCCTCATACTCATCACTTAGCATTCTAAGTTTAAGTCTAGAAATTTCCTACAAATTTCTAGTTCGCTTAAACTAATGCTTTCATACCAACTGTGACATCCCCATTTTCACGGCCAGAAAAGACCGATTTTGTTTATGCTTTATAAAAGTCAGAGTACTTCTTTTCATAAAAATGTTGCGGAATTTGTTCCCAGAAAAATACGATAAATAAGTTATAAAAACATTTTCGAAGTGACGTATTTTATTCATTTTAAAACATGTGGGATGTCATTGTCAATACAGAAACATAAGCATAAACAGAACTTACATTTATTTACACTAGTGATCTACATCTCTTTAAATCTCTCAGTGTAATGTGACTTTATATCAACACCTGTGATATAAATAAACTGAGTGGGTCAGATTGGGAAACTTGGTGAGTACATAGGGTTTTCAACCCACAATAATATAATTATTATGTTCGAACAATCAAACAATCAACCCAATTACCTATCCCCATTATCTTCTTTATTCTTAAGGATCTACCCTAAGAATCAACCATTCCTTGTTCATACATTCCTAAGGATCATCCTAAGGAATCGGCACGAAGTCCATCGTTACCGCGGTTTAGGCACTAAGTCTGCATAGTCGCCAGAATTTATACAATAGGCACTAAGTCTGCATAGTCGCCAGGGTTTTGGCACCAATTCTGCATGATCACAAGGGTCTAGGCATCATGTCTGCATGATCACCAAGGTTTAGAGTACACCGAGTGAACACATCGTTCACAACACCTACAGGTTGCGAGCCTGCTAGTGTTCCACTGGACTGTCTAGAATAGTCTGTGGTTGTCATCCATACTCTGCTGAATGACGGGGACATCGTTTGGGAAAAAGGCTTCTCATATCGTACACCTCTCACCCCTACCTCTTGGTCTATATCACCTCTCAACTCATCGTCCAACTCATGATTCATCTATTATATCTACCCATGTTTTACCCCAACATTTTAGTAGATATAAAATACATATAAAGTTTAAATCATTTAAAACATGTATAAAATCTTTCACCGAGCATAGACAACAAGTAAATAGACAATATGCACACATAGCACGTAGTAAATACTTCATATCTATGTGTAAGTTGAAGGGGACCATGCACTCACCTGAGTAGGTGGTGACTCAGCACTCGAACAGCGCTTCGATACTCTCATAACAATTTCCTTCGACAAACCTAGTATCAATATGACTAGGGTTTAGTCTGACGTTAACCGCGGCAAATTAATAGTCTAGCTATTATTATTATTATATAAGCGTTAAATAACACTCAATATAACTAATAATAATAGCCCAAATACTTATTATAAGTTCCTAATAACGTTACTATATTAAAACATAAGCTATACTAAAGATAGGGTAGGCATAGCTCACTTACAGCTGGTTTTCTCGAAAACCGGGCTTCGCTGGAGCAGCGTTCCCGAGCCGAAAGGCTCTTTTTTCGGGACTCCAGGAGCCTCGGGGCTTCCTTCGGGTGCTAGGGGGTTTACCTAGGTTTTAAGGGGGTTAGGATAGGCTAGAGAGAGAGTATAGAGAGAGAAAGAAGTGGGGAAAGGTGTGAGAAATGAGAGAACCCGACACTTCTATTTATAGAGTGAAATCCTGACGGACTCGCCGAGTCAGTGCCATGTGTCATCACCTGATGGCTTTCCTTGGGGAGAAAGCCTTGGCCCATATTCAGCCACGTCACCCTTTTTGCAGCAGCACCCTGTTGACTTCTAAACCCCGTAACTTTCGCATACGAGCTCCATTTTTGACGTTCTTTTTTTCCACACGTAGGTAAAAACAAGATCTACAACTTTCATTTAGACTCCATCGGCTAATTCTCGACCGATTTCAAATTTAACAGTAGGAGGCGTTTAGACTGTTAAATGACCGCGAATAATTCGTAACTCCTTCATACGGACTCCGTTTTTGTCTATCTTTTTACCGTTGAGTTCCTATTAATGAGATCTTCAACTCTCATTTAGATCGCGTAAGCCAAAAACCGCTCGAACTAAAATTCGAGTTTCGGGCTGTGCACTGCTAAGCCGAATGTTAGAAAAATCATAACTTCCTCATACGAAGTCAGATTTGGGCGTTCTTTATATGGATTTTCTCGGTTTAACATATTCTACGACTTTCATTTAGATCACTAAGGTTAATCGCGCTCTATCGTAAATTCACTTTTTACGCTTCCCGGTGTCATGCCGGTTTTGCCGTAAAACTTCGACGGGCCATAACTTTTTCGTTATAACTCGGATTTCGGTGTTCTTTATATCTACGAAAACCTTGAGACATATTCTACAACTTGGTTAAAATTATTTATTCTAAATAATCTTTTGTCAAAAATTCGTTTTCGACCCTTATTGCCTCTAAATTGGCTAGCCCGGATCTGCGGGCGTTACAATTATCTCCCCCTTAGGATGATTACGTCCCGGAATCATCAACGAAACAGGGCTCGTATAATGACTCCATACATCATCTCTTCATCCTAGGTAATAATTATAACTTCTATATTCCTTCAAGTCTATCTCTTAGACTCAGGTCTCTTAGAGTCAAATTCCGGAATGAAATATGTCTTCCTTCATGGTCTAATGTGATATAATCATTTTAACATGTAGCATTTCTAGCTACCAACTTCTTTTAACAACGAGCACGATACTTCTATTGATCGCTTTGATTTCCACCGTTTGGTTTAATTCGGACGCTACATCAAACTTGGTTCTCCGAACCTCGTAACATACTTATCATAGTCGGACTCAATTCAATATGACCACTAGGGTCGGAATAACAATCATCCTCTTAGTCATTACCGAAACGATGGTAACGACATGCTTGAATAAAACGAAATCATTTACTAGCTTCTTGGTAACCTTGTGACTTTCCCTAATCCAAGTGTGAGTCCTGTGCTTCCGGTAGTATATGCATCTACTACCTTTCGCACCTACTCATACTCGTCCCAAGTATTGTCTCACAGTCCCCAAGTCACCATACAGGAAAATCACATAACAGTTTAAAACATCAGATAACAAAACGAAGGTTTTATTATTTCTTGAAACGATTACATAGGTGTTCAAGTTCACCCTAGACTATTCCTCTAATAGGCTACATCATAAGATACTATGGCTACTGCATAACTTGATCTTCAGATATGAAGTCCTCATACTTGATTCCTCGCATGGTTTTCTGCTTCGTCGAGGATCATGTGGAATGCCCTTGGCCTTGGTGGAGTGTTTGGCCTTGCTGCCTCGTTTTTCTTTGGGCAGTCCCTAGAAATATGCCCTTCTTTGTTACATCCATAGCACACCTTCTTGTTGGACATACACTTGCTGGCGTAATGCCCTACCTTTCCACATTTGTAGCAAGTCACCTCCTTGCTACATTTCCCAAAGTGCTTATTTTTACAGTTTTCGCACCACTTGGCTTCACCTCCTCCTCCTTCGTCAATCTTTGAGAATTTCCTTTCTTTTTTGGATTTTGAAGATCCTTCATGCTTCCTTTTCTCGCCAACTTCAGCTCTCTCCAGACCCTTTTCCCTAATCTGGGTCTCAACATTCCTAGCTGCCCAGATGGCTCCTTTCAAAGTGGTTGCTTGCTTGACCATTGGCCCAAAGTCTGCTGGTAATCCATGGGCAAACTTGTTGACCTTGGAGAGCTCAGTTGGAACTAGGTAAGGAACAAGCTTCATTTTCTCCGTAAAACTTGCAGCATACTCGATGACACTCATCCTTCCTTTCTTTAGATTCTGGAACTCATTGTTGATCTCCAAAAGATCCTGCTCAGAGCAGTACTGCATCTTCAACTGCACCAGAAAATCTTCCCATGACATCTTGCTCGCTTCTCCTTTGGTCATCGAATCGGCTAGTAGCTTCCACCAGCTTAGTACTCCAGATTTCAATAGAGGAACCGCGAGAGCGGTCTTCTGCCTGTTGCTACACTCGCAACTCTCAAACATCGTCTCCATCTCAGAGATCCAGTTCATGACTTCCACCGGCGTCGGGCTTCCAGATAGACTCGGTGGTTTGGACGCCATGAAATCCTTATATTTTCATCCACGTCCATCATTTCCTCCATCCTGATGGTTTTGCCTAACTATCGGTGGGTTGGCTTGACCAACAGTCCCACTGTAGTTTCCCTCCTCAGTCAGCCCTTCGTTCAACTCGAGCTGTTCGACCTGTATGGTCGCTTCCTCTCGATTTTGTTGGAGCAAACGTCTGGTTTCCTCCATTTGACGATCCAACATCACCTGGATCATCGCTTGCACTCCGGCCATCGTTATTGGCTCAGCAACGGCCACCACAAACCGGTATTTGCTCAATCACTGGGCGTTGGTTTCGGTTCCCATTTGCATTCACGTTTCCGTTACGGGTCCTTTCCATCTTGATCTATACACCGAATAAGGTGAATCTAGACCTTTACTTAGGATTAACGTTTAAATCATCCTTATCACTCCGAAACGTTTACATGCTAGTTCTAATATCGTAGTTGTACGTTTAGAATCCTAAACACATAAAGTTTCTAGATCCGGTCGGCAACAGACCATAGATCCGATCAAACTATAGCATAACAAATCATTTAGCACATAAAAGCGATTTAGGCATCATTTCCTAAAATAAGCTAGTGCTTGTTTCTATTCAGGTGTATTACCTAAATCTATTTGACACACTCCTCATACTCATCACTTAGCATTCTAAGTTTAAGTCTAGAAATTTCCTACAAATTTCTAGTTCGCTTAAACTAATGCTTTGATACCAACTGTGACATCCCCATTTTCACGGCCAGAAAAGACCGATTTTGTTTATGCTTTATAAAAGTCAGAGTACTTCTTTTCATAAAAATGTTGCGGAATTTGTTCCCAGAAAAATACGATAAATAAGTTATAAAAACATTTTCGAAGTGACGTATTTTATTCATTTTAAAACATTTGGGATGTCATTGTCAATACAGAAACATAAGCATAAACAGAACTTACATTTATTTACACTAGTGATCTACATCTCTTTAAATCTCTCAGTGTAATGTGACTTCATATCAACACCTGTGATATAAATAAAGTGAGTGGGTCAGATTGGGAAACCTGGTGAGTACATAGGGTTTTCAACCCACAATAATATAATTATTATGTTCGAACAATCAAACAATCAACCCAATTACCCATCCCCATTATCTTCTTTATTCTTAAGGATCTACCCTAAGAATCAACCATTCCTTGTTCATACATTCCTAAGGATCATCCTAAGGAATCGGCACGAAGTCCATCGTTACCGGGGTTTAGGCACTAAGTCTGCATAGTCGCCAGAATTTATACAATAGGCACTAAGTCTGCATAGTCGCCAGGGTTTTGGCACCAATTCTGCATGATCACAAGGGTCTAGGCATCAAGTCTGCATGATCACCAAGGTTTAGAGTACACCGAGTGAACACATCGTTCACAACACCTACAGGTTGCGAGCCTGCTAGTGTTCCACTGGACTGTCTAGAATAGTCTGTGGTTGTCATCCATACTCTGCTGAATGACGGGGACATCGTTTGGGAAAAAGGCTTCTCACATCGTACACCTCTCACCCCTACCTCTTGGTCTATATCACCTCTCAACTCATCGTCCAACTCATGATTCATCTATTATATCTACCCATGTTTTACCCCAACATTTTCGTAGATATAAAATACATATAAAGTTTAAATCATTTAAAACATGTATAAAATCTTTCACCGAGCATAGACAACAAGTAAACAGACAATATGCACACATAGCACGTAGTAAATACTTCATATCTATGTGTAAGTTGAAGGGGACCATGCACTCACCTGAGTAGGTGGTGACTCAGCACTCGAACAGCACTTCGATACTCTTATAACAATTTCCTTCGACAAACCTAGTATCAATATGACTAGGGTTTAGTCTGACGTTAACCGCGACAAATTAATAGTCTAGCTATTATTATTATTATTATATAAGCGTTAAATAACACTCAATATAACTAATAATAATAGCCCAAATACTTATTATAAGTTCCTAATAACGTTACTATATTAAAACATAAGCTATACTAAAGATAGGGTAGGCATAGCTCACTTACAACTGGTTTTCTCGAAAACCGGGCTTCGCTGGAGCAGCGTTCCCGAGCCGAAAGGCTCTTTTTTCGGGACTCCAGGAGCCTCGGGGCTTCCTTCGGGTGCTAGGGGGTTTACCTAGGTTTTAGGGGGGTTAGGATAGGCTAAAGAGAGAGTATAGAGAGAGAAAGAAGTGGGGAAAGGTGTGAGAAATGAGAGAACCCGACACTTCTATTTATAGGGTGAAATCCTGACGGACTCGCCGAGTCAGTGCCACGTGTCATCACCTGATGGCTTTCCTTGGGGAGAAAGCCTTGGCCCATATTCAGCCACGTCACCCTTTTTGCAGCAGCACCCTGCTGACTTCTAAACCCCGTAACTTTCGCATACGAGCTCCGTTTTTTACGTTCTTTTGTTCCACGCGTAGGTAAAAACAAGATCTACAACTTTCATTTCGACTCCATCGGCTAATTCTCGACCGATTTCAAATTTAACAGTAGGAGGCGTTTAGACTGTTAAATGACCGCGAATAATTCGTAACTCCTTCATACGGACTCCGTTTTTGTCTATCTTTTTACCGTTGAGTTCCTATTAATTAGATCTTCAACTCTCATTTAGAT
This sequence comes from Lactuca serriola, assembly GCF_051521515.1. Classification (NCBI taxonomy): domain Eukaryota; kingdom Viridiplantae; phylum Streptophyta; class Magnoliopsida; order Asterales; family Asteraceae; genus Lactuca; species Lactuca serriola. The sequence goes on along the minus strand of NC_136414.1, from coordinate 118,324,566 downwards.
CGCGTAAGCCAAAAACCGCTCGAACTAAAATTCGAGTTTCGGGCTGTGCACTGCTAAGCCGAATGTTAGAAAAATCATAACTTCCTCATACGAAGTCAGATTTGGGCGTTCTTTTTATGGATTTTCTCGGTTTAACATATTCTACGACTTTCTTTTAGATCACTAAGGCTAAATCGCGCTCTATCGTAAATTCACTTTTTACGCTTCCCGGTGTCGTGCCGGTTTTGCCGTAAAACTTCGACGAGCCATAACTTCTTCGTTATAACTCGGATTTCGGCGTTCTTTATATCTACGGCAACCTTGAGACATATTCTACAACTTGGTTAAAATTATTTATTCTAAATAATCTTTTGTCAAAAAGTCGTTTTCGACCCTTATTGCCTCTAAATTGGCTAGCCCGGATCTGCGGGCGTTACAATGTCAAACAACTGTGGTTTTCTGAAATCCCTTGGAACTAGTTTTCCAAACGAAGATGATATTCCATGATGTGATCTAGGAATAAAAAATCATGCTTCACTTCCTCCACCTCCTCCAATTGTTCTCCCTAATCCACAAGTTCGAAGGCTTGAAAAGTTCGAGCTTACTCATGCCCTTTTGGCAAGTAAACACGAAGATGGGAAACCTCAGGTGAGTTGGCTGTTGACTGGGTTCTTCAGTCGCTTCCTAAATCATATAGTGAGTTCATAAGAGAGTACTATATGATGGAACACGACGTGACCCTCATTAATTTGATCTGTTTGCTTATAGCTGCTGAATCAACAATGATTTGGCGTGCTGGTCAAGCAAATATGTTTGGTGAATCAAACTCCCAAATTTCAATGGACACTGGCAACAATGGAAGTCCATAAAGGACTAAGTATGAGATTGTCCCATGTAATGTGCCAAAGGAATCCATTTGCTTTTATTGCCAAAAGAAAGGGCATTGGAGACGAATCTGCCCTATCTACCTGAGAGATCTAAGAGATGGGAGAGTCAAGATGTATGGCTATGTTTCAGGTAAAATCCACCATCTAACTCTTTTAAGTTCCTATTTTTGATTCTTAATACATTATGTGATAAGATTACATTTTGATGTTTTGTAGGATTGAAGAAAAGAGAGGAAGCTTAAGGGAAGAAGTGAGTTGAATCTGATCGTGAAGAAATGGATTTCGATCGCATTGTTTGAAGATTGGATTTTTGAGCCACTACTTAGAGTTAGAATAAATTGCTTAGGAATATGTAATATCATAGTTTTCATTTGAATTGCATTGTAAGGACAAGTTTTTCCGCAATAAAGTAAATTTTGAGTTTTATTTATTTATTTATCCTTGTAATGGCATGTGTGAAAATGGATGTTTGTGTATTTCTAAATTTAGCAATGTTGAATCAGATACAATTCTTAGTTTTCTATTTGAGGTAGTGTCAAAGGTTTACCAAATAGGGAGAGTTTCTCATCGCCCAAGTTTCAATTGGACAGAAACTTGGAATCATGCAACTTGTATTGTATGATGAATGAAAACTTTCATATTTGGAAATTAGACTAATTCTTTGACAAAGTGTCAAGTGAAGGACTAGGAGATCGAGTACACTAGGTTGTGTGTTGATCAAGTCCACCACAAAGAGAGATAAGATATTCATCATGATTTACTAAAGTTTAGTAAATATGAATATACTTATAAGATTAAGTGTAATTCTGAGTTGATTGAAAATGTTTCAATGAATAGCAAAACGAATAAAAAGAATCAAGTAGGCAGAAAGATAAAAGTTTCTCCATTCTAAGAAGAAGGGAGAGTACCTTTTATTGTGTTTTATGATTAGTCTTAATGATTAAGAACCATATCTCAATTGATCCTCTAAGTGAGTCTTAGTGCATTTATCTGGATAAGAAGAGGAATCGAGAATTATGGAAATAGTTACAATCAAAAAGTCAGTCATACTTCGTTCCAACATCGAGTCTTAGAGTTATACTCCAAGATTGTGAATTGAGTGACAAGTATTAAGTAGGTTTATAACACTCATCAAATGTGGGATTTGGAAAAGTTTTCTTATTCTTGCACATTTGAAATTGGTAAGATGTGATGTATTGGATAAGACAAAGACCAACTAGGACCAATTTTGTGAAGTTTTTAGTCTTGATAAAAACTACACTTACTCTTGAATATTTGTTTGTCAAGAAATGTTTTTTGAGAAGAGAATCTTATATGTCAAGGAGTCAGTGGGAGCCTTAATAATCTTGAAAAGTTTCAAGAACAAATCAAGAATAAACCTAGTTGATCATCATTAGCACGACTTGAGGTTTGTAACCTATCGTGGTTGACATAATTTTGTTTCTATGTCATCCCAGTTAGTTAATTATGCATATAAGTTCTCATTTGAATGCATAAAGACAAAGCACCTTGATCAATGAAAGTACATTGATATGTAGGGGTGAATTACTTGGAAGACATGGTGGGCATTTGTGCTACCATGAGGCAAGAAATCAAAATGAAACAAGTTCAGTCCATATGAGCTTGGATTTGTCACAAACCTTGGTTTTTGGCAAATTCATATGGATAGGAACACATACACCATAAAATCTAAGTGTCATAAGGTTTCCCTTCTTCATGAAAATGATTGTGAGGAAATGCTTTCACTAAGAGAGATTTTAAGGAGATAGCAGTTGTGTAAATTGTATTCTCAAATTCGATTATGATTACGGCATCCATCTTCATAGTTCGAATTGTGAGAGTTAGCAATTAGTCTGAACTTTTGGGACTTAGTAACATAAGTTCTGAATTTGTTTAGACACACATGTGAGCTTTCTAAGAAAAAGGTGTATGAGTTTAAGAAGCTTAGATAAAGGCTTATCAAAGCATTAGGTATTAGAAATATGAACTTAAGGAATTCAATAAGCATTGTCTTCTTGAAGTTCAATCGTTTTCTGAATACATATCAAAGCTAGTGGGAGCATAAGTGTTATGCTAATAAGGAAATAATCATTGTGTTAGTGGGAGCATGATTAATATTTATTGCAAGTTAGCAATATTAATTATAAAAAAACAAAGATTCAATTTGCAAAGTTGCAATGGTTGAAAAGTTGTTTTGCTATAATTAAGGGAGAGAATATTATACTTCATTTCAAATCTAAAGGCTTAGATTGTGGAATTTTAATCAAATTTAGTCAAATATATATGAATGTTGTGTTAGAATGGTTCAACATGAGGAAACTCTATATATGGAAAGGATAATTGAATTCTAAAAAATTTGGTTATAATTACGGCATCACTTTTCATAATAAAAAAGTTGTGAGAACATGGCAATTAGAAATATTATAGCAAAAGACTGGTAAAGTATCACGTCTTTATGTAAGACATTATGAATCATGCCCCGTACGCGTCGGGTATAGGATCGATTGCATATGCTATAATGTTTGATCATTCTAAAATTTTCCAAATGCTTAGCGCATTAAGATGGAAAAGGGACTAGAACGGTTTTTGACTTAAATAATTAAACAACTATCAAAGTATGATCTAAGGTTCGCCAAGGATTTGTTGCTTGTGAGTAGTTGGAAGTATAGTGTTGGATGGACCATATCGACATTATTATGAATAGATAAGATTCTATTAAGAATGAGTTGTCGTATGAAAAATATGGAAATGTTTCCATATTGGGAGTTGGAAATTAAGAATATATGTCTAGATTAGAAAATTTAATGCAAAAAGGATGTTCAAAGGAATGTACTTTGAGTGAGAGACATCACACAAATAGAATTGTTTTGTAACAATTTATGATAGAGTACTTTCATTGGCCAAGTCTTGGTGACTTTTGTGTTATGACTTTACGAAAGGATCATTGCATAAAATGTTAGAATCTAACATATTCTATTAGTGGCAAGAATGTTGTGTTCTTACACTAATGATAAGGATTGGGAATTGTGAATTGAGTTTCATTGAAAAGATTTTTCAATTGATCTGTTTCACAAAGTAAGGATCATAGGTAACATAGTGTGCATGCTTGGAGCATGGGACAACTATTGGTGTAATTCAAGTAATAAGTTGATTATCCGAAACATTAAACAATGTATAATAAGTAGTCAATATGGTGTTTAAATAAAAGTGTTTTATTTACGCTCAAAAGTTTTGGGGCCAAATAGGATTAAGTATTATCGTTGAGTTTCATTTTGCATGTTTTGACTTCCAGAATAATTGGGTTATTCAAACCTCCACAGTCGATCATACTCTGGAAGTAGGTATGAAGCAAGACTGTCATGAAGAGTCTGTAGATTGTCTGAAGAGTTTAGACATAGCACAAGTTTGCTGCAGAGTTCATGAGTGCTTTGATAAGATTAGAGTATTGGATTAAACCCACGCTCACGTGAATCACTTCATGGATTATATCGCGAGTGATTGTGATTCGATAATATTGTATATTCTTGAAACTGAGACGTGTGAGTTGTTATTTGTTGGTCGATTGCACATCGATAATAAGTAAACGCACCAGTAACTTGGTGTTATAAAACTTATTATTATGTGTGATTCGATCAGTAAATGCAAGTGAGAATTTGAGTTGAAGTTTATCCATTCCTTTTACCAAAAGTGGGATAAAAGCGATATATGTGGGCTCCTCGATGATTTAGTGATGACACCTAAGCGCTTGGCTAAGCTGGGACTAAGTTGATGTGTTCAATTGTAGTCTGTTGTCAGTCGTCATAAATTAGAAGTCGGGAAACAATATAGAGAGAATGATTAAAAATACATGTCTTATGTCTATACGATATCTTGAGAATGGAGGAATATATGATCCCTTATCTAAAGGACACGCGTATCTGACAAGATCAGAGTTGACAACGGCTTTTGGAAGCTACGATAGCTGATCAGGTTCTGAAGTCATGCAAAATAGTTATTAGACTTATCCAAGTGGGAGACTGTTGGATTAGTGTCTAAGTCCATAACTATTTTGGTATGTACTTGACCCGATTATGAGCATGGTCCTTTTGGGTTGCCTTCACCATAGCAATATGTAGGATGAATTAAGGAGAGATATGTGTAATTATGATTTATTAATATATTATGAGAATAATATATTAAAGGAGAAATCATATTGTTAATTAATATTAGTCAAGAATTAATTAATAATTAATTTTGTGGCTAAAATAGATTAATTAAACTTAAGGGACTTATTGTGTAGTTATAAGATAATTACATAGATGGGCTAATGGACTCCATAGAAGTTAGAGTGGATGAAATCTAACAGGAAACCCGTTAGAAATCGTCTAAGGCTTCTAAAGAGGGAGTCCATGGGCTTCTTAGGGCTTAAGCAGTCAGATTAAGGTTTCCTAGCTGTAATATCTAATAGCCAACATATATAAGGAACCCTTATGGCCCTAAAAATGGGGTGAATACTTCCTTTAGGGTTTCCAGCCGTTTTTGGTGCCTCATCTCTCCTCCCTCTTTATCCTAGTTGCTTAGTGGTGTTTGTGACTCCATTAGCGGTGGAACACTTGAGGCACTAAGCTTTCTGAAACCAATCAAAACAAGGAATTGATTGTTATTGCTATATAACAATCAAGGTAATTCTCAGAACCCTAATTTAGTTTATAATATCTTAGATCTAGGGTTTATGGCTTTGGATATTCAATTGCATGTTCATTAGACAAACTAGATCTATAAGCTGTTAGGGTTTGCATGTACATCATAGGAATGATGTTTTGCTTGAAACCCATCAATACCAGCTACCATTGAAGTCTGAAACGCATGCTCGCAACATATCCTCCAAGGTCTGGATGGTCCGTTTGCTCTGACCATACTTCTGCGGGTGAAAAGCAGTGCTAAAGTGCAGACGAGTACCCAACTCATCATGAAATTTCTTCCAGAATCTAGAAGTAAACTGTACGTCTCAGTCAGAAACCACGGAGACTGGCACTTTGTGCTGAGCAATTACCTCTCTGATGTAGATGCTAGCCAGCTTTTCGGCCGAAATGCTCTCCTAGATCGGGATGAAATGGGCACTCTTGGTCAACCGATCCACAATGACTCAAATCGAATCCACTCCTAGTGTGGTCCTGGGAAGCTTCGTGATGTAATCCATAGTAATATCCTCCTATTTCCACACAGGGATATCCAATGGTTGCATCTTGTCGTGAGGTCTCAGGTGCTCAGCCTTGACCTTCCTGCATGTCAAGCACCTCTCGACGTACCAGACTACATCCTGTTTCATGCAGGGCCACCAATAATCAGGACGAAGATCTCTATACATCTTCGTCGACCTGGTATGGATAGTAAATCTGGACTTGTGTGCCTCTCCTATCAGGATCTGGCGCATAACGCCTGTGTACGGAACCCATACGTTGTGGTGAAGTGTCAACAGCCCGCGACTATCATAGTCGATGGAGGATATCTACACCACAATACGCTCACTCTTCCGGTGTTCCTCCTTCATAGCGTTTTGTTGGGCCTCCCAGATCTTCTCCAGGAGCGGAGTCACCACTATGATCCTCAAACAGATGTCTCTGATCGGGGCTGTGAAAGCCTTGCGGCTAAGTGCATCAGCCATTACATTGGACTTCCTCGGGTGGTAGGGGATCTCACAGTCATAATCCTTCACCACATCTAACCACCGACGTTGCCTCATGTTCAGATTCAGCTGATCCATGAGGTACTTCAAGCTCTTGTGGTCCATGTAAATGGTACAATGGACCCCATAGAGGCGTCGGGTGGTAGGCGAAAAAAACTGCCCCCAACTCTAAGTCGTGCGTCAGGTAGTTCGCCTCGTGAGGCTTCAGCTGCCTCGAGGCGTAGGTGATGACGTACCCCCTCTGCATTAATATTGTGTCCAAACCTGAGATGAACGCATAACAGTACACTACAAAGTCCTCAACGCCCTCTAGCAGGGCTAAGATCGGTGCGTCGCACAACCTCTGTTTCAATGTCTCAAATGCTACCTGTTGCTCGGTCCCCCAGCGAAATACAACGACCTTCTTCGTCAACCGGGTCAGGGGTACCCCTATCTTGGAGAAATCATGTATGAATCTCCGGTAATAGCCTACTAACGCGAGGAAACTCCAAATCTCAGATGGAGACTTCAGAACCTCCCATCTCATCACGGCCTCCACTTTGGTGGGTCGACCAAAATACCGTTCTGGTTGACATGGTGCCCCAGAAACTGCACCTCGCGCAACCAGAGCTCGCACTTGGGGAACTTGGCATACAAGCTCTCCCTCCTCAGGGTGTCCAACACCTCCCGTAAGTGCTCCTCGTGTTGCTCCTGCATCTTTGAGTAAACCAAGATGTCATCAACAAAGACTGTCACAAACTGATCCAACATCGGTCTGCATATGCGGTTTATGAGGTCGATGAACATGGTAGGGGCATTGGTGAGCCCAAATGGCATCACCACGAACTCATACTTGCCATAGCGAGTCCGAAAAGTAGTCTTATGTACATCTTCAGCTCTGACTCACATCGGGTGATAGCCTGAACGAATATCTATCTTGGAAAACCGAGATGCCCCTTGTAGCTGGTCGAAGAGATCATCAATCCTTGGGAATTGGTAATGGTTCTTCACCATTACCTTGTTCAGCTCCCGGTAATCTATACACATCCGATGCGATCCATCCTTCTTCTTCACAAACAGAATCGGGGCTCCCAATGCGAACTGCTCGGCCAAATGAATCCCTTGTCTAACAGTTCCTATAGCTGTGTAGACAACTCCTGCATCTCGGGAGGAGCCAACCGATATGGTGGCTTGGCTATCAGAGCTGCACCAGGGACTAGGTCGATCCTGAACTCCACCTGTCTCTCCGGAGGTATCCCAGGTAACTCCTCTGGAAATATGTTCGGGTACTCTCGCACAACTGGCACATCACTCACAGTCGCCTTAGCCGTCTCCCGGGTATCCATAACATAGGTGACATAACCTGCGTTACCCTGCTGAAGGTAGAGCCTAGCCCTCGCTGCTGAACACAAACCTAGTCTACGCTACGGCCTCTTGCCCTGAATCACCAACTCTCCCCCACTTGGGGTCCTCACACGCACCAAATGCTGCTTGCAGTCGATCACTGCCCCATTAGGGCTCAACCGATCCATGCCGATAATAATGTTGTTCTCACGTAAAGGTATGGGAACTAAATACACAAGGTAACGCTTGTCATACAACCTCAAGACGCAATCTTTGAAAACCTCTGATGCCCGGACAGATCGGTCATCAGCAATCTCGACCTCTAAAGGACAATCCAACATGCCTGAAGGATCAGGAAACCTCTTGCTAAGTGCAAGAGAGACAAATGATTGGGTAGCCCCCAAGTCAAATAACACTTGTACTAGGATGTCGTTCACATGGAACGATCCTAAACAAAACATATAAAACATATAACATAAATATCATAACCGACATGTAATAAGAGTTAGGGAGAAGAAAACATACCTGTCACCACATCCGCTATGGCTCGCGCCTCCTCAGTGGTCAACTGGCAGGCTCTGCACCTCACCAGTGGAGCATCTGTCTTGCCCTGTTGTCCATCCGTGATCCACAGGGTGGCTGGAGCTGGCGCCGCCACTGGCGCTCCTGATGTCAATCTTGGGTAGTTGGCCTTTTTATGTCCCTTCTGATTGCAATGAAAGCAAATCAGGTCTGATGTATGGAGGGTGGGGGTAGGGGCAGTATAATCCTTGCCAAAGTGCTTCGTCTTGCCACACTTATAGCAGCCCGATCCCCTAGCTCTGCAAACTCCGTCTTGCCAAAGTGCTCCGTCTTCCCAAAGCAGCCCCGACTCCACTGACCCTTCGACCTAGAGTTGAATCCCTTGGGTTTCTTCCCCGAAACCCCAGTAGCCTGCCCATTCTTCGCCTTCCTCTTCCTGATGTGCTCTATATCAATCTCTCTCTCCCTCACCCTCGCTATCATGTCATCCAAAGTCGGGCATGCCGAGTAGCTGACATGTTTCCGAATGTTAGCTCTCAGCATGTCATGGTACCGGATCTTCTTCACCACCTCGTCACCCGTATACTGAGGCACCAATAAGGCCCTCTCCCTAAACTCGGCGGTAGTCTCCACCACCGACTCAGTAGTCTACCTCATATCCATAAACTCCATGGCCAGTTGTTGGAGCTCCACAGCCGGTGAAAACTCAACCCTAAACCTGGTCACAAAGTCCGACCAAGCCATAGCCTCAATGGTCGTGGCTCCTAAAGAATCACTGACTGCCTCCCAGCTGTCTCTAGCTCTGTCTCTCAAACATCCCGCAACATACCGAACCTTCAAACCCTTAGGGCAGAAACTCTTCAACTCTGCAGACACGATGTCTGTAATCCATCTCCTGGCCATAATAGGGTCCTTTGCCCCGTGAAAGTCTGGCGCACCACATCCCCTAAAGTACTCGAAGGAGAGTGCGTGCGTCCCTGACTGGCTAGACGTCATGTCACTCTAGAATGCCCTAACACGATCCTTTATCAGCTCAATGACCCCTTCCTTGATCGACCTGAAAATCACCGGGGTCGCCTCAAAGATGGCTCTCGTAATATCAGACGCGATGAACTCGTATAATCGATCATCAACTGGTTTGGAACCCGAACCCAAACCTGATCCAGACCCTGAACCTCCTGCTCCATGATGTTTCACCACCATTATGAAAATAACACATAATCGTCAAGATCATACATAATCTCTAGAGGTCTCACACACTCTACAAGTTCCCCGGTTCTATCTCAGCCCTCCTTGACTCGAGTATGGATCCTCTGCTTTCGGTACCGTACTACCTTCCATATCTATCTGTACTTTCCTCAAAGATTTCCCTGACTTCACCAAGTCCCTTTCACTACTATTGATCGCTGCACTAATCTCATTCTAGGCTTAACCTACGGTAACCTCCTGATGGGTTTTGAGCATTCTAACACTTCCTAAGTGTACATGCAACCCTAACAACCTTGGATCTATGTTTGTCTAATTATCATGCAAAGTTGAATTTCAAGGTTATATTCCTATCTAGCATACATGGGGAACAATTTCTAACTTGAATGAAAGATAGAATAACTTCCCTTGTTGTTGCTTATGTTCCTTGAAACCTTGTGAGCCTAGCACCCCAAGTGTGATGCCTCAAATGCTTCACACAACACCAAATACTCTTGGAAAGACTCTGAGAGAATACACACTTCTTGAAATCGGCCTAGCCCTCTAGTTTCTTATGTGTAGCCGATTTTCTGGAGAATGGGATTCTTATATAGTGTTGACACATCTAGGGTTACACCATGTAAACCCTAATGTGTCATGACTCTTCATTTCCATGAACCATGGGTTTGTAACTCCCATGGAGCATCCATGGAGCATCCTATGGGTAGAAACCAACTTGATAATCCATGGAGCCTCTTAGCCCACTATACAAGATATGAATGATTTACATAATCAACCCATATATTTAATTAGTTATCTTTTGATCACTTAATTAATTCCAAATTAATTCTTTGATCAAACTAATCAAATAATATTATTAATATATTAGAACTTATAATATATTAATAATCTCCAAGTGTTACTCCTCTCATTTAGTCTATCCAATTGCATGGTGCCATGCAACCCAAATGGACCATGCCGGGTCGGGTCAAGTACTAACCAGAAATAGTTATGGACTTAGACACCTTATCCAACAGTCTCCCACTTGGATAAGTCTAATAACTATAACTCCAGTACTTCAGGAACCGACCGACAATCGTAGCTCTTTCAAGGTCTCTCGGAACTGAGATGATGTTGATACGCCATTTAAGATAAGTGATCATATAATCCTCTGTTCTAGATATCAGCCAGGCAATGTCTTACTTATTGTCCAGCAGTTTGTTTCCCGATTTCCGATTTGTTTGACAAAGAACATAATTGAACACATCAATTTAGTTCTGACCGGGCCCGATACATAGGTCAAAACAAAATCATCGAGGGGCCCAAATATCAGCTTCTAATCTAAGAAGGAACATATAAACTTCGACTCATATGTTTGTTCTACCATTCATTGAATTATACACAAAAGCACGTTTTATAACATCGAGTTACCAATGTGTTTTCGTACAATCAATGCATAACCAACTTGTAAGTAACAAATCATATCTCTAGGTTTGAAGACTTATATGATATTACCGTTTCATGATCACTCGAGATAGAATTCCATGAAGTGATTCCAGTGAGTGTGGGTTGTGTCCAATGCTCAGAACTTATGAGCACTCATGATTGTTGTAGCCTTGTCCAACACCTTAGACCTCTGCAACCAATCATGACAGTCTTGATTCATACCTACTTCCGACATATGACCGACTGTGGAGGTTTGAATAATATGTTATACCAAACAAAATTATTCTAGAAGTCAAAACATGCAAAAGAAATATAGTAAACGATCGACAAGAGATAGCAACACTTTACTCATAAATAAAACACTTTTTATTCATCATCTAATGTCAATTACACTTTACAAATTTCAAGGTTATCTAACTACTAAATCTAATATCATCCTTCATCCCTATGCTCCGAGCATGCTGGAGATGCTTAACCCGAGTCAGTCCCTTCGTGAGGGGATCTGCTGGGTTCTCATCCGATGATACCCTCTTTGCCATGAGGAGTCCTTCTTCTATCCGATGTCTGATAAAATGGTATTTTCTGTCGATGTGTCTGGATCTCCCGTGATCCCTTGGTTCCTTGGCTAAGGCAACAACACTTTCACTATCACAGAAAATTTCCATTGGCTCTTTAATAGTTGGTACAACTCCAAGGTCTCCAATGAAGTTCTTCAACCATATCGCCTCCTTTGCCGCCTCGCTAGCTGCAATATACTCTGATTCACAAGTTGAATCAGCCACTGTCTCTTGCTTGGAACTTTTCCAAGAAATTGCTCCTTCATTTAGGGTAAAGACCCAGCCCGACTGAGAGCGGAAATTATCCCTATCAGTCTGGAAGCTAGCATCACTATACCCTACAACTCTCAAGTCATCACTCCCACCGAGGGTAAGGACCTAGTCCTTAGTCCTTCGTAGGTACTTGAGGATATTCTTTACCGCAGTCCAGTGTGCCTTGCAAGGGTTCGCCTGATACCTGCTAACCATGCTTAGGGCAAAGGCTACATCAGGTTGAGTACACGTCATAGCATACATGATCAATCCTACAGCCGAAGCATAAGGTATTCGATTCATTTCTGCTATCTCAGCCTCAGTGCCAGGGCTTTGTGTCTTACTCAATCTGGTGTTACTCTGGATGGGTAACTCTCCTTTCTTGGAGTCCTGCATGCTGAATTTCTTCAGCACCTTATCCAAGTAGGTACTCTGACTAAGTCCAATTAGTCTTTTACTCCGATCTCTCAAGATCGTTATCCCTAGAATATAGGCAGCTTCTCCTAGGTCCTTCATAGAGAAACACTTCCCAAGCCAGGACTTAACTTCCTGCAGAGTTGGGATGTCATTTCCTATGAGTAGTATGTCATCCACATACAACACCAAAAAGCTAACTATACTCCCACTAGCCTTGACATACACGCAAGACTCATCTTCACTCCTAGAAAAGCCAAATTCCTTGACCTTTTCATCAAAGCAAAGATTCCATCTGCGAGGTGCTTGCTTCAATCGATAAATGGATTTCTCAAGCTTACACACTCTATTAGGGTACTCGTTGCTGACAAAACCCTCTGGCTGACTCATGTAAACATCTTCAGCCAACTTTCCATTAAGGAAAGTGGTTTTGACATCCATTTGCCATATTTCATAGTCATGAAATGCAGCTATGGCCAACAGAACCCGAATAGACTTAATCTTGGCTACTGGAGAAAAGGTCTCATCATAGTCCACTCCAGGAATTTGAGAGAAGCCCTTTGCAACCAGTCTAGACTTATAAGTGTGTACTTTACCATCCATGTCGGTTTTCTTCTTGAAGACCCATTTGCACCCAACTGTCTTACGACCTGGTACATTCTCAAAGAAGTTCCAAACTTGATTGTCATACATGGACTGTATTTCGCTGTCCATTGCCTCTTTCCACTTGGCTGACTCAGGGCCTGCCATGGATTCCGCGTAACTACTAGGTTCATCCAGACCTATCAGTGTCTCATCACTGATAAGTGTATCACCTTCTGCAGTAATGTGGAATCCATAGTAATGCTTAGGAGCATTCCTAACCCTTGTGGACCGCCTCAGAGGTACAGACTTGTTAATTGGCTCAATAGGAGTTTCCTCCTCAAGTTGAGTGCTAGGGTTTGAAGTTCCTTCACCGCTTGCTCTTGAATTTCTTCAAGATCAACTTGCCTCCCACTGTTTCCTTGGCTTATGAACTCTCTCTCTCTCTCTCTCTCTCTCTAAAGAAAGCCCTCCTAGCTACAAAGACCAAATTTTCACTAGGTCTGTAGAAGAGGTAACCAAAGGATTGTTGTGGGTAGCCGATGAAAATACACCTCTCGCTTCGGGGTTCGAGCTTATCATGAGTCTCGCGTCTCACGAAAGCCTCGCAACCCCAAATCTTGATGTGGTCTAGTTTGGGTACTTTACCAGTCCACATCTCGTGAGGAGTTTTGGCAACTTTCTTTGTAGGGACTAGATTAAGGATATGGGCGGCAGTCTCTAAGGCATACCCCCAGAATGAGATTGGTAGCGAAGCTCGACTCATCATGGAACGAACCATATCCAACAAGGTTCGATTACGCCTCTCAGCCACACCATTCAACTGTGGTGTCCTGGGAGGTGTCAATTGTGAGACTATCCCACATTCCCTTAGATAGTCAAGGAACTCTGAACTAAGATACTCACCACCACGATCGGATCGAAGCATCTTAATGTTCCTGCCCAATTGATTCTCGACTTCCTGTTTAAATTCCTTAAACCTTTCGAAAGTCTCTGACTTATGCTTGATCAAGTAGACATATCCATATCTACTGTAATCATCAGTAAAAGTCAAATAATAACGATTAGCATCCCTTGTGGCATGTTTGAATGGTCCACACACATCTGTGTGTACAAGGTCCAACAAACCTTCACCCCTCTCACACGAGCCTGTGAAGGGTGACTTTGTCATTTTTCCAAGTAAGCATGATTCGCAACTATCATCTGACTTTAGGTCAAATGACTCCAAGACTCCATCCTTTTGGAATTGGCCTATGCGTTTCTTGCTTATATGTCCAAGACGACAATGCCATAATGATGCTTTATCCAAGTTATTATTATTAACAGAATCAATACACAATACATTATTTCCTAAGTTATCAACCACAGATACTGTTTCATACACGCCATCACAAGGTAATGCTTTAAAATAAAGAACATTATTAAAGAAAGCATTAATCGAACTAACTTCATTATCAAATGAAAAGGTGAAACCTTGTTTATACAATGCATGAAAGGAAATAATATTTCTTTCCATTTTTGGCGAATAAAAACACTTATTCAAATCTAAACTAAACCCACTACTTAGCGATAAAGTATAAACTCCAATCTTGGTGACAGGTAAAGCTTTCCTATTACCCATGATAAAGTTTATTCTTCCTTGCTCCACATTCTCACTTCTTCTTAGTCCCTGCAAGTCACAACAAATATGAATACCACAACCGGTATCAAGGACCCAAGATTTACAATGGGGTGAGTTATTAGAAATGATAGTGTAAATACCTGCATGGTTGGGTTTAACTTTCCCATCTTTCACATCTTGCGGGTATTTTGGGCGGTTCCGCTTCCAATGTGATTTTTCATGGCAATAGAAGCATTCAGCCTCTTTTGGGTCAGAAGAAGGAGTGACGAAATCTTTCTTGGTTCCAATTGAAGAAGAGCCATCAAGGGTCCTAGCCTTGGTACCCTTAGAAGAGCTCTTTCTCTTCTTCCCTCGACTTTTCCCGATTGCCAAAACCGGAGTAGAGTTTGGAGTAGGAGTGTTAACAACCGACTTCCCCTTAAGACCTGTTTCTGCGGTCTTGAGAAGTCCCTGAAGTTTGCTGAGTTTGACTTCTTCCTTATTCATGTGATATGTCATGCGGAATTGATCATAGCACGATGGTAAGGAGCGCAAAATGATATCTATTGCAAGCTCCTCAGGGAAGTTCACATTAAGCTTCAGCAATCGATCCCCATACCTTCGCATTTTCTACATGTGGCTCGTGACGGATTCCTCGTCCTTCATCATGGTTGTTATCATGGAGCCGATGATTTCATACCTCTCTTGTCATGCACTTTGATGGTATCTTTCCATCAGATCTTGGTGCATTTCATAAGGGTAGAAATCCTCATAAGACTTTTGGAGTTCCGCTGTCATCGTGGCCATCATGATGCATGCCACTTTCGTAGCATCCCTTTCATGTGCCTGAAAGTCAGCGATCTCCTGAGGAGTTGCAGTGGTCTCATCAATCTCCTTAAGCTCCTTGTCAAGGACATATTCTTTGTCCTCATAGCGGGTAATCATCCTGATGTTTCTGATCCACTCATTGAAGTTGGATCCATCAAAAGTGACTTTCCCACACCAGTTCATAAGGGTAAAGGAGCCATTAGGGTTAGAGCCAGAAGCAGCATTGTTTGAAGACATCTAAAGGAAAAGGACAAGATTAGTTTAGATATTAAGAGAGTCCTTAATAAAACACCCAAATGTAATATTAAGGCTAGGATCCAATCACAATATATTATAACTTAGAAGAGGTATGCCGTAATCCAAGCTATAACATATTTGAAAGGTAGGTGAATGACGATTCACCAATTTCCACCACAAAAACCGAAATATTAAATATTAGGTTTTTGATTGGTTCTTAGAAATTCCTAGATTCTTTGAGATTCAATGAACTTTTCAAAGGCATGTTTCAATCTCGAGTGTGGCCTCCAAGTTTTGTGACTGGGATACCGAGGATCACAAAATGAGGTGTGAAGTAACCATGCAAATCACTTGGTACCCTTAAAGTTTATCACTCAATCGATGTGCCGGTAAACCACACACGCTCCACCGATACTATAATAAACCTTAAGTCACCCTTTACCTACCTTGTTAAGTCCAAGTTAGTGTGCCGGTTAACCACACACGCTCCACCAACGACTTAAACAAAGTGTAAAGTGTAATTTCATGGATTAGCACCTTATTCACATTTTTCCTAAAGTAACTAAGATTGGGAATTTAATAAACATTTAGTTACTTTATAATATTCATCATACTTTTAATGAGAATTTATAAGTCCTTGTCTTACCCGTTCGGCTAACGACCCTCCACCGGTCAAGCAAGCGGTGGGTGAGAGTGGACACCCATTAAGTTGCCATTTTATAGGCAACAACCTTATACCCACCTTATAGACCGGCTTTGTGAATGAGGCGTACTAGCGGTAAGATGACTTTGTTCTTATACATATATATATATATATATATATATATATATATATAGATATATATATATATATATATATATATATATATATATATATATATATAATTATTAAATCATAATAATATAAGTATAAGGGTTGAATTTTAACTTTTAAAATTCTAAGGGTTGGAACTAAAGTTTTTAACATGACTTTACTTGTTCCAAAACTTGAGGGCAAGTTTTGTAAACTTTCAAAACTTTTCATTTCTTGTAACTTATGAGTTTATTAGAGTAATAAAATGAAGACTCTTCATTTTTCTAACTCTTGTGTTCTTTTAATGGTTTTTAACTCAAGTGACTTTTGGTTTTCCATAACTTGAGGACAAGTTATGGACTCCATTAAAACACATTATGATCAAGAATTAAACTACCATATAGGTTACAAATAATTCCTAAGATCATCTAAACATCATAAGATCAAGAACATGAACATGAACACTTTCATGAATCAAAACTACACTTAAACTTTGTAATTTTGATAACTAGTTGTTGTAAATGGATTAGCAAAGACATTACACCATCTAAATCAAGTTTTCAAGTACCAAAACAGTTTAGGGTAATGTTTCTAGTCCATTTCCAGCAACTAAAGTCGAAAATCTGCACTCTATGGCTCCTACTCGCCGAGTGGATGAACCTACTCGGCGAGTAGGTTGAAGATACAAGTGAAGTCGGCGAGTCTCCCCATGGACTCGGCGAGTTCATCAAGCAGACAACAAGTTTTTCGACTTTTTTCAACTTTTAAGCACAAATAACAAACAAACAAGCCTAGGCTCTGATACCACTGATGGGTTTTGAGCATTCTAACACTTCCTAAGTGTACATGCAACCCTAACAACCTTGGATCTATGTTTGTCTAATTATCATGCAAAGTTGAATTCCAAGGTTATATTCCTATCTAGCATACATGGGGAACAATTTCTAACTTGAATGAAAGATAGAATAACTTACCTTGTTGTTGCTTATGTTCCTTGAAACCTTGTGAGCCTAGCACCCCAAGTGTGATGCCTCAAATACTTCACACAACACCAAATACTCTTGGAAAGACTCTGAGAGAATACACACTTCTTGAAATCGGCCTAGCCCTCTAGTTTCTTATGTGTAGCCGATTTTCTGGAGAATGGGATTCTTATATAGTGTTGACACATCTAGGGTTACACCATGTAAACCCTAATGTGTCATGACTCTTCATTTCCATGAACCATGGGTTTGTAACTCCCATGGAGCATCCATGGAGCATCCTATGGGTAGAAACCAACTTGATAATCCATGGAGCCTCTTAGCCCACTATACAAGATATGAATGATTTACATAATCAACCCATATATTTAATTAGTTATCTTTTGATCACTTAATTAATTCCAAATTAATTCTTTGATCAAACTAATCAAATAATATTATTAATATATTACAACTTATAATATATTAATAATCTCCAAGTGTTACTCCTCTCATTTAGTCTATCCAATTGCATGGTGCCATGCAACCCAAATGGACCATGCCGGGTCGGGTCAAGTGCTAACCAGAAATACTTATGGACTTAGACACCTTATCCAACACCTCCAACCCACTCTCTGCCATCACCTGCATAAGAAGTCTCTGCTACCTCTCCCTAACTAGCTCGTGAATACCATTACATATCACTAAGACTAGATAATTCTACGAATGAGGAGTCCTACCTTACAACGGGTGGACTCAGACAAGAGCTATGAAATAGGGCTAGACTTAACCTTCTGAAATTATTTAATCCTCGCAATATGTAACTTAATGCATTCTTTTACTAGTTAACTAAAGATAACTATGACTCCAAAAAGCACAAAGCACGTAGCATTCGGGCATTGAGTAACCTAAACCAAGCATATCCTAATCATGCTATCATATTTCTGACTAGTTAGTAAAATCATGCAGCTCAACAAGCACATACAATAGCCATATAAGGCATCTTCCTAGATCCTTAGCCCTAATCTAGCATGCAATTCTCATAATCATATAATAGGCATATAAGGAACCCTTCCTAGATCCTTAGCCCTAATCTAGCATGCAGTTCTCATAATCATGTCATATATCATAACAACATGTATGGGTATCTTGGGGAAAACTTACTTGAGCTCGGCCGATTGCAAGCATCACACACCTTGTTCTTTCTCAAAACTCTTTATTTTAATATTTTTTAGAAAAATTATTTTGTTGTAAAAATCTTTCAAACCCTCAATTTAAGTCCAGACACCCCCGAAGGTGTGTCCGAATCCCTCAAACCAAGGCTTTTATACCTTCTTGTAACATCCCAAAATCCAAGACCAAAAATTTCATTTTTAATTTAATAATTCCTAAAACAGATTATTAAAAACATCATTGAGTTATCCCATATCATAAAAACCCATAAGTCATATCTCTCAAAACAAATCATAATAATGTCAGAGTACAAATCCCAAGAACATCATAGTGCAAAAAATAGTGGTGTGATGCGATGCAGTCATGCCGACTCCTTTCCCTTCGAAGAAGAATTACCTAAACCAAAAATAAAAACCGTAATCACAAAGCTTAGTGACTTCCCCCATCATACCACATACCATATAATCACAAAATGCCTAGCTTATCTGGATGTTGGCCTCCTCTTCGGTCTCTTTCAACCGGTAACTGCCTAGGATATATGGGTGCTGGCCTCCCCTTCGGTCTCTTTCAACCGGTAATTGCCTAGCATATCTGGGTGATGGCCTCCCCTTCGGTCTCTTTCAACCGGTAACCGGGGACTATTTCACCCTTACCACTATGACATAATACCCTAGCATATACATATAAATCATATACTGCCTAGCATATCTGGGTGCTGGCCTCGCCTTCGGTCTCTTTTAACCGGTAACCGGGGACTATTTCACCCCTACCACTACCACATAATAACATAACAAACTAGCACATAAATCATAACAGATAGTAGCATACTAGAAAATTATTACAAAGATAATTATCTCAACTATAATCAGTACTAGTGGGTCGACATTGGTGCCTTCGACCCACTCCTACTGGATGGTAACTCACCTCGATAACTGTGAATAGCTTCACAAACTCCTGCTCTGAAATCAACCCCTCTCAGACTCCTATACATAAAAATTTCCTTTTAATTACCCTTTTCACACTCATACCCCCCTTAAGAGTCAACTTTGGTCAAAGTCAAAGTCAAAGTCAACATCCTGGTCAAAGTCAACATTCTGGTTGACTCAACTCGTCGAGTTAGTCCACCAGCTCGTCAAGTTCCATGAACCATAAGTCCCGAAATCGCGATCCAACTCTCGAGTTCTTTCATGAACTCGTCGAGTTCCTCCTTATAATAGAGTCGGGACTTTTCAATAGGGCCGACCCTGAGATTTTAGAGGCCCTGTGCAGTTTGGTAAAAATAGGCCCAAAATATGGTAAAAATGATCAAAACCGATGATATAATCCTGGTGCACCGGTCATATGCAACTGAGTCATATACTAAAGTCTGATAGAATTAAAGTCAATATACAAAATCCCTAGATTAAACATTTAATTGATCAACGGATTATAGTCCCATCATCATTTAACAAAATAGAGAAAAATTACGTTAGCAAGCAAGGTACTCAAGGATAACTTCAAGGTAAATAGAAGCATTGATTTCTTCTTATAGATTATCTTACTTTTGATTTGTGTGTGTATAATATTATTGTTCTTTTAAACAACAAGACTTTTTATTAACATAAGAATGCCATTAGGAAGTTGGCTTGATGTATCAATACAAAAATAAAAAATAAAAACAACACTGGCAACTAAACAAGCACTTACCCCGGGACCTAAAAACCCCAGGTTTTCAATTAGACAATGAAATAAAGCAGAAAGAACCACAACAATTCCTCACATAACCAACTACAGACTTAAAATGTAGACCTTCAACACATTACACAACCAAAATGCCGGCAAAAAAATATGAATAAACTTTTAGCAAATCAAAAAACTTTAGAATAGTGACACTAAAAGGACAATTAAATAATTATCCACCTCCGGTATGTATGGGATAATGAATGAAAGTGTACCTTTATTGGATTCCTTGTTGCTCTAGAACATGAAGTACTTTTTGTCTAAAAAAGATCCTCAATAAATAATTAAACAAAAACATCCTCTGATTAACGACAAAGATGAATGAACTGTATGAATCAACAAATCATTGTTGGATGTGAATCAATAAATTGTTGACACTAAAAAGTAGACAAGAACATTGTTGTTGGATGCCAATCGACAAATGGTTTGAAGAAAACACCTTTACCAAGGATGGCTATCGACAAATCATTGTTATCATTTATCTTTTTTCACGCGTATGATTGAGAAACAAATTGTCACTTCAAATTTCGGCTTGTTTGGGTGTTCCGTTTCCCAATTGATTAGCCTAAAACATTTGGGCGCTAAATGAATATAGCTGGTATTACATACGGATATAATTTTGGGCCCCTAACAGAGAATGGGCCTTGTTCATCAGCACACCCTGAACTCCCCTAGGGCCGGCCCTGCTTTTCAACACAACTTGTCGAGTTCCTCTTTGAACTCATCAAGTTCTTTAACCTTCAACACCCAAAAACCATGGGCAACTCGCTGAGTCATCTCCTAGACTCATCAAGTTTACTCAGTAAATAGAAAAGGTCGGGGACCACGATCCAACTCGTTGAGTTGGACGAACAACTCATCGAGTTTTCTTAGTCTAAATCCATTCAGTCAACTTCCAGTCGGGTTCAATGCTTCCAAACCATTGATCTGGTCCCCTAGGGCTAATATATCACGTAAAGTTCCTATCTTATCTTGCATGCATGGACTACTTTGCTTAAAAAGGGCAAAAGAATGGTCCATAAGTTGCATGGGACCTTCATGGCCATAAAGTTGACACCTTTATGCCATGAAGTCCCTAAAGACCCTAGATCTGAAGGGTTCTCCCAAATTAGACGTCCAAGTCCCAAAGACTAACATTCTTGGACCAAAACATGGAAAACTCACTTTAAAAATAGATCTAAACATTGAATGGTCAACATAGGAGCTTTATACCTCCAATGAACCGGAAATGGAGGTCAACTTCTGGATCTACTCTTCCTCTTCACTTCCTTGCTCCTTCTTCAAGTCTCTTCTTCTTCAAAACCGCAAGAATGCACCAAAAATGGGTCAAAACTCTCGAAAACGTATTAGGGTTTCGTGGCTATGGTTTGGGATAATGGAGGCTGCAGTTGAGGCCAACCTTTGGAGGTTAAGGTGTTTAAATCGGGTGCTAAACCTTGAAAATTAGGGTTTCATTATGGTAGCCCTACTCGTCGAGTTGAGTCCCTTAACTCGTCGAGCAGACTTAAAGTTCCGCGTCCAAAATCCATTCATACTCGACGAGTTTGGGTCCTCCAACTCGTCGAGTTCCTGAATAAAAATGAATAAATCTTATTTAAGATACATACCAGGAACCAGACATTACATGTATCTCCTCACCCTAAATCTAAATGAAAAAAATTGCATAAATGGTCCCTGTGGTTAGCTGAAAATCGCCACTTTGGTCCAAAAAGGTTTGGACTAGCAACAGAGGTCCAAACTTTTCATTTTGTTGCGAGTTTGGTCTAGTTTTCTATAAACTTTTTCATAATGACTATTTTCCCTTTTATTCTTTTTCATTTTTTTTATTATTTGAATACTTTTTTTGGTTAAAAGAAATAAAATAAATATTTTGCATTTTCTATTATATTTTTATAATTTTTTATAACAAAATAAAATAAAAATAAAAATAAAATCTCTATCTCTCTTTCTCCTCCCCAAATTTTTTCCCATCGATCTTATCTTCTTCCTCCCACTCTTGTTTTCGATACGATTCCATACAACCAAACTCCCACCATTGTAACCTTCTTGATATAAAACTCCACCCAATAACCTTCATTCTCATTTTCGCCAACCCGTCGCCTTCTCTTCCATTGTTGTGAACTACCATTGACGAAACCCTAACTGTCGTTCATCCGTTCCGAAAAGAGAGGAGGGAGGTGGGATGAGAGGAGATGAAATCAATTTTTGAAATCACTTTGAATGGTGCACCAGATCTAGAATGTTATTGTAGGCGTCATCTTCAATACATATGGTTTCAAAGAGTTTGACTTTGATGATCTTCTTCCCCAACCCATACCTAAGTGTGTGTGTGTGTGTATGTGTGTGTCCATTTCGTGATCTGACTCTGTCATCGTCGACTTACAAAATATCTAAAGTCAACGATCATCCGACCGCCTCCATTAATTTCATTTGCGTCTCCTTCTTCAAACTCGATTGTAGGTTTGACCCTTATTCCTTTTCTTTTTTTTTTGTTCGATTGTAGGTGACACTTCT
Organism: Lactuca serriola; assembly: GCF_051521515.1. Lineage (NCBI taxonomy): Eukaryota > Viridiplantae > Streptophyta > Magnoliopsida > Asterales > Asteraceae > Lactuca > Lactuca serriola. The sequence goes on along the minus strand of NC_136414.1, from coordinate 118,301,928 downwards.
CCGTTCAATGAGAGTTCCTCATTCTTCAACCTTCTTTCTTAATATTTTTTAAGATGCAATTTGATCAAAAGATAAATGGAAGAACAAGGTATATGGGAATGATGGGTTCTCAATGGTGGTGATTTTTCATGGTAGGTTGAAGATGAATATGATGATGATTGTCTGAAGGCTTGATTTTTCTTGGCAAAATGGGTGATTATTGGTGGTTTGGCAGTGTTTATGGTGGTAACCGAAAGATCTGGAGAAGGGAGGGGATTACCGAACTTTCGTCATGTTCTTAAAGGTAGATTTGTGTTTGTGTGTTTGGATGTGAAACGAGAGAGAGAGAGAGAGAGAGAGAGAGAGAGAGAGAGAGAGAGAGAGAGAGAGAGAGAGTGAGAGAGTGAGAGAGAGAGAGAGATTTCATTTTTATTTTTTTATTTTGTTATAAAAAATTATAAAAATAAAATAGAAAATGCAAATTTTATTTTTTGTATTTTTCTTTTAATCAAAAAATTATTCAAATAATAAAAAAACTGAAAAAGAAAAAACAATAAGGGCAATATAGTCGTTATGAAAAAGTTTATTGAAAACTGGACCAAACTCTCAACAAAATGAGAAGTTTTGACCTCTGGTGCTAGTCCAAATCTTTTTGGAACAAAGTGGCAATTTTCAGCTAACCACATGGACCATTTGTGTAGTTTTGTCAATCTAAAACCATCTTTAAGAAATTTAAGCTGGGTCTCACCAGTCACCATCCCATCTCTCATCATCTTCAACTTCTATTTCTTTTACATTTTTAGGAGATACATATATGTGGGGTTTATTATTTTTTTTAAATATATTAAAAATAAATACATATATAAGAAAATTAATTAAAAAATAAATTAAAAGGCACAATAGTCTTTTGAGGTATGACAAGGACCAAACACACAACAAAAATAAATAGTAGGGATCATTCGAGTTAGAAAATAAGTTAGGGACCAAGCACACAAATAACCCAAACTACAGGGACCATTCGCGTAATTTACTTTTACCTTGTCAGTTTGTTCACATCTAGGTAACTATCTTTTTTGTACACATCCAGGTAACAAACGTTTTGAAAGTGTTCACATATGACCATTATGACCGGATGTAACTTGCTATAGCCGGTCATAATGGTCATATGTGAATACTTCCAAAAAGTTCTTTACCTAGATATATACAAAAAAAGATAGTTACCCATATGTGAACAAATTGAAAAGTTAATTACCTTAATAAGTCTATTTCCGCACATTTTAATTGTGATGTTGTACCATCTGTGTCTTAACAAGGGTTATATTAACCCGTTTAAGTAAACAAGTTGGGTTCGATTGAAAACTTCAACCCAATTAATAAATGGGTTGAACCCGAACGCAACCCAGGTCGGCCCATTGTCAGCACTACCCTCCCCCTTTTGATTTTTTCATTATAATAGTCAATAGTCCAAAAAAATTTATGCATAGTAGGCTTAAATATTTAAAACTTGGGTTTTGCCCCGTGTGCTCTCCAATAGCTCAAACAAGAAGAGCAAAAAGGTCAAACAAGAATAGAAAAAGTTAAATGAATCGTCAACAATCATCCCTAATTCACCCACGTTAATCATCCCACTCATGTTCTAACCCTCACCAAGTCGTTGAGTCATTGTCTCTATTTCTCACTTCTTAGTTCTCTCTATTTCTCTCTTCTCTCTTTTTGTGTTCAGTGTTATGTGTTGATTTCAGACAAGTCCCATGACTTTTATGTTCATAAATCATAATGATTTCAAATTGTTAGATAAACTGTTTATTATTAGATAAATTTTGCATAGTTTAGGGGCATTGTTAGATAAATTTTTGCAAAATATTGCTCATGATAGATGAATATTATAGAATTTAGTTTAGGAGCATTGTTATGTTGGATAAACTAGTTGTAAGACTTATGTATTACATGAGTTTATTAAAAAAAATAAACATAATGATCTAAAAATTTAGAAAATTTAACTTATAAGAAAAGAAGTAAAATATTAATTATTATAATTGAAGTGCTTATCGGAATATTCTTATCGGGCACTAGAACGAAACCCGTTCTTACCACAATTTATCTTTTAAATTTAAAGTAATAATATAAATAAGTAAACAACTAAAATAATTAGATTCAAGTTAGAAATTTAGAAATTATAAGGAAAGTTGTATTCTTGACTTGGATATATAGTTACTATTATATTTATTATATTTAAGTATTATATGGAATGAAATTTAAAAAAATTGAAAAAACCACAAAATGACACATATCCCTATTACAAAAAACGAATAGTTTTAATCTTCTTTTGCCAAATGTCACTTTAATACAATTCCTCACTAATATTGTGCCATGTGTCATGTAGATATATTAGGCAAATCATTTCAAAATTCAAATTTAAAATTTCTAATTATATATTAAATTTTAAGTTGTAATAACTTTTAAATTTGATATATCTCTTAATTAATAATTTATTTAAAATGATTTATTTAAAATAATTATAATTTTTTTTATGAAAGTTTAATTAATTTTATAACGCGTCGTTTCCCACGGGTTATAAACTAGTACTCTAATAAATGAAGATTTTTTTTTGCCACATGTCATACTCTCATTCAATTTGCCAAATGTCATTTTATGGTTATTTTAAATTAATTTTTTTCCGCATGTCATTTTATTAGTTTTTATATTTGATCAAATTCCACATAATATTTTAATATAATAATTACAATAAATGTAGTAATAAATGGATATCAATTTCATTAGTAAACTTACCTTTTAATCTCAAAAAATTAAATCTCATTAGTTTCTTTTGTTTATTTATTTAAATTATTTGTTTAAATTTAGAAGATAAAAACATTTCAATTATAATAATCTACTATTTTTTTTTTATAAATTCAAAGTTCTCATATACATTAACCTTTATATTTGAATTTTTTTAAATAACCCATGTAATAAATACATGGGTCTCATAACTAGTGGTTATAAATTAATCTAAATTTACCATAAAATGAAATTTAAAATAACCTGTAGGTGAGGCTCATATAGTTATAATAGTGTGCGTGAGACCTGGTGGAATAGGTTGGAGTGTGGTTTTGGATCACGTTTAGAGTTGGATGACTCTGTGTTCAATGATTGGTATTCATGTGATGTATAGGCTAGGGTAGCCTTTATTAGTTAGACTCTCAGTAGGAGCCGGGTGGTTGGACCAGGGTGAGAATTTCAGTCTCAACGGTGAATTGGGGATTTTATATCTCAGTTTAGTGGAAGGTCGTCGTGGAATTAGAATATTTCGGACAAAATGCAAGTGTAAATCTTTGTTTTTCAGGATATGAGATTGTATCGGGTTGGCAAATAGACGAGACTCAAATTGGGAGTCGTCTTTGTATATATACGAGATCTTTTCATCAGCAATTTATGGTTAAGGAATCTGTCTGCCAAAGGTATCAGTTGCAGTAAGAGGTCCTAGTGATTATGTTTCGGGATGGTCCTACCTGTGTGGAGGTCAGGCAAAGGTTTGGGGTTTAGAAATTATAACAGTTAGGTGATGGTTTGTCTGCTAAGGGATCAGTGATTTGATCACCATTAGGAGTGTGAGTACTAATAAGGTTGAGTTTTAATGGTAGCTTGGGAGGCTCGTTAAGGGTATGAGTCAACCTTTCTGGTGATTCGGGGAGTCAAGAGGTATTAGTCAGAGTGCCTTGTTGCCAAGAGGGTGGTAACGAGTGATTTTGAGGGTAAAATCTAATTTAAGTGGTGTAACATCCCAAAAACAAGATCAAAATTTTCAATTTTCAATAAACACAAAAGTTACAATCGTCACATATTTCCAAAACCATTCAATAATAATGGTGTCAAATCATCAAAGTAAAATGTCAAAATGCGGAAAACCAGTGAGGAGTGAATGTTGCGTCATCAAGTCAGACGCTTCCCCTTAGTACCGGAAGTACTTGAAACCACAATATAAACTGTAAGCAAAAGCTTAGTGAGTTTCCCTTTCATACCACGTACTAAAAAGTAAATATGTAAGTGCCATGGGCTACCCTCATGGTCTTTATTCATAATGTCGAATACTGATTCTGATCTTACCTATAAGTGTAATGGACTACCCCCATGAAGAACCTGATCTTACATATAAGTGGCATGTACTAGTGGGTTGGCATTGATGCATTTGAGTCACGGGTACAATAAGGAAAACTCACCTAAACGAAGAACCCTGAAACACTGAGATGCACTTCCCTTTCTGCACCGCTAGCTCCCGCAAGTCCACTAATCACCAACCCAGGTAGAATCTTAATCAACAGTCCAAAACCCTCACCTTTGACCCAAAGTCAAACCGGTCACAAAAATGAACGATCAAACTTAGTCAAGGTCAACCCCACGTCATGGCCCTCCTTAGTCAATATGCTGGGTATTGCCACATCATGGCCCTCCATGGCCACGTGGTGGCCAAATCAGAACAAGACAGTCGCAATTTTTGACTTTGCAACGCCGTGGCCACTGGAAAATGATCGTTTTTCTTATTAAGAGCTTATTCCTTTTAGATCTAAGCTCATACTTTCAAATTTACTTATCCACACTGAGTTAATGGATAAAGTTTCCAACTTTATCCATTAGGACCTCACCATAAGAGAAGATCTTAAACCCTAAGTCCATTAAGTCTTTAATATGACCAAAACTCAAACATGGGGATAAGAGCACTCAAGCTAAGACCTTTTTCTTACTAGCTCAGAAGCTCGTGACCAAATAAGCACCACATCAAGCTCTGGAGTTACTCTGTAACATCCCAAAATTAAAGACCAAAAATTTCATTTTTGACTTAACGATTCATAAAACAATTTATAGAAAACAACATCAAGTTATCTTATTTCATAAAAACCATAGATCATATGTCTCAAAAGCACGTCATCAGATAGTGATAATGTCAGAGTACAAATCCCAAGACTCTCATATGTGGAAAATCGTGTGTGTGATGCGCTACTACCATTCCGACTCCTTTCCCTCGAAGAAGAAGGGCCTGAAACAAAAACTAAAAACCGTCAGCACAAATCTTAGTGAGTTCCCCCATCATACCACATACCATACAACATACATACCGTCTAACATATTCGGGTACTAGACTACCCCTTCGGTCTCTTTTAACTGGTAACTGTCTACCATGTCAGGATGTTGGCCTACCCCTTCGGTCATGTTGACCGGTACCTGGCCTATCATATTAGGGTGCTGGCCTACCCCTTTGGTCCTTTCAATCGGGACCTCGCCAAACATATCAGGGTGCTGGCCTACCCCTTCGGTCCTTTCGACCGATATCGGGGACTATTTCACCCCTACTCTACCACATAGCTTCCTAGTGCATAAACATATAAATCATGTACTGCCTAGCTTATCCGGGTGCTGGCACACCCCTTTGGCCCTATCGACCGGTACTGGGGTCTATCCTACCCCTACCACTATCACATATCATCATAGCATGCTAGCACATAAGGCATAACAGATAGTGACATACCAAATAATTATCACAGAGACAATCATCTCTACTATAACTTTTACTATTGGGCCGACATTGGTGCCTTCGACCCACTTCTACTAGACGGTAACTTACCTCAATGTCGTGTAGCAGCTGAACTGTCCTCGATGCTGGGATCAACTCCTCTCGAACTCCTACACATAACAAACTCCTTTATTTACCCTTTCATACTCATAATCCCTTTAAGAGTCTACTATGTTTAATGGTCAAAGTCAAAGTCAAAGTCAACATCCTGGTCAAAGTCAACAGCTTGGTTGACTCAACTCACCAAGTTGGTCCATCTATTCGTCGAGTTCCATAATCCATAAAACCTTGAAATCTCGATCCTACTCATCGAGTTCTTTCATGAACTCGTCGAATTCCATGATTCATAAAACTCTGGAAACCTCGATCATACTCGTCGAGTTCTTCGTCATAACATAGCCAAGACATTTTACTCACAACTCACCGAGTTCCTCCTTGAATTCGTCGAGTTCTCCTTTATACAGAGTCGGGACATTTCACTCACAACTCACCGAGTTCCTCCTTGAACTCGTCAAGTTCCTCAATCTTCATAATCCAAAACCATGGCAAAATTGCTGAGTCATCTCCTAGACTCAACGAGTTTACTCAGTAACAGAAAAGGTCAGGGGACTTCGACCCAAGTCACCGAGTCGTATGAACAACTCGTCGTGTCCCCCATAGACTATATCCATTAAGTCACTTTCTGTTTGGCTTAATGCATCCAAATCATAGATCTGGTTCCCTAGGGTCGACATATCACGTAAAGTTTCTAACTTTACGTCCATGCATGGGTTATTTAGCTCAAAAAGCCCTAAAAAGCGGTGCACAAGTTGCATGGGACTCCCATAGCCATAAAGTTGGAACCTTTATTCAATGGAGTCCCTCAAAGGCTCCAGATCTAAAGCCAGGACTCCAAAACATGCTTGCATCCATGAATAGTTCCAAAATAGGCTCCTTAAAGCCCTAAACTACTCCATGAAGAGATCTAGTGAATGAATAGTCAAGGTATAGACTTTATACCTCAATAAGGCTGCTTTTGACAATGAAATCTTTGGATCCAAGGCTTCTTCCTTCAACCAAGCACTTGTAGCTTCCACTCCTTCAAAGAAATACCAAACAATCACTATCTTTTCACTCACAAACACTCAAAAGGCCCAAGATCACAAATTAGGGTTTTGGTGGATTGAGGGAGGCAATGAGGGAGGCACAATGAAGTGTTAATGTGTTTAAATAGGGTGCAAACCCTGAAAATTAGGGTTTCACTCTGGCAATCCTATTCATCGAGTTTAGGCTTCTCGACTTGTTGAGTAGACATCAAGTCCCGCGTCCAAAAATTCATTTATACTCGACGAGTTTGGGGCCTCCAACTCGTCGGGTCCCTTTGCTAAAATGAATGATTTAATTTAAAATACATACCAGGATCCGGGCGTTACAAATCTCTCCCACTTATTTTAGACTTCGTCCTCGAGGTCTGTTGCGTCTGAGAAAAGCTCGTGGTAGTGCTCCATCATCTCGTCCTCCGGCTCCTAGGTCCATTCTGAGCCCTTGCAGTGCTGCCATTGTGTAACAACCTAATTTTTTTTAAAAGAATTTTTCATTTTGAATTTAATCAAACATGTTTACATAAACCATGAAATCCCAAAACAAATGTTTTCAATCGACAATCTTTACAACTTTATTTAAAACATCAGCGTGTCCCATAAAACATTGATGAGAGAGTGCACGTCGCGTCGTCAAGCCTTACCGTTGCCCTTGGGCTTAGATGTACCTAAAACAAATCCACAAACTGTAAGCTAATGCTTAGTGAGTTTCCCCCAGAGCATACCCACACACAAAACACATATAACATATCATACTAGGTATAACAGCTACACATATCACATAATCCGTGAAAACAACATATAGGGATGCCGTGGGCTCGTCCCGAGGATCTTACTCCAGGATGCCATGGGCTCCCCACATGGTCTTACACCTAAGTGCCATGGGCTCTCCCATGGTCTTTGATAGGAGATCCATTGGCTCTCCACATGGTCTTACATCCAAGTGTCATGGGCTCTCCCATGGTCTTCTGTACAAACATTCTACATATACCACTAACATACTCCCTAACTTATGCCAACTAACATGTCACATAACACAATTTCAGCTAGAATACTACACAACATAAAATGGGCCGACCTTGGTGCCTTAGACCCACTAGTATGGTGAGAAGACTCACCTTTGGAATGCCGAAATGGTAAGCTGAAGTTAAATATGTCCCACGCTGCCTCTTCTTAACTGCTTATAACCATTCAGTGATTAACTTATCACCAACCCATAATTACCCTCAGAGTCAACCCTGGTCAAGGTCAACAGTCCATGTTTACCTTAACTCGTCGAGTACAACCAGCTACTCGTCGAGTTCCTTGAATAACTCGTCAACTCGCCGAGTCACTCGAATGACTCGTCGAGTTCCATAATGTTTGCGGCAGTGAACCCTCAGTCGCAAACTCCTGACCGCAAACCCATCCAATCGAAAACCCCTTGGCCGAATCGTCGAGTTGATTGGGGAAGTCGCCGAGGTACCTAGAAGGATAAAGTTGTAACACCCGTGTTTCTGGTCTAGGCATTAATGTTAATGTAATAGTCTAGGTTAACCTTTGCAACTCATTTTTAAATAATAAGAATGTATTATTTGAGTATTATGTGTTTTATTCTTAATTGTGTGGTTTAAATGAATTAAGAATAAAAATAAGCATAATAATAAAATATTAGATAATCCCAATATCTATGAAGGAAGTTGTAGTGGTCGTTAAAAGGATTCCAAAAATATAAAGAATGTCGAAATCCGAGTTATAACGAAGAAGTTATGACCTGATGAAGTTTCGCGACAGAACCGGTACGACATTACGCGATATAAATATTGAATTTATGATAGAGTGATATTTAGCCTTAATGATCTAAATGAAAGTCGTAGAATATGTTAAACTGAGAGAGTGTATAAGAAGAACATCTAAATCTGACTTCGTATGAGGAAGTTATGATTTTTCTAAGTTTCGACTTAACGGTATGCATCCCAAAGTTCGAATTTGAGATCGAGTGAGTTTTAGCCGAAACAATCTAAACGAGAATAGAAGATCTCGTCAATAGTAGTCCAATGGTAAAAAGACAGACAAAAACGGACGTCAGATGAAGGAGTTATGAATTTCTAACGAATTTTTCCTGTCCCGGCCTACTAAAAATAATATAATAAAAGTTAAATTCAAAATTAGCCAACGAAGTCTAAAGGAGAGTTGTAGAGCATAATATCACCTATGCGTGGATATAAAGAATGTTGAAAATGGAGCTCGATTGCAAAAGATATGAATTTCTAAAGTTCGGGGCACGAACTTCCACCTATGTCAGAGCTCATGACGTGAGCAGGTGATGGACGTCTTCCAGGGCAAGTGGCCATGATGAACACAGTGACCTCTTCGAGCTCACAACATGAGCATGGATTTTCAGCTTCCTATAAATAGAAAGCGAGGCCAACCATTTAGGGTTGTTAATCTCTTCTCTCTCATTCCATATTACCTCGATTTACGTGCAAGTTATACCCCCGAAGTCCCAGTATCATCCCGAGACTCAAAGCGAGTCTCGAAGCACCGAAGATCCCGAGAAGAAAAGAGTTTCGAGCCGAAGCTCTGCCCGCGAGAAGTCCGGTGTGTGAAGAGATCACAGTTTCACCGAAGAATACTGCTTTTAGAGCCGTAGTGCTGTCCGAGCATTGTCTTATCAAGTGAGTGCATAGTCCCTTTCATATACACGATTATAATACAAGTATTGATGAATGTATTAGATATATGATATGAGTAAGTGTGCAGTCATTTTCTGATAATACACATATATGAATTATACTTTATGGAATACGTGTTATGTGTATATGTATCATATGTTATTTGGAATGAGTATTGAATTAACATGCTATACAGGTTTTAAGCTATGTATAAAATATATATATTTTATCTACTAATATGTTGGGCAGAACATGGATAGATAGTTGGTGTGTGATGAAATAAAAAATGATGAGAGGACTCGATGTTATTACTAAATCTAGTCGTCTAGCGGAGTATGGATGACAACCACAAACTCTTTCTAGACTGTCCATTGGAACGCTGGCAGGTTCATAACCTGTAGGTGTTGTGGAAGATGCGTTCACCGGTGTACTCTATCCCCCTCATGGTTGCCTTTAGGACATCTATTGTTAAGGAAACCCCTTTGCTACAGTAATGTCCATCCTGATGGAAAATCCTAAATTAGGTCCCTGGTAATAGATGTTGTTTTAGGGATGTAAAGTGAGGATAACGGGAATGAGTAATCGGGTTATTGTTGGTTGGTGAAATTAAATATAATTATTTATTGTGGGTTGAAAACCCTATATGCTCACCAGGCTCCCAAGCCTGACCCACTCAGTTTTATTTGTATTATAGGTAATGGCACAAGAGCATAAGATGGATGAATCATTAAGTTATTTTGTTTATAGGCCAGTAGTTGTATATAACTGTTGTAAGGCTTATAATGTGCCGTTTATGCTTTTGATCTATATCGGAACATGACATCTCGAGTTTTTTATATATGAAAATACATTTCTTTAAGGAATGCTTTGATAAATTTTATTTATCGTATTTTGTTTTGGGAACAAATTCCGCAACTCTTTTAAAGTAAATGATTACTCTGAAAATTATTTTAAAAGCATAAGTCAAATAGGTCTTTTCTGGCCGTGATTTTGGGGATGTCACAGTTGGTATTAGGGCATTAGTTTAAGCGAACTAGGAATTTGTAGGATTTCTAGACTTATACTTAGAACGCTAAGTGAAGATTGTGAGATAAGTGTCTGTTATATTTTAGACACGAGCACTAGTTTATTTTAGGAAAGATGCCTAAAATGCTTTTATGTGCTAAATGTTATATGGTTGCCATATATGATATTATTTGTTCAGATCTACGGTTTGTTGCCAACCGAATCTGGAGACCTTATGTGTTTAGGATTCTAAGTGTATGATTACGGTATTGGAACTCGCATGTAAACATTTTGGAGTGATAAGGACAATTTAATTATCTATCGTGAATGGGGATCAAATTTCACCTTATTCGGTGTATAGATCAATATGGTAAGAACCAGAAGTGGCGTTGGAAACGCATATGAAAACAGGAATCAACCACCTATGATTGAGCGAGTACCTTTGTAGCAGCAGTACCTGAGCCAATGACAATGGCTGGGGTATAAGCAATGATCCAAATGATGTTAGATCATCAAATGGAAGAAAATAGTCGTCTGCTTCAGCAGAATCGCGAAGAACCTTCAATGTCGATTGAAAAGCCCGAATTAAATGAAGGGCATTCGGAAGGATGAAACTTCAGTGGGACTGTTGGTCAAGACAACCCAACGATTTTTAGGCAAATCAACCAGGATGGAGGAAATGATGGGCGTAGGTGTAAGTACAAGGATTTTATGGCACCCAAGCCACCATTTCTATCCGGAAGCCCGATGTCGATAGAACTTATAAACTGGATCTCCGAAATGGAGACAATGTTTGAGAGTTGCGAATGCAACAACAGACAGAAGACCGCTCTTGCGACCCCTCTGTTAAAATCTGGCGTGTTGATTTGCTGGAAGCTGTTAGTTGACTCTATGCCCAAGGGAGAAGTGAGCAAAATGTATTGGGAAGACTTTGTGGTGCAACTCAAATTGCAATACTACTCCGAGCAGGACCTTCTGGAAATCAATAATGAATTTCAGAATTTGAAGAAGGGAAAAATGAGCATTACTGAATACGCTGCTAGTTTCACAGAAAAGATGAAGCTTATTCCATATTTAGTTCCAACTGAACTCTCTAAGGTTAACAAGTTTGCCCTCATATTATCAGCGGACTATGGTCCAATGGTTAAGCAAGCAACCACATTGAAAGCCACCATTTGGGCTGCTAGAAATGTTGAGACCCAGATCAAGGAAAAGGGTCTGGAGAGGTCAGAGGTTCGTGAGAAGAGGAAGTTTGACGGACCCTCAGGGTCCAGCAAAAAGGGTAAATTCTCGAAGTCTAGTTCGATAGGAGGTGGAGGAGGCGAAGCAAAATGATGCGACAAATGCAAGAAGAAGCATCATGGGAAATGTGGTGGGGAAGCCACATGCTTCAAATGTGGAATGCCTGGGTAATATGCCAACGAATGCACCCTTACGAAGAAAGTCTGCTATGGGTGTGGTGAGGAAGGGCACATCTTGAGGGAATGTCCGAAAAAGAAGGAGGAAGCAAAGCCCAACATTCCACCAAAGCCGAAGGCGAGAGCCATCCAGATGACACTGGAAGCTGCTAAAGATGAAGTTGATGTCGCTTCATGTACCTTTCTCATAAACGAATTATCTGCCCAAATTTTATTTGATTCTGGAGCCGACTACTCCTTTATTTCGCACGAATTTGGTAGAAAACTAGCTTTGCCCGTTGATAGACTAGATAATGCTTTATTAATCGAAGTTGCTAGTGGCAAGTTTGTACCAGTTAGCCATCGTATGAAAACATCTTAATTGATTTGAATGGGAATAAGTTCCATGAGGAATTATTGCCTATTGAGTTAAATGGTTCGACATCGTGCTGGGAATTGATTGGCTTAGTGCCAATGATGCCGAAATACTGTGCAAGAAGAAGATTGTAAAAGTAAACCCTCCAGGGAAAGAGTCATTTATGGTGTATAGGGACAAACGCAGAGTAAATTATGGGATCATTTCTCTAATGAAATCCAGAAAGTGTTTGGCCAAAGGATGTACATCATATTTGGCATTTGTGATCGATGCTAAGAAGGAGAAAAAGGATATGCAGAGCATTCATGTCATGTGTGATTATCTGGAAGTATTTCCCGAAGATCTTCCCGGATTATCGCCTGATAGACAAGTGGAGTTCAAAATAGACTTGTTACCAGGGACGACGCCAATAGCAAAAGAACCTTACAGACTAACACCGACGGAGATGAAGGAGCTGATGGTACAACTTTAGGAGTTATTGGACAAAGGTTTCATTAGACCTAGTTCATCGCCATGGGGAGCTCCGGTGTTATTCGTAAAGAAAAAGGACGGGAGTATGAGGATGTGCATCGATTACAGAGATCTGAACAAGGCAACAATAAATAATAGATATCCGTTGTCAAGGATTGATGACCTGTTTGATCAACTACAAGGTTCAAGTTATTTTTCAAAGATTGACCTAAGGTCAGGATATCATCAGCTGAAAGTGAGGGAGCAGGATATCGAGAAGATTGCATACAGAACACGAAATGGACACTACGAGTTTTTGTTATGTCGTTTGGACTAACCAATGCTCCAACAACATTCATGGATTTAATGCACAAGGTTTATAAACTGTTCCTTGATAAATCTGTGATAGTGTTCATAGAGCACATTCTGATTTACTCAAAAGGCCAAGAGGAGCATGGCAGACACTTGCGAGAAGTGTTGGAAGTCTTAAAGAAGGAGAAGCTGTATGCCAAGTTCTCCAAATTTGGTTTTTGGATTCGAGAAGTTCAGTTCTTGGATTACGTGGTCAACCAAGAATGGATAATGGTTGATCCAGCGAAGATTGAAGCGGTGATGAAGTGAGAATAACCGAAAAGTCCCACGGAGATCCGAAGCTTTATGGGATTAGCCGGATATTACCGAAGGTTTATCCAATGCTTTTCTTCAGTCGCTACTCCTTTAACAAATTTGACTCACAAAGGAGCTACTTATACATGGAGTGATAAGCACAAAGAAGCATTCGAGTTGCTAAAGAAGAAGCTATGTGAGGCACCGATTCTTTCTCTACCCGATGGAGTTGAAGACTTCGCTGTCTATAGCGATGCGTATGGTGTTGGGTTGGGTTGTGTTTTGACCCAAAGAGAAAAGGTGATAGCATATGCGTCTCGACAGCTGAAAGAGCTTGAAAAGAACTACCCCACTCATGATCTGGAGTTGGCAGCGGTAGTTTTCGCTCTATGGATATGGAGGCATTACCTCTATGGCACGAAGTGAAAACTTTTCACTGATCATAAGAGTCTACAATATTTCTTTAGTCAGAAAGAATTGAATATGAGGCAATGACGTTGGCTAGAGTTACTCAAGGACTACGACTGTGAGATACTTTACCACCCCGGTAAAGCAAATGTTGTCGCTGATGCTCTCAGTCGGAAAGTTAATCTTGAGAGAAATAGGCCAAGAGCGTTAAGAATAGAAGTTGTCTCAAAAATTGTGGAAAGTAAAAAGAAAGCTCAAGAGGAAGCTTGTGAAAAGAATGACCGGAAGGAGGAACGTTTGGGCAAAACGTTCGTGTTTGGTACAAACGGTCATGGACTGAAGGTATTCCAAGATTGAATTTGGGTGTCTAAGTCAGGAGGAGTAAGATATCTTCTGATGGAAGAAGCTCACAAAACCATGTACTCGATTCATCCCGGTAGCACTAAAATGTATAGGGACCTAAAACCCTACTACTGGTGGCCGATGAAGAAGCTTGATATGCAAAGTATGTGGTCGAGTGTGTGACATGTGCAGAGTTAAGGGACAACATCAGAAACCATATGGGAGTTTAGAACCTTTTCTTGTACCTATGGGTAAATGGGAAGACATGGCTATGGATTTTTTCACTAAACTGCCTAGAACAAAGAATACTCACGACATGATTTGGGTGGTCGTTGATCGCTTCACTAAGAGTGCGCACTTCATAATAGCCAACGAGAAATGGTCTATGGATAAGCTTACGAATTCTTACGTGAAGGAAATTGTGAGGCTTCACGGTGTTTAATTAATGATTGTATCAGATCGTGATAGCCTTTTCACCTCAAGGTTTTAGAAAAGTCTACAAGAGGAATTGGGTACCAAGTTGTGTTTGAGTACAACTTACCATCCACAGACTGATGGTCAGAGCGAACGGACAATACAAACGCTTGAAGATATGCTGAGTGCATGTACCCTGGAATTCCAAGGCAACTGGGATGAACATTTGCCTTTGGTATATTTTTCCAACAATAATAGTTTCCACTCGAGCATAAATATGGCACCTTATCAAGCTATGTATGGACAAAAATGTCGTATGCCGTCTTGTTAGCTTGAGGCTGGGGAAAAGAAGTTTATGGGACCCCAGATAGTCCATCAAACTGCTGAAAAGTTGAAAATAATTAGGGAGAGAATGTTAGCAGCTCAGGATCGTCAAAAGAGTTATGCTAACAACAAGCGAAGACCGATGACTTTTGAAGTTGGGGATTCGGTTTTACTTAAAGTCTCACCATTGAAAGGACTTATAAGATTTGGTAAAAGAGGAAAGTTAAGTCCAAGATTTATTGGACCGTTTAAAGTTCTTCAGAGGATTGCGAACCAAGCTTACAAGCTAGAACTACCCGTAGAACTGAATGGAATTCATAACACTTTCCATGTGTGTTATTTGAGGAAGTTCACGGGAGAAGCTCCTGACGTGATTCCACTTTCGAAATTAAGAATTGATGAAAATAAGAGATTAATTGAAGAACCAGAGGAAATCGTTGATCGTAAGACTAAGAAGTTGCGACGCAAGATGGTCGAATTAGTGCTTGTCCGATGGAAACATGCGAATGGGCCAAATCTCACTTGGGAAATGGAGAGTGACATGATGAGTCGTTATCCACATTTGTTTTTTAATGTGTGATTCCGGGGACGGAATCATCCTAAGGTGGAGAGAATTGTAACACCCGTGTTTCTGGGCTAGGGATTAATGTTGATGTAATAGTCTAGGTTAACCTTTGTAACTCATTTTGGAATAATAAGAATGTATTATTTGAGTATTATGTGTTTTATGCTTAATTATGTGTCTTAAATGAATTAAGAATAAAAATAAGCGTAATAATAAAATATTAAATAATCCCAATATCTATGAAGGAAGTTGTATTGGTCGTTACAAGGATTACAAAAATATAAAGAATGCCGAAATCCGAGTTATAACGAAGAAGTTATGACCTGTTGAAGTTTCGCAACAAAACCGGTACGACATTACGCGACGTAAATAGTGAATTTACAATAGAGCGATATTTAGCCTTAGTGATCCAAACGAAAGTCGTAGAATACATTAAACCGAGAGTGTGCATAAGAAGAATGTCTAAATCTGACTTCGTATGAGGAAGTTATGGTTTTTCTAAGTTTCGACTTAGTGGTATACAACCCGAAGTTCGAATTTGAGATCGAGTGAGTTTTAGCCGAAACAGTCTAAACGAGAATCGAAGATGTCGTCGTCAGTAGTCCAACGGTAAAAAGACAGACGAAAACGGACGTCAGATAAAGGAGTTATGAATTTCTAACGAAGTTTTCCTGTCCCGGCCTACTAAAAATAATGTAATAAAAGTGAAAGTCAAAATTTGCCGACGGAGTCTAAAGGAGAGTACTAGAGCATAATCTCACCTACGCGTGGATATAAAAAACATCGAAAACGGAGCTCAAAAGCGAAACATATTAATTTCTGAAGTTCAGGGCACGAACTTCCACCCGTGTCAGAGCTAACGACATGATCATAGTGTTCACGTCGTGAGCAAGTGATGGACATCTTCCAAGGAAAGTGGCCATGACGAACGCAGTGATATCTTCGAGCTCACGACGTGAGCATAAGTGGCTCACAACATAAGAATGGATTTTCAGCTTCCTATCAATAGAAAGCGAGGCTAGCCGTTTAGGGTTGCTAATCTTTTCTCTCTCTCTCACTCCATATTACCTCGATTTACGTGCAAGTTATACCCCCGAAGACCCAGTATCATCCCAAGACCCAAAGCGAGTCCTGAAGCGTCGAAGATCCCGAGAAGAAAAGAGTTTCGAGCCAAAGCTCTGCCCGCGAGAAGTCCGGTGTGTGAAGAGATCACAGTTTCACCAAAGAATACTGCTTTTAGAGCCGTAGTGCTGTCCGAGCATTGTCTTATCAAGTGAGTCCATAGTCCCTTTCATATACACGATTTTAATACAAGTATTGATGAATGTATTAGATATATGATATGAGTAAGTGTGAAGTCGTTTTCTGATAATACACATATATGAATTACTTTATGGAATACGTGTTATGTGTATATGTATCATCTGTTATTTGGAATGAGTATTGAATTAACATGCTATACAGGTTTTAAGCTATGTATAAAATATGTATATTTTATCTACTAATATGTTGGGCAGAACATGGGTAGATAGTTGGTGTGTGATGAAATAAAAAATGATGAGAGGCCTCGATGTTATTATTCAATCTAGTCGTCTAGCGGAGTATGGATGACGACCACAAACTCTTTCTAGATTGTCCATTGGAACACTGGCAGGTTCATGACCTGTAGGTGTTGTGAAAGATGTTTTCACCGGTGTACTCTATCCCCCTCATGGTTGCCTTTAGGACATCTATTGTTGAGGAAACCCCTTTGCAGTAATGTCCATCCCGATGGAAAATCCTAAATTAGGTCCCTGGTAATAGATGTTGTTTTAGGGATGTAAAGTGACGATAACGGGAATGGGTAATCGGGTTATTGTTGGTTGGTGAAATTAAATATAATTATTTATTGTGGGTTGAAAACCCTATATGCTCACCAGGCTCCCAAGCCTGACCCACTCAGTTTTATTTGTATTATAGGTAGTGGCGCAAGAGCATAAGATGGATGAATCATTAAGTTATTTTGTTTATAGGCCAGTAGTTGTATATAACTGTTGTAAGGCTTATAATGTGCCGTTTATGCTTTTGATCTATATCGGAACATGACATCTCGAGTTTTGTTATATATGAAAATACATTTCTTTAAGAAATGCTTTGCTAAATTTTATTTATCATATTTTTTTTGGGAATAAATTCTGTCACTCTTTTAAATCAAAGGATTACTCTGAAAATTATATTAAAAGCATAAATCAAATAGGTCTTTTATGGCCGTGATTTTGGGGATGTCACAAAAATTTCCAACTTTACCTTCTAGAATCGTTCCAAACGCTCTAAGGTCCTTAGTAAAGGTTGGAAAGCTCCAAAGATTTGCCATTTGATCCAAAACTCTAGGGATCTGAAATCCCTCCTTTCCAGAAAGGTTCCTAGTCCTCAAAACGTCCCAAAGATGGAAGATTTATGGACATGCATGTCTAATGCATGTCCCCATGTCAAAATGGCAAAAAAGAGGGAAATTTGCCTTAAAACCCTTGCATGGTGTCCTTACTCGACCAAAAGCCGGATCTAGTCCACCTTGGGATGATTTTGCTCTGGAGATTCATAAAGTTTCAAACTTTATGAATCCCATGCATGCATTCAACATGAAGGGTAGGAAATGAAGAGTAAACTCAAGATCTAGCCTTATACATTGATAAAAATCGAGTCTTGAAGACTTACAACAGTGCACAAGATGATTAAGCTTAAGGATGGGTGCTTGGTTTGCTAGATCTCCTCAATATCTCCTTCTTCTTAAGCTTCAAAGGTTAGTCTAGCTCAAAAATGGAAGTGAATGTAGATTAGGGTTAGCACCGACGTTCTTAGTGTTTGGAGGCTGATGGGAGGTCAGCCTTAAGGATCATAAGGAGATTATAAGGGTGCACACCCTAAAATTAGGGTTTTGTCTTAACAACATCTACTCGCCGATTCGGACTTCCAACTCGTCGAGGAGGGTGTAGATCTCACGTCCTTGAGATGACTTCTACTCGCCGAGTTGGACTCCCAACTCGCCAAGTTCACCACCAAAACCCTAGATCTTACATGAATTAAGTAATACCTGGAACATGTGTTAAACATTGCACCTTCACTAACTCCACCTTCTTGTTCCTTAGATCCTTCATCTTCCTGTCGAGGATGGCTACCGGCCGCTCGATGTAGTTCAGGATGTCGTCCACCTGAATATCCTCTAGAGGTACCACCACAGAGTCATCTACTAGGCACTTCCGCAACTGGGAGACATGAAAGGTACTGTGGATCTGACTAAGCTCGGCTGGCAGATCCAGCCTATACGCCCCCTTGCCCATCCGGGCTACAACCCTGAAGGACCAATTTACTTAGGGCCCAACTTACCCCACTTCCTGAGCCAGATGACACCTTTCCAAGGTGACACCTTCAGGCGAACCATATCCCTGACCTGGAAATCCAGGTCCAATCGGCGTCTGTCAGCGTATCTCTTATGCAGACTCTAAGCAGTTTGAAGCCGGCTCCGGACCTATTGGATCCTCTCTGCCGTCTTGAGTACCAGTTCACTACTCCCCATGAACCTCTATCCAACCTCACCCTGGCATATCGGGGTTCTGCACTTCCTCCCATATAACATCTCGAAGGGAGGACGGTCGATACTTGCGCGGTAGCTATTATTGTAGGAAAACTATGCCAACGGATGGTAGGTATCCCAACTACCACCAAAGTCTAGGACGCATGCCCGCAACATATCCTTTAGATTTTGGATGGTCTGCTCGCTCTGAGCGTCCGTCTGCGGGTGAAAAGCCATGCTAAAGTGCAGACGAGTACCCAACTCGTCGTGAAACTTCTTCTAGAATCTGGAAGTGAACCGTACATCTCTCTGTGAAATCACAGAAATTGGCACTCCGTTTCGAGCTACTACCTCTCTGATGTAGTTGTCGGCCAGCTTCTCGGCCGAGATGCTCTTCTGGATCGGAATGAAATAGGAACTCTTGGTCAATCAGTCCATGATGACCCAAATCGAATCCACTCCCCGTGCGGTCCTTGGAAGCTTCATGATGAAATCCATATTAATATCCTCCCACTTCCACACAGGGATAACCAACGACTGCGTCTTTCCATGAGGCCTCTCGTGCTTTGCCTTGACCTTCCTGCAGGTCAGGCATCTCTCGACGTACCAGGCTACATCCCTCTTCATGAAGGGCCACCAGTAATCAGGACGAAGGTCTTTGTACATATTTGTCACCCCAGGATGGATGGAAAATCTGGACTTGTGAGCCTCTTCCATCAAAATCTATCATACTCCGCCCCAGTATGGAACCCAGACCCTTACATGTAGGTTCAGCAGCCCATGACTGTCATAGTCAAACGAGGCCACCTGGCTTATGATCCGCTACACTTCTAGCGCTCCTCCTTCATACCCTCAACATGCGCCTCTCTTATCCGCTCCAAAAGTGGAGTCACCACCGTCATCCTCAAGAAAATGTCTATGATCGGTGCTACCTTGCGGCTAAGCGCGTCGGCCACCACAGTGGCCTTCCCCGGGTGGTATAGGATCTCACATTCGTATTCCTTCACCACATCTAGCCACCGACGTTGCCTCATGTTTAGATTTGGCTGATCCATGAGGTATCTCAAACTCTTGTGGTCCATGTAAATGGTACAACGGACCCCATAGAGGTAGTGTCGCCAAATCTTGAGGGCGGAAACTGAATGGTTTTAGCACTCTAACACTCCTAAGGTGTTCATGCAACCCTAAATACCTTGGATCTATGTTTTCACTATTATACATGCAAACTTGAAGTTTCCAAGGTATTACCCTAACTAGCATACAAAACTTTGATACATAGTGAATAAAACAAGTTACAAAACATATATTTTGTTGTGGCTTATTGCTTGGAGCTTTAAGAGCTTAGCACCAATAATGTGAATGCCTCAAGTGGAATCACAAATCACCACCAACACTTTGGAAACTTGGAATAGAACTATAATGCTCACGAAAATTGGCTTCTCCTTGTCAATACACTAGGTTGGCATTTTCTTGAACCAAAAGGCTTCTTATATAGTGTGCACATTAGGGTTACACCATGTAACTCATGACTTTCCACATTCCTCATGATCCATGGGTTTTAACCTCCATTTAGCATCCATGGGTCACCACATGGGTTAAGCCCAACATAAGGAATCATGGATCACTAGCCCACAATATAAGAATGGATGATTTACACAATTAATCCCTATATATTTAATTAGTACCTTTTGACCACAAAATTAATTCCAAATTAATTATTGATCAATACCAATTAAATAATATGATTTCATATGAATATATTATAACTAATAATATATTAATAAATCATACATATCCTCTTCTTAAAGTCCAAATTGTTTTGGAGAAGTGCAACCCAAATGGACCATGCTAAATCGGGTCAAGTACATACCAAATATATTTATGGACTTAGACACCTTATCCAACAGTCTCCCACTTGGATAAGTCTAATAACTATAACTGCAAGTATGACTTCAGGATCCGACCATCAATAGTAGCTCTTAAAACCTGTTGAACTAGATTGCGCCATTTTAGACAAGTGATCATATAATCCTCTGTTCTCAATATATCAATCAGACAAATACATGGAACAATGTCATACTTATTGTCTATCAGTCTGTTTCCAGATTTGCTTGATATAGAACTTAATTGAACACATCAATTAAGTTCTGAATGAGCCCGACACATAAGTAAAAAAAATCATCGACGGGCCAAAGATATCGCTTTTAATCCTCTAAGGACTAAAAGGAACATATAAACTTTGACTCATATGCTTGTACTAACTATTCGCCAAATCATACACAATAGTATGTTTTATAACTGTAACATCCCGAAATCCAGGTAAAGCTATTTAACCCTTCCGTTTTATCAAGTTGTCAAAATTGGTCCCTTGAGAGAGTTCTTGTAGCAAATGAGTACGCTGGGCGTAATGGGGAGCACGCTACGCGTACTCATGCGCTTATTTTGGACGCAGACTCGCCTGGGTACGCTGGGCGTACCCAGGGTTACGCTGGGCATAATGGGTCCAGATGCAAACTGTGACATCCCCAAAATCACGGCCAGAAAAGACCGATTTCATTTATGCTTTTTAAAATAATTTCAGAGTAAATCCTTTTGATTTAAAAGTGTTGTGGAATTTGTTCCCAAAACAAAACATGATAAAATAATATTTATCAAAGCATTTCATCAAGAGATGCATTTTCATTATATAATCAAAACTTGGGATGTCATGTTCCGATACAGACCATAAAGCATAAACGATAACATTACAAGTCATTCAACAAATATATACATATACAGACTTGTAAACAAAACAACTTGATGATTCAACCATCTTATGCCCTCGTGCCACTACCTATAATACAAATAAAACTG
The DNA here is from genome assembly GCF_051521515.1 of Lactuca serriola. Taxonomy (NCBI): domain Eukaryota; kingdom Viridiplantae; phylum Streptophyta; class Magnoliopsida; order Asterales; family Asteraceae; genus Lactuca; species Lactuca serriola. The sequence continues at coordinate 118,280,360 of NC_136414.1, read as the reverse complement.
AGTGGGTCAGGCTTGGGAGCCTGGTGAGCATATAGGGTTTTCAACCCACAATAAATATTCATATTTAATTTCACCAACCAATCACTATCCCGATTACCCATTCCCGTTATCCTCACTTTACGTCCCTAAAATAACATCTATCTCAAGGGACCTAATCTAGGATTTTCATCAGGACGGACATCACTACGAAGGGGTTTCCTCAACAATAGATATCCTAAAGGCAACCATGAGGGGGATAGAGTACACCGGTGAACACATCATTCACAACACCTACAGGTTATGAACCTGCTAGCATTCCACTGGACTGTCTAGAAAGAGTCTGTGGTCGTTATCCATACTCCGCTGAATAACTAGATCAACAACAACAACATCGAGGCCTCTCATCTGTTTATTACACACCAACTATCTACCCATGTTCTACCCAACATATTAGTAGATAAAATATATACTTTCATACATAGTTTGAAACCTGTATATCATTTTCATTCAATATATATTCCACATAACAGATGAGGCATACCACAGAACACGTATTTCATAGAGAGCAATTCAGATCTATGAAATGGAATAAAGTGAATATCCATTCACGCATACAATCACAAAATATACACATAACAAGTATATCGCATATAATACTTCATAGTTACTTGTTAGAAGAAAGTAACTGCACCCTTACACATATAAACCACCATTTACTTAATACATTCGAACCATACTTGTATTATTATCGTGTTTAAGAAAGGTAGTATACACTCACTTGATCAGAAGACGATCGGACAGCACTACGACTTGCAGAAGTAGTAATCCTCAGCAGATCTGGAAGATCTTCACAAAAATCGAACTTCTCGCGGGCAGAGCTTCGACTCGGGAACCGCACTTCTCGGGATCTTCGGGATTTCGGGACTTGCCTCGGTGCTAGAGAATAATACCGGGGCTTCAGGGTATTTCTGGCACGCAAAACGATGCAAAACGGGAGAGAGAAAAGAAGAAATTGGCAAAAGACTCGACTGCCTTCGCATCCTATTTATAGGAGGCTGGAGCCTCGGAGTACGCGGGGCGTACTGGCCTCCGAAGTCGTCACTGCATGCGTCATCCGAAGTGTCGACACTCTTCGGAGTACGCGGGGCGTACGTCGTATCGGACTGGTGACTCCCCCTTCGGATAATGCCAGATTTTTCAATTAAAAATAAATACAATTTATTTATCAAACTTCAGAAATTCATATCGTCTTCATACGAACTCCGTTTTCGACGTTCTTTATATCCACGCGAAGGTGAGACTACGCTCTACAACTTTCGTTTAGACTTCGTCGGCTAATTTTGACTTTATTTTTATTATTTATTTTTAATAGGCCGCGACAGAAAAACTTCGTTATAAATTCATAACTTCTTCGTTTGACGTCCGTTCTCGCCTAACTTTTTATCGCTTCGATACCAACAACGAGACCTTCGATCCTCGTTTAGAATGCTTCGGCAAAAAACCGCTCGATCTCTAATCGAGTATTTCAGGCTGCACACCGCTAAGCCGAAACTTCAATAAATCATAACTTCCTCATACGAAGTCAGATTTGGGCGTTCTATATATATTCGGAAACCTCGTTTCAACTACTACAACATTATCCAAAGATATTAAGTTTATTTTACACTTAAATTTTGACGCTTATTTTTATTCTTAATTAATCAAACCACATAATTAAGCAATTAAGCACAAAACACATAATACTCAAATAATACATTCTTATTATTTCAAAACGGGTTACAAAGGTTAACCTAGACTATTACATTGCTAAAAAATGGCAAGCCCAGAAACACAGGCGTTACAATTCTCTCCACCTTAGAATGATTCCGTCCCCGGAATCACACATCAATAAACAAATGCGGATAGCGACCCATCATGTCACTCTCCGTCTCCCAGGTGAGATTCGGCCCATTCGTGTGTTTCCATCGGACAAGCACTAACCCAACCATCTTGCGTCGCAATTTCTTAGTCTTTCGGTTAACAATTGTCTCTGGTTCCTCAATCAACCTTTTGTTCTCATCAATTCTCAATTCAGAAATTGGAATTATGTCGGGAACTTCTCTCGTGAACTTCCTCAAATAACACACATGAAAAGTGTTATGAATTCCATTCAGTTCTTCTGGTAGTTCGAGCTTGTAAGCTTGGTTCCCAATCCTTTGAAGAACTTTAAACGGTCCAATAAACCTTGGACTCAACTTTCCCCTTTTACCAAATCTTATAAGTCCCTTCCACGGCGAGACTTTAAGCAAAACCGAATCTCCAACCTCAAAAGTCATCGGTCTTCGCTTCTTGTCAGCATAGCTCTTTTGACGATCCCGAGCTGCTAACATTCTTTCTCTAATTATTTTCAACTTTTCAGCAGTTTGATGAACCAACTCCGGTCCCATAAACTGCTTTTCCCCAGCCTCAAGCCAACAAGATGGCGTATGACACTTCTGTCCATACAAAGCTTGGTAAGGTGCCATCTTTATGCTCGAGTGGAAACTATTATTATAGGAAAATTCTACCAAAGGTAAATGTTCATCCTAATTACCTAGGAATTCCAAGGTACATGCTCTCAGCATATCTTCAAGCGTTTGTATCGTTCTTTCGCTCTGACCATCAGTCTGCGGATGGTAAGTTGTACTTAAACACAACTTGGTACCCAATTCCTCTTGTAGACTTTTCCAAAACCTCGAGGTGAAACGGCTATCACGATCCGACACAATCGTTAACGGAACACCGTGAAGCCTCACAATTTCCTTCACGTAAGAATTCGCAAGCTTCTCCATAGACCATTTCTCCTTGGCCGCTATGAAATGCGCACTCTTAGTGAATCGATCAACGACCACCCAAATCATGTCGTGACCATTCTTTGTTCTGGGCAGTTTAGTGACAAAATCCATAGCAATGTCTTCCCACTTACCCATTGGCACAGGAAAAGGTTCTAAACTCCCGTACGGTTTCTAATGTTGTGTCTTTACTCTCGCGCAAGTCACACACTCAGCCACATACTTTGCAACATCAAGCTTCATCGTCGGCCACCAGTAGTAGGGTTTCAGGTCCCTATACATTTTACTGCTACCCAGATGAATCGAGTACATGGTCTTGTGAGCTTCTTCCATCAGAAGATCTCTAATTCCTCCGGACTTAGGTACCCAAATCCGATCTTGGAACACCTTCAGTCCATGACTGTTTACACCGAACACCAACGTTTTGCCCAAACGTTCCTCCTTTCAGTCATTCTTTTCAGAAGCTTCCTCTTGAGCTTTCTTTATACTTTCCACAATAGTCGAGACAACTTCAATTCTCAACGCTCTTGGCCTTTTCCTTTCAAGATTGACTTTCCGACTGAGAGGATCAGCAACAACATTAGCCTTACCGAGGTGGTAAAGTATCTCGCAGTCGTAGTCCTTAAGTAATTCTAGCCAGCGTCATTGCCTCATATTCAATTCCTTCTGATTAAAGAGATATTGGAGACTCTTATGATCAGTGAAAAGTTTGCACTTCGTGCCATAGAGGTAATGCCTCCATATTTTCAGAGCGAAAACTACCGCTGCCAACTCCAAATCATGAGTCGGGTAATTCTTTTCATGCTCTTTCAGCTGTCGAGACGCATATGCTATCACCTTTTCTCTTTGGGTCAAAACACAACCCAATCCAACCCCAGACGCATCGCTATAAACAGCGAAGTCTTCAACTCCATCGGGTAGAGAAAGTATCGGTGCCTCGCATAGCTTCTTCTTTAGCTTCTCGAATGCTTCTTTATGCTTCTCACTCCAAGCATAAGTAGCTCCTTTGTGAGTCAAAGCCGTCAACGGAGTAGCAATCGAAGAAAAGCCTTGGATAAACCTTCGGTAATATCCAGCTAATCCTAAAAAGCTTCGAATCTCCGTGGGACTTTTCGGTTGCTCCCACTTCATCACAGCTTCGATCTTCGCTGGATCAACCATTATCCCTTCTTGGTTGACCACGTGACCCAAGAATTGGACTTCACGAATCCAAAAATCACATTTGGAGAACTTAGCATACAGCTTCTCCTTCTTCAAGACTTCTAACACTTCTCGCAAGTGTCTGCCATGCTCCTCCTGGCTTTTCGAGTAAATCAGAATGTCGTCTATGAACACTATCACGGATTTATCAAGGAACGGATTACAAAACCTATTCATCAAATCCATGAACGGTGCAGGAGCATTGGTTAGTCCAAACGACATAACCAAGAACTCGTAGTGTCCATATCTAGTTCTGAATGCAGTCTTCTCTATATCCTGCTCTCTTACTTTCAGCTGATGATATCCTGACCTTAGATCGATCTTCGAGAAATAGCTCGAACCTTGCAATTGATCAAACAGGTCATCAATCCTTGGCAACGGATATCTATTCTTTATTGTTTCCTTGTTCAGCTCTCTATAATCAATGCACATTCTCATACTTCCATCTTTCTTCTTCACAAATAACACCGGAGCTCCCCAGGGTGATGAACTAGGTCTAATGAAACCTTTGTCCAATAACTCTTGAAGTTGCATCATTAGCTCCTTCATCTCCGTCGGTGCTAATCGATAAGGTGCTTTTGCAATTGGCGTTGTTCCTGGCAACAAGTCGATACGGAATTCCACTTGTCGATCAGGCGGTAATCCAGGAAGATCTTCGGGAAATACTTCCGGATAATCACACACAACTGGAATATTTTGCATCACCTTCTTTTCCTTCTTGGCATCAATCACGAATGCTAGATATGATGTACATCCCTTGGTCAAACATTTTCTGGATTTCATCAATGAAATGATTCCAGAATTCACTCTGCGTTTGTCCCCATACACCATAAACGAATCTTTCCCAGGCGGGTTCACTTTGACTATTTTCTTCTTGCATAAAATTCCGGCAACATTGGCGCTAAGCCAATCCATTCCAAGTACGATGTCGAAACCATTAAGTTCTATAGGCAATAATTCCTCGTGGAACTTATTCCCATTCAGATCAATTAAGATGTTTCTCATACGATGGCTAACAGGTACAAACTTGCCACTAGCAACTTCGACTAATAAGGCATCATCTAGTCTAACAACAGGCAAAGCTAGCTTTCTACCAAATTCATGCGATATAAATGAGTAGTTGGCTCCAGAATCAAATAAAATTTGGGCAGGCAATTCGTTAACGAGAAAGGTACCTGAAGCGATATCAGCTTCATCTTTAGCAGCTTCCAGTGTCATCTGGAATGCTCTCGCCTTTGGCTTTGGTGGAATGTTGGGTCTAGCTGCCTCTTTCTTCTTCGGGCAGTCCCTCGACATTTGTCCCTCCTCACCACAACCATAGCAAACTTTCTTAGTGAGGGTACATTCATTGGCATAGTGCCCTGGCTTTCCACACTTGTAGCATGTGTTCGCCACCTCACATCTTCCGTGATGCTTCTTCTTACATTTGTCGCACCACTTCGCTTCACCTCCACTTCCCCTCGAACCAGACTTCAAGAACTTGTTTTTCTTGTTAGACCCTGAAGTTCCATCGAACTTCCTCTTTTCTCCAACATCTATCCTTTCCAGACCCTTTTCCTTCTGCTGGGCCTCCACATTCTTAGCTGCACGAACAGTCGTTTTCAGAGTAGTTGCCATCTTGACTGTCGGACCAAAGTCGGCAGGCAGTCCGTTAGCAAACCTCTCTATCTTGGAGAGTTCCGTTGGCACAAGGTACGGAAACAACTTCATTTTCTCAGTAAATGCAGTAGCATAGTCGTCTATGCTCATCTTTCCCTTCTTCAATTTTTGGAACTCATTGTTCAGATCAATCAGATCTATTTCTGAACAATACTGCACCCTTAGTTGCTCCAAGAACTCCTCCCATGACATTTTCAGGGCTTCTCCTCGTGGCATAGTATCTGCCAACAACTTCCACCAACTCAAGACTCCAGTCTTTAGTTGTCTAACCGCAAAGACGGTCTTCTGTTTGTTGCTACAGTCGCAACTTTCAAATACCATCTCCATTTCGGAGATCCAATCCATTATCTCAATAGGCTTTGGGCTTCCAGAAAGACTTGGCGGCTTGGCGCCCAAGAAGTTCTTGTACATTCGCCCATCCTTGTTGTTTCTCCTTTCCGGATCGTTCCTTCGTTCTCCTTGAGTCCCAACTTGACTCATCATGCGACTATTGTTCCCTTCCTCCGATTGCTCGGGAATTAATTCGGGTTCCTCAATAGGTATGATAGGTTCATCCCTATTATCATGCAACATCTGTCACATCTCCTCCCTTTGTTCGACTAGCATAGCCCGAATCATGGCTTGCACCGCAGACATTGTTATTGGTTCTGGTGCTGCTGCTACAACAGGTATTTGCTCAATCACTGGCGGTCGATTCCTGTTTTCATCCGCGTTTCCAACGCCACTCCTTGTTCTCACCATTTTTGATCTACACACCGAATAAGGTGAAATTTAGATCTTCATTCACGATAGATATTCAAATCATCCTTATTACTCCGAAATGTTTACATGCTAGTTCTAATACCATAGACATACGCTTAGAATCCTACACACATAAGGTTTCCAGATCCGGTCGGCAACAGACCGTAGATGCGAACAATTAATATCATATATGGCAACATATAACATTTAGCACATAAAAGCATTTTAGGCAACTTTCCTAAAATAAACTAGTGCTCGTGTCTAAAATTCAACAGACACACAACTCACAATTCCACTTAGCATTCTAAGTTTAAGTCTAGAAATACCAACAAATTCCTAGTTCGCTTAAACTAATGCTCTGATACCAACTGTGACATCCCCAAAATCACGGCCAGAAAAGACCGATTTCATTTATGCTTTTTAAAATAAATTCAGAGTAAATCCTTTTGATTTAAAAGTGTTGCGGAATTTGTTCCCAAAACAAAACATGATAAAATAATATTTATCAAAGCATTTCATCAAGAGATGCATTTTCATTATATAATCAAAACTCGGGATGTCATGTTCCGATACAGACCATAAAGCATAAACGATAACATTACAAGTCATTCAACAAATATATACATATACAGACTTGTAAACAAAACAACTTGATGATTCAACCATCTTATGCCCTCGCGCCACTACCTGTAATACAAATAAAACTGAGTGGGTCAGGCTTGGGAGCCTGGTGAGCATATAGGGTTTTCAACCCACAATAAATATTCATATTTAATTTCACCAACCAATCACTATCCCGATTACCCATTCCCGTTATCCTCACTTTACGTCCCTAAAATAACATCTATCTCAAGGGACCTAATCTAGGATTTTCATCGGGACGGACATCACTACGAAGGGGTTTCCTCAACAATAGATATCCTAAAGGCAACCATGAGGGGGATAGAGTACACCGGTGAACACATCATTCACAACACCTACAGGTTATGAACCTGCTAGCATTCCACTGGACTGTCTAGAAAGAGTCCGTGGTCGTTATCCATACTCCGCTGAATAACTAGATCAACAACAACAACATCGAGGCCTCTCATCTGTTTATTACACACCAACTATCTACCCATGTTCTACCCAACATATTAGTAGATAAAATATATACTTTCATACATAGTTTGAAACCTGTATATCATTTTCATTCAATATATATTCCACATAACAGATGAGGCATACCACATAACACGTATTTCATAGAGAGCAATTCAGATCTATGAAATGGAATAAAGTGAATATCCATTCACGCATACAATCACAAAATATACACATAACAAGTATATCGCATATAATACTTCATAGTTACTTGTTAGAAGAAAGTAACTGCACCCTTACACATATAAACCACCATTTACTTAATACATTCGAACCATACTTGTATTATTATCGTGTTTAAGAAAGGTAGTATACACTCACTTGATCAGAAGACGATCGGACAGCACTACGACTTGTAGAAGTAGTAATCCTCAGCAGATCTGGAAGATCTTCACAAAAATCGAACTTCTCGCGGGCAGAGCTTCGACTCGGGAACCGCACTTCTCGGGATCTTCGGGATTTCGGGACTTGCATCGGTGCTAGAGTATAATACCGGGGCTTCAGGGTATTTCTGGCACGCAAAACGATGCAAAACGGGAGAGAGAAGAGAAGAAATTGGCAAAAGACTCGGCTGCCTTCGCATCCTATTTATAGGAGGCTGGAGCCTCGGAGTACGCGGGCGTACAGGCGTACGCGGGGCGTGCTGGCCTCCGAAGTCGTCACTGCATGCGTCATCCGAAGTGTTGACACTCTTCGGAGTACGCGGGGCGTACGTCGGATCGGACTGGTGACTCCCCCTTCGGATAATGCCGGATTTTTCAATTAAAAATAAATACAATTTATTTATCAAACTTCGGAAATTCATATCTTCTTCATACGAACTCCGTTTTCGACGTTCTTTATATCCACGCGAAGGTGAGACTACGCTCTACAACTTTCGTTTAGACTCCGTCGGCAAATTTTGAATTTATTTTTATTATTTATTTTTAATAGGCCGCGACAGAAAAACTTCGTTATAAATTCATAACTTCTTCGTTTGACGTCCGTTCTCGCCTAACTTCTTATCGCTTCGATACCTACAACGAGACCTTCGATCCTCGTTTAGAATGTTTCGGCTAAAAACCGCTCGATCTCAAATCGAGTATTTCAGGCTGCACACCGCTAAGCCGAAACTTCAATAAATCATAACTTCCTCATACGAAGTCAGATTTGGGCGTTCTATATATATTCGGAAACCTCGTTTCAACTACTACAACATTATCCAAAGATATTAAGTTTATTTTACACTTAAATTTTGACGTTTATTTTTATCCTTAATTAATCAAACCACATAATTAAGCAATTAAGCACAAAACACATAATACTCAAATAATACATTCTTATTATTTCAAAACGGGTTACAAAGGTTAACCTAGACTATTACATTGCTAAAAAATGGCAAGCCCAGAAACACAGGCGTTACACAAACCCTAAATGTTTGGATTGTGCACTATTTAAAGGATGCTAAGGCTCATTTCCCAGCCTCCATCCAGAGAGTGAAACCCTAAGAGAGAGCCTTCGATTATCCATAGCTTGAATGTGTGTATTTTGGAGCTAAAAGTGTCTTGGTTTGTTAGTGAAGAAGAAGTAGAAGAGCTTGTGGAGGCTAGGGCTTGAAGTGTGAGGTTGCATCTGAGATCTTTAGAGAAAGGAGCTTCATTTAGAGGTATAAAGTTCAAAACTTTCCTCTTTATTTGGTTTGATGTTGCATGGACCATTTCTAATGTTAAAAGTCCCAAAGGTGGAGACTTTATGAGTGTAATGTGATCCATGGACCTAGATCTGTCCCATTTCAGTGGTATTTGTGTTATAGATCCATAAAGTTTCCATCTTGGTCGTTGATATGAGGTCATGCTTGAGTTGTGAGCTTTCTAGAGTTGGGAAATGGAATATTATGGGTGTTAGTGACTTGTTCAGCCATGCAAAGTCTTAAAATCACCAACTTTATGGATTAAGAGACTTAGAAATGGTCAGATCTAGAAGTTGGATGTGGGTCTTAACTGTTTAAGACCCCAAAAGCTTAGAGTCTAAAACTGGGAGTTACGCGGGGCATAATCCCCGTACGCGCGACGAAAGGGGTCGCGCACCCCGTTTATGTGAAGAGACCGGGTACGCCCAACGTACGTGTTTGGTACGCGCAGCGTAACCCGAAGAGTTGAATTTTGTTGACTTTTAGGGTTTGGTCAATGTTAGGGTGTTTATTTCATATGATTAGGCGGAGGCTAGACCAGATTTTTAACAGAGTTCGAGATTACCGAAGTACTCGAGGTGAGTCTTCTCACTATACTTTACCTAGAGTGGTAATTAGAGTTATGTGATAGAGTATTTGTATGTTTTGCATGATGAGATTTCTATGTGCTTTATGCTATGTATGTTACAGAGTTTACAGAGTTCGGACCGTAAGGTCCACAGAGTTAGGGTCAGAGGGCCCTCAGAGTTATGGAACCGGAAGGTCCCATTGAGACACATTGACCAAAGGGTCAAACATAGTTAAAGCCTCGAGTGGCTAATATGTGTTGTGTGTGGTATTTTGGGGAACTCACTAAGCATTTATGTTTACAGTGTTATGTTATGTGTTTCAGGTACCAGTGAGGATCGCGGGAAGGCGTCGACTTGATTAGTATACACTTGAGGAGTTTTTACCTATTATGATCTTGGGATGTGATGTTATGAACTGATTATGCGATACAATGACATTTTTATAACAATTATGAATGAAAACGTGTTTTAAAATGTGAAAAATTATTTGAAAATTTAGGTGTTACAAGTTGGTATCAGAGCCTTGGTTTGAGGAATTCGGGTTCACCTTTGGGCGTATCTGAACTCAAACTGAGGATTTAAGAGATTTTCAAAATAAAATTCACTAAATTTTTCTCAAGAGTAAAAGGTTTTGAAAGAGCAGAGCGGAGCAGTGTGTACGATCAGCCAGCGACCGAACGGTGATTTTCCAAAATACCCTACATTATGAGTTATGAGATATGTTATGATATGATATGCATGCTAGAGTAGGCTAGGTATTCTTATTAGGACTAGAGTGGCCTGATTTGTGATGCCTTAGCCTAGGGATTTTGCTACTAGGAGATGCTTGAGAGTGAATAGATAGCAGCGAGGAGCTTATGAGAGATCTACTAGAGGGTAAACTATATATAGAGAGAGTAGAGTACTTGGGACTTGGGATCCTAGGAGGAGGACTTGGGATGAACATTGATACGATGTGGATGGTAGTATTGAGCCCGTACTACTGAAGACATCGGAGCAGTGCGCAACCTAAGTAAGAATCCTTAGGGTACCATGGATCAAGTAGGTTCAGGTTATTGAGTGCGTGTATATTCGAGCGAGTCTCTGATATGTTTTATGTTGTATTTCAGAGACATCATGGTTGGGACACGCCACATACCAGGGACCAACGGGGTGAGTGATGAGGAGCTCCGCCAGATGATTCATGAAGATGTGGCTGCGACCATCTGTGCAGAGATTCCATAGATGTTTGGATCTATCAAGACCACTCTGATTGAGACTTTCGATGAGAGATATGCGACGGTTACTAAGGCTGCGGCCGCTGCAGCTATTGCTGCTGCCAGACCTCAGGGTGGCGATTCGTTGCTGTTCTGGGAGTTCAGCAACACGAAGCCACCAGAGTTTGATGGGATGCAGGATCCGATTGCTGCGATGAGATGTGTTTCTGATATCGAGGGATTCTTCTATATGTGTTCATGTACAAAACATTTGAGAGTCCGGTTCACGCTGAACCAGCTTCGCTTGGGAGCGAAGCACTGGTGGAAGTTTGTGATGGCGCACTTTTCTTCTGCTGAGCTTGCTCCGGTGACCTGGGAGAGGTTCACCGCTATGTTTCATGATGAGTACGTTCCCCCGTTGGAGAGGGAACGTTTGGCCCAGGAGTTTCTGACCCTTAAGCAAGGTACTGAGTCTGTTACTGTGATCACCAGGATGTTCCATGAGAGGGCGATGTTCTGCCCTGAGCATGTGTCTACCGAGCAGGCACATATTAGCCGGTATCTGAGTATTCTAAGGAGGGATATACGTGAGTTCGTGGCGAAATCGACGTACCGTACATTTTCTGAGTTTCAGGCAAATACCCGGAAGAGGGAGATTGAGCTCGAGACTCAGGCCAGGGAGGAGGCGGAGTCTCAGGGGAAGGATCGGCGACCGACATAGTCCCAGCAGGCTAAGCCCGCCGATTCGAGATCAGGGAACCCGAAGGGCCGCACTTGTGGCAAGTGTGGAAAGAGTCACGAGGGGGTATACAGAGCAGTGTCTTGCTACAAGTGTGGCAAGGAGGGGCACATGGCCAAGGATTGGCCCAAGGGGTTTGCAATTTGTTTTCACTGCAACCAGACCGGACACCGAAAGGCCGAGTGTCCGCAGTTGCGAGGGTCAGCTCAGGCAGCTTCTCAGGGATCTGTCCCTGCTGCGTTTTGAGCTACGGAGAGTCTGCGCAACACTCGATGTTGTGGTTGGTATGTATTCCTTCATCTATTTATTTTTAGTCTTTGGTGTGATGCTTATATTGTAATATGCGTAGGTACATTTATTGTGTGTTCTGTGCCTGCTTTGGTGTTATTTGACTCGGGTGCGAGTCGGTATTTTGTATCGTTAGCCTTTAATCAGCACATCAGTATACGTTGAGAGGTGTTGAGTCGACCTTAGCGAGTTTCCATAGCTGACGAGAGAGCAGTGTATGCCACTGATGTGATTCGGGGATGTGTACTCGAGATCTTTGGCGTTGAGTTTTCGATTGATTTGGTCCCGATTGCTATGGGAGATGTTTGTGTTATTGTGGGCATGGGCCGGTTGAGCAGATTTAGAGCGGTTATCGACTGCGAGCGACAGCTGGTGACCAGACGAGACTCTAGTGGGGGAGTTCTTATGGTTTTTGGCGAGGGTACCCGTTCTGGGTCGGCATTTTGTTCAGCCGCAAGAGCGAGGCAGAGTCTACAGCAGGACTGTAATGGGTTTGTGGCTTATGTGGTGGATATCATCAGATGAGGGTGCGTGATGAGGATATCCATAAGACAGCATTCAGGACTCGTTATGGGCATTACAAGTTCGTGGTGATGCCTTTCTGGCTCACCAATGTGCCGACGGCGTTCATGGATCTCATGAACTAAGTGTGCAGGCCGATGTTGGATCGTTCGGTGATCGTGTTTATTGATGATATATTGGTGTATTCGAGATCCAGAGAGCAGCATGAGGAGCATTTGAGGGAGATCCTCGGAGTTCTGAGATCGGAGAGGCTTTACGCCAAATTCTCCAAGTGCGATTTATGGTTACGAGAGGTCCAGTTTCTTGGACACCTCGTCAACCAGAGTGGGATATTGGTCGATCCGGCCAAGATTGAGGCGGTGATGAGTTGGGAGGTGCCAAAAACCCCTTCGGAGATCAAGAGTTTCCTTGGGTTGGCTGGTTATTATCGGAGATTCATCCAGGATTTCTCAACGATTGTAGTTCCTTTGACCAGACTGACCCGGAAGGGCGTGGCTTTCAGTTGGGGCTCGGAGCAGCAGGCCTCATTCGAGACACTTCACCATGGACTGTGCGAAGCCCCAGTGTTGGCCCTTCCGGAGGGAATGGAGGACTTTGTGGTATATTGTGATGCTTCGATATCGGGACTAGGTGCAGTGTTGATGTAGAGAGGGCATGTGATAACATACGCATCGAGGCAGCTAAAGCCTCATGAGACGAGGTATCCTACTCATGGTCTGGAGTTTGGAGTTGTGGTGTTCGCCCTCAAGATCTGGCGTCACTATTTATATGGGGTTCGGTGTACCATATACACGGACCACAAGAGCTTGAAGTATCTGATGGATCAGCCCAACCTGAACATGTGTTAAAGGAGATGGTTAGACGTGGTAGAGGATTATGAGTGTGAGATCCTGTACCACCCGAGCAAGGCTAAGGTGGTAGCCGATGCCTTGAGTCGCAGGGTGAAGAGTGCCCCGTTGTGAGATATTTGTCTGAGGTTGAGAGTGATGAATCCGGTGTTGGACACCATTCGGGAGGCCCAGGTAGAGGCTATGAGGCCGGAAAACCGCAAGCAAGAACGAGTGATTGGACAGGTATCTAAGTTCATTGCCGATAGTCGGGGGCTTATGACCTTCCAGGGCCAGATTTAGGTGCCATTTGAGGGCAGGGCACAAGCCATTTTGATGGAGGAGGCGCACAGGTCAAGGTTTTCGATCCATCCCGGGGCCACTAAGATGTATTTGGACCTGAAAAGAGACTATTGGTGGCCCTGTATGAAGAGGGATGTGGCGTGGTTTGTAGAGAGGTGTTTGACCTGTCGCAGGGTTAAGGTTGAGCACCAGTGTCCACATGGCAAGTAGCAGCTGCTTGAGGTTACCCAGTGGAAGTGGGAACAGAATTCCATGGATTTCATCACCAAATTGTCGAGGACTGCGAGAGGCGTCGATGCAATTTGGGTGATCATCGACTGGCTGACATAAAGCGCTCATTTTCTTGCTATCAGTGAGAGCTCTTCCGCAGAGAGGTTGGCAGAGGTGTATGTGAGGAAGGTGGTATCGCGACATTGTGTACCGATCTTGATTGTGTCAAATCGAGATGTACGTTTCACTTCCAGGTTCTGGAAAAAGTTCCATGAAGAGTTGGGTACTAGGCTGCATTTCAGTACCGCTTACCACACCAGGATCTTCAAAACATGACTCTTTCTCTGGTGTGTACAATCGAGCCGGTGCCGTCCCGTGATCCTGAGAGAAACCTGAAACACATAACACAAAACACTGTAAGCACGAAGATTAGTAAGTTCCCCAAAATACCACACATAACACATATTAGCCACTCGAGGCTATAACTTTGTGGGTCCATGGACCCTACTCTGTGAACCTTCCGGGTTTAACTCTGTGAACCCTCCGGTTCTAACTCTGGGAACCTTCCGGTTCTAACTCTGTAAAAATGCACAGAATAAATCACATAGAAATAATGCAGTACATAACATACATAGCATACAAATACTCTATCACACAACTCTGGTTACCTACTCAAGGTAAAGTATAGTGAGAAGACTCACCTGGCAAGCAGTAAGCAGAGATCCTCATGCTTGCATCTCGAACTCGCCACCATCTATCACATAAAGCAAATGCTCTCATGAACATAACTCTCGAGACTAGACTGAAACCTCTCTTGGCACTCTCTTAAGGGTAAAAGACCATTTTACCCCCTCTAGGCCCAAAGGCCACATTGCTGACCAAACCCTAAAAGTCAACAGAAGTCAACAGTGAAACTTTGACCCAACTCTCCGAGTGCAATCCAGTGACTCGGCGAGTACACACATGTCCACTAACTCTTTGTCCCGCTTGGTACGTCGAGTCCCTCCCTATGCTCGACGAGTCATACCAGACAGGAATCGTGGGGCCACCCCGACTCAACTCGCCGAGTCTCAAGAACAACTCGGCGAGTACCGCCTTGAACTCCAGTCCTCTAACCCCTCCTGACTCACTGAGTCTTCCCCCAACTCGGCAAGTCTATCCACTGAGCAATTTACGTGAAACCCTAACCCTACTCACCGAGTCTCAAGAACAACTCGGCGAGTTTATGCCATGCACAAACTCTACTGACCTTTTGAGGTCAGATCTGTTTCCCCAAACCATAGATCTGGCCTCCCCAAGCATGAATGTCACGTAAAGTTCGAAACTTGATGCTTGTATAACCACAACAAGGCATCAAAAGGAGATTTAGTCCCAAAAATGGCAACCTAGGGCCAATAACCCCAAACTGGTCCATAAAGCTCCAAGGGTCAAGGTCTCTGGACCTCTTTGAGTCCAGATCCAAGGCACAAACTCAAAGAGGGACCATTTGCTCTACATAATCACTCTCCAAAGGGGTTAAAAAACCCTAAATCTAATGATCAACACCAAAACTGAAGGAGGTTCGAACCATTACCTCAAAATGATGTCTCTGAACTCTGGTACTACTTGAATCGCACCTCCTCTTTGCTCTTGTCACCTTCTTCTTGCTAAACCAAGGGTTCAAGGATCAAAAAGTGACTTCTTCTCCCTCACAACGATTTGGCTCGCTTAGGGTTCACTCAAGGGACTGGTATCCGCAATGGGAGGCTATAAGTGCCCTTAAATAGGCTCCAAACCCAGGGGATTAGGGTTTCATTAAACAGCGTGGACTCGCTGAGTCCACTAATTGACTCGCTGAGTCCGGACGTGAACCTGGATGGACATCCGCGACGCTACTCGGCGAGTCTTGGCTCCAACTCGCCGAGTTCCTCCTCAAACACCATAATAATTAAATAAAATAATATACCTGGGAAATCAGGATGTTACAATTCTCCCCCACTAGAATCAGACTTCGCCCTCAAAGTCTCACTCTGGAAACAACACTGATGCTGCTCACGCATCTTGTGCTCCGGCTCCCAAGTAAGCTCTGATCCCTTCCGGTGTTGCCACTGGATCTGCACCAGAGGCACCTCTTTGTTCCCCAGAACCTTGATCTTTTGATCCCGAATAGCCACCGGTCTCTCCATGTAGTTCAGGCCCACATCCACCTGAATATCCTCTAATGGCACTACTGTCGACTCATCAGCTATACACTTTCGCAGCTGCGACACGTGGAAGGTGTCATGGATCTAAACTAGCTCTGCAGGTAGCTCCAACCGGTAGGCTACCCTGCCTACCCTTGCGATCACCCGAAAAGGACCGATATATCGGGGCTTCAACTTGCCCCTCTTCCTGAATCAGATCACTCCTTTCCAAGGAGAGATCTTTAGGAGCACGAAGTCACCGACCAAAAATTTGAGCTCGGACCGGCGCCTGTCCGCATAACTCTTTTGACGACCCTGAGCGGTCAACAACTTCTGCCTGACCTGCTGTATCTGCTCTGACGTCTGAAGCACGATCTTTGTACTTCCCATCACAAGTTGCCCTACCTCTCCCTAGCAAATGGGGTCCGATACCTCCTTCCCTACAACAGCTCAGAGGGTGGCATACTGATGCACTAATGATGGCTGTTTGTTGTAGGAAAACTTTGCCAAGGGCAAATACGGGCCACAATTCCCCCGAAATCTAATACACATGCCCGAAGCATATCCTCGAGCGTCTGAATCGTTCGCTCGCTCTAAAGTGTCCACAAACATCACCATGGTAAACTCTAGCTCATTTCTCATATTCATCTTCAATACTGAGCACCAGGTCAGCTTTTGGCCCGACAGTTGAACCCCTAATGGTCACACATAACATGATCCAAAATATCTCACTAACTTCCTCCCCGTGACCATTATCACGGCCTAGTGACACGCAAGTCACGAAATTCCCTTTTCCTCATAAAAGATACAATCCAGTCGAAGATCGACTCAACTCTAACCTATGGCGTCTGCTGCGCATATCCTCCCGCGCGCCTCGCTGACCCTCCCGACAGAGACGGAGACCCCAGTCTCGCCCCGGTTAAACCACTAGGCTCCATAAACTCAACACAAGGGCTACTCAAGCCTAAAACTCCTCTGCATCATGCACTTATCAGAGAACACTCCATCATCACACTCTCTTGCCGTCAAGTGGGTACTATGGCTTCCTGCAACATTACGACAGTCTCTGACTAGTGAGTGCTACGGCTCCCCGTAGTATCACAATGCCAACTAACTAGTGAGTACTATGGCTCCCCGTAGTACCGGGACTCCCTCCCTCTGACTTGTGAGTGCTATGGCTCCCCGTAGCATCACAACATCCTCTGACTGGTGAATACTACGGCTCCCCGTAGTATCACAACTCTCTCTCTCTCTCTCTCTGACTTGTGAGTACTACGGCTCCCCGTAGCATCACAACACCCTCTGACTGGTGAATACTACGGCTCCCCGTAGCTTCACCCTATACTCTCATTCTCATTACAATGCCACACTATGTTCACTAACTCATTCACCGAAGACTGTCATAGATAGTTACACACACACTTGCCCCGATATGCATTACAGACTCTGGTGGCAACCGACATAACACAGAACCTACCTCAGGAGATCCACTTCCTTAAATAATCCCTCCTGACGACAACACACGAAGGGCTCCCACTGGAACCGTAGATACCTGACACATCACAAGTCGTCTTAAACCCAAGACTCTAAATAACTCCGAAATTGGGACGCTATACGCGGAAACCACGGAACACCATAACAGAGTATCACAATGTCCTGCCTCTACCACTGATTCCCTTACTCGCAGGACCATACACATACAACAATACATTTCCTCTGAATCCCATAATAATTTCCTATTTCACTCAATGCGCAACTTCAGTGCATCCAAACACTCAATTGGAATACAAGGAAGGCGCTAGCTCTTCAAAACACACTGATGATCCTACGAAACCCTTTCCACTACTGCTCAAAATCCAAGCAAGAATACACATCCCAGCCCGGGAGTTGGCTACTTGACAATCTTCTACCCATATTTCAACACAGAAGTTCTCAACTACCCATACCATCATTACGAGTCTTCCACTTGAAACGACTCTGACCACTACCAGATTCCTGACCATTGACCACCCGCCGTGGAGACACCCATCCTTCTTTCAGACATATACCACATGCATTATCTCACCCTGCACCTTTCTTTGATCACCAATGACCCTGATCTCATGAATTCAAGCCGCATGTTTCTGTATCCAACCCCTAACCGCTCTTGCACAAATCTCTGGTTCTCTCAATAAATCACCCGGTTCTCTCCCACTTAGGGTTCGAACCATCACTATCTGACACACCAACAATGTCACAAACTATTTTCACTAGCAATAACGCACCTGCCCCTGGAAAGTGCTACACAATGCCCGATAATCCCCTTTAAGGAAATCAATCGATCTCATATACTCTGAACCACAGATGAAATCCTCAAGAACTTCTCGTCACGACTGCCTCTAGTCGTTCCAAGTCTCATACCAATCCAATACCAAACAACTCAACTGTCTAATAACATCACTGACTCATAGACTGGACCACAGAATCATCATACTCCCCCACCTTGACTCATCAACCGACGATCCAACACATGGATCATCCCAAGAACTGGGACCCACTCCCATATTCAATACCCAACATAGATAGAAAAACCACTACACTGATAAACTCGACTGGACTCCCCACTGATACCTCTACAATACGCCCTACTATACTCAAATAGGTGTAACGTGGTCCTCGACTATCTCAGTCCTAACTGACTATCTGCTCATGGTAAATCACTGTCTCGCAGCACACATGCTACCTGATACTCTGATGGAAAATCATCATCAATGACAACCTGCAGGGTTTACCCCCAAATCCAAAACTTAAACATCATGCCTCTCATGTTTCGCACACGAACATAAATAGCACTACCCAGGTCATAGAAGGTGACATCTCCTCTATCGACTGATTGCTCAACTCAGACCGAAATTCTCCCCTCCCTCTGACTCCTTACCAAAATACTCTGAAAGGCTCTCGACCTCCCTCTCAAGGGACGCCTCTTCGAACTCAATCATGGCCCACAGGCCTAAAACCCATAGCGTCCAATCTCTACCTCATCAATCATGACCGGACAACCGGAGAACCAAAAGCATCATTCACTACGAACCATGGTACTCATCCCATGACATCTCTTCTTAATATGCTCCGGTGTATGGTACCCGAACCATAGCATCACTCCTCCATCTGCTCTGATGTATGGTACTCGAACCATAACATCACTCCTCCACCCGCTCCGATGTATGTTACTCGAACCATAACATCACTCCTCAATCCACTCTGATGTATGGTACTCGAACCATAACATCACTCCTCAATCCGCTCCGATGTATGGTACTCGAACCATAACATCACTCCTCAACCCGCTCCGATGTATGGTACTCGAACCATAACATCACTCCTCAATCCGCTCCGATGTATGGTACTCGAACCATAACATCACTCCTCAATCCGCTCCGATGTATGGTACTCGAACCATAACATCACTCCTCAACCCGCTCCGATGTATGGTACTCGAACTATAACATCACTCCTCAGTCCGCTCCGATGTATGGTACTCGAACCATAACATCACTCCTCAATCCGCTCCGATGTATGGTACTCGAACCATAGCATCACTCCTCAACCTGCTCATTAGAACCTTCAGAATACTCCCTGTATCAAGTATGGGTCCTCTGCTTTCAGTCAGTACGGGCCCATACTACCTGCCACATCTACCCATACTTTCCACACGGACTATTGTGGAGCTCCTTAGTAGCTGCTCGACCTTCTCGTTCACCAATTCCATCGCGCGTGCTTGCTCCCCAGCAATTCTCTACTCTGCCAGCGCACTCATCTGGCTAAGGTTACTCCCTAGGCTCTTCCTAGATTCCCACACTTCTTTGCCATCAGCTGCTGAAGAGCTCCTAATGATGTCAGCCATCTACCTCCTGAATATCGTCATATTCGCTTGGTAGCTGACTCCCATCATCGAGAGTTCCACAAAGCACGAAGCAAGCAGCATTCGAGCATCGAAGAATACATAGGACTCACTCTGGATGATAACTCCGCTTGCTCTGCTCATCCTTGAAAGTACCACTGAACTCTGCAACTCTTCCCCTCGCGGGTTCTAACTATTCTTTCGCTAAGTACCACGGTACTCATCTAGGCATCTCCCCTAGATTACTCCTCTACTCAAATCCCCTAAAGGATTCCAACTAAATATTCTCACTCACCACATACTCAAAAGCACATTGCATATAACAGCAATTCCTAGGCTAAGGCATCACAAATCAGGTCACTCTAGTCCTAAGATATGAAATACCTAGCCTGTCTCTAGCATGCAATAATATCTCATAAAGTGCATCATAAATATCTCATAACACAAAAGTAAGGGTATTTTGGGAAATCACCGTTCGGGCTCTGGCTGATTGTACACACTACTCTTTCTCGCTTTCTCTTTGAACTCTTATTCGCTTTCGAAAATTATTTCTTTGAAAACGTTTCTTACTTCCTCAGTTTGAGTCCAGATCACCCAAAGGTGCATCCAAATCCCTCAAACCAAGGCTCTGATACCAACTTGTAATACTGTAAATTTCAGAACAATTTTTCATTTAAAAATAATCGTTTAATTCATAAAACACTTTTCTTAAAATCTCATTCATAATCGAATTACAAAACATAACTCCATTTTCACTTGCATAATAAACCAGGATCTTCAAAACATGACTCTTTCTCTGGTGTGTACAATCGAGCCGGTGCCGTCCCGTGATCCTGAGAGAAACCTGAAACACATAACATAAAACACTGTAAGCACGAAGCTTAGTAAGTTCCCCAAAATACCACACATAACACGTATTAGCCACTCGAGGCTATAACTTTGTGGGTCCGTGGACCCTACTCTGTGAACCTTCCGGGCTTAACTCTGTGAACCATCCGGTTCTAACTCTGGGAACCTTCCTGTTCTAACTCTGTAAACACGCACATCATAAATCACATAGAAATAATGCAGTACATAACATACATAGCATACAAATACTCTATCACATAACTCTGGTTACCTACTCAAGGTAAAGTATAGTGAGAAGACTCACCTGGCAAGCAGTAAGCAGATATCCTCATGCTTGCATCTCGAACTCGCCACCATCTATCACATAAGGCAAGTGCTCTCATGAACATAACTCTCGAGACTAGACTCAAACCTCTCTTGGCACTCTCTTAAGGGTAAAAGACCATTTTACCCCCTTCTAGGCCCAAAGGCCACATTGCTGACCAAACCCTAAAAGTCAACAGAAGTCAACGGTCAAACTTTGACCCAACTTGCCGAGTGCACTCCGGTGACTCGGCGAGTACACACATGTCCACTAACTCTTTGACTCGCTTGGTATGTCGAGTCCCTCCCTATGCTCGACGATTCATACCAAACAGGAATCGCGGGGCTACCCCGACTCAACTCGCCGAGTCTCAAGAATAACTCGGCGGGTACCGCCTTGAACTCCAGTCCTCTAAACCCTCCTGACTCACTGAGTCATCCCCCAACTCGGAAAGTCTATCCACTGAGTAATTTACGTGAAACCCTAACCCTACTCGCCAAGTCTCAAGAACAACTCGGCGAGTTCATGCCACGCACAAACTCTACTGACCTCCTGAGGTCAGATCTGTTTTCCCAAACCATAGATCTTGCCTCCCCAAGCATGAATGTCATGTAAAGTTCGAAACTTGATGCTTGTATAACCACAACAAGGCATCAAAAGGAGATTTAGTCCCAAAAATGGCAACCTAAGGCCAATAACCCCAAACTGGTCCATAAAGCTCCAAGGATCAAGGTCTCTGGACCTCTTTGAGTACGGATCCAAGGCACAAACTCGAAGAGGGACCATTTGCTCCACATAATCACTCTCCAAAGGGGTTAGAAAACCCTAAATCTAATGATCAACACCAAAACTGAAGGAGGTTCGAACCATTACCTCAAAATGATGTCTCTGAACTCTGGTACTGCTTGAATGGCACCTCCTCTTTGCTCTTGTCACCTTCTTCTTGCTAAACCAAAGGTTCAAGGATCAAAAAGTGACTTCTTCTCCCTCACAACGATTTGGCTCGCTTAGGGTTCTCTCAAGGGACTGGTAGCTGCAATGGGAGGCTATAAGTGCCCTTAAATAGGCTCCAAACCTGGGGGATTAGGGTTTCATTAAACAGCATGGACTCGCCGAGTCCACTAATGGACTCGCCGAGTCCGGACGTGAACCCGGATGAACATCCGTGACCCTACTCGGCGAGTCTAGGCTCCAACTCGCCGACTTCCTCCTCGAACACTAAAATAATTAAATAAAATAATATACCTGGGAAATCAGGATGTTACAGCGATATTGGACCGGAAGGTCAAGATTCTGAGGAACAAGGAGGTGCCCCTAGTTTAGGTCCAGTGGCAGCATCGGAAGGGGTCCGAGCTGACTTGGAAGACGGAGTGAGAGATCCGGGAGCAGCATCCGAAGTTGTTTTTGGCATGAGACTTCAAGGGCAAAGTCTGGTTCTAGTGGGGGAGAATTGTAACATCCCGAAATCCAGGTAAAGCTATTTAACCCTTCCATTTTATCAAGTTGTCAAAATTGGTCCCTTGAGAGAGTTCTTGTAGCAAATGAGTACGCTGGGCGTACTGGGGAGTACGCTGCGCGTACTCATGCGCTTAATTTGGACGCGGACTCGCCTGGGTACGCTAGGCGTACCTAGGGGTACGCTGGGCGTAATTGTTGGGTTATGAGCATTCTATTACTCCTAAGTGTACATGCAACCCTAAATACCTTGGATCTATGTTTTCTCTATTATACATGCAAATAAGAACTTCCAAGGTATTATCCTAATCTAGCATACAAAACAATGAATGCAACAAGATAGAATACATACCTCTTTGATGTAGAAAGTCTTCATGAAGCTTGAGTGCCAAGTGCCCCAAGTGTGACACCTCAAATGGTTCACACAACACCAAATACAATTGGAATAACTTGAGAGAATTCTACACTTCATGAAAATCGGCTAGCCCTTTCTTACTCTCTCTAGTATGATACTAGTGGCCGATTTTGTCAAGAATAAGATCTTTATATAGTGTTACAATTAGGGTAAACCCTAATTGTCATGACTTTCCATTTCCTTGGATCCATGGGTTCGAATACACCATGGAGCATCCATGGACCATCCTATGGGTTTTAGCCAAACTTGATTATCCATGGAGCATTAGCCCACTATACAAGTATGGATGATTTACACAATCAACCCATATATTTAATTAGTCTTCTTTTGATCACTTAATTAATCCTAGATTAATTCTTGATCAATACTAATTAAATAATCTTATTATTCTTATTATTAATATACTAGTACTTATAATATATTAATAACCATAAGTGTCTTATTTCTCTCATTATAGTCTATCCAAGTG
The DNA here is from genome assembly GCF_051521515.1 of Lactuca serriola. NCBI lineage: Eukaryota > Viridiplantae > Streptophyta > Magnoliopsida > Asterales > Asteraceae > Lactuca > Lactuca serriola. Next base: position 118,256,971 of record NC_136414.1, on the reverse strand, counting down.
CATGATGCCATGCAATCCAAATGGACCATGCCGGGTCGGGTCAAGTCTTACCAATTATAGTTATGGACTTAGACATTAATCCAACAGTCTCCCACTTGGATAAGTCTAAAACTATTATTGCGTATGACTTCAGGAACCAACTGGCAATCGTAGCTCTCAAAAGCTTCTATCGAACTCTGACCTTGTAGATGAACTCTGACCTTTGTCAGTGACTTGTCTACTAGATAAGGGATCATATATTCCTCCATTCTAGATATCATATGGATTGAGACATGGATTATAATCATTCTCTATGTCCATTTGTTGTTTCCCGATTTCCGATTTATGACGACTGACTAATTGAAGAAATGAAATCAGTCCTGGCCCGGCCGAGCACTTCCATTTGTCATCATCAAATCATCGAGGGGCCCACAGATATCACTTTTATCCCGAAGCTAAAAGGAATGGATAAACTTCGACTCATATGGCTTGTTCTACTACTTGTTGAATCATACACAAAGGCACGTTTTATAGCACCGAGTTACCAAATGCGTTTTCGTGCAATCAATGTACAACCAACTCATAGTAACAACTCATATCTCTAGGTTTGAAGAATATAAGATATTATCGTCTCATGATCACTCGTGATAAAATCCATGAAGTGATTCCAATGAGTGCGGGTTGAATCCAATACTCAGAACTTATGATCACTCATGAGTGTTGTAGCCCTTTTTCCAACACCTTAGACCTCTACAAGCCAACCCATGACAATCTTAATTCATATCTACTTCCAACATATGACCGACTGTGGATGGTTTGAATAACTTAGTCATTCCGGAAGAATAACCCAGTTTATTCTGGAAGTCAAAACATGCAAAATAAAACACAATAATAATTGAATCCAATATGGTATCAAAACCTATGAACATAAATAAAACACGTTTTATTTATCACCATATGATTACACATTATTCATTGTATACTGTTTCAACTATCAACTTTATTCTTGAATTTAAAACAATAGTTGTCCCATGCTCCAAGCATGTACACTATGTTTTCTAAACACTAGTCATGCCACACACCAAGTATGCATACTATGTTTGTCTATGATCTTTACTTTGTGAAATAGATCAATTGAACATAACTTGAATGATTCTCATTTCACACTCCCAAATCCTTACTGCAAATGCAAGAATTCCAAATTCATTCCATTTACTGAAATCTGTTAGATTCTAAACTTATATGCATTGATCTTCTTGTAATGATTATGCACAAAGTCACAAGGACTCGACAACAAACATTGCAAAGTATTCCAAAGGAGATCAACTCCTTGGAAACATCCTTCTTGCATTAAGTTTCCTTAATCTTACACAGATTAAATAATTCTAACTTTGAAACATTTCCAGATTCCATTTTGACTATCACTTCTGAACAAGAGTTGCCTCCTTACAGACTATGTCAATATGGTCCTTCCAGAATTATCAATATACTTCCAATTGTCCTTGAGCACCAAATCTTTGGTAAACCTTAGATTTTCCTCGTCAATTGTTTAATCCTTTTAGTCATATCCAGTTCTAAACCTTTTCCCTTCTTAATGCCCCAGGCATTTGGAAAATTTTAGAAAGGATGAATATAGCACATGTAATCGATCCTATATCCGAAGCATATGAGAATCGATTCATGATGTCTCACATAAAGACTAAACCAGTCTTTTGCTATAACATTTCCATTTCAATTTGCCAAGTTCTCATAATTCAGATTATGAAAAGGGATGTCGTAATCATAATAGAATTTTAGAACGCAAATAATGGACTCATATACAAAATTTCCTTATGTTGAGCCATTCCAACATGAAATTCATATATATTCTTGACTAAATGATTAAAACCTCACAATCTAAGCTTATAGATTTGAGATGAAGTATAATTTCCTCTCCCTTAATTATAGCAAAACAACTCTTTCCCAATTGAAACTTTTGTTTTCTATAATTAACATTGCTAACTTGCAATACTTATCATAATGATCATGCTCCCACTAACATGATGATTATTAGCGTAACACTTATGCTCCCACTAGCTTTGACATGTACTCAGAAATCAGCTGACTTTCTTACCAAAGTTCAGATTTCTGATACTAGATTGTTTTGATAAAACTTTATCAAAATCATACACCTTCCCTTAGATAGCACACTTGTGTGTCCAAACAATTATGAAGAGGGATGCTGTAATCATAATTGTTAGACCTTTTTGCCACTTCTCACAAGTCCAGGTTAGTGTGTCGGTAAACGACACACGCTCCAGTAACGACTTTGAGAATGCAAATATCACAGTTGCTATCTAGCTAAAATCTACTTAGTGAAAGTGTTTCCTCACCAACATTTTCATGAATCGGAGAGAAACCTTATGACACTTAGATTTAATGGTGTATGTGTTCTTATCCATGTGGATTGTCAAAACCATAGACACAAGACAAGGATAATGACAAATCCACACTCATATGGATTGAACTCAATCTTAATTTCTTGCCACCTGGCAGCTCAAGCGCCTACCATTGCTTCCAAGTTGTTGTGCAATTAATTGAGAACTCTAAGAACTCATATGCAAATCCAACTTTAACTGGAATGGGCACAAAATATGTCAACACGATAGGTTATAAACCTCAAGTCGTGTGCTAGTGAAGAACTTCAGGTTTTATTCTTGATTAGTTCTTGAGACTTTCAAGACCTTTAAGACTCCCACTGTCCTCTTGACATATAAGACTTTCTTGTCAGATATTCAAGAGATAGTTTGGATTCTAATCAAGACAAACACTTCACAAAATTGGCCTAAGTTGGTCTTTGTTTTATCCAAAACATCACAACTTACCAATTTCAAATGTACAAGAGTAGAAAACTTTTACTCTTACATTTGACAAGTGTTTTAAACCTTCTTTAGGACATGTCACTTAAGTTACAATCTTGGAGTATGACTCTAAGACTTGTATTGGAACGAAGTATGACTCATCTTCTTGATTTAACCATTTCAACAGTTCAAGTTCCTCTTCTTAGTCATAAGAATACACTAAGATTTCCTTAGAGAACTAACTTTGATATGGTTTCTTAATCATTAAGATGATCACAAAAACTGATACTAAAGTACTCTCCCATCTTTTTAGATTTTTGAGAAACTTTTACCCTTATGCCTAAGTTGATTCTTCTTATTCGCTCTACCTTACATTGAAACTTTTCCAATGTCTCAAAATTATACTTTAGCCTGTAAGTATAACCATATTTACTAAGCTTTAGTAAATTATGATGAATAATCTTATCGATCTTTTGTGGTGGACTTAATCAGTGCACAAGAATGTGTACTCGATCCCTTAGTCCGTTACTTGACTCACACATCCATGTGAACAAGTAATTAGTCTTAATTTTTCCAATACTTGAATGTTCTCATTCATCATGCTATACAACTTGCATGATTCCAAGTTTCGGTCCAATTGCAACTTGGGTGATGAGAATCTTTCCTTATTTGGTAAATTTAGACATTACCACAAATGAAAGAACCAATTTCAAATTTCCACTCTTGCTATTAATGGAATCATATAAGCAACAATTCTTCCTCAAATGCCATTGTAAGGATATTTTTAAAATAAATAAAATCTAAAATTTTCTTTTATTTTAAAACTTTGCGGAAAAACTTATCCTTACAATCCATATGAAAACTTGTTGTTATCTATTCCTAAGCAATATATCATAACTCCTAAGAAGTAGCTCAAGAATCCGATCTTCAAGCTACGCGATAGAAATCCATCTACGCGATCAGATTCAACATATTCTTTCTTTAAGTTTCTTTACTTTTCTTTGATTCTTAAAACATCAACATGTAACCCAGTCACATCATGTATCAAGAATCTCAGATTAGAAACTTAGCAGAGTTAGATAGTGGACTTTACCTGAAGTAGAGTCAGACTTATTGACTTCAACATCCTTAGGTAATTTTGGCAGATTCGTAACCAATGTCCCTTCCTTTGGCAATATAAACATATGGACCCTTTGATAATGGTACACGGGACTATCACAGACTTAGCTTTTCTCTTTACCATTTGGTCAACCGAGTTGACTATGGCCGATCCCTTTCCATTGGGAAGAGAATGCTTTTCTGGATTTCCTGTGTCACTATTGTCAATGTCCATCAAGTTTTAAGGAAGTTGATCTTAAAAAATAGATAAGATCATTAAGGGTCTTGTCATAGTCTGTTTCATAGGTGTCCCAAAGGAACTCACTATGTGACTTAGAAAGTGATTGAACCACCAACTTTCTCAAGACTTTGACACCCAACTCTCCCGGCTTGTCAATATGTGACTACATCTCCAAGATGTGATCACACCTAGACCTTGCCTTGCCAATAGGGCCTGAGTGACCTTAAACTTTTCAATAACTTGTGGGTTAGGGAGAATAATTTGAAGAGGTGAAGAAGTATGATATCCATGGGACATCATCTTCATTAGGAAATCTTGTTTCAAGAGATTTAGGAAGATCATAAATGTCTAAACCAGACATCTTTTGGGAGATATTCAAGATAGTTGATCTTAAGTCCTTAATATGACACCCAATATGAAATATTAAGGCTAGGACTCAACAAACTATTTTATAACTTAGAAGAGGGATGCCGTAATCCAAGCTATAAAATATTTGAAGGTAGGTGAATGACGATTCACCAATTTCCACCATGAAAAACGAAATAATAATTAGGTTTTTTTTAATTGGTTTTGAAACTCCTAGATCTTTGAGATTCATTGAACTGTTCAATGGCATGTTTCAATCTCGAGTGTGCCCTTCAGGTTTTGTGACTGGGATGCCGAGGATCACAAAACAAGGTGTTAAGTAACCATGCAAATTACTTGGTACCCTTAAGTGTTTACCCCTCAATCGATGTGCCGGTTAACCACACACGCTCCATTGATACTAAGATAAACATTAAATTACCCTTTACCTACCTTGTTAAATACGAGTTAGTGTGCCGGTTAACCACACACGCTCCACTAACCGACTTAAACAAAGTGCAAAGTGTAATTTCATGGATTAGCACCTTATTCACATTTTCCTAAGTAACTAAGATTGGGTATTATTAAGAGTTTAGTTACTTAGTATTTATCATTAATACTTTTAATGAAGGGAGAATTCTAGTCCTGTCAAACCCGTTCGGCTAACGACCCTCCACCAGTCAAGCAAGCGGTGGGTGAGAGTGGACACCCATTAAGTTGCCATTTTATATGCAACAACCTTATACCCACCTTATAGACCGGCTTCGTGAATGAGACGTACTAGCGGTAAGACTGACTTTACTCTTATACATACATACATATATATATATATATATATATATATATATATATATATATTATTAACTTATAATATTATAAAGTATAAGGGTTGAATTTTAACTTTTAAAATTCTAAGGGCTAACTTGGAATTAAAGTATTCATAAGAGAAAACTTTACAAATTCCAAAACTTGAGGGCAAGTTTTGAAACTATTCAAAACTAATTAATTCCATAACTTATATGTTTAAAGTAGTTTTAATCCAAACACTCTTCAAGTTCCATAACTTGAGGACAAGTTATGGAAGACTTTAAACTAATAAAAGAATTAACTTTTCTTTATTTTATAACTTATGGAATTAATTAAGGTTACACTTTTTTTTTAATTTATTATTTAATGAAGAGACTCTTGGTCCTCCATAACTTGAGGACAAATTATGGAGTCATAACACCATTTAATTAGAACTAGACTCTTCATTTTGTAACCTTTGCCAACTTTTATGAGTTTTATGAAACTTAAATGTGAATTTTCATATAACTTGAGGACAAGTTACAAAAACACATTTTAGAATCAACTCTTAGATTAATTTGGATTGAAAACAACTATTTCACTCAACTTTTCTATTAATCTAAGCAACTCATAAGAACAAGATAATTCAAATCAAACTTTTCATGTAATTAGTCTAAACCTTAAACTAATACAAAACATGAATCTATTGACAATTATCTTTGAAATTGGATTAGCATGAACATTACCACATCAAAAACAAGTTTATAAGTTCAAAAACATCTTAGGGTAATGTTCCTAGTCCAATTCCAGCCAAAAAAAGTCGAATTTATGCTGTCTGGGGGTCCAACTCGTCGAGTGCATGAACCAACTCGGCGAGTTGGATCGATTTGATCACTTTTTAGGCATGGACTCGCCGAGTCTCCTGATGGACTCACCGAGACTGATGATCAGACAGCAACAATTTCGATTTTTAAGCAGTTTTGCAAGTATAACAAGAAAACAAGCCTAGGCTCTGATACCACAGTTGGGTTATGAGCATTCTAACACTCCTAAGTGTACATGCAACCCTAAATACCTTGGATCTATGTTTTCTCTATTATACATGCAAATAAGAACTTCCAAGGTATTATCCTAATCTAGCATACAAAACAATGAATGCAACAAGATAGAATACATACCTCTTTGATGTAGAAAGTCTTCATGAAGCTTGAGTGCCAAGTGCCCCAAGTGTGACACCTCAAATGGTTCACACAACACCAAATACAATTGGAATAACTTGAGAGAATTCTACACTTCATGAAAATCGGCTATCCCTTTCTTACTCTCTCTAGTATGATACTAGTGGCCGATTTTGTCAAGAATAAGATCTTTATATAGTGTTACAATTAGGGTAAACCCTAATTGTCATGACTTTCCATTTCCTTGGATCCATGGGTTCAAATACACCATGGAGCATCCATGGACCATCCTATGGGTTTTCGCCAAACTTGATTATCCATGGAGCATTAGCCCACTATACAAGTATGGATGATTTACACAATCAACCCATATATTTAATTAGTCTTCTTTTGATCACTTAATTAATCCTAGATTAATTCTTGATCAATACTAATTAAATAATCTCATTATTCTTGTTATTAATATACTAGTACTTATAATATATTAATAACCATAAGTGTCTTATTTCTCTCATTATAGTCTATCCAAGTGCATGATGCCATGCAACCCAAATGGGCCATGTCGGGTCGGGTCAAGTCTTACCAATTATAGTTATGAACTTAGACATTAATCCAACAGTAATGGCTCCAGATGAAAACCCTAAATGTTTGGCTTGTGCACTATTTAAAGGATGCTACGGCTCATTTCCCAGCCTCCATCCAGAGAGTGAAACCCTAAGAGAGAGCCTTCCATTGTCCATAGCTTGAGTGTGTGTATTTTCGAGCTAAAAGTGTCTTGGTGTGTTAGTGAAGAAGAAGGAGAAGAGCTTGTGGAGGCTAGGGATTGAAGTGCAAGGTTGGATCTGAGATCTTCAGAGAAAGGAGCTTCGTCTAGAGGTATAAAGTTCAAAACTTTCTCCTTTATTTGGTTTGATGTTGCATGGACCATTTCTAGGGTTAAAAGTCCCAAAGGTGGAGACTTTATGAGTGTAATGTGCTCCATGGAACTAGATATGTCCCATTTCAATGGTATTTGTGTTATAGATCCATAAAGTTTCCATCTTGGTCGTTGATAGAAGGTCATGCTTGAGTTATGAGCTTTCTAGAGTTGGGAAATGGAATATTATGGGTGTTAGTGACTTGCGCACCCCGTTTCTGTGAAGACACTGGGTACGCCCAGCGTAACCCGGAGAGTTGAATTTTGTTGACTTTTAGGGTTTGGTCAATTTTAGGGTCTTGGAGCCATGAGATGGGTAAAATGGTCTTTTACCCTTTTGAGAGAACTAAGAGACGGAATAGTCGCCTTGAGAGATGTATTGATTTAGAGTGTTTATTTCATATGATTAGGCGAAGGCTGGACCAAATTTTGAAAGAGTTCGAGATTACCGAGTTACCCGAGGTGAGTCTTCTCACTATACTTTACCTAGAGTGGTAATTAGAGTTATGTGATAGAGTATTTGTATGTTTTGCATGATGATATTTCTATGTGCTTTATGCTATGTATGTTACAGAGTTTACAAAGTTCGGACAGTAAGGTCCACAGAGTTAGGGCCAGAGGGCCCTTAGAGTTATGGGACTGGAAGGTCCTACTGAGACACATTGACTAGAGGGTCAAACAGAGTTATAGCCTCGAGTGGCTAATATGTGTTGCGTGTGGTATTTTGGGGAACTCACTGAGTATTTATGCTTACAACGTTATGTTATGTGTTTCAGGTACCAGTGAGGATCGCGGGAAGGTGCCGGCTTGATCAGTACACACTTGAGGAGTTTTTATATATTATGATCTTGGGATGTGATGTTATGAACTGATTATGTGATACAATAATGTTTTTATAACAATTATGAATGAAAATGTGTTTTTAAAATGTGAAAAATTATTTGAAAATTTTGGTGTTACAATAATATCAAGTTACTGATGTGTTTTTGTACTATCAATGCACAACCAACTCACAACCAACAACTCATATCTCTTGGTTTGAAGACTTATACGATATTATCATTTCACGATCACTTGAGATAAATTCCATGAAGTGATACAAGTGAGTGTGGGTTTAATCCAATGCTCAGAACTTATGAGCACTCATGAATGTCATAGCAATGTCTAACCATTTCAGACAATCTCTAAGCCTAATTCATAACCGTCTTGATTCAATACCTACTTCCAAAGTCTGATCGAGTGTGGACAGTTTGAATAATCTTATTTTTTTGGAAGTCAAAACATAAAAAATTGAAACAATAGTAAATAATTGACACAAGATAGTAACTTTACTCATAAATAAACAAAAAAATTTATTTAATAATCAAATTTCAATTACATTTTATCTATTACAAGTTTCAAAAATAAATATCTAATTAATAAAACTAATATCGTCTTTCAGCCCGATGCTCTTTGCATGATGCAAATGCTTAACCCTATTCAGTCCCTTCGTGAGGGGATCTGCTGGGGTTTCCTCTGACGATACCCTCTTTGCTACAAGGATTCCTTCTTCTATCTTGTGTCTTATGAAGTGATATTTCCTGTCGATGTGTCTGGACCTGTCATGATCCCTTGGTTCCTTGGCTAAGGCAACCGCACTGTCGTTGTCACAAAAAATCTCCATAGGCTCCTTTATAGCTGGTACAACTCCAAGGTCTCTAATGAAGTTCTTCTGCCATATCGCCTCCTTCGGCGCTTCGGTCGCTTCTATGTACTCTGATTCGCACATTGAATCAGCTACGGTCTCCTGCTTGGAACTTTTCCAAGTTACTGCTTCTCCATTCAGGGTAAATACACACCTCGAATGAGAGCGGAAATCATCTCTGTCGGTCTGAAAGCTGGTGTCACTGTACCCTGTTACCCTCAAGTCATCCCTCCCACCGAGGATAAGAACCCAATCCATAGTCCTTCGCAGGTACTTGAGAATATTCTTTACTGCAATCCAGTGAGCCTTACCAGAGTTTCCCTGATATCTGCTGACCATGCTCAAAGCAAATTCCACATAAGGGCGAGTACAAGTCATAGCATACATGATCGAGCCAACAACGGAAGCATCAGCTATCTCAGCCTGTGTACTCGGACTTTGAGTTTTACTCAGTCTGGCATTGTGTTGGATCGGTAAGTCACCTTTCTTGGAATTATCTATGTTAAACCTCTTCAACACCTTGTCCAAGTAGGTATTTTGAATAAGTCCAATTAGTCTCTTAGTCTTGTCTCTCAATATCCTTATCCATATGTCACACCCCCAAACCGGAACGGTGGAAACGTTCGGGGGCGGATGACTTCATGTGGTAGCGTAACAAATGAGTACATAGTAAAGAAAGCAATAAAACCATCATATATATAATTGAAAGTTTACATTTTTAAAAGGTACATGTTCAAAACCAATTACAATATGATGCCAAAATATGAATTTAAACTGGCCCCGCAGCGTCCCTTCTTCAAAAGCTGTTTGTTACCTGTAATTACTGAATCCCTGGGACATACAAGTAGTTTTGAAAGAGTAGATCAACATTTAAGCTGGTGAGTTTCATAAGTATTAAATGACAATGTTTGTATGAAATTAAATGTTTTGTTTTTGTTTGTTTGTTCCTAGAAAATCCCATATTTTCTACTAGCATAAATGTAGCCTTCAATCAAGACCAATGTTTGTTTCTAGAAAATGTATGTACGTATAAAATTTCCATTACGTCTGAAAAACCCCGTAAATCAATGTATTTTTAATACCCCATGTGAGTTTTATAACCATGCTATTGACTAGAATTTCCTATACACAACGTTCTTCAGGCGTTGGAATGTTCTGACGTTTGTCACCCCAAACGGTGTACTGTAGCTAACAGTCAGGGCGCGGGGTTGTCAAGCCCGTATAGATCTATACACAAACATGAGGATCCCCCTCCAAGGGATTCTGGTATATAATACAGGACTTGAAATGTGTACTCGAACGTACGTGAAGTTAATGTCTCACAAAACTTAGTATAAAAACAGATTTACGTGTAAAAATGTTCGTTTGTTCTTGTATGTGAAAGTGACTTCTTGAAAATAGTGTTTCTAGAATGTAAAAATTAGTAATGTTCTCGTAAAACTATACCTATTATCGTTTTCTTTAAGTGTGTCTCGTTTGTTTAGAAATCCCTAAAAAAATGAATCACTTGTTATGAAAGTATAAATTTTTATAGTGTCTAAGATGGACACATATACATGCAGTCTAAGCAGAGTGTTTGATTTATACATATATAACAACATTTTTCATTTCAAAAGATATGATATTATCGTGATATATTTTGCATACGAAAGTTTCCCTATAAATGTTATAAATCACATATGATTCTGTTGATAAAAAGTGTATAATGAAACTTTATATAACACGCAACAATAATCGTGTGTTTTACTTGTATTCCCCCCTTGAAAGCATATAAAAGCATTTATAGAACATTTAAAAGGTTAACTAAAGGGTATGAACTCACTTGAAAGATCGGAAAAAGGCGAGATGAAAACCGAGCAGAACTTGGACTCGAGAAAGCGGATTTTCTCGGGAATCTCGGGAGCACAAATGACCTTCAGGACTTGAGCAAGGTAACCGGGGCTTCGGGTTAGCACGGGCACGGTAAACAAGGCAAGAACGCAAGAAAGTTGGGAGAAATTGAGCCCTTTCTTCGGAACCCTCGCATCCCTTTTATAGGGTGTGGGAACCGCCTCGGTACGTTGGGCGTACCCGAGTACGCTGGGCGTACTTGTGCCGCACGCATGAGCGCATCCTTGACTGCTTCGGACTCTGGATGGGATGGCATAGGCTCGCATAGGGCACGACGTGGATGATTCGAGGCCTAGGCCTCGAGTACGCTGGGTGTAACTCGGCCCGACCTAGTGACTCCTCCTTCGGATAATACCAAGGTTTATTAATAAAATTTATATTTTAATTATTTAATAAACTTCAAAAATTCATATCTTCTTCATACGAACTCCGTTTTCGACGTTCTTTATATCCACACGTAGGTGAGACTATGCTCTACAACTTTCGTTTAGATTTCGTCGGCAAATTTTGAAATTATTTTTATTATTTATTTTTAAAAGGTCGCGGTAAGAAATTTTTGTTAGAAATTCATAACTTCTTTATCTGACGTCTATTTTTGCCAGACTTTTTACCTTTGTAATACCATTGTCAAGACCTTCGATTCTCGTTTAGGTCATTCCGGCCAAAAGTCGCTCGATCTCCGATTCGAGTTTTTAGCTGTCTGTCGCTAAGCTGAACTTGGAAAAATCATAACTTCATTATACGGAGTCAGATTTGGGCGTTCTTTTTACGTACGATCACGATTTTAATGACATCAAACATAGTAGGTAATTATTTAGAGACTTTTTGGGCTTTTTATTTTCGAATTTACTTTCATTATATCAAAAGTGGTTACAATACTTGACTTTTTAGGTCATTACATAGAGTTGAAATGTCGGGTTGTCACATCATCCCCCCGTTAGAGGGAATTTCGTCCCGAAATTTAAAGTAAGAAAGATACTAGTGAATCAGAGAAAAAGATGAGGGTACTTTTGTTTCATCTGATCTTCGCGTTCCCATGTGAATTCAGGTCCTCGCTTGGCGTTCCAGCGAACCTTCACAATAGGTATGCGACTTTGTTTTGTTTGTTTGACCTCTCGGTCCATGATTTCTACCGGTTCTTCCACAAAGTTGACGCTCTCGTTTATCTCGATCTCGTCGAGTGGAATAACAAGAGTCTCATCGGACAGACACTTTTTCAAGTTTGAGACATGGAAGGTTGGATGTAGGCTACTAAGTTCACGTGGTAGATTAAGCTTGTAAGCTACAGGGCCGATTCTGGAGAGAATCTCGAAAGGCCCTACGTATCTTGGATTTAGCTTTCCATGCTTTCCAATGCGAATTAAGCCCTTCCACGGTGAGACCTTCAATAGAACGCGATCTCCTACCTGGAATTCCAAAGGTTTCCTCCTTTGGTCAGCATAGCTTTTATGTCGGTCTCTAGAGGCTTTCAACCGTTCACGAATCTGAACGATCTTCTCTGTCATTTCCCGTATGATTTCCGGACAGGTGAGAGTGCTTTCAGGAACTCGTCCTTTACCTAACTGGGTGTCGCCAACTTCAGTCCAGCACAGAGGGGACCTGCACTTACGGCCATAGAGGGCTTCAAATGGAGCAGCCTTTATGCTCGTATGATAACTATTGTTGTATGAAAATTCGACAAGGGGTAAATGGATATCCCATGCCTTTCCAAAGTCAATCACACAGGCTCTCAACATATCTTCCAAAGTTTGTATCGTTCTCTCACTTTTCTCGTCTGTTTGTGGATGGTAGGCTGTAATCATGTCTAGTCTAGTCCCCAGGGAACTTTGTAGTGACTGCCAGAACCTTGAAATGAATCTACTATCTCTATCGGAGATAATGGATATTGGAACACTATGCAGTCGTACTATCTCCCTTATGTAAGTTCTTGCAAGCCTTTCCATCTTGTCAGTCTCCTTGATTGGTAGGAAATGCGCGGATTTGGTCAATCTGTTGACGATGACCCATATGGTATCGAGTCCACCTGTCGTCTTGGGCAACTTGGTTATGAAGTCCATAGTAATCCGTTCCCATTTCAATTCCGGTATCTCTGGCTGTTGTAGTAATCCTGACGGATTCTGATACTCGACCTTAACCTTAGCGCAAGTAAGGCATTTACTTACGAAGGTAGCAATCTCTGCTTTCATGTTAGGCCACCAGTACAGTTTCTTAAGATCCAAATACATTTTATCTGAAGCTGGGTGGACGGAATATCTCGTGTTGTGTGCTTCGGCCATGACCACGTCTCTGAAACCACCATGTTTCGGTGTCCAGATACAGTCCATGAGATAATATGCTCCGCCACCCTTGATTTCTAGATTCTTTTCCATTCCTCTCAGGGATTCACCTACCACATTTTCAGGTTGCAAAGCTTCCAGTTAAGCCTCCTTAATTTGGGTGGATAAGTGGGAATGGATAGTCATAGTCAGAGATTTGACTCTCCGACCAGTGTATTCTTTTCGACTGAGGGCGTCAGCTACCACATTGGCCTTGTCAGGATGATAACGAATTTCATATTCGTAGTCATTGAGTAACTCGACCCATCGTCGTTGTCGCATGTTGAGCTCCTTCTGATCGAAAATGTGTTGAAGGCTCTTGTGATCGGTGAAAATAGTACTCTTTGTTCCGTACAAGTAGTGTCTCTAGATCTTTAGAGCAAATACTACTGCTCCTAACTCAAGATCGTGTGTTGTATAGTTTACTTCGTGTGTCTTAAGATGACGGGATGCATAAGCAATAACCTTCCCTCTTTGCATAAGAACACAACCAAGTCCTTGGTTTGATGCATCACAATACACTACAAAATCTTCTATCCCTTCGGGGAGAGATAGAATCGGCACGGTGCACAAAGCCTGCTTCAGTGTTTGGAACACCTTCTCTTGTTTTGCTTCCCAGTCAAAGGCCATGCCTTTCTGGGTCAATATAGTGAGAGGTTTCGCAATGCTAGAGAAGTTCTTTATGAATCTGCGATAATAGCCAGCTAGACCTAGAAATTGACGAATTTCTATAGGTGTCTTTGGTGCCGACCAGTTCTCAATGGCCTTAATTTTGGAGGGGTCCATGTGTATCCCCTTCTCGTTAACAACGTGGCCCAAAAATTCGACTCTTCGAATCCAAAATTCGCATTTAGATAACTTCGCATAGAGCTTCTCCGAACGTAATGTTTCTAAGACTTTTCATAGGTGCTGACTATGTTCTTCCTTACTTTGGGAGTAGATAAGTATATCATCAATGAAGACGATGACGAACTGATCCAAGTAAGGACGGCACACCCTATTCATTAGGTCCATGAATACTGCTGGTGCGTTGGTTAATCCGAACAACATCACTACAAATTCGTAGTGTCTATAACGGGTTCGGAAGGCTGTCTTGGGAATATCCCCCTCTAGCACTCGTAATTGGTGATATCCGAATCGTAGATCTATCTTCGAGAAGTAGTTTTCTCCTTGAAGTTGATCAAATAGGTCGTCAATGCGGGGCAGAGGATAACGATTTTTGACAGTAAGTTTGTTCAGTTCTCTATAGTCGATGCACATGCGGAACGATCCATCTTTCTTCTTTACAAACAAGACCGGTTCTCCCCAAGGTGAGAAACTTGGTCTAATAAATCCCTTTTGGCGGAGTTCGTTAAGCTGACTGGAAAGTTCTTGCATCTCTGCTGGTGCCAGACAATAAGGCGATTTTGCTACTGGGGTAGCCCCTGGAATTAAGTCGATTCTAAACTCGACTTGACGTTGCGGTGGTAATCCCGGTAGTTCTTCTGGAAAGATATCGGGAAAGTCGCGTACTTCTGGAATGCTCTTAATATCCTTTACTTCCTGACTCGTATCGACGATGTGTGAAAGAAATGCATGATAATCCTTCCGCAAACACTTTCGAGCTTGGATGCATGAAATGATGCGAAGGTTTGTACTTGATTTTTCGCCGTAAATCACTAATGTTTCGTCGTTAGGGAGACTAAGACGAACTGCTTTCTCAAAGCACTTGATGTTGGCATGAAGAAGACTTAACCAATCCATGCCGACTATGACGTCAAAACTTTTAATTTGGACCGGCATGAGGTTGATTGGAAAAGAATGACCATCTAAAGTTAATGTACAGTCCATGTATATGCAGTTAGTGTTTTCCGTTTTTCCATTTGCCATCTCTATAGTGAATGATTTTTGTAACTTGCTAGGTTTATGTTTAAGTAAGTGAATAAAGTTTTGACTCACGAAGCTTCTCTCCGCTCCACTATCGAACAGTATGCATGCATATGAATTATCGAGAAGAAACGTACCAGCAACTATTGTAGGATCAGCTACGGCTTCTTTGTGGCCTATATTCAACACTCGTCCCACCCCGTCGGTATTTGCTACCTTTGGGCAGTTTCTCTTGTAGTGGCCCACCTCGCCACAATCGTAGCAAGCTCGGCCTACACCAGCGTTGGGAACTTGAGTGATTGGCTTTACGGGGTCCTTGCAGAAATGGACAGTGTGTCCCTTTTTGTTGCAGTTGGAGCAATGCATTTCCCGACAAGGTCCATGGTGGTGGTAAGTGCATTTGGCACACTTTGGAAAGTTACCCGCATATGGATTTGTTGGGTAGGGATTTGTAGGAACGGTAGTAGGTACAGTAGCAGCATTCACTGTAAATAGTTGTTGTTTATTCGAGGATTCTTGGGAAGATCCACCCTTCCCTTTACTTCATCCTCTCTTCCTGTTATTGTTGTTGTTGTTTCCCTTTTGTGGTTCTGGTGTAGAAATTGTCGAGTTCTAATGACTTCTGTGATCAATAAGAGATTGTGCCAGCTCTTTGGCACTTTCAAAAGTGTCAGGTTTTGAAGCTAACACGCTCGACTGAATTTGGGACGACAGTCCCCAAATGTATCTCTCTATTTTCTTGCTCTCTGGAGCAATCATATCCGGGCAAAGGATTGCCAGATCACAGAATCTGTTGGTAAAAGTTGCTATGTCCGTACCAATCATTCCGAGCGTCCATAGTTCGTGCTCGAGTTTTTGAATCTCTCCTCGTGGACAGTACTCTCTCATTAGCATGGTTTTTAAGCTCTCCCAGCTTATTGAATTCGCCACTATCAGAGTAAGTACCTTAACGTGGCCATTCCACCAAGTTAAAGCTCTATATGTAAGCGTGTAGGTTGCAAACTTGACTTTGCTATGCTCGGGACAGGAGCAGATTTCAAATATTGATTCTGTCCTTTCGATCCACTGCCTCAGAATCATCATACCACCAGTTCCATTAAACATCCGGGGTTTGGCGTTCGTAAAGTCCTTATAGGTGCATTCTCGGGGTTGCCCATGACTCTCGCCATGGTTGGAAGGATGTGTGCCAGTTCTCGAGCCAATAGTAACAGGGGTATTGATCTGTGACATGGCAGCCGCTACAGCTGCGATGACTGCTGCTTGCAACATGGCAGCATCAAATTGAGGAGGTGGAGGCGGTGGTGGTAGAGGTGCTTCCCCACCGTTGTTTCGTCTCGGGTTTCTACGCGGAGGCATCCT
The DNA here is from genome assembly GCF_051521515.1 of Lactuca serriola. Lineage (NCBI taxonomy): Eukaryota > Viridiplantae > Streptophyta > Magnoliopsida > Asterales > Asteraceae > Lactuca > Lactuca serriola. The sequence continues at coordinate 118,240,474 of NC_136414.1, read as the reverse complement.
TCAACTATAGGTTGAAAAGATAAAGATAAAAATTCCATAGCATAGAAAATGAATGTGTCTCATGAACTAAATTGCTATAATTCAACAACAGATGATAGTATGAGTCTCAAAGATAGAATAATGAAAGTTATTTGTAAGACTGAAATACGAAACAATAAATGGTTTCTCCATAACATTTTAAGGATCGAACGAAATACTCAACGTAGTAATAATAGTGCCACTTATATTAATATAATAGTTGATACAACGATCACGAAAATTTGACCCCTATAAGGGTCTCCGGTTACAAAGTTTAAGGAAAATAAAAACTTTTAGCCGAGGTCCTAAATTATAACAAAATTTGAGATTTTGGCAAGCACTACTTGCGACGTAGGTTGCGCTTGGAGCTTGACTCCGCATCCGATTGCTTCGATTCCATAAGACGCCTGTCGAAGGCGGCTTGTTGTTCCCTAAATTCGGTGAGGGCTGTAATCATTTGCGCTTGGAATGCCTTGGTTTGTAGTTGGGCATTGTCCTGAGCTCTGTCCAGCCTACGGATGTCAGAAGTGTGAACTTGTACTTCCACGTTGACTTCCCGAATCCGGCTAGCTTGAACTCCGGATTGGTAGGACTGGTTGGCTTGTTTGCCCACCATGACTGGGAGTGCCCAATCAGCTGAACCTCCGCCGCGGACATCGTAGAAGTCTCGGCACATGCCGTAGGGAGGGCGTAGACTTTGTTGTTGGCTCCAATGGTGGAGGTGACTTCCCCAGACGGGAGTCGGTCCTTGAAAGTTCCTTACGAAGGCGGGAGGTTGAGCGGGTGGGGGATTGATCACTTCCGGATCTGAGTCGGTACCAGAGTCATCCTCTTCGTCCAATTCTATGGGTTCCTCATCCTCCTCGGGATCCTCTTCGATCCATCCCCCGTTGCCTTGGTTGGGGTAGTAGGGGTCGCCGGGGTGGTGAAATCCAGCCATTTTTGACTATACGAGAATAGGGTTATAAGAATCGAATAATGTTTGGAACATGTAAGACTAAATATGTATGTTAAACTATTCTATGTAATAAATACTCCTATAGTATTTAAATTCATGTGTTTGATTCTCGTGATGTTTTGGTAAGTTTTGACTCGTTGCTCACTACGAGCATTCCTCGATATACATTGGTCCGATCTCGGACAAATATAGTTGATCGTGATATATTTGTCCCAAATCTAGTTACATATATCGAGTCTTAATCGTAGTGTCCAACTTGTCTAAATACTTCTTGTATAGTTATAATCATGAAAATAAGTTGTTGTATGCATGTATTGGTACTTAAATGAACTAACAATTTAAGTTAAACAAAACGCGGCTTAGGCGTAAAACAAAAAAAATGTTTTGTCAGAGAGTATTAGTCCCTTAAGCATTTATAGTTTGTGTATCTTATGTGGTTCGATATACTTAGTTCACTATAAACATTGCTCTGATACCAATCTGTCACACCCCCAAACCGGAATGGCGGAAACGTTCGGGGCGGATGACTTCATGTGGTAGCGTAACAAATGAATACATAGTAAAGAAAGCAATACAACCATCATATATATAATTGAAAGTTTACATTGTTAAAAGGTACATGCTCAAAACCAATTACAATATGATGCCAAAATATGAGTTTAAACTGGCCCCGCAGCGTCCCTTCTTCAAAAGCTGTTTGTTACCTGTAATTACTGAATCCCTGGGACATACAAGTAGTTTTGAAAGATTAGATCAACATTTAAGCTGGTGAGTTTCATAAGTATTAAATGACAATGTTTGTATGAAATGAAATGCTTTGTTTTTGTTTGTTTGTTCCTAGAAAATCCCATATTTTCTACTAGCATAAATGTAGCCTTCTATCAAGACCAATGTTTGTTTCTAGAAAATGTATGTACGTATAAAATTTCCAACACGTCTGAAAAACCCCGTAAATCAATGTATTTTCAAATACCCCATGTGTGTTTTATAACCATGCTATTGACTAGAATTGCATATACACAACGTTCTTCAAGCGTTGGAATGTTCTGACGTTTGTCACCCCAAATGGTGTACTGTAGCTAACAATCAGGGCGCGGGGTTGTCAAGCCCATATAGATCTATACACAAACACCAGTCTCCCCCTCCAAGGGATTCTGGTATATAATACAGGACTTCAAATGTGTACTCGAACGTACGTGAAGTTAATGTCTCACAAAACTTAGTATAAAAACAGATTTACATGTAAAAATGTTCGTTTGTTCTTGTATGTGAAAATGACTTCTTGAAAATAGTGTTTCTAGTATGTAAAAATTAGTAATGTTCTCGTAAAACTATACCTATTATAGTTTTCTTTAAGTGTGTCTTGTTTGTTTAGAAATCCCTAAAAAAATGAATCACTTGTTATGAAAGTATAAATTTTTATAGTGTCTAAGATGGACACATATACATGCAGTCTAAGCAGAGTGTTTGATTTATACATATATAACAACATTTTTCATTTCAAAAGATATGATGATATCGTGATATATTTTGCATATGAAAGTTTCCCTATAAATGTTATAAATCACATATGATTCTGTTGATAAAAACTGTATAATGAAACTTTATATAACACGCGATAATAATCGTGTGTTTTACTTGTATTCCCCCCTTGAAAGCATATAAAAGCATTTATAGAACATTTAAAAGGTTAATTAAGGGGTATGAACTCACTTGAAAGATCGGAAAAAGGCGAGATGAAAACTGAGCAGAACATCGACTCGAGAAAGCAGATTTTCTCGGGATTCTCGGGAATCTTGGGAGCACAAACGACCTTCGGGACTTGAGCAAGGTAACCGAGGCTTCGGGTTAGCACGGGCACGGAAAACGAGGCAAGAACGCAAGAAAGTTGGGAGAAATTGAGCCCTTTCTTCGGAACCCTCGCATCCCTTTTATAGGGTGTGGGAACCGCCTCGGTACGCTGGGCGTACTCGTGCGTCACGCATGATCGCATCCTCGATTGCTTCGGACTCCGGATGGGACGGCATAGGCTCGCATAGGGCGCGACGTGGACGATCCGAGGCCTAGGCCTCGAGTACGCTGGGCGTAACTCGGCCCGACCTGGTGACTCCTCCTTCGGATAATACCAAGGTTTATTAATAAAAATTATATTTTAATTATTTAATAAACTTCAAAAATTCATATCTTCTTCATACGAACTCCGTTTTTGAGGTTCTTTATATCCACGCGTAGGTGAGACTACGCTCTACAACTTTCGTTTAGATTCTGTCGGCAAATTTTGAAATGATTTTTATTATTTATTTTTAAAAGGTCGCGGTAAGAAAATTTTGTTAGAAATTCATAACTTCTTTATCTGACGTCTATTTTTTCCAGACTTTTTACCGTTGTAATACCATTGTCGAGACCTTCGATTCTCGTTTAGGTCATTCCGGCTAAAAGTTGCTCGATCTCTGATTCGAGTTTTTAGCTGTCTGTCGCTAAGCCGAACTTGGAAAAATCATAACTTCATTATACGGAGTCAGATTTGGGCGTTCTTTTTACGTACGATCACGGTTTTAATGACATCAAACATAGTAGGTAGTTATTTAGAGACTTTTTGGGCTTTTTATTTTCGAAGTTAATTTCATTATATCAAAAGTGGTTACAATACTTGACTTTTTAGGTCATTACATAGAGTTGAAATGTCGGGTTGTCACACCATTGGATATATGCAGCTTCTCCAAGGTCCTACATAGTGAAACACTTCCCAAGCTAGGATTTCACCTCCTGTAAGGTTGGGATGTCATTTCCTATGAGTAGTATGTCATCCATATACAGTACCAAAAAGCTAACTATACTCCCACTAGCTCTAGCATATACACATGACTCATCCTCTCTTCGTGAAAAGTCAAACTCTTTGACTTTCTCATCGAAACAAAGATTTCATCTACGAGATGCTTGTTACAGTACATAAATGGATTTCTTAAGCTTACACACTCTATTAGGATACTTAGTATCGACAAAACCCTCTGGCTGACTCATGTGAAAATCCTCAGCCAACTTTCCATTAAGGAAAGCGGTTTTGACATCCATTTGCCATATTTCATAGTCATGAAATGCAACAATGGATAACATAACCCTAATATACTTAATCTTCACCACTGATGAGAAGGTCTCATCATAGTCAACTCCCGGAGTTTGATTAAAGCCCTTCACAACCAATCACACATTATAAGTGTGTACCTTCCCATCCATGTCGGTCTTCTTTTTGAAGATCCATTTGCACCCGACTGTCTTACGACCCAATACATTGTCAACCAAGTTCCAAACTTGATTGTCATACATGGAATGAATCTCGCTTGCCTCTTTCCATTTTGCAGACTCGGGGCCCGCCATGGCTTCCTTGTAAGTGTTAGGTTCATCCAAATTTACCAGTGTACTATCACTGATAAATGTATCACCTTCTGTAGTAATACGAAAACCATAAAACTCAGGTGAGTCCCTAAATCTTGTGGAATGCCTCAGAGGTACATATTCGTCAATCGGCTCAACATGAGTTTCCTCCTCATGTTGATCGCTAGTGTTTAAGGTTCCCTCACCGCTTGACTCTTGAAGCTCTTCATGGTCAATTTTCCTCCCACTGTTTCCTTGGCTTATGAATTCTCTCTCATGAAAGACTCCTCTCCTCACAATGAAGACAACATTGTCACTCGGTCTGTAGAAGAGATAACCAAAGGATTTATGTGGGTAGCCAATGAAAATACACCTCTCACTCTGAGGTTCGAGCTTGTCGTGAGTTTCCTGCCTCACAAAAGCCTCGCAACCCCAAACCTTGATGTATGCTAACGACGGAACCTTCCCTGTCCACATCTCGTGAGGTGTATTGGCAACCTTCTTGGTAGGGACTCGATTAAAGATATAGGCGGTAGTCTCTAAAGCATACCCCTATAATGAGATAGGTAATGAATCTCGACTCATCATGGAACGAACCATGTACAACAAGGTTTGATTGCGCCTCTCAGCCACACCATTAAGCTGTGGTGTCATAGGAGGTGTCAATTGTCAAATGATTTCACATTCCTTAAGATAGTCTAGGAACTCGATACTAAGATACTCTCCACCTCGATCGGATCGGAGCATCTTTATCTTCCTGCCCAATTGATTCTCCACTTCTTGCTTAAACTGTTTGAATCTTTCAAAGGTTTCTGACTTATGCTTGATTAAGTAGACATAGCCATATCTATTATAATCATCAGTAAAAGTCACATAAAAGCAGTTAGCATCCCTTGTGCGCGGTTCTGAAGGGTCCACATACATCTGTGTGTATGAGGTCCAACAAACCTTCACCTCTCTCACAAATGCCAGTGAAGGGTGAGTTAGTCATTTTTCCAAGTAAACAAGATTCAAAACTATCATTTGACTTTAAGTCAAATGATTCCAAGACTCCAACCTTTTGGAGTTGGCCTATGCGCTTCTTGTTGACATGTCCAAGACGACAAAGCCACAAGGACGCTTTGTCCAAACTAGTGGAAGAATCAATATGCAATACATTATTTCCTAAGTTGTCTACAAACATCACAGTTTCGTATACACCATTACAAGGTAATGCTCTATAATAAAAAAACACCATTATAACAAGCATTTATTGCACCAATTTTGTCACACCCCGAAACCCAGGGCGGAAACGTTCCGGGGCGGAGGTGTCTTCATGTTGAGTATCACAACCAATGTACATAGTAAGCAAAGTAAACAGCCATTACATTACATATGAAAATTTTACATTTGTTTGAAAGTAAAGTGTTACACATATGTATATATGAACAAAAGTAAAGACGTGTCTTCTACGTATTCCGTCTTCGCCAAAAGGATCGCTGGGTACCTGTCTAACATGGACCTGAGAATACAAGCAGTTTGAAAATCAGCATAAAGCTGGTGAGTTCATAAGCGGTCTGTTTTTCTGAAAAATGAACAAGTTTCCTTTGGTTTTCTGTAAAAGTTATGAATCCAAGAAAATCCCATATTTTCTTAAAAGTAAAGTTTATTTATCCATTAGTTACACGGTCTAGTTAAGAACAGTTCAGTTATCCTAGGAAAAACCCTTATTTTCCTAAAAGTTTGTGTTTGGTTACCGAATCCAAATGAAATGTACAAGTATCTACCATACTTAAAATGTTTGTGTGAAGTTTCCTGAAAGTCTGGTTATCCTTAAAATGTATGTTAGTTTTAACACGTATGTGAAACTATTGTGTGGAAAGTAGACTAATTCTTAAGGTTATTAGCTTACTAAAATTCATTATTACCAACAAGTAAATCTCCGCTATCTAAATTGCGAGTTCCATAACCATACGAAAGACTAAAAATGGCAATAAGTACTCCATCATCAATTTATGACTTTCGTCACCCTTGAACCTTTCGGTTCGGCTGTAGCTAGCAGCCAGGTGCGGGGTAGTCAGCCCCGTATAGATCTATACACTCAAGTCACGCTCTCCCTCCAGGAGATTCTGGTTACAGGGGCGGTCCTCCACTCGCGTATCTCTGTGGAGTGTTACAGAGGACGTGTCTCCAATTATTAAGATTAACGAATTTACAAGTAATAATGCGTAAAATCCTGTTTTAAATTCTAATTACAAAGGGCGGTCCTCCACTCGCGTATCTCTATGGAGTGTTACAGAGGACAAATCAAAAGTACTAAACTAATGCTCTAAACAGTAATAAAGTGGAAAAATCATGTGAGAAACATATATTATAATAATATATAATAAGATTTGAAAACTAACTCTGCAAGTCAAACTGTTAGTTAATACGGTTTTGATTGTTAAAAGCATGTGGAATATGAAACATTTCAAATGAAATAATAAGTTTGAGTTCAACATATCCTTGTACTTTTGCTTGTATTCCCCCCTGAAAACATTGAAAAACACGGAAAAAGGTATAGGGGTATGAACTCACCAGACGAGAATTGTGTCGGTTTGGGTGCTAAACGTCAGTTCGGGGCTTGAACGTGAGCGAGGTTCCTATGTAATATGAAGAGATAAACATTTGTATCTAATTAGGCTATGGACTACTAATCAAATATGAATATGTACTTCGAGACGCGAATACACTTCATTACAAGTGTTTGGAGTGACCCGGGTGACATCTATGGACATATATGGCTTGGATATGGAGTTTAGTCTTCAAGAGTAAACTCCCAAGGGAGTTTACGGCCCTAACGACCCACTCCCCATGACTTTATGACCGTAAACTCATGGTGGGGTGTTCTAGGGTGCTAAATGGCCTTATAACATTTGAGGGGTGATGCTATGCTTGGTTCTAATGCATTGGAATGGAATTAAATCAACACATGGACTATTTGAGGAGTTTACGGCAGTAAAATAGGAGTTTACCGCTGTAAACTCCCACCCAATCAATCCTTATGTGCTTTGATGGTCCTAGGTTAATCACATGTGATTTAAACTCATTTTACAAGTCATGGGGTGGATTTAAGGCACCATTTGACCAAGTTTTAGGATTTTACGGCCCAAGAACCCATTCTTGGGGGTTTTATGGCCATAAGCTCCTTATGGAGTGGTTTTCATCAAGTTTAAGGCCCTTAACTCGTTTGTGGTTGCTTCTAGACTTTATTCCAAGGCCTATGAGGTGTTTAAGGGGCATCTTAACACCTTTAAAGGGGTTTACGGCCTATGAATTGGTGTTCACGGCCCAAGCATGTTCTTGGGCCGTAAACTCATGTTTACTCCCTAAATGTTGAGTTCAAGGTGTTCTAAGTCCATTCCAATAAGTCCTTAAGTCGATTCCAAGCTCCAAGAGTGTTTTGAGGGGATTTGGGGCTCAAAAACCCCTTATATGTGAGTTTATGTCCTAGGGCCATAAACTCATGCTAATGGTCGTAATTCATAGATTAAACACGAATTTGAAGGTTGAAGAGGTTATGCAATGAGTTAGGATGGTTACCTTGATGATTTGGGGCTTGAATTCAATGACTTTGGACCAAGAATTGAGTTGTAGAGAGAGAGTAGTGAGAGATGGTGCAAAAGCTTCAAATGAAGTCAATTGAGCTTTATATATGGTTCAAGTTTGGGACACGGTGGAATTCTACCTGATACTAACGATAGACGAGGCTTTTGGTTGCACCCGATTAAGTTGTCGTAACCCGATATGGTCGAAACTAAATTTTTTCTAAATAATAACTTGGTATGTTTTCTTGGGTTTCTAACGTGTTTGGATACCAATTAAGTCATAACGGAAGTCTCAAAAGTAATGACTTAATTTAAAAACTTAAACGGAAACAATTCGAAAAAGATAAATTTTATGGACGGAAACGGGTTATGATGACGGAACGAACTTCGGGTTGTCACAAATTTCATTATCAAACGAAAATGTGAAACCTTGTTTATACAAACCATGAAAAGAAATAATATTTATCGCCATTTCATATGAGTAATAACAATTATTTAAATCTAACTCTAACCTATTACAAAGCAATAAAGAATAAACTCCAATCTTGGTGACAGGTGAAGCTTTCCTATTCCCCATGATTAAGTTTATCTTCTCGTGCTCCACATTCTCACTTCTTTTTAGTCTCTGCAAATCAGCACAAATGTGAATGCCACAACCTGTATCAAGGACCCAAGAATTAGTATGTGGTAAGTTATTAGACAATATAGTGTAAATAATTACATGGGTGGTTTTTACTTTCCTATCTTTAAGATCCTGCAAGTACTTCAGGCAGCTTCGCTTCCAGTACCCCTTATCATGACAATAGAATCACTATGCTTCTTTTAGGTTGGAGGAGGGAGTAGTAGGACCGACTTTAGTCTTCCTAGAAGAGGATCCATCGAGAGACTTTCCCTTGTGACCCTTGGAAGGGGTCTTCCTCTTCTTTCCCTTGCCTTGCCCGATTGCCAAGATTGGAGCAGTAGTAGGAGTGGTAACAACATTCTTACATTTGAGACTACTTTCGGTAGTCCTCAATAGTCCTTGAAGTTTGCTAAGTGTGACCTCTTCCTTGTTCATATGATAGGTCATGCGGAACTGATCATAACATGGAGGTAAGGAGTGTAGAATAATATCTATTGCAAGCTCCTCATCAAATTTCACATTTAACTTAAGAAAACGGTCCACAAATCTTTTCATTTTCTGCAAGTGGGCCGTGATGGACTCTCCATCTTTCATTTTTGTTGTTATCACGAAGGTGATGATTTCATAGCTCTCTTTCCGTGCACTATGATGGTATCTTTCCATCAGGTCTTGGTGCATTTCAAAAGGGTGGAAGTCCTCATAGAACTTTTGGAGTTCTGCTGTCATTGTGGCCAACATGATGCAGGACACCTTAGTGGCATCCTTCTCATGGGTAATGTACTCAATAATCTCCTCGGGAGTAGCAGACGAGTCATCGATGACCTTAAGCTCCTTGTTGAGGACATATTCCTTGTCCTCATAACGAGTGACCATCCTTATCTTCCTAATCCAATCATTGAAATTGGTTCCATCAAAGATGACTCTCCCACAAAGGTTCATGAGAGAGAAGGAGCTGGTAGGGTTTTAGCCAGAAACAACATTGTTGGAAGACATCTGAAAAAGAAGAATGACAAAGTTTAGATTAGATATTAAGTCCTTAATATAATACCCAAAATGAAATATTCAGGCTAGGAACCAACACAATATTTTACAATTTGGAAGAGGGATGCCATAATCCAAGTTGCAAAATATTTGAAGGTAGGTAAATGACGATTTACCAATTCCCACCATGAAAAAAGAAATTGAATTATTAGGTTTAGTTGAATTGTAATTCCTAGATTCTTTTGAGATTCATGGAACTCTTCAATGGCATGTTTAAATCTCGATTATGCCCTTCAAGTTTGTGATTGGGATACCGAGGATTACAAACAAGGTGTGAATAAACATACAAATATACTTGGTACTCTTAATGTAATTTATCACCTAATTGATGTTCCAGTTAACCACACACGCTCCATCGATCTATGACAAACATTAAGCCACCCTTTTCCACCATTACTAGTCCATGTTAGTGTGTCGGTTAACCACACACGGTCCACTAACGACTTGGTAAGGTACAAAGTGTAATTTTATGGGTTAGCATCAATTTCCTAAAGTAACTAAGATTGGGAATGTATAAAACATTTAGTTACTTTATATCTATCATTATACTTTTAATGAGAAATATAGTCTTTGTCCTACTCATTCGGCTAACGACCCTCCACCAGTCAAGGAAGCGATGGGTGAGAGTGGACACCCATTAAACCTGTAACATCCAGAATTTCAGGTATTATATTTATTCATTTTATTTCGAGTTTTGTGGAAGAACTTGGCGAGTTGGTGCGTAGACTCGCCGAGTAGAGACACGATTTCTCACCCGGATTAATGACCGAACTCGACAAGTCGCATTGGTGGACTCGGCAAGTCTGCGCTGTTTAATGAAACCCTAATTTCTCAGGTTTGGGACCTATTTAAAGGGCCTTATGGCCGTCATTTGTGCTCACCATTCCCCAGAGCGAAACCCTAGTGAGCTTGAGCGTTTGGAGTGAGAGAAGGAGCGATTGTCGACCTTGGAGGTGTTGTCTAGCAAGGGAAAGGAAGCTATAGCCAAGAGGAAGCAAGAGGGTTAACTTCCTGAAGATCTAAGGTCCAGAACATCACGTTTGACGTACAATTTTCGAACCATTTTTCTGTTGTGGTGATGTTCATGTTGATTTAGGGCTTATTGAGCCCTTTTGTGACTAGATCTAGTGCTCCCATGGTCCCTTAGCGAGTTAGGTTCTGGATCTGGACCCATGGAGGTCCAGAGTGCCTCTTTGTCCAAGCTTTATATGATTCTATGGAGGTTTTGGTTTGGGATCATTGTATTTGATGTTAAAACACCATTTCTAAGTCAATAGTTGTGATATGAGTGCCAAGACATAAACTTTACGTGATAAATAAGCTTGGAAAGACTGGATCTATGAGTTAGTGGAACAGATCTGACCTCAGAAGGTTGTTTGGGGTTGTGCATGGAATGCACTCGTCGAGTCCATGGGCAGACTCGACGAGTTGGAGCGAGTTGTTCTGTGTTTTTGAACCAGGGGTTGAGTAACCGAGTTGGGTGAGTGACTCGGTGAGTCGGAAGGGATTCTATGGAATTGGGTCCCCGTAGGGACTCGACGAGTCCACGCCAGACTCGGCGAGTTGGGTTAACCATTGACCATTGACCAGATTTGACCGGTGTTGACGTGGTAGAATTAGTCAACCATAGTTGGGATAGTGTTAATTAGAGATATACTTGTGTTATAGGAGGACTATAGCTCGGGAGATCGAGCACTAGTGATTTCCGGGATTTTCGAGTTACCGAGATACGTGAGGTGAGTCTTCTCACTATACTTTACCTTGAGTAGGTAATTAGAGTTATGTGATATAGTGTTGTATGCTATATATGTGTTATGTGTTGCACTGCGTTATTTTATGTGATTTATGCAGTGCATGTTGCAGAGTTAGAACCGGAAGGTTCACAGAGATAGAGCCTGAGGGTTCATAGAGTTGGGTGCACGGACCCAAAGCGTTATTGCCTCGAGTGGATAATATGTGTTATATATATGGTATTTTGGGGAACTCAATAAGCTCTGTGCTTACAGTGTTTGGTGTTATTTGTTTCAGGTACTAGTGAGGATCGCGGGAAGGCGCCGGCCTGATTAGTACGCACACGGGATTTTTATGCTATGAGATCTTGGGATTGTAATATGCTATGAACTTGAATTTCAAACAATGATGTTTTTATGAATAATAAATGAATTATGTTTTTTATAAATTGCAAAAAATGGTTTTGAAATTTACGGTGTTACAAAACCACCATTTTATAGGTAGTAACCTTATACCCCCTTATAGACCGACTTTGTGAATGAGGCCTACTAACGGTAAGACTAACTTGTTCTTATACACACACACACACACACATATATATATATATATATATATATATATATATATATAATTATTAAACTTATAATACTATAATAGTATAAGGGTTGAATTTTAAACTTTTAAAATTATAGGGTTTGGAACTAAAGTTTCAATGTGTGACTTTACAAATTCCAAAACTTGAGGGCATGTTTTGAAACTCTTCAAAACTTTTTAACTTCATAACATAAGAGTTTAATTGTCTTTTAAAATGAGACTCTTCATTTTTCTATAACCTATGACTAATAATGATTCATTTAAATGAAAAACTTTTGGAATTCCATAACTTGAGGACAAGTTATGGAGTCCATTAAAATCATCAAGAACAACAATTCAAATAACAAGAATGTTCAAGTTCTAGATTAAACTCATATGATCAAGGTAAGTCAAATCAAACAAATTCCATGTAATTTAGACTAATCATATAAACTAAAACAAAGCATGAAATTTTGACAATCACCTTACAAATGGATTCACATGATCATTACCATATCTTAAAAAACATAATTTTATGATTCAAAATAGTTTGGGATAATGATGTTATCCATTTGGGGCCAAAAAATCATCTTTCTGCACTCTGTCCAGCCAACTCAGCGAGTCCATGAACTGGATTCGTTGATTAGCCCAATTTGTACATGGACTCGTCAAGTCCATCAGTGGACTCAACGAGTTCATCAGTCAAAAAACAAAAAAAAAAACTTGATTTTTTCAACTTCAAAGAGCAAGTAGCATCATGTATAATTGAAAGCAAGCCTAGGCTCTGATACCACTGAAGGGTTTTGAGCATTCTAACACTCCTAAGGTGTTCATGCAACCCTAAATACCTTGGATCGATGTTTTCACTATTATACATGTAAACTTCAAGTTTCCAAGGTATTACCCTAACTTGCATACAAAATTTTGATACATAATGAATAAAACAAGTTAGACAACATACCTTTTTTTGTGGCTTATTGCTTGGAGCTTTATGAACTTAGCAACAATAATGTGAATGCCTCAAGTGGAATCACAAATCACCACCAACACGTTGGAAACTTGGAAAAGAACTATAATGCTCACAAAAATTGGCCTCTCCTTGTCAATACACTAGGTTGCCATTTTCTTGAACCAAAAGGCTTCTTATATAGTGTGCACATTAAGGTTACACCATGTAACTCATGACTTTCCACATTCCTCATGATCCATGGGTTTTAACCTCCATTGAGCATCCATGGGTCACCACATGGGTTAAGCCCAACATAAGGAATCATGGATCACTAGCCCACAATATAAGAATGGATGATTTACACAATCAATCCCTATATATTTAATTAGTCTCTTTTGACCACAAAATTAATTCCAAATTAATTATTGATCAACACAAATTAAATAATATGATTTCATATTAATATATTATAACTAATAATATATTAATAAATCATACATATCCTCTTCTTAAATTCCAAATTGTTTTGGTGAAGTGAAACCCAAATGGACCATGCTAAATCAGGTCAAGTACATAAGAAATATAGTTATGGACTTAAAAACTGTATCCAACAAAAACAACCACCCCCAACTCCAGATCGTGTGTCGGGTAGTTCGCCTCGTGACGCTTTAACTACTTCGAGGCGTAAGCGATGACATGCCCCCTCTGCATCAATATTGCGCCCAAACCCAAAATGGATGCATCACAGTACACTACAAAATCCTCCACGCCCTCTGCCAGGGCTAAGATCGGCGCCTCGACAACATCTGCCTCAATGTCTCGAATGTTGCCTGCTGCTCAGGCCCTAGTGAAATACGACGTCCTTCTTCGTTAATCGTGTCATGGGTACCGCTATCTTGGAGAAGTCCTATATGAATCTCTGATAATAGCCTGCTAACCCGAGGAAACTCCGAATCTCAGATGGAGACTACGGAATCTCCCATCTCATCATGGCCTCCACTTTGGCCGGGTCAACCAAAATACCGTTTTGGTTGTCATGGTGCCCCAGAAACTACACCTCGCATAACCAGAACTCACACTTGGAGTACTTGACGTACACACTCTCCCTCCTCAGGGTATCCACCACCTCCCGCAAGTGCTCCTCATGTTGCTCTCACGTCTTGGAGTAAACTAAGATGTAATCGATAAAAACTATCATAGTCTGATCCAACATCGGTCTGAATACGCGTTCCATGAGGTCCATGAACACGTCATGGGCATTGGTGAGCCTAAAGGGCATCACCACGAACTCGTAGTGGCCATAGCGACTCCATAAAGTATCCTTCTGTACATCCTCGTCTCTGACTCGCATTTGGTGGTCGCCTGAACGCAAATCTATCTTGGAAAACCAAGATGCCCCCTATAGCTAGTCGAAGAGATCATCAATCCTCGGGAGTGAGTAATGGTTCTTCACCGTTATCTTGTTCAGCTCCCGGTAGTCTATACACATCCGGTGTGACCCGTCCTTCTTCTTCACAAACAGAATCAGGGATCCCCAAGGCGAACTGCTCGGCCTAATGAATCCCTTGTCTAACAGCTCCTGCAACTGTGTAGACAACTCTTGCATCTCGGGAGGAGCCAACTGATATGGTGCCTTGGCTATCGGAGCCGCACCTCGGACTAGGTTTATCCTGAACTCCACCTGTCTCTCCGGAGGTATCCCAGGCAGCTCCTCTGGAAATATGTCCAGATACTCTCGCACCACTGGCATATCACTCACAGTCACCTTACCCGCCTCCCGGGTATCCATAACATAAGCCACATACCCTACGCAACCCTGACATGCGCCAACTGCTGCACACAGTCGATCACCACCCTATTAGGGATAAGCGAATCCATGCCGATGATAACCTTGTTCCCACGCAATGGAATGGGAACCAAATCCATGAGGTAACGGTTGTCATATAATCTCAAAACGCAATCGCTAAAAACCTTTGATGTCTGGAAAGATCAGTCGTCAGCTATCTCGACCTCTAAAGGACAATCCAGCATGCCTGAAGACTTAGAAAACCTCTTGCTAAGAGCAAGAGAGACAAATGATCGGGTAGCCCCCGAGTCAAATAACACCTGTATTGGAATGCCGTTCACATGGAACGGTCCTAAACAAAACACATAAACATAGCATATAAATATCATAAACGACAAGTAATAAGAGTTAGGGAGGAGAAAACATACCCGTCACCACATCCGGTGCTGTACGCACCTCCTCGGCAGTCAGCTGGAAGGCTCGACTCCTCACCACTGGAGGATCCGTCTTGCTCTATCGACCATCCGTGATCTGCAGGTTCGCTGGAGCTGGCGCCGCCACTGGTGCTCCAGATGTCAACCTCGGGCAGTTAGCCTTTTTATGGCCCTTCTAATTGCAATGGAAGCAAATCAGGTCTGATTTCTGAAGATTCAGTGTAGGGGCAGTACAATCCCTGCCAAATTTATAGCAGCCCGATGACCCTAGCCTACAAACTCCTTCGTGTGTCTTGCTGCATTTCCCATAGCGGCTCCCGGCCCTGCTGGCCCTTCAACCTATTGTCGGATCCCTTGGGTTTCTTCTCTGAAACCCCAGTAACCTGCCCAGCCTTCGCCTTCCTCTTTCGAATGTGCTCTATATCAACCCCCTCTCTTTCGCCTTGGCTATCATGTCCTCCAAGGTTGGGCATGTTGAGTAGCTGACATGTTTCCGGATGTCAGCTCTCAACATGTCATAGTACTGGGTCTTCCTCATTTCCTCGTCCCCCGCGTACTGAGGCACCAATAAGGCCCTCTCCTTGAATTTGGCGGTAATCTCTGCCACTGACTCAGTCGTCTGTATTATGTCAAGAAAATCCCTGGCCAGCTGCTGAATCTCCACAGCTGGCACAAACTCTACCCTAAACCTGGTCACAAAGTCTGACCCCAAGTCATAGCCTCAATGGCTGGGGCTCCCAACGAATCACTGACCGCCTCGCACCAATCCCAAGGTCGGTCTCTCAAACAACCTGAAGCATACCGGACCTTCGACCCCTAAGGGTAGAAGCTCGTCAACTGTGTAGACTCGATGTCTACAATCTACCTCCTGGCCATAATGGGGTCCTTCACCCCGTGGAAGTCTGGCGCACCACATCCCCTGAAATCCTTGAAGGAGAGTGTGCGTATCCCTGACTGGCCAGATGCCATGTCGCTCCTAAATGCCATGAGACGCTCCACCATCAGCTTGATGATCCCTTCCTTGATCTACCCGAAAATCACACTGGGTTGCCTCAAGGATTCCTCTTGTGATCTCAGATGCGATGAACTCGCATAGTTAGTCATCAACCAGATCGGAACCTGCACCCGAACCTGAACTTGATCCTGACCCAGACCCTAAACCTCCTGCTCCGCGACGTGTCACCACCATTCTAAAACAAAACACATAATCGTCAGGGTCATACATAACCTCGAGAGGTCTCACACATTCTACAAGTTCCTTGGTTCTATCTCAACCCTCCTTGAAGCGAGTACGGATCCTCTACTTTCAGTAGTACGAACCCATACTACCTTCCACATCTATCCCTACTTTCCTCAACGGTTGCCTCGACTTCACCAAGTCCCTTCTACTACTACTGCTCACTGCCCAAATCTCATCCTAGGGTAACTCTCCGACCTACTCTCTGCCATCAGCTGCATAATAAATCCCCACTACCTTTACCTAACTAGCTCGCGAATACGATTACATATCACTAAGACCAGATAATTTTTCGAATGAGAAGTCCTACCCTACAATGGTTGGACTCAAACAAGAGCTGCGAAATAGGGCTAGACCTAACCTTTTGAAATTATTTAGTCCTCGCAATATGTAACTTAACATATTTATTTACTAGTTAGTTAAAGATAACTAGAACTCCTAAAAGCACAAAGCAAGTGGCATTCAGGCATTGAGTAACCAAACCAAGCATATCCTATTCAAGTCATCATATCGTGTGTGTGATGCGCTGCTATAGTGTTGGCTCCTTTCCCTTCGAAGAAGAAGAACCTGAAACGAAACTGAAAAGCATAAGCACAAAGCTTAGTGAGTTCCCCCATTATACCACATACCATACACCATACGTACTATCTAACATATCCGGGTAATGGACTACCACTTCGGTCACTTTCGACCGGTAACAACCTAGCATATCAGGGTGCTGGCCTACCCCTTCGGTCCTATCGACCGGTACCTAGCCTAGCATATTAGGGTGTTGGCCTACTCCTTTGATCCTTTTGAACGGTACCTTGCCTAGCATATCAGGGTGCTTGACTACCCCTTCGGTGCTTTCGACCGATATCGAGGACTTTTTCACCCCATACTCTATCGCATAGCATCCTAGTGCATAAACATATAAATCATGTACTGCCTAGCTTCTCCGGGTACTGGCATACCCCTTCGGCCCTATCGACCAGTACTGGGGTCTATCCTACCCCCTACCACTATCACATATCATTATAGCATGCTAGCACATAAGGCATAACAGATAGTGACATACAATATAATTATTGCAGAGACAATCATCTCTACTATAAATCTTACTAGTGGGCCAACATTGGTGCCTCAACCCACTTCTACTGGAAGGTAACTCACCTCAATGTCGTGTAGCAGCTGAACAGTCCTAGATACTGGGATTAACTCCTCTCAAACTCGTACACATAGCAAACTCCTTTATTTACCCTTTCATACTCATAACCCCTTTAAGAGTCAACTCTAGTCAATGGTAAAAGTCAAAGTCAACATCTTGGTCAAAGTCAACAGCTTGGTTGACTCAACTCGTCGAGTTGGTCCATCAAATCATCGAGTTCCATAATCCATAAAACCCTGAAATCTTGATCCTACTCGTCGAGTTCTTTCATGAACTCGTCGAGTTCCAAGATTCATAAAACTCTGGAAACTTCGATCCTAATCGTCGAGTTCTTTCATGAACTCGTCGATTTCTTCCTCATAACATAGCCGAGACCTTTTACTCACAACTCGCCGAGTTCTTCCTTGAACTCATCGAGTTCCTCAATCTTCATAACCCAAAACCATGGCCAAATTGGTGAGTCATCTCCTAGACTTAATGAGTTTACTCAATAACAGAAAAGGTTGGGGGACCATGACCCAACTCGTTGAGTCGTATGAACAACTCGTTGAGTCCCCCCATAACATATATCCATTAAGTCACTTTCTGTTGGGCTTAATGCATCCAAATCATAGATCTGGTTCCCTAGGGTCAATATATCATGTAAAGTTTCTAACTTTACGTCTATGCATGGGTTATTTAGCTCAAAAAGCCCTAAAACGCAGTTCACAAGTTGCATGGGACTCCCATGGCCATAAAATTGGCACCTTTATGCCATGGAGTCCCTCAAAGGCTCCAGACCTGAAGTCATGACTCCAAAACATGCTTTCATCCATGAATGGTTCCAAAATAGGCTCCTTAAAGCCCTAAACTACTCCATGAAGAGATCTAGTGAGTGAATAGTCATGGTATAGACTTTATACCTCAATGAGGCTGCTTTGACAAATAAATCTCTGGATCCAAGGCTTCTTCCTTCAACCAAGCACTTGTAGCTTCCACTAGTTCAAGGAAATACCAAAGAATCACTCTCTTTTCACTCACACACACTCAAAAGGCTCAAGATCACAAATTAGGGTTTTGCTAGACTAAGGGAGGTGATATGGGAGGCCATAATGAAGTGTTAAGGTGTTTAAATAGGGTGCAAACCTTGAAAATTATGGTTTCACTCTGGCAACACTACTCGTCGAGTTGAGGCTTCTCGACTCATTGAGTAGACTTCAAGTTCCGCGTCCAAAAATTTGTTTTTACTCGATGAGTTTGGGGCCTCCAACTCGTCGAGTCCCTTTGCAAAAATGAATGATTTAATTTAAAATACATACCGGGATCCGTGTGTTACATACTAAAACTCCAAGAGCACTCAATAATGAGTCCAAAACATGCAAAAATGGGCTCATACTTGAAACAAGAAGAACAAAAGTCAAGGTATGAACTTTTTATCTCCAACTACTCAAAAATATGAAGAAGATCTTGGATCCATGTAACAGCCCGGAATTTCAAATATTGATATAATTATGATTTTGGGGGTGTTTTAAGAGGGGACTCGGCGAGTTGGAGCCTAGACTCGCCGAGTAGGATCGCAGACTTGGTCGCGGGATCGCGACTGGACTCGACGAGTCCAGATATGGACTCGGCGAGTCGACGCTGTTCAGCGGAAACCCTAACCGTTCAGGTTTGGGTCGTATATAAGGCACTTATAGGCCGTCATTGTCCGTCTTTAGTCGACTGAGAAGAACCCTAAACGGCTGTGGGCATCTAGAGCAAGATTGAAGGGTATTAGGGCTTTGAAGAAATTGTTGTGCAAGGAGGAGAAGAGTTTTGGCTAAAGGAACAACAAGGGATTCGAGTTCTGCGGTTTGGGGACACAGAGAGTGTGTTATTCAGGTATTATCTCAGATTCTTTCTGTATTGTTGATGTGTGCATGGATCTAGGGTTTATGGAACCCATTTGGTGATTAGATGGATTATTGCATTGTTACCCAAACGACTATAACCCTGTATTAGGACCTTTAGAGGTCCAGAAGGTCCCATGTTTGTGTATTTCGGGACAAAACTTATCTCAGGAAGCAGTTTGATCGACTGCATGGCATAGACTCGCCGAGTCCGATGAACAGACTCGGCGAGTAGCTTGAAGAATAACTGGGACTCGTCGAGTTGTTCTTCAGACTCGGCGAGTTGAGTCGGGGTGGCCCCGCAATTCTTCCAGGAGGAACTCGTCGAGTAAAAAGGGGATACTCGACGTGTGGAAAGGGAATCTCAAGGAATCGGTGAGTCAAGGGCGAGTGGACTCAGAGTCGTTGAACTCGGCGAGTCTTAGGGTGACTCGGCGAGTTAGGTCGCGGGTTAAGTGAAGTTCTGAGTATGGGGACTCGACGAGTCACAGGGTTGACTCGGCGAGTAGGGTTAGTCAGGGGTTGACTTTGACCTTGTCTTTGACCAAGGATTTACCAGTGGTTCCAGGGGTATTTTGGTAATTGTTGTTATTGTTTGAGTTCAGTGCATTGGTGACTGTCCAGAGGTGGAGATCGTATCAGTGATCGGAGCAGCTTGAGCTATCTGTTCAGTCGGCAGTTTCGAGGTGAGTTATCCTCGCTATATCGCTAGGGTTTATGGCACCAATGCCAACCCTTTTATCGGATGGAAATCCGGGTAGTTGTCAGTTGTTATATGATATGGGCCGGAAGGCAATACATGTTATGGGCAGGAAGGCATTACTATGTGGACCGGAAGGTCATGGCCTGGAAAGGCGTATGTATGCATCTAGTATGTTGACTGATTCATAGGGTAATGTTATGCTAGTGACCGGCCAGACCGGTATCTTGTTTAGAGTAATGCTATGATATGTGATCTGTTGATCGATTGTTGTCTATGAACTGCTATATGATTATTTGTTATGTTATATATGCATTTTATGCTTATGGGCCGGAAGGCGATATATTATGGGCCGGAAGGCAATATGTTGTGTGATGGACCGGAAGGTCGGCGTGGGTAGGACCGGAAGGTTTACCCAGCAGGGACGGAAGTCCCCTGAGACACATGGACCGGAAGGTCAGGGCCTGGAAAGGCGTATATGTGGTTGGGATTCTGGGGGTATCTCACTAAGATTTCGGGCTTACAGTTGTGGTTTTATGTTTCAGGTTCTCAAGAGGCTGTGGCAAGGCAAAGGCGTGATCGTACCGTTCCTCGCGTTGGTGTTTTATGATATGAACCTGGGGAAAATACTCTGTTAAATAATGTATTGAAAACCTTTTTGTAACAACTTATTAAAATGAGTGGTTTTGAAAAGTTTTAATTGTTTTGAAATTTTGGATGTTACAAGTTGGTATCAGAGCCTTGGTTTGAGTGAATTGGGGAAACATTCGTGTGACTCCAGTCTCAAATCGAGGAGGATTTTAAAAAGAGAAATTAAAATGAGAAATTAAAATGGTTTTCAAATTTAGTAAAAGGAGGACGCGGAGGTACGATCAGCCGGAGCCAGTAAGTAACCCCAAGATACCATACATGATATTCGTTTATTTGAGCTTGATAGAACAGCATGCTAGAGTTAGGCTAGGGATCTTCAGGAATTCATGATAATGTTGCCTGATATGTGATGCCTGTAGCCTAGGGTCCCTTATGGGATGTTCTCAGTGTTCCTCTAGTGGTGAGGGTTGATAGTTGTTATGCATGTTCCCTAGGGTATTGTGGTAGTACTTCATACAAATATGGGTAGGTGTGGAAGGTAGTATGGGCCCATACTACTGAAAGCACAGGACCCATACGCGTATCAGGGAAACCATGGTCTCTAGGGTAGGGTTGCGGGAGTTGGATCCCAGGATTTTGGGAAGTGTCTAAGATTGGTAGGGTGTCTTCATTATGGAGATCTCGAGGCATGACGATAGTGGATCCGGAACAGGATCGGGAGCTGGAGAGCGAGTTCCGGGTGGATCGGTGCCGTCGGAGGTTATCGATCGGACGAGCACGAGCGAGCGGGATGCGAGGATTCGCGAAATCATGCGTGATGAGGTTGCTGCATTGTTGCGGGCTGAGTCGCCAGAATTGTTTGGGTCGATCAGGACCGCTATGATTGAGTAGTTTGATGAGCGATATGCGGCTCTCGCAGAGACAGCTGCCGCGGCAGTTACAGCGGCTGTAGCAACGGCAAAGAGAGGAGCTAGTCGGGGTTTTCAGTATCGGGACTTCTATTATGCGAAGCCTCCCACATTCGATGGAGTTCGGGACCCGATTGCTGCTATGAGATGGTTATCAGACGTGGAGGGGTGTTTCTCCACGAGTTTATGCCCTGCTGATCAGAGGGCGAGGTGTGCTCTGGACCTATTGGTGGAGATTTACCATGGGGTCATATTCCGACGCGCAGAGGGCTGCGGTTTCAGGGAGATCAGTTAGAGAGATGTTCAGTACTCGCTATGTTCCGCGAGATGAGAGGGAGAGATTGGCTCGGGAGTTCCTTGAGCTGAAGCAGGATTCGGAGTCGGTGACTGAGATCACCAGGATGTTTATTGAGAGGGTGATGTTTTGCCCTGCGTTCGCTTCGGAGCGGGCTCAGATCTGAGTATGCTCAAGAGGGATATCAGATAGTTCGTGTCTGCGCAGAAGTGTGAAACCTTGTTGGAGTTGCAGGAGGCCGCCATGTGGCGTGAGTTAGAGGTTGAGTTGCAGTTGCGTGAGCTGAGGCAGGCCCCGATGCAGTCGCAGTCGGCGCCGAAACGGTCCAGGACCGTAGATGTTAGAATGGGGGATCGGCGCGGCCACACTTGTGGGAAGTGTGGGAGGGGTTACACCGGAGCTTGCTGGCCCGGTGGTGCATGCCGCAAGTGCGGAAAGAAGGGGCACTGTGCACGGGATTGTCGGCAGTCAGTGCCAATTCGGAATTTGAGGATTTGTATCAGTGTCGGCAGGTTGGACATTTGAGGGTCAACTGTCCACAGCTTTCTGCAGGACCGGTGCAGGCTCTAGCACCGGCCACCTTGAGGAGTTCAGGAGGAGGACAGGATGGAGCGGAGCCCCAAGGGCTCAGGGTCGTGCTTATTAGCTTGCGGCAGAGGGAGACGGAGCAGTGCCGGAGGCAGCTGCGGGTATGAGGCTTTCTTGATGTCTTGATTGCCTTGCGTTGATTGTGGCGTATTGTTTGTGCTGGTATCTTGTGTGGATTTCGATGCGGTATTCGTTGTTTCGTGGGTTTGGCATGGTTATGGATGGGTGCTTCAGGTTTTCGCTTTGACATTCGTTGTTCCCTGATGGTTTGGTATGGTTATAGTTTGGTGTTTTGGTGCTGGTAGCCTTGTGCGGTTTTCGATGCGGTATTCATCCTTTGGCAGGTTGTGGGTTTGGTTACGGGTTATTGTTGGGAATTCCGTTGGTTATCGTTCGTGAGGGTTGTTAGTGGAGATGCGGCACTGGGTTGAATGTCGGGTAGCATCTGCAGTCGTATGGTGGATAATTGAAAGACCGGATTCTTTTGAGTGGATTGATCAGGGAGGAGATGTGTTTTGCTGAGGGTTGCTTATGCTTGTGGGAAGCAGTCAGTGTGTAAATGTTCTCTTTGTGCAGGATTGTTCTGAAAGGTCGTTAATGACGATCGGTGGCAGTTAGTCAGTGCTTTAGTGGGGGAGAATTGGAGAATTCTCCGGGAGATCGATGAGTATGTGAGGGTGCTTAGCTGTTGGGATTCAGCAGTGTTTGTCAGCTCAGAGTATAGGCCGACGAGAGCGAGTGTCGGGTATGCGGGGCGGGATACAGACCTAGGGCATTTGATTGTGGAGGCCTGAGAGAAGGCCGGGATCAAGCTTGAGTAAGTAACCGGGGTTATGCGATCAGAGTATTTGTATGTTTGAGGTACGTGATGGGTTGTACTGCATTAATCCCACGGGATTATGTTGTGCATGTTTCTAGAGCTAGAACCGGAAGGTTCCCAGAGTTAGAACCTGAGGGTTCGCAGAGTTTGGGTGTACGGACCCACAGAGATATAGCCTCGAGTGGCTAGTATGTGTTATGAGAGTCGGTCCAGTCATGCTGGAGACTCTGTTGGTATTGCTGGATCAGTTTGAGATTGCGGATTGTGTATGTTGCAGTGTGATTGCATTGGAAGGTCTGGCCCCGGGTTAGTGATCTTGTTTAGCTGAGGCAGTGATTTTGATGAGTGGAGAGAGTGCATGGGATTGAGAGCCCCTGCAATGAGAACCAGAGTATGTGAATAGCATTTACGCAAAAAGGGTGGTGTCGCTTGGGGCAAGCACCGTGGCACCGGTTGGAGTGGCATTATGGCCAAGAGGGTCCCTTGGAAGGAAAAGAGAAAGGTGTGTAACTCCGAAGGGGAGTGCAAGTTCACGAGAATGAAAGCTGCAGAGCAGAGTTATGGTTAGAGTATTTCGAGTATGGCTTCGAGCATCGTGTTCGCGGCAGCGAAGTAGGAACCCATCCGGTTTGGGGATGTCTGTTGAGGCTCAGAAGGGATGCAGGGGGAGAGAGAATCTTAAATTCTCAGTGTGATTCTGATCAGAGTGTAGGGTGGATGTAGTGGTTCATCTTGGGAGATGTTCGAGGATATCATCGGTGTATCGGGTCTTCCAACCTGCGGGTGTTGGGGTTAGTTCAGCATGTGTATGTGATGGCAGGAGGAGAACTTGTGAGAGTTGCTCTGAGAGTGAGAATGGATCTCTCAGTCGGTCCGGAATGGACGAAGTGGGCTTTGGATCGGGGATCCGGTGGTTCATGGTTTCCTAACCCTTATGGATCGAGTGATTGTTGAGATTTAGAGCAGAGTTGCATCTTGGGTAATTCTTGGTTACAGAGAGCGATGGACAGTACAGAGATCGGGCTGCAGTCAACAGAGCAGATTCAGCAGATGAGACAGAGGTTATTGACCGCCCAGAGCCGACAGAAAAGTTATGCAGACAGACGCCGGTCCGAGCTTGAGTTTCAGGTCGGTGACTTCGTTCTCCTGAAGGTCTCTCCTTGGAAAGGAGTGATTCGATTCAGGAAGAGGGGCAAGTTGGGGCCCCGGTATATTGGACCATTTCGTGTGATTGCAAGGATAGGCCGGCTAGCCTATCGGTTGGTGTTGCCAGCGGAGTTGGGACAGATCCACGACACTTTTCATGTGTCGCAATTGAGGAAGTGCATAGCCGATGAGTCTGCAGTGGTTCCATTAGAGGATATTCAGGTGGATGCGAGCCTGAATTATGCTGAGAGACCAGTGGCCATCAGGGATCGGAAGATCAAGGTTCTGAGGAACAAGGAGGTACCTCTGGTGTTGGTTCAGTGGCAACACCGAAGGGGATCGGAAATGAACTGTGATCTGGAACGTGATATGTGGGAGCAGCATTCGGGGCTATTTTCAGAGTGAGACTTCGAGGGCGAAGTCTAGTTCTAGTGGGGGAGAGTTGTAACAGCCCGGAATTTCAAATATTGATATAATTATGATTTTGGGGGTGTTTTAAGAGGGGACTCGGCGAGTTGGAGCCTAGACTCGCCGAGTAGGATCGCAGACTTGGTCGCGGGATCGCGACTGGACTCGACGAGTCCAGATATGGACTCGGCGAGTCGACGCTGTTCAGCGGAAACCCTAACCGTTCAGGTTTGGGTCGTATATAAGGCACTTATAGGCCGTCATTGTCCGTCTTTAGTCGACTGAGAAGAACCCTAAACGGCTGTGGGCATCTAGAGCAAGATTGAAGGGTATTAGGGCTTTGAAGAAATTGTTGTGCAAGGAGGAGAAGAGTTTTGGCTAAAGGAACAACAAGGGATTCGAGTTCTGCGGTTTGGGGACACAGAGAGTGTGTTATTCAGGTATTATCTCAGATTCTTTCTGTATTGTTGATGTGTGCATGGATCTAGGGTTTATGGAACCCATTTGGTGATTAGATGGATTATTGCATTGTTACCCAAACGACTATAACCCTGTATTAGGACCTTTAGAGGTCCAGAAGGTCCCATGTTTGTGTATTTCGGGACAAAACTTATCTCAGGAAGCAGTTTGATCGACTGCATGGCATAGACTCGCCGAGTCCGATGAACAGATTCGGCGAGTAGCTTGAAGAATAACTGGGACTCGTCGAGTTGTTCTTCAGACTCGGCGAGTTGAGTCGGGGTGGCCCCGCGATTCTTCCAGGAGGAACTCGTCGAGTAAAAAGGGGATACTCGACGTGTGGAAAGGGAATCTCAAGGAATCGGTGAGTCAAGGGCGAGTGGACTCAGAGTCGTTGAACTCGGCGAGTCTTAGGGTGACTCGGCGAGTTAGGTCGCGGGTTAAGTGAAGTTCTGAGTATGGGGACTCGGCGAGTCACAGGGTTGACTCGGCGAGTAGGGTTAGTCAGGGGTTGACTTTGACCTTGTCTTTGACCAAGGATTTACCAGTGGTTCCAGGGGTATTTTGGTAATTGTTGTTATTGTTTGAGTTCAGTGCATTGGTGACTGTCCAGAGGTGGAGATCGTATCAGTGATCGGAGCAGCTTGAGCTATCTGTTTAGTCGGCAGTTTCGAGGTGAGTTATCCTCGCTATATCGCTAGGGTTTATGGCACCAATGCCAACCCTTTTATCGGATGGAAATCCGGGTAGTTGTCAGTTGTTATATGTTATGGGCCGGAAGGCAATACATGTTATGGGTCGGAAGGCATTACTATGTGGACCGGAAGGTCATGGCCTGGAAAGGCGTATGTATGCATCTAGTATGTTGACTGATTCATAGGGTAATGTTATGCTAGTGACCGGCCAGACCGGTATCTTGTTTAGAGTAATGCTATGATATGTGATCTGTTGATCGATTGTTGTCTATGAACTGCTATATGATTATTTGTTATGTTATATATGCATTTTATGCTTATGGGCCGGAAGGCAATATGTTGTGTGATGGACCGGAAGGTCGGCGTGGGTAGGACCGGAAGGTTTACCCAGCAGGGACGGAAGTCCCCTAAGACACATGGACCGGAAGGTCAGGGCCTGGAAAGGCGTATATGTGGTTGGTATTCTGGGGGTATCTCACTAAGCTTTCGGGCTTACAGTTGTGGTTTTATGTTTCAGGTTCTCAAGAGGCTGTGGCAAGGCAAAGGCGTGATCGTACCGTTCCTCGCGTTGGTGTTTTATGATATGAACCTGGGGAAAATACTCTGTTAAATAATGTATTGAAAACCTTTTTGTAACAACTTATTAAAATGAGTGGTTTTGAAAAGTTTTAATTGTTTTGAAATTTTGGATGTTACAATCCAAGCTTGATCTGTGCTTCCTTGCACCAAAATGAACTACCCTCTTCTCCAAGCTTCACCAAATTAAGCAAACAACCTCAAGATAGAGCCACCAAGGTCAAGATTAAAGAAATGAGGCAAGGGTTTCGGAATGGCGAGATGGAGGATGTAGGAAATAACCTAGAATGGGAGTTAAGGGGCGTAAATATGAGAGAAACCCTAAAAATACAAGGGCTTGGGCTGCTACCATTGCCACACCGTGGCCATCCATTGCCACGCCGTCGTGGCCTTCTAAACACGCGATACATTAATTTCACGCCATGTCGTGGGCATCCCTTCCTCACGTCATGGCTGAAGATTTTCTCCAATAAAGAACCTTGTTTTGATTCCTTTAATCCTGGCCAACCTTCTTCAAGAAACGGGTGTTACAACTAAATTGTTGTGTTCAATAGTAAGTCTTATGAGTTCCTCACAAATCGGGAGATCAGGAAACACAATTTTAGACAAGAGATTGATTATAATCCATGTGTCATGTCCGTACGATATCTTGTAGAACGAAGAAATATTTGATCACTTATCTTAGGGCCGATATCTGATTAGATCAAAGTCTGGAGTTGCTTTGGAAAGCACCCTTTGATGTTTGATTTATAAGTTATACTTGCAATTGTAGTTATAGATTTATCTTAGTGGGAGACTATTGGATTAGGTTCCTAAGCCAATAACTAAATTGGTATGTACTTGAATTTAAAGCAAAGTCTTTTTTGGTTGCCTTCAAAACTAGTAATTGACATAATGACTTTTTGGAGAGAGAGAGAGAGAGAGAGAGAGGTTAATTTATTGGTTTATTATAAGATTAATAAATAGAAATAAATAATTTATTGATATATTATAAGTATAATATATTAATTAGAAATACTATTATTTAATTAATACTAAACCAAAGAGAGAGAGAGAGAGAGAGAGAGAGAGGTTAATTTATTGGTTTATTATAAGATTAATAAATAGAAATAAATAATTTATTGATATATTATAAGTATAATATATTAATTAGAAATACTATTATTTAATTAATAATTAATCAGAAATTAATTGGAATTCATTTTGTGATTAATTGGATTAATTAAAAGTGGAACGCCCTAAGCTGTATTTGTTCTAAAATAATATAGGGATGCCCAAAATTTTGAAGCCTCCTTAGGTTTCTAGATTAATCCTTAGTGTGGATAATTACCTAATTTGAGATATTAGTATTATATTCAAATTAGTGTTATGCAGGGTTTTCTTGTTCAACTATATAAGAAGAGAAATCCGAAATCACCTCCTCCCTCCTCTCTCCTCTCAAGTCTTCTGTTGATAGGGTTTGGTTACAAACTATTAGAGGGACACGATTTATGGTGTTTGCTTTCTAAATCTTGTTTAATAAAGAATTGTTTGACTATTTATTACAATAATCAAAAGGTATGTAAACCCTAAAACCCTTTATTAATTTAGAAAATAATAGAGTATTCCTAGGGTTGTTAATGTTCAATTGTTTGTTGCAATTAATAGAGAAAACTTAGATTAACTAGGTTGCATGTGAACTCAGGGTTAATTTTTTTGCCATATTTTTTTGTAACCAATAAAATCTATCAAGTAGCACCCTTTATAAGTGGCATTTTCGTGAAAGTAGTATTGGATCAAATGTTGGTTGGCTTCTTCACAATATTTCTAAATATATCTCCGTGTTCTCCTTTGAGAAGTTTCAGCAGCGTTATTGCATAAAGTGAGATATGCTTGCTGTGCCATTTGATCACAGGTGACAGCAACATCAGATATAAATTGAAGTTCTTCAGACGACCAAGACGATGACATTTTCTTTTGATTTTGACAGAAAAAGTGCAGAAAGATTTAAAAACTTGGTTTTGGTTTGAAGAAATAAGGGTGAAAGTATGGTTTTATATGGAAAAAAATTATGCTCTTTGTCCCAAAATTATAGCCCATCTTTTCTTTTTGAGTTGTCCCAAAATAATAGTCATCTTCTAAAAATAAATAACATTTTTACCAAAATACCCATCATCATTACTTAACCAACTAAACATTTAATAGAACATTAAATCCAAAGTAAGGACAAAACTGTCATTTTATTGTATAAAGTTAATGGTAATTAATGTTTTTTTTATCTGTATGTTTTTTTTTCTGTGGACAATAATTTTGGGACAGAACTAGTATTAAACAATTGACTGTTCAACTGTCCACCAAACCCTTCCACCAATCAAAATTTAGTGCATAAGAGGGGGGCGGGGAAGGGGGGGGGGGAGGGTGTTTCCATGCCTATGTGGCATTGAGTGCCGCCAAACCGTAGCCCATTCCCACAAGTTTCACATAGATCACAAATGTCAAATGTTTGATTTATAAGCTAATTTTCCACTGGACTTAAGTGCATAATTTTTTGCTATTGTTTTTATGCTCTTTGAGGAAAAAAAAGCATTAATATTTTATTTGGTGGTGATTTCTACATAATAATTATTTATTTATATACATATATTTTTTTAAATGTTGTATTTATAAATTATTGTCTACGCAAAAAAAAATTATTATATAAGAATAACTTTCAATACTTTTGACAAATGCTCGGATTTCTGATATCTAAATTGTGAAACAGTTTGTATAAATTTGTGTAAGTCATGAGCCAATACTAGTCCACTCACCTACCCACGCCAAACTGATCAAGTCGTATCAGAATAACTTCCTAGGGTTGTTGATGTTCAATTGTTTGTTGCAATTAAAAGAGAAAACTTAGATCAACTAGGTTGTATGCGAACTTAGGGTTAATTTTTTTTTTTGCCACATTTTTTTGTAACCTATAAAATCTATCAAGTAGCACCCTTTATAAGTGGCATTTTCGTGAAAGTAGTATTGGATCAAACGTTGGTTGGCTTCTTCACAATATTTCTAAATATATCTCCGTGTTCTCCGGTGAGAAGTTTCAGCAGCGTTATTGCATAAAGCGACATATGCTTGCTACGCCATTTGATCACAGGTGACAGCAACATCATATATAAATTGAAGTTCTTCAGACGACCAAGACGATGACATTTTCTTTTGATTTTGACAAAAAAAGTATAGAAAGATTTAAAAACTTGGTTTTGGTTTGAAGAAATAAGGGTGAAAGTATGGTTTTATATGGAAAAAAAATTATTCCCTCTGTCCCAAAATTATAGTCTATATTTCCTTTTTGGGCTGTCCCAAAATAATAATCAACTTCTAAAAATAAATAACATTTTTACCAAATTACCCGTCATAATTACTTAACCAACTAAACATTTAATAAAACATTAAATCCAAAGTAAGGACAAAACTGTCATTTTATTGTATAAAGTTAATGGTAATTAATGTTTCTTTAATCTGTATGTTTTTTTGTCTGTGGACAATAATTTTGGGACGGATGTAGTATTAAACAATTGACTGTTCAACTGTCCACCAAACCCTTCCACCAATCAAAATTTAGTGCATAGGGGGGGGGGTGTTCCATGCCTATGTGGCATTGAGTGCCGCCAAACCGTAGCCCATTCCCACAAGTTTCACATAGATCACAATAGGCAAATGTTTGATTTATAGGCTAATTTTCCACTGGACTTAGGTGTATAATTTTTTGATATTGTTTTTAATAAAAAGCCTTGGTCTTTAGGAAAAAAAACATTAATATTTTTATTTGGTGGTGATTTCTACATAATACTTATTTATTTATATACATAGTGTCTCTAAATATTATTAAAAGAGAAACCTCATGACATCATGTTAAAAAATTTGTACCCTTGATTGTATTTCAATCTTATTTTTCTACCCTTAGATCAAATTGCTGACATCAACTTCCCCATATAGAATGTATTTAATTCCAATAAATGTTTTCAATCGTCAAACAATAACTTACATTCGTTGAAATTGAATGTATTTAATTTCAATAGAAGTTTTCCATATTTTAAATCTTGAATTTCTAGTTATAAAGATTTTAATATGGTCAATTTTAAAAGCATATTACTAACAAACCATTTTAATCATGACATTAATATCAACCATTAATATAAATCCGTTTATATTAGTAAACAATTAATATAAAATATATTTTTATTAGGAAATCATTAATACCGAAAAATCATATTCAAATTATCACATACATATACGATTCATTCTTGAATCTGCGGGTCACACTTATTTTCAATCGTTTCTTTTCTTTAGACCTTCTTCTACAACAACATTATTATTGCTTATGACACTACAAGAAAAGTCCTTATTAGTGACCATTTTTTAGTGACGACCAAAAATCTAGTCACTAATAATATCAATTAATGACCACAAAATTAGTGGTCACTAAATTTTGGTAATGCTACAAATTTAGTGACTAATTTTATAATGGTCGTCCCTCACCGAGTCACTAAATGGTAGAAGTAAAACCAAAAAATATTTTTAGCATCATAAAAGGTATTAGTGACTAAAAAGTGGTCACTAAATTGAAGACTTAAACAAAGTTGTCACTGAATTGAAGACCTTTGTATATTAATGACTAAAAATAATAGTCACTAGTTATTTTTATACGCATGGGCTGGAAAAAAAGACTGCGGTCGTTGTCTGTGAATTAAACAAAAAAATTTAAAGTTCCACATTACACATTTATTTTAACACCATATGAACTTTCCAGCACTTATATTATTATTATTATTATTATTATTATTATTATTATTTTTATTATTATTATTATTATTATTAAAATATAGAGTAAATGTATATAAAGATACTATGGCTCTTAAAGCTTAAATAATTAATTTCAATAAATATTAATTAACAATAAACACATTGGATTCCTGAAAGTTCGAAACTACACAACCCATTCGCGGGTTGACCCGTCAAACCTTTTATTATGCTATTAGCATTAACAAAAATTAGTTTCGTTATATTAAATCCTAATGGTAATGTTGTAAAGACCATAATGCCCTTAAGGGTGTGTTTGGCTTAGCTTTTCAAGTCCAAAAGTCCTTTTTGAAAAAGAAAAAAAATCAAAAGATGTTTGGCAAACTTGTTTTGAAAGTTACTTTTGCAGTTTTTATATAAGTAAAATGAACTTTTTGAAAAAGTCAGGAAATCCTGACTTTTTGTAACTTTTTCAAAAAGGACTTTTGGGCTTTTAAAAGCTAAGCCAAACACCCCCTTAGCTTTGATTTTGCAGTTTGCCCTAAATCGAGGATCCATTAATCGATACATAGCAAGTAGCAAGCATGCTCCAACTCCATAGGCCGATACAAGTAAGCGATAACCTTATACGCAACAACACCGGCGACTGTCGACGGCTTGACCTACCTCCTCTCGTTTGTCCACAACTCCTCCGGTGTCGCTCCACCCTCTCCCGTCAACGTGAGATCCAGAGATGCAGAAGCCCGAGAAGATTTCCAACATCAAGTCAAGAAGAAAAAGGAGCATTGCCACGCTTTGTGTCAGGTCAATTCAATATGTATTTTCTAAATTAGCTTCATTCTGTTTTTTTTTTTTCGTTAAATTCAAGAGTGTAATTGTTCAATTGAGGTAAGATGAAGTTGGGGCTTTGTGCTTAGACATTGAAGAATTTGTAACTGTTTTATACTTATGAATGTGTGATTGTTCATCATTTAAATGGAATGTCGATTGGATGATGAGATAGATAACATCTGATCTTATATTTTTGTTGTTTAATTCTAGCCTTTTGACAGATTCAAGACTTTACGGGCATCCAACCATATGTTAGATTATTGAAGTGAATGGAAGCAAGGACTCTATAATGAACAGCTCAATGGTAATCTCATACTTCTAAATACTTTCTTATGTAACTTATTGTGCCGCTATTTTCCTGATTCAGCCAAAAAGCTTCAATTTTGAGACTCCCAGACATTATGATTCCTCATTGACCTGTTTTGCATCATGAAGCAATATTGAAAATACATTTTGTTATGAAGAAGTATAGAAGATACAGAGGAAGTAAATATTGAAAATTTTGAGTTTAACTCAGAGTATTCTGTAAAATTTGAACAGGTTTAAACATGAACATTTGGTTTTCAACTTGGTATTGCTATACTTTAAGCCATTGCTTGTATTGAAGCTCTTATTACTGTCAAATTATCAAATAATTATTCAATGTTAATTCCTGATGAAACTCTTTGCATTTTCAGGGTGTATTTGGTGATTCTAAAAAGGATAAGTGTTGTGAAATGGGGCTTTCAAAATGAAAATCAACAGACTTATAAAGTAGCGAGTGAAAATGTTTGGTAATATACTCCCTGCCATGAACTAATCATATGAATATGATTATCTTAGTTTATTTGGTTAACATGTTTTATTCAAACTTTATATAGGCATATGTATGTTAATGATATGGTTATCTTATTGGATTTAAAATCATTTTCTAGGAATTGTTCCAATGGAGTTAGTGGATGCCTTAACCATTAGTGCTGATTTAAGTAGGCGATTAAATCAAACCTACATGTCATGGATGGACTTCTTAATGATTATGACATTGACTAATCGGATTCAGAAACTTCTCAAAAAGATGAATCATGGCATGATTGTACTAATTCAGAATCTTCTCAGGTTAGTATATAAAATATTAATAGACATTCATGCTAATAAGAACCAAACTAAAGCTACTTTTTTTATCTTAATAGTTGCTAAACTAATGCAAAATGAGTTAATTTTTCCTTATGCCCTTTATCTTAAAGTGTCATATAATATTTATCTAATAGTTTCTTTATTTGAGTAATTATTTGGTCTCTTTTTACAAGAATTGCTAAATGGGTATGTGTTGGTGTTCTTGGTTAATTGCTCCTAAGTCTTTTTTCAGGTAAATAAAGTTTACTTGCAAAATGCCCATGAAATCATAGCAAATGTCTATATTACCCATTGATGGTGATAAGCGATTCTTTTTTTTTTTCTTGCTACAATTCAAGTACTTCCTCAAAGATCTAGTGAAATATGATGTCAAATATCAAGTAACATAACGAAAGGAAACAAAAAACATGTTAGTCATTATAACATTATAATATCAGATAAGGATGCTCTTGAAGCTGAACCTACAGTTGCCACACTTATAAATGAGAAGAAAAGTTGGTACATGATTGTCAAAGGTATGTGCTTTCATCCATTCCAGTTTTGATGAACAATAATCTATTATGGGGCATAGTAAA
The DNA here is from genome assembly GCF_051521515.1 of Lactuca serriola. Lineage (NCBI taxonomy): Eukaryota > Viridiplantae > Streptophyta > Magnoliopsida > Asterales > Asteraceae > Lactuca > Lactuca serriola. Next base: position 118,206,703 of record NC_136414.1, on the reverse strand, counting down.
AATATCTTTTGTTATCATAAAGTTCTATAACATTTGAAAAGTATATAATAAATGCTACCCATTTAACATGCAGTTTAAAGAGAGTAAAGTCTCCAACTAAAGGCTTCAAAACTCCACCTACACCTGCTATGATTCGAGCAGGAGAGTTTCTATCAAGTCTTGGAACCGAGTTTCCTAGCTGTGTAAAGATGACAGTTAAATCACAAGTTACCTATGGGTTTTGGATGGTATTTCCTCTTTCTTTAACTAATGAACAAAATATGATAGCAATATTCATATCAGTTTGTAGTAAATAGTTACCATTGTTTATTTAAGTTTGTTTGGTTTTTCAGGAATTTGTTGTCCCCATTGAAGACCATGAATTTGAAGAAGAACAGGATTCCGATTCCACATTATTCCATAACAAGGTAAAAAAATCACTTATGTCTATGTTTTTCAAAAAATCAAGAAACTAGGTTTATGATGGGAATATAAGTAAAAAAAATGTTGTTTTTCTTATATTTGGTGATTAGAATGGCAGGATATGACACAGGTCTAGTGGTAGATATGCTCAAAATCTTAGATAAAGGTTACTCAAGAAGCAGGACAAGGCAGTACTGAGACAAATCTATTTATATTTTTTATGGTAAAGAATTGAATCCATCTTCTTTGAATATCTTGTATAATCCTACTTTGTATATTTTTTTAGTCATTGAAGTACTGTACTCTAGGTTCTATTAAATTTGTGAACAATTTATGTTTATTATGTCATGAGATTAATTTTGATAAATGGATCATATTATATCTTTACCATTGACTAGTTTCATGCTAGTTACTTAAATTGGTTAAATATAAGAAATAGCAACAAAAATCAGCGATGAGCTTCTTTCGTAACTAATCAGACAAAATCAGTGACGGCTTTTTATGGTCACTGCTTGGATAAACCAGTGACGACTTTTTATGGTCACTAATCGGATGAGATAGTGTCGACTTTTTATGGTCACTAATTGGATAAACCAGTGACGACTTTCTTTGGTCACTGATCGAATAAGACAGTGATGACTTTCATTGATTAGTAAGGACATTTAGTGACGAAACGGGTTGTCACAAATTTAGTGACCAATATATTTTCGTCACTGTTTAGTGACTGCTTTTATACTTCGTCACTAATTAGTTTTTGTGACGGACCTATAGTGACGAAAAGTGACGACCAAAAGTTTGGTCACTAAATCGTTTAGTAACGACTCTTTGTATTGTTAGTGACCATTTTGTTTTGGTTATTAAGTCGCATTTTTTTTTTTGTAGTGTGACTTCCATCACCATTCTTTGCTTTAAACATTCGCTCTTGTGCACTAGAAGGTCGGTACCTTCTTTCCTTTTTTATATATTTTTCGATTATTTTTTTGTTCCTATATCAAATGTATGTATTCATATATTTCGATTTTCTTTGTAACAAATTACATGAAATCAGTTAACTACTTTTCTGAAACTTTTCAGTTAAACAGGAAAAAATATTACGTACCTTTAACAAAACAGAAATTAACTATCTTGCGAACTGACATTAATTAGGAAAATGTTACTTTTATATATTATAGATGATTATGATTTTTTTTTTTATTTTTATGTCATAAGAATCCGATTAATTTTGGCATGATTTTAAAATACCATTGAAATTATTATGTTTTTGTCTATCATATCAACCTACTTTTTATCTTTATATAATAATAATAAAATTTATAAATTTATAAAACAAATACACATATTTCGAATTTTGTAATATTATTATACCTTATAAAATACAACTCCCTCCAAAATAATTTTCGCCAGTAGTTTCATCCATAATTTCACCAAATTAAAATTTTTATTTTCTTTATATAAAATTTTTTAATAATCCTGATTTTTTTCCTCCAAAAGTATATCAAACATTTATGTCTTAGATAACGTTGCCCCATTATAATTATTACTTTTCAAAAATATATCCGTTTAATGAAGAATTTGATATAATGAAGGAATTAAATGTTAATTAAAATGAGATATATATTTCATAATTATTACACGGGTTTATTAAAAAAAAATTAATATCAAGGTGTAAACATTAAGCATTTTTAAAGTGAAATTTCAGAATACACACAAACGATGACGTTGTATAATAAAATATAAAATTGGATAAACTAAAAAAAAACTATTAAGGCAATAGAAAAAACGGTATATTAGTTGTCAATATATGTTTAAATTAGATAACCTTATTATGGAAGAAACGTCTAATTAAAATGCTTATAAATATATAACAATATCATAACTATATGAGACGAGGAAGGTTGTTCAACTAATAAAACAAAAAATATTGTCTACAAAGAGGTCCTTCAATGATTATAGATATTTATCGTTTTCAATGTATTTTTCTACACATTTCAATAATACCAATAACTATATATATATATATATATATATATATATATATATATATATATATATATATTATGCAATATCTGTAAACGATTATATGTTTTTTTAGAGTAAATTACACGAATGGTCCCTATGGTTTGGAGTAATCTGCGCGCTCGGTCCCTAACTTATTTTTTTAACTCGGAAAGTCCCTGTTGTTTGCTTTTGTTACACGCTTGGTCCTTACTGTTTGTTTTTGTTACGCGTTTGATCCCTGTCTAACCAAAAAGTACTATTATTTAAATAGGAAAACATAGTGGGGTAGGTAAGATAAGATGAGGGGGTGGGGTTGGGGGTGTGTTAATTTAAATAAATTAAAAAATCAATGACAAAATAAGTTTTTTTTAGGTAAGACAGGGACCAATCGCGTAACAAACACAAATAGTAGGGACCTTCCGAGTTAAGAAAATAAGTTAGGGACCAAACACGTAAATTATCCTAAACCATAGGGACCATTCGTGTAATTTACTCTTTTTTTATGCGTTTCCGCGTTTAACGCGGACTATAATCTAGTTTTGTTTTAAAATGTTGTATCTATAAATTATTGTCTACGCAAAAAAAAAATATCATATAAGAATAACTTTCAATACTTTTGACAAATGCTAGGATTTCTAATATGTAAATTGTGAAACAGTTTGTATAAATTTGTGTAAGTCATGATCAGCCAATACTAGTCCACTCATCTACCCGCGACAAACTGATCAAGTCGTACCAGGATAAGAGTGTAGCTCTCTTGACTAATGCAACAATAGAAGACCTAGCTATTGCTACTGTTTCTGTTGAAACAAGGTTGCCAAGTCTAACATAACAATCATCAAACTAAAACTAAAACCCAAAATTTTGAGGGGAAGTAGGCCACAGTGTAGATATTTCGTCATTTATTTTGCACCACATTTCCGTATTGTAACCAAATACTGCCTGCTCCTCGTTCAGCTTGGTCTTCGTCGTCTCGGTTAGATCATTTTGGTGAATTTGTTGAGTAGCAGGAGTTGTATCTACTAATCCAAGTTCTTCCTCTAACAATCTCATCCAGTACTCAACGTCTATCGATCCATTTGGGATATGGGCTCCATGGTGTTCCGCGATTGGTTGTGGCTGTAATTGTATGTCCTCAAGCATGTTCCAAAATTCAACCTCTGATTCTGAAGGAATTTTAAGATTTACTTCATCATGAGTATTGCAAGACGCGGTTGAAGATGGCGTTGATGGTTGATCTATAACTTCAACCAATAATGCACCTCCACCAGCTCCCTCTCGAGCTATCACTTTTGGATCAATATCCAGGTGATTAGAAGAAATTTCTTGATTATTAATGTGAGGCTGATCAATACTAATTGAGATGTTGGAAGCCGGTGACGTTGAAGGTGTTGACAAGAAAGTTTCATTTTTGCTCATCAGCACTGATCTTTTCTTCAAATGTGTATTCCACACATTCTTGATCTCGTTGTCCGTTCGTCCAGGCAACTGTGATGCAATCTTCGACCACCTGAAGCCATAAACTACTTCATTACATACATACATACATACATACATACAGACATACATTAGATTTATTATTACTGTTACTACAACGAGGAAATATATAGAGGTAGCTAATAAATGCATGATTACTTGTTCCCGAAGGTGGCGTGAAGGCGAATAATGGAATGCTCTTCTTGGGGAGTAAAACTTCCCCTCTTTACATCTGGCCTTAGGTAATTTATCCATCTCAGACGGCAGCTCTTTCCACACCTTAGCAGACCTTCAAACCCAACGATTTAATATTAGATATTTACTTAGTATTTCTTTCAATACCTGGTTTTGGATTTGAATTTTGAAGAAGGTGGTTAATATTTGCCTGCAAATACTCATGGATTTTTATTTAGACTACTCGAAACCATATATAGAGCAAAACAGATGGATCATTATCGACCAAAACCAATCGTGCTTTTGCATGCATTGATTTTATTTATCAGCGGTTAAATAAGAAAGAAAGAGTGAAAATAGGTACCGGCTTGTTTTGGGAGAGAACGCCAGTTGGAATGGCCATGTTTCTGAATGAAAGAGACGAGCCTGACGTCCTCCGCCGGACTCCACGGCCCTTTCTTCACCTTACTCTTGTCACAGCACGGGGAACGCCCTCCTCCTCCTCCTCCCATCTTATTTAGTTAGTTATATATCGATCGAAGCCTAGCTAGCTACCTTTTTCAATATATGCATGCCAACTTTCTTCTCCTTCATCTCCATATATATATAAATATGGATAGACTCTGTAGGATTCTTAGATTGGATTATGGCCAACTTGGTGGTCCCACATTTCTATGTAGTACCTCACCATGAATATACTGACCTACAGGTGTGCTATTTTTAATTAACTATTGTTTTTAATTTGGCAATTGTTTAGGAACAATGACGATAATATAAGCAAGCAGGCTAGTGAAAAGCTTATCAAAAGATTTTAAACAGTTTCTAATTTTTTAAAAATATATAAAGCATATACTCATGCATGCACCATATCACAGCTATTTTTTATTTCGATGAATTGTATAGCTAGATATAGAATAAGATGAATTTTAGTTTATAATTCGTATTTTTAACATCAATATTTTTGGGTCTTCTGTATTATCCAAAAACAATTACCTAAGTAGGCAAGTATCTTGATTGCAATCTGAAAAAAAATTTATAAATAAATAAAAATGTAATCCTAAATTATGAATCAGGTTTTTTTGACACTATATATGACGTTTGGGTTTTACTTTTACATAAAGCAACGGTTTTTCTAATTAAAGTTTGGTGGTCGTCGTGGGGCCATAGACCTTTAATCGTCTCTATTATTTTATGAATAGAATTGTAGTAAAGTGGAAATGTAATTAAAGAAATTAAATTAATTCCAAAGACGTCGTGATGAAGTCAGGAAAGTGCACCACGTCTCCAAGTGATTAGTTAGGTTAACCAGCTTTTTCAATTTTTATACAATTTTACGTCTCTAATTCAACATTAGAATTTTTATTTTATAACTTCAATTCTTCATCTTTCTTTAACAAAAACATTTTATTTATTTATATTCACACTAAAAGATTACATAAATATTAAAGCACTAGATTTTTTTTTAAAAAAAATAAACAAAAATGATGAGGTGTTACTTCTCTTCATCAAAACATTCCAAAACATCTTCTATAGCCCAATAAAAATAGGGCAAATGTCGTAAATTTAAGAAAACTATAGGTTTGAACTTTTTGCATTTTTTGAATTCATTAAAAATTGGAGTTTTGTTTAATGGGTTCATTTATTACATTTATCAGATTTTACCCATTATTGTCGGTAACAATCACCTCAAAAAATCGACAACAAGCCTCAATTCAATGAAAGCGTCCGATCAACAAAAGATGATAAGACATGTGGCTTCTAGAGGGTTAAAAGTGTCTCAGACAATGGATTGTCTCTTTTGAGACGAAGGCCTAGTACCTGAAATTCAAGGCTTACAAAACTTATCAGGTGAAGTTATCTATGCACACTACTACAAGTCCAATGAGAAATACACCGAAGAGAAAGTTTTGGTTGTTGGTTATGGAAACTCTGTCATGGAAGTCTCTCTTGATCTCTCAAACCACAATATGAAGCCATCAATGGTGGTTTGAAACTCTGTAGGTAACCCTGTATATAAAAATATACTATTTCCAAGAAAAGAAATATTCGTTAGTTTAAGATTTGTACTCCATGTTAAAGATTTGTTGGTTATGGAAACTCTGTCATGGAAGTCTCTCTTGATCTCTCAAACCACAATATGAAGCCATCAATGGTGGTTTGAAAATATACTATTTCCAAGAAAAGAAATATTCGTTAGTTAAAGATTTGTACTCCATGTTAAAGATTTGTTGGTTATGGAAACTCTGTCATGGAAGTCTCTCTTGATCTCTCAAACCACAATATGAAGCAATCAATGGTGGTTTGAAACTCTATAGGTAACCCTGTATATAAAAATATACTATTTCCAAGAAAAGAAATATTCGTTAGTTAAAGATTTGTACTCCGTGTTTTTTTTATTTAATCACAGGTTCATGTACTATCATGTGAGATTTTGGGAAAATCGACATTCAATTTGGTGTTAATGCTGATGAAATGTCTACTTATATGGCTGGTAGATAATATGATATTGATCCTCACGTGGTTGTTCCTCGGAAACACATAAAAATACGAAATAAGAAAGCCAAATTTAGGTCCATTACAATTGAAGAACAATCATGTAAAATCCTTGTTCTTGACATTGGTGCACTTGCAAGAATCCGATCAGGGGAAATCAAAGTTGTCACTAGAATCAAAAGTTTCTACTAGAGTTTAGTCAAGATCATCAATGGAAACATTCTGGAAATCGATTTATCCATTTTAGCAACTGTGTATAGCAGCAATGTTCCTTACTTGCTTCATGTACCAAAAAGGTTAAATATTTGCTCTATTTTTTGTATGAAATCTCATAACAAGATTTGTGTGTTTTAGTGATTGAGATTTGGCTTTTAATGGAATGCATCTTTACAAGAGCGATTAAGTGAATTATTTGGCAAAAATGGGTTCCCAAAATTACAGTCTCCCAATGGTTGGAAGGGAAAAGAAGGGTTGTGTGACAACCGTCAAAATTCGATTCGGTTCTAGATTTGACTAAATTTAGCTGCACGTATAGGTACGATACATACTAGACTTAGTAACTAGAAGCTAAGTTATAACCTAATAGAAACTTGGAAACATATAGAAACAATGGATAGTGTACTTACATTTAACATTGATATGTGAATTCTATAACTACTTAACTGCAGTGAATATCTATATTCGGGTCACTCTTTGACTCGAACACCTTTTCATGAATCATATAAACACATCATGCATTTGATCTAGTAGTAGAAATTAGGTCGAAGTTGTCACAACTAGCAGTTTAGCTAGGAAATTCTATTCCTGTGTAACCATTCAACTATTGTAAATCTTATACTATAAGTAGATCTCACTCAATGCTCATAGAGATTCATCAATAATGTTCATCAAAGAGTCTAAAAACCCCAGGAATCCCGGTTTAAGTCCATTCTGGACCAGAATTTTCTTATTGGGCCTAATGGGCCAATAAGCACCTAATTCAACCTCATTGGACTTAGAAACCCTAATTGGATCCTAATTGGACCAAGTTCATAAATCAAAAGCATGTTGGGCCATTTGGGTCTAGACTGATTCATTCTAACCCTAATGGGCCTTATTGGGCCATAGCTAATCCAACTAACCTTAGTGAACCGTAAGCCCCTCTCCTTTATTCTATTTGGGTTGTAACCCATCTAAGGAGCCTATTGGGCCGAAAAATAATGATTGAGCCTTATAGTTTCGAACCAAGGCTAGAATTGGACCCAAACTACCCTACCCTTTCTCCTAGCCTAACACCTTCGGCCCATGAGTAAGAAAAAAGAAAAGAAAGGAAATGGAGTTGACTTTGGAGTGCCACCTCCATAAGACCTAACATACATCTAGGCTTTAAACCATCATGTTTCCATGCTAGTCCTTTCACCCCTCTCTCTTCCCTCTCCTCTTCTACTCTCGGCTGAGAGACAGAAACATACATACACACACATTAAACTAAATTCCGTCCAATTCTCTCAAGACTCATTCATCTTCTTCCTCCAAAATTCTCAAGATTTTTGCTTGTGTTTCAAGAGGTTTTCACAAGATGTAAGTCTTTACACATCCAAGTTTTATAATTCCATTCGCTTGTTAGATCACTCTTTTGATCAAAGTTTTTGGTGATCATACCTCTAGAAATCATCCAAGTCCGAAATCTACTCAGGAAGTTTTACTAGGGCCAAAAATTACTTCATCTCTTTCCACATCTTCTTCAAAACCGAAACATCAAAGCAAAGGTGATTTCATACCCCCTTGTTTTTAGTTTTCTTATGATTTTGGGAGAGAATACAAATAAAATGTATAGATCTATGTGTTATATGCATGTTTTGTGCGAGTTCTTAGTTTATTTGGTAAAAACTTGTTAGATCTTGGCAAATCTCAAAAATTTCAAGCATTATATGGCAAAGATCTATGAACTATGACACTATACACATCCAACTAACAAGTAAAAAGTGTTATGTGTTTAAGGTACCAAGATTTCAACAAAAACCAAGTTAAAGGTCAAAATTGTCAAGAAAACAAAAGATAAGGGTAACAAGTGAAAAATTATGATTTTAAAGGGTCCAAACAGGTCCTACAATTATAAAAATGTGTTTTATGCTAAACATATTTCTACAAGAGTCAAAAATGCAAATTTAAGCTTATTGGTCAAAACTTTTGGGCCTCACAGCCTTTGGGCCCAATTTGCGAAAAAAATGAAGTTTTAAAGTTTAAAAATGTCATTTTGCCAAAGTTTGAGTCATAAATGTAAATAAACCAAATTTACAGGTAAAAATATCATTTATTTGCAAATTGGACAAAAAATGTAAAGTTTCCCAAAAATGGGGTCGAAAGTGTACACTTCTACAAATAAGGGGCTGAAAATGTATTTTAATACAAAACAAGGTTCTAAATGTGAAAATATAACATTTGGGGTTAAAACTGTAAATTTATAGACATTTGGGACAAAATTGCAAACTTTTATAAATTATGGACTAAAGTGTCATTTTTACAAAAGTTTGGGCCTAATTTAAAAAATTTGAGAATTGTTGGCCAAAAACGTCGTTTTTACAAAAAGAGGATTTCTATCACTAATCTATCGAACTTCAAGTCAAAACAATCAACGGAATAAAACAAAACGAACGAAATATGTCGATAACCAATTATTGAGCTTACTATCCATGATAGTTGGTCGTTGTGCCCTAAGGGCCGAACTAAGTGTATATTAAGCCCAATGTGTTCCATGACATGTTTATTGGGTTTCAAGACCCACTCACATCTTAATTTGGGCCTGATTTATGGACTACATGTTTATTGGGCCTTTGTGGCCCATTTTCATGTCTATTGGGCCTAAATTACCCTTTTGTTATGTTATTGGACCTTGTGGCCCATTTATATGTTAATTGGGCTTGGAACAAAGATTCATATACCTGTAAATTGTAAATATACCTCTACATAGTTTATGAATTAGTACACTTACTTTGGAATGGAAAAATCTATAACTTACGCGTAAAACATTAAACATGGGAAAATCTTATCAAACGGGAAAGGTTGAGAATCTAGTGAGACTTGACGGTTGGTACCATTGAGTGTACAATCGTAGCCAGTAGTTATAATCAGAGTTTCCTGGATGGAAAGCGGGAGTTTGTGTATAGATCTATATGGGGTAACCCCCTACACCTTAGTTGTTCGCTAATGCTAGACTAGGCCAGTCTAGGGCGACAACATCCTTAGCAAGACCGACGTATGGAAAAATGCCAAGACAGGCGACTTAGTCATTATCATGCATGGTTATAACGGCTCATGTAGGGATTCAACACCACTTAAACACATAGAATATTAACTCTTTAATTGTGTCAATACGAAAACACTTAATCAACAAGAACCTAGACATTAAGAAAGAAAATATCGGATTTTCTGGGGAAAATATTTCATATACAATTATCATTTATTCAAAATACAACGAATCTAAACTACACTCTTACAAGTTTTATCCATTAAATTCATACATGCATTTATACTCGATTTTCACATCATTTTCAAAACATTTTACAGAAAATATCAGATTTTCTGGGTTTTTTTTGAAAGATACAAAGACTTTTACTCAAACATACTTATGAATTCATCAACATTATATATGTTGACCGTTTTCAAAATAACTTATATTCTCAGATAATCGTTAAGCTGGAAGATATGCAAGTGTGTATGGTTTTGTTTATGTAACATCACTTATCGTACTTTGAACAATTAGAACTTATGTAATTTAACAATGTACTTGATGTGAACAATACTGGTTGTATTATGTAATGTTGGTGAAGAATGTGTTATGTTTCATGTATATTCATCGTGATGATTATTCAATTGTTAGTCACACGAGCCCCTAGATGGTTCCGCCGTCTGGTTTGGGGGTGTGACAGGTTGGTATCAGAGCAATGTTTATAGTGAACTAGCATATCTAACCATACATGATATGCAACTATAAACACAATGGGACTAAATAACTCTGAACAAAACAATAATTTCACACTTATGTTCGCATATTAGGATAATAATCTAACAATATGTAATAAAAGCTTCTGGAGGAAATTAAACACTATATTTAAACCTAGGCAGTTATGTAGTCATATTAAGGATAAATATAACCTGATCAACTATATTTATTCAAAATATGGCCAACATGTGCTTGGGACTAGTCATAGCGGGAAATGAATCCAAGAGTCTACCCCACTCTCCAATAATTCTAGGGAATCCGAACACAATCAAGTAAAAATACTATGAGAATAATTAAAATATGACTTATATATGCACTCTCATGTAGTCAGTATGGCTAGTTTCCACCACCTTGGAGATCCCTACTTTCCCAATCAGGGAAATAACAGATGGTTAGAGGAGTCCGACGAGGAACCTGAAGAGGAGCTTGAAGAGGACCCTGAGGAAGAAGAAATTGAAGAGGGACCTGCGGAACCTGTGGTAGACGATGGTGAAGAAGAGATTGATGACGAAAATAATGATGATTCGGACGCCGAGTCCGAATTCATCAACCCACCATACCCAGTGAGGGTGCCGACTCATCGAATGGGCCCGAGTGGCCCTACACATCCCTGGGGTATCGACATTTGGAGGTGGAGCATGCAACAAGGACAACGACCCCCGTCTGGCATGGCACGTGAGTTCTATGTCTTAAGGGAGGGAGGACCTATGGATCGAGCACTTCCAGTCGTGGTGAGACGATTGAGGGATACTGGCGATCTGGCTCAGAGCACCGTCGATCAGATGCACCAGATGCGGACTAGGGTTGAGTGGGTGGAGCAGGAAACACAAGAGGTTATCCGAGAGTTCCACATGAGGCAGGTGAGGTGGCAGACTTGACTCCGAGACGCGGAGCGACAGCTGGCTCGCCTTCAGGGAGCGTCCACTTCCTTAACACCACCCCCTGGCACATCCCACCATGACTAGGACTAGCCGTATCTTTCGGCAGTATTATGTTATGTAATCTATGCTATGTACTATCGACTCTATGTTTAAGTGATTACACTACTCATAGGGTCGTCATGCTGACAAATATTTATATTTCTAGGTATTTTATGCCTTTGGCAAATTTTCATGTATCAAAACTATTAGTATTAATTAAAATGCTTTATGTTTTATCATGACATTGTTATCTACTATGTGTTTTACTTCCCTATTTTATGTCAATGTGTGAAATTACTTAAGTACCTGCTATACCCCTAGTCTATAGGATCACAAACACACAAAACCATAGGCACTCAACATCTTTCTGTTCCATGACATAAAGATGCCTCAAAGACCTAACCGTGGAAACAACACACCACCAACCCCGCCGGAAATAAACTCGGTTGCATTCCAGGCAGCAGTGTCTGTTGCGGTCACTACAACACTTGCGCAGATTCGCAATGGAAACAATGGAGAAGGCAACAGACAGGGGGTCGGAAGTACAAACCAAGGGACAAACCGTGGAGCCACATGACCATGCACCTACAAGGACTTCACCCACTCCAAACCTTAGACCTTTAATGGGACAGGAGGCGTAATAGCCCTGAAGCAATGGATCGAGAAGGTAGAGTCTGCTTTCGAAATTTGCGGATGTCCGAATGAGTGTAAGGTCAAGTTCGCAGCCTGCACGTTCATTGACCAAGCTCTCTCCTGGTGGAATGGCCAAGTAAAGGCCATGACACTCCTAGCGGCGAACGTGATGCCTTGGGAAGAGCTAAAGGAACTTATGCTAGAAGAATATTGTCCTAGAGGTGAGATTAAGAAGATGGAGCAAGAGTTGTGGAACCTCACGGTCCAAAACTCCAACATCGACGCATACATATCCAGGTTTAGCGAGCTATCTCTTCTGTGTCTCGGAATGATCACCTCCGAAGAGCAAAAGATTGAAAGGTTTATCTGGGGACTGACTGAGCCTATTCATGGGATTGTCATCGCAGCAAACCCTAAGACATTTGATACTGCTAAAAGAATGGCCAAGAAACTGTACAACCATGGCAATAAGAAGGGTGCCAAGACAGCGGTAGCAGAGGCTAAGAAGGAGGAAGAGAACAAGAAGGGGAAAAACAACAATCGAAAAGGAAAGCAAAACTCGGAATCGTCTCAAAAACAACAAACGGTGTCTGTCCATGCTGCAACACAATCTACTACCACACCACATGCTCCAGCCTCATCCATTCAAAATGTTTCCAAACAATACTCGGGAAATCTCCCCAAGTGTAACAAATGCAACTTCCACCATCACGGGGAGTGCCGAGAGATGAGTTGCACAAGGTGCAATCGGAAAGGCCATACAAAAAAGTATTGTAGGACTCAACTTCAACAGAATCAGATGACAACCAACAACAACAACAACAATGCGGGAGCCAGGTATACCTGTTACGGATGTGGGAAAACGGGGCATGAGAAGTCTCATTAAAAAGTTATTAAAACCATAGGTTAAGAAACATGAAGAGTCTTTTTGTTATAAATAGTTTTATGAACTCCATAACTTGTCCTCAAGTTATGGATGTTCAAGAGTCTCTTCATTAAAGTTTTTTTAAAACCTTAATTAAACTCATAAGTTATGAAAATCTAATAGTTTTGAAAAATTTCAAAACTTGCCCTCAAGTTTTGGAATTTCCAAAGTTACCTCCCCATGTATACTTTAATTCCAAACCAAACCTTAGAATTTTAAAAGTTTAAAATTTAACCTTATACTATTATAATATTAAAAGTTAATGGTTATATATATGTATAAGAAAAAGTCAATCTTATCATTAGTAGGCCTCATTCACGAAGCCAGTCTATAAGGGGGGTATAAGGTTACTACCTATAAAATGGAAGTTTAATGGGTGTCCACTCTCAAGCACCGCTTCCTTGACTGGTGGAGGGTCGTTAGCTGAACGGGTTTGATATGACTCTAATTCTCCATTCGTTAAAAGTATAATGATAAATACTAAGTAACTAAACACTTATAAATTCCCAATATTAGTTACTTAGGAAAATGTGAAATGGTGCTAACCCATGAAATTACACTTTGCACCTTGTTAAGTCGTTAGTGGAGCGTGTGTGGTTAACCGACACACTAACATGGGACTGACAATGTGTGGCAAAGGGTGACTTAAGTTTTATCATAGATCGTTGGAGTGCGTGTGGTTAACCGACACATCAATTGGGTGATAAAATTACGGGTACCAAGTCAATTTTCATGTTATTCACACCATGTTTGTGATCGTCGGCATCCCAGTCACAAACTTGAGATGGCACAATCGAGATTTAAAAATGCCATTGAAAGTTCAATGAATCTCAAAAGATCTAGGAGTTTCAAATCTAATTAGAACTTACTAATTTATTTTGTTTTTTCATGGTGGAAATTGGTAAATCGTCATTTACCTACCTTCAAATATTTTGTAGCTGGGATTACGGCATCCGTCTTCCAAGTTATGAAATAGTTTGTTGGGTCCTAGCCTTAATATTTCATATTGGGTGTTATGTTAAGGAATTAAATCAACTGAAACATGAATTTCTCCCTCATAGATGTCTAAGTTCAGACAGCTATGGTCTTCCTCATCCTTTTGGATAGAGCTTTCCTAAAGAAGATGATATCCCAAATGGCAATCAAGGTGAAAGATCAATCCCTTGTTGTGCATTAATAGGACTAGACATCATACTTCACTTCCTCCACCTTCTCCAATAATTCTCCTTGACCCACAAGTTTAAGGTCACTCAATCCCTATTTGGCAAGCAAAGTCTATATGTGCTTACATCTTGGAGATTAAGACACATATTGGCAAGCCAGGAGAGTTGGGTGTCAAAGTCTTAAGGAAGTTGATTGTTGATTGGGTTCTTCAATCACTTTCTAAGTCACATAGTGAGTTCTTTAAATACTACTATGTAACAGACTATGACATGACTCTTAATGATATTACCTATTTGCTTGATGCTGCTGAATCAACAATGAATTGGAGCACTAGTAAAGCAAATTTTATTAGAAGATCAATTTCCCAAACTTCCATGGACATTGGCAATGCTAACATTGGATATCCAGAAAAACTTTCTCTTCCCATTGGAAAGGGTTCCGCCATAGTCAACTCGGTTGACCCAATGGTAAAGAGAAAGGCTAAGTCTTAGATAGTCCCATACCGAAGAGTCCATATGTATCTGTTGCCAAGACAAGGGACATTGGTTGCGAAGCTACCAAATATACCTGAAAGAGCAGAAGGATGGTAAAGTCAAAAAAGGTTTGACTTTACTTCAGATAAATTCCACTATCTAACTTTATTAAGTTCTTATTTGGAGATTCTCGATACATGATGTAATGTAATTACATGTTGATGTTTTGTAGAATCTAAGAAGATTAAGGAAGCTTAAAGAAAGAGTAAGCTGATTCTGGTCGCGAATAGATGGATTTTGATCGCATGGTTTGATGATCAGAATTTTGAGCTGCTGCTTAAGAGTTATGATATATTGCTTAGGAATAGATAGCAACATGTTTTCATATGTATTTCCATTGTAAGGATAAGTTTTTTTCAGCAAATTTTAAAATAAAAGAAAAGTTTTGATTTTATTTATTTTGAGTATCCTTATAATGGCATTTGTGAAAAAAAAATGTCGTTATATGATTTCGTTGATAGCAATATTGGAAAATGGATTTGATTCTTTCATTCGTGGTAGTGTCATAATTTACCAAATAAGGAAAGATTCCTATCACCCAAGTTTCAGTTGGATAGAAACTTGGAATCATGCAACTTGTATAGTATGATGAATGAAATTTTTTATCTTTGGTAAATTAAGACTAATTCCTTGCTCACATGTACATGTAAGTTAAGTAAAGGACTAAAGGATCAGGTACATTAGGTTGTGCGTTGGTTAGGTCCACCACAAAGGCTAATAAGGTTATTCATTATGATTTACTAAAGTTTAGTAAATATGGTTATGCTTACAAGTTTAAGTGTAATTCTGAAACGTTGGAAAGGTTTCAATGATTGGCAGAATGAATAAGAAGAATTGAACTAGGCAGAAAGATAAAAGTGTCTCTAATATGAAGAGATGAGAGAGTACATGAGTATCTTGTTTTATGATTATATTAGTGATTATGGAACCATATCACAATTGATCCTCTAAGAAAAACCTTAGTGCATTTGTTGGGCTAAGGAGAGGAATCGTGAAGTGTGGAAATGGTCAAATCTAAAGATAAATCATGCTTCGTTCCAAAACAAGTCTTAGAATCATACTCTAAGATTGTAACTTGAGTGACATAATTTTAAGAAAGGTTTATAACACTTATCAAATGTAGAGTAACATGTTTCTTACTCTTGTACATTTGAGTTTGGTAAGTTGTGATGTTTTGGATAAGAGAAAAACCAACCAAGACCAATTGGAAGAAGTGTTTATCTTGATAAGAATCCGCACTAACTCTTGAATATTTGTTTTGTCAAGGAATCGTTCTTGACAACAGAATTCCATATGTCAAGAGGACAGTGGGAGTCTTAATGATCTTGGAAAAGTTTCAAGAACTAATCAAGAATAAAACATATTGTTTAATCGCTAGCACACAACTTGAGGTTTGTAACCCATTGTGTTGACATATTTCTATTTCTGTGCCCATTCCAGTTTAGGTTGACTATGATCATAAGTTCTATAAGTTCTCAATTGTTTTCATAAGAACCTGGAAGCAATGGTAGGCCCTTGTGCTTCCAGGTGGCAAGAAAATGAGTTTGTGCAAGTTCAGTCCATATGAGTTTGGATTTGTCACTAACCTTGTCTTGAGATTATGGGTATGACAAATTCACATGGATAGGAACACATACACCAGAAAATCTAAAAGTCATAAGGTTTCTCACCGATTCATGAAAATGATGGTGAGGAAACACTTTCCTTAAGTAGGTTTTAAGTTGATAGTAATTGTGACATTTTCATTCTCAAAGTCGTTAGTGGAGCGAGTGTGGTTAACCGGAACACTAACATAGACTTGTGAGAGATAGAAAAGGTCTAAATAATTAAGACTATGATTACGACATCCCTTTTCATAGTTCTGAAACTGTTTAGACACACATTTGTGCTATCTAAGGAAAGGTGTATGATTTTGATAAAGTATTATCAAAGCAATCTCGTATCAGAAATCTGAACTTTGGTAAGAAAGTCAATAAAGTATTGATTTCTAGAAGTCCAGTTGATTTCTGGGAACATGTCAAAGCTAGTGGGAGCATAAGTGTTATGTTGGTAAGATAATAATCATTATGCTAGCGGGAGCATGATTATTATGTTGAGTGTTTCAAGCTAGCAATTTTAATTACAGAAAACAAAAGTTTCAATTCGCCTAGAAAAGTTGTTTTGCTATAATTAAGGGAGAGGATTTTATGCTTCATTCCAATTCTACAAGCTTAGATTGAGATTTTAATCAACTTTAGTCAAAGATATATATGAATGTTATGTTGGAATGGTTCAACATAAGGAAATTCTATATATGTTGCGTTCTTAAAATTTGATTATGATTAAGACATCCCTCTTCATAGTTTGAATTGTGAAAAAATGGCAAATAAAAATTTTATAGCATGAATCGTGCCCCATACGCTTCGAGTATAGGATCGATTACATCCATTCTAAATTTTCCAAAAGCTTAGGGCATTAAGAGGGAAAAAGGAATAGAACCGGATATGACTAAAATGATTAAACAATCGTCGAGGACAATCTGAGGTTTACCAAAGATTGGTTACTCGTGGACAACTGGAAGTATACTGTAAACTTTGGAAATGACCATATTGACATATTCTGAAAAGAGGCAACTCTTGTTCAGAAGTTGTGACAACCCAAAATTTCCATTATGTACAAACTAGATCACTTCAATAGAAGTTATAGTAGTCACAGTGAATTTTCAGACTTTTCCCGTAAGTTTGAGTAATTCAGGGTTTACACTTCAAGAAATATTAAGAGAGTGGGTGCACTAGGGCTTTGTGCAACACTGTTATTCGAACACTCTATTATATTAGAGATCATTTCAGGAATAAAAATATTTTCTGCCAACATATCTCAGGACTATAAATAGAATTCTGAACCAAATTCATTCATTATTCACATTTCCAACTAGAGAAAAGCCATTTTCTCTCACACGGATCATCGGGTTTTTATACCAAAACGTGAGTAACTCTTTCTAGTAGTGTTAGAAAGCTTATTATGTGCTTATAGCATGATTTAGATGGCTAAATCATTAGATCTAGGAGTTTACTCCCCAAGGTGTTCTTGGGCGGTAAACTCCCGAAACCGAGCGTAGATTGTTCCTTGTGTTATGCTACTACCCTAGACTCATTTGTATATGTATTTAGGACAAGAAAACAATCAAGAAACACAAACACATGGGAGTTCACGGCCCAAGAGCAATCTTAGGCCGTAAACTCCATTGAAATGGACAAAAGGGTGTTTTTAAGACACCTAAAGCCCTAGACCTTTACATGAAATTGTTTCCCACTTAATTGAAGGACCAAAGCACATCAAAATCACTTATCAAAGTGATTTTACGGCCAAGACTTTGTTCTTGGGCCGTACACATGAAAGAATGGCACCAAAGTGTGCCTAATGCCTTCATATGCTTGGAATAAATGTCTAGAACCTATCCTTCAAATGCATGAGGCTTGAAAACAACAAAAACAACACCCCAAGGGATTTTACGGCCATAAACTCCAAGGGAAATGGCCTTGGGGCCATAAACTCCTAAATGGAGTGTTTCTATGCCTTAAACCCCTTCAAGGATGGAACCACCAGAAATCATTTGGGACTTCAAAACACACAAATACCCCATGGTTGGGAGTTTACAACCGTAAACTCCATGTGTGTTAGTATATGAGGAGTAAACTCATATATGGGGTCCTTTGGAAACCTAAACACAAGTACCTTGTCCCACAATAGCTTAGATGCAATCCTTAAGGCTTAAAACACTTAAATAAAGTGTTTATTATGTCTAGGATGTCTTAACTTTATCAATTAGTGATTTAAGACTAATTGAATACATATATGTGTGATTATATGTTCATTAGGATCATAGTGTGTGTACAAGTCCTCGCTTGACACCTAGCCATCCTATACCGTTCAGTTCATCCCAATCACCAACTACAGGTGAGTTCATACCCCTAATCAATATTTTAAATGATTTTAAATGCTTTAATGGGGCAGAATACAAGTAGAAACAAACATGTTATTGAATCATTGATATGTATTTTATAACTGTGTTTGTCAATTAACAGATTTCACATGCTACAAAATGTGATGCATGAAATGGTTTTACATCTTAAAAACACATTGTTACCAAATGTTTTACCTTTGAAATGTTTATTAAAATGACATCAAGTCATTGTTAATTATTGTTCAAAACCCATAAGATGTCTTACAAAACCATTTTACATTCTTGAACTAAACTATGCACATACACTTATATTCTTATATATGTATTGATGTTATAGTTTACATCTTTCATTTAGTTTCTTACACCCTTGAGTAGTAAGAGTGTATAAACCTACATGATCAACCAGTTATATTACAGTAAATTATCATAGGGATAATTTGAAGATATCAAACATTACTTCTATTACAAGGAATCACACAAGAGTCAGTTCATTCATGAGTCTATACTAGTACATTACCTGATACATGAGTACTTACAGATGTTTACCTGATACATGAATATGTTTACATATACTTACCTGTTACATGGACACACATACATGAATACCATACAGGAACACTTTTACATAGGTGCATTATCCTGTATTCACTTACCTGGATACTTGTACTTAGGACTACGAGGATGATTTATTAGTACTTACTGTGTAAATTATCTTTCGTATCTCGGTTCAATGGGATAGCTCGGCGGGACTTACCATTCCGAACCCCACTGATTAGCACCAGTGGTCGATCACCATCTACGGAGGTCTAAGGTTACTACTTATACTAGGTAGATCGATAACCGGGGCTAACCCCTCCACCCACCTGCTGCTGCTACAGAGGACAAGTGGGCAATCTTCGATTGTTCATTAGGTTATATCTTTCGCTTATTGCGATGTCGTGTTACTCCTAGTACCCAGAGATGACACTTACATTATTACTTTTTCTGGACAATCTTCGGATGTTCATTAGGTTACATATTTCGCTTAATGCGATGTTGTGTTAGTCCTAGTACCCAGTGACAGCACTTACAATAGTACATTTTCATGTGTACTTTATTTTGTGATACTTTCACAGAAACGATGAGTTAGACTAAGTACTTTAGTACTAAAAAATTAAAGGAAAACTATCATTTTACTTACAAAACATTCAGGTCTTGGTAGAAGATTACATTGTCATAAACAAAACATTCGGGTCTTGGTAGAAGACTACATCTCAAACTGATAGAAAATAAGGGATTTTCTAGGGTTTTTCATACTTACATCATCATTTTCATTGAAAGGTTTACATGACTTTTAAAAAAACTTTTAGTAAGCAAGACAATGAGACTTAAATACTTATGAATTCAACACCTTTAAAGCTGATACTCTCTTTCAAAATAACTTGTATTCTCAGGTCAACAGTAGACAGGTACGATGGCCAGGTTTTGAGAAGACGGAGCAGACAAGTCTCGTCTTTTATTTTGATTGTATATTTTTGGTGTCTTATTACAATGAAAGAACACACATGTATTAAAACTTTACTTATAATGCAATGGATGTTGTTGTTGCTTGTTTATTATATTACACTGTTGTGATACTGTACATGACGTCCTCCACCCCTAAACGTTTCCGCCGTTCGTGGTTTTGGGGTGTGACAGAAGTGATAGTCAAAATGGTAATATGGAATTGTTTTATAGGTGGGAGTATTCTCTGAATCTGTGTAAGATTGGAAAACTGAATGCAAAGAAGGACATCAAGGGAATGTACTTTGAATATGAGACTTCGTTTCCATGGAATTGATCTCCATTGGAATACTTTGTAATGTATGTTGCCAAGTCTTTGTGACTTTTGTGCACAATCATTATAAGAGAATCATTGCATATAAGTTTAGAATCTAATAGATTACAATAAATGGCAAGAGTTTGGTATTCTTACATTTACAAAAGGGATTGAGATTGTGAAATGAGCATCATTGGAGTCGTGTTCAATTGATCTATTTCACAGAAGAAAGGACCATAGGTAAACATAGTGTGCATGCTTGGTGCATGGCATGACTATTGTTTTATTCAAGTATTAAGGTGATAAAATCAAAACATTGAATAATAAGTAATCAATATGGTGCTTAGATAAAAGGTGTTTTTATTTACTCTCAAAGTGTTGGGCCATATAGGATTAGTATTATTCTTTTGTTTCACTTTGCATCTTTTGACTTCCACAATAATTATTTTATTCAAAATCTCCACAGTCGGTCATACGTTGGAAGTAGGTATTGAATTAAGATTGTCATGAATCTGGATTTGAAGATTTGTCTAAGGTGCATTAGACATAGCAATGGTTGCTACAACATTCATGAGTGCTCATCAGTTCTGAGTATTGGATTAAACCCACGCTCATTTGAATCACTTCATGGATTTTATCACTAGTGAATCATGAGACGATAATATCTTATATTCTTTAAACCTAGAGATATGAGTTGTTGACTATGAGTTGGTTATACATTGATTGCACGAAAACACATTGGTAACTCGATGTTATAAAACTTGCCTTTGTGTATGATTCAACAAGTATTTAGTATAAGCATATGAGTCGAAGTTTATCCATTCCTTTGACCTCATAAGGGTAAAAGCGATGTCTGTGGGCCCCTCGATGATTTAGTGACGACACCCGTAAGTTCTTGGCCAAGGCTGGACTGATTTGATTTGTTCAATTAGTCAGTTGTTATAAATCGAAAATCAGGAAACAACAAATGGATTGAAAGAATGATTATAATCCACGTCTCAGTCCATATAATATCTATAATGGATGAATATGTGATCCCTTATCTAATCGACACATCATTTAATTTGTTCAGAGTTCGACAGTGACTTTAAGAGCTATGATTGCTAGTCAGGTTATGAAGTCGTACTTGCAATAATAGTTTTAGACTTATCCAAGTGGGAGACTGTTGAATTAGATGTCTAAGCCCATAACTATTATTGGTATGTACTTGACACAAGAGTAGCATGGTCCATTTGGGTTGCATATCATCAGGGCAATTTGTTAGGATGGACTTTTGAGAGAAGATGTTGGATATGATTTATTAATATATTATAAGTTATAATATATTAATATGAAATCATGTGTTTTAATTATTATTGATCAAAAATTAATTTGGAATTAATTTAGTGATCAAAAGAGACTAATTAAATCTATGGGGACTAATTATGTTAATTAGTTATATTTATATGTGTTGGGCTTATGATCCATGTTGGACCAAGTTTATGTATGGATACATAAAGAGTTGGGCCACATGAACCATGGATCATTAAACCCATGTATATGGATTTGGGTTATGGGTGATACCCATGACTCTTGGATTCCTCACACAAATAAATATATGCTTTTAGCCTAAAAATCATGACTTAATCTAGTCTTAGAGTTCATGGAATTTTGGTGCATGGAGATTCTCTCTCAAGTTCATTCTTTGTCCATGATGTGTTGTGATTCCACTTGAGTCTTCTACACTATTGGGGCTAAGCTCTTAAGGCTAGAAACATGAAGACTTCAAGCTCCTCCATAAGGTATGTTATCCTAACTAGATTCTTGTGTAGTATATGATATTTGTATGCTAGTATAGGGTTATACCTTGGAAACTCCATATTTGCATGCATAATAGAGAAAATATAGATCCAAGGTATTTAGGGTTGCATGTACACCTTAGGAGTGTTAGAATGCTCAAAACCCAACAGGAACATATATCAAATAAACACATACACATGCAACATATATACATAGCATACAAAGAGTCATCGGGCCCCACCCGACATCGGGCCTTAGCCCGGAAAGCATATAATGTGACAACCCGGAATTTTCATTCAGTCAAACCCTAGAAGTAAATCACTTCTTATTATAAGTTAATGTCATCATTTCTTATTTTAACAAATTTAGAGTTCGTTTGATTATTTTAATATTATTCTTTAAACGAACGGGTGTGAGAAAGTGCCGTCTCGGGTTTTGAAATTTAAAAACCGCAAACACCTCGCGTCTTAGAAGTTCCCGGCCAAACTATTTCGTTTGGGTCGAAAAATCATACCAAAATCCGTAAACTCATGCTTATCCATGAGTTTACTTCCTAAGTCTAGTCAATATGAGTTTACTCCCCATTTATCCAAAAGAGTAAACTTCCAAAAGAGTAAACTCAAGAAAACCTCTCAAGTAGCAAACTAGAAACAATTCAAGATCTTCCAAGTTGTAAGTGTTCTATCCATTTCAAGTTGATTAAACACTTAATCTAGTGTTTTTGCATCTATTCATCCATTCACTTTTGTGTTTTTGACTAGATTTCCAAAAACACCAAGAACACCAAGAACACACACTAAGTATTCTCTGACTTTTAGCATATTTCAAGCTTCCTTATAGTAAGTACTTCACTCCTTGAGTCTTATTGAGTTAGTGTTTCAAGTTAGCATCAAGAAAATATGCCAAGAACACAAGGAACAAGGTGTTCACGGTCCAAGAAGGTTCTTGGGCCGTAAACACCATATTAGGCACCAAAGTGTGCCTAAGTCACAAATCTAAGCCCTAGTTGGATGTTTAAGCCTTCCTTATCATGTTTGAACCTTCCCTTGATGAGTTTAAACCAAGAAAAAAACCAAATAATGCCATGATCATGTGTTTACAGTTTGGGGAGCTCCCAAAACCGTAAACACCCTTTAGTGTGTTTATTTGGGCCATGTTCCTTCTTTAGGCCTATAATCTAACATAGACAATTACCTTGATGAGTTAGAGACTTGAAAACATAACAATACCAATTTCCATATGGGTTTAAGGTAGTAAACCCAAAGAGAAACGACCATAAGGCCGTAAACACCTAACAAGGGGTGTTTTGTTGACCTAGTCCCTTCCAAAGTCCAAACCACCAAGTAGAAATGCCTCTAAGGACTTGCAAATCCTCAAAACAACATATGGTAAAAAAGAAGAGGAGTTTACGACCATAAACTCTGAGTTTACGACCGTAAACTCATTATTTCAAGGTCATGAAACCCGTAAACTCCAAGGGAGTTTACCCTTGAGCCCCAAACACAATGGCAAGGTCCTTTAGCACTTAGATGCAATCCTTATGGCTTGTAGCACTTATATAAGGTGTTTTACATGCCTTGGGATGTATTAACTTTGTCAATTAGTGGTTTAAAGTCTAATTGGGTACATATATGTGTGATTATATGTTAACTAGGATCATTGAGTGTGAACAAGTCTTCACTTGTCACCTAGCCATCCTACATCATTCAGTACATCCAAACCACCATCTACAGGTGAGTTCATACCCCTTAATCAATGTTTTAAATGATTTTAAATGCTTTAATTGGGGGGGGGGGAATACAGGTAGAAAACAACATGTTATTAAATCAATCATATGTATTTATAACTGTGTTTTCATTCAGCAGATTTCACATACTACAAAATGTGATGCATGAAATGGTTTTATATCTTAAAAATACCTTGATAGCAAAAGTATTACGTTTGAAATGTTTATTAAAATGACATCAAGTCATTGTTAATTATTGTTCAAAACTCATAGATGTTTTACAAAACCATTTTTACCCTCTTGAACAAAACTATATCTATACACTTATGTTCTTTTATATGTATTGATATTATAGTTTTCATCCTTCATTCAGTTTCCCACACTCTTGTGTAGCAAGGGTGTATAAACCTGTTTGGACAATCAATTACCTTTCAGTTAACTATTATGGGGATAGTTAGGAGATACATAACATTATTCCTATTACAAGGAATTACATCAGAGTCAGTTCATTCATTAGTCTACACTATACATTACATGAGTACCTTACATGAATACATTACATGAGTACCTTACATGAATACATTACATGAGTACCTTTACGTAGATACATCTTCCTGTATACATTTACATCGATACTTGTACCTCGATTCATTAGGATGATTTATTAGTACCTTCTGTGTAAATTGTCCCGCCTATCCCGATTCAACGGGATATCTAGACTGGACTAACCATTCTGAAGCCCAGTTGATTAGAACCAGTGGTTGATGAACATCTATGGATGCCTACGGTTATTACTTATATTAGAATACAGTTACGGGACTAACCATTCCTCGAGCCTACTGTTTGCTACAGAGGTTGATGAACATCTATGGATGCCTACGGTTAATACTTATATTAGGGAATCGATTACGGGACTAACCCTTCCTCCCCCCTTTCTGTATGCTATAGAGGACGATTGAACAATATATGGATGTTCATTAGGTTATACATTTCGCTAACCGCGATGTCATGTAAGTCCTAGTACCAAAGGATAACAATTACATTAGTACATTTTCCTATTTACTTTATTTTGTGATACATTCACATAAACGAGGAGTTAGACTAAGTACTTTAAGTACTAGTCAATAGAAAGGAAAAACTATCATTTTACTTACAAAACATTCGGGTCTTGGTAGAAGACTACATCTCATACTAGTAGGAAATAAGGGATTTTCTAGGGTTTTTTATTACTTACATCAACTGTTTCATTTAAAGATTTACAGGGCATTCATAACAGTTTTCCGAAAACAAGACAATGACACTTAATTACTTATGAATTCACCAGCTTTAGGCTGATACTCACTTTCAAAATAACTTGTATTCTCAGGTCACCAATAGACAGGTACGATGGCCAGGTTTTGAGAAGACGGAGCACAGACAAGACTCGTCTTTTATTTTGATTGTATTTTTGGTGTCTTTTTACATTGAAAGAACACACATGTATTAAAACTTTACTTTCAATTCAATGGATGATTTTGTTTCTTATTTACTACTTTACATTGTTTGTGATACTGTACATGACGTCCTCCACCCCGGAACGTTTCAGCTGTTCTTGGTTTTGGGGTGTGACACTTCCGCATAGCTGTTAGGTTCATCCAGACCTATCAGTGTCTCATCACTGATAAGTGTATCACCTTCCGTAGTAATATGGAATCCATAGTAATGCTCAGGTACATTTCTAACCCTTGTGGAACGCCTCATAGGTACAATTGGAGGTACAACATGAGTTTCCTCCTCAAGTTGGCTGCTAGGGTTTGAGGTTCCTTCACCACTTGACTCTTGAAGTTTTTCAAGGTCAATTAGCCTCCCACTGTTTCCTTGGCTTATGAACTCTCTCTCTCTCTCTCTTTCTCTTTCTCTCAAGACAGCCCTCCTTGCTACAAAGACCATATTCTCACTAGGTCTGTAGCAGATTTAACCAAAGGATTTTTGTGGGTAGCCGATGAAAATACACCTCTCACTTCGAGGTTCGAGCTTTTCATGAGTCTCGCATCTCTCGAAAGCCTCGCAACCCCAAACCTTGGTGTGGGATAGACTAGGAACTTTTCCAGTCCACATCTCGTGAGGTGTTTTGGCAACCTTCTTTGTAGGGACCAGATTAAGGATATGGGTGGCAGTCTCTAAGGCATACCCCCAAAATGAGATTGGTAGCGAAGCTCGACTCATCATGGAAAGAACCATATCTAACAAGGTTCGATTACGCCTCTCAGCCACACCATTCAAGTGTGGTGTCCTGGGAGGTGTCAATTGTGAGACAATCCCACATTCCCTAAGATAGTCGAGGAACTCGGTACTAAGATACTCACCACCACGATCGGATCGCAGCATCTTAATGTTCCTGCCCAATTGATTCTCTACTTCCTGTTTAAATTCTTGAAACCTTTCAAAAGTCTCTGACTTATGCTTGATTAAGTAGACATATCCATATCTACTGTAATCATCAGTAAAAGTCACATAATAACGATTAGCATCTCTTTTGGCATGTTTGAAGGGTCCACACACATCCGTGTGTACAAGATCCAACAAACCTTCACCCCTAGCACAAGAACCCGTGAAGGGTGACTTTGTCATTTTTCCAAGTAAGCATGATTCACAACTATCATCTGACTTTAGGTCAAATAATTTCAAGACTCCATCCTTTTGGAGTTGGCCTATGCGTTTCTTACTTATATGTCCAAGACGACAATGCCATAATGATGCTTTATCCAAGTTATTATCATTAGTAGAATCAATACACAATACATTATTTCTTAGATTATCTACAACAGACAAAGCTTCATACACACCATCACAAGATAATGATTTAAAATAAAACACATTATTAAAGAAAGCATTTATTCCACCAATTTCATTATCAAAAGAAAAGGTAAAAACTTGTTTATACAAAGCATGAAAGGAAATAACATTTCTTGCCATTTCCGGCGAATAACAACACTTATTCAAATCTAAAGTAAATCCACTACTAAGCAGCAAAGTATAAACTCCAATCTTGGTGACAGGTGAAACTTTCCTATTCCCCATGATCAAGTTTATCTTTCCATGCTCCACATTCTCACTTCTTCTTAGTCCCTGTAATTCAGAACAAATATGAATACCGCAACCAGTATCAAGGACCCAAGAGTTAGAATAGAGTGAATTAATAGATGATATAGTGTAAATACTTGCATGGTTGGGTTTCACTTTCCAATCCTTCAAATCTTGTTGGTACTTTGGGCAGTTTCGCTTCCAGTGCGGCTTTTCATGGCAATAGAAGCATTCAGCCTCTTTGGGATCAGAAGAAGGTGTAACAGAACCTTTCTTGGTTCCGCTAGAAGAGGAGCCATCAAGGGTCTTCCCCTTGGTACCCTTCGAGGGGTTCTTCCTCTTCTTCCCTTTCCCTTTCCCAATTGCCAGGATAGTTGAGGAGTTTGGAGTAGGAGTAGGAGTGGTTACAACCGACTTACCTTTAAGACCTGATTCTACAGTCTTTAGGAGTCCCTGAAGATTGCTAAGTGTAACTTCCTCGTTATTCACGTGGTATGTCATGCGGAATTGATCATAACATGAAGGTAAGGAGTGCAAAATAATATCTATTTCCAACTCCTCAGGGAAGTTCACATTCAACATCATCAATCGATCCACATATCTTTGCATTTTCTACATGTGGCTTGTGATGGGTTCACCATCTTGCAATCGGGTTGTGATCATAGAGGAGATGATTTCATATCGCTCTTGATGAGAACTCTGATGGTAGCGGTCCATCAAATCCTGGTGCATCTCAAAAGGATAGTAGTCCTCATAGGACTTTTGGAGCTAGGCTGTCATGGTGGCCATCATGATGCATGCCACTTTTGTAGCATCTGTTTCATGAACCTCATATTCAGCAAGCTCCTTAGGAGTAGCAGTTGGCTCAGGCACCTTAAGTTCCTTGTCAAGAACATATTCCTTGTTCTCGTAACGAGTGACCATCCTGATGTTTCTGATCCAGTCAGTAAAGTTGGATCCATCAAAAATGCCTATCCCACAAAGGTTCATGAGAGAGAAGGAGCTAGTAGGATTTGGGCCAAGAGTAGAATTATTGGAAGACATCTGAAGAGAAGAAAGATAAGTTTAGTTTAGATATAGGGATAGTCCTTAATAAACACCCAAATGTAATATTAAGGCGAGGATCCAATCACAATATATTATAACCTAGAAGAGGGATGTCGTAATCAAAGTTTTAACATATTTGAAAGGTATGTGAATGACGATTCACCAATTTCCACCGTGAAAATGAAATATAAATTATTAGGTTTTATTTGATTTTTAGAAATTCCTAGATTCTTTGAGATTCATTGAGATTTTCAATGGCATGTTTCAATCTCGAGTGTGCCCTTCATGTTTTGTGATTGGGATACCGAGGATCACAAAACAAGGTGTGAAGTAACCATGCAAATTAATTGGTACCCTTTATGTTTTTCACTTAATCGTTGTGCCGGTAAACCACACGCGCTCCTTCCGACCATATGAAAAACCTTAAGTCACCCTTTACCTTCCTTGTTAAGTCCAAGTTAGTGTGCCGGTAAACCACACACGCTCCACCAACGACTTAAACAAAGTGCAAAGTGTAATTTCATGGATTAGCACCTTATTCACATTTTTCCTAAAGTAACTAAGATTAGGAATTTATAAAACATTTAGTTACTTTATAATAATCATTATACTTTTAATGAGAATTTTAAGTCATTTTCCTACCCGTTCGGCTAACGACCCTCCACCAGTCAAGCAAGCGGTGGGTGAGAGTGGACACCCATTAAGTTGCCATTTTATAGGCAACAACCTTATACCCACCTTATAGACTGGCTTCGTGAATGAGACATACTAGCGGTAAGACGAATTTGACCTTATATATATATATATATATATATATATATATATATATATATATATATAGGGTTAGGTTATTTTGTTTTCACTATCTATTGTGTGCCCGTATGATTTATTCTGGACCAATCATTCTAGTTATTTTAAGAAAGTAATTAATGCATATTACATGTTGAAGATATAATAGGTATTAATTACATCTTCAGCATTTAATAAGCATTAATTACTTTCTTAAAATAACCAAAATGATTGGTCCAGAATCAATCATATAGGCACACAATAGATAGTGAAAACATTTGAACCTAACTATATATATATATATATATATATATATATATATATATATATATATATTATTAACTTATAATATTATAAGTATAAGAGTTGAATTTTAACTTTTAAAATTCTAAGGGTTGGAACTAAAGTTTTAATATGACTTTACTTGTTCCAAAACTTGAGGGCAAGTTTTGTAAACTTTCAAAACTTTTCATTTCTAATAACTTATGAATTTAATTGAGTATTAAAATGAAGACTTTTCATTTTTCTAACTCTTGTGTTCTTTTAATGGTTTTAATTCAAGTGTGACTCTTGGTTTTCCATAACTTTAGGACAAGTTATGGACTCCATTAAAACACATTATGAACAAGAATTAAACTACCACGTAGGTTACAAGTAATTCCTATGATCATCTAAATTCATAAGATCAATAACATGAATATCCATATCAAAGTTTCAAGACTATATGAACACATATAATCATGAAAAATTGATATTAGCCATTGTAAATGGATTAGAACAAACATTACACCATCTAAAACAAGTTTAATAACACCAAAACAGTTTAGGATAATGTTTCTAATGTGTCATGACTCTTCATTTCCATGACCCATGGGTTTGTAACTCCCATGGAGCCTCCATGGAGCATCCAATGGGTTCAACCCAACTTGATTATCCATGGAGCCTCTTAGCCCACTATATAAGTTATGGATGATTTACATAATCAACCCATATATTTAATTAGTTATCTTTTGATCACTTAATTAATTCTAAAATTAATTCTTGATCAAACTAATTAAATAATATTATTAATATATTAGAACTTATAATATATTAATAAACCACAAGTGTTATTTCTCTCATTTAGTCTATCCAATTGTATGGTGTCATGAAACCCAAATGGACCATGCCAGGTTGGGTCAAGTACATACCAGAAATACTTATGGACTTAGACACCTTATCCAATAAAAAGTTCAATACACAACTACTAGAAACTTAGAAGCTATTGGAGACCACGAAAACTATGATAGATAAATTAGATTTATAATTGACTCATGTAATGTGTGACCGAGATAGTCTCAGATCCGATAACAAAGATTTGCATAAACAATGAAACATTTATTATAATACTGCAAAAAGGTTGTATGGGATATTAACTACTTTACATCATTTGTCTGATATTAGAAAAGAACAACATAGGAAACTTTTGCCCTTTTTAGCTTTCGAAAGGGAGAAAAAGATTCGACTTCCTATGACTGTGAAATGAAATTTTTTGAATATGATAAAGTCCCTCGAATACAGAAAGGTAAGGAAACTCACCTCGAATACAGAAAGGTAGCTGAACGGATCCTGACTTCGAATATCGACTCTACTCAACCCCTAAACAGAAAAGATTTCCTTAAATACAACTAAAAATGCCTAAAAGCCCCTTATTGGTCATACATGGTCAAAGACTAAAGGTAAAGTCAAAGTCAATGTCCCGAGTTGACCCAACTTGCTGAGCTGCCTTTAACTTGCTGAGTTTCTCCATTAGTCTGCAAAGTAGGAAATAAACAATCCAACTCGCTGAGTTTATCCATAAACTCGCCGAGTTCACTAGAAACCCAACATCTTAATTCATTAAGCGGACCTTATTGAACTAAGAGCTTCACAACTCATATCTTAACTGAAATTACATCTAGAAGGGTAATGTTTCCAACTTTACCCATAAGAACCACCAAAATGGGTTCAAAACCCAAACCTTAGGCTAAAAAGGGTGAGGGCTTTATCATTAAGCACTTAATCACCAAAGGCATAGCCCCAAACTATAGATCTAGCCCTAAAAGCTGAATGGCTACGTAAAGTTTCCAACTTTACAATCATGCATGACTAGGAGAGGCTCAAATGGTCAATAGAGGCCAAAATAAGGACTTAATAAAATCATGAAGCCCTTAAGACCATAAAGTTGGCACCTTTATACCAAAAGAGCTAATGAAAATCTTAGATCTGAAAGGATAACATTTGGGACATCCTACACCCCCATCATCCACCCAAACATGGCTAAAAGCATAGAAACTAATCCTAGAAGTGATATATGCAACTAATAAGCAAGGTATGAACTAGATACCTCGAAAATTTGAAAAATGGACTAGTGATTTTGGATCCAAGACTCCTTCTTCAAGCCAAGCGACTCCTAATTCCTTATGTAACACTCCAAATTTTCAAATAAATTTTTTATTTTTAAAACCACACAAAACACAATCTCAGATTTCTCAAAACCCAAATGTATAAGTTGTTGAAAACACAAGACACCAAAATGTTTGATAATATACCAAAATCCTCAAAACAAGGTGGTGTGTACAATCATGTCGGCGCCTTCCCAAGATCCTGAAAGGTACCTGAAACACATTTCACACAACATTATAAGCATGAAGCTTAGTGAGTTCCCCAAAATACCACACACAAATAATTAGCCTGTCATGGCTATATCTCGATAAGGACCCTCTGGTTATGTGTCTCAGTGAAGAGCCTCCGGTCTCACAACTCGGGTTGGACCCTCTAGTCCGGTATCTCAGTGAGGACCCTCCGGTATCACAACTCGGTGTGGATCCTTTGGTCCTAACTTAGTAAAGCACAAAATAAGATACAACATAAATCACCAAGACAAAATGCATGATATCACATAACTCAGGATAAGCACATAAGACCCTCCGGTCAATAACTCATAATCATCTCTAATTAATACTTTATAAAAACAACTATAAAGATGTTAAGATAACCCCTTTTCTAACTCTCGAAAAGGGTGAAAGATCATTTTACCCCTCCTTGGTCTCCATAATCCATAACTTGACCAAACCCTAAAAGTCAACGGAAGTTAACACTCGAGTCAACAATCCATTTTGACCCAAATCGTCGAGTGCATCTATACGACTCGTCTAGTTCCTTCTTTTCTCTGAAAACTCGGGAAAATCGAACTCAACTCGTCGGGTTGTCCGACCAACTTGCCGAGTTTGTAACGTGTCCAGATTATCGGGGAAAACCCTAACCAACTCGTCGAGTTGGCTCAACAACTCGATGAGTTTCCTCAACGTATTCTATCATTCAGACATTTTAAGCAGAAATAACGCCCCATACTCTAGATCTAGCCTTCTAAGGCTGAAATACCATGTAAAGTCGCAAGCTTTACGTCCATGCATGGCATCTAGGGCTAAGTTTGTGAAACCAAAGCTCAATAAGGGTTTAAGGCATGAAAGTTGGCCAAAGCATGAATCTTTAGGCCTAAAGGACCTAATATTGTCCATATCTGAAGCCTCATCTTCAAGGCATGCTTAAACAACTAAATAACTCCAAAAGAAGGTAGAAATGGCCATAAACTCCCTAATGGAGAGAACTAACAAACAAGTGGTCAAGGTAATAACTTTTTACCTCCAAATGGCAGCTAACCCTGAAAGAATGTTGGATACAAGGACTCCTTCTTGTTCCAGGCTTTGTCTCCTCAAGCTCCTATCAAGAATGCACTAAAACACACACTCTTAGCCTCTCTCTCTCTCTCTATATCTCACACAAATGATAATATCTCGATTAGGGTTTCTCTCAGAGTCTTAAGGTGATGAGGGAGGCAGGGTAAAGGACTTAAGGTCTTTTAATTTGGGTGAAAACCATAAAAATTAGGGTTTTCACACTCAGCCCCTTGTCGTCGAGTTGGGTCCTATGACTCGTCAAGTTGACCCTAAAAACCATGCGACTATCTCAATATCTACTCGTCGAGTTGCCTTGCAAAAATGAATATGAAATGATTGAAATTTATACCTAGGAGTTGGGATGTTACAATTCTCCCCCACTAGAATTAGACTTCACCCTTGAATTCATTCTCTGGAAATAGCTCTGGATACTGCTCACGCATCTCGAACTCCGGCTCCCAAGTGCATTCGGATCCCTTCCGATGCTGCCACTGAACCTGAACCAAGGTCACCTCTTTATTCTCAAGACTTTCACCTTCTTATCCAAAATCGCAACTGGCTTCTTAATGTATTTAAGGAAATCATCAACCTGAATGTCCTCTAAAGGGACCACTGTCGTCTTGTCGGCTACACACTTCCTTAGTTAGAATAGATGGAAGGTCTTATGAATCTGGCTCAACTCTGCAAGAAGCTCTAACCGATAAGCTACCTTACCCAGTCGAGCGATTAGTCTTAAAGGACCAATGTATCTACGACCCAGCTTTCCCCACTTACTAAATCGGATCACCCCTTTCCATTGGGATACCTCTAGGAGGACAAAATCTCCGACTTGGAACTCTAGCTCTAAACATCACTAGTTTGTGTCACTCTTCTGATGACTTTGGGCCGTCAGTAACCTCTGTCTGACCTGTTAGATTTGCTCTGTTGTCTTGAGCACTATCTTAGTGCTCCCCATCACTCTGTGTCCGACCTGTCCCCAACAGATGGGAGTCCGACACCTCCTCCCATACATAAGCTCAAAGGGAGGCATACCGATACTGGAGTGATGGTTGTTGTTGTATGAAAACTTAGCCAAGGGCAAGTAAGTGTCTCAACTTCCACCGAAGTCCATAACACATGCACGTAGCATGTCCTCGAGCGTCTGAATCATCCGCTCGCTCTGCCCGTCTGTCTGTGGGTGGTATGTGGTGCTGAAATGCAATCCGGGTACCCAACTCCTTAAGAAATTTCTTCCATAACCTAGAAGTAAATGATACATCCCTATCTAACACTATCGATGTTGGCACTCCATGTCATGCCACCATCTATCGAACATAGACCTCGGCCAGTTTCTCCGCATAAGAGCTCTCACTTATAGCCAGGAAGTGAGCACTCTTCGTCAACTGATCTACAATCACCCATATCGCATCAAAACCTCACGCAGTCCTCGGTAACTCGGTAATAAAATCCATGGAGATCTGTTCCCACTTCCACATGGGAATCTCCAAAGGCTGCAAATGGCCATGGGAACGTTGTTGCTATGCCTAAACTTGATGACCTGTCGAGTATCTCTCGAGTACCCATGCCAAGTCTCTCTTCATACAAGGCCGTCGATAATCCTTTTTTCAAGCGCAAATACATTTTGCTGGCCCCCGGATGGATCGAGAATCTTGACCTATGGGCCTCCTCCATCAAAATACGTCGACTTCCACCCATATATGGCACCCATATCCGCCCACGGAAGGTCATAAGCCCCCGACTATCAGTCTCAAACTCAGAAATCTGCCCAATCACCCGCTCTCTCTTACGATTCTCTTGTCTCATGGGTACCTCTTGGGCCTCTCAGATGGTATCTGCCATATCCCCAAACCGGAACGACGAAAACTTTCGAGGGTGGAGGACGTCATATGTAGTATCACAACACATGGATCATAGTAATCAAAGTAACAAACAACCATTGCATTAATATTAAAGTGTTTACAATGTAGGTGATTCACAAAAGATTGACTCCAAAAGTAAATAACAAAACAAGACATGAAGCTACTATACTGCATCTTCTGAATCCCAGAGCGCGTACCTGTCTACTGGTTTTCTAAGAATGCAAGTTATTTTGAAAGAGTAGATCAGCATTTAAGCTGGTGAATTCATAAGTATTTAAGTGATGAAAGGTAAGTTCTTAAGAAAATTTCACCTGTTCCTCCACAAAATCCAATATTTTCTGATGTGATTAATGATAAGTAAAAATGACTCTACTATTCCTTCTATGAGTACTAAATGGATACAAGTTATATACAATCTGGAGTAAACAGACAACCGATTGTGTGAATCTGCCCTATGTCCACAACCAAACAAGGAACATGAAGTAAGGCGGAAAGCACACATCTCATTGTTTGTTAGATCTTCAATATATACAACCTTGGCATATTCATTTGGTACTTATGGAGTTAACTGTAATAGTTCTTTATATTTGCTGAATACATTCTTTAAGAAAATCATATATTTCCTTTAGTAAAAGTGGTAACCGCAATAGTTCCTTCTATAATCACTTAGTTTATTCTAGCTATATATAATCTAATATCGAACGGACAGTTAAATTGGTGAATCTGCCCCAAGCGCACAACCAAACAATGAACAGGAAGTAAGGCGGAAAGCACACATCCATCTGCCCATCGGATATTAATTATATTACCCTGATGTATAAACTAAGGTATTATAGAATTAACCACTAAAGGTCCTTTAAGTTATAATGGGTTAATAATGCGTATCAACCTTTTACAAAAAAGTTTCTAGTTCTCCTACTTAATGTTCTATCCGAAAAGTATGTTTTTGTACTAGAAAGCTGTATACTGAATTTGTATGCTATGACCTGACCTATACATGTTACTCCCTATGATTACTTGGTGTATACATGATATATATATATATATATATATATATATATATATATATATATATATATATATATATAGCTAAGATCGAATAGATAATAGACTGTATGAATCTACTCTAAGCCCATAACCAAACAAGGAACAGGAAATGAAGTGGAAAGCACACATCCTACTCTCTGTCGGACCCGATTAATATAAATCCTATACTCTAAACGCCTTGGTGGATACTGTGTGAGTTTTGTATATATTAATATGTTTTATTTATTATTGTCTGGTACTTTGTAGATTTATCAGTACCTTGTAGATGTACCCCATCTATAACTCTGGTACTTTGTAGATGTACCCCATATATAACCTGGTACCTTGTAGATGTACCCCATATATATCCTTTTACTTTGTATATTATCATATTTTGTTATAAACAATGAGTTAATGATATGTTCCCTTCCTAGGTTACTAGGAGTGTAAAGTATAAGTTCGTAAATCATGATTTGTTCCTCTGTTCTAGAATATAATATGTTCCTTCTTGTTCTAGTTGTAGTATGAACTGAACCCCTAAACTATACCTATTATAGTTTACTAGTATGCATGTTTGAACTGATACTGACTTGAAGAAAAGACTCAATTATCTACTGAGTTAAGCATGTAGCTTAAAAACAGAGTTTTATAAACAACAAACAAACATCTTTTTAAAATATTCTTTTAATTGATTTGATCACTTACAAAAGCATAAGAAATCATTTAATGTGATGGTTATCACAGGTAAATACTCACACAATATCATTGTGTTCAAATTTTATTCCCCTCCTTAAAAGCATTTAAAACATTTAAAAGATTGATTATAGGGGTATGAACTCACCTTATGTGGGTGTCTCAATTTGAAGATTCGAGTAAGGATGAGAAGTTCCACGAATGAAGTCCCGAGGCACAAATGAGTCCTAAATGACATATATTGATACATATATGTATATAAGTAGTGTTTTAACAACTAACAAGGGTTTTCGAAACACATGAACTTGGTATGGTGAGGACCGCACCAATTCATGACGAAAGATGACGACAGACTCTTTATAGAAACGAGTGTCAGGCCGATTTGAATGAAACGTTTGTTATACGATGGTGTATCCCGAGTGTGCTCAACAATGTATTCTGTGTAGATTTTCTAGTGCTTTCAGTTTTCTCCTTGATGTTACCACTGCCACAAATCATACTGCGATGAGCGAGTACTAACAGTGGTAGTGCTTTGATAACTAGTGTCGATACTTTATATTATGATCCTCCTTGGTACCTCTATGGTCGCCTGGCATATACAAGTTTTGCATAACTAAGATGAATAAGACAGTCGACTGAGTGACTCTGCCCCAAATCTACAACCAAACAAGGAACATGAATTAAGGCGGAATCACTCACTCTAAGCCTGCAAAATCTTAGCTATGCACAACCCTGATGTACGTACTAAGTCATCATAACTCACCTGTATGGATCTTTAGTTCCCTTATGAATGCTGTGACTTGATCAGATGAGTGAGTTATTATAATTACTTTTCAATTTCCTCAAGTTTTAATCTTATATTAAATATAATCGAATTTTAAAGTAAATTTTTTTTATGTCGAAGACGTACGCTTTTTGCTGGGGGCTCCGGGGTAGTTTCTCCTGCGGTGATCATCAGAATTCATCCATCCGCACCTGAGTTCTTCGTTATCGGGCAGTCCCTCTTGTAATGCCCAGTCACACCACAACCATAGTAGGTCTGGTTTAGTTCTACTCCGGGGACTTGGGAGATGAGTTGTGTCGGCACCCTGCAAAAACGAGCAGTGTGCCCCTTCCTGCGGAAATTCATGCATTGCATTTCCCGCCATACTCCGGTGTGGTGGTAGTTACACTTTCCACACTTCGGGAGAGTTCCATCATATCGACTGGCAAGTGATGGAGTAGCAGGTGTTGTAGCGGCGTATACGATAACCATTTTTTGCTCCTATGGGGTTTCCTATGTTATTTTCTCCTTCCTCTTTTTCCCCGAATTTCGTTTGTGGTCCCCTCCCTTTGATGGCTTGGGAATGGGGACCACCACGCCATGGCGGACTCCATGGTCAATGAGTCTCTGATACCAATCTGTCACACCCCCAAACCAGAATGGCGGAAATGTTTGGGGGCGGAGGACATCATATGTAGTATCACAACACATACATCATAGTAATCAAAGTAACAAACAACCATTGCATTAATATTAAAGTGTTTACAATGTAGGTGATTCATAAAAGATTTACAATGGCATTTTCTGCTATAAGAAAATGCCATTTGGGCTCAAAAACTCGGGTGCTACCTACCATATACTGATGGAAAAGGTATTCGTCGACCAAATTGGAAGAAATATCGAAGTCTACATCAATGATATGGTAAGTAAAAGCCGCAATGAAGAAATGTTACTCCAAGACGTGGAAGAAACCTTCAAAATGCTAGTCGAAGCGCATATGAAGTTAAATCCGAGTAAGTGTACTTTTGGAGTCGAGGAAGTCCAATTCCTTGGCTATCAGGTGACCAAGGAAGGGATTCTACTCAATCGCACCAAAATATATGAGTTTCTCGAGTTGAAAACCCCCCACAACCTTAAGGGAGTGCAGGATATTAACGATAGGTTAATGACTCATGGAAGTTTCATTGCCAAATCCACAAAGAAGGCGCTTCCTCTGTACCAAACACTCAAACGATGCCTAGACAAAAAACAATTCAAATGGTTATAGGAAGCGAACGTAGCCTTGAAAAAACTAAAAGACGCACTGCATCAAATGTCTACTCTTTCCTGCCCACTTACAGGGGAGACTCTATAGACGTACTTAGTAGCGTCTGAAGAGGATATCTCCTCTGTGTTAGCGGTGGAAAGGGGAGGCAAGCAAATCCCCATTCACTTTGTCAGCAGGGCCCTGCAAGGGACAGAAGTAAATTATCCAGCCTTGGAAAAATTGGTCCTCACCTTTCTCTACATTGTGAGACGTTTACGGAGGTATTTCTAGGCCCACAAGGTGGAGGTTATGACCAGTTACCTAATAAAAAAAGTGCTGCTAAGGCCAGAAAATTACAGACACCTAGCCAAGTAGGACATAAAGTTGGGTAAACATGACATCCAGTAGCATCCCATAACCAACATCAAAGCTCATGCACTTGCTGACTTCCTGGTTGAAATCCAAGATACCATCAAGAGAGTACCGACGACAATCTCTGTTGACCCGTTAGAGCCTAAGTCCGACAAGGAACTTTAGAAGTTGTATACCGATGGTGTAGTAAGCAAAGAAGGCTCAGGCACATGCCTGATCCACTAAAGCCCCAAAGGCGAAGAGATCACCTATGCACTACGGTTCGACTTCCAGTTATCTAACAACGATGCAGAGTATGAGGCGCAACTGGTAGGATTAAGGCTAGCCAAGGAGGTTGGCGCAAAACAACTAGTTGCTCTTAGTGACTCGTTGCTTATCGCAAACCAAATAAAAGGAGTATACGAGGCAAAGGACCCTAGGGTGCAAAAATATCTAGACGTGGTCCGAAATTTAGCCAGCACGTTCAAAAGTTTTTCAATAAAGAAAATATCTCGAGGGAAAAATGCAAGGGCAGACGCCCTCA
This sequence comes from Lactuca serriola, assembly GCF_051521515.1. Taxonomy (NCBI): domain Eukaryota; kingdom Viridiplantae; phylum Streptophyta; class Magnoliopsida; order Asterales; family Asteraceae; genus Lactuca; species Lactuca serriola. Next base: position 118,167,678 of record NC_136414.1, on the reverse strand, counting down.
GTGGCCTCCACCTCATATGATCATCTCACAAAGAAAGTGATGGTCGAAGTACTCCCAGAAAGGAGTATTGATAACCAAAAAGTCAATACCATATCAGCCCCCCCCCCAGAATGGACAAAACCATTTGTTGATTACCTGAGCCATGATGTGCTTCCAGACGATCCACAGGAGGCAAGAAAAGTCTAAGTTAGGGCACCGCATTTTGCGATACGGGACAATCAGTTGTACCGAAGGGGATATCTAAGCTCATGGATTAGATCCATTTCTGAGACAGAGGGGCAAGCTTTTCTCAAAGAAAGTCATTCCGGGGACACAACAACACATGAAGGCAATCGCGCATCCACAAGCAAGATAATTCGTGTATGAGTATATTGGCCGAACATATACAACGACGCCGCAGCCTTAACCAAGAAATGAAGGGAATGCCAAGCATTCTCCCCTTTCCAAAATCAACCAGCCATGCCATTGAAAAGCATCACTGGCCCCTGGCCTTTCCACCAATGTAGGATCGATATAGTGGGACCATTTCCACTGACCCCAGAAGGCGTAAAGTTTTTGCTAGTAGCCGTGGACTATTTCACCAAGTGGATAGAGGCAGAACCACTGGCCACTGTCACTAGCAAGCAGATGAAAAAGTTCATGACACAGAACATCTTGGCTCGCTGTGGAACCCCTAGGATCCTCATTAGTGACAATAGCACTCATTTTGAAGGAAGTCCCTAAAGGAAAGGTGTGAAGACAAGAAAATCCACCGCCGGTTCACATCAGTAGCGTATCCTCCGGCTAATGGACAGACAGAGATATCCAACAAAACCATAATCAATGGTTTGAAGAAAAGGCTACTCAAATCAAATTCCATCTGGGTGGACGAGATCCCGACAGTGCTATGGTCCTATCGACCACAGCAAGGTGAAGCACGGGAGAAATGCCCTTTAGTCTAACCTATAGGACGGAGGCGGTCCTCTAATTGGAAATAGTCGCTGGCTCCTTCCAAACATAGAGTTTCGAGGAGGTGGCCAATGAAGAAGGGCGGCGCCAAGACTTGGACATGCTCGACAAAAAATATGAGGGAGCACAGATGCACCAAGCGTTGTATAAATTACGGACCGAGATGTAATGACCCTATTTTCAAAAGAAAATTTTCATTTTTAATTAACCAAAATATTTCCACAACCATGAAGTTTCCAAATACATTTGTTTCCAAAATTCATAACCATTACAAATTTATTTCAAATCATCATAATGTCCCATAAAATGCCTGAGAGAGAGTGCACGTCGCGGCATCAAACCTTGCCCTTTCCCTTAGTCTTAGATGTACCTGAAACAGATCCACAAACGGTAAGCTAATGCTTAGTAAGTTCCCCATAGCATACCCCATACACAATCCACATAACACATATCATATTAGCTACAAAAGCTATCTCTACCACATAAGCCATGCATACAAACATATAAGGATGTCGTGGGCTCCTCCCAAGGTCTTACTCCAGGATGCCATAGGCTCCCCCACATGGTCTTACACCCAAATGCCATGGGCTCCCCCATGGCCTTTAGCAGGAAAGCCATGCGCTCCCCCACATGGTTTACATCCAAGTTCCATGGGCTCCTCCCATGGTCTTTGCTTGAAAATCCATGGGCTCTCCCATATGGTCTTACATCCAAGTGCCATGGGTTCCTTCCATGGTCTTTCCCTACAAGTATCACATATATAGCTAGCATATTACCAAACATATCTAACTCTCATAACACATGTCACACCCCCAAACCAGAACGGCGGAATCATTCGAGGGCGGATGACTTCATGTAGTATCGTAATAGTTGAATACATAGTAAAGAAAGTAAAACAACCATCATATATATAATTTAAAAGCTACATTGTTGAATGATACTTGTTTCAAATCAAATTACAATATGATGTCAAAATGAGTTTTAAACTGACGCCTTAGCGTCACTTCTCCAAAAGATGAAGTTTACCTGTATTACTGAATCCCTGAGAAATACAAGTAGATTTGAAAGAGTAGATCAACATTTAAGCTGATGAGTTCATAAGTATTTAATGTCAATGTTTGTATGAATTTGAATGAAATTGTTTGTAGATGTTTGAAAACTCCTAGAAAATCCCATATTTCCTACTAGTATAAAAGTAGTCTTCTACCAAGACCAGACTGTTTTGAATGTTTGCTTCTAGAAATCCAATATTTTTCCATAAGTGTGTGGTAGTTTAGAAATTCCAAAGTTGTAACGCAATAGTGTTTTTCATGCCTAGAATAATAGATTTATGTATGTATAAAATCACTAAGGCATTTGATAACCCCGTAAATCAACATGTTTTTAATACTCCGTGTGAGTTTTATAACCATGCTATTGACCCAGACAGCCTGCAACAACGTTCTTCAGGCGTTGGAATGTTAGACGTTTGTCACCCCAGACCTGCCGGTCTAACTGTAGCTAACAATTTAGGTGCGGGATTGTCAATCTCGTATAGATCTATACACAAGTATCATGCTCTCCCTATAAGAGATTATGGTATATAATATAGGACTTTAACTGCATACTTGAAAGTACGTGAAGTTGAATGTCACACAAAACTTAGTATTAAATAAATTTACGTATGAAAAGTCCATTTGTTCTCATATATGAAAGTATTTACTTGATATAGTTCTTGTAGTATGTAAAATCTCATGAATACCTAGTAAACGTTACCTATTATAGTTTTTTCCAAATGTGTGATTCGTTTGTATGATAAACCCTAGTGCAATATCGACTTTGTATGCAAGTATAACGTTTGTAATAATATTATTGCATATTATAAATAAAGTGTTATAGTGATATGTTGTATGTGAACGTTTTCGTATGATAGTTATAAATCACATATGATTGATTATAACAAAATTATAGCAGAAGATTGATGTTATTCACACGAAGATAATCGTGTGTTTACTTGTACTTCCCCCCTTAAAAGTGTATAAAAGCATTTACAAAGCATTTGAAAATGTATTTATAGGGGTATGAACTCACTTGATAGATTGAAGAAGGTGAGACGAAAACCGAGCAGAACTTAAACTTGAGAAAGTTGATTTCTCGGGAATCTTGGGAATCTCGGGAGTGTAAAACCTTCCTTCGGAACTTGGATGTGAAGACCGGGGCTTTCGGATGGCTTCGAGGGTTTAAACACAGAGCTTCAGCACGAGAAAGAAGAGAATTGAGCAATGAAACCCAGAACCCTTTGAGCTCTATATTTTTGGGTCCCACGTCGTGGCAAAAGGGTTGTCCACGTTGTGGAATCGATCCTATCCCCTTCCATAGACGAGACGTCTGCTGCCAAGTTTGAAAACCCATAAGTCATGGTCCCACGTCGTGACCATCTGTGCCACGTCGTGGCCAGCTTGACAGCCTCAGATTTTGTGTCTCGAGCTTGTAAAATCCATGACTTCCACGTACGAGCTCCGTTTTCGACGTTCTATATATGCACACGTATGTGAGAATATGCTCTACAACTCTCGTTTAGACTTCGTCGACTAATTTTGAATTTGTTTTTAATTAATTCTTTTTAACAGGCCGAGGCACGAAAACTCCGTCATAAATCCATAACTTCTTCATCCGACGTCCGTTTTCGTCAGACTTTTTACCATTGCGCTACTATTGTTGAGTTCTTCGATTCTCATTTAGGTTGTTTCGGCCAAAAGTCTCTCGATCTCTATTTCGAGTTTTTAGCTGTCTACTACTATATCTAGAACTTTGAAAAATCATAACTTCCTCATACGAAGTCAGACTTGGACGCTCTTTTCACAAACGTTTACGGTTTAATGATATCTAAAATTTTCATTTAGATACCTAAGGCTAAAAATTTTTGTATTGAAATTTTGCATTTTACGTTTAACAGTATTGACGGTTTTGCTGTGAATCTTAGGTTGGTCATAACTTCTTCGTTATAACTCGGATTTTAGTGTTCACTATATTTCTGAAACCCTTGACACGATATCTATCATTTATGCAATCTAGTAGAGACTTTTGAAGATCTTATTTTAGACAATAATTTCATTATATCAAAAGAGATTACAATTCTTGACTTTTTAGTTCATTACATTGATTCGAAAATATCGGGTTGTCACAACACATGTATCTACAGCAAACATACCATATATCTCTACACAACAAGTATACCATCTATCATGTAATGGGTCAGCCTTGGTACTTTACACCCATTCGTATGGTGAGAAGACTCGCCTATCGTGAATATAGAACTGAGAAGCTAAGATTAGCTAATCCCTCACATGCTGCTCCAAATCAACCGCCTATAATCATCATGTGATTAACTCGTCAAAATCCTGTAGACACCTTTAAAGTCAACACAGGTCAACAGTCCATGTTGACCTCTACTCGTCGAGTGTGTCCATCAACTCTACGAGTTTTCTGAGTAATTCCTCCACTCGTCAAGTTACCCGTGTAACTTGCCAAGTCCCTCCGAAAACTCATGAATACCGAACTGAAAACTCATGCAACTAAAAACTCATGACAACCGAAAACCCACTCGAAAGACCTGAAAATGGATAAACCTTATTCGACTCGTCGAGTTCCGTCAGTCTCCTTCAATTTTAGCCCTTTCCAGTGGGATCGAAGGTCCCAAACTCCAAATCCAAACTCTCCTAGTGCATATGCCACGTAAAGTTTCAAACTTTATGTGCATGCAAGGTCCTCCAAGGCTATAACTTCAAAACCATGCTTCCTATAAGGTTCTCAAGCATGGAAAGGGGCTAAGCTAGATAAAGTGAGTGACTTTATGTCCTTGGGGACCTAGATGATGGGTTTTGAGCATTCTAACACTCCTAAGGTGTGCATGCAACCCTAGAAACCTTGGATCTTTGTTTTCTCTACTACACATGCAAACTTTCTTTTTTCCAAGGTTTCATTCTAACTAGCATACCATGAAGTATATGTGACACAAAAACTAGTAGAATGACAAACCTTTTCTTGTAGCTTGATTCCTTAAACCTTTAATAGCCTTGCACCCCAAATGTGATGCCTAAAATGTTTCACACAACACCACCAACAAATGAAGAACTTGAGACAAGTATACTTGCACTCAAAATCTGCTAGCCCTCTTTCGTTTCACTTAAGTGCCGATTTTGGTAGCTATGGGGTCCTTTATATAGTGAGACACAACTAGAGTTACACCATGGAAACCCTAATGTGCATGACTTTCCACATTCCATATGCTCCATGGGTTTTAACCTCCATGGAGTACCCATGGGTCACCACATGGGTTTAGCCCAACATAAAGGATTATGGATCATAAGCCCACTATATAAGAATGAATGATTTACACAATCAATCCCCATTTATTTAATTAGTCTCTTTTGATCACAAAATTAATTCCAAACTAATTCTTGATCAATACTAATTAAATAATATGATTTCATATTAATATATTAGAACTTATAATATATTAATAAATCATAAATATCCTCTTCTCGAAAGTCCATCCTTCAGATTGTTCTGGTGCCATGCAACCCAAATGGACCATGCTACTCTTGGGTCAAGTACATACCAATTATAGTTATGGGCTTAGACACTAAATCCAACAGTCTCCCACTTGGTGCCATGCAACCCAAACAGTCTCCTAAGGTGTCCAACAATTTGTTTCCCGATTTCCAATTTGTTTGACATAGAACTTAATGGAACTCATCAATTTAGTTCTGACCAGGCCCGACACATTAGTCAAAACAAAATCATCGAGGGGCCCAAGATATCGCTTATAATCTTCCAGGGACTAAAAGGAGCATATAAACTTCGACAGTATATGCTTGTACTAACTATTCATTGAATCATACACAACAACATATTTTATAACATCGAGTTACCGATGCGTTTTCGTACTATCAATGTACAACCAACTCATAGTCAACAACTCATACATCTAGGTTTGAAGACTTGTATGATATTATCATCTCACGATCACTCGAGATAAATTCCATGAAGTTATACAACTAAGTGCAGGTTGGATACAATACTCAGACCTTATGTCACACCCCCGAACCAGACGGCGGAAACGTCCGAAGGCTCGCGTGACTTTAAATTAAATATCATCACAATGAATATACATGAATCGTAACATAAACGTCACCATGGATCAATACATTACAACTGATATTGTTTACATCCAGTACATTGTTTTCAAATATTACACATTCACAACACAAATTGTTTCAGAGTTTTCAAAACAAAACATTCTAACGTACTTGGTATTACCCTTTTGCTTATCTATTACCTGAGAATACAAGTTATTTTGGAAAAACGTCAACGTATGAAATGTTGGTGAGTTTATAAGCAAAGTTGTGAATAAAATGATTTGTATAGTTTGTAAAACCCATAAAATACGATATTTTCTGAAAAGACATTAGTTTATCAAAGTGTGAAGATCCATAAGTTGATGCATGAATGATTTCAAAACATATATGAAAAAAAAAGAGTGTTTTGTATTGTAGTTATAGAATTTCCGAACGAATAGTATCGATTTTCCCAGGAAAACCCGATGTTTTACGATGTCGAAAGATATATGTGATTACAAATGTTGTTCCATCACATCGAATGAATATTGATTTCACCACCTTGATTACTGTTGAATAACGTCCTAATTCCGTCTAATTTGATTACTCATAAGCCTTAGCGAACGAAGAAAAGAGGAACACTATCTACTGCTACTATCATAAGTACCTTAGGCTGTCGGGGATGTGAAAGACACGATGGTCCCACTCACATTTGATTGCTTTGACCTTACTAGCAATACTAATGGGCCACTAGGGCCCAATCGCACATAAAAGCTATTGAAAGTCCTTTTTATATGGAATTGGTTCATAGGAGGCCCAATAACATATAAGTGTTATCCCTTTGGGCCCAAAGATCATGTTAATGGACTTGCAAGGTCCAACAAGCATGATTTGAAACTTCTAAGCCCAAAGTTTGAATAATTACTCATCTTAGGTTTCGCATATCTATTGGAGGGTTCGATTTTACGGTTGTTGTAATGGTATCAATTCGAGACCGATCGATTCGTTTGTAACGATATTTGGAGTTAAACGTGTATTCATCTTTTGATTTTTCGGCAGTCGTGGTTTTTGTATTTTGACTCAATGAAATAATTTGTTTAAAAGTAGAAGCTTGACCCTTTTCACACCTTTCTTTTGATAAAAATAACAAATTTAGTCCTTTATATAAAAGAAAAGACATTTTTAACCCTTAAAACATTTTCTTGACACCTTTGTATCATAAGTTTGTTGAAGTGTTGGTTTTAACTCAAAATTTATTTTGTTAACTGTTTTAGTCCTTTTAGAATAGTAATTTTCGGTTAAAACCCAACTTTTCACAATTTTTACAGTTTTGGCCCGAAATCCAAAAACTTTACATTTTTTATCCTTTTTAGAAATAAAAAGCATTTTTGACCCTTGAAATAGTTTTATTGCCCTTTTTATCCCCTGTTTTGAATAAAGTTTCATTTCAGCCCCTTTAGTTGTCATTTTTCGCAATTTTGAGCTTATTGTACTAAAAGGCCCAAAATTAGCTCATTAAGCAAAAAATTTACATTTCAAGTCCTTTGGAAATTTTAATATTCAGAAAAACATTTATGGAAATTTTTTTGACTCTTTTGGCCGTTAAGAAACCGTGACTTGGCAATTGTTAACCCAAGTTTTTTATTTTTGACAATTTAAGCCCAAAATTGGGTTTTATGTTGGAAATATGTTCATCATAATCTTATAAGTTATTATTCTTGACTTGTTCAGTGTAAAATAACTTAGATCATGTTTGTTTCCCTTCTCATGTCATAGATCTCGAGTATCACCCCTTTTTGGTTACATGTTCATCATAAAAACACATAAAAGCACACATACATGCATAAAATCACACATAGCATACACATACACATAGATATACACATTTTCTTGTATTCTCCCGCAATTCTTTGTTGACTATTTGAAGTGCTTGTATAGAGTGTTTGATGAGGATTTTGTTGTTATTGAATAAGCATCATACATGCTTTCACATTTTTGGTTCACAAATGTTATCATTGTTGTTGTTACAAAGCATCAACATTCCTAGTTATGACATAGATACATAAGGGACCCTATCATTTCATGATAGATAGTCACATCAACAGCCGGTTTCTCAAGAGACGCAGTCAGCCTCGTGCCAAATGCCATTGGAACCTTTACTTTGGAATCTCCGGTCATGTCGAACTTCGCCAACAGAGTCTTCGTGTAAGCTTCCTGATTAATGAAGATGCCTTTTGGTCCCTGTCTTATATTCAATCCAAGGAAAAAGTTAAACAGACCCATTGAGCTCATCTCAAATTTAGTCTCCATCAACTTCCTGAATTCAGTTGTTAAGCTAGGCTTCGTGGAGCCAAAGATGATGTCATAGACATGAATCTGAACTGTCATTAAGTGTTCGCCCTCTTTCTTGCGAAAGAAGGCTGGGCCAACCGAACCTTGTTTGAATTTTGACATTTTGAGAAAACGTGTTAGAGTTTCATACCAAGCTCTCGGGGCTTGCTTCAAACCATAGACTGCTTTATCCAGTATGTAGCAGTGATCAGGATACTTCTCGTTCACAAATCCGGGTGTTATTCAACATATATTGTTTCTTCTAGTTCTCCATTCAATAAAGCGCATTTTGCATCCATTTGGAAAACTTTGAAGTTTTTATGTGCAACATATGCCAGAAACATTCTCACTGATTCCAACCTTGCTACAGGAGCGAAGGTCTCTTCATAATCTATTCCTTCTTCATGATAATATCCTTTCTCCATCAGCCTCGCTTTGTTGCGAATTACGTTGCCTTCTTTATCTAACTTATTTCTAAAATCCCATTTTATACTGACTACAGATGCATCCTTTGGTGTGGGAATTAACTTCCAAACACGATTTCGTTCAAACTCATGGATTTCGTCTTGCATAGCTTGCACCCAATCAGAGTGATCAAGAGTAGCACTTACCGTTTTCGGTTCAATTTTGAGACAAACGAATTAAACATACAGAATTCTACTTGAGAGAATAAAACATCTTGTTTCTCCTTCAGTTGAGAGCGTGTGAGAACTCCCTTAGATGATTCACCAATGATTTGAGTTTTAGGATGATCCTTTGTCCATTTTATGAGAGGAGGGTAATTTGGATCATAGGCAGGATCAAGTTCAGCATTTACTTCTACTTCAAGTTCTGATTGATCTCCTTTGTCATTTGTATTCTCATTCTCCCCCTCAAATGCCGAAGCGTATCCCATATCAGAATCCAGATTCTCCCCCTCAAATGGACCTTCATGGGTTCGGCCATGTGATAGATTCACCCGCTGATAAGGCAATTCGGTTGTTTTTGGTGTAGACGAACCCTCCCCCTGGAGTATAAAGCTTTTTCTTGGAGGGTCATTGGTAGCTGGATGATCACCTGATGCAGTAGGTTCGCTTTCAGTCTGCTTCTCGATTGGTTGTTGAGGTTCGCTTTCCATGTCTTTATTAGCTTCATCGATGAATTTTTTTAAGGTGTTGATATTTTTATCTGCTTCTTTTGCTTCTGAGTGTATCACCTTCTCTGGTTCATCAAAGAGCAGCATGTATTCTTCAAACGGATTGGAAATGGGAATTGAGAGTTGACCTGATTCCAGAAAGATTTCCTTCGTTGGACCTTCAATTGCTTGAATCTTCTTCATGTAATTATCATCAAAAGTTACATAGTAGGTTTCTTCAATTTTCCTTAAGTGTTTATTCAGAACCCTATATGCCTCTGAAGTAAGCGTATAGCCAAGAAAGCTCCCTTCATCTGCCTTTACATCAAACTTGTTTCAGTTCTCTTTGGAGTTGAAAATAAAGCATCTTGAACTGAACACATGGAAAAAAATTTACATTGGGCTTGCGATTATTCAAAATCTCGTATGGAGTGATGGAAAATCACTTGTTGGGGAAGGACCAGTTTTGTGTGTAACAAGCAGTAGCTATAGCATCTGCCCAGAAGTATAATGGAAGAGAAGCGAAACTCAGCATGGTTCGGGCGGCTTCCCACAATGAACAGTTTCGCCTTTCAACGATCCCATTCTGTTGTGGAGTGTAAGGAGCAGAGAAGTTGTGAATTACTCCCTTTTCATCTAGAAACTCTTCAAAGTCTTTATTTTTGAACTCTAGACCATTATCGCTTCTTATGTTTCTTACCACCTTTCGCAACTGCAACTCCACTTGCTTGATAAAAACCTTCAGCTTGGACGTCACCTCTGATTTATGTTTAAGAAAGAAAACCTAGGTGAAGCGTGAAAAATCATCTAGATTACAAGTATAAACTTACTACCATCGACGCTTTCGATAGCCGAAGGCCACATAGGTTGATGTGCAGTAGTTCAAGAGGTTCGATGATCTTTGTATTGATACAAGAAGGGTGACTCTTTCGGCCTTACTTGCCCATCTCACATGTTGCGCACAGATGCTCCTTGTCAAATTTGAGAACAGGAAGTCCACGCACGTGATCCCCAAGCACCAACTTATTAATATCTTTGAAGTTCAGGTGCGAGAGTCTTCGGTGCCACAACCAACTTTCATATGAGTTCACCTTTGTCAGCAAGCATACAACTAGCTTTCCTCTTATTAGGTTGAGATTCAGATGATACATCTCGCCTTTGCGCATGGATTTCAATAGAACTTTCTTAGTTTTCTTCTCGATGATCTCTGAACCCTCGTCATTGAATGAAACCTTTAACCCAGTTCCCACAACTAGTTGAGAGACGCAGATTAGATTATGCTGCAATCTGTAACATCCCGGAATAGCAAGAGTAGAGTTGAAGGGCTAAAAGAGTTATTTGGGAAAGAGCGACTCGGCGAGTCCATGGATGGACTCGGCGAGTAGAGTCGCGGCTTGGTCGCGTGTTAAGCAGCCGACTCGACGAGTCGATGGGATGGACTCGGCGAGTAGGCGCTGTGTGGAGAAAGCCCTAATTCTCGGGGTTGAGCCCTATTTAAAGAACATTATATGCTTCCCCCAGCCTCTTTATTCCCTCTTGAAGTCCAGAAACCCTAGAAAGTGTGATTGAAGAAGATTGGAGCGTATTTGGAGCATTGGAGGAGTTTGTTGAAGGAATCTTGTGAGATTGAAGGCTTGGGGCAAGGGGCTTTGCTTGGATTCGAATTTCATTGCAGTTGGGGCGTCCATTGGAGGTAATATCTCGTTCTTGGACTGATTGTATGTTGTTTCTTCATTATAGAGTTTGTGGGATCTTGTCTATGGATGAAATTGGAAGTCTAGAGGTTAGATCTGAGGTTGCTACCTCAGATCTGAAGTGGAGAAGAATCAGAGAGCATGAAAGTCCCTGTGTTGGACTGTTTAGTGAAGCTTGCATGTCCCAAACCCTAGTTATAAGTGAATAAGGCCTAGATCTCTTTGGATTCACGTAAAGTTTGCCACTTTACGTGATGGATGAGTTGTATGAGACTAGATCTATGTTTTGGATCATTTGCATGGCCTGGAATGCTTCTGAGTGGATTCAGACCGGTGGTACTCGGCGAGTCACATGAGCGGACTCGACGAGTTGCTTGAAGATGTGCTGGGACTCGGCGAGTTGGAAGAACAACTCGGCGAGTTGGATGAAGATGGCATGGAACTCGGCGAGTTGTATGAACAACTCGGCGAGTAGGTTGATGATAGTCTTAGACTCGGCGAGTCTGTTCTTGGACTCGGCGAGTCTTGTCGAAGAGTCCCGATATTCCCTGGTTGAGTCGAGAATCGGCGAGTCAAGGGATGACTCGGTGAGTTGTGTGCGAGTGGCCTCAGAGTTGTTGGACTCAGCGAGTCTCGGAGTGACTCGGCGAGTTAGGTCGCATATTGAGTGAAGTTCTGATTATAGGAACTCGGCGAGTCATAGGGTTGACTCGGCGAGTAGGGTCAGTCAGGGGTTGACTTTGATTGAGGACTTTGATTTTGACCAAGGGTTGACCGTTGACTTTTAGGGTTTGGTCAGCGATGTGGCCTTTGGGCCAAGAGAGGGGTAAAATATTCTTTTACCCTTAAGAGGGTGCATTGAGAGGATTGATTCTAGTCTCGAGAGTTATAGTCATGAGAGTTTTGCCTTACGTGTTAGGCGGTGGCGAGTTTGGGATTCAAGTATGGAGATATCTGCTTTCTGCTTGCCAGGTGAGTCTTCTCACTATACTTTACCTTGAGTAGGTAATCAGAGCTATGTGTTAGTGTGTGTATGTTATGTGTATGCTATGTGTTGTACTGCATTATTTCTATGTGATTTATGCGGTGCATGTTTTCAGAGTTGGAACCGAAGGGATCCTAGAGTTAGAACCGGAAGGTTCATAGAGTTAGAACCTAAGGGTTCACAGAGTTTGGGTCTACGGACCCATAGAGTTATGGCCTCGAGTGGCTTATATGTGTTATGTGTGTGGTATTTTGGGGAACTCACTAAGCTTCGTGCTTACAGTGTTTTGTGTTATGTTGTTTTCAGGTTTCTTTCAGTATCACGGGACGGCACCGGCTTGATTGTACACACCAGAGAAAGAGTCATATTTTGGAGGATCCTGGTTTTCTATGCAAGTGAAAATGAAGCTATGTTTTGTAATTCAATTATGAATGAGATTTTAAACAAGTGTTCTAAGATTAAAATGATTTTTTTTAAAATGAAAATTTTGTCTTGAAATTTACGGTGTTATAAGTTGGTATCAGAGCCTTGGTTTGAGGGATTCGGATGCGCCTTCGGGTAATTCTGGACTCAAACTGAGGAAGTGAGAAAGGTTTTCAAAGAAATAATTTTCTAAATCGAATAAGAGTTCAAAGAGAAAACGAGAAAGAGCAGTGTGTACAATCAGCCAGAGCCCGAACGGTGATTTCCCAAAATACCCTTACTCTTGTGTTATGAGATATTATGATGCACTTTATGAGATATTATTGCATGCTAGAGACAGGCTAGGTATTCCATATATTAGGACTAGAGTGGCCTGATTTGTGATGCCTTAGCCTAGGAATTTCTGTGATATGCGATGTACTTTTGAGTATGTGATGAGTGAGGATATTTGATTGGAATCCTTTAAGGGATTTGAGTAGAGGAGTAATCTAGGGGAGATACCTAGATGAGTACTGTGGTACTTGGAGAAAGATTAGTTAGAGCCCACGAGGGGAAGAGTTGCAGAGTTCGATGGTACTTCCGAGGAGGAGCAGAGCAAGCGGAGTTATCACCCAGAGTGAGTCATATATATTATTCGATGCTCGAATGCTGCTTGCTTCGTGCTTTGTGGAACTCTCGATGATGGGAGTCAGCTACCAAGCGAATATGACGATATTCAGGAGGTAGATGGTTGGCATCATTAGGAGCTCTTCAGCAGCTGATGGCAGAGAAGTGTTGGAATCTGGGAAGAGCCTAGGGAGTAACCTTAGCCAGATGAGTGCACTGGCAGGGTAGAGAATTTCGCTAGGGAGCGAGCGCGTGACGGAATTGGTGAACTAGAAGGTCGAGCAGCTACTTAGGAGCTCCGGGATAGTCCGTGTGGAAAGTATGGGTAGATGTGGCAGGTAGTATGGGCCCGTACTACTGAAAGCAGAGGACCCATACTTGATACAGGGAGTATTCTGAAGATTCTAATGAGCGTATTGAGGAGTGATGTTATGGTTCGAGTACCATACATCGGAGCAGATTGAGGAGTGATGTTATGGTTCAAGTACCATACATCGGAGCAGATTGAGGAGTGATGTTATGGTTGAGTACCATACATCGGAGCAGATTGAGGAGTGATGCTATGGTTCGGGTACCATACACCGGAGCATATTGAGAAGGGATGTCATGGGATGAGTACCATGGTTCGTAGTGAATGATGCTTGTGATTGTCTTGTTATCCGGTCATGATTGATGAGGTAAAGATTGGACGCTATGGGTTTTAGGCCTATAGGTCATGATTGAGTTTGGAGAGGCGCCCCTCGAGAGGGAAGTCGAGTGCCTATCAGAGTATTTTGGTAAGGAGTTAGAGAGAGAGGAGAATTTCGGTCTGAGTTGAGCAATCAGACGATAGAGGAGAGGTCACCTTCTATGTGGGTGGTGCTATTCATGTTCGTGTGCAAGACACGAGAGGCCTGATGTTTTAGTTTTGGGTTTGGGGGTAAACCCTGCAGGTCGTTATTGGTGATGATTTCTCCCAGAGTATCAGGTAGCATGTGTGCCACGAGGCAGTGACTTATCATGAGCAGACAGTCAGTTGGGACTAAGGTAGTCGAGGACCACACCACACCTATTTGAGAATAGTAGGATGTGTTGTAGTGGTATCAGTGGGGAGTTCAGTCGAGTTTTGCAGTGCAGAGAGTTTTCATCTATGTTGGGAGTGGGTCCCTGTCCTTGGGACGATTCCAGTGTTGAAGCGTTGGTTGATGAGTTGAGGTGAGAAGTACGATGATTTTGCGGTTCAGTCTATGAGCCAGGGATGTTATTGAGCAGTTGAGATGCTTAGTGCTAGATTGGTATGAGATTTGGAACGACTAGAGGCAGTCGTGATGAGAAGTTCTTGAGGAGTTCATCAGAGGTTCAGAGTATAGGAGGTTGATTGATTTCATTAAGGGGGAATTATCGGGCGTTGTGTAGCACTTTCCTGGGCAGGTGCGATTTCGCTGGTGAAAAATAGTTGTGGGTTGGTTGTGTGCTAATTGGTGATGGTTCGAACCCTAAGTGGGGGAGAACCGGGTACAGTATGTAAGAAAGCAGAGATTTGTCAAGAGTAGTTATAAGTGGAGTATAGAGACATGCTGTAAGAAATCATGAGACCAGAGATGTCGGTGATCGAGGAAAGGGGTCAGAGTGAGTTAATGCGGGAAGTACTTGATGAGAAGGATGAATGTCTCCACGGCAGGTGTTTGGTGTTGTTGCAAGTAGATAGGGAATGATTAGGCAGCCAACTCCCGGGTCGGTATGTGTATCCTTGTTTGGATTTTGAGCGGTGGAAAATGGGTTCGGGGAAATTATCAGCGTATTTAGTAGCGTTAGCGTTTTCTTGTATTCCAATTGAGAAATTGGATACACCGAGATTGCAATTTGGAAAATGCAGATCTAATTTTGGGGTTCAGAGGAAATGTATTATTGTGTCTATATGATGCTTGGGGCAAGAGATCAGTGGTTGTGGCAGGATCTTGTGATGTTCTGTTGGGGTATTCTGAGATATCCGGGTATGATATCTTTATTTCGGAGTTACTCGTGAATCTTGAATTGAATTGACTTGTGGTATATCAAATATCTATGGATCTAGTGGGAGCCCTTCGAGTATGGGCATCCAGGGAGATTATTTGAGAGAGTGAATTTTCGCAAGGGTGGGCATTTGTTATGTTGATTGCCTCCAGAGTCTGTGATGGATATTCGAGTCGAGTATGGGTAGCCACTGATGATAGACTGCGGAGCACGAGCTAGTGGAGTCAGAGGGTGTTGTGATACTGCGGGGAGCCGTAGTACTCACTAGTCAGAGGGTGTTGTGATACTGCGGGGAGCCGTAGTACTCACTAGTCAGAGGGGGTTGTGATACTGCGGGGAGCCGTAGTACTCACTAGTCAGAGGGTGTGTGATACTGCGGGGAGCCGTAGTACTCACTAGTCAGAGGTGTTGGGTTTTGAGCAATCTAACACTTCCTAAGTGTGCATGCAACCCTAATAAACCTTGGATCTATGTTTGTCTAAATACATGCAAAATAATAATTTTCCAAGGTTTATAACCTATCTAACATGGCATGGGGAACATTTCAACATAAAAGAGTTAGAAGAGATTACATACCTTTTGTTGTGTTGGGTTCTTAGGAGTTTGAGGGCCAAGCACCAATAGTGTGAATGCCTCAAATGGAATCACAAACACCACAAACTCTTGGAAAACTTTGAGAGAGTATACACACTCTTGTATTTTCGGCCACACACATGCACACACACACTAGAACACTAGCTTTCTCTTAGGCTATCTTAGGCTATCTTTCATGCTCCATAAGCATGCTTATATAGTATGCATGGTTAGGGTGAAACCCTAATAACCCATGTCTTTTCCTATTCCAAGGATCCATGGGTTAAAAGCTCCATGGATCATCCATGGACTTCCACATAAGCCTAGCCCATTAACAAATGAGTATTAGCCCACACTATATAAAACAAATAGCCCATAATTTAATTAGTATTCCTTTTAATCTCTAAATTAATCCATAATTAATTTAAGACTAAAACTAATTAAATAACGTAACTTCATATTAATATATTATAACTCATAATATATTAATAAACATATGTGTATAACTCTCATAAAATTATCCATAATAGTTTGGATGAGATGCAACCCAAATGGACCATGCCGGTCGGGTCAAGTATATACCAAATAAGTTATGGACTTAGACACCTTATCCAACAGACTCCCACTTGGATAAGTCTAATAACTATATTTGCCTATAACTTCAGGAACCAACCAACAATCGTAGCTCTCGAAAACTCCCTCGAACAATGAAGACTCTGTCGAACTATGAAGCGCCATTTTAGATAAGTGATCACATAATCCTCTGTTCTCATGATATCAGCCGGACAAACACATGGAACTATGTCTTGCTTATTGTCTAGCAGTTGTTTCTCGATTATCCGATTTGTTTGACGAAGAACTTCACTGAACACATCGGTTTAGTTCTGACCAGGCCTGGTATATGGGTCAACACAAAATCATCGAGGGGCCCAGATATCGCTTCTATTTCTAGAAGGAACAGATAAACTTCGACTGATATGCTTGTTCTACTACTTATTGAATTGTACACAAAGGCACGTTTTATAACATCAAGTTACTGATGCGTTTACGTGCAATCAATGCACAACCAACTCATAGGTAACAACTCATATCTCTAGGTTTAAAGATTTATATGATGTTATCGTCTCACGATCACTCGAGATAAATTCCATGAAGTGATACAAGTGAGCGTGGGTTTATACCAATACTCATAACTTATGAGTACTCATGAATGTTGCAGCAACCATTGCCATGCCTAAACACCTTTAAGGCATCTACAAACCCAATTCATGACAATCTTGATTCATACCTACTTCCGACGTATGATCGATTGTGGAGGTTTGAACAAATTAATTATTCTGGAAGTCAAAACATGCAAAACTGAAACAATAGTAAATAATTGACAATGATAGTAACACTTTACTCATAAATAAATCACAAATTTTATTCATCATCAAACGTCGATTACATTTTACAAGTTTCAGGAAAACTATCTAATCTGTAAAACTAATATCGTCTCTCAGCCCGATGCGTCTCGCATGCTGAAAATGCTTAACCCTCGTCAGTCCCTTCGTAAGGGGATCTGCAGGATTCTCATCTGACGATATCCTCCTTGTCACAAGGAGTCCTTCTTCAATCTTGTGTCTTATGAAGTGATATTTTCTGTCAATGTGTCGAGATCTGCCAAGATCTCTTGGTTCCTTGGCTAAGGTAACCGCAGCATTGTTGTCACAGAAAATCTCTATAGGTTCCTTAATAGCCGGTACAACTCCAAGGTCTCCGATGAAGTTCTTTAGCCATATCGCCTCCTTCGCTGCTTCACTCGCTGCTATATACTCTGATTCACAAGTCGAATCAGCCACCGTCTCCTGCTTGGAACTCTTCCAAGAAATTGCCCCTCCATTTAAGGTAAAGATCCAGCCCGACTGAGAGCGGAAATTATCCCTATCAGTCTGAAAACCAGCATCACTATACCCTAATATTCTCAAGTCATCACTGCCACCAAGGGTAAGGACCCAATCCTTAGTCCTCCGCAGGTACTTGAGAATGTTCTTTACTGCGGTCCAATGAGCCTTGCCAGGGTTCCCCTGATACCTGCTGACCATGCTCAAAGCAAATGCCACATCAGGACGGGTACAAGTCATAGCATACATGATCGAGCCAACTGCGGAAGCATATGGTAATTGGCTCATCTCAGCTATCTCAGCCTCTGTACTCGGACTCTGAGTCTTACTCAGTTTGGTATTGCTTTGGATCGGTAAATCTCCTTTCTTGGAATTCTCCATGTTGAACCTTTTCAACACCTTATCCAAGTAGATACTCTGACTAAGTCCAATTAGTCTTCTACTCCTTTCTCTTAATATCCTTATCCCTAGGATATAGGTAGCCTCCCCTAGGTCCTTCATAGCAAAGCACTTCCCAAGCCAGGACTTAACCTCCTGCAAGGTTGGGATGTCATTTCCTATGAGTAGTATGTCATCCACATACAGTACCAAGAAGCTAACTATACTCCCACTAGCTCTGACATACACGCAAGACTCATCTTCACTTCTCAAGAAGCCAAACTCTTTTACCTTCTCATCAAAACAAAGATTCCAGCTACGAGATGCTTGTTTTAATCCATAAATGGATTTCTTAAGCTTGCATACTCTATTAGGGTGCTCTGCATTGACAAAACCCTCTGGCTGATTCATGTACACATCCTCAGCCAACTTTCCATTAAGGAAAGCGGTTTTGACATCCATTTGCCATATTTCATAATCATGAAATGCTGCGATGGCTAACATAACCCTAATAGACTTAATCTTGGCCACCGGCGAGAAGGTTTCATCATAATCAATACCTTGAGTTTGAGTAAAACCCTTCGCAACCAGTCGAGCCTTATAAGTATGCACTTTTCCTTCCATGTCGGTCTTCTTTTTGAAGATCCATTTGCACCCGACTGTTTTACGGCCTGGTACATTGTCAACCAAGTTCCAAACTTGATTGTCATACATGGACTGTATCTCGCTGTCCATAGCCTCCTTCCATTTAGCAGACTCCGGGCCTGCCATGGCTTCCTTAACACTGCTAGGTTCATCCAAATTTACTAGTGTACTATCACTAATAAACGTATCACCTTCCGTAGTAATATGAAAACCATAATAAAACGAAGGTGTGTTCCTAACCCGTGTGGAACGTCTCGGAGGTACAGACTCGTCAGCTGGATCAACAGAAGTTTCTTCCTCAGGTTGATTGCTAGTGTCTGAGGTTCCTTCACCAATTGATTCTTGAATTTCTTCAAGATCAATCTGCCTCCCACTGTCTCCTTGGCTTATAAATTCTTTCTCGCGAAAGATCCCTCTTCGTGCTACAAAGACCACATTCTCACTGGGTCTGTAGAAAAGGTAACCGAAGGATTTCTGTGGGTAGCCGATGAAAATACACCTTTCACTTCGGGGTTCAAGCTTATCATGAGTTTCACGCCTCACGAAGGCTTCGCAACCCCAAATTTTGATGTGGTCCAAATTGGGAACCTTCCCAGTCCACATTTCATGAGGTGTTTTGGTAACCTTCTTTGTAGGGACTAGATTAAGGATATGGGCGGCAGTCTCTAAGGCATACCCCCAAAAAGAGATTGGTAACGAAACTCGACTCATCATAGAGCGAACCATGTCCAACAAGGTACGATTACGCCTCTCAGCTACACCATTCAGCTGTGGTGTCCTGGGAGGAGTCAATTGTGAGACAATCCCACACTCCTTAAGATAGTCAAGGAACTCGGTACTAAGATACTCACCACCTCGATCGGATCGAAGCATCTTAATGTTCCTGCCCAATTGATTTTCTACTTCCTGTTTGAATTCCTTAAACCTTTCAAAGGTTTCGGACTTGTGTTTGATCAAGTAGACATACCCATATCTACTATAATTATCAATAAAAGTCACATAATACCGATTAGCGTCCCTTGTGGCGGTTTTGAATGGCCCACATACATCAGTATGTATTAGGTCCAACAAACCTTCACCCCTCTCACAAGTTCCAGTGAAGGGTGATTTTGTCATTTTTCCAAGTAGACAAGATTCACAACTATCATCTGATTTGAGGTCAAATGATTCCAAGACTCCACTCTTTTGGAGTTGGTCTATGCGTTTCTTGTTTACATGTCCAAGACGACAATGCCACAATGATGCTTTATCTAGGCTAGTAGAAGAATCAATATACAACACATTATTTCCTAAGTTGTCTACAATCGACACAGTTTCATACACGCCATCACAAGGTAATGCTTTAAAATAAAACACATTATTAAAGGAAGCATTAATACCACCACATTCATTATCAAACGAAAAGGTAAAACCTTGTTTGTACAAAGCATGAAAAGAAATAATATTCCTCGCCATTTCAGACGAGTATACACATTTATTCAAATCTAATTTTAACCCATTATTAAGCAACAAAGTATAAACTCCAATCTTGGAAACAGGTGAAACCTTCCTATTCCCCATGATTAAGTTTATCTTCCCGTGCTCCACATCCTCACTTCTTCTTAGGCCCTGCAAATCAGAACATATGTGAATACCACATCCTGTATCAAGCACCCAAGAGTTAGAATATGTTGAGTAATTAGACAATATAGTGTAAATACCTGCATAGGTGGGTTTCACTTTCCCATCCTTTAGATCCTGCAAGTACTTAGGGCAGTTTCGCTTCCAGTGTGCCTTTTCATGGCAATAAAAGCATTCAGCATCCTTTGGAATGGCAGAAGGAGTGACAGAACCGTTCTTAGTCTTGGATGAGGAGCCTTCAAGAGACTTTCCCTTGGTACCCTTCGAAGGGTGCTTCCTCTTTTTCCCTTTGCCTTGCCCAATAGCTAAAACAGGGGTAGAAGTTGGAGTAGGAGTAGTAGAGGTAACAACCGCTTTACCCTTAAGACCGGTTTCAGCGGTCTTCAAGAGTCCTTGAAGCTTGCTGAGGGTAACTTCCTCCTTGTTCATGTGATATGTCATTCGAAAATGATCATAACAAGAAGGCAAGGAGTGCAAAATGATGTCAATTGCTAACTCCTCGGGGATGTTAACATTCAGCTTCAGCAAACGGTCCACATACCTCTGCATCTTTTGCATGTGGCCCGTGACGGATTCACCGTCCTTCATGCGGGTAGTTATTATGGAGGAGATTATTTCATACCGCTCCTGACGAGCACTCTGATGGTACCTTTCCATCAAATCTTGGTGCATCTCAAAAGGGTAGAAATCTTCATATGACTTTTGGAGCTCGGCTGTCATCGTGGCCATCATGATACATGCCACCTTAGTAGCATCTCTCTCATGAGTCCTGAATTCAGCGATCTCCTCAGGAGTAGCAGTAGACTCATCAAGTTCTTTTAACTCCTTATCGAGGACATATTCCTTGTCCTCGTAACGAGTAACCATCCTGATGTTCCTAATCCAATCCATGAAGTTGGAACCATCAAAGATGACCCTCCCACAAAGATTCATGAGAGAGAAAGAACCAGTTGGGTTAGAGCCTGAAGCATTAGTGTTGGAAGACATCTGAAAGAAGAAAGTAAGTTTAGATTAGATATTTAGGATCCTTAATAAGACACCCAAATGTAATATTAAGGCTAGGATCCAATCACAATATATTACACTTAGAAGAGGGATGCCGTAATCTAAGTAATAATATATTTGAAAGGTAGGCGAATGACGATTCACCAATTTCCACCATGAAAACGAAATGATTAATTAGGTTTAATTGGATTTGAAATTCCTAGATTCTTTTGAGATTCATTGAACTTTTCAATGGCATGTTTCAATCTCGATTGTGCCCTTCAAGTTTTGTGACTGGGATGCCGAGGATCACAAAACAAGGTGTGAATAACCATGCTAACTCACTTGGTACTCCTAATATTATTACCTAATCAATGTGCCGGTTAACCACACACGCTCCATTGATCTATGACAACATTAAGTTACCCTTCGTGATCCTTACTAGTCTAATTAGTGTGCCGGTTAACCACACACGCTCCACTAACGACTTGGTAAGGTACAAAGTGTGAATTCCATGGATTAGCACCATGTTCACATTTTCCTAAAATAACTAAGATTGGGAATTAAAAGAGTTTAGTTATTTTATAAGATTCATTATACTTTTAATGAGGATTTAAAGTCGTTGTTCTACCCGTTCGGCTAACGACCCTCCACCGATCAAGCAAGCGGTGGGTGAGAGTATACACCCATTAAGTCGCCATTTTATAGGCAACAACCTTATACCCACCTTATAGATCGGCTTCGTGAATGAGGCCTACTAACGGTAAAACGACTTATTCTTATACATATATATAATAATTAACCATTAATGTTATAAATAGTATAAGGGTTGAATTTTAACTATTAAAACTCTAAGGTTTGGAATTAAAGTTTATTAAAGTGTGTGAAACTTTACAAATTCCAAAACTTGAGGACAAGTTTTGTAACTTTGCAAAACTCTTCATTTCATAACTTATGAATTAAAGGTTCATAAAAATGAAGACTCTTCATTTTCATGTAACTTATGTGTTTTAAGTGTGTGTTAAATGAAAGTGACCTTTGGTAATCCATAACTTGAGGACAAATTATGAACTCCATTAAAACACATAAATGATTAAGAATTAATTCTAAACAATTCAGCAAATAATTCCTATCATTTTCTAAATTCATAAGAACATGAACATGATCTTCAAAAATTCAAGAATTATATGAACACATAAAATCATGGATTTTTGATATATGCTATTGTAAATGGATTAGAACAACCATTACACCAACTAAAATAAGTTTTACAACACCAAAACAATTTAGGGTAATGTTTCCAGTCCATTTCCAGCAGCAAAAGTCGAGATTCTGCATTCTTTCGATCCTACTCGCCGAGTGCACGAACGGACTCGTCGAGTAGGTTGAAGTTTGCCTTGGACTCGGCGAGTCCCCCCAATGGACTCGGCGAGTCTAGCATGCAGACAGCAACGATTTCGACTTTTTTCACTATTTTGCATCAAGTATCAAACAAGCAAGCCTAGGCTCTGATACCACTGTTGGGTTTTGAGCAATCTAACACTTCCTAAGTGTGCATGCAACCCTAATAAACCTTGGATCTATGTTTGTCTAAATACATGCAAAATAATAATTTTCCAAGGTTTATAACCTATCTAACATGGCATGGGGAACATTTCAACATAAAAGAGTTAGAAGAGATTACATACCTTTTGTTGTGTTGGGTTCTTAGGAGTTTGAGGGCCAAGCACCAATAGTGTGAATGCCTCAAATGGAATCACAAACACCACAAACTCTTGGAAAACTTTGAGAGAGTATACACACTCTTGTATTTTCGGCCACACACATGCACACACACACTAGAACACTAGCTTTCTCTTAGGCTATCTTAGGCTATCTTTCATGCTCCATAAGCATGCTTATATAGTATGCATGGTTAGGGTGAAACCCTAATAACCCATGTCTTTTCCTATTCCAAGGATCCATGGGTTAAAAGCTCCATGGATCATCCATGGACTTCCACATAAGCCTAGCCCATTAACAAATGAGTATTAGCCCACACTATATAAAACAAATAGCCCATAATTTAATTAGTATTCCTTTTAATCTCTAAATTAATCCATAATTAATTTAAGACTAAAACTAATTAAATAACGTAACTTCATATTAATATATTATAACTCATAATATATTAATAAACATATGTGTATAACTCTCATAAAATTATCCATAATAGTTTGGATGAGATGCAACCCAAATGGACCATGCCGGTCGGGTCAAGTATATACCAAATAAGTTATGGACTTAGACACCTTATCCAACAAGAGGGTGTTGTGATACTACAGGGAGCCGTAGTACTCACTATTCAGAGGGTGTTGTGATACTGCATGGAGTCGCAGTACTCACTAGATGGCAAGAGAATGTGATGTTGGAATGTTTTCCGAGTAGTGTATGATGTGGAAGAGTTTTGGGTTTGAGTAGCCCTAGTATTGAGTCTTAGGAGCCTAGATGTTGAATTGGGGGCGAGACTGGGGTCCCTTTCTCTGTCGGGAGATGCGGTGAGATGCGCAAGGGATATGCGCAGCAGAAACCGGAGATCAGAGCTGAGACGATCCTCGATTGGATCGTATTCTTCTCGCATGAGGAAAAGAGGATTTTGTGACTTGTGTGTCACTGGGCAAGGAGAGTGGTCACGGGGAAAAGGTTAGTGAGATGTCTGGATCATGTTATGGGTGACTTTTGGAGGCTCAGCTGTGGAGTCAAAAGCTAACCTGGTGCTCAGTCTCGAAGAGGGATATGAGAATGAGCTAGAGCTTATCATGAGGTTGTCTGAGGACACTCCAGAGCGAGTGAGCGATTCAGACGCTTGAAGTCATGCTTCGGGCACGTGTATTAGATTTCGGAGGAAGCTGCGGCACGTAATTATCCCTGGTTGAGTTGTCCTATATCAACAGCCATCATTAGTGCATTGGTATGCCGCCCTTTGAGCTGTTGTATAGGAGGTGGTGTCGGACCCTCATTTGCTGAGGAGAGGTAACGCATGGACCCGATAGTCCTTGCGAGTAGATCCAGAGCATGTGTGATACATGGAGTAGTGGCAAGGTTGTCAAGTGGATTTCCCTAGGTAAGGGAAGAGAAAGGTATGTAACCCCAGGGGGGAAGTGTTGGTTCACGGAAGTGAAGGTAGTAGTGTGAATGGATGATTTAGAGTATGAGGGTTGAACGTTGTGTCTGTTACGGTGGTATGGAATGACATCTTGATGAGATGTCTGCTGAGGACGCGGAAGGGATTCCGCGGGTGTAGAGCCAGGAGGCTCGGAAGGGATCCAGGGAGAGAATCCTGGACTCTCAGTGTGATTCTGATCAGGGTATTGGGTATGTATCAGTGGTTCATCCTGGGGGGGATGTTTGAGGATATCATCAGTGTATCGGGTCTTCCAACCTGTGGGTGTTGGGGCTAGTTCAGCATGTGTATGTGATTGCAAGAGGAGAACTCGTGAGAGTTGCTCTGAGAGTGAGAATGGGTCTCTCAGTCGTTCCGGAATGGATAAAGTGGGCTTTGGATCGGGGATCCGGTGGTTCATGGTTTCCTAACCCTTATGGGTCGAGTGATCGTTGAGAATTAGATCAGAGTTGCATCTTGGGTAATTCTCGGTTATTGAGAGTGATGATCAGGGGTACAGTCGATGCCCGGTTCGAGATGGTGATCAGGACACCGTGAAGGAGGGGTAAGTATGTTCGAGTTTCGATATTTATGCCTTGAGAGACCTGGGCCGGTTAAGGCCCGGTGGAGCGTTGTGGGAATATCCTTGGAGTTGAGTCGCTGTAGGCTTCGAGGGCGAAGCCTAATATAAGTGGGGGAGAATTGTAACATCCCGGAATAGCAAGAGTAGAGTTGAAGGGCTAAAAGAGTTATTTGGGAAAGAGCGACTCGGCGAGTCTATGGATGGACTCGGCGAGTAGAGTCGCTGCTTGATCGCGTGTTAAGCAACTGACTCGGCGAGTCGATGGGATGGACTCGGCGAGTAGGCGCTGTGTGGAGAAAGCCCTAATTCTCGGGGTTGAGCCTTATTTAAAGAACATTATATCCTTCCCCCAGCCTCTTTATTCCCTCTTGAAGTCCAGAAACCCTAGAAAGTGTGATTGAAGAAGATTGGAGCGTATTTGGAGCATTGGAGGAGTTTGTTGAAGGAATCTTGTGAGATTGAAGGCTTGGGGAAAGGGGCTTTGCTTGGATTCGAATTTCATTGCAGTTGGGGCGTCCATTGGAGGAAATATCTCGTTCTTGGACTGATTGTATGTTGTTTCTTCATTTTAGGGTTTGTGGGATCTTTTCTATGGATGAAATTGGAAGTCTAGAGGTTAGATCTGAGGTTGCTACCTCAGATCTGAAGTGGAGAAGAATCAGAGAGCATGAAAGTCCCTGTGTTGGACTGTTTAGTGAAGCTTGCATGTCCCAAACCCTAGTTATAAGTGAATAAGGCCTAGATCTCTATGTATTCACGTAAAGTTTGCCACTTTACGTGATGGATGAGTTGTATGAGACTAGATCTATGTTTTGGATCATTTGCATGGCCTGGAATGCTTCTGAGTGGATTCAGACCGGTGGTACTCGGCGAGTCACATGAGCGGACTCGACGAGTTGCTTGAAGATGAGCTGGGACTCGGCGAGTTGGAAGAACAACTCGGCGAGTTGGATGAAGATGGCCTGGAACTCGGCGAGTTGTATGAACAACTCGGCGAGTAGGTTGATGATAGTCTTAGACTCGGCGAGTCTGTTCTTGGACTCGGCGAGTCTTGTCGAAGAGTCCCGATATTCCCTGGTTGAGTCGAGAATCGGCGAGTCAAGGGATGACTCGGTGAGTTGTGTGCGAGTGGACTCAGAGTTGTTGGACTCAGCGAGTCTCGGAGTGACTCGGCGAGTTAGGTCGCGGATTGAGTGAAGTTCTGATTATAGGAACTCGGCGAGTCATAGGGTTGACTCGGCGAGTAGGGTCAGTCAGGGGTTGACTTTGATTGAGGACTTTGATTTTGACCAAGGGTTGACCGTTGACTTTTAGGGTTTGGTCAGCGATGTGGCCTTTGGGCCAAGAGAGGGGTAAAATATTCTTTTACCCTTAAGAGGGTGCATTGAGAGGATTGATTCTAGTCTCGAGAGTTATAGTCATGAGAGTTTTGCCTTACGTGTTAGGCGGTGGCGAGATTAGGATTCAAGTATGGAGATATCTGCTTTCTGCTTGCCAGGTGAGTCTTCTCACTATACTTTACCTTGAGTAGGTAATCAGAGCTATGTGTTAGTGTGTGTATGTTATGTGTATGCTATGTGTTGTACTGCATTATTTCTATGTGATTTATGCGGTGCATGTTTTCAGAGTTGGAACCGAAGGGATCCTAGAGTTAGAACCGGAAGGTTCACAGAGTTAGAACCTGAGGGTTCACAGAGTTTGGGTGTACGGACCCATAGAGTTATGGCCTCGAGTGGCTTATATGTGTTATGTGTGTGGTATTTTGGGGAACTCACTAAGCTTCGTGCTTACAGTGTTCTGTGTTATGTTGTTTTCAGGTTTCTTTCAGTATCACGGGACGGCACCGGCTTGATTGTACACACCAGAGAAAGAGTCATATTTTGGAGGATCCTGGTTTTCTATGCAAGTGAAAATGAAGCTATATTTTGTAATTCAATTATGAATGAGATTTTAAACAAGTGTTCTAAGATTAAAATGATTTTTTTTTAAAATGAAAATTTTGTCTTGAAATTTACGGTGTTATACAATCCTTCCACGTAAGCTACTTTATGAATCGAAAATTCGCCATTTGTAATCATCCCATATCCTTTGATCGTGTCATATGTGTTGTTACCATATTTTACACATCCACCATCCTTAAGGAACCGAAAATCCCTAAGCTCTTCCCTCCTTCCTGTGATGTAACGAGAACAGCCACTGTCAGTATACCATTTGTCGTCAAACTGCTCGTCACTGATAACCTGCAAAATTAAGCAGATTTAGGAACCCACAGTCTCTTGGGCCCTGGTGAGTCTTTTACAGAATAGGGAATTGCAATAGAAAGATCAAGCAAATATGTTCTTTTTATTAATGTGGTTTCATCTTTTCCTTTGATGGTGTAAACTTTGATTTTATTTTTATCTTGCTTCAATTGGGGTGTGTTATTGTTAGTTGGTTTTTCAGTTGAGTTTTTATTTGGAGTCCTAAGGTTAGCTGACTTTTTCTTAACTTGTGCTTTATTATTAGAGACAATCTTTCCCTTTCCTTTGATATCCTCCACCGGGTTTGGTTTTGGTTGCGAGTGAGGAGAATGGGATTTAGGACCAAAACTTGACTTTTGGTTCTTAGCGCAGTAAGGGTTGGGACTGAAACTTCCTTTTCGGTTAGTCTGAATACTTGTGTGGCAATGATTGCATGAAGGAGATTTGTCCCTTTATTTGTCATTTGCTTTGAGATTAGACGCCTTTTTAGAGTGAACATAATTTGGGTTTTAGGATTGCTAAAACTATTTTCTCTCATTGAGGTTCTTCATGTATCTTTTGTTCATCTGGCGTTTCTGTTCAGCAAGTTGCTCTTGAGATTTATGAATATTTGCTCTTGGTTTCGGTTTCTCCTCATGTTCTTCGGTTGTTGTTGAAGATATGCATGATGCTTTCATTGGTTCGTTTGGTATCTCTTTCGTGCCGCTTGAACATGGCTTATCAAAACTTGAAGGTTTGCTGATGGGTTTAGCCACGTATCTACCCTTGACTCTCCATGAGGTTCGTTACGACAGGCCAACCATTTCGTCTGCATTGTCTATGGGTACAGACCAGAAGTAGCTGTCACAACCTTCAACATTATCTTTATCAACCAAGGAGGTTACCTCTAACGTTTGTTTCTTAGTTATTCCTTCAACAACATATACTAGATTCAACACTATTTGCACCTTTTGATAAACAACCGCCTTTTCTTTGAGGACCTTTGACTTATCCTTGGAAATGCGAGCGAATTCAATGGAATTTTCAGATACAAGCGATTTTTCTGTTTCAGATTTGCTCTTGAGAAATTCTGAACAGTCAATCTCGTCCTCTACTGAAATTTCGCTCATTTCACTCTCCTCATCAAATTCAGAAGTGGTTTCTAAATTCAATTTATTTTCTAAACTTAATTTGGCATTGGATGAGTAAAACTTCTGTATGGTCTCGGTTTTGATTTTTTAATTTATCATTTTCGTCCAACAAATTCTTTAACATACATTTATGTTCTTTGGACTCAATAAAAGCCTCAATTTTGTCCAGTCCATATTTATAGGTCACTGAAATCACATCTGAGGATATTAAAGATTCACATTCAGCAATGAGTTCGTCCTCCTTAAATTTAAGGAAAGGCAAAATCATTTGATGAATCTTTTTACCTATCTCACAATCTAGATGCAACTGGGTGATATTAGTATATAAGCGTTTAGCAATCAAACATAAAACATTTCTTTGTTTTAAAAACTTTAAATTGTCTCGTTGCACATAAATAAGTTCATCCCTAGCCCTAACTAACTCTAACTCCTTCTGCACTATCCACATCCTTCTCTCCTCACTCTTGGAAGACACCTTGCTAAGTTGGTCAGTTAGGTTAGAATTTGCTAAGCAAGTTTGCATAAGACTGCCACTTAAGTTAGAAAACTTGAATTTTAATTTGTTTAATTCTTTTTCGTAGTTTTCTACCAGTATTTTAAGTGATTCTAGGATAGATTGTACCTTCTTGATCAACTGATCGCAATCACTAATTTTTTCACTCACAGGCTTGGCAGCGAAACATTTGTCTTCCTTAAGCTTCGCTTCCTCATGCTTACCTTCGGTTGTATATCCTCTCGTTTGTGACACTCCAACTGTCACCATTAAGCATCTCCCAGCCAACTCAGTAACTCCTTCTCTCGCTAGATAAGCTCTTCCATGCGAGGGTCGGCGTACCTCTTCATCTATAGAGTCTGTAGACCAGACTTCTACTCCACCAAACTCATCATCGATAACATGTTCCTGCACAATTAAAGCATTCATATAAACGTTAGTTGCTTTCTTCTTCTTTATCTCCTCCAGCTTTCGTATGTGGTAAGCTTCGTCATCTTCATCTTCCTTTTTCTCAGACATCTTTCTCAGCATGCAATCCTTAGCAAAGTGGTTCTTACCGTGACAATAGTTGCAGTTATATCCTGAATCTCCCACAAGCTTGCTCTCCTTCTTCTCATTGCCCTTCTGAGTAGTGTTCTTGCTCTCATCTTTCATCTTTTCAGAGCTATAGCTTCCTTGCCAGTTTCGGTTCTTGTTGACTAGGAACTTCTTACGAGCAAACTTCTTTGGGTTCATAACCATCATTACATATTCTTCATTAGTCAGATCGTGCTCTGACATATCAAATTCTTCCTCTTCGTCCACCACACTCTTGCTTTTAGAAACAAGGGCTAGAGAACCCACACCAAAACTACCTTCGCTTCCTTAGTTACCACGCTTTCATGAGATTTAAGTATACCCATTAGTTTCGCCAGCAAGTAGCACTTAAATTGATCACGTGCCTTCACAGTCGAGACCACTGCCATCCATTCGGGTCTTAAACCATTCATGAATGTGACATTTTGTTCGATCACCTTCCTTTCAATACCATGCTTCATCATCTTGCTAAGCAGATGGTTGAAACAATCAAATGTCTGATTGAGCTTCTCTTTAGGTTTTTGTACGAAAGCACCGAACTCAGAGAGCAATAGGGTTTGGATCGAGTGCTCTAGATCCTCATCAGTCGAATACATTTTTTTCAACCTATCCCATATTTCTTTAGCTGTAGGGCATCATATTACTAAACGGAAAGTATCGGCTTGCAAAGCGAATCTGATCATTCTCATGGCTTTAACGTTGCATAAGACCTTGTCTTTTTCGTCCTGAGGGATCTTCTCTACGTCCACCAAGAGTTGGTTATACTCTTTTTGAGTCT
Organism: Lactuca serriola; assembly: GCF_051521515.1. NCBI lineage: Eukaryota > Viridiplantae > Streptophyta > Magnoliopsida > Asterales > Asteraceae > Lactuca > Lactuca serriola. The sequence continues at coordinate 118,137,461 of NC_136414.1, read as the reverse complement.
TGATCATTTTGTTCGTTCCAGAGTCAACAAACAGACCCAATGTTATTGCTTCCCAGATAAGATAACCATTGTCTTCAAATCCAATGACGTAGTCTTCAAAGTGATGCGCCCATACTTCATAATCTTGAGTACAGAGAACGGTAACCCTCGTAGTGGATCCTATACTGTTGGAGATGTTGATTGGATTGACTTGAGAATCATCGTGAGACCTGATGAAAAACTTCTTCTTTTAATCTGCTTGAATCACACTTGTAAAGTTGAAACTAGGGTTTTATCGAACACCAGATACACCGTTGACAAGAAGAAGACGACTTCTATATTTTCGATAAAAGCGGAAACCCTAATGGATTCTTCAAACTGAAGAGATGCATATATATTACACAGTCTCCTGCTCTGATACCAATTGATGAGATTATTGCGCTATTAGATCGATAGATTCAAAACAGATAAACAAGAAAGAATCAATCAAAGAACACAAGGATGGATCAAAAAATGTCGAATGATTAATATCTCACACCTCAGAAGAGCTCGATGAAGAACTTCGACTGTACAGGTATGTTTAGGGTTACAATGCAAAAGCTATTAATGAGAACCTCTTTTAAAGCTATACATGCATGCAAAATATATAAGCTAACCCTAATGCTTAAACCACGGTTAGACAGGCCCAAACCGGGTAATCAAAATATTAACATTAAGCCCATACGACGCAACACTCTAGACCCAACAGATGGTTTCACCATCTTTCATATTTGTTGTAATCATGGAGTAGATGATTTCCTACAGCTCTTGAGGAGCACTCTGATGGTATCTTTCCATCAGGTCCTAGTGTATCTCAAAAGGGTAGCAGTTCTCAGAGGACTTTTGGAGTTCAGCTGACATAGTGGCAAGCATGAAACAAGGTACCTTGGTGGCATCCTTCTCATGTGGCCTAAACTCAGCAATCCCCTTAGGAGTAGCAGAAGACTCATCAATTTCCTTTAGCTCCTTTTCGAGGACATATTCCTTGTCCTCATAGCGAGTGACCATCCTGAGGTTCCTAATCCAATCATTGAAGTTGAAACCATCGAAGACAACTCTCTTACAAAGGTTCATGAGAGAGAAGGAGCAAGTAGGTTTTGAGCCAAAAGCAGTGTTGGAAGACATTCGAAAAGAAAGAAGGACAAGTTTAGATTAGATAAAGAGTCCTTAATAAAACACCCAAATATTAAGGCCAAAACCCAACACAATATTTTACAACTTGGGAGAGGGATGTCGTAATCCAACTCAGAAAATATATGAAGGTAGTTAAATGACGAATTACCAATTTCCACCATGAAAAAAAAATATTTATTAAGTTTTAATTGGATTGAAACTCCTAGATCCTTTGAGATTCATTGAACAATTCAATGGCATGTTTAAATCTCGATTACCCTCTTCAGGTTTGTGACTGGGATACCAAGGATCATAAACGAGGTGTGAATAACCATGCAAAATGTGCTTGGTACTCTCAAATTTATCACCCAATCTGTAACATCCCGGAATTCAGGTTCAACCATTTAATCCTTCATCTTTTCCAAGTTGTCATATTAGCTCCCTTTGTGTTAAGTGCTAAGCTTGTGAGTACGCTGGGCTTACAAGGAGTACGTTACGCGTAGTTGCGCGCTTATTTTGTACGCGGTTCCATCCGGGTACGCTGGCCGTACCCAAGGTTACGCCGGGCGTAACCGGCCCAAATTGAAAACCCTAATATGACTTGAGGGCAGTAAAAGGAAAGAGATGGTCTTGTCCCTCAGCCACCATCATTCATAAAGAAACCCTAAGAGAGTATTTCCTTCGTTTTTAGCATGGGTGTGAGTGTTCTAAGCTTCAAAGTGTCATTCCAAGGTGGTGAAAGAGGAGAGGAGACCATTATGGAAGCTAGAAGTAGGTGGACAGGTGTAGATCTGAGGACTACAAAGGTTGAGGCTTCTTCCTGATGTAAAAAGTTCAGATCTTGCCTTGTAGTTTGTGTGGTGTGCTTCTTGGACCAATTTCTAGGGTTTTTGGTCCCAACATGGAGACTTTATTAGCAAATAGTCTCCATTGGCCTAGATCTATCATATTCCAGGACTACATGAGTTGTACGTTCATAAAAATGCAATCTTTGACGTGAATGTTGAGCCATGCATGAGATCTAGACTTCTGGAGGAGAAAGGAAAGGTATTAGAAGGTGTGGGGAACCTTTATAGCCATGCAAAGGCTTAAAGGTTTCGACTTTATGGATGAAGAGGTAGGAAAATGGCCAGATCTGAAATGTGGGGTTATGTCTTAATCGTTTAAGGCATTAAATTGAGGAAGTAAGAAACTGGGATGTACGCTGGGCGTAATCCCAGTACGCGCCATGTAGTGGGTCGCATCCCCCGTTTCTTAAGTGCAAGGGTACGCCTCGCGTACAGGAGCTAGTACACCCCGCGTACTGCTTGTTGTTGAGTTGTTTGTTGACTTTTATGGTTTTGGTCAACATGTGGACTTTTGAGTCAGGGAGAGGTAAAATGGTCTTTTACCCTTCTGTGGGATAGTGGAAAAAGGTGTAGCATAGCCTTGAAAGCCATTGATAATTAGGATGATTATTTGTTGTGATTAGGTGGGGCTAGGTCCTCGTTTCGAGATTCAGAGATATCGAGCACGTGTGATTCTAGACATCATACGAGGTGAGTCTTCTCACTATACTGTACCTGGAAAGGTACCTATGTGTGACCGGAAGGTCTGGTATGCTATGAGATATATGCGTTACATGCTAAGAGTTGTCTGTTTCGTATGCGTTATGTATGTGATATGTATGCTATGTTTAATATGGGCCGGAAGGCATTATGATATGGGCCGGAAGGCATTATGATATGGACCGGAAGGTCAGGGAGTTATGGATAGGAAGGTCAACATGGGTAGGACATGAAGGTTTACCGGGTCGGGACGGAAGTCCCCTAAGACACATGGACCGGAAGGTCGTGTGGAGTATAGCCTGGAAAGGCGTATGTTTGTAAGTGGTATTTTGGGGAACTCACTAAGCATTTATGCTTACAGTTGCTGTGTTATGTGTTTCAGGTACTAGCGAGGACCGTGGGAAGGCGTCGGCGTGACTCGTACACACTAGAGAGAGAGGATTTGATTTTTGTGATCTTGAGATCGATAGGATTTGATAACTATTTTGGATACTTTTGAGAATATTTTATATGAATATGGTTGTTGAAAAATAAAAATTTGTGATGAGATTAAAAGTTTAATCTTTGAAGATCGATTAGATCTTAAACAGGTAAGTAAATATAAAACAGCAAGAACACGAAAATAAGAACAAGGCAAGAGTGAATCAAACGTGTCGAATGATTAAAACAAAATCCTCAGAAGAGCTCGATTAAGAACATCAACTGTAGAGGATTGGTAGGTTTACAAGAACGATCAAAGAAAACTGTAAATACTATCGTTATGCTCTAGATCAATCGTTAACCTAATATGCATGCAAGCATATACTTATATAATAAACATAATGGGCTCTCGGTTGGACAGGCCCAAACCGGAATACAAATAAAATAAACAAATAGCCGAGCCGAAAGACGCAACCCTTGAACAAATCTTAAACCCAAAAATCTCCCCCTTTGCGTCAATTGGAGCGAGATCTGCACTTGTTACTTGGGCCAGCAGCGGAGGCAGGTACCTTCTTCTTCACGGTGTTAAACAGACGAGAGATAAGAGCCAGAATCGTCTGCCTAAACCTGATGTACCACTGGATCATGTCATTGAAGTACTTAACATCATCCGCTGCATTCTCTTTACACCTTCGAACGATCGACAACACGTGCTCTAGACAAGTAGTGGTGTAAAGATGTTTGTCAGCTAAAGCAAAGAGACATTTCTGTCCTTCTGCTCTAGTGAACATGACCGAATTGCGTCTCGGGTCAATCTTGCCCATTTTCATCTGATTGAGATCACTTGCCGATCCCACAGGAGCTATCTTCGGTTTCTTCTTGAAGACAGTGGCTACCTCCTGATCCATAAGGGCTACCTCCATGATGTAACAGACAATCATCCTCTTGAGATGGTCTATGATCGGACCATATTCAGCTTCATTTGTCAAGAGGATGTTATGCAAAACAATCCAATCATGAGGATTTAAGTTCGGTAGATCTGCCAGGGAGATATGATGTGCAGTTCTTGCAGATCCTCGAATCACCTTGAACCGAACATTAATGAATCTACCTTCGGTGTAAGGCTTCAGTACCCGGACGTTCACTATCTTCTGGGCGCTCCAAGTTAGATACTGAGGACGAGCAGCCTTCAGATAGAAGTCGATGAGCTCCCTATCAACCTCAGGGTTCAGATGAGGGACTTCATAAATATTTGAGAAGGCGTGGAAGATAAACGCCTTTCGAGTCAACGACATGTCGAACTGCGAATCGACAGAATTATTGCAGTCGAACGAAATCACCGGCTCGAGCCATAAGATACTGGGAGTGTCTATGGCCTCTTTGATCATTCGCTCCCGAGTCCAGGCAGGGAAGAGAGTCTTCCTGCTCTTGAGTAGATCGTTGGCTTCCTTCTGCATGCGTTCGGCTTCTTCAGCCTCTCGCGCCACACGATTAACATCTTCATCAGCATTGCGACTGTTCTTTCGTTTCAACATGTCAGCAATGGTTTCTTTATCTTCATCTTCATCTTCTTCCTCAGCTATGTTTTTCCCTTTGTCTTTCACACCCGAACCCGAAGCTTGACCAGTCGGAGGTGGTTCGGTTGTGTGAGTAGCTTTGGAGGAAGGAGGTGGTTTCGATCCAGTCTTCTTCTCTTCTCCCCCTTGTTTCGGATTGGACACGAAACTAGGTAAGCCTTCGATTTTGCTGAGAAGGTCCATGGCAGGAGAAAGCTTTTCAGCAAGGGTTCGCCTCACCGAATGGTTTAGAATTGGATCGTGTGCTTCTAGGATGTTTGATAAGGCAGCGTGTACATCCGAAACACATGTCTTGATGACCTTCCTTTCAGATCGAAGAGCTTCAAGCTGTTGTTGAGAGTTTGATAGCTGAGTGCTCTTGACCTTTAGGGCGGTGGTTTTGCTTGCCAGAACGTCCATCAATGAATTTTCAGCTGCGAGATCCTCCTGAAGCTTAGCGAGGCGCTCATCAATGGAGGCACGAAGGGCCGAGTTGTCGTCGCATATTGATTGGCGAAGGTTGGCGAACGAGGTCAACTCCGTTGAGACGAACTTTGCCAATTGCTAAACAATCGGTTCCAAAGTTGTCTTGGTAGAATCCGCACTCTCCCGTAATGACTTCAACAAAGAAGAGGCGTCTGAGAATAGTTTATCGACTTTTGCGGTCGCAGCCTCACAGGCTTTGGTATAGGCGTCTATGGCGGCAGTGGTTGAGGCAACCGAATCCTGCTGAGCCCTGGAGAAGGCATCAACAATCTTCTGAAGTGCAGCTTCAGATAGAGAGGACTGTTGGTTGGAAGATGACGCGAGAAGTAAGTCAACCTTCTCGTTGAGCTCCTTAAGATGCTTCTTTGTCACTGGAGCATCATCCTCTTCATCACTCTGAACCTGAAACGGACTAAAATAGACCGAATCGAAGGTCATGTTATCACCGCCAAGGAACGGGTTATCTCCATCAGAGACGTGATCTGGAGATGGTTGGGGTGGTGAAGTTGGGGGTGTTGTGGGTTTTGTGGATTCAGGTTGAGTGTGGGGTGGGGTAGTTTCGGGTGGTGGTTGAGTGTGGGTAGGTTCGGTTGTATGGGTTTCGGTTTGAGGTAGTTTGGTTACGGGTGGGGTTTTGGTTACAAGTGGTGTTTCGATTATAGTTGTGAAAATGGGTGGTGGTATAGGGAAAGAGGTTGGAGGATTAGTGGTAGTGGGGTTTATGGTGGGAATGGAAGTAGGAATGGTTTGAGTGGGTGAAGGAATGGGTGAGTTGTGGAGTTCCATATCTGGGGTAGGAGATCGGGGTGGGGTGTTGCCTTTGGAGGGGTTTCTCCTCTTTGAGAGCCGTCCGAGTCCGAACTCTCGCCTTCAGAGTCACTCGAAGAAGAGGGAATAACAAGCTTGCGCTTCGGTTGAGTCTTCCTCCTCTTCGGCTGTGAGGACTGTGCAGCTTTTGTCTGTTTCCTCTTCTTGGGAGAAGGACCCTTAGGAGCTTTGGTCGCTTGCTTCCCTTTGTCTGCCTTTTTGCCCCTGGGCACTGGTTTGTCAGCATCATGGATGGACTTTAGCATTTCCGGTGTAAGTTCCCTAGGACCAGATGCCTTGAACTCTTTGATCGTCCGGATGATCCTGCTGTCGGATGGGACGTCGCCATACATTGTCTCCGGAATAGAGCCAATGAAAGAGAACCTGGATGCATCAGAAATGATTATCTTGGTGGTATGAAAAGTACCGACCGAAGACATCACCGCACCAGCAGCAGTGGGTATATCCAACTTATCCATCGCCCATTTGTTGATAAGAATCCAGAACCGGGCAAACGACACCTCAGAATGTCGTGATGAAGAAGAAAGGCTCTGGATGAGCTGTTGCCAGAGGACCAACCCAAAGTCTAGGTTGACTCCGTTGTAAACTGCGTACATAATCGACAAGAACAGTCGACTAGCACCATCGGATCCTGAGCTCCGTTCAGACAAGCCCTTGAAGAGGACTGTGAACATGCCGTTCCACTGCGGCGGCAAGCAGGATTTCTTGAACTTTGCGACGGAGACGAGCGCCTCCGTGTACCCCATGTTATAGAACATGTTGTAAAGATGCCCAATCGGAATCGTCTCCGGATTAATTCTCGATGGGTCAGCAGTCGAACCAAGCAAAGTACCAAAACGCTGTCGAGAAATAGAGGTCTTGTGATCAGCAACCTCGAAGAACACCCGCTCGACTGCTTTGTCGTAATAGGCAGTCGCATACACCTGCGAGAGAACCACCATTGGCACAGACTCAATCCTAGAGAGAGCTGGAGCGATTTGGGAGTACTTCAGGCATTCGATGATAGGCGACATGTAGGAGTCGTACACCAGAGGGTTTAGATCGATCACCAAGCATTGTTGTGGACGAATAGGAAGGACGTGTGAGGTAGCATGGACTGAGGATGATTCTGCCATTGTTGAAGATTGAAGAAGATGATGAACAGGAAAGCTTTTGGGAGTTTTTGTTCTCTTGAAATTTCGGAGGCAGTAAAGAGGTAAATGGGAGTGGAGACTGCCTTTTATAGTGATTGTAAGGAGAGAGAAAAATCTGTTCAAATCTTCTATGCGTGACAGTTAAGGCATGCGATGATCACGTAGGAGAGAGAGTGTCAGATTCCTAGGATCACGCCGCCCAACAAGCGCCGTTTCAGAAGAAAACCGTTTCAAATCCTCACGCACCCTTAAATGCCAGAGGGATGTCGCTTGGATTTCGCACACGCGTCCACTTTGTCAGTAAAAGAGTGGACGTTTCAAATTCACACGCGCCCCTTTTTACCACCGGTTGAAATTCAGTCCTTTTATTTCCCGCCTGAGTCAGCAACCCTTCGTCTTATCTTTTTGAATCGCATCTTTTGAATAAATGGCCCATGTGGATGATTGTTGACCACGTCTTAATAATTAATCACCAATGCAATAAATCAGCCTGAAATGAATTAGTAACGGATTTTTGGAAAATCAAAGATTTTCGTGCTAAGAGTGTAAAAAGAAAAGAAATAAAGCAACTCTTTTTAGGAATGACTGTGATGTCAATAATGACACGAAACAAATGATCCCGGGCACGAATCTCTTCCTTCAAGGTCAAGAGAGACCTTATAGTGTTAATGTAGATTCCCGTTGAATTACGATCAATCACTTTTTAAGAAATGTTGAAAGGCTTCTTTTAATTAGGCTACTTTAGGGTGGCTTTCGCTTTGATGCATCAATTCTAATCTTGAAATAAGAAAGAAAGTGATCAAAGTACTTGTGAGACCGGTGTAGTCTGTTGAACAAGTAGGAGGGAATTAATATTAAATTGGCTTGGAAAATATAAAATCTCAATAAAAATTTTAAAATTAAAAACTGGATCCCAAGGGAAGAAATGTTATGGTGTTTAACAATTTCATAGGAATCACACAAAATAAAATATGAGATTTCATGAAGGTACATCCGTCAATTCGTTGGTGAAAACTTGAGCAAATTAATTGATCACCGTCAATTCAGATTTGGTGTTGAATTTTGGGTTTCACTCAGCTCGTAGTGACACGAAACTAAGATCATGAACACAGATGTTGTGTAACCATAAACCTCAGTGGGAATTTCTGAGAGTCTCAAGGGTTACGTTGATGAAACGAATGTAATGGAGAAATGTAATAGAGATGGTGTAAGAAATTAAAGTACCTCTGCTGCGAAAAGAAGGACCAAGCAGAAAACTCTTAACTCATGTGAGAAGAGAGTGAGGTAGCTCACGATTAGAATAAATGTGGTAGCCTTATTGGGAAGACAAGGTTTGTTTATACCAGGTCATGAAGGCTATTATTCAAAATCTTATGAGGCTTGGGACACATACAGCAGCATGCTTCTAGGGACACTTAAGTAATCCAACAATTATATACCCATAAACGAACGAACACACAAAAAAAATAAAATAAAAGAGAAAAATATTTTTGGAGTTTTTTTTTTTTTTTTTTTTAATATATTAAAAAAATGAAAAATAATAAAAAAATATGTAAGAAAAAAATAAGACTAAGAAAGAGTAAAAAAAACTTTGGAAAAAATTTGAAAAACCGAACCCGAACGTTCGGTTGGTTTCGGTTGGGAAAAATTTTGAAAAACCGAACCCGAGCGTTCGATTGGTTTCGGTTCCAGAAAATTTTGAAAAACCGAACCCGAGCGTTCGGTTGGTTTCGGTTCCAGAAAATTTTGAAAAACCGAACCCGAGCGTTCGGTTGGTTTCGGTTCCAGAAAATTTTGAGAAACCGAACCCGAGCGTTCGGTTGGTTTCGGTTCCAGAAAATTTTAAGAAACCGAACCCGAGCGTTCGGTTGGTTTCGGTTCCAGAAAATTTTGAAAAACCGAACCCAAGCGTTCGGTTGGTTTCGGTTCCAGAAAATTTTGGAAAACCGAACCCGAACCTTCGGTAGGTTTCGGTTTTGGAAAATTTTAAGAAACCGAACCCGAACCTTCGGTAGGTTTCGGTTTTGGAAAATTTTAAGAAACCAAGGAATTTAGACATTCAATCAGAAAAAACTTTTAACAATAAGATAAACAACTTTGTACAAGAAATATACAATCAAGAAAACTACCTTTGTGGTGATGAGCGAATCAGATTATTTAACCGAACCTGAGCGTTCGGTCAATTTCGCCTCTTATGTTTGAGGTTGAGAGGTAGTGTGAGGTACTGACTCTGATTCCATCATACCTAGCCCTTGCAGTATTCTGTTGAATGATGCTTCAGGAAGAGCTTTGGTAAAGACGTCAGCCAGTTGATCAGTGGTTCTTATGAAGTGAACTTCGACGTTTCCATCTTCCACATGATCTTTGATGAAGTGATACCTCAGTGCTATGTGTTTGGTTTTAGAGTATTGCACTGGGTTATGACAGATCCTAATCGCACTTTCTGAGTCACAATATAGTGGGATCTTCTTCATATTGAGTCCATAGTCTCGAAGTTGACTCTGGATCCAAATCACTTGAGAGGTGCAGGATGCAGCGGCTATGTATTCCGCTTCGGCAGTAGATAACGACACGCACGTTTGTTTCTTGGATTGCCAGCTGACCAACTTCCCGTCAAGGAATTGACAGCCACCAGTGGTGCTTTTTCTGTCGAGTCCACATCCTCCAAGGTCAGCATCTGAATAGGCTTGAACGAAGAAGCCTGAGTTGGAAGGATACCATAGACCTAAGGAGGTGGTTCGCTTGAGATAGCATAAAATGTTCTTCACTGCAAGCATGTGAGGTTCGCGTGGGTTTGCCTGAAATCGAGCACAATAACACACATAAAACATGATGTCAGGCCTGCTAGCAGTAAGATACATTAGTGAGCCTATCATTTGACGATAGAGCGTGATATCGACAGCCGGTTTGTCTAGGGATGGAGTTAGCTTGGTGCCGAATGCCATTGGGACTTTGACTTTGGAGTCTCCCATCATACCAAACTTTGCTAGGAGAGTCTTCGTGTAAGCTTCCTGATTGATAAAAATGCCTTCGGGTCCCTGTCTAATACTTAAACCAAGGAAAAAGTTAATAGGACCCATTGAGCTCATTTCAAATTTAGTCTCCATCAACTTTCTGAATTCAGCTGTTAAGCTGGGATTCGTAGAGCCAAAGATAATGTCATCGACATAAATTTGAACTATCATAAGGTGGTTACCTTCCTTTTTGCGAAAGAAGGTTGGGTCAACCGAACCTTGTTTGAATTTAGACATCTTTAAGAATTTAGTTAGCGTTTCATACCAGGCTCTCAGAGCTTGTTTAAGGCCATACACAGCTTTATCCAGAATATAGCAATGGTTTGGATACTTTTCGTTCACGAACCCAGGAGGTTGCTCCACATACACGGTTTCTTCGAGTTCTCCATTAAGAAATGCACACTTGACGTCCATTTGGAAAACTTCAAAGTTTTTGTGGGCAGCATAAGCAAGAAATATTCTTACAGATTCCAGCCTAGCTACATGAGCGAAAGTCTCTTCATAATCAATCCCTTCCTCCTGACAATATCCCTTTACTACCAGACGAGCTTTGTTCCTTATTACATTCCCTTCCTTGTCCATTTTATTCCTAAAGACCCATTTGAGACCAACAACCGAGGCATCTGGAGGAGTTGGAATGAGGCGCCAGACTTTGTTCCTTTCGAATTCGTTCAGTTCGTCTTGCATTGCTTGAACCCAATCAGAGTGATCGAGAGCAGTGTTAACTGTCTTTGGTTCAACTTTTGATACGAATGAGTTAAACATACAAAACTCAACCTTTGAAAATAAGGATGTCTGTTTCGCCTTCAGTTGTGATCGGGTCAGAACCTTTTCGGAGACATCACCAACCACTTGAGAGATAGGATGATCTCTGGTCCATTTGGTAAGAGGAGGATAATTTGGATCAAAGGTTGGGTCTAGTTCAGCATTGATCATTTCTTCTGGCTCGGACTGGCTATCGTAGTCAAGCGTCATATCATCATGCTCCCCCTCGATTGATGAGCTTTGAGAAACTTGAGGTTCAGAGGTTTCTTGTGATGCTGGACTTGCAGGCGTTGATGCACCTTCGGTTGGAGAAGCACTTTCAGTTGCAGTTGTAGAGCTTGGCTCCCCCTCGACATGTGAGCTTGGCTCCCCCTCGACTTGTAAGCTTGGCTCCCCCTCGACTGAAGCCTCGTTGGATGGAGGTTCATCAGAAGTCGATCCTCCTTCATTCATTCTCCTTGCAGCTTCTTCGACAATTTGCTTCATGTGGTCAACCTTGTTGTCTGCTGCACCTGCTTCTGAGAGAGAAGCTTTCTCTGGTTCGTCAAAGAGCTCCAGAAATTTCTCGTATAGATTAGCGATCGAGACTATGACTTGGCCAGTTTGAGGAAAAATTTCCCCAGCTGTGTCTTCTTTGTCCTGTAGCTTTTTGACATAGCTATCGTCAAAAGTCACGTAATAGGTCTCTTCAATTTTTCTCGAACGCTTGTTCATGACTCTGTATGCTTTGGACGTGAGAGAGTAGCCCAGAAAGATTCCCTCGTCGGCTTTGACATCGAACTTGTTGCGGTGTTCTTTAGAGTTAAAGATGAAACACCGTGAGCCGAACACATGGAAAAATTTCACATTGGGCTTTCTGTTGTTTAGAATCTCGTATGGTGTGAGCGTGAATCGTTTGTTGAGATAAGACCTGTTCTGTGTAAAACAAGCAGCAGAAATAGCATCAGCCCAAAAATAAAGAGGTAAGGAAGCGAAACTTAGCATAGTTCGGGCAGCTTCACACAAAGATCGGTTTCGTCTTTCGACAATTCCGTTCTGTTGAGGTGTGTAGGGAGCTGAGAAGTTGTGACTTATTCCCTTTTCTGCTAGAAATTCTTCAAATTCCCTGTTCTTGAATTCCAGACCATTGTCGCTCCTGATGTTGCGAACGACCTTCTTGAGCTGTACTTCAATTTGCTTGATAAACATTTTCAGCTTATGAGTCGCTTCAGATTTGAGCTTTAGAAAGAACACCCATGTAAATCGTGAAAAGTCATCAACAATAACAAGAATATACTTGCTACCACCGATGCTTTCGATAGATGAAGGACCACACAAATCAATATGAAGTAATTCGAGTGGTTCAACAACTTTTGTGTTAATTATAGATGGATGACTTTGACGACTCTGCTTCCCCATTTCGCATGCATCACACAAATGATCTCTGTCGAACTTGAGCAATGGAAGGCCCCTAACATGACCTCCAGTGACAAGTCTGTTGATATCTTTAAAGTTGAGATGAGAGAGTCTTCGGTGCCACAACCAGCTTTCGTCAGATTGAGCTTTTGATAACAAGCATATAGCTGGGTTTCCTTTGATGGGTTTAAGGTTTAGAGGAAACATTTCACCCTTTCGCTCCGACTTGAGAATTACTTTCTTTGTCTTTTTCTCAATAATTTCAGAACCTTCATCATCGAATGAGACTTTGAGACCTGTACCTCCAACAAGCTGAGATACACTGATGAGGTTGTGTTGGAGTCCTTCCACATAAGCCACCTTCCTTATAGTGAAATCACCATTAGTTATCATTCTGTATCCCTTTATGGTGCCGAAAGAATTGTTTCCAAACTTGACATTGCCACCATTTGAAAGAGATCTGTATTCCCTGAGCTCCTCTTTCCTCCCTGTCATGTGACGTGAGCAGCCACTATCGATGTACCATTCTTCGTCAAACTGCTCGTCACTTATAACCTGCAAAAATTAAGCAGATTTAGGAACCCAAAGTTTCTTGGGTCCACGTGAGCTTTTCATGGGAACAGGAACAGTAAGAGAGATGTCAACAAGATATGTTCGTTTTATAAGTGTTGTTTCATCTTTCTTTTTAATGGTAAAAACTTTTATTTTATTAGGATTGGGTGCGGTCGGTTTAGACTCTGGTGTGGATGTAGAAACCTTCTGTTTGCCCTTTTGTTCAGCCGATGAATGAGATTTTTGAGAATGAACAGAATGAGCTTTAGAGCAAAATGGAGATGAATTGGTGGAAGTAGAAGAATTAGATGAACTAGAAGGAGTGGGTTTCGATTGAGAGGACTTCTTGGCTGGAGACTCTAGGTGACCCTTTTGCTTTTGATCATTGGAGGGACTGACCTTAGAGTTTTGATCTCTTTTGACTTCAGAACCGAACCTTTGCTTTCGGTTGGAATCGTTCTTTGAACCGAACCTTTGCTTTCGGTTGAAGTCATTCTCAGAACCGAACCTTTGCTTTCGGTTGTTGTGGCTCTCAGGCTTTCCGACAGGATTGTTTTCATATTTCAGATTCTTGTCTTGATGTGAGAAGTATGCATTCTAGGATTGCCAGAATTGCCTCCTTTCAGAGAGATTCTTCCTGTATCTTTGGTTCCTTTCATGTTTCTTATTCCTCATCTACTTCGGTTGATGATGAATATTAGCTTTCATTTTCGGTTTCTCCTTGGCTGGTTCATTTTGAACTGTAGGAGTTTCACTTTGAACTGAGGAAGTAGAGGGAACGTCTTCTTTTGCCGAACTTTCATTCTCCTGAGGAATGTCTTTCGTACCACTGGTGCTTGGCTCATCGAAATTATCTGGCTTGTTCAAGGGTTCAAGTATGTATCTACCTTTACTCATCCAAGAGGTTCTTTCTGATAAGCCTACCATTTCGTTTGCATTATCTATTGGAGCTGACCAAAAGTACTCATCACAGCCATCAGCATTGTCTTCGTTTACAATAGTTGTGAGTTCAGCCGTCTGATGTTCGGTTACTCCAGTGACCTTGTATACTTGATTTGGAGTGGTCCTGACCTTTTGATACACAACTGCTTTCTCTGCTAAGATCGGGGACTTTTGTTGGGTCAATCGAGCGAACTCCACTGAATTTTCAGAAATTAGATTCTTGTGGTTTTCAGGTTCGCTTTTTACAAATTCTGAGCAGTCAACCGTGTCCTCTACAGAAATTTCACTCATGTTGTCGTCCTCGTTAAGCTCAGATGCATTTTCAACATCAATTTTGTTTTCTGAGCTTACGTTGGCGTTTAAAGAGTCAAATTTTTGTATGGTTTCGGTTCTCAATTTAAGTCTATCATTTTCATCCAAAAGGTTTTTAAGCATGTCCTTGTGGTCCTTGGATTTAATGAAGGACTCAATTTTGTCCAGTCCATACATGTAGGTCGGATTGACATCGTCAGATGATATCACACTCTCACAGTTATAAGCTTCGGCATCAATTTCATCCTCCTTAAACTCAAGGAAGGGCAAAATCATGCGATGGATCTTTTGGCCTATATCACAGTCCAAGTGAAGCTGAGTAATATTAGAATAAAGGCGTTTTGCAATTAAAGAAAAAACATTCCACTGTTTTAACAACTTTAAATTGTCTCTTTGTAAATAAATGTTTTCGTCTTTAATTTTAACTAATTCAGACTCCTTCAACTCGATCCACATGCGCCGCTCCTCACTCTTTGAAGACACCCTGCTTAATTGATCAGTTAGGTTAGAATTGGTGACTCGAGTTTGAGTTAAGCTACTATCTAGATGAGAAATTCTTGTATTAACATTTTTTAGTTCTTTCTCATATGAGGATTGTGGTACTTTGAATGAAATGAAAACAGATTGTACCTTCTTTATCAATTCATCAAGCTCATTGAACTGCTGGCTGAGTGGTTTGGCCGTAAAGCACATGTCCTCCTGCCCCTTCGGTTCACTGCTTCCACCATCAGTGTTGTATTCCCTCATCTGAGATACATCAGCCACCATGAAACATCTTCCTCCACTGTTCTCCTCCTTTGCCACATAAGCCTTTCCTTGAGTAGGCTTCCTCACTTCATCGTCTTCTGAGTCGGTAGACCAAACTTCCACGCTACCGAACTCGTCATCAGCAACTGAACCCTGCACAATAAGAGCATTCATGGAAGGGTTAGCGGTAGACTTCTTCTTTCTCATCTCATCGAGCCTTTTCTGCAGCACAGCTTCCTCATCCTTTTCATCATCCTTTTCAGCCATCTTTTTAAGGACACAATCTTTAGCATAGTAGTTTTTCCCACCACAGTAGTAACAGCTTACTCCAGAATCACCATCCGCCTTCAGTTCCTTCTTCTTCAGCTTTCGGTTTATTGTTAACCTTTTCTGAACTATAACTCCCCTGCCAGTTTCGGTTTTTGTTGCTGGGGAATCTCTTCTTTATGAACCTCTTGGGGTTAGACACCATCATAGCATAATCCTCAGACGTGAGGTCATACTCCTCCAAGTTGAGGTCTTCATCCTCCATCACAGCTTTACTTTTTGACAGGAGGGCCAGCGAACCAAGGCTTGAAACAACGTTCTTCTCCTGCAGCACAATCTTCTCCTGGGACTTGAGAATACCCACCAGTTGCGCCAAAGAGTATGATTTAAACTGCTCATGGGCTTTGACTGTAGACACCACTGCTCTCCATTCAGACCTCAGACCATTTAAGAACGTAACCTTCTGCTCGATAAGCTTCCTTTCGATGTCATGTTTGATCATCCTGCTGAGAAGATGATTGAAGCGATCGAACGTCTGGGTCACTGTTTCTTCGGCTCCTTGCCTGAATTCTCCAAACTCGGATAAGAGCAAGGTTTGGATAGAATGTTCAAGATCCTCGTCTGTAGAGTACAGTTCACGAAGTCTATCCCAAACTTCCTTTGCCGTCGTGCATGAGCTGACCAACCTGAAGGTGTCGGACTGAAGGGAGAATCTTATCAATCTTAACGCCTTGATATTGCACTGGAATTTATCCTTTTCATCTTGTGCAATATCTTTAACATCCTTCAGCAGATCATTGTACTCCTTTTGAGTTTTGATAATCTTGGACGTTGCAGAATGAGAAAAAGGTCCATTAATGATAGCTTCCCATATGAGGTATCCATTATCCTCAGATCCTATCACGTAGTCTTCGAAGTGATGCGCCCAGACTTCATAGTCATGGGTATATAGGATTGGAATCTTCGTGGTTGAACCGATGCTGTTGGAAATATTGATAGGATTTGATTGCGACTCATCCATTATGATCGAAAAACCTGTTCAAAGATCAGACTTGTAATAAAGCAGATTAGAGCAAAACAATAAATATCAAGATACGTCAATAATGAGATGACGGCTCAATAAATATCGATAGTTGCGGAAAAACCCTAATTGAAATCTTTTCACAGAAAAGATGTGTATCGATTACACAGCCTCCTGCTCTGATACCAATTGATGAGATTAAAACTTTAATCTTTGAAGATCGATTAGATCTTAAACAGGTAAGTAAATATAAAACAGCAAGAACACGAAAATAAGAACACGGCAAGAGTGAATCAAACATGTCGAATGATTAAAACAAAATCCTCAGAAGAGCTCGATTAAGAACATCAACTGTAGAGGATTGGTAGGTTTACAAGAACGATCAAAGAAAATTGTAAATACTATCGTTATGCTCTAGATCAATCGTTAACCTAATATGCATGCAAGCATATACTTATATAATAAACATAATGGGCTCTCAGTTGGACAGGCCCAAACCGGAATACAAATAAAATAAACAAATAGCCGAGCCCAAAGACGCTACCCTTGAACAAATCTTCAACCCAACAATTTGTTTTGAAAATTACGTTGTTATAAGTTGGTATCAGAGCCTTCGTTTGAGTGATTCGGATGCACCTTCGGGCGTAGCCGAACTCAAACTGAGGATTTGAGGAAAATTTCAAACGATAAAAACTAATTTTTTCTAAAAAGCAAGAGATTTTGAGACAACCAGAGCGGAGCAGTGTGTACGGTCAGTCAGCGCCCGAACAGTGAACCCCCCCCCCCCCCAAAATGTCCTTACGTATGTGTTATGAAATATGATATGTTATATTATGCATGCTAGAGCTGGCTAGGTATTCATATTAGGACTAGAGTGGCTTGATTTTGTGATGCCTTAGCCTAGGAAGGAA
This sequence comes from Lactuca serriola, assembly GCF_051521515.1. Classification (NCBI taxonomy): domain Eukaryota; kingdom Viridiplantae; phylum Streptophyta; class Magnoliopsida; order Asterales; family Asteraceae; genus Lactuca; species Lactuca serriola. Next base: position 118,120,434 of record NC_136414.1, on the reverse strand, counting down.
TGTGCTGCTATGTGATGCTTGTGAGCGAGTAGGTAGCAGTGAGGGGCTTACGAGAGGTCTACCGCAAAGTAGCCTATGCCAGTGAGATATAGAGTACTTGTGATTTGGGAACCAAGGATGAGGACTTAGGGTGAATACTGATGCGGTGTAGGCGGTAGTATAAGGGCCCGTACTACCGAAGACACCGGAGCAGTGCACACTCTAGGTAAGAATTCTTTGGGTACTAAGGAACAAGTAGGGTTGAGATTTCGAGTATGATCATGATCGAATGAGCCTTTGATATTATTATGTTACATTTCAGAGGCATCATAGTTGGGACATGCCACAGACCTGAGGCGAGCGGTGTTAGTGACGAGGAGCTTCGTCAGATGATCCACGATGAGGTGGTTGCGGCGATCAGGGCCAAGATTCCGGAGATGTTTGGGTCTATCAAGACCATACTGATGGAGACTTTTGATGAGCGGTACGCCGCGGTGATTGAGGCCGCAGCCGCTGCAGCTACAACAGTTGTGGCTGCTTCCAGGCCTCAGGGAGGTGACTCGTTGTTGTTCCGGGAGTTCAGCAACACGAAGCCACCCGAGTTTCATGGGACACAGGATCCGATTGTTGCGATGTGATGGATTGCTGACATTGAGGGATGCTTCTATACGTGTTCATGTCCGGAGCATCTGAGGGTACGGTTCGCTTTGAACCAGCTTCGCTTGGGAGCAAAGGATTGGTGGAAGTTCGTGACAGCGAGCTTCACTCTTGCAGAGATTTCAGCGGTGACTTGGGAGAGGTTCACCACCATGTTCAGAGACGAGTAAGTTCCCCCGGTGGAGAGGGAACGGTTGGTTTAGGAGTTCTTGACCCTCAAGCAGGGTAATGATTCGGTTACTGTAGTCACCCGGAAGTTTCATGAGAGGGCGATGTTCTCAGATCCAGCAGGTGTCTACTGAGCAGGCACGGATGAGTCGGTATTTGGGCATTCTGAGGAGGGACATTTGGGAGTTCGTGTCGAACTTGACATACCGGACATTTGTTGAGCTCCAGGAAAATGCCCGAAAGAGGGAGATTGAGTTGGAGACTCAGGCCAGGGAGGAGGCCGAGTCTCAGAGGATGGATCGGCGGCCGGCTCAGTCTCAGCCGGCAGCCAAGCGGACCAAGTCTGTTGATTCGAGGACTGGAGGCTAGACGGGCCGCACTTGCGGGAAGTGCGGCAAGGGTCATGATGGGGCGTGTCGATCGGGTGCTTGCTACAAATGTGGCAAGGAGGGGCATATCGCCAGGGATTGCCCCAAGGGATTTAGGGTTTGCTTCCATTGCAACCAGACCGGCCATCAAAAGGCCAAGTGCCCTCAGCTACATCAGGGATCAGCACAGGGATCTGCGCCTGCTGCTAGGGTTACCGAGGTTCGACCGGTGAAGGCCGAGGCTCCGAAAGCTCGTGGGAGAGCTTTCCAGTTGACTGCGGAAGGGGTCCGCACGGCGCCCGATGTTGTGGCTGGTATGTATTGTGTATTTTATCTTTTGTTTGAGATATTGTGCGTATATGATGATATGCGTAGGTACTTTTCTTGTGAGTTCTATACCTGCTTTGGTATTATTTGACTCGGGTGTGAGTTGGTCATTTGTTTTCTTGGCATTAAGTCAGCACATTAGTATCCGTCGAGAGGTGTTGAGTTGACCTTTGCGAGTTTCCGTAGCTAATGAGCGAGCAGTGCATGCTTCAGATGTGATTCGTGGACGTCTCCTTGAGATCTTCGGTGTGGAGTTCTCGATAGATCTGGTCCCGATTGCGATGGGGGATGTGTGTGTTATAGTGGACATGGATTGGTTAAGCCGATTTGGAGCTGTTTTAGACTGCGAGCGTCAGTTGGTGAAGATACGAGACCCCAGTGGGGGAGTGCTTACGGTGTATGGCAAGGGAACCCGATGTGGGTCAGCATTTTGTTTGGCTGCCAGGGCGAGGCAGAGTTTGCAGTAAGGCTGCAGTGGATTCATAGCCTATGTTATGGACACACGAGTGGCCGCTGGAAGCCAAGTTCGATTGATGAGGTTCCAATAGTGTGCGAGCTTCTGGATGTTTTTCGTGAGGAACTACTGGGTGTGCCTCCCGAGAGGCAAGTGGAGTTCCGTATCAATTTGGTTCCGGGAGCAGCACCTATCGCCAAGGCGCCTTATCGCCTCGTGCCGCCAGAGATGCAGGAGTTATCCTCGCAGCTTCAGGAGCTGTTGGGGAAAGGGTTTATTCGACTGAGTAGCTCACCTTGGGGAGCGCCGATCCTTTTTGTCAAGAAGAAGGATGGTTCACACCGGATGTTTATTGATTACCGGGAGTTGAACAAGTTGACGATCAAGAACCGTTATCCGTTGCCGAGGATCGATGATCTGTTCGATCAGTTGCAGGGGGCGTCTTGGTTCTCCAAGATAGACTTGAGGTCAGGTTATCATCAGATGAGGGTTCGGGATGAAGATATCCAGAAGACAACATTCATAACTCGTTATGGGCATTACGAGTTCGTGGTGATGCCTTTTGGGCTCACCAATGCACCAGCTGCTTTCATGGATCTCATGAACATGGTGTGCAGGCTGATGGTGGATCGGTCGGTGATCGTATTCGTTGATGATATCTTGGTATATTCGAGGTCTAGAGAGCAACAAGAGGAACATTTAAGGGAGATCCTTGGAGTTCTGAGATCGGAGAGGTTGTATGCCAAATTCTCCAAGTGTGAGTTCTGGTTATGAGAGGTTCAGTTCTTGGGACATCTCGTCAACTAGAATCGAATATTGGTCGATCCGGCCAAGATTTAGGCGGTCATGAGGTGGGAAGTGCCGAGATCACCCACCGAGATCAGGAGCTTTCTGGGATTGGCCGGCTATTATCGGAGATTTAATAAGGATTTCTCCAAGATCGCCGTGCCACTTACCAAGATGACTTGGAAGGGTGTCGCTTTTTCCTGGGGTCTAGAGCAGCAGACCTCATTTGAGACACTTCGCCAGAAGTTGTGCGAAGCCCCGATGCTCGCACTCCCGGAAGGGATGGAGGATTTTGTGGTGTACAACGATGCTTTGATATCTGGTTTGGGAGCAGTGGTTATGCAGAGGGGGCATGTGATAGCATATGCTTCGAGGTAGCTGAAACCTCATGAGTCGAGGTATCCCACCCACGATCTGGAGCTGGGGGCTGTGGTGTTCGCCCTCAAGATCTAGCGTCACTATCTGTATGGGGTTCGGTGTACCATATACACGGACCACAAGAGTCTGAAGTACTTGACGGATCAGCCCAACCTGAATATGCGCCAGAGGAGATGGTTGGATGTGGTAAAGGATTATGATTGTGAGATCCTGTACCACCCGGTCAAGGCTAATGTTGTAGCCGATGCTTTGAGCCGTAGGGCGGAGAGCGCCCCGATTCGAGACATTTGTATGAGGTTGTCAGTGATGACTCTGGTGTTGGACACCATACGAGGGGCCCAGGCAGAGGCCATGAGGCAAGAGAACCGCAAAAGGGAGCGGGTGATCGAGCAGGTATTGGAGTTTCTTTCCGATAGTCGAGGACTTATGACTTTTCAGGGCCGGATTTGGTTACTGTTTGTGGGCGGAGCGTGTACCATATTGATGGAGGAGGCCCATAGGTCGAAGTTCTCGATCCATCCCGGGGCCACTAAGATGTTCTTGGATTTAAAGAAGGAGTATTGGTGGCCCTGTATGAAGAGGGATGTTGCATGGTTCGTAGAGAGGTACTTGACCTGTCGCAAGGTTAAGGCCGAGCACCAGCGTCCACATGGTAAGCTGCAGCCGTTAGAGATTCCCGAGTGGAAGTGGGAGCAGATTACCATGGATTTTATCACCAAATTGCCAAGGACTGCTAGAGGTGTCGATGCAATTTAGGTGATTGTGGATAGGTTGACGAAGAGCGCTCACTTTCTTGCTATCAGTGAGAGCTCTTCTGCTGAGAGGCTGGCAGATGTGTATGTGAGGGAGGTGGTATCGCGGCATGGAGTTCCGATCTCGATTGTTTCAGATCGTGATGTTCGATTTACTTCCAGATTTTGGAAGAAGTTTCACGAGGAGTTGGGTACGAGGCTGCATTTCAGTACCGCATACCACCCACAGACGGACGGGCAGAGTGAGCGGACGATTCAGACGCTCAAGGACATGCTTCGGGCATGTCTATTGGATTTCGGTGGAAGTTGGGACACGTATTTACCCTTGGCTGAGTTTTCCTACAACAACAGCCATCACTCGAGCATTGGTATGCCACCTTTTGAGCTGTTGTATGGGAGGAGGTGTCGGACCCCCATATGCTGGGGAGAAGTATGGCAACACGTGATGGGTAGTATAGAGATTGTGCTCCAGATGACAGAGCAGATACAGCAGGTCCAACAGAGGTTGTTGACCGCTCAGAGTCGCCAGAAGAGTTATGCGGATAGGCGACGATCTGAGCTTGAGTTCCAGGTCGGTGATTTCGTGCTCCTGAAGGTATCTCCTTGGAAAGGAGTGATCTGATTCAGGAAGAGGGACAAGCTGGGGCCCCGGTATATTGGGCCGTTTAGAGTGATTGCGAGAGTAGGCAGAGTAGCATATCATCTGGAGCTACCTGCGGAGTTGAGCCAGATTCATGATACCTTCCACGTGTCTCAGTTGAGGAAGTGTATAGCCGACGAGTCAGCGGTAGTGCCTCTGGAGAATATTCAGATGGATGCGGGCCTGAATTATGCCGAGAGACTAATCGCGATTCGGGATCGAAAGATCAAGGTTCTGAGGAACAAGGAGGTGCCATTGGTGCAGGTTCAGTGACAGCATTGGAAGGGGTCTGAGCTGACATGGGAGTCAGAGTCGTAGATGTGGGAGCAGCACCCAGAGTTGTTTTCGGTATAAGAATTCGGGGGCAAAGTCTGGTTCTAGTGGGGTAGAATTGTAACATCCCGGAATTCAGGTTCAACCATTTAATCCTTCACCTTTTCCAAGTTGTCATATTAGCTCCCTTTGTGTTAAGTGCTAAGCTTATGAGTACGCTGGGCGTACAAGGAGTATGTTACGCATAATTGCATGCTTATTTTGTACGCGGTTCCATCCGGGTACGCTGGCCGTACCCAAGGTTACGCCGGGCGTAACCAGCCCAAATTCAAAACCCTAATATGACTTGAGGGCAATAAAAGGAAAAAGATGGTCTTGTCCCTCAGCCACCATCTTTCAGAAAGAAACCCTAAGAGAGTATTTCCTTCATTTTTAGCATGGGTGTGAGTATGCTAAGCTTCAAAGATTCATTCCAAGGTGGTGAAAGAGAAGAGCAGACCATTGTGGAAGCTAGAAGTGGGTGGACAAGTGTAGATCTGAGGACTACAAAGGTTGAGGCTTCTTCCTGAGGTAAAAAGTTCAGATCTTTCCTTGTAGTTTGTGTGGTGTGTTTCTTGGACCAATTTCTAGGGTTTTTGGTCCCAACATGGAGACTTTATGAGCAAATAGTCTCCATTGGCCTAGATCTATCATATTCCAGGATTATATGAGTTGTATGTTCATAAAAATGCAATCTTTAACGTGAATGTTGAGCCATGCATGAGATCTAGACTTCTGGAGGAGAAAGGAAAGGTATTAGAAGGTTTGGGGAACCTTTATAGCCATGCAAAATCTTAAAGGTTTCGACTTTATGGATTAAGAGGTAGTAAAATGGCCAGATCTAAAATGTGGGGTTATGTCTTAATCGTTTAAGACATTAAATTGAGGAAGTAAGAAACTGGGATGTACGTTGGGCGTAATCCCAGTACATGCCACGTAGTGGGTCGCATCCCGCGTTTCTGGAGTGCAAGGGTACGCCTCGCGTACAGGAGCTAGTACGCCCCGCGTACTGCTTGCTGTTGAGTTGTTTGTTGACTTTTAGGGTTTTGGTCAACATGTGGACTTTTGAGTCAGGGAGAGGTAAAATGGTCATTTACCCTTCTGTGGGATAGTTGTAGGGTCCGTTAGGTGTTGCGTCTTGGGCTCGTTCTTTAGTCCAATTTTGTATCCGGATTGGGCCTGTCCATCCGTGATTTTATATTCTAGGGTTAAGTATATATAGATGCTTGCATGCATCTTAGTACGTAAGTTTTGGAGAGTCAATCATTATCAGCGATACTTTTGTTTCGATTATAACCCTAAATAGCCTCTACAGCGGAAATTCTTAGTCGAGCTCTGCTGAGGCGTGAATCTATTGAAGCATTCGACATATTTTGATTCATTCTTGTGTTTGATCTTTCTGTTAGTATTTTTCTGATTAACCTGTTTGAAGATCTAAACAATCAAAGAGTTTTACAACTCATCAATTGGTATCAGAGCAGGAGACTGTGTAATTCATACACATCTCTTCTATGAAAGAAGTGATTAGGGTTTATTCCGCATTCATTGATATTTAATGAGCCGTCACTCATAATTGACATATCTCATTAATTATTCATCTTGCCCTAATTTTACATATTACAAAGTCTGATCTTATAACAGGTTACACGATCAAGCATGGACGATTCTCAATCCAATCCCATCAACATCTCTAACAGCATCGGATCAACCACCAAGATTCCAATACTCTATACTCAAGACTATGAAGTATGGACGCACCACTTTGAAGATTACGTTATTGGATCTGAAGATAACGGGTATCTGATATGGGAAGCTATCACTTCTGGCCCTTTCGCTCATTCAAGCACATCTAGAATCATTAAAACTCAAAAGAAGTATAATGATCTATTAAAAGATGTGAAAGACGTCACTCAGGATGAAAAGGAGAAGTTCCAATGCAACATTAAGGCATTGAGACTAATTCGATTCGCTCTTCAGTCCGACACTTTTCGATTAGTTAGTTCTTGCAGTACAGCAAAAGAAATCTGGGATCAGCTGCGAGAGCTGTACACCACAGATGAAGATCTAGAGCATTCAATTCAGACCCTACTTCTCTTTGAATTTGGAGAATTCAAGCAGATGCCGGATGAGGTTGTTACTCAAACATTTCATCGGTTCAATCATCTTCTTAGCAACATGATCAAGCATGACATTGAAAGAAAGCTCATCGAACAGAAGGTCACATTCTAAAATGGTCTGAGACCCGAATGGAGGGCTGTTGTGTCGACGGTTAAAGCACATGAGCAGTTTAAATCATATTCCTTGGCAAAACTGGTGGGGATTCTAAAATCCCAAGAAAAGATTGTGTTACAAGAGAAAAGCATGGTTTCAAACTTGGGGTCTTTGGCGCTCTTGTCCAAAGGTAAGAATGCAGAAGAAGAAGAAGATTTGAATCTGGGAGATTATGATTTAACAGCCGAAGACTATGCTATGATGGTATCAAATCCCAGAAGGTTCATTAAGAAGAAGTTCCCTACCAACAAAAACCGAAATTGGCAGGGAAGCTACAGCTCAGAAAAGGTGAAAGAGGATCCGAAGGTTGAAGAATCAAAGAAGGAAGCGAAGGGTGAAGCTGACTCCGGTGTCAGATGCTTCTACTGTGGTAGGAAAAATCATTACGCAAAAGATTGCATGTTGAAGAAGATGGCAGAGAAAGATGAGGAGAAAGATGAAGAAGCAAGTCATATGAAAAGACTGGAAGAGATTAAGAGGAAGAAAGCTGCTACTAATCCCTCTATGAATGCTCTTATTGTGCATGGTTCGGTAGATGATGATGAGTTCGGTGGCGTACAGGTGTGGTCAACCGGCTCAGAGGATGATGAAGTGAGAAAGCCTTCTCATGGAAAGGCATATGTGGCGAAGAATAGTGATGCGGGTGGAAGATGTCTGATGGTGTCAGATGTATCCCTAATGAGAGGATATAACACTGATGGTGGAAACGTAGAGGCTAAGAAGCGAGAGGACGTATGCTTTACAACAAAGCCTCTCAGTGTGCAGATCAGTGAGCTAGATGAACTGATCAAGAAAGTACAATCTATTTTCATTTTGTTTAAAATTCCACAAACATCATATGAAAAGGAATTAAATAACTTGAATTCAAGAATTTCAAATCTAGATAGTTATTTAACTCAAACGCATGTCACGAATCTAATCTAACTGACCAAATAAGCAGGGTGTCATCCAAGAGTGAGGAGCGAAGGATATGGATTGAACAGAAGGAGTCGGAGCTGGTTAAGTCTAGGGATAAGAACATTTATTTGCAAAGAGACAATCTTAAGTTATTAAAATGGAGGAATGTTTTTTGTTTGATTGCAAAAAGGCTTTATACTAACATTACTAAGCTGCATTTAAACTGTGAAATAGGCCAGAAGATACATCGCATGATTTTGCCCTTCCTTGAGTTAAAGGAGGATGAAATCGATGTCGAAGCATACAACTGCGAAAGTTTTGTATCTTCAGATGATGTTAATCCCACTTATATGTATGGTCTGGACAAAATTGAATCATTTATAAAGTCCAAAGACCATTAGGACATGCTTAAGAATCTTTTGGATGAAAATGATAAGTAGAAACTCAAGGCCGAAACTATACAAAAATTTGACTCTTTGAGTACCAAATTAAGTTCAGAAAATAAAATTGATGTTGAAAATGCATCTAAACTTAATGAGGACGATGACATGAGTGTAATTTCTGTAGAGGATGAGGTTGACTGTTCTGAGTTTATTAGGAGCGAAACTGAAAACCAAAAAAATTTGATTTCTGAAAATTTTGTGGAATTCGCTCGTTTGTTCAAACATAAGTCCCCAATCATTAAAGAAAAGGCCGTTGTATACCAAAAAGTTCGAACCACTCCTAATCAAGTTTATAAGGTCACTGGAGTAACCGAATATCAGACAGCCGAACTCACTGCCATAGTGAATGAAGATAATGCAGATGGTTGTGATGAATTTTTCTGGTCAGCACCGATAGACAATGCATATGAAACTGTTGGTTTGTCGGAGCGAACATCATGGAAAGCCAAAGGAAGATACGTGGCAGAACCATTGAACAAGCCTACCAACTTTGACACTCCAAGTTCTAGCGGTACAAAAGAGATTCCAGTGGAAGATGTCACCTCAACTACCGAAACCTTTTCCATGAAGAGCGAGCCTGTCGCTAAGAAGCAGAAACAGAAGGCAAATATTCACCGACAGCCAAAATAGGTGTAAAATCAAAGCAGCAGAGGAACTTGAGATACAAGAAAAATCTCTCAGAGCGAAAGCAATTCTGGCGTTCCCAAAATCCTCACTATAATCACTTTGACAGAAACTCCAAACCAAAAGGAGAAGAAGACAAGAGTAAAAGGTGCTTCAATCCATCAATCCAAAAGAACCAGAGGAAGACTTTCAGGCCACAGGAAGAACAAAACCGAAAGGATAGGTTCGGTCCCGAAAGCAGCAACAACCGAAAGGCAGGTTTCGGAGCATAAAACAACAACCGACAAAGACCTAATTTCAGCCCTTCAAGCTTTTATAGTAGAAGACCCAACTTTGGTCCAACAACTAACAACAACCGGAAAAACAGTTTTGGTCCATCATCAAACAGCAACCGAAGGTCCAGGTTTGGTTCCTCAAATGAGCTCAACTGAAAGGATCACTTCGAACCTCAAGTCAGGAAAAATTCTCATTCTAATTTCTTTTCTTCTAATTCTTCTTGTTCTAATTCTTCTTCTAAGCCTAATTCTCATCATACATCAAATTCTCAATCATCAAAGGAGATGAAAGGAAAAAGGAAGATTTCCTTAGCTAATAAAGACCGAAAGAAAGCTAAAGTTCAAACGCCCGAACTTGAATCCAAAATACCAACATCTAACTCTAATAAAATCAAAGTATTTACCATTAAGAGGAAAGATGAAACAACCTTAATAAAACGAACATATCTGGTTGATGTTTCCCTTACTATCCCTTGGTTCTGTAAAAGGCTCACAAGGACCCAAGAAACTTTGGGTTCCTAAATCTGCTTAATCTTTGCAGGTTATAAGTGACGAGCAGTTTGACGAAGAATGGTACATAGACAGTGGCTGCTCACGTCACATGACAGGGAGGAAGGAAGAGCTAAGGGAGTTTCGGTCACTTCAAAATGGTGGCAATGTCATGTTTGGTAACAACTCCTATGGAACAATAAAGGGTTATAGAATGATAACCAATGGAGATTTTAGAATCAGAAAGGTGGCGTATGTTGAGGGGTTGCAGCATAACCTCATCAGTGTGTCTCAACTGGTGGGAGGAATAGGTCTTAAAGTCTCATTCGATGATGAAGTCTTAGAGATAATAGAGAAGAAATCCAACAAAGTCATTTTCAAGTCTGAACGAAAAGGTGAAATGTTCCCTCTGAATCTCAGACCAATCAAAGGGAATCCAACAATATGTCCTTTATCCAAAGCTCACTCAGACGAAAGTTGGTTGTGGCACCGAAGGCTCTCACATCTCAACTTCAAAGACATCAATAAGCTAGTTACAAGTGGTCATGTTCAGGGACTTCCATTGCTTAAGTTTGATTGTGAACACTTGTGCACTGCTTGTGAAATGGGAAAACAAAGTCGCCAAAGTCACCCAACAATTATAAACACAAAAATTGTTGAACCACTTGAGTTGCTTCACATCGACTTATGTGGTCCATCATCAATAGAGAGCATTGGCGGTAACAAGTACATTCTTGTTATTGTTGACGACTTCTCACGTTTTACATGGGTGTTCTTTCTAAAGCACAAATCTGAGGCGACTCCCAAACTAAAGATCTTTATCAAGCAGGTTGAAGTGCAGCTAAGAAAAGCCGTTCGAAACATTAGGAGAGATAATGGACTGGAATTCAAGAACAAAGAATTCGAAGACTTCCTAGCAGAAAAGGGCACCAGTCATAATTTCTCAGCCCCTTATACAGCTCAACAGAACGGAATTGTCGAAAGGAGAAATCGATCCCTGTGTGAGGCGGCTCGAACCATGCTAAGTTTTTCTTCCCTTCCTTTATATTTTTGGGCTGATGCCATTGCTGCAGTGTGTTTTACTCAGAACAGGTCTTTTCTCAACAAGCGTTTCTCTCTCACTCCTTATGAGATAATTAACAACAGGAAGCCGAATGTCAAGTTCTTTCACGTGTTCGGTTCCAGGTGCTTCATCTTCAACTCCAAAGAACATCGCAACAAGTTTGATGTCAAAGCTGATGAAGGTATCTTTCTGGGATATTCTCTTACTTCAAAGGCTTATAGGGTTTTGAATAAGCGTTCTAAAAGAATTGAAGAAACCTATTATATAACGTTCGATGACAATTACATCAAGAAGTTGAAGTCCACTGAAGAAGCAATAGGAGAGATTTTCTCTCAAACAGGTCAAGTTACAGCCTCTATCGCCAATCTCTTTGACCGGTTCATGGATCTATTTGATGAACCTGAGAAAGCAGCTCACTCTGAAGCCACGGCAGCAGACAACAAGATTGATCACCTTAAGAAGATCGTCGAAGATGCAGCCAAACAAATGGGAGTAGAAGAACCAGTTCGAAAAGAACCTCCCCAGAGCGGTACTTCGGTCGAGGGGAAGAATCTATCCTCTTCAAATGAGTAGGACTCAAATATTCAGGGGGAGAATCCAATTTTTGACGAACCCGAAATCCCCTCTGCACCCGAAAGTCTTGTAGTACCCGAAAGCCTCTCTGCACTCGAAAGCCCCTCTGCACCCGAAAGTCCTGTAACACCCGAAAGTCCAGATCAACCCGAAAGCTCAGTTGAAGAAAGATTTCATGGTTCATCATTTGTCGAGGGGGAGAATTCTGATATGCTCTATGACGATGATATTCAATCAGAGTTAGAAGAAATGGTAAATGTTGAATTGGATCCATCCTATGATCCAAACTATCCACCTCTCACCAAATGGACCAGATATCATCCTGTATCTCAAATAGTGGGTGATATATCTGAAAAGGTATTGACACGATCTCAAGTGAAAGCAAAGCAAACTTCATTATTCTCCAAAGTAGAATTCTGCATGTTGAACTCTTTCATCTCCAAAATTGAGCCGAAGACCGTCAATATTGCTCTCGATCATTCTGATTGGGTTCAGGCAATGTAAGAAGAACTCAATGAATTCGAAAGAAATAAGGTCTGGAGACTCATTCCAACACCAAAAGATGCCTCGGTCGTAGGTCTCAAATGGGTGTTCAGAAACAAAATGGACAAGGAGGGTAATGTGATTCGAAATAAGGCTAGGCTAGTGGTGAAAGGTTACTTCCAGGAAGAAGGAATCGATTACGAAGAGACATTCGCTCCGGTGGCAAGGCTGGAATCCGTTCGAATGTTTCTCGCCTATGCTGCACATAAGAATTTCAAGGTCAACTAGATGGATGTGAAGTGCCCTTTTCTGAATGGGGAACTTGAAGAAACTTTGTACGTGGAGCAACCTCATGGCTTCGTAAGTGAAAAGCATCCAGATCACTGCTACATCTTGGATAAAGCTGTTTACGGTCTGAAACTAGCACCTAGGGCATGGTATGAAACAATAACTAAGTTTTTAAAGATGTCTAAATTCAAACACGGTTCGGTTGACCCAACCTTCTTTCGCAAAAAGGAAGGTAACGACCTAATGATCGTTCAAATCTATGTCGATGATATCATCTTTGGCTCAACGAATCCCAACCTAACAGCTGAATTCAGAAAGTTGATGGAGACTAAATTTGAAATGAGCTCAATGGGTCCGATTAACTTTTTCCTTGGTTTAAATATTAGACAGGGACCCAAAGGCATCTTTATCAACCAGGAAGCATATACCAAGACTCTTCTTGCCAAGTTTGGCATGGTGGGAGACTCAAAGGTCAAAGTCCCTATGGCGTTCGGTACCAAGCTCACACCATCCTTGGAAAAACCTGCAGTCGACATAACACTTTATCACCAAATGATTGGTTCTCTGATGTACCTCACAGCTAGCAGGCCTGATATAATGTTTTCAGTTTGCTATTGTGCTAGGTTTCAAGCAAATCCGCATGAACCACACATGTTGGTAGCGAAGAACATATTCCGGTACCTGAAGCGAACGACCTCTCTCGGTCTCTGGTATCCCTCAAACTCGGGTTTCTTTGTTCAAGCCTACTCAGATGCAGACCTTGGAGGATGTGGTCTAGATCGGAAAAGCACTACAGGAGGCTGTCAATTCCTCGATGGGAAGTTGGTGAGTTAGCAATCTAAGAAACAAACGTTTGTGTCTCTGTCTACAGTCGAAGGAGAGTACATTGCAGCCGCCTCGTGCACATCTCAAGTGATTTGGATCCAAAGCCAACTTTGGGATTATGGACTCAATATGAAAAGAATCCCACTATATTGTGACTCTAAAAGTGCAATTAGGATCTGTCATAACCCAGTGCAACATTCCAAGGCAAAGCATATAGCACTAAGGTATCACTTTATTAAGGATCATGTTAAAGAAGGAAATGTCGAAATTCACTTTCTTCGAACAACTGATCAATTGGCAGACATCTTTACCAAAGCCCTTCCTGAAGCAAGTTTTAATAAAATCCTACAAGGCCTAGGTATGATGGAATCGGAGTCAGTACCAAAAATACACTCTAAGAACTAAAAGTTGTAAGCGAAATGAACCGAACGCTCGGTCTATTTCGGGCTCGGTTCACATGGGAACCGAAATGTACCGAACGCTCGGTCTATTTCGGGTTCGGTCCCATTGCATTTTTTCACTTATACAAGGTGATATTTTTTGGGTGTACCCTTTTGTAAAATAGTTTTTCCAAAAATTCCAAAACCATTTTTTTTAGGAACCGAAATGAACCGAGCGTTCGGTCTATTTCGGGTTCGGTTCCAATATATTTTTTTTGTTTGGTTTGTTTTTGTTTTTCTTTTTACAAAAATATCAAAAGTTCCAAAAATATTTTCTTTTTCTTTTTGTCTCTTCTTTTGTTTATCTTAACAGTTTACAGATTAACGGTGGGGTAGGTATCATTCTCACACTTTCTACTAGTTAAGTGTCCCTAGAAACATGTTGTTGCATGTCGTCCAAAGCCTCAACTGATTCTGAATAAAAGCCTTATTGACTTGGTATATACAAACCTTGTCTTCCCAATCAGGCTGCTTCATTTATTCTAATCATGAGCTACCTTACTCTTTTCTCATATGAGTTAGGAGTTTTCTGCTTTGTCACTATAATTTTAGCAGAGGTACTTTGGTTTTCTTACACCATCTAAAACATTTTTCTCCATCATATTCGCCTCATACATGTAACCCTTGAGACTATTAGAAATTACCACTGAGGTTTATGGTTACACAATCTCTGTGTTTGTGATCTTAGCTTCATGTCACTACGTGCTAAGTGAAACCCAATATTCAATACCAACTATGCATTGACGGTGAACAAATTAAATTTGCTCTAGCTTTCACTTATGAATTAACGAATACACCCAAGTGGTTGTACCATGAAATATCTAATTTTTCTTTTTGTGTGATTCTTATGGAAGTGTTACATACCATAACATTTCTTCCCTTAGAATCCAATTTTAAATTTTCTTGAGATTTCACACCATGTATTTCCAACATGTCACTTACATATTATCCAAACCTACTTGTCTCACAAGTACTTCATTCGGTTTCTCTTTTATGTCAAGATCAGGAACTCTGAATTGAAGCAAAAGCCACCCTTATCAGCCTCATTAAAAGATGCCTTTCAACACTTCTTAACAAGTGATTGATCGTAATTCAACGGGAAGCCACACAAACACTTTAAAGTCTCTCTTGACTTTGAAGGAAGAGATTCGTGTCCGGGATCCACAGTTTCGTGTCTTTATAGACATCACAAATTCCCACATATATGTTGCTTTAGTTCTTTATCTTTGACACTCTATGCACAAAAATCCTTTTGATTTTCCAAAAATCTGGTTTCGTTCATTATAAGCTATTTTTATGGCTCCGGTTTTAATGCAATATTCTCAACGGGATGTTATGGCTAATACTACACGTGTTCACTTTTATCTATGAAGACAACTCATTTTAAAGGGATAAGTTGCTGACTCAGCCGAAAGTCTAAACGTTTTGGCATTCAAAACAGCGCTTGATGGGAAGGCGTGCAAAACGGAAGAGTTTTTCTCTCTCATGCGTAATCATCGGGGTTGCTAAACTGTCACGCGTCAATCAACTCTGGAAACGCTTCGATTTTCAAGAAGATTTGGGGGCAGATTCTTCTCTCTCCTCTACACACGGTATAAAGGATAAACCCTAAGTCCTTTTACCTCTTTACTACATCCAAAATTCAGAGAGCAAGAAACAATTATTTTCTCCCACTGTTCATCTTCTTCTTCGAGACACTCTTTAATGGCGGATTCTTCTTCTGTTCATGAAACCTCCCACATTCTCCCTATTCGACCTCAGCAAAGTCTGATCATTGATCTCACCCCACATGCCTAGGACGCCTTCATGTTCCCAATTGTGGAGTGTCTTAAACACTCTCCACTGGTTCCAGCATTAACCAAGGTTGAAATCGTTCCCATGGAGTGCTTGTCGCAGATCTTCTCAGCTGCCCACTATGACAAGTCTATCGATCGCATTTTCTTCAACATTCTTGATACCAAATCCTCTATCTCCAAAAAGCGATTTTGCTCGCTCCTAGGGTTCGAACCTTATGATTCAAGGGTTAACCCTGAGTCTATTCCTGTGGGACAGTTGTTCTCCATGTTTTACAACATGGGTTACACTGAGATTCTAACCACTGTTACCAAGTTCAAGAAATCATATCTTCCTCCTCGGTGGAATGGCTTCTTCACTGTGCTATTCAAAGGTTTATCATAACGAAGTGCAGGTTCTGATGGTGCTAGCCGACTGTTTATGACAATTCTCTACGGGCTGTACCACGACGTCAATCTCGACTATGGCTCGGTTTTATGGCCGCAGTTGATTCAAAGCCTCGCTTCTACTTCTCGCCATTGTGAAATATCTTATGCCAAATTCTCAACGCTGGTCACCAAGTGGGCAATGGACAAGTATCATGTCCCTGTTGTAGCTAATTCTCCACTCTCCTCAATCGCAGTTTTCCACACAATGAAGATTATCATAACTGATGCTTCCAAGTTTCAGTTTGTTGGTTCAATTCCTGAGTCAATGTATGTGTGTGTATCACGGGATAGTCGTATCATCAAGCCTTACAAGGATTTGCGTCGCTTAGGCCCCAAAGAGCTCACTCCAGAGATGGTTCAATGTATCCATGACGCTGACAAGCCTACTCCCAGGGGTAAGAAACTTGACAAGGGGAAAGACAAGAAGGTTGTCAAAGGAGCGAAAGGTCCTTCTCCAAAGAAGCGAAAACCTTAGAAGGCAGCCCAATCACCTCCACTGAAGAAGAGGAAAACCCAGCCCAAGCACAAACTCATTCTTGCCTCTTCCTCCAGTGAATCAGACGATGACGATTCAGACTCTGAGGAGTCGCTTCGAGGTGACACTCCTCCTCGTTCGCGTTCACCTGGGGTACCTGTTTCAACTAAACCAGTATCTCCTCCCCAAATCTCTATCTCTATTTCCATTCCCCTCATAACCTCCACTACTCATATTCCACCCACCTCTATTCCTATACCACCCCTATTTTCTCAGAAGCTACGACAACAACTACCACTGAAGTTCGAACCAACGTATCTGATACGGGGGCTCCTACTTCAGCACCCGAACCCACACCCACTACAGAACATACTACCACAACCGAACTTCCACCTTCGCCTTCATCTCCCAACCACTCAGCAGATGATGAGACTTTTCTTGGAGGAAAAGACATGACTTTTGACTCTATCTACTATAGTCCGTACCAAGTTCAAAGTGATGATGACGATGATGCTCCTGTCACTAAAAAGCATCTCAAGGAACTACATGAGAAAATCGATAGTCTCATCGCTTCCTCCTCCTCATCCTCTCAGTCCAATATCTCCGAGGATGCCATTCAGCGGCTAGTTGATTTGTTCACCAAGGCACATGAAGCTTCAATCAACTCTGCCGCTGCTGCTGTCGATGCATCTACCAAGGCTTGTGTTGCTGCGACCGAAAAAGTCAAAAAACTATTTCTTGATGCTAACAATATTTTATAGTCTTTACAGGAGGTTGCTACATCCAATGCAACGAAGATTGATTCCATTGTCGAGAAGCTGGCCACCTCATTCGCATCCGAACTGCAATCCTTTGCCAGTCTTCGTCAGTCTCTCGATGATGACAATAAAACTTTTCAGGCGACTGTTGAGGAGCGCTTGACAAAGCTCCAGGAAGATCTTGCTTCGGAGAACTCTGTCATGGATGCACTTGCTCGCAAAACCACTGCTCTGAAGGTCAAAAGTCTTCCACTTTTCCAATCAGAAAAGGAGATTGCGTCTCTCCGATCTGAGCGTATGGTCATTTCCACGTGTGTTTCGGATGTCCACGCCGCCCTCACCAACATCATTGAAGCACATGATCCCATCCTGAATTACTCAGTAAGGCGCACTCTATCAGAGAAGCTTGCTCCCGCCCTTGACCTGCTAAGCAAAATTGAAGGGCTTCCTAAATTTGTGGCCCATCCAAAACAAGGGGGAGAAGGGGTGTCAAAGGCCGACAATCAATCTCAACCGCCTCCTACTTCTACATCAACTAAAGCAACTGAACCTCCAACAACAGGTCAAGCTTCAGGTTTGGGTGCTGAAGATAAAGGGAAGAAGATTCTTGAAGACAGTGATGATGATGATGACAAAGAGACTATTGTTGATCTCTTGAAGAAACAAGGCAGGGAAAAGGATTCATAAATGAGTGCTCGTGTCGCCAGAGAGGCAGAAGATAACGAAAGAAAAATGAAGGAGGCTCATGATCTCCTTGAGAGTCGCAAAACTTTGTTCCCTCCATGGACTCTCGAGAAGCTTATCAAAGAAGCCATTGATACTCCTAGCATTCTATGGCTCGAACCGGTGATTTCCTTGGACAGGGTCAATTCTGTTGACTCTCAGTTTGACATGCCCTTGACCCGAAAGGCCTTCATTTTTCATGCTTTCTCTCATACTGCTGATGTCCCTCATCCTCACCCGAAGGTTGATAGGGAGCTTGTTGAATTCTATCGGAGGTCTGCTCAGCCTCAGTATCAGACATGGAGTGCTCAGAAGATCATAAACGTTCGTGTCCTGGATCTGCTAAAACAAAACATGCTTTTTCACTTGCTGATCTTCCTAACCTGAATCCACATGATTGGATCATTTTGCACAACATCCTCCCCACCAACGAAGCTGAATATGGGCCAATCATAGATCACTTCAAAAGGATGCTGGTTTGATACATCATGGAGGTTGCCGTGATGGATCAGGAGATCGCAAGTATTTCAAGAAAAAGCCTACCATCTCTCCTGTTGGTTCTGCAAGTGATTTAAACATGATGCAGATGGGAAGGATCGACCCGAAACGGAACTCTGTCATGTTCACAAGGAACGAAGGCCAAAAATGCCTGTTTGCCTTGGCAGATAAGCATCTGGATACCACTGCATGCTTGGAACATGTTCTGGGTATCATCAATCGATGCAAGCAGAATTCTGCATATGACAAGAAATATTTTGATGACATGATCCAGTTGTACATTCGGTTTAGACAAACCATCCTAGCTCTCATTCCTCGTCTGTTCGAAACCACAAAGAAAGTTCCTGCAACTGGACCCAGCAAGCCGAAGTAGAGTCTCGCTCCAATTGACGCAAAGGGGGAGATTGTAGGGTCCGTTCGGTGTTGCGTCTTGGCCCCGTTCTTTAGTCCAATTTTGTATCTGGATTGGGCCTGTCCATCCGTGATTTTATATTCTAGGGTTTAGTATAAATAGATGCTTGCATGCATCTTAGTATGTAAGTTTTGGAGAGTCATTCATTATCAGCGATACTTTTGTTTTGATTGTAACCCTAAATAGCCTCTACAGCGGAAGTTCTTAGTCAAGCTCTGCTGAGGCGTGAATCTATTAAAGCATTCGACATATTTTGATTCATTCTTGTGTTTGATCTTTCTGTTAGTATTTTTCTGATTAACTTGTTTGAAGATCTAAATGATCAAAGAGTTTTACAGCTCATCAATAGTGAAAAAGGGTGTAGCATAGCCTTGAAAGCCGTTAATAATTAGAATGATTATTTGTTGTGATTAGGCGGGGCTAGGTCGTCGTTTCGAGATTCAGAGATATCGAGCACGTGAGATTCTAGACATCATACGAGGTGAGTCTTCTCACTATACTGTACCTGGAAAGGTACCTATGTGTGACCGGAAGGTCTGGTATGCTATGAGATATATGTGTTACATACTAAGAGTTGTCTGTTTCGTATGTGCTATGTATGTGATATGTATGCTATGTTTGATATGGGCCGGAAGGCATTATGATATGGGCCGGAAGGCATTATGATGTGGACCGGAAGGTCAGGGAGTTATGGACCGGAAGGTCAACACCGGTAGGACCGGAAGGTTTACCGGGTTGGGACGGAAGTCCCCTGAGACACATGGACCGGAAGGTCGTGTGGAGTATAGCCTGGAAAGGCGTATGTTTGTAAGTGGTATTTTGGGGAACTCACTAAGCATTTATGCTTACAGTTGGTGTGTTATGTGTTTCAGGTACTAGCGAGGACCGTGGGAAGGCGCCGGCGTGACTCGTACACACTAGAGAGAGAGGATTTGATTTTTTGTGATCTTGGGATACAATAGGATTTGATAACTATTGTTGGATACTTTTGAGAATATTTTATATGAATATGGTTGTTGAAAAATGAAAATTTGTTTTAAAAATTACATTGTTACACAATAATGTGTCAGTTAACCACACACGCTACATTGATCTTATGATAAACATCGAGCCACCCTTTGCCACCCTTACTAGTCCAAGTTAATGTGCTGGTTAACCACACACACTCCATCAACGACTTGGTTAAGTGCAAAGTGCATTTTTTATGGATTAACATCAATTTCACATTTTCCTAAAGTAACTAAGAATGGGAATTTAATAAAAAACATTTAGTTACTTTATCATTATACTTTTAATGAGAATTATAGTCTTTATCATACCCGTTCAGCTAACGACCCTCCACCAGTCAAGGAAGTGGTGGGTGAGAGTGGACACCCATTAAACTGCCATTTTATAAGCAGTAAGCTTATACCCCCTTATAGACCGGCTTCGTGAATGAGACCTACTAACGGTAAAACTGACTTAATCTTATACATATGTATATATTATTAACTTATAATAGTATAATAGTATAAGGGTTGAATTTTAACTTTTAAAATTGTAAGGTTTGGAATTAAAGTTTCAATTAGTGAGACTTTACAGATTCCAAAACTTGAGGGCATGTATTGAAATTTGTCAAAACTCTTCTAGTCCATAATATATGAGTTTAATGACATCTTTAAATAGAAAAACCTTTCATGTTCCATAACATCCTTAACTTGAGGAAAAGTTATGGAGTTCATTAAAAAGCATTTAAAACATTCTCTAACTAACTCCATAATCAAATAATTCATAGAAGATTCAACTAAACTCATATGAGCAAGACAATTCAAATCAAACAAATTTCATGTAATTAATCATATAAACAATTACAAAACATGAAACTTTGACAATTATCTATTAATTGGACAAGCATGAACATTACCCTCTTGAAAAACACGTTTCTAGGTTCAAAAAACAGTTTAGGGTAATGGTCCTAATCTAATTGCAAGCCAAAACTCGAAATTTTGCTCACATGTGCATCAGCATGTCGTGGTAAAAGCTGCCACGTCGTGGTGAGCAGTCAAATGCAAAAATGACAGATTTTCAACTCTAGAAAAACAAGTAGCATCAAGTATAATGGAAAGAAAGCCTAGGATCTAATACCACTGATGGGTTTTGAGCATTCTAACACTCCAAAGGCGTCCATGCAACCCTAGAAACCTTGGATCTATGTTTTCTCTATTATACATGCAAACTTTCTTTTTTCCAAGGTTTCATCCTAACTAGCATACCATGAAGTATATGTAATACAAAAACTAGTAGACTGACATACCATTTCTTGTAGCTTGATTCCTTATGCCTTTAAGAGCCTAGCACCCCAAATATGATGCCTCAAATGCTTCACACAACCACCAACAATTGGAAGAACTTTAGACAAGTATACATGCACTCAAAATCGGCTAGCCCTCTTTCCTTTCACTTAAGTGCCAATTTTGGTAGCTATGGGGTCCTTTATATAGTGAGACACAACTAGGGTTCACCAATGAAACCCTAATGTGCATGACTTTCCACATTCCTTATGCTCCATGGGTTTTAACCTCCATGGAGTACCCATGGGTCACCACATGGGTTTAGCCCAACATAAAGGATTATGGATCATAAGCCCACTATATAAGAATGAATGATTTACACAATCAATCCCCAATTATTTAATTAGTCTCTTTTGATCACAAAATTAATTCCAAACTAATTCTTGATCAATACTAATTAAATAATATGATTTCATATTAATATATTAGAACTTATAATATATTAATAGATCATAAATATCCTCTTCTCAAAAGTCCATCCTTCAAATTGTTCTGGTGCCAATCTACCCAAATGAACCATGCTACTCTCGGGTCAAGTACATACCAATTATGGTTATGGGCTTAGACACTAAATCCAACAGTCTCCCACTTGGATAAGTCTAATAACTATAACTACAAGTACGATTTAAAACACCAACTAGCAATAGTAGCTCTTAAAAGCCTCTGTCGAAATGAGACGCTCCATTTTAGATAAGTGATCATATAGTCCTCTGTTCAAGATATCAGCCGGACAAATACATGGAACAACGTCATACTTATTGTCCAACAGTTTGTTTCCCGATTTTCGATTTGTTTGACATAGAACTTAATCGAACACATCAATTTAGTTCTGACCGGGCCTGACACATTAGTCAAAAAAAACATCGAGGGGCCCAAGATATCGCTTATAATCCTCCAAGGAGTAAAAGGAACAGATAAACTTCAACAGTATATGCTTGTACTAACTATTCATTGAATCATACACAATAACATATTTTATAACATCGAGTTACTGATGCATTTTCGTACTATCAATGTCCAACCAATTCACAATCAACAACTCATATATCTAGGTTTGAAGACTTATATGATATTATCATCTCACGATCACTCGAGATAAATTCCATGAAGTGATACAACTAAGTGCGGGTTGGATGCAATACTCAGACCTTATGAGCACATATGAATGTTGCAGCAAACTTTGCTATGTCTAATACCATTCAGACAAATCTACAAACCAAATCCATGACAGTCTTGATTCAATACCTACTTCCAACCTATGATCGACTGTGGATAGTTTGAATTATATAATTATTCTGGAAGTCAAAACATGCAAATTGAAACAATAGTAAATGATTTACACAAGATAGTACCATACTAGTAAATAAAAGACACTTTTTATTTAATCATCAAATGTTAATTACATTTCAACTATTAAAAGTTTCGAAATCTATCTAATCATTAAAACTAATATCATCCTTCAGCCTAATGCGCCTCGCATGCTGTAAATGCTTAACCCTACTCAATCCCTTCGTGAGGGGATATGTTGGGTTCTCATCTGATGATACCCTCTTTGCCACGAGGAGTCCTTCTTCTATTTGATGTCTAATGAAGTGGTATTTTCTGTCGATGTGCCAGGATCTACCGTGATCCCTTGGTTCCTTGGCTAAGGCAACTACACACTCATTGTCACAGAAAATCTCCACAGGCTCCTTTATAGCTGGTACAACTCCAAGGTCTCCAATGAAGTTCTTCAGCCATATTGACTCCTTCGCTGCCTCGCTTGCTGCTAGGTACTCTGATTTGCAAGTTGAATCAGCTATAGCCTCCTGCTTGGAACTTTTCCAAATTATTGCTCCTCCATTCAGGGTAAAGACCCATCCCGGATGAGAGCGTAAATTATCCCTATCGGATTGAAAGCTAGCGTCTCTATACCCCACCTCTCTCCAGTCATCACTCCCACCGAAGGTAAGGACCCAGTCCTTAGTCCTCCGCAGGTACTTAAGAATGTTCTTTACTGTAGTCCAGTGAGCCTTGCCCGGATTCCCTTGATATCTGCTGACCATGCTCAAAGCACAGGCCACATCAGGTCGAGTACAAATCATAGCATACATAATCGAGCCAATTGTGGAAGCATATGGTATTTGACTCATCTCATCTATCTCAGCCTCTATACTTGGAATTTGAGCTTTACTCAGTTTGGTGTTGCTCTGCATCGGTCAGTCACCTTTCTTGGAATCTTGCTTGCTGAAGCTTTTCAACACCTTATCCAAGTAGGTACTTTGACTAAGTCTAATTAGTCTCTTAATATTGTCTCTCAATATCCTTATTCCCAGAATATAGGCAGCTTCTCTGAGGTCCTTCATAGCAAAACACTTCCCAAGCCAGGACTTAACGTCCAGCAAGGTTGGGATGTCATTTCCTATGAGTAGTATGTCATCCACATACAATACTAAAAAACTAACTATGCTCCCACTAGCTTTGACAGATACACAGGACTCATCCTCGCTTCTCGAAAAGCCAAACTCATTGACTTTCTTAGCGAAACAAAGATTCCATCTACGAGATGCTTGTTTCAATACATAAATGGATTTCTCAACCTTACACACTCTATTAGGGTACTTTACAGTGACCAAACCCTCTGGCTGACTCATGTAAACATCCACAGCCAACTTTCCATTAAGGAAAGTGGTTTTGACATCCATTTTCCATATTTCATAATCATGGAATGCAGTTATGGCTAGCATAACCCTAATAAACTTAATCTTTGCTACTGGAAAGAAGGTCTCATCATAATAAACTCCTTGAGTTTGAGTAAAGCCCAACCAGTCGCACCTTATAGGTGTGTACTTTTCCATCCATGTTGGTCTTCTTCTTGAAGATCCATTTGCACCCGATTATCTTATGACCCGACACATTGTCAACTAAGTTCCAAACTTTATTGTCATACATGAACTGAATCTCGCTGTCCATAGCCTGTTTCCATTTAGCATACTCGGGGCCTGCCATGGCTTCCCTATAGCTGTTAGGTTCATGCAAATTTACCAATGAGCTATCACTGATAGATGTATCACCTGTTGCAGTAATATGGAAACTATAGAACTCAGGTGGAACACTAACTCTACTGGAACACCTCATAGGTACAGACTCGTTAATCGGCTCAACAGGAGTTTCCTCCTCAGCTTGATCGCTAGTGTTTGAGGTTCCTTCCCCGCTTGACTCTTGAAGTTTTTCAAGGTCAATTTGCCTCCCACTGTCTCCTTGGCCTATGAGCTCTCTCTCGCGAAAGACTCCTCTGCTCACAATGAAGACAACATTGTCATTCGTTCTATAGACGAGATAACCAAAGGATTTATGTGGGTTGCCGATGAAAATACACCGCTCACTCCGAGGTTCGAGCTTGTCATGAGTCTCGCGTCTCATGAAAGCCTCGCAAGCCTAAACCTTGATGTGGTCTAATGTAGGAGCCTTCCCAGTCCACATCTCGTGAGGATGATAAGAAGCTCTCTAAGGTCCACACACACTCAAAGAAGCTCAAATATGCAGCTAGGGTTTCTTTCTGGACTTTAAGGACGATAAGGGAGGCTACATTGAACCATAAGTCCTTTAAATAGGGTACCAGCCCCTAATATTTAGGGTTTTCCTCTACAGCACCTACTCTTCGAGTCAGGCCTTCCGGCTCATCGAGTAGGGTCGAAATCCCGCGTCCACCAAATTGTCTCTATTCGACGAGTTCGACTCCCAACTCGCCGAGTTCGTGCACAAAACCCTAAAACTTAATTATTTAATACCTGAGACAGGTGTTACAAATCTCTCCCACTTGAACTAGACTTTGTCCTTGAAGTCTGCTGACCCAAAAAATTCGGGTAGGTATCTCGTATCTTGTCCTCCGGCTCCCAAGTCCATTCAGAGCCCCTACGGTGCTGCCATTGCACCTTCACCAACTTCACTTCCTTGTTCCGAAGAACCTTGGTTTTCCTATCTAAGATTACAATCGGCCTCTCAATGTAGTTCAGGCTCTCATCCACCTGAATGTCGTCCAACGAAACGACTACGGCCTCGTCAGCGACACATCTTTGAAGTTGTGACATATGGAAGGTGTTGTGAATCTGGCTATGCTCATCCAATAGATCCAAACGATATGCCACCTTGCCCACCCAGGCCGTAATCCAGAACGGGCCTATATATCGGGGTCCTAGCTTGCCCCTCTTTCAAAACCTGATGACCCCCTTCCATGGTGACACTTTCAGTAACACAAAGTACCCCACCTGGAACTCAAGATTTGATCGTTGCTGGTTAGCATAACTTTTCTGAAGGCTCTACACGACCCGCAGTCGGTCACGCACCTGCTGAATCAGCCTGGTGGTCTTGAGCACCACCTCAGTGTTCCCCATGACCCGATGTCCAACTTCGCCCCAACAAACCGGGGTTCTGCATCTCCTACCATACACCATCTCGAATGGTGGTCGATCGATACTTGCATGGTAACTATTTTTGTACGAAATCTCTATCAGCGGGAGGTATGTATCCCAACTTACTCCAAAATCCAACACGAATGCTCGAAGCATATCATCAAGTGCTTGGATCGCCCTCTCGCTCTGGCCATCTATCTGGGGGTGGTACGCTGTGCTGAAATGCAGTTGAGTGTCTAGTTCCTCATGGAACTTCTTCCATAACCTACATGTAAACCGAACATCCCTGTCAGAGACTACCGACACTAGCACCCCGTGTCTAGCCACCACCTTCCGCACATAAATATCTGCTAACTTCTCATTAGATATACTCTCAAAAATTGGAATAAAGTGGGCACTCTTCGTCAATCTGTTCACGATCACCAATATGGAGTCCACACCCCTCGCTATCCTTGGTAGGTTTGTGATGAAGTCCATAATGATCTCTTCCCATTTCCACATGGGAATGGGTAGCAGTTGAACCTTGTCATGATGTCGTTGATGCTCGGCCTTGACCTTCTTGTAGGTCAAGCACCACTCCACAAACCAGGCGATCTCCCGCTTCATGCAGGGCCACCAATAACTCAGTCTCAAATCTCTATACATTTTCGTAGCCCCTGGTTGTATGGAGAGCTTGGACTTGTGTGCCTCCTCTAATATCTTCTATCTTACGCCTCCAGTCACCGATAACCACACTCGGCCACACTAGGTCAAAAAGGCTATAACTATCCTTAACAAACAAAGAGTATTGTCCCTGAATCCGCTCCATCTTCCAATTCTCTTTCTTTACTCCCTCAACATGGGCCTCCTTGATCATATCTAACAATGGAGAGATCATTGTCATCCTCATACAAGTGTTCCCAATCGGGGACCCTGCCGTCGTGCGGCTCAAAGCATCAGCCACTACGTTGGCCTTTCCTGGATGGTTGTCCTTGGAGGAGGTGGATCAACTGGAAAGTCACCTTCTGTGGATTGGGTGGGAGCCACGGGAGGATATTCAATTCCGTGAGGCTGCTGAAATAGAGCTTTGACTTTGTCTCCAAAGGCGTCATACAAGACGTTCTTCAACCCGAAGTAGAAGGCAGTTAAAGAACCAAGATTTGTTTGCAGATCTGTGATCTGTTTAGTCTTCAGTTCATCCCTCTCTTGAAGCTCAGCAATATAGGAATCATGTTGCTCAAGAAGAATGTTCTTCTCAATGACTTCTTGCCTTAGGATTCCAATCTCTTCTCGAATTTTAGACACTAAGGTCATATCATCCCCTGAATGCTCTACCTTAAAAGATATGCCTTTTCCTCGGGAAGGAGAGTCTGAAATGTTCTGATCCAGATGCTGAGCAAGCCTGATAGAAGAATCATCAAGAAAATGCCTTGTGGGGGTATACTCAGGAATGGAAGATGATCCACCTACTTCATAAAATGTGCTTAGACCTTCTTCAGTTTGTAGTGGTGATGTAGAGACAGTTGTAGTGGTAACAGTGGATGAGACTGGTGGAGCTTGACTTACAGTGGGCACTCCCTTCCTTGCATCTAATCGTCTTCTTTTCGAAGGAGACAGGGAGGTTTGGGGTTCTGTCGAATCATTTAAAGGTGGAGCATAAGTAGAGACATTGGTATCAAGGGGAGGAATCCCTAAAACCACATCTCTTTGTCTTGAGGAGTCTTCCATAGGCTTTGAGGAGGAAAGAAAAATTTTGAGAGTGTTAACATCATCCCCGGTCTTAGTTGCTGGTTGAGCAACTTCATCGACACTTTTAAAGTGTCTAGCAACATATCCTGGCAAAGGACCAAAATCATCATCATCATCTAGATTGAGATCAAAGCCTGAAGAGATGTCGTCATTATTGATACCAGTGAAATCCAAATCTTTCAGGAAATCTTCATCTCCACTGAAGTCCTCATCACCTCCCTCTCGATTAAAATGTCTCTCAACTTCCACATCATGTAGGTAGTCATGTTCCTTAGCTACCGTTGCTACAGGAGAAACATGAACTTCTTCATTTTCAGGCTCTGAAATTGAGATCACAACATCCTCAGTTTCTGCGGGATTAGAAATATTGGCTAATTCCGATTGATCACTCTCGTCAGAAAATATTCCAATTTTTATCAAGGGGAATTTCCCTTCGAAGACAAATTTTCCAGCTCTATTCTGTTTCATCAAGCCAAAGGCACTCGGACCGACAGACTTCAGATCCAGTGTTTCATTTCCTCTTTCGATCTCAAGATGCATAACATTAAGGATGATCTGAAGAATCCTCGGGTACATCAAGAACTTTTCCCTCCTGTTTCCCTCAATATTGAGAATCAATTCATGCAAAATGAATTTTGAGATGTTAAATTCAATCCCTGATGCCAAAGCTGCAATGGCTCCTGTGCTGAAATGAGAAATCTCATTGGGACCTGATCTTCTTCCGGAAATACAGCTCATGAAAACATGAGCTAAGTACTTCCAGCATGGGGGTAGTAATTTCTTGGTGCTAGGAGGAAATGATCCTTCATAACCCATATGGTCCAAGACTTCTTGGGTTTGTTCTAGATTAGTTTCCATGGAGAATTTAGGCCTATCATTGATTTGCAGCGATTCTCGGATAACATGTTCTGTGATCAGGATTCTCTTGCCTTGTATAGTTGCCTCAAGGTATTTCTCTTCTTTGTCATCTCTCTTAACAATTACGCTTCTCCAAAATTCCTTGATCAAGCTTTGCTAGATCACCGGACCAGTTGTGAAAGCAGAAACTAGGCAGCATTTTCTTAGACCATCATGTTGGGTTTTGAGCATTCTAACACTCCTAAGTGTACATGCAACCCTAAATACCTTGGATCTATGTTTTCTCTATTATACATGCAATTATGAACATCCAAGGTATTATCCTAATCTAGCATACAAAACAATGAATATAACAAGATAAAATACATACCTCTTTGATGTAGAGTGTCTTCATGAAGCTTGAGTGCCTAGTGCCTCAGGTGTGACACCTCAAATGGTTCACCCAACACCAAATACACTTGGAATGACTTGAGAGAAATCCACAACTCATGAAATCGGCTAGCCCTTCTTTTACACACACTAGTCACAAATTTTGGTGAATAATATGATGCTTATATAGTGTGTTACAATTAGGATTACACCATGTAAACCTTAATTGCCGTGACCTTTCATTTCCATGACCCATGGGTTATGTAACCTCCATGGAGCATCCTATGGGTTTAACCCAACTTGATTATCCATGGAGCTTTGGCCCACTATATAAGTTATGGATGATTTGCACAATCAACCCATATATTTAAGTATTCTTCTTTTGATCGCATAATTAATTCTAAATTAATTCTTGATCAATACTAATTGAATATTATTATTCTTATTATTAATATACTAGAACTTATAATATATTAATAACCATAAGTATCTTATTTCTCTCATTTAGTCTATCCAAGTGCATAATGCCATGCAACCCAAATAGACCATGCCGGGTCGGGTCAAGTCTTACCAATTATAGTTATGGACTTAGACATTAATCCAACACATCAATGACGAATTTGATATCATTGTGGGTAGCCAGAGGATCTTCTAGAAAAATGGCTGAATTGTGAACCTTTGCAAACTCAAGATCTCTCATGTTGATCTGAAAAACACAAGCATACATTAGAGCATAAAAGAAAATTTATCTCTCAAAATTTTATTTAGGTGTACAGCCATACACCTAATACCAGCCACACACAATGTGTGCATCTGCACATGGTGGTGTCCAGCCTCACACGGTCCAGCCGCACACGCCGTGTGCGGCTGCACACGCACAGACGATACTGAAACCTTCAATTGATCATCGATTCAAAATTGATTTTCCTTAAAAGCTGCTTTATGGGGGTCGATTTCATGGTACTCACAGTTATGTGGCTTCGATTTCACAAAAATGAGAGATTTTTAAGGATTTTTGGTGAGACAGAGAGAGGACGGGGAGTGTGCGGTCGATTTTTAGGAAGATGAAAAGGTAAAAGTGTTTTGACCGCATACTCCTTTTTATACCTTTTAAAATTTGGATGCCATTTACCATTCCTCAAAAGTAAAAGGCCAATACTCAAAAATATTTAAAAATAAAACCTTTTGAGGATTAATTATAAAATAACAAAATAAAATAAAATATTTTCTTAGAATTACCAATCCTAAAGAAAATAAAAATAAAACAAAAATAAAATAAAATAAAATAAAATAAAACGATACTGAAATTTGAATTTAACCTAAATTTTGCCTTTATATGAAATTAATAGCCTTTTGAGATGTGGGATCAAAGTTGTTGGACAATCATTCTCCGTTTGTCAGTACCTCTCCTTTCATGAATAGATCTGGTCGATCGCCAGTATTGTGTTCCACTTAAGCACGAAAAATTGTGACAAATTTTGGATGTGCTATAAGTGACAAGACAAGTTGATCCTATGTTCCAAAAAAAACATCCTAAGGACCATTCATCTGACGACAACCAAGGATATTTTGTCCACCTAAGTTGAGCAGCGAGATCTACAGACAATCTATAGTTGTTCAATTTTAATTGTACTAGAACATGTTTCCCGCTTCCTGATATACCCCAATAATCAAGGACTTCCGAAATACCCCTTACTTTAGGTGAGCAGACAATTATTAGGATAGAGATTTGATTTAGAGTGCATATGCTGTACACCAAGGTCGGATCTCTTCCAATCATGTAGAGGGTGAAACATATGACTAACTAGAGTTTCAGATGGATTGAGAAGCAGAAGGTTGCATATGTTGTGTACCAGGTCGGATTATGAGTCACGCAAAGGATACAACATATGGCTAACAAATAGAAAGAATAGCATAAATAGAAGATGCAGAGAGGCAGATTTACATACGTTGCCTTCCAAGTCGGATCTTTCGATCACACAGAGGATGCAACATATGATTGACAGTAGGAAAGAAAGAAAATAACTTTCTACAGACCTAATTTGTCAGAATTCCCCAGTCGCCCTATCAATACCAAAATTAAGGACAGAATCCATACATCGAGCAAAAGTTGAGCCACAGTTCTAGATACAGGTTCTCTTAATGTGACTGGTGGATTCTCATGAATATCTCTCTACGCAACCTACCCAAGCGTCATATTATCAGGCTAAATGGAACTATCTAGGTCAAGAATGATCAAGTATCTAGAGTCCTTAAGTTCATCTTTGCCTAGTCAAGTTCGTTAAGCTTTTCGTGCCTACCAGTGCATCGAACACAGAGCCTAGACAATTCAGCTTTGGTACTTTACACAGACTTAGATTGCCTGTTATCACTTGGTGATATCAATTCCCAACACATCACTTACCAGAAATATTTTTTAATTTTTTTTTATTTTTTATTATTATTATTTTTTTTTAATGTTTTTTTGATTTTTTTAATTTTCTAATTTTTTGTTTGGTTTTTGTTTATTTCTCCCCCTAAATTTGTGAATGGGATAGAACGAAATTAAAATGCCCAAATTTAAACTAATCTAAACAAAAATTAATCCTCAAAGCGAATCATTTTTAAATAGTTTACCAGCACATCGAATCGAGCTTTGTTAAACGACTTTGTGAACAGATCTGCCACATTATTGGAAGTGGGAACCTGTTCTAGCCGAATGAGCGACTGCTCATAACAATCTCTGATAAAATAAATTTTGATGTCAATATGCTTGGTTTTTTAGTGCTGGACCAGATTCTTAGCAGTTTGGATGGCAGCTTCATTATCACAGAATATGGGGGTTTCTTGAAAATTCAAACCGTAATCCAACAGCTGATATTGGATCCATATGACTCGAGAGCAACAGGAAGACGCAACTACGTATTCTGCTTCTACTGTTGAGGTCGAGACAGTATGTTGCTTTTTGCATTCCCAAGAAACTAGCCTGTCTCCTAGAAATTGACATCCACCTGGAGTCGATTTGCTGTCAAGTTCACAACCACCATAATTGCTATCTGGAAAAGCATAAAGATCAAATTCGGAATTTTTCGGTTACCAAAGACCCAGTTTTGGGCTGCCTTTGAGATATCGAAAAATTCTTTTAACAGTAGTAAGATGAGATATTTTAGGATTAGCCTGGTAGCGCGCGCATTGATAGACGTAAACATGACGTCTGGGCGACTTGCAGTTAGATACATCAGCGATCTAATCATTGATCTGTAGTCGGTTTGATCTACGGATTCCCCTTCAAGATCAGGAGTCAGCAGTGGTCTCTCCGCCATGGGCGTCAAAGCAGGCTTAGCGTCTCTGAACCCGAACTTCTCGAGCATATCATCCACATATTTGGCTTGATGAATCAAGATTCCGGCTGAAGATTGTTTTGACTTGAAGCCCCAAAAACATGGTCATTTCCCCCAATGAACTCATCTCGAAACGCTTTTTTGACGTTCTCAAACTCCTTGCAAAGCTGAGGACTCGTCGACCCAAAAATGATATCATCCACATATATTTGGACCAGAATATGGTCTTTGCCGACATGCTTGATGAATAAGGTCTGATCAATAGTGCCGCGGGAATAGTCATGATCGAGCAAGTGTTGTGTGAGGGTAGCATACCATGCTCTGGGAGCTTGGTGTAGTCCATACAAAGCCTTTTCTAACTTGCAGACATGGTTAGGAAGTTTTCAGTTAACAAACCCAGGAGGTTAGTCAACATAAATCTCCTCCTTCACCTTGTCGTACAAGAAAGCCATCTTGATGTCCATTTGATATACGGTGAAGTTCATGTAGGAGGCGTAAGCGAGAAAGATACGAATGGCTTCCAAGTGCGCCACCGGAGCATAGACTTCTGTATATTCAAGACCCTCAATTTGCCTGAACCCACGGACCACCAATCTCGCCTTATTACGAACAATAACACCCGAATCATCGTGCTTGTTCTGAAACATCCATCTGGTGTCAAGAGATTTCTTGCCTTTAGGGAACTCCACCAACTTCCAAACCCCGAGCCTTTCGAATTGATTTAGCTCGTCATGCATGGCATCTACCCAGCTGTGCTCATTCAAAGCCATATCGATGTTCTTGGGCTCTATTTGATAAATGAAGCAAGAATACAGACATGTGTTGATGTCTCCACTCTGACTTCTCGTTTGAACTTCGTCGCCCAGTTCCCCAATGATATTTTTTATCGGATGATCGCGCTGTATGAGAGAGGGGATTTCGTGACTGATGTCATTGAATGAGACGGGAAGATTATGAATATTAATAGCTCTGTCACGTGCTGAAGAATTCACGGTAAATGTACCAGCTTCTTGCGGTGAATTTGCTACAAACTCATATGCGATCTGTTCAGAAAAGAGAAGTTCCATTAGATTTTGAGTGACAGCGGAAGCATCTTGATTCATGAACTCTCTTTCAACTGGAGTTAGAGGAGTAGCATCAACATCTGGAGCAGATTGATGTGTTGAGGACTCGAGAGAGGTGATTGGAACAGATGACACCACCGGTGAATCAGTAGCAGAAACCAATGGCGGTCTATAGACAAGCTCTTCATCTTCATCTTCAATGATAGTCTTCGAGCCAAAAGTAGACCCAGCTTGGTTATCAGATGATACACTAAAGGACTTGAATAGAGATGTGTAGTCAAATAGCCAATCAGGACCCACCCTAGCGTCTGTCTCATTCTCTCCAAGCTAGCGAACATCGAAAGACTCCACAATTTGCTTTGTCTTCTTGTTGTAAACCCAGTAAGCAGTATAAGCAGCATATCCGACAAAGTAGCAATCATCAGCTTTGACATTGAACTTTGGGTTGGATTCCAAGTAGAGAAGGGTGCAAGGACAGTCAAATACTTGGAAATGGCTGACAGATGGCTTGTGTCCATAGAGAATTTCATACGATGTTTTCATCTGGGCTTTGTTGATCAAGACACGATTTTGAACGTAACAAGCTGTGTTGATCGCCTCTGCCCAAAAGAAAACTCGAAGGTTAGAATCACAAATCATCGTCCTAGCAGCATCTTGTAACGTCCGATTCCTCCGCTCAGCAACACCGTTCTGTTGTGGTGTCCGGACAGAGCTAAATTGACGCACGATCCCTTTCTCAGCGCAAAAATGATCAAAAATAGCATTCTTGAACTCTATTCCATTGTCTGTATGAAGCGCTTTCACTCGGTTATTGGTTTGGTTCTCGATCATCACAATGAACTTCTTGATAAGATCAGCAATCCCATCTTTGTTGGATAGAAAGAAGACCCACGTGAAGCGAGAGAAATCATCTATCAAAACGAGACAATACGAATTTCGATTGATGCTGAGAACGTTGATCGGACCAAATAAGTCCATATGCGACAATTGGAGCACCTGTTTGATGGATTTGACCTACTTTGGCAGATGTGGTTTCCGATGATTTTTGCCTTGAGCACAGGAAACACATTTCTCAGAAGTAATAAAATCTCTGACAGGCAGACCTCGGACCGTTTCGTTCTTAGCAAGACAATTCAGATTCTTTGCATTTGCATGGCCAAGTCGGCGAAGCCATAACATAGCATTTTGTTTAGAGACTTTAGAAAAGAGACAAATGACTTCATCAGGACATTACTGTTCCTGTCGATAATGTAGGCATTCCCATCCCGCTTTGATTTTACGAGAATCCACACCTCCGGGATGACAATGCCCGACTTTAAGATCAGACATTCTTTATCGGTAAAGTGTGTCGAATAACCTTTGTCACAGATTTAGGAAACACTCAACAAGCTATGCTTTAATTCGGGAGAATAGTTAACATTCTGAAAACTCAACACTCCATTGGAAACAGTTCCTTTCTGAGTGATCTTTCCTCCTTCTCCGCCCGCGAATGAAACATATCCCCCATTAACTATCTGAATGTCGTGCAGTTAGAAGATATCTCCAGTCATGTGCCGGGAGCAGCCACTGTCGACATACCAGGGTCTGACGACATTCCTCCGCAACTGTCCCTGCACGAGGAGCGGAATGATTTAGATTTGGGGACCCAGGTAATTATAGTCCTGGGTTGACCCTTAACTTTCATAAATTCTTTTTTTTTAATTTTTCTTTTTCAACTGGTATAGAGGAGGATAATGACTGATTAGTTTTTAATGTTGGCATCCAGTGATATTTAGGTGTCGAAACAGTTTCCTTTTTAGTTTGCTTTGAGCAGGTGGATTTTCCACTCAAAGAGTTTGAAGATCCAGACCTACTTTTTGACGAAATCGACTTTGGCATAGCTTGGGTCGATTTTGGCAAATTGTTTGTGAATTTATTGAAAACCTATTTGTTCTTTTGAAAATTTGCCACTTTCTTGTTTTGATTTGTTTTCCAGTCATCATCTCGAAAGCGAGTTCTTGAGGATTTTCTAATTAAAGATCGTCCTCTAGACTCATTCTCTCCCCTCTTTGACATGTGATGCACAAACATCCAGCTTAAACAATTTCTGGCGATATGACTAGCAGTTCCACAATTGAAACACATTTGTTTATTATCATTTGATTGAGTGCTGCTCTTGTCAGACTTCTAGTTTTTATTGTGTTTACTAGCATTTTCACATTTGTAGGAACATGTATTAGATGGTGTAGCAAACGTGGACGATGTAGAAGCATTCAAATCAGATTTAGCAAGTTTATCAAAAACAACACCATTTTTTCGGAATTATCAGTCTGAAACAACACACCACCAGAAATACAAACGTTAGTGTTTGAATTTATCACAGACTCATCACAGAATTCAACACCAAACCTAGACAAAAAACTATTTGACTCAAAATTTTCAGCTTCTTGCTCCCCCTGAACTAGTGAATTATCTACAATTGAGGTAGAAATGTTAGTATTCAAGATTTTATCAATAGACCGTGTTGCTTGTTCAGAAGCTGACTTCCCATAAGCCATGAAAGGTTCTCTGTCACTTTCTTCTGGAGACAAAGGAATAGCAGTGTAATTATGATTGAAGGGAGGGGGACACACTCAAATCCTAATCCTACTTTTATTTGATTACCACGAGTAATATCCTTCTATTGCATTTTTCCTTCTATCATCTTCGCAACAACTTCACTTGACCCATCAAATTTGTTAAAAATAACTTCAGTATTTTCAATACGATTTTTCAATGAGTCAAGTTCAGCGGTTACAGCAGCAAACTTTCTTTTGAGATGATCATAGTTCTCGCATTTGTTGTTGTAATCATCTTGCAATTTCTTAAAGTCCTTTGTTTTATTTTCTAGTTGCGTCTTTAAAGGCTTTTGATTTTTCCTCAGAGTGTAACCCTCATATTTAAGGTCCTCGTTCTCTCGCTTGATTAATTCAATTTGGTCTCGTAAAAATTTAACAGTTTTAATACAAGATTGAGAGGAACCAAATTCACTAACCTTGGGTTTGGTAGGCTCTGGGGTGGTTTGAACCATGAATGCAAACTGAAGATTCTATTGGATAAGGTGTCTAAGTCCGTAACTATATTTGGTATTAACTTGACCCGACCCAGCATGGTCCATTTGGGTTGCAATTCACCTAACAACTTGTTTGGATATACTTTTTAGAATAAGATGTATATGATATATTAATATATTAGTGGTTATAATATATTAATATGATATCATAATTATTTGATTAGTATTGATCAAGAATTAATTTAGAATTAATTTAGTGATCAAAATGAGCTAATTAAATATGGACTCTTATTTATATATATGGATTGGGCTAAGATTTATTTAGGATGGGGTAAGAGTATATGGAGTCCATGGATAGTAAGCTTTTAACCCATGGATCCTAGGTAAATGAAGAGTCATGGGTATTAGGGTTTAACCCTAATCCTCCATACTATATAAAGGAGTCCTTGGTTCTAGAATCGGCACCAGTGTGTGTGTGAGCATAAGAGTGAGCTGATTTCTACAAGTGTTCTTATTCTCTCAAGAGCTTCCAATTTGTTTTGGTGATTTGTGACACCACTTGAGGCATCCACACTATTGGTGCTAGGCTCATAAACTCCAAGCACTCAACCACAAAAGAAAGGTATGTTATTCAACTTAAAGTTTTGTATTTCAAGTACCCCATAACAAGCTAGTTAGGTTGTGAACCTTGGAAATCAAATTTGCATTTATTTTAGAGAAAACATAGATCCAAGGTTTCTAGGGTTGCATGTACACCATAGGAGTGTTAGTATGCTCAAAACCCAACAGTGATATCAGAGCCTAGGCTTGTTTTCTTGATACTTGATGCAAACTTGTTGAAAAAACTGAAAAATCTGCACTCTGAAGCATGAACTCGCCGAGTCCATGGGGGGAGTCGACGAGTTCATGACCAAACTCATCCTACTTGTCGAGTAGGTTCTTGCACTCGACGAGTAGGATCCCCAGAATGCAATTTTTTGACTTTTGCTGCTGGAAATGGACTAGAAACATTACCCTAAGCTGTTTTGGTGTTTTAAAACTTATGTTAGACGGTGTAATGTTTATGCTAATCTATTTACAACGGCTAATATCAAAATTTCATGTTTTATATGTGTTAATATGATTCTTGTAATTTTGATATGAATGTTCATGTTCTTATGAGTTGTAGAAGATCATAGGAATTATGTGTTATTTGCTTGTAGTGTAATTCTTAATCTTGATGGCTAATGATGGAATCCATAACTTGTCCTCAAGTTATGGATAACCAAAAGTCACTTCTTTAAAAATGTCATTAAAGAATAAGAGGTTACATAAAATGAAGAGTCTTCTTTTATGGACCATTAAAACTCATAAGTTTTTAAATGAAAAGTCTTGAATAGTTTCAATACTTGCCCTCAAGTCTTGGAATTTGTAAAGTCTCACACAATAATACTTTAATTCCAAATAGATCCTTGGAATTTTAAAAGTTTAAAATTCAACCCTTATACTTCTATAATATTAAAGGTTTAATCATTATATATATGTATAAGAATAAGTCAGAATTACCGCAAGTAGGCCTCATTCACGAAGCTGGTCTATAAGGGGGGGTATAAGGTTGTTGCCTATAAAATGGCAGCTTAATGGGTGTCCACTCTCACCCACCGCTTCCTTAACTGGTGGAGGGTCGTTAGCCGAACGGGTAGGATAGGACCTTAATCCTCATTAAAAGTATAATGAAATTATAATGTAACTAAACCTTTATTAATTCCCAATCTTAGTTACTTTAGGAAAATGTGAAATAGGTGCTAACCCATGAAATTACACTTTGTACCTTACCAAGTCGTTAGTGGAGCATGTGTCGTTAACCGGCACACTAACAAGGACTAGTAAGAGTGGAAAAGGGTGACTTAACTTTTATCATAGATCGGTGGAGCGCGTGTCGTTAACCGGCACATCGATTAGGTGTTAAAATTAAGGGTACCAAGTGAAGTTGCAAGGTTATTCACACCTTGTTTGTGATCCTCGGCATCCTAGTTACAAACTTGAGAGGGCACAATCGAGATTCAAAAATGCCATTGAAAGTTCAATGTATCTCAAAAGATCTAGGAGTTTCAAATCCAATTAAAACTTAATAATTTATTTCGTTTATAATGCTGGAAATTGGTAAATCATCATTTAACTACCATTAAATATTTCATAGCTTGGATTACGGCATCCCTCTTCCAAGTTATGAAATAGTTTGTGGGGTCCTAGCCTTAATATTTCATTTGGGTGACTTATTAAGGACTCTTCATCTAATTATACTCGTCCTTCTTTCTTTCAGATGTCTTCCAACACTACTACTGGCTCAAACCCTACAGGCTCATTTTCCCTCATGAACTTGTGTGGGAAAGTCACTTTAATGGGTCTAATTTCAATGAATGGATTAGAAACATCAGGATGATTACCCGCTATGAGAACAAGGAATATGTCCTTGATAAGGAGCTTAGGGTCATCAATGAGTCCACTGCTACTCCTGAGGAGGTTGTGGAGTACACTGCACAGGAGAGGGATGCTACCAAATTGTCCTGCATCATGTTGGCTACCATGAATTTTGAACTCCATAAATCCTATGAAGATTTCTACGCCTATGAGATGCACTTGGATCTGATGGATAGGTACCATCAGAGTGCGCATCAAGAGAGGTATGAAATCATCTCCTACATGATAACGGCTAGGATGAAGGATGGTGAACATATCACCGGTCACTTGCAGAAAATGCAAAGGTTCGTGGACCGTTTGCCGAAGCTGAATGTGGACTTCCCTGAGGACTTGGCGATTAATATCATTCTCCATTCCTTACCTCGAAATTATGATCAGTTTTGTATGACTTATCATATGAACAAGGAGGAAGTCACACTTAGCAAACTTCAAGGACATTTAAGGACCGTTGAAAATGGCCTTAAAGGTAAGTCGGTTGTTACTTCTACTCCTACTCCTACAGCAGCCCCTGTTCTGGCAATTGGGCACGGAAAAGGGAAGAAGAGGAAGACCCCTTTGAAGGGTACCAAGGGAAAGGCCCTTGATGGCTCCTCTTCAAGTGGGACCAAGAAAGGTCTCATTCCTCCTTCTTCAAACCCAAAGGAAGCAGAATGCTTCTACTGCCACGAAAAAGGGCACTGGAGGTGAAGCTGCCCCATGTACTTGCAGGATGTGAAGGATGGGAAAGTTAAACCCACCCACGCAGGTACTGATTTGTAGGGCCCAAGAAGTAGTGAAGAAGTGGAGCACAAGAAGATAAACCTAATCATGGGCAATAGGAAAGCATCACCTGTGACCAAGATTGGAGTTTATTCTTTATTGCATAATAATGGGTTAACTTTAGATTTTAATAAATGTTGTTACTCGTCAGAAATGGCGAGAAATATTATTTCCCTTCATAGTTTGTACAAACAAGGTTTCACCTTTTCATTTGATAATAAAATTGGTGCTATTGATGCTTTTTATAATGATGTGTTTTATTTTAAAGCATTACCTTGTGATGGTGTATATGAAACTATGTCGATTGTAGACAACTTAGGAAATAATGTATATCATATTGATTCTTTGATGAGCTTAGACAAAGCATCCTTGTGGAATTGTCGTCTTGGACATGTTAACAAGAAGCGCATAGGCCAACTCCAGAAAGCTGGAGTTTTGGAATCATTTGACCTAAAGTCAGATGATAGTTGCGAGTCTTGTTTACTTGGAAAAATGAAAAAGTCACCCTTCACTAGTATTTATGAGAGGGGTGAGGGTTTGTTGGACCTCATACACACAGATGTGTGTGGACCCTGCAAATCAGCCACAAGGGATGCTAATCGGTACTATGTGACTTTTACTGATGATTATAGCAGATATGGATATATCTACTTAATCAAACGTAAGTCATAAACCTTTGAAAAGTTCAAAGAGTTTAAGTAGGAAGTCGAGAATCAGTTGGGCAAGAAAATTAAGATGCTAGAATCCGATCAGGGATGAGAGTATCTTAGTATTGAGTTCCTTGACTATCTTAAGGAATGTGGGATAGTCTCAAAATTGACGCCTCCTAGGACACCACAGCTAAATGGTGTTATCGAGAGGTACAATCGAACCTTATTGGATATTGTCCGGTCCATGATGAGTCGAGCTTCGTTACCAATCTCATTATGGGGGTATGCCTTAGAGACTGCCGCACATATCCTCAATCTAGTCCCTACTAAGAAAGTTGCCAAAACACCTCACAAGATGTGGACTGGGAAAGTTCCCAATCTAGACCATATCAAGATTTGGGGTTGTGAAGCTTTTGTGAGGCGCGAGTCTCATGAAAAGCTTGAACCTTGAAGTGAGAGGTGTATTTTCATCGGCTATCCACAAAATCCTTTAGTTACCTCTTCTACAGGCCTAGTGAAAATGTGGTCTTTGTAGCAAGAAGGGGAGTCTTTCGTGAGAGAGAATTGATAAGCCAAGGAAAAAGTGGGAGGCAAGTTGACCTTGAAGAGCTTCAAGAGTCAAATGGTGAAGGAACCTCAAACACTATCGACCAACCTAAGGAGGAAACTCCTATTGAGACGATAGATGAGTTCGTACCTCTAAGGCGTTCCACTGGGGTTAGGAACACACCTGAGTTTTATTATGGTTATCACATCACAACTGAAGGTGATAC
This sequence comes from Lactuca serriola, assembly GCF_051521515.1. NCBI lineage: Eukaryota > Viridiplantae > Streptophyta > Magnoliopsida > Asterales > Asteraceae > Lactuca > Lactuca serriola. The sequence continues at coordinate 118,080,121 of NC_136414.1, read as the reverse complement.
ATTTATTAGTGATAGTATACTAATAGATTTGGATGAACCTTATAATTACAGGGAAGCCATGATGAGACCTTTTCACCAGTAGCAAAGATTAAGTCTATTAGAGTTTTGCTGGCCATAGCTGCATTTCATGATTATGAAATATGGCAAATAGATGTCAAAACCGCTTTCCTTAATGGAAAGTTGGCTGAGGATGTTTACATGGCTCAACCAGAGGGTTTTGTCGATGCAAAGTACCCTAATAGGGTGTCTAAGCTTGAGAAATCCATTTACGGATGGAAACAAGCATCTCGTAGATGGAATCTTTGCTTCGATGAGAAAGTCAAAGACTTTGGTTTTTCGAGGAGATAAGATAAGTCCTGTGTGTATGTTAGGGCTAGTGGGAGTATAGTTAGCATTTTGGTGTTGTATGTGGATGACATACTAATCATAGGAAATGACATCCCAACTTTACAAGAGGTTAAGTCCTGGCTTGGGAAGTGTTTCTGTATGAAGGACCTCGGAGAAGCTGCCTATATCCTAGGGATAAGGATAATGAGAGACAGGAGTAAGAGACTAATTGGACTTAGTTAGAGTACCTACTTGGATACGGTGTTGAAAAGATTCAACATGCAGAATTCCAAGAAACGGGACTTGCCGATCCAGCACAATGCCAAGCTGAGTAAAACTAACAGTGTAACACCGTGAATTTCAAAATAATTTTTCACAAATTATAAAAACATTTCTCATTTAATTTCATAAAACATTAAGTTTAAGAATCCCAATCACATCATACAAAATCCCAAGATCATATATATATCAAAAATCCCATGCGTGTGTACAGATCAAGCCGGCGCCTTCCCACGGTCCTCGCTAGTACCTGAAACAACAACACTAACATTGTAAGCACAAAGCTTAGTGAGTTCCCCAAAGTACCATACACATAACACATAATAGCCACTCGAGGCTATAACTCTATGGGTCCGTGCACCCAAACTCTGTGAACCCTCAGATTCTAACTTTGTGAATCTTCCGGTTCCAACTCTAAAACATGCACAGCATAAATCACATAGAATAATGCAGTACAACACAACACATACATATAGCATTCAAATACTCTGTTCACGTAACTCTGGTTACCTACTCAAGGTAAAGTATAGTGAGAAGACTCACCTCGCGTATCTCGATAACTCGCGAATCCTGGAATCACTCGTGCTCGATCCTCCGAGCTATCATCCTCCTATAACATCATATGTCTCTTAATTAACACTTTTACCACTAAGGTTGACTATCCCTATCAAGTCAACACTGGTCAACTCTGGTCAACGGTTAACGGTCAATGGTCAACTTTGACCGGACTCGGCGAGTGCACTAGGGCGACACGGCGAGTCTAAGCGTTTTCACCAACTCTCTAGGATTCCCTTTTTGACACGTCGAGTATTCCCCTGACTCGACGAGTTCCACCTAGTATGAATCGCGGGGCCACCCCGACTCAACTCGCCGAGTCTCAAGAACAACTCGGCTAGTTCCAGTTCGACTCAGTCCACCTATCAACCCTCTCTAACTCTCCCTGACTCTCTGAGTCAACTCCTAACTCGGCTGGACCACTCACTGAGCGGTCAAGGAAAATCTTCATGCTACTCGTCGAGTCTGTTGTTCAGACTCGGTGAGTCCATGCCATGCATCAACTCAAACTTGCTTCTGAGGTCAGATCCGCTCCAACAACTCATAGATCTGGCCCTCCTAAGCTAATTCATCACGTAAAGTCCATAACTTGGTGCTCATAACACACCCCATGACCCATAAATGGTGTTTTGACCTTAAGCACAAAGACCCTAATCCAAAACCCTCATGGATTCATAAAAAGCTTGGGCAAAGGGACACTCTGGACCTCCAAAGGTCCAGATCTATAACCTAACTCACTTAAGGGACCAAGGAAGCACTAGATCTAACCACAAAAGGGCTCAATAAGCCCTAAATCAACATCAACATAACAGAGAATAGCTCGAAAGTAGTACCTCAAATGTGAAGTTCTGGCCTCAAATCTTTCAGGAAGTGGCTCCTCTTTATTCCCCTTAGCTATTGTTGTAACAACGGAAATTTTAAAACAAATTTTTCATTTCTAAAAATGTATTTTCATCCAAAACAAGGCATCAATATCCAACGTATCATGTCATAATACAAATCATATAAATCCCAAGATCATAAATCATCCATCAATGTGTACAGATCACGTCGGCGCCTTTCCACGGTCCTCGCTAGTACCTGAAACACATACACAACAACTGTAAGCATAAATGCTTAGTGAGTTCCCCAAAATACAACTTACGCACATACGCCTTTCCAGGCCCTGACCTTCCGGTCCATGTGTCTCAAGGGACTTCCGTCCCTGCTGGGTAAACCTTCCGGTCCTACCCACGCCAACCTTACGGTCCACATTACAACGCCTTCCGGCCCATATCAAGCATATCATACATAGCATATATAACATTTAACTTATCACATATAGCACATATGTCTCATACCATATCCGACCTTCCGGTCACACAGTCAAAACCCTTCCGGGTATAGTATAGTGAGAGGACTCACCTCGTGAATATCGATAGCTAGCAAATCCCGAAATCACTCGTGCTCGATCCTCCGAGCTACAATCTCCCTATATCATCATACGTCTCTTATTAACATTTTTACCACTAAGGTTGACTACCCTTTTTAAGTCAACACTAGTCAACTCTTCGTCAACGGTCAACTTTGACCGGACTCGGCGAGTGCACTAGGGCGACTCCGCGAGTCTAGACGTTTTCACCAACTCTCTAGGATTCCCTTTTGACACGTCGAGTACTCCCCCTGACTCGACGAGTTCCACCTGGAAGAATCGCGGGGCCACCCCGACTCAACTCGCCGAGTCTCAAGAACAACTCGGCGAGTCCCAGTTCAATTCAGACCACCTGTCAACCCTCTCTAACTCGCCCTGACTCACTGAGTCAACCTATGACTCGACTGGACCACTCACTGGGCGATCTAAGGGCAATCTTCAAGCTACTCGCCGAGTCTGTTCGTCAGACTCGGCGAGTCCATGCCATGCAATCACTCAAACTTGCTTCTAAGGTCAGATCTGCTCCAACAATTCATAGATCTGGCCTTCCTCGACTGATTCATCACGTAAAGTCCTTATCTTGGTGTTCATAACACACCCCATGGCTCATAAATGGCATTTTGAACTAAGGCATAAGGATTCCAATCCAAAACCTCCATTGATTCACAAAAAAGCTTGGGCAAAGGGACACTCTGGACCTCCAAGGGTCCAGATCTATGGTCTAAATCGCTTAAGGGACCAAGGGGGCACTAGATCTAGCCACAAAAAGGCTCAATAAACCCTAAATCAATGTAAACATCAACATAGCAGAGGATAGCTCGAAGATATTACCTCAAATGTGATGTTCTGGACCCCAAACTTCTCAGGAAGTGGCTCCTCTTGCTTTCCCTTAGCTGATCCTCCCTTTCCCTTGCAAGATGACACCTCCAAGATCAATAATAGCCTCCTTCTTTGCTCCAAACGCTCACACTCGATTAGGGTTTCACTCAAGGGACTGGTGAGCACAAATGACGACCATAAGGCCCTTTAAATAGGTCGCAAACCCGAGAAATTAGGGTTTCATTAAACAGCACGGACTCGCCGAGTCCATACCTTGGACTCGCCGAGTCCAAGCGCGAACCCGCGTCCAGAATCGCGATCCTACTCGGCGAGTCTGAGCTCCAACTCGCCGAGTCCCCTCACAAAACATCAAAAATTGAAAGCATAAAAGATACCTGGAAATTCGGGCTGTTACAATTGCTTCCTTTCCCTTGCAATATAACACCTCCAAGGTCAATAATGTCTCCATACTTTGCTCCAAACGCTCAAACTCGCTAGGGTTTCACTCAGGGGTCTGGTGAGTACAAATGACGGCCATAAGGCCCTTTAAATAGGTCCCAAACCTGAGAAATTAGGGTTTCATTAAACAGCGCGGACTCGCCGAGTCCAGGCGCGAACCCGCATCCAGAACCGCGATCCTACTCGGCGAGTCTGAGATCCAACTCGTCGAGTCCCCTCACAAAACACCAAAAACATAAGCATAAAAGATACCTGGAAATCCAGGCTGTTACAACTCTCCCCCACTAGAACTAGACTTCGCCCTCGAAGTCTCACTCTAGAAATAGCTCTGGATGTTGCTCACGCATCTCAGGCTCCGGCTCCCAGGTCATCTCTGATCCCTTCCGATGTTGCCGCTGAACCAACACCAGGGGTACCTCCTTGTTCCTCAGAACCTTGATTTTCCAATCTTTGATGGCCACTGGTCTCTCGGCATAATTCAGGCTCGCATCCACCTGAATATCCTCTAATGGAACCACTGCCGACTCATCGGCTATACACTTCCTCAACTGCGACACATGAAAAGTGTCGTGAATCTGCCCCAACTCTGCTGGCAAATCCAAACGATAGGCTACCCGGCCTACCCTCACGATCACACGGAATGGACCAATATACCGGGGCCCCAACTTGCCTCTCTTCCAGAATCGAATCACTCCTTTCCAAGGAGAGACCTTTAGGAGAACAAAGTCGCCGACCTGGAACTCATGCTCGGACCGGCGTCTGTCTGCTTAACTCTTCTGTCGGCTCTGAGCGGTCAACAACCTCTGTCTGACCTGCTGAATCTGCTCTGTCGTCTCAAGCACGATCTCTGTACTGCCCATCACTCGCTGCCCAACCTCTCCCCAACAAATGGGGGTCCGACACCTCCTCCCATGCAACAGCTCAAAGGGTGGCATACCAATGCTCAAATGATGGCTGTTGTTGTAGGAAAACTCTGCCAAGGGTAAATACGCATCCCAGCTACCCCCAAAATCCAACACACATGCCCAGAGCATGTCCTCAAGCGTCTGAATCGTCCGCTCACTCTGACCGTCTGTCTGGGGATGATATGCGGTACTAAAATGCAGTCTAGTACCCAACTCATCATGAAATTTCTTCCAGAATCTGGAAGTGAAACGCACATCACGGTCTGAAACAATCGAGATCGGCACCCCATGCCGAGATACCACTTCCCTCACATACACTTCCGCCAATTTCTCTGCTGAAGAACTCTCACTGATGGCAAGGAAGTGAGCGCTCTTCGTCAACCTGTCCACAATCACCCAAATTGCATCAACTCCTCTGGCAGTCCTCGGCAATTTGGTGATGAAATCCATAGTGATCTGTTCCCACTTCCACTCGGGAACCTCCAATGGCTGCAACTTGCCATGCGGCCTCTGGTGCTCGACCTTAACCCTACGGCAGGTCAAGCATCTCTCAACAAACCACGCGATGTCCCTCTTCATACAGGGCCACCAATACTCCTTTCTCAAATCCAAATACATCTTAGTGGCCCCCGGATGGATCGAAAATTTCGACCGATGAGCCTCCTCCATCAAAGTGGTATGCGTTCCACCCACAAACGGCACCCAGATACGCCTCTGAAATGTCATAATCCCCCGACCATCGGTAACGAACTCTGAAACCAAGCCAATAACCCGTTCCCTCTTCTGCATCTCGGGTTGCACAGCCTCGGTCTGTGCCCCGCGAATGGCGTCCAATACCAGAGCTATCACGGTCAATCTCAAACATACATCCCGCAGTGGAGTGCCCTCCGCCCTGCGGCTCAATGCATCAGCTACCACATTAGCCTTGCCTGGGTGGTACAGGATCTCACAATCACAATCCTTGACCACATCCAACCACCTTCTCTGTCGCATATTTAGGTTGGGCTGATCCATCAAGTACCTCAAACTCTTACGGTCCGTGTATATCGTACACCGAACCCCATACAAGTAGTGACGCCAAATCTTGAGGGCGAACACTACTGCCCCCAACTCTAGATCATGGGTGGGATATCTCGTCTCATGAGGCTTCAGCTGCCTCGATGCATATGCTATCACATGTCCTCTCTGCATCAGCACGGCTCCCAGCCCCAAAATCGATGCATCACAATATACCACAAAGTCCTCAATCCCTTCCGAGAGAGCCAATACCGGGGCTTCGCACAACCTTTGGCGAAGTGTCTCAAAGGAGGCCTGCTGCTCAGGACCCCATGAGAAAGCAACACCCTTCCGGGTCAATCTAGTGAGTGGCACTGCGATCTTGGAGAAATCCTTGATAAATCTCCGATAATACCCTGCCAACCCTAGGAAACTCCTGATCTCGGAGGGTAACTTCGGCACCTCCCAACTCATCACTGCCTCAACCTTGGCCGGATCGACCAATATCCCTTCCTGGTTAATGAGATGTCCTAAGAACTGAACCTCCCGCAACCAGAAATCACACTTGGAGAATTTGGCATAAAGCCTCTCCGATCTCAGAACTCCGAGAACCTCTCTCAGATGCTCCTCATGCTGCTCTCTAGATCTCGAATATACCAGAATGTCATCGATAAACACAATCACCGACCGATCCAACATCGGCCTACACACTCGGTTCATGAGATCCATGAACACCGCCGGGGCATTGGTGAGCCCAAAAGGCATCACCACAAACTCATAATGCCCATAACGCGTCCTGAACGCTGTCTTCAGGACGTCCTCATCCCGCACCCTCACCTGATGATATCCAGACCTCAAATCGATCTTGGAGAACCAAGATGCTCCCTGCAACTGATCGAACAAATCGTCGATCCTCGGCAATGGGTAACGGTTCTTGATCGTCAGCTTGTTCAACTCCCGGTAATCAATGCACATCTGGTGTGAACCGTCCTTCTTCTTGACGAACAGGATATGCGCTCCCCACGGCGAGCTGCTCGGCCGAATAAACCCCTTCCCTAGCAGCTCCTGAAGCTGTGAGGATAACTCTTGCATCTCCGGAGGTGCAAGGCGATAAGGCACCTTAGCGATAGGCGTAGCCCCCGGAACCAAATTGATACTGAACTCCACTTGCCTCACAAGAGGCATACCCGGCAACTCCTCGGGAAATACATCTGGGAACTCACGCACTACCGGAACCTCCTCAACTGAACTCGGCCTCTCGGAAACCACCCGTGTATCCATCATATACGCCACAAAACCCTTACAGCCCTGCTGTAGACACTGCCTCGCCCTAGCGGCCGAACAAAACGCTAATCCTAAATGTGTACCCTCGCCGTACACCGAAAGAACTCCCCCACTAGGGTCTAGTATGGTCACCAGCTGACGCTCGCAGTCGATAACCGCACCGAATCTGCTCAACCAGTGTTGGGTTGAAGATTCATTTGAAGATTGCGTCATTGGGCTCGGCTGTTAGTCCATTTATTTTGTACTCCGGTTTTGGGCCTGTCCAACCGTGAGCTTGTTAGGTTTACTATATAAAGATATGCTTGCATGCATATTAGGGTAACGCTTTAGAGAATAACGATAGCTTTGCGGATTTCTTTATCGTTCTTGTAAACCTCCAACCCTCTACAGTTGATGTTCTTGATCGAGCTCTTCTTAGGGTTATTTTATAATCATTCGACACGTTTGATTCATTCTTGAGTTGTTCTTTATCTTGCGTTCGTTCTTTCTGTTTAATATTTATTTACCTGTTTAAGATCTAATCGATCTTCTAGATTAAGTTTTAATCTCATCAACCAGTCCATGCCCACAATGACACAGACATCACCCATCGCAATAGGAACCAGATCAATCGGGAACTCAACACCGAAAATCTCGACTACGCAACCTCGGAGAACCTCCGTGGCATATATCACTCTCTCATCAGCTATGGAAACTCTCAGAGGCCGACTCAACGCCTCACGACTAACACTGATATGCTGACTAAAAGCCAAAGATACAAAAGACCGACTCGCACCCAAGTCAAATAACACCAAGGCAGGTACAGAATTCACAAGAAAAGTACCTACGCATAACATAACATAAGCATAATATCTCAACATCAAAATAAATACATGAAAGAATACATACCAGCCACGACATCGGGCGCTGCGCGGACCTCCTCCGTGGTCAGCTGAAAAGCTCACCCTCGTGCCCTCGGCGCCTCGGCCTTCACCGGCCGACTCTCTGTAGCTCTGATGGCGGCAAGGGCGGATCCCGAGGTGCTCCCTGAGCTGATCCTCGTAACTGCGGACACTCCGCCTTCCGGTGTCCGGTCTGGTTGTAGTGAAAACACACCGCAAACCCCTTGGGGCAGTCCTTGGCCATATGCCCCTCCTTGCCACACTTGTAGCAAGATCCCGCTCGGCAGACTCCATCATGACCCTTGCCACACTTCCCACAAGTGCGGCCCTTCTGGCTCCCTGGTTTGGGATCAGCGGGCTTGGCCCGCTTGGCTACCGGCTGAGACTATGCCATTCGCCGATCCCTCCCCTGAGACTCCGCCTCCTCCCTGGCCTGAGTCTCTAACTCAATCTCCCTCTTCCGAGCATTTTCCTGAAGCTCAGAAAATGTCCGGTACGAGGAGTTCGCCGCGAACTCCCGAATATCCCGCCTCAAAATGCTCAAATAACGGCTCATACATGCCTGCTCAGTGGACACGTGCTCAGGGCAGAACATCGCCCTCTCATGGAACATCCTGGTAATCGCTGTAACTGACTCAGTATCCTGCTTTAGGGTCAGAAACTCCTGGGCCAAACGCTCCCTCTCCACCTGGGGAACATACTCATCTCGAAACATGGCAGTGAACCTCTCCCAGGTCACTGCCGCAAGCTCAGCAGGCATTAAATGCGCCGTCACAAACTTCCACCAGTCCTTCGCTCCTAAGCGAAGCTGGTTCAGCGCGAACCGAACCTTCAAATTCTCAGGAGATGAGCAAGTGAACAAACACCCCTCTATATCAGATATCCACCTCATAGCTGCCACCGGATCCTAGGTCCCATCAAACTCTGGTGGTTTTGTGTTGCTGAACTCCCGGAACAGCAACGCATCACCACCTTGCGGCCTCGCGGTAGCAACAGCCGCGATGGCCGCTGCAACAGCAGCCTCAGAAAGAGCGGCATAATGCTCGTCAAAGGTCTCAATCAGCGTGGTCTTTATAGACCCAAACATCTCCGGTATCTCTGCCCTGATGGCCGCAGCCACTTCCTCATGGATGATCCGGCAGATCTCCTCATCACTGGTACCACTGCTCTCGGGCATCAAACGTGTCCTCACCATGATCTACCTCTGAAATACAACATACGATAAATTAGAACCCATACGAGCATACTCACACTCGTCAACTCTTTCCTCCATGATCCTTGGTATTCCAAAGATTCTTACTTGGGTTGTACACCGCTCCGGTGCTTTCAGTAGTACGGGCCCAATACTACTGTCCACACCGTATCAGAATACACCCCAAGTCCTCCTCTTTGGATCCCAAATTCCAAGTACTCTATCATGCATAGACCTCCCTCTAATAGATCTCTCATAAGCTCCTCGCTATTACCTACTCACTCTCAAGCAGCTCACCTCTTCCTAGGCTAAGGCATCACAAATCAGGCCACTCTAGTCCTAATAGGAATACCTAGCCTACTCTACCATGCGAATACATCATATCAGTATCAATATCACATAACATAAGGGTATTTTGGGAAATCACCGTTCGGGCGCGGACTGATCGTACACACAACTCTGCTCTGCATTTTCAAAATCTTTTATTCTTTTTGAAAATACTTCTCAAATCCTCAGTTTGAGTTCAAATACGCCCGAAGGTGTACTCGAATCCCTCAAACCAAGGCTCTGATACCAACTTGTAGCACCGTGAATTTCAAAATAATTTTTCACAAATTATAAAAACATTTCTCATTTAATTTCATAAAACATTAAGTTTAAGAATCCCAATAACATCATACAAAATCCCAAGATCATATATATATCAAAAATCCCATGCGTGTGTACAGATCAAGCCGGCGCCTTCCCACGGTCCTCGCTAGTACCTGAAACAACACTAACACTGTAAGCACAAAGCTTAGTGAGTTCCCCAAAGTACCATACACATAACACATAATAGCCACTCGAGGCTATAACTCTATGGGTCCGTGCATCCAAACTCTGTGAACCCTCACATTCTAACTCTATGAATCTTCCGGTTCCAACTCTAAAACATGCACAGCATAAATCACATAGAATAATGCAGTACAACACAACACATACATATAGCATACAAATACTCTGTTCACGTAACTCTGGTTACCTACTCAAGGTAAAGTATAGTTAGAAGACTCACCTCGCGTATCTCGCTAACTCGCGAATCCTGGAATCACTCGTGCTCGATCCTCCGAGCTATAATCCTCCTATAACATCATATGTCTCTTAATTAACACTTTTACCACTAAGGTTGACTACCCCTATCAAGTCAACAGTGGTCAACTCTGGTCAACGGTCAATGGTCAACGGTCAACTTTGACCGGACTCGGCGAGTGCACTAGGGCGACTCGGCGAGTCTAAGCATTTTCACCAACTCTCTAGGATTCCCTTTTTGACACGTCGAGTATTCCCCTGACTCGACGAGTTCCACCTGCTATGAATCGTGGGGCCACCCCGACTCAACTCGCCAAGTCTCAAGAACAACTCAGCGAGTTCCAGTTCGACTCAGTCCACCTGTCAACCCTCTCTAACTCTCCCTGACTCTCTGAGTCAACTCATAACTCGGCTGGTCCACTCACTGAGTGGTCAAGGACAATCTTCATGCTACTCGCCGAGTCTGTTCTTCAGACTCGGCGAGTCCATGCCATGCATCAACTTAAACTTGCTTCTGAGGTGAGATCCGCTCCAACAACTCATAGATCTGGCCCTCCTAAGCTAATTCATCATGTAAAGTCCATAACTTGGTGCTCATAACACACCCCATGACCCATAAATGGTGTTTTAACCTTAAGCACAAAGACCCCAATCCAAAAACCTCATGGATTCATAAAAAGCTTCGGCAAAGGGACACTCTGGACCTCCAAATGTCCAGATCTATAACCTAACTCACTTAAGGGACCAAGGAGGCACTAGATCTAACCACAAAAGGGCTCAATAAGCCCTAAATCAACATAAACATCAACATAACAAAGAATAGCTCGAAAGTAGTACCTCAAATGTGATGTTCTGGCCTCAAATCTTTCAGGAAGTGGCTCCTCTTGATTCCCCTTAGCTATTGCTTCCTTTCCCCTTCAATATAACACCTCCAAGGTCAATAATGGCTCCTTACTTTGCTCTAAACGCTTAAACTCGCAAGGGTTTCACTCAGGGGTCTGGTGAGTACAAATGACGGCCATAAGGCCCTTTAAATAGGTCCCAAACCTGAGAAATTAGGGTTTCATTAAACAGCGCGGACTCGCCGAGTCCATACCTTGGAGTCGCCGAGTCCAGGCGCGAACCCGCGTCCAGAACCGTGATCCTACTCGGCGAGTCTGAGCTCCAACTCGCCGAGTCCCCTCACAAAACACCAAAAACATAAGCATAAAAGATACCTGGAAATCTGGGCTGTTACACACAGTCTGAGTACAGAGGCTGAGATAGCTGAAATGAGTCAATTTCCATATGCTTCCGTTGTTGGCTCGATCATGTATGCTATGACTTGTACTCCCCCTAATGTAGCCTTCGCTTTGAGCATGGTTAGCAGATTTCAGGGAAATCCTGGCATGGCGCACTGGACTGCGGTAAAGAATGTTCTAAAGTACCTACGGAGGACTAAGGATTGGGTCCTTACCCTTGGTGGGAGTGATTGGGTATACTGATGCTAGTTTTCAGACTGACAGGGATAATTTCCGCTCTCAGTCTGGCTGGGTCTTTACCCTAAATGGAGGAGCAATTACTTGGAAAAGTTCCAAATAGGAGACAGTAGCTAATTCTACTTGTGAATCAGAGTACATAGCAGCGAGTGAAGCTGCGAAGGAGGTGATATGGCTAAAGGACTTCATCGGAGACCTTGGAGTTATGCCAGCTATACAAGAGCCTATGGAAATTTTTTGTGACAGCAATAGTGCGGTTGCCTTAGCCAAGGAGCCAAGAGATCACGGTAGATCCAGACACATTGACAGAAAATACCACTTCATAAGACACAAGATAGAAGAAGGACTCCTCATGGCAAAAAGGGTGCCGTCAGAAGAGAACCCTGCAGATCCCCTCACGAAGGGACTGACAAGGGTTAGGCATTTGCAGCATGCAAGAAGCATCGGGCTGAGAGACGATATTAGTTTTAATAATTAGATTTTTGAAACTTGTAAAATGTAATTGACATTTGATGATTAAATAAAAGTTGTTATTTATTTATGAGTAAAGTGTTACTATCCTATGTTGATCATTTACTGTTGTTTCAATTTTGCATGTTTTGACTTCCAGAATAATTATTTTATTCAAACTCTGCACAGTAGGTCATATGTCAGAAGTAGATATGAATCAAGACTGTCATGAATTTGGCTTGTAAGATTTGTCTAAGGTGCATTAGACATAGCAATGGTTACTACAACGTTCATGAGTGCTCATAAGTCCTGAGTATTGGATTAAACCCACGCTCGCTTGTATCGCTTCACAGAATTTATCTCGAGTGATCGTGAGATGGTAATATCATATATATCTTCAAACCTAGAGATATGAGTTGTTGAATGTGAGTTGGTTATCCATTGATTATATGAAAACGCATCAGTAACTTGATTTCATAAAGCGTGCTTATGTGCATAACTCAACAAGTAGTTAGTACAAGCATATGAGTCGAAGTTTATCTGTTCCTTCTAGCGATATAAGAGATATCTGGGCCCCTCGATGATTTGGTTTTGACTTATGTGTCGGGCCCGGTCAGAACCTAATTGATGTGTTCAATTTAGTTCTATGTCAAACAAATCAGAGATCGAGAAACAAATTTTGGAAAATAAGTTAGACCATGTTCCATGTGTTTGTCCAGCTGATATCTTGAGAACAGAGGAATATATGATCACTTATCTAAAATGGCGCTTCATAGTTCGACAGAGTTTTAAAGAGCTACGATTGTTGGTTGGTTCCTGAAGTTATACTTGCAACTATAGTTATCAGACTTATCCAAGTGGGAGACTGTTGGATAAGGTGTCTAAGTCCATAAATATATTTGGTATTAACTTGACCCGACCTGGCATGGTCCATTTGGGTTGCACTTCACCTAATAACTTGTTTGGATATACTTTTGAGAATAAGATGTATATGATATATTAATATATTATTGGTTATAATAAATTAATATGATATCATAATAATTTAATTAGTATTGATCAAGAATTAATTTAGAATTAATTTAGTGATCAAAAGGAGCTAATTAAATATGGACTCTTATTTATCTATATGGATTGGGCTAAGATTTATTTAGGATGGGCTAAGAGTATATGGAGTCCATGGATAGTCCATGGAGCTTTTGACCCATGGATCCTAGGTAAATGAAGAGTCATAGGTATTAGGGTTTAACCTTAATCCTCTCTACTATATAAAGGAGTCCTTGGTTCTAGAATAGGCACTAGTGTGTGTGTGTAAGCATAAGAGTGAGCCGATTTCTACAAGTGTTCTTATTCTCTCAAGAGCTTCCAATTTGTTTTGGTGATTTGTGACACCACTTGAGGCATCCACACTATTGGTGCTAGGCTCATAAACTTTAAGCACTCAACCACAAAAGAAAGGTATGTTATTCAACTTAAAGTTTTGTATTTCAAGTACCCCATAACATGCTAGTTAGGTTGTGAACCTTGGAAATCAAATTTGCATGTATTTTAGAGAAAGCATAGATCCAAGGTTTCTAGGGTTGCATGTACACCATAGGAGTGTTAGTATGCTACAAACCCAACAGATTCATCATCGCTTCTTCAGGATCCGTCTCTGTTTCTTCTTCCACACCATTTTTAATTTGGGCAAGATGAGCATTTTCAGGTCCTAAAATATTCAGAGCCTGAACTTGGTCTTCCCAATTAAATGATTGGGCCACCATTGCCAAGTTAGTAGTTTGATTGCTTGAAGAAGATCCCTTGTTGACATATGTCACCGGCACCATGGTTCGTTCTGAGCTCTCTCTTCGATCTGGTTTTGGACATTCCCTTGCAAAATTCCCAGGCTCATGGCAGTTGTAACATCTCAGTTTTCCTTTGTTGAATCCCACTTTCTTATCAGAATTCACACTCCAATTGTTCTTTACTGTTTTCTTGGAAAACTGCTTTCCCCTGAAGACTACCATGGCCATCTGCCATGTAATGTCCATCTCTTCCACATCCTTAGGATGGATCTTGTCTAGGTCAGCAAATGAGAGTTGTAGCAGTTTACCAAACCAGTGGCAAGGGCCAAATTTTCTTCCTTTTCTTTTGAAGATGAGACTTGAGGACTGACTTCATGAGATTGAACTGGTGCAGCTGTGGATGAACCAACTTGTTGAGTTGAAGTTTGAGATTGAGAAACTTGAATGTGTTGCATTTGAGGTGTAATGTATGAAATGGGTTGATGAGTCACATAGGGTTGAACACGAGCAACATGAACTTGAGGACTTTGAGGAGTTGAAAAGCTTGAGAAAGCAGTGTTGTTGGTGGTTTGGATCCCAAGATTTGTTGTGGAGTATGAATTGACATGGTTAATCTCCATTTGCTTATCTTCGAGATCACAAGCCTTGATGATTGCCATTGTTTCTGCCAAACTCAAACGGTTTAAATCTTTGGTCTTCTTAATCACTGATACATTCATATCCCAGGATTTTGGCAGAGAATTCAAAAGCTTTTTGTTGATTTCCAATCTTGTAACCATTACACCAGCAAAACTCATTTCTATGGTGAGTGTGATAAACCATTGCAACTGAGTCTCAAGTGATTCTCCCAAAACATAGTTGAACATATTGAACTTTTGTCGCAGCATGTCTTGGCAACACTGTTTCATGTCTTCGTTGCCTTCATAGACTTCTATCAGTGCTTCCCATAGAGCCTTTGCTAATGTATACTCACGGAATCCTTGAGCAATTTCCGGAGATAATGCCATGGTAAGTATAGCAAGTGCCTTTTCTTGTTCATCGACTCTTTCAAAATTATCATCAGTGTAGTTTTCAACTTGTTTGTCAGTTATGGTGCCATCTTCCAATGTTGTTGTGATACGGATCAAACCTCTCAAAATACTTCTCCAAATTTTAAAATCCTTCATCTTGATATATTTTTCAATTCGATACTTCCATTCAGGAAATCCTTCTACTGACAGCAATCGGGGAATTCGAGTAGTGGTGCCCATAATAGCATCCAATTCTTGATGAGCAGTTATGCTTTGAGATTTCATGTTTAAAGCTTTGTTTCATTTAGATGAATGTAACCACACACACTATCCGCACACTCTAACCGCACACCTGGCGACACACTCAACCGTACACACTGGCTACACACTCAACCGCACACCTGGCTGCACACTCAACCGCACACCTGGCTGCACACTCAACCGTACACCTTCAAAAACTCAACCGCACACCTTCAAAAACTCAACCGCACACCTTCAAAAATTCAACCGCACACTCAAAGATACTAGTTTTTTTTTAACAAATTCTAATTCTAAACTAGTAAAAACAATGATTTGGTAGCGGTTCTTCAATCAAAAGTATGAATGCACTTCAAAAACCACAATTATCTTCAATCGCACACTCTATGATTCTTCAAAATTGACACTGAATTGGCTCTGATACCAATTGTATGTCCCATTCAATAGATCCAAATCAGTAGTCATTGAATTGCAATCAATCAATCAGAGTGTAGAAGGAGTAGAATAAGAATAACATCAAGCATGCACATATCTATTACTCATAAATGTCAGGTACACCTTGAAAAGCACAAACATACACGTCACTATTTACGTACATACATCTGACACACTGACACAACCCTTTTATACTACCCACAGCAGCACACCAGTGTGCAGCCGCACACGCATGTACGGCTACACACGCCGTTACGTGAGTAGCCGCACACACGAGTGTAGCTGCACACACACACACACACAAACTTATCCAATATAGACCACTACACCATACTCTATCAACCTACCAAGATCTATACAAAAGAATGCCTAGCCCAAACCACAAAAGTATAGCCTATCAGTGAAGCACCAATTCTTTCTCTACCCGATGGAGTTGAAGACTTTGCTATCTATAGCAATGCGTCTGGTGTCGGGTTGGTTTGTGTTTTGAACCATAGAGAAAAGGTGATAGCATATGCGTCTCGACAGCTGAAAGAGCATGAAAAGAACTACCCCATTCGTGATTTAGAGTTGTCAGTGGTAGTATTTGCTCTAAAAATATGGAGGCATTACCTCTATGGCTCGAAGTGCAAACTTTTCACTGATCATAAGAGTCTCCAATATCTCTTTAATCAGAACGAATTGAATATGAGGAAATGCCACTGGCTAGAGTTACTTAAGGACTATGACTGTGAGATACTTTACCACCCTGGTAAAGCAAATGTTGCCGCTGATGCCCTCAGTCGAAAAGTCAATCTTGAAAGAAAAAGGTTGTGACATCCCCATTTTTTACGGCCAGAAAAGACCGATTTTGTTTATGCTTTTTAAAAATCAGAGTACTTCTTTTAATAAAAATGTTGCGGAATTTGTTCCCAGAAAAACATGATCAAATACGTTATTAAAACATTTTCGAAGAAACGTATTTTATTCATTTTAAAATGTTTGGGATGTCATCATTAATACAGAAACATAAGCATAAACAGAACTTACATTTATTTACACTAGTGATCTACATCTCTTTAAATCTCTCAGTGTAATGTGACTTCATATCAACACCTGTGATATAAATAAACTGAGTGGGTCAGGTTGGGAAACCTGGTGAGCACATAGGGTTTTCAAACCATAATAATATAATTATTATTTTTAAACATCAAACAATCAACCCAATTACCCATTCCCGTTATCCTCACATTACGTCCCTAAAACATCTAACACAAGGGACCTAGTCTAAGGACTATCATTGGGATGGACACTACTGCTAAGGGGATTCCTTGGCAATGAAAGTCCTAAAGGCAACCATGTGGGGGATGGAGTACACCTGGTGAGCACACAGTTCACATAGTTAGAATCAACACACAGTTCGAATAAACACACAGTTCGAATAAACACACAGTTCAAATAAACACCTACAGGTTGCGAGCCTGCTAGTGTACAACTGGACTGTCTAGAATAGTCTGTGGTCGTCATCTATACTCCGCTAGATGACTGGATCATCAATAACATCTATAACAAGGCCTCTCATTATTTTTATTTTGTCACACAGCAACTATTACATCTACCCATGTTTTACCCAACACATTTTGTAGATATAAAATACATATACATTTTAAATCATTGAAAACATGTATAAAACGTTCATCCAACATAGATAGCATGTATACAGATAATATACACACACAACACGTAATTTATATAAAATACTTCATATCTATGTGTAAGCTGAAAGTAACTATGCACTCACCTGAAAGGTGGTGACTCAGCACTCGAGCAGCGCTTCAATACTCTCAAGACAACTTTCCTTTGATAAAACCTAGTACCAATACCACTAGGGTTTAGTCTAACAATAACCGCGACAAATTAATTAGTCTGACTATTATTATTATTATATAAGCGTTAATAACACTCAATATAACTCATAATAATAGCCCAAATAATTATTTTAAGGACCTAATAACATTCCTATAATTATTTGGAAGCTATATTAAAAATTGCGTAAGCGTAGCACACTTACAATGAATATTATCGAAAACCGGAACTTATTTGGAGCAGCGTTTCAAAACCGAAAGGCTCTTTTTCTCGGGACTCCGGGAGCCTCGGGGCTTCCCACGGGAGCTAGGGATTTTATCTAGGGCTTAGGGGGGTTTATAGCACTTAGAGAGAGAAAGTTTGTAGAGAGAGAAGTGAAAAATGGTGTGAAAATGAAGAACTCTCGGCCCCCTTTTATAGCCTGTGAGGCCTCGGTACGCTGGGCGTACCTCGGACCTACGCTGGGCGTAATGGTTCGGATAAGAGCGCCAGCTAGCTTCGTACGAGCCACGTGTTGGATGAAGACCGGAGCTACGCGGCTGCTTATGGACCGAGGGGTGTAGCTGTACGCTGGGCGTATTGAGCTTCGGACGTTGGGCGTAGCAAGGGGCGACGCGTCACTCATCCGAGGCGGGTACTGAGTCAGCGATGGAGGGTCCAGATTGCGCCACGTCATCGATTCCTTATCAGCCTTCGCAAATTCCACTCTCGACTTCTAAAAATCATAACTTTCTCATACGATCTCCGTTTTCGATGTTATTTATATCCACGTGAAGGTGGGAACGTACTCTACAACTTTTGTTTAGACTATGTCGGCTAATTTTGACTCGATTTTAAATTTAACAGTAGGAGGCGTTTAGACTGTTAAATGACCGCGAAGAATTCGTAGCTCCTTCATACGGACTCCGTTTTCATCTATCTTTTTACCATTGAGTTTCTATTAATGAGATCTTCAACTCTCATTTAGGTCGCGTAAGCCAAAAACGGCTCGAACTAAAATTCGAGTTTCGGGTCGTGCACTGCTAAGCCGAATCTTAGAAAAATCATAACTTCTTCATACGAAGTTAGATTTGGGCGTTCTTTTTATGGATTTTCTCGGTTTAACATATTCTACGACTTTTGTTTAGACCACTAAGGCTAAAAAGTCCTCCATCATAAATTCACTATTTACGTCTCCTGGTGCCGTGCTGGTTTTGCCGTAAAACTTCGGCGGGCCATAACTTCTTCGTTATAACTCAGATTTCAGCGTTCTTTATATGTACGGAAACCTTGTAACATATACTACAACTTGGTTAAGATTATTTATTCTAAGTAATATTTTTCCGAAAAGTCATTTTCGACCCCTATTATCCCTAAATTGACTAGCGTGGATCTACGGGCGTTACAAAGGCCAAGAGCGTTGAGAATAGAATTTGTCTCAACAATTGTGGAGAGTATAAGGAAAGCTCAAGAAGAAGCTTCTGAGAAGAATGACCAATAGGGAGAACATTTGGGCAAAACGTTAGTGTTCGGTGTAAACAGTCACGGGCTGAAGGTATTCCAAGATCGAATTTGGGTGCCTAAGTCAAGAGGAGTAAGAGATCTTCTGATGGAAGAAGCTCACAAAACCATGTACTCGATTCATCCCGGTAGCACTAAAATGTATAGGTACCTAAAACCCTACTACTGGTGGCCGACAATGAAGCTTGATATTGCAAAGTATGTGGCCGAGTGTGTGACATGTGCGCGGGTCAAGGCACAACATCAGAAACCATACGGGAGTTTAGAACCTTTACCTGTGCCTATGGGTAAATAGGAAGACATTGCTATGGATTTTTTCACTAAACTGCCCAGAACAAGGAATGGTCACAACATGATTTGGGTGGTCGTTGATTGCTTCACTAAGAGTGCGCATTTCATAGCAGACAATGAGAAATGGTCTATGGATAAACTTGCGAATTCTTATGTGAAGGAAATTATGAGGCTCCACAGTGTTCCGTTAACAATTGTGGCAGATCGTGGCAGGTGTTCATCTCGCGATTTTGGAGAAGTCTACAAGAGAAATTGGGTACCAAGTTGTGTTTGAGTACAGCTTACCATCCACAGACTGATGGTTAGAGCGATCGAACGATACAAACGCTTGAAGATATGCTCAGAGCATGTACCCTGGAATTCCAAGGTAACTGGGATGAACATTTACCTTTGGTAGAATTTTCCTACAATAATAGTTTCCACTCGAGCATAAAGATGGCACCTTATCAAGCTATGTACGGACAAAAATGTCGTACGTCGTCGTGTTGGCTTGAGACTGGGGGAAAGAAGTTTATGGGACATGAGATAGTCCATTAAACTGCTGAAAAGTTGAAAGTGATTAGGGAGAGAATGTTAGCAGCTCAAGATCGTCAAAAGAGCTATGCTGACAACAAGCGAAGACCGATGACTTTTGAAGTAGGAGATTCGGTTTTGCTTAAAGGCTCGCCGTGGAAGGGACTTATAAGATTTGGTAAAAGGGTAAAGTTAATTCCAAGGTTTATTGGACTATTTAAAGTTCTTCAAAGGATTGGGAACCAAGCTTACAAGCTCGAACTACCAGAAGAACCGAATGGAATTCATAACACTTTCCAATGTGTGTTATTTAAGGAAGTTCACGGGAGAAGTTCCCGACATGATTCCACTTTCGGAGTTGAGAATTTATGAAAACAAGAAGTTAATTGAAGAACCAGAGGCAATCGTTGACCGAAAGACAAAGAGGTTGCAACGCAAGATGGTCGAATTAGTTCTTGTCCGTTGGAAACATACGAATGGGCCAAATCTCACCTGGGAAACGAAGAGTGACATGATGAGTCAGTATCCATATTTGTTTATTGATGTGTGATTCCAGGGATGGAATCATCCTAAGGGGGAGGGAATTGTAACGTCTGTGTTTCTGGGCTAGTCATTAATGCTGATGTAATAGTCTAGGTTAACCCTTGTAACTCATTTTGAAATAATAGAAATGTATTATTTGAGTATTATGTGATTTATGCCTAATTGTTGTGACTAAATTGAATTAAGGATAATTTAAGCGTTAAAAATAAAATGTTAGATAAACCAGATCCGAGTTATAACGAAGAAGTTATGACCTATCGAAGTTTCGTGGCAGAACCAACACGACGCTGAATGACGTAAAATATGAATTTAAAATAGAGCGATATCTAGCCTTTGTGATCTAAACGAAAGTCGTAGAATAAGTTAAACCGAGAACATGCATAAGAAGAACGTCTAAATCTGACTGCGTATGAGGAAGTTATGATTTTTCGATGTTTCGACTTAGCGGTATCCTACAAAAAGTTTGAATATGAGATCGAGTGATTTCTAGCCGAAAAATCTAAACGAGAATCGAAGATGTCGTCGATAGTAGTCCAACGGTGAAAAGACAGACGAAAACGGACGTCAGATGAAGAAGATACGATTTTCTAACGGAGTTTTCCTGTCCTGGCCTACTAAAATATTATAATAAAAATAAATTCAAAACTATCTAACGGAGTCTAAACAAGAGTTGTAGATTATAATCTCACTTACGCGTGGATACAAAGAACGTCGAAAACGGAGCTCGTCTGCAAAAGATATGGATTTCTGAAGTTCAGAACACAAACTTTTAAGTCTGTCGGAACTCAAGATGTGAGCAAGCAAGTTGCAAAGACGCACTAGATGATGATCGAGCTCACGACGTGAGTATAAGACGCGCACGACGTGAGCATAGCATTTTTGCCCTATAAATAGAAATCAAAGGGTTAGCCGAGTTTGGTTGTTCCTTTCTCACTCTCTCCTTCCGTATTGCCTCGTTTTGCATGCAAGTTATACCCCGAAGCCCCGGTATCATTCCGAGACCCGAAGCAAGTCCCGAAGCCCCGAGGATCCCGAGAAGTAAAGTTTTCGAGCCGAAACTCTACCCGCGAGAAGCTCGGTTTTCAAGAAAGCATCCCGGTTTCACCGAAAAATACTGCTTTTAGAGCTGTAGTGTTGTCCGATAATCATCTTATCAAGTGAGTGTATATTCCTTTTATTCTAACATATAGATACGAAGTATTCTCTACAAAATGTGTGTTATGTGTTTGTATATTATTTGCTTATTTGAAATAATTATTGAATGAGTGATTTGTACAGGTTTTAAGTTGTATGTAAATTTATATATTTTTATCTACTAATATGTTGGGTAGAACATGGGTAGAAAGTTTTTGTGTGATGAAATAAAATGATGAGAGACCTCGATGTGATTCTTATCTAGTCATTCAGCAGAATATGGATGACGACCACAGACTTTTCTAGACAGTTCTGTGGAATGCTGGCAGGCTCATAACCTGTAGGTGTTGGTGAACTTGGATGTTCATTCGTTGTATTCTATCCCCCTCATGGTTGCCTTAGGACATTCATTTTTTAGGAAACCCCTCTGCAGTAGTGTCCATCTCGATGAAAATCCTAGATTAGGTCCCTTGTAATAGTTGTTGTCATAGGGACGTAAAGTGAGGATAATGGGAATGGGTAATCGGGTTATTGTTGGTTGGTGAAATTAAATATAATTATTTATTGTGGGTTTTAAACTCTATATGCTCACCAGGCTCCCAAGCCTGACCTACTCAGTTGTTTGTATTACAGGTAGTGGCGCGAGAGCATAAGTTGGAGAACTTGTGATGATATTTTTGTTTATAGACCAGTAGTTTTATATAACTGTGTAAGGTCTATGTTTTATTGTTTATGCTTTTGTGTATGTATCGAAACATGACATCCCGAAGTTTGATATATAATGAAAATACATTTCTTTAAGAAATGCTTT
Source organism: Lactuca serriola (assembly GCF_051521515.1). Taxonomy (NCBI): domain Eukaryota; kingdom Viridiplantae; phylum Streptophyta; class Magnoliopsida; order Asterales; family Asteraceae; genus Lactuca; species Lactuca serriola. The sequence goes on along the minus strand of NC_136414.1, from coordinate 118,057,893 downwards.
GATAAATCTTATTTTATCATGTAATGTTCTGGGGATAAATTCTGCAACTCTTTTAAAACAATGGATTTACTCTGAAATTATTTTAAAAGCATAAATGAAACCGGTCTTTTCTAGCCATGATTTTGGGGATGTCACAATATATATATATATATATATATATATATATATATATATATATATATCTTGCTCCATGTGCTTTAAGACTTATACCTTATGTTGTTTTTAAAGTTTTAATTGAGTGGGTTTAGTGAGTTGGGAAAAATATTATTTTCATGTGTTGTGGTTAGGAAAAATGGAAGAAAGAGGAGAAAGAAAAGCTGATGTAAAACTGATGTTGCACTGGGTTCAATGGATTGGGGGGAGGGGGCGGGGATCACTCTCTCCACCCTTAGATCCCGTTTGATAGACATCTTTTCATGTCAAAACAAATATTTCTGGCTGAATTGGCCAGAAAGACTGTTTGATTTGCACAAAAAAATCCTTCTTTCCTGGTAAGATATCTCTTTCCCACAAATCCCCAATACCATGTCTTTCTGTGCTGAATGAAACTTTGGACAGTTGTGACCTAACAAAAAAAGATACACTTTCATCCACATCTATTTTTTCCTTTCTACTCCATCGATCATCATCCCTTTTCTCCTACCTCTTTATCTTGTCTCCAACAGTCGTCTCCATTAGTGCTCCCTCCGCCATACACGAAGCTTCCAATAGCCTCTGCTTCTTTTTCTCTTGCTCTGGAAATCAAGTATCACTTCAAGAATTTATTTTTTCCCCTGGAATTTGAGTATCAGATATGTATTACTTCTTTTTCTGAAATGATATGTGTTGAAAAATATGTAAGGTCACACCTTATGATTTGATCAGTCAAACACATAGCACGCTGTCCACCAAGGCCAGTGTCAGCACCATCACCAGCAACAACTTCATTAGTGACAACATGATCCTCATGATCTTACTTATCATTTTGTATGTTAGGTAGATATACTTTGTAATTATAGAATAGATATCTGATCTAAAATCTTAATGATTAGCATCGGACTTCGCATAGAGTAGAATATATCCCTAAAATAGTAGTATGACCATTTCTATAATCGTATATAGTATACTATTAGGGTTAAACCCTAATAGAGCTTTATGCCTCGCTTTGTGCGATTATTCTCTTTGTGAGAACCTTTTCTTAGTGAAAACATCTTTGTGATCATCTTTGTTCTTCTGTTTCTATTTACTCTTTTTCTTGTTTGTTTGTTCTCCATTATTCATACTTGAGTGTATCCGATCAATATGAAACTTTAATTGGTATTAGATCGGGTTTACGATACATTCAATTTATCTTGTTTTCCTCATATAATCCAAAGTCATATGTTGTAAACAAGATCCCTCCTTTTGATGAACACAATTTTGTAATGTGGAAATCAAAGGCTATGGTTGTTCTTGAAACCATGGACTTTGATATGCTCAACATCGCTCATGATGGTCCATATGTTCCTATGTATCAACCTATGCTTAACAACGATCCTTCTAGTCCCATGAAACAAAAGCCAAAGACCAACTATGACGGTGATGACAAAGGACTTATGAGTCTTGATGTTAAGGCAAGGGCAGCCATATGAAACTCTCTTCCTTGTCATGTGTATCATCTGGTTCAGAACTGTGAATTTGCCCAGGAGATGATTGAAGCACTAACTATGTCTTATGAAGGCACTATGGATGTTCAACCAACCACCATCAACAATCTCAACCGGAGATACGAGCATTTTTCGCTCAGCAAAGTGAGTCACTAACTCAAACCTTTAACATGTTTAACTATTTAGTGAATAATATGCACAGGTTGGGGATTGTCAAGCATTCCTCTTAGTTGGTCTTGAAGTTCTTGGATTTTCTTGGGAAAAGTTGTGAAAATCATGCTGGTTTTCTAAAAAATGAGAAAATAAATCTCATGGATCTCAACTCTTTTTTGTAAATCTACAAAATTATGAAGAAACTAAAGCTCTTCGTAAAGAAATCATGAAGGACTCCAGCAAAGAAAATTTTGTAGCCCCGGTCTCCAAAAAGTAAGTAGCCAATCTCATCAGCGACTCTGATGATTATGATGAGGGTAAAATAAATAATGATGAAATCCCTGATGAACTAGTTGCTAGTTCTACACTCATTGTTAAACGTTATGAAGAAAGCAGATCTAACGGGGCCAGAAGAATTCAGCCAAAGGGAAATAACTAAGCGAGAAAGCATAAATATGAGAAAATAAATCCAAGTAATTGCTTCAACTATGGAAGCCCTGACTAATTTGCCAGGGACTGTAAAGAAAAGAGGGAATCTCAAATCCTTGAAAGCTATGAGATCTTGTACAAGAAGTTGTTGGCCTACATGAAGAAAGAGACATCTCTCTACCAAAATCTTTTATCACAAAGCAGGAGAAATATGAGGAATGGGTTGAAGAAGAGGAGTCCTCTGAAGATGAAGGACTAAAGGTTAAAGGTCTTATGGTTGTTGTCAATGAAGCCCCTGATAGTAGTTTCAGCAGATGTGCCTTGGTTCTTATCAAGTGATAAGGGAGTCAAAGATGAAAAGTAGGAATCCCTATTCTAATCATTAGGGTCAGGATCATGTCTAGTACTTAGATAGTGGATGCTCTAGATATATAATAGTCTCAAGTTCCTTTTGCATGATTTTGTGGAGAAAGATGGTTATATTGTCACTTTTGGAGATAGCATTGAAGGAGCAATCAAAGACCTGGGTACAATAAGGTGTGACTCAATTGAGCTAAAGGATGTGTTCTATGTCATGGGGCTTCAAAAAATCTTATTTCAACTCGTTAATTCTGTGACACTGGCTACAAAGTTCTTTTCAACTGTAATGAAGGAAAAGTCATGGAATCAAGGAACGCAATTGTGCTCACTGCATTCAGGAACAATAACACTTACATGCTTTATATCTATTTATGTTTGACAATAATTGTTTATGTTTTCTTTACATTGCTTTTTTCTATCTGGAACTACTAAACATGAGCTTCTAATTTTTATTTTATTACTTTAATTATAAAATTCTTTGTGCTCTAAAAATTCTTTATAACTTTGAAATTACCAAAGGAGTATACATTGTATATTGTACTACTAATATTTACTATGTGTTTTATTCTCTTTCACTCTCTAAATCGGATAAAGATGGTGTTTATATTGCCATACTTATTAATGTGGATGATGTTATAGTGGTTGGAAATGACCTTGAATGAATTCAACACACTAAGAGGCGGCTTGATGAGGCATTCAACATAAAGAATTTGGGACAACTAAAATACATCCTTAGAAAAGAAGTCGCTAAAGTTCACGAAGGATTAGTTATGAATCAAAGAAAATATGTTTTGGATATTCTCAAGGATAGTGGGATACTTGGTTGTAAACCTAGTCAATACCATAGGCTCATTAGAAGACTGTTATGTCTCCAAGATACACGATCTGGCGTGACCTATGTAGTCAATACACTAAGTCAGTTTGTCGCTGACCCAAGACAAAGTCATATGGAGGTGTTGAATCAAGTGTTAAGGTATTTAAAAGGGGTATTGGGACAAGGAATACTTTTACCAAGGGCTGGAGAATCAGTCTTAACTGCTTTCTATGATTCCGATTGGATTGGGTGTCCATTTACTAGGTGTTCAAGAATAGGATACTTGCTAGTGCTTGGAGGTGCTCCTATTTCCTGGAAAACAAAGAACAATCAATTGTATCATGATCTTCCGTTGAGACTAAATATCATGTTATGGCATCTACAGTTAGTGAAATTTTATGGGCTCGATGGCTTCTCAAGGATTTGCAAGTTTACATTAATAATCCTGCCATCATATACTATGCCAATCAAGCAGTTCATCACATTGCAAACAATCCTGTTTTTCATGAACAAACACAACATGTTGAGATGAATTGTTTTTTTTGTTTGTGAAAGAGTTGTTTCTATGGAAGTTTCACCAATAGAGATTGATAGCAAGATGCAAGTTGCAAATTTATTAACCAAAGGCCTTGGCACAAATCAATTTCAATTCTTACTTAGCAATATAGGCATTATCAACCTACATGCTCCATCTTGATGGGGAGTATTGGATAGTATTTATCCAATTTTTCAAAAATATGTTTTTGAAGTATTTATTTTTAATTTTAAGAAATATTAGTTTTTTAAAAATGTTGAACATAATATGATCTAAAATGTGATGATTCAAAATATTTACGATTTAAAAAAAAAAAAAAAAAAAACTTTTGATTCAACTTGTTTATGATCCTTAATTTGTTATGATCTAAAAACATTTAGAATCAAATATTTTATAATTCTTAATTATATATTTTATGATTCAAAATGTATAATGATCCACAATTTTTTTTTTGAATAAAGACTTTATTTAATTGAATATGTTATTGATCCATAATCATATGATTCAAAAATGATTTCATTCAAAATACTATGATTTAAAATAATTTAATTCAAAATTTTATGATCCAAAAATAATATGATTAAAAAAAAATATGAACATGAAATATTAAGATCTTTAATATTATTCTTATTTAAAATTTAATAAATGTTAAACATTGAAAAATCAAATCGATATTTAGTTTAAAAAATAACAAAATAAAAAGCCAAAAAAAATCAAAAAATAAAAATAAAAATAAACAAAACACTAGTATCTTCAAGTATGTAGTAAAATACTAAAAAAAACGAAAAAAAAAATATTCTTTTTTAAAAAACAAAAACAAAAAAAAACAAAAAACAAAAAAAAAAAAAACAAAAAAAACAAAAAAAAAAAAAAAAAAAAAAAACCTGACATGGGTTGCATGTGATTAAATCCTTGAATCTATATTAATTACCACGGAGATAGGTTGTATGCGAACGCACCACCACCAAATACTTGAATTTGACTTTTGCCGTTGACGAAATAGATACCAAATAGATAATAGAGAGTTGTATTTGCAGCGTACATCATTTTATGAGTTGAAAAATAAAACTATAGGTACTGGTCTTCGAAAGGTGGCCCATTAACAATGAAAAGAAACATCCCCCTATATATTTATTTACTAAGTTCAGTAAGAACTTTTATTGGGGTTCGACAATAACATTTAATTTTTCTTATAACTTATATTGATTGTTTCCAGGTGTTTTGTATATAATGGTTAATTTAGATTTCTCATATTTTATTCCATTAAACATTATACCTTTGAATTATTGGTAAGAAAATAAAATAAAAGAAAGGACAAAGTACTGAAAGCTTGTAATAATATCTGTTATTAGAAGTCTCGGTTAGGGGAACCAACACATTGAAACCCTCTTACCATTTTTACACCTACCTTTTGACACTTTCTTTCAACTTATTTTAAAGTTTATTATTTATGCATTTCAATTTCAGCCATCAGTTACTAACCATGGGTGACTTACATGACTTTGATGTAAACTTTTATATATATATATATATATATATATATATATATATATATATATATATATATATATATATATATATATATATATATATATATATATATATATATATATATATATATATGGACAAAACTTCAAAAATGGTCAATGTGGTTTCACAAAATCATAAGTTTTGTCCCTAATTTACAAAAATCTCATGGATCGTCTTTGTGGTTTCAAAACTTTTAATGTTTAGTCCTTCCGCCTAACTCCGTCAGCTTTCTAACGTTAACTGAGGGGTATTTTCATCATTTCAATACCCATGGGCCATTTATAAGGTTTTCACTATTTAAAAAAAAAAAGAAAAAAAAATATAATTATTTAATTAAAGGGTCTCTCTCTCTCTCTCTCTCTCTCTCTCTCTCTCTCTCTCTCTCTCTCTCTCTCTCTCTCTCTCTCTCTCTCTCTCTCTCTCTCTGCATCTTATCCCTATGGTCTTCTTCTTTCTGTTCACCTGCATCTTTTACACATACACACTTGACAGGCCTTCACAAAGCCACCGATTATACACAAAGAATCTTTGTTTAAACCCACGATTACAAGTTCATATGCAAAAGAATGTTCATCAAGAAGAGAATGACGAAACATCATCTCCAAAAATATTTATATGAATCCATGATTACAGTAACAAAAACAGGGGAACTAAGTTTAAGTTAGTCAGGAAAATGATTTCTTGGCTAAGTAAAAAATCTTTATATGCACTAAGTTTGATTTATGCTTAAGCATTTCAACAAACACATCGTGTGCATGAGTTATCTGACCAGTTCTTACCTGCTCTGCACCACCCATTGACTAAATTGGTACATGACAACAGACAACATTTGATTCAAATTATGCTTTCTTTCACCTATACTTTGTTTAATTCGATTTTGTAAACCTCCTGTGAATGATTATGTAACTGTGAATGATTATGTAACAGTAGTGAAGAAGACAACTTGTGATTTGTTTCACCAGTTAGGACAAGGTAGTAAGTTTTTTTCGCCAGAGAAGAAAGGTAGCCGAGAACCTCTGACTTCCCTCCTGTTTCCTTCTATTTTCGAATCCCAAGCAGATCCCTCGCCATATCCTGCTTCATCCATCGATTTTCAGTTGAGAGTCTTCTGCGAAATCACAGGGCAACAACCCATCTTGTTTTCCTGTTTTTTTTCACTGATTCCCCAGAAAGCCATAACAAAACCCCACACCTACTGCTGTTGATTGTGTCACCCACTAGACCACTTTTCCCCTCCGCTTTCGCATTCCTTTATGAGGTAGAAAGAGAGAAGCCTCGCTGCTTCGTCCATTCGCTTTTCTTCGGACCAATTGAGCAATGGAGGTGCTACCTCCTCTTTGCGATTAAATCCCTCAACATATCCATCTGATTGGGCCTCTAGTTTCCTCTTCCCTTTTGCACAAAAGATGAACCGCCGGAGGCGCACATTTGTTTCGATCATATTCATTTTTCGCTTTCATTTCCTTCCTTTGATCGATTATTCGATTTGGAGAAAGAGAGAGAGAGAGAGAGAGAGAGAGGGTGGGGCCCTTTAGTTAATTATATATATATATACATATATATATATATACATATATATATATATATATATATATAACCTCATAAATGGTCCATGGGTATTGAAATGACAAAAATGCCCCTCACTTAATGGTAGAAAACTGACGGAGTTAGGCGGAATGACTAAACATTAAAAATTTTGAAACCATAGGAACCATCCGTGAGGTTTTTGTAAATTGGGGACCAAATTTCAAATTTTATGGAACCATAGAAACCATTTTTGAAGTTTTGTCTATATATATCACACCTTAGATTTTCAAAGGGAGAACTATAGAAAAAAATTATAAAGTGCAAAAATGTTTATATATTAGCACCAGTTTATAACCCGTAAGAACCACGGATTACAAAATTAATTAAACTTCCATAATAAAAATTTATAATTATTAATCAATTATTTTAAATAAATCATTTTAAATAAATTATTAATTAATAGATATATCAAAATTTTGAAGTTATTATAACGTCAAATTTAACATACAATTAGAAAATATAAATTTGAATTTTCAAATCAGTTGGCTAATATATCTACATGACACATGCATAATATTAATTAGGAGTTGTAATAGAATGACAATTGACAAAAGGATATTAAAACTATTTATTTATTAGAATATAGATTATAATTGATTTAGGTTTTATATTATTTTTTCATTCAATTAATTCCTAAATATTGGTAATTATATTCAGTTTTACATTTTTACCCGTCCAACAGGTCATTCAACTTTCAAAACATATAGTTTTAACACAATTTTCAAATTTAATTACAAATTTGATCCAAAATTTAGACTTTTTGCCCATATTTTATTTTATTTTATTTTTTAAATTTGGTCCAAAATTTACCCTTTTAGCCCATATTTTATTTTTATTTTTTTTTAAATTTGATCCAAAATTTATCCTTTTAGTCCAGATTTCAGAACTTTGTTATGAATTCATCTTAACTTTAGTTTTTTATACAACCTTTTTTTCTTTAGAAAAAAATTGAATATCTTTTCATTATAAAATCATTATTATACAAAAGAAAAAACATGTTTTCAAATAAAAAATTTATATTTTCTATATAAAAACTTTTTATTTAATTTTTTTGTATACGAAATACATATTTATAAAAATAGGTATTTATTGTGTACATAAATACATTCAAATCAATTTTTATAATATATATATATATATATATATATATATATATATATATATATATATATAACACCTATTTCACAGTAAACGCGTGTTTGTGTGTGTGTATATATATATAGGTGTGTTTATATTTTTTTATAAAATGTGTTTGTATATATTTTTTTTTACAAAAACTTGTTTGAATAACTATTTTTATAAAATATGTTTATGCATACATTTTATATATACAAGCACTTATTTTGTTGCATATAAATATGTTTTCTTTTGTAAAATGATATATATATATATATATATATATATATATATATATATATATATATATATAAACACCTATTTTATAATAAACACATTTATATATAAAATGTATGAAAACACGTATTTTATAAAAACATATTCAAACACGTTTTTATAAAAAAAAAAATATAGACACTCACCTATTCGTGTGCATATATATATATATATATATATATATATATATATATATATATATATATATATATATATATACTTGCACACACACACTATGAAATTGGTGTTTATATATATTTTTTAGTATAAAATACATGTTTGTATATATATATATATATATATATATATATATATATATATATATATTTATGTACTTAATAAATACCTATTTTTATAAGTAGGTATTTCATATACAAGTTTTTTAAGAAAAGGTATTTATATAGAAAATATAAGGTTTTTATGTTAAACTATGTTTTTTTAGTATATATATTATTTTATAAAGAAAAAACATATTTGAAACGAAATTTTGAGAAAGAAAACATTGTAAAAATAACTAAATTTATGATGAATTCATAATAAAATTCTGAAATCTAGACCAAAAGGGTAAATTTTGGACCATATTTGTAATAAAATTTAAAATTTGAGCAAAAAGTGTAAATTTTGGACAAAATTTGTAATAAAATTTGAAATCTGAGCCAAAAGTGTAATGTCTGAAAATTAGATGACCTGTTAACCGTATAACATGGTCAAATTGAATAAAAAATATAATGACTAAATCAAGTATGAGACCAATATGCATATAAAAATGACTGAATTACATAAATGGTTCAGATGGTTTAACAAAGGTCATAAATTTGGTGTGTTTTACTTCTTTTTGACGAATATGATCTCTTTAGTTTCCAAAAGTTGTATGAATAGTGCTAACAGTGTTTGTTTTCATATGTTAAGATGAGGGTATTTTTTTTTTCTGGTTGTAGATCTGAGTTTTTGACCATAGGAAATCCATTTCTATCATTTTTGTAATATTTTCTATATTTTATGTTTATGAGTTTGTGGCTTTTCATTATTTTATTTTTTAAAATATAAAATTTTATTTTCATCCCTCTATTTTTTAAATTTTCGTGTTTATCTCCCATCGTACATATGATTTGATTTTCCTTAGTAATTTTCGTTCGTTAACCTAAAAAACTAATTTTTTACGTGTTTATTTTTTATTTATGTGCTAATATAAATTCATGATGGTCAACGTTTCGATGTAAATTTAGAAGTTCGGTTCACTAATTATTCTTAAAAACATTTACTACTTTTTTTATGCACATGTCTATTTAACTTTGAGTTTGTCTACATTTCGATGTAATTTTTTTTATCTACGTTTTCGTGCTTAATTTTATGCACGGTTCCTACGTATGAATCGGATCATATATAAAAATTTTCATTTGTTAACTTAAAAAGAACATATTACATTCGAGTTTCTCTATGTATCGACTTAATTCTTTTTATGTTTTTGTGCTGAAACTTACGCACGTTTCCTAGGTATAAGTCCCGTGACATATAATAAGTTTCGTTTGTTAACTTTAAAAACTTAATTTTTACCTGCTTATTTTTATGTATGTGTCAGTATAAATTCAAGGTGGTCAACGTTTCGACATATTCAACGTAAAGTTATAACTTTCGTTCATTAGTTTTTTAGAAAATAAAAATTTGGTTGTGGTGATGTCATACTTTGCACCTACTTTTATCTATTTAGTGATCAATCCACTAGTTTCTTTGATCCAGTTCAATGTAAATGGGTGAAAAAACCACAAGCTTATAAATATAAAATATAGACAAAATTGCATAAATAGTTATTATAGTTTACTCATGGTCACAAGCTCAGTTCATGCTACCTAAAAAGACCAAATTATCTTCATGCCAGCGGACACAAACTAATGGGGTTCGCAAAAAGGATCATTTTAGAAACCACAAGTACAATGTTCGTCAAAAAATTAACAAGCCTTGAGTTAGTGACTTTTGGAAAACCACATGAATCATTTATTAATTTTTCTTTTAAATTTGATACAACAATTACATAAACGTAGTTGAGAGGTTAAGACCCATTAGGTTATGCATCAATTACATCACAATTAAATTTTAAACTAACAAATAACTAGAAGTTCTTAGGTTCAATCCCAATGAAAGGAGAAAAATATATAATTATTTGCCATTTCAAAAAAAAAAATCATAATTAATTACAAATGCCATAAATTTAATAAATAGCAAATTGTTACATTTTAATGGTGAATTGATGGAATACAGGTACCGGTGGTTGCAACATCATTAATTAAACAAACTTAGGTTGCGCCACTAGATTTACACATACTAGGTATCGTATGAGGGAGGGTGCATGACGATTGTTTTCGTGCCATGCTACATGCCTTTGGAAGGAGGTTGAGATTTTGGGTGGTTGACTTCTAATTAAACAAGTGCCAGAGCATGAACCTTATCACCCTTAGCAGGCATTCAAGATCCAAAGCTCACAACACACCAATAGCTATACTAGACTGTGAATTAGTTTCATGCAATGATTTTATTGTCTTTTGTGATTTCAATAGCACTAACGCGAAGCAATCACAGTGTTTGGCTTGTGTTAAGTTTTAACTAAGGAAATTATTAAATAAACACTTTATTTTAATAAAAAAACATATTTTACTTAAAAAAATGCCCTTAATCATAGGTCATTATTATAAGTAATTAAGTAATAATTAAAAACACCCTATAATTATTAAATAATTAAAAAATATATTTTTATAGTTTTTTTAAAAAGGTATACAACTTTATATTATTTTAATGATAAAATATCGGGAAATTGAGTAATCTTACAACTTTTTAGGTTGTTTTTTTTAAAACATTTTTTTTTTTTGCAAAATGATCACTTGGTCCGGAATGGGTTGTTCCGGACCTGATTTCAAATTCGATTAAACGGGTAGATTATTCCGAAATGGCAATCTGGTTCTCCTATAAATACCATATAACACGTTTCGGAGTACACTTTGACATCTTTTGTTTCGGACTACACTTCGACATCCCATTCCAGACACCTCTACAACTGAGAATGTCTTTTGATAGTAGTGAAGAAATGCAGTTTTTATTTGTAAGTTTCAAATTTGTTTCTAATTAAATGCGTTTATTTTAGAATATACATTAAAAATCTTTAGTCTACACTTCAACATCCCATTTCGGACACCTCTACAACTGGGTCGGAAATTTTGGTCCGAAATACCGTACCCGATTTTCGGATAATGGAACATACATACAAAAATATTATGTTCCGAAACATACATACAAAAATCCCTACTAATAATTCTTTTAATTTTAGCACGATAGAACATACGAAGCGATTGTTTCTACAAGTTACAGACCTAAACTTGGGCGCGTGGGCGTGAAATCATGGCGCGCTTACAAAACCGACCTGTTTGTGGGGCGATGTTTAGGCAATCATGTTTTGGTGATTACGTGAACAAGCCGATGGGTGTCGAATTTCACCCTTTACTATGTCACTATCTTATGTGCAAGGAAGCTACTACTTTTGATCCAGTTGAGCTAGAAGTGCTTCTATTTTTGATTGGTGACTATCGAGTTTTCTTTTACAGGAAAGCATTCTGCTTGGTCACCGGCTTGCAGTTCGGGGATTATTTCCATCACAGTTCTAGTTTTGCAGCATTCAAAGAATGTGTGTTTCCATTTCTAGCACTTTCACATTCGGTGACTATGGTTGACCTTACGAACGTGTTCAATAACTTACTTCATCAATTAAGCGATGAATCTATGGTGAGAGTCTCCCTGATGTATATGTTAGAGCAAGGATTTTTGGGGAAATACCCTCGGCGACCAGTTACTAATGAATGTATGACACTCGTCTCTAATTTATAGGATTTTAACAAGTATGTAGGTTTTTGGCCACATTATATCAAAATGATACATATACTTATTAAGTGTAATTTTTTGACATACGTAGCTGTTAGGTCCAGAAGGTGTTGCGTCTTGGGCTCACTATTTAGTCCATTTAGTGTCCGGTATGGGCCTATCCATCCGTGAGTTATTTTATAGGGTTTTGTATTTATAGGTGCTTGCATGCATCCTAGTACGTAAGATTTGGAAATTATTTTGTCAAGATTTTGATCTTTATCTTTTGTAACCCTAATATCCTCTACAGCGGAAGTTCTTAATCGAGCTCTGCTGAGGATTGAATCAATTGAATCATTCGACATATTCAGATTCATTCCTGTGTTTTATATTGGTGTTTTTCGCTTTCGTGATTTACCTGTTATAAGATCTAAACAATCAAAGAGTTTCTTAAACTCATCAATTGGTATCAGAGCAGGAGGCTGTGTAATTCATACACATCTCTTCTGTGAAAGAAGTGATTAGGGTTTATTCCGCATTTACTGATATTTATTGAGCCGTCACTCCATAATTGACGTATCTCATTATTTATTCGTCTTGCCCTAATATTACGTATTACAAGTCTGATCTTGTAACAGGTTAAACGATCAAGCATGGACGATTCTCAATCCAATCCTATCAACATCTCGAACAGTATAGGATCTACAACCAAGATTCCAATTCTCTACACTCAAGATTACGAGGTTTGGGCGCATCATTTCGAAGACTACGTCATTGGATCTGAAGATAATGGGTATCTGATATGGGAGGCCATTGTGTCTGGACCATTTGCTCATTCAGGAACATCCAGAATTATTAAAACTCAAAAGGAGTATAATTATTTGTTAAAAGATGTGAAAGATGTTGCTCAGGACGAAAAGGAGAAGTTTCAGTGCAACATCAAAGCATTGAGACTGATTCGATTCTCTCTTCAATCTGACACATTTAGATTGGTAAGTTCCCGCAGTACTGCTAAAGAAATTTGGGATCGGCTGCGAGAGCTGTATTCTATAGATGAAGATCTGGAGCACTCAATTCAGACCTTGCTCCTGTCTGAATTTGGAGAGTTCAAGCAAAGCCCTGATGAATATGTTACACAGACGTTTGATCGCTTCAATCATCTTCTCAGCAAGATGATCAAACATGATATTGAAAGGAAGCTTATTGAACAGAAGGTCACTTTTCTGAATGGTCTAAGATCCGAATGGAGAGCTGTTGTGTCAACAGTCAAAGCACACGAACAGTTCAAATCTTACTCGCCGGCGAAACTGGTGGGAATTCTGAAATCCCAAGAAAAGACAGTGTTGCAAGAGAAGAGCGTGGTTTCTAGTCTGGGGTCTTTGGCGCTCTTATCCAAGGGTAAAAGTGTAGAAGAAGATGAAGAGGATCTTAATCTGGGAGATCACGATCTGACAGCCGAAGATTATGCTTTAATGGTGTCAAATCCCAGAAGGTTTATCAAGAAAAAGTTTCCTTCCAACAAAAATCGTAATTGGAAAGGAAGCTATAGTTCCGAAAGAGTAAAAGATGAACCGAAAGTTGAGGAGTCGAAAAAGGAAGCTAAGGGTGAAGCTGACTCTGGTGTCAGTTGCTTCTACTGTGGGGGAAAGAATCACTACGCAAAGGATTGTGTGCTGAAGAAGATGGCTGAGAAAGATGAGGAGAAAGATGAAGAGGCAATTCTTATGAAAAAGCTGGAGGAGATTAAAAGGAAGAAAGCTGCTACTAATCCCTCTTTGAAGGCTCTTATTGTGCAGGGTTCGGCAGAGGATGACGAGTTCGGTGGCGTACAGGTGTGGTCGACCGATTCAGAAGATGATGAGGTGAGAAAGCCTTCGCATGGAAAGGCTTATGTTGCAAAAGATGATGAAACCAGCGGAAGATGTCTGATGGTGACTGACGTATCTCAGATGAGGGGATATAATACTGATGGTGGAAATGACGACGCCAAGGAGCGAGAGGACTTATGCTTCACAACAAAACTTCTCAGTGTGCAGATCAGTGAACTTGATGAACTGATCAAGAAGGTACAATCTGCTTTTATTACGTTTAAAATTCCACAAAAATCATATGAAAAGGAATTAAATAACTTGAATTCAAGAATCTCAAATCTAGATAGTTGTTTAACTCAAACACGGGTCACAAATTCTAACCTGACTGACCAAATAAGCAGGGTGTCATCCAAGAGTGAGGAGCGAAGGATGTGGATTGAGCAGAAGGAGTCGGAGCTAATTAAGACTAGAGATGAAAACATTTATTTGCAAAGAGACAATTTGAAATTGTTAAAACAAAGGAATGTTTTTTGTTTAATCGCTAAAAGGCTTTATGCTAACATTACTCAACTGCATCTGAATTGTGAAATAGGGCAGAAGATACATCGCATGATTCTACCCTTCCTTGAGTTTAAGGAGGATGAAATTGATGCTGAAGCATACAACTGTGAAAGTGTTGTATCTTCCGATGATGTGAATCCCACTTATATGTATGGTCTGGACAAAATAGAATCTTTTATAAAGTCCAAAGATCATAAGGACATGCTTAAAACTCTTCTGGATGAAAATGATAAGCTGAAACTCAAAACCAAAACCATACAAAAATTCGACTCATTGAGTACCAATTTAAGTTCAGAAAACAAAATTGATGTTGAAAACGCATATGAACTTGATGAGGACGCTGATATGAGTGAAATTTCTGTAGAGGTTGAAGTCGACTGTTCTGAGTTTGTCAAGAGCGAACCCGAAAACCACAAAAATCTGATTTCTGAAAATTTTGTGGAATTCGCTCGTTTGTCCAAAACTAAGTCCCCAGCCCTTAAATAAAAAGTTGTTGTGTTTCAGAAGGTTAGAACTACTCCCAATCAGGTGTATAAGGTCACAGGAGTAACCGAACATCAAACAGCCGAACTCACTGCCATAGTGAACGAAGATAATACAGATGGCTGTGATGAGTTTTTCTGGTCAACACCCATAGACAATGCAGACGAAACGGTTGGTCTGTCGGAGCGAACATCCTGGAAGACCAAAGGAAAATATGTGCCAGAACCGCTGAATAAGCCTACCAACTTTGACTTACCTGGTACAAGTGGCACCAACGAAATTCCTGTAGAAGAAGTCACCTCCACAAGTGAATCCTCATCTATGAAAAGTGAACCGACTGCCAAGAAGCTGAAACAAAAAGCCAATATCCACAGACAACCGAAACAGGTGAAAAATCAAAAGCAGCAGAGAAATCTTAGATACAAGAAAAATCTCTCAGAGAGAAAGCAGTTTTGGCGCTCTCAAAATCCTCACTACTCTTACCATGATAAATATTCTAAGTCAGAGAGAAAGACTTTCGGATCAAACGAAGAACAGAACCGAAAGGATAGGTTCGGTCCCGAAAGCAACAACAACCGAAGAGTTAATTTCGGTCCGTCAAGTAATAACAGGCAAACACCTGATTTCAGTCCATCAAGCTTTTATAATAAAAGACCAAGTTTCAGACCACCAATCAACAACAACCAAAAATCCAAGTTCGGCTCATCATCGAGCAGCTACCGAAGGTCCAGTTTCAGTCCCTCTAATGACCATAAACGAAAGGGTCATTTCGAACCTCAAGTCAGGAAAAACTCTCATTCTAAATTCTCTTTCTCTAATTCTTCTTATTCTAAACCCAATTCAGTCTCTACACAAAATTCAAGATCATCAACGAACTTGAAAGGAAAAACGAAGATTTCCTCAGTTAAGGAGGACCGAAAGCAGTCTAGTGCTCAAGCACCAGAATTTGAATCCAAAACACCTGTAGCTAATTCTAACAAAATCAAAGTGTTTACTATTAAAAGAAAAGATGAAACAACCTTAGTAAAACGCACATATATTGTTGATGTTTCTCTTACTATTCCTGTTCCTGTGAAAGGCTCACATGAACCCAAGAAACTTTGGGTTCCTAAATCTGCTTAATTTTTGCAGGTTATTAGTGATGAGCAGTTTGACGAAGAATGGTACATTGACAGTGGCTGCTCACGTCACATGACAGGAAGGAAGGAAGAGTTAAGGGAGTTTCGATCACTTCAAAATGGTGGCAATGTCAAGTTTGGTAACAACTCCTATGGAACGATAAAGGGTTATGGGATGATAACCAGTGGAGACTTCACGATAAGAAAGGTGGCATACGTAGAAGGATTGCAGCATAATCTCATCAGTATATCTCAACTGGTGGGTGGTACCGGTCTCAAAGTATCATTCGACGACGAAGGTTCAGAGATTATAGAGAAGAAATCCAACAAGGTCATTCTTAAATCAGATCGAAAAGGAAAAATGTTTCCTCTGAATCTTAGACCGATCAAAGGAAATCCAGCCATATGTCTTTTGTCCAAAGCTCATTCTGAAGAAAGCTGGTTGTGGCACCGAAGGCTCTCTCATCTCAACTTCAAAGACATCAACAAGCTTGTCACTGGAGGTCATGTTCGGGGTCTCCCATTGCTCAAGTTTGATCGAGAACACTTATGTGCTGCATGCGAAATGGGGAAACAAAGTCGTCAAAGTCACCCATCAATTATAAACACAAAAGTTGTTGAACCACTTGAGTTGCTTCACATCGACTTGTGTGGTCCTTCATCAATCGAGAGAATTGGCGGTAGCAAGTACATTCTTGTTGTTGTTGATGATTTCTCACGTTTTACATGGGTATTCTTTCTGAAGCACAAATCTGAGGCCACTTCTAAGCTAAAGATGTTTATCAAGCAGGTTGAAGTGCAACTGAGAAAATTCGTTCGAAACATTAGGAGCGACAATGGACTGGAATTCAAGAACAAAGAATTCGAAAACTTTTTGGCAGAAAAAGGAACCAATCATAACTTCTCATCCCCTTACACGCCTCAACAGAATGGTATTGTCGAAAGGCGAAACCGATCCTTGTGTGAGGCGCCCGAACTATGCTAAGTTTTGCTTCTCTTCCCTTATATTTCTGGGCTGATGCTATTGCTGCATCATGTTTTACGCAGAATAGGTCTTATCTCAACAAGCGTTTCTCTCTCACTCCTTATGAGATCATCAATAACAGGAAGCCGAACGTAAAATTCTTCCATGTGTTCGGTTCACGGTGCTTCATCTTCAACTCCAAAGAACATCGTAACAAATTTGATGTTAAAGCTGATGAAGGAATTTTTCTGGGATATTCTCTTACTTCAAAAGCATACCGGGTTTTAAATAAGCATTCTAGAAAGATTGAAGAAACCTATTATGTGACTTTCGATGACAGCTACGTCAAGAAGCTAAAGACTACTGAAGAAGCAATTGGAGAGATTTTCTCTCAAACAGTTCAACTCACAGCCATGATTGCTAATTTATTTGATCAGTTTGTAGACCTGTTCGATGAACCTGAGAAAGCCACTCTCTCAGAAGCCAAGGCGGCAGACAACAAAATCGATCATCTGAAGCAGATTGTCGAAGATGCAACCAAACAAATGGGAGAAGGAGAACAAGTTCGAAACGAACCTCCTCAGCACGACACTTCAGTTGAGGGGGAGAATCTATTTTCTTCAAATCAACCGAAC
Source organism: Lactuca serriola (assembly GCF_051521515.1). Taxonomy (NCBI): domain Eukaryota; kingdom Viridiplantae; phylum Streptophyta; class Magnoliopsida; order Asterales; family Asteraceae; genus Lactuca; species Lactuca serriola. The sequence goes on along the minus strand of NC_136414.1, from coordinate 118,040,053 downwards.
TCACACTTTCAGGGGGAGAATTCCATTCCTGTAGCACCCGAAAGCCCAGCTACACCCGAAAGTCCTGTAGCACCCGAAAGCCCTGCTACACCCGAAAGTCCAGTAGCACCCGACAGTCCGGCTACACCTGAGAGTTCTGTTGCACCCGAAGGTCTGAACCAACCTGAAAATCCAAATGATTCATCATCAGTCAAGAGGGAGAATTCCGATATGTTCTATGATGACGATAGTCAATCTGAATTGGAAGAAATGGTCAACACCGTATTGGATCCATCCTATGATCCAAACTATCCTCCCCTCATTAAATGGACCAGAGATCATCCTGTATCTCAGATAGTGGGTAATGTATCTGAAAAGGTCCTGACCCGATCCCAAGTGAAGGCAAAGCAAACCTCCCTATTTTCCAAAGTAGAGTTTTGCATGTATAATTCCTTCGTATCCAAAGTTGAGCCGAAGACTGTCAGTTCTGCTCTTGACCATTCTGATTGGGTTCAGGCTATGCAAGATGAACTCAATGAATTTGAAAGAAACAAGGTATGGCGCCTCATTCCAACACCTAAAGATGCCTCAGTCGTTGGTCTCAAATGGGTATTCAGAAACAAAATGGACAAGGAGGGTAATGTGATTCGAAATAAAGCTCGTCTTGTGGTGAAAGGATACTGCCAGAAAGAAGGAATTGATTACAAAGAAACATTTGCTCCGGTAGCAAGGCTGGAATCTGTTTGAATATTTCTTGCCTACGCTGCACACAAGAACTTCGAGGTCTACCAAATGGATGTGAAATGAGTCTTTCTAAATGGAGAACTTGAAGAAACGGTTTACGTGGAGCAACCTCCAGGTTTTGTGAATGAAAAGCATCCAAATCACTGTTACATTCTAGACAAGGCAGTTTATGGTCTGAAACAAGCGCCTAGGGCATGGTCTGAAACACTAACTAAGTTCTTAAAGATGTCTAAATTCAAACAAGGTTCGGTTGACCCAACCTTCTTTCGAAAGAAGGAAGGTAACCACCTTATGATAGTTCAAATCTATGTCGATGATATCATCTTTGGCTCAACGAATCCTAGCTTAACAGCTGAATTCAGAAAGCAGATGGAGACTAAATTTGAAATGAGCTCAATGGGTCCGATTAACTTTTTCCTTGGTTTAAACATTAGACAAGGACCCGAAGGCATCTTTATCAACCAGGAAGCATATACCAAAACTCTTCTTGCTAAATTTGGGATGATGGGAGATTCAAAGGTCAAAGTTCCAATGGCGTTCGGCACCAAACTCACACCATCCTTGGAAAAACCTGCAGTTGATATAACGCTATATCGACAAATGATTGGTTCCCTGATGTACCTCACAGCTAGCAGGCCCGATATAATGTTTTCTGTGTGTTATTTTGCTAGGTTTGAGGCGAATCCTCGTGAACCACACATGCTAGCAGTGAAAAACATACTCCGATATCTGAAGCGAACCACCTCTCTCGGTCTCTGGTATCCATCAAACTCAGGTTTCTTTGTTCAAGCCTACTCCGATGCAGACCTTGGAGGATGTGGTTTAGACAGGAAAAGCACTACATGAGGATGTCAATTCCTCGACGGAAAATTGGTGAGCTGGCAATCTAAGAAACAAACATGTGTTTCACTATCTACAGCCGAAGCAGAATATATTGCAGCCGCTTCTTGCACATCTCAAGTCATTTGGATCCAAAGTCAACTCAGGGATTATGGACTCAACATGAAAAAGATCCCACTATATTGTGACTCAGAAAGTGAAATTAGGATCTGTCATAACCCAGTGCAACATTCCAAAACCAAACATATCGCATTGTGGTATCACTTCATTAAAGATCACATAGAAGACGGAAATGTAGAGATTCATTTTGTTCGAACTATTGATCAACTGGCTGACATCTTCACCAAAGCTCTTCTTGAAGCAAGTTTCAATAAAATTCTACAAGGGCTAGGTATGATGGAATCGGATTCAGTACCAAAAACTACTTCTCAAAACTAAAAGTTGGAAGATAAATGAACCGAACATTCGGGTTCGGTTCCCATGAGTGCCGAAATGAACCGAGCGCTCGGGTTCGGTCCTATTCTCTTATCTTCGCTTCTCACTAAAAGGTAGTTTCTTTGGTGGTAAACTTTTGGTTGTAAACTTTTTGTACTCTTATTACTCATTTCTTTCTTACTTTTTCAAAGTTTTTTTTTAACCGAAATGAACCGAGCGTTCGGTCTATTTCGGGTTCGGTTCCAAAGTTTTTTTTATAATTTTTTTCTCTTTTCTTTCTTTAAATCAAAAACTCCAAAAATATTTTTGTTTGTTTTTCTCTTTAAATCAAAAACTCCAAAAACATTTTTTTTGTGTTCGTTATTTTTTTTGTGGATAATTGTGGAGCAATTCTTGTTCTCACATTTTTAATAGTTAAGTGTCCCTAGAAGCATGATGCTGTATGTGTCCAAAGCCTCACCTGATTCTGAATAATAGCCTTATTGACTTGGTATATACAACCCTTGTCTTCCCAATGAGGCCTTTATATTTATTCTAATCATGAGCTACCTTACTCTCTTCTCACATGAGATAAGAGTTTTCTGCATGGTCCTTATTTTACAGCAGAGGTACTTTGGTTTCTTTACACCATCTCCAATACTTTTCTCCATCCTATTCGCCTCATACAAGTAACCCTTGAGACTCTCAGTAATTACCACTGAGGTTTATGGTTACACAATTTCTATGTTTATGATCTTAGCTTCGTGCCACTACGTGCTAAGTGAAACCCACAATGCAATACCTACTATGCGTTGACGGTGAACAATTAAATTTGCTCTAGTTTTCACTAATGAATTAACGAAGTCACCCATGGGGCTGTACCTTGAAATCTCTAAATTTTCTTTTTGTGTGATTCTTATGAAATTGTTAAATCCCATAACATTTCTTCCCTTAGAATCCAATTTTTTTTTTGATATTTCACCTAAAAGTATTTTACACATGCCACTTAAATTCTCTTCACACCTACTTGTTCAACAGACTACACTGGTCTCACAAGTACTTCAGTTGATTTCTGTCTTATGTCAAGATCAGGAATTCTGAACTGAAGCGAAAGCCACCCACATTAGCCTTATTAAAAGATGTCTTTCAACACTTCTTAATAAGTGTTTTATCGTAATTCAACGGGAAACCACACAAACACTTTAAGGTCTCTCTTGACTTTGAAGGAAGAGATTCGTGCCCCGGATCTATTGTTTCGTGTCTTTATTGACATCACAATTTCCCACATATGTATTGCTTTATTTCTTTTCTTTTACACTCTATGAACGAAAATCTTTTTGATTTTCCATAATTCTGGTTTCATTACTTACAAGCAATTTTTGGCTATGGGATTTAACGTTATAAAAGAGATGTGGCTCACAATGTTACACGTGGTTATTTTGCTTTATGAAGACAGCTCACTCTAAAGGGATAAGTTGCTGACTCAGCCGAAAGTCCAATCAGTTTGATATTTCAAACGACGCTTGATGGGAAGGCGTGTGAAGTGGAACCATTTTTGATATTTCAAACGGCGCTTGATGGGAAGGCGTGTGAAACGGGACGGTTTTTCTCTCTCCTGCGTAATCATCGGGGCTCTAAACTGTCACACGTCAATCACCTAAGGAAACTCTTCGCATTTCCCTTGAAGATTTGGGAACAAATTTTTCTCTCTCTTCTCACCACGGTATAACAGGTAATTTCTACCATAATTTACCTCTTTAGTGCACCAAACCTTCAGAGAGCAAGAAAAGCTTTGATTCTTCTACTGTTCATCATCCCTCCCAAATTATTCTCTTCAATGGCAGACTCATTATCAGTTCATGCTACTTCTCACATTCTGCCAATCCATCCTCAACAAAGTTTGATTATCGACCTCACTCCTCAAGTTTACGATGCATTCATGTTTCCAATCATGGAATGTATCAAGTATTCGCCGCTGGTTCCAGCTCTCACCAAGGTCGAAACAGTTCCAATGGAGTGTCTCTCGCAAATATTCTCCACAACCCACTATGACAAGTCTGTCGATCGAATCTTCTTCGACATTCTTGGTCACAAGGCCTCCATCTCCAAGCAGCGATTATGTTCGCTTTTAGGGTTTACACCCGATGAATCTAGGGTTAACCCTGAATCCATCCCGGTGGGACAGTTGTTTTCCATGTTTTATAACATGGGATACACTGAAATTCTGACGACGGTGACCAAATTCAAGAAATCTTGCCTACCTCCTCAGTGGAACGGCTTCTTCACCGTCTTGTTCAAGGGGCTATCAGAACGAAGTGCAGGTTCAGACGGGGCGAGTCGTCTGTTTATGACCATTCTTTATGGCCTGTACCATGGCATCAACCTTGACTATGGGTCGGTTCTATGGCAACAGCTGATTCAGAGTCTAGCGTCTACCTCTCGCCATTCAGAGATCTCCTATGCCCGATTCTGGACACTGGTCGCAAAGAGGGTGATGGACAAGTATCACGTTCCAATTGTTGCTGATTCTCCACTTTCTTCGATAGGTGCTTTCCACACTACGAAGATAATTGTCTCTGATTCCTCTAAGTTTCAGTTTATTGGCTCAATCCCTGAGTCAATGTATGGGGATGTTCCAAGTGACAGCTGGATCATCAGGACTTACAAGGAGTTTCGTCGCTCTGGTCCTAGAGAGCTCACTCCTGACATGATTCAATCAATTCATGATGCTGATCGACCTGCTCCCAGGGGAAAGAAGAATGACAAGGGAAAAGACAAGAAGGTTGTCAAAGGAGCAAAAGGTCCTTCTCCAAAGAAACGCAAACCCTCCAAAGTAGCTCAATCTCCTCCACCAAAGAAGAGGAAGACTCAACCAAGGCGAAAGATTATTCTTGCCTCCTCCTCCAGTGAATCCGAGGAAGAGGGTTCAGACTCCGAAGAGTCCCTACGTGGTAACACTCCTCCACGTTCGCCTACCCCTGAGGTACATGTTTCCACTAGACCTGTCTCTCCTCCCCCAATCTCCATCTCTATTTCCATTCCCCCATAACCTCCACTACTCAAATACCACCCACTTCTATCCCTGTACCACCTCCCATTTTTACTGAAGCTACTACAACAACCACCGCTGGAGTTAGAACCAACGTATCTGATACAGGGGCTCCTACTTCAGCACCCGAACCCACTCCCACTACCGAACATACATCCGTACCCGAACCTACTTCCACAACCGAGCCTCCACCATCACCCTCATCTCCTGCTCACTCAGCAGGTAATGAAGAACCTTTTCTTGGAGGAGAGGACATGACATTTGACTCGGTCTATTACAGTCCGTATCAAATGCAAAGCGATGATGATGATGATGCTCCAGTCACCAAGAAGCATCTCAAGGAGCTTCATGAGAAAATCGATTCTCTCATTGCTTCCTCCTCTTCTTCCTCACACCCTACCATCTCAGAGGCGGCTATTCAGGGGATTGTTGATACGTTTACTAAGGCTCATGAAGCCTCTATCAACTCTACCACTGCTGCTATTGACGCCTCCACCAAGGCGTGTGCTGCTGCGACCGAAAAAGTCGAAAAACTATTTGATAACACTACTTCTCTTTTACAGTCTTTACAGGGCACTGCAGACTCCAATGCAGAGAGGCTTGACTCTCTTGTCAACAAGCTGGCTACCTCAATTGCCTCAGAACTGCAGTCATTTTCCAGTCTTCGTCAAACTCTCAGTGATGACAACACATCGTTTAAGGCGACTATTGAGGAGCGCCTGACTAAGCTGCATGAAGACCTAGCTGCCGAGAACTCAGTAATGGACGCTCTCGCTCGTAAGACCACTGCTCTCAAGGTCAAGAGTCTTCAGCTTTTCCATTCTCAAAAGGAAGTTGAATCTCTTCGATCTGAGCGAGAAGTTATTTCTTCGTGTGTTTCGGATGTCCACGCCGCCCTTTCCAACATCATTGAAGCCCATGATCCGATTCTGAACTACTCGGTGAGGCGCACTCTTGCAGAAAAGCTTGCTCCTGCCCTTGCTCTCTTAAGCAAACTTGAAGGGCTCCTGGAGTTCGTGTCCACTCCGAAACAAGGGGGAGAAGATGTGTCTCAGTCCCAACCACCTCCCACTTCTCCAGCAACTAAAGCAACCGAACCTCCTCCAGCAGGTCAAGCCTCAGGTTCGGGTGTCAAAGACAAAGGAAAGCAAATTGCTGAAGATAGTGATGATGATGATAAAGAGACGATTGCAGATCTCTTAAAGAAACAAGGTCGTGATAAAGATGCTGACATGAGCGCTCGTGTTGCCAGAGAGGCTGAGGCGACCGAAAGAAAAATGAAGGAGGCTCATGACCTTCTTGAGAGTAGGAAAACTCTTTTTCCTCCTTGGACTCTTGAGAAGATTTTGAAAGAGGCTATTGAAACTCCCAGCATTCTGTGGCTCGAACCAGTGATTTCATTGGATCGTATCAACTCTGTCGATTCTCAGTTCGACATGCCACTGACCCGAAAAGCCTTCATCTTTCATGCCTTTAATAACGTTACTGATGTCCCCCATCCTCATCCAAAGGTTGATAGGGAACTCGTCGAGTTCTATCTGATGTCTGCTCAACCACAGTATCAAACTTGGAGCGCTCAGAAGATCGTCAACGTTCGGGTCCTCAAGCCGTTTCGTGAGGGGAACTTCACGAACGTTCGGTTCAAAGTGCTGAGAGGTTCTGCTAAAACCGAACACGCGATATCAGTTGCTGATCTTCCTAACCTGAACCCACATGACTGGATTATTTTGCACAACATCCTCCTCACCAACGAAGCTGAGTATGGTCCAATTATTGATCACTTCAAAAGGATGCTCGTATGCTATATTATGGAGGTTCTCAAGATGGATTAGGAGATCGCTAGCATCTTCAGGAAAAAGCCTACTATTTCTCCTGTAGGCTCTGCCAGTGATTTGAACATGATGCAGATGGGAAGAATTGACCCGAAGCGGAATTTTGTCATGTTTACAAGGAACGAAGGCCAGAAATGCCTGTTCGCCTTGGCTGACAAACGCCTTTACACCACTGCATGCTTGGAACATGTTCTAGGTATCATTCATCGATGCAAGCAGAATTCAGCAGATGACAAGAAGTACTTCGATGACATGATTCAGTGGTACATTCGCTTCAGACATACTCTCCTTGCTCTCATCCCACGTCTGTTTGATACCACTAAGAAAGTTCCTGCAGCTGGACCCAGCAAGCCGAAGAGATAGTCTCGCTCCAATTGACGCAAAGGAGGAGATTGTTAGGTCCAGAAGGTGTTGCGTCTTAGGCTTTCTATTTAGTCCATTTAGTCTCCGGTATGGGCCTATCCATCCGTGAGTTATTTTATAGGGTTTTGTATTTATAGGTGCTTGCATGCATCCTAGTACGTAAGATTTGGAAATTATTTTGTCAAGATTTTGATCTTTATCTTTTGTAACCCTAATATCCTCTACAACAGAAGTTCTTAATCGAGCTCTGCTGAGGATTGAATCAATTGAATCATTCGACATATTCAGATTCATTCCTGTGTTTTATATTGGTGTTTTTCGCTTTCGTGATTTACCTGTTATAAGATCTAAACGATCAAAGAGTTTCTTAAACTCATCAGTACCCATGGGCAGATTATGGTATTTCACTTAAAAACATATGCATATTGTGTTTAATAAGATTGAGGTCCATTTGAACCCAAATGCGCCAAGAATCGGCAGTAAACACACATATACTCTGCATTGATTTGTCTATGCATTTAAGGTATGTACACTATGTTTAATAAGAGTTTTTAAACAATAAGTATTATAACTTTCTTAACTTGGTAAGTTTTTTTTTTCATATTAATTTTGTAGATTTGGATCTTGGAGACATTTCCCAATAGTAGTATTTGGTTCCCCTATACCGGATGTTAGTCCTCAGGCAGTTGCATACCCTAGGATGAGGCATTTGCATGCGCCTAATTGTTAACGTATTGTCGATGTTACTAATGTATGTAGTTTACTCCATCTTATGATTTATAAGTTGATATAACATTAATAACTTACATTTGACCTTTATATATTATTTTTTTATGCAACGTCCAGTGTTGCTAGGTGATGGATTGAAAGTGTCCAGTGGATAAATGCTGCATATACGCTAATGTTTGAGTTATAGTTTTTTTTTTTGTTAATGTTGTAAAACAATTTCCTTTCAATGATATAGCAAAAACAAGTTTATCCTTCCAAGTAACATTTTGTAAAATATTATGATATCGTACAAACATCACTATGGGTTTTTTAAATCAACAATATCATATTGTTGGCTACCTTTTTGACTGGTATGTCTACTCTTAGGCTGAACATTACTTTTGCCACTTGACTTGGTCCTACTTAACGATTCACTTTTTGTTGACTCTGCGGGAAACGGAGCGTCACATGTAACACCCTTTTTCGAATCGTTTCCATATCCGGGGCCGTGACCGACAGATCAGTTATCATAAGGCCATGGGCCTTGGGGAAAGAGAGATTTATACCTCTTCGGGTGTGGTTAATATAGATTAGGTGACCAGAGAGTTTGGGTTGTGTTTTGGAGCCCAAGGGTATAATGGTAAAGTGATAGTTCCGGCCTTTTTCGAAGTTTGGATTTAATTTTGAAAAGTTTTAAGGCAAGAGTGAGTTGATAGAAGTGTAGAGCTTCTCATTACTTTTCTGGAGATATAAGGATTGTCGAAATCGGACTTAAAAAGAAGAAGTTATGGCCTACGGAAGTTTGGTGGTTTTAGGACTAAGCCTAGTACGTTGGGCATACTAGGCAGGAGGATCGCGGGTGCTCTTTGGAGTATGTTGGACATACCAGGAGTACGTAGGGTGTATTCCAGTCAGGTGGAAACCCTAATTTAAGGTCTTGGACCCTATTTAATGGCCTTAACTCAACTCCAAACCATCTTACATTCAGCCTCCATCCCATTCAATGCTAAATATGAAACCCTAGCCCTCACTAGAGTGATTATTGAATTCTTGGTGTGGTTACATGTGTTTTAGTGCTCATTGAAGAAGAAGAAGCTTCTTGAAGGAGACTTGGATTGCTTGGAGCTTTTAGATCTAGGCTTGGTTTTCCTTTCTACATCTTATAGAGGTATACAGTCTCAATCTTGATAGCTTCTTTTTATAGATCTAGTTTTAGGTGGTATTTTATTATGTTTTGTTCCTATGGTTGTGGTTATTGTGAGTAGAAGTTACTCCATAACCTTTGAGCCTCATACTTGGTCCTTGTTGAGGTTATTATGTTTATCATGTTTTCGTCCGACTTATCGTTTGTCCATAAATGGTGGCAAAACAACCATGACTTCATCCGGTTGTTCGTATTCAGCTAGAACTGGCACAGGAAACACAACCTCTAGATATGTTGATCGATATGATTTCATTCTAAAAGTACGATGACACACATGAACTGTAGTGTTGATATCTCAGTTCCTTGAATACTGCCATAGCATGAGTACAAGGTATACCCAACAATTGACATTTCCCACATATGTAATAACGACTTTCCAAGTTTACTATATCATTTTTCATTTGGTCAGTCACCTCATATCTGCTTTGATCAATCTGGTATAGCCAAAAAGCAAAGGATTTGTTGATCCTCTTGTTGATGAACTTCTTAGCATACTCAGTAACATCATTCTTTCTTTCATCTATAACAAACATTTACATATACATTGTCATGCACAGTAAATTACACTATAATTGTCATTGAACTATTACAATATATGCAAACACTTACATCCAACATTATGTCGTTGGCACCACCATTGTTGCATATCTTCTCGAAAGATATCAATCAACATTGTTATCGGTAGTTTTGTGCGTCTCTGGATAATGCATTGTACCGAACCATAGGGAAACACGAACTTGCCCATCTCTCGTTACTGATTCTATCTAGCCATGTTTAAGAATCATCGTCTAGTGCACGACGTAGCCTACTCAAGATTTTTTTAAAAACAGACTCTCGGTAAGCCTTTGCAACCTCCCAAAACAAAATCTATGTTTTCTCTTTCTTTCCGGTCTTTGCTCTCATATTCATCAACAAATGGCCACAGTAGAGTCCGTCATATGCATTCAGGAACATGGCTTGAATGGTCATTTCAATTGAATTGGTTCTATCTGATAAGATATCCAAAGATGGCATGTCCCCAATACATTCTTTGATTATTGATGAAAACCAAATCCATGACTCTCCACTTTTAGTTTTCCCAAAATCAAATGCCATAGAGAGGATTTGGTTATTACCATCCATGCGTACTGCTAAGAACATGGTGCCCAAGTATTTCCCTTTAAGATGTGCATCATCAATGATAATAATAAGACGCAAACATCTTTGAAATGCTCGAACCTAAAAAGTGATTAATAATCTAATTAAAGTGAACACATGTGTATGCACATAAAATATAAAGAAGTAAGTGTATAAAATATATTACCGCACAACCGATAGCCATGAAAAAGTATTCAAATTTGTTGTCATCACTGATCTTTATATGTGTAACCGTCCCTGGATTCTACTTCTCCAAGTTGTAACAATATAAATGTAGTCTTTGAAAGCTTTCTTCAGGGGTCACTCTCAATAGATTTAGAGCATACATTTTAGCATTCCATGCTTGACAGTACAAAATATGTACATATTGATGGTCATTTAAAGTTCGTTGTATCTCTTTCCCCTGCAACATATTACCAGTACTATAAGCTAATATTCCCTTCAAGAAGTGACTCAATACCTTTTTGTTAGCTTGTCGGTGATAGGGGCGTAGCTGTGTGTTTAAGCAAGAGTGTTTCTCCGATAGTTTAACTACTTGAAATGTATCATTAGTACTACATTTTGTTGCCCAAATCCGCCAGTCACAATTATCCATATAGCAAACAACTTCAAACCTACTTTTGTAGATTTTTTCACTTTATATTAGAAACCTTCACTAACACTTTTCATTCCTAATTTAAGCTTAAGTGCTTCTTTGTTTTTGAAGAGTTGGAATAACTTTAGATAGGAATTATAGTTGTGCGTTGTGGCCCCTTTATGATTTTGTTGAGCTAATTCGGGCAGTGGTAAAGATTCAGGCATACCCCAATGGATGGGTTGTGTTTCTTAAGAACCGGAAAATAAAAAGGAAACTTTTCATGTTGTGATTTTTGGGGTTGTAAGGGATCGGTTTCCTCCTCTCCATCATCATGATCATCCCCATCAAATTCAGCGTAACTCTGAAAATGTTCAACTGGCTCTCCATAAGGAATTATATTCCCATCATCAACCAACATCATAGTTTAACCACATCATTCGTAGATTCATCAACATCAATATTAAGGTCAGAATGAACAATGGCCTTACCTTTAGACCTATAATCACCCCCATGTATAGGGCCATTGTAAGAAGGAACATGGTTGGTTGTCATATGTAATAAATTACAAATTTGGTTACTTCCAGCACCAAAAGAACCATTTACAGAACGATCTTCCCCAGGAAATCAATTAGTACCACTTTCTATAACATTATTAACAACAAACAGTTGTATTGTGTTGGGAGGCATAATAGTAACAAAACTATGAAAATATCTAACATCACTATGTAAAATATGATATATAGTATCAATCAAAATCACATGAATTGGTGCGGAATCCCAATCTAATGATTAACCCAAAAAAACAGTTATTATGAATTAAACTCGATCTCAGCTCCTTAGAATTACCAACCTTTTCTTTTCAATCTTCTCTTTGTTCTTGACCTTCAGCTTTTATTTTTGATTTCTTCACAACTTCAAGAAGAACATATGAATTTTTGCATGACTGAATTCATCTTGAATAGTTGGACATCCTTTAGAAATTGGCTTTGAACGCACATTAGGAATAGAGGCTTCTTGTATAGGTTCTTGTAAATCAGCATTTTCAGCTTTGAGAAACTTCAGAGATAACAATAGAGAGACCTATTCTTCTGGATCACTTTAGTAAGTTCATAGATAGCAACAAATTGATTAAGGAGGCTTCAATGCAATTCATCACATAACTTCAAAAACAGATTTACCTTGCTTATGGGGATGAAAGATTGTGTGTTGAAAAATAATATTCACTTCTTGTTCCTTCGAATGAATATTCTTCGTCGATCATAGATGCGTCTTAAAAGTAACCATGACTAAAAAGTCCCTATGGATCACAGAGTCATAAAAGACCCTTCTCACCACAGTTGTTCAAGGACCCAACCTTGGCTCAGATGGAGACTACTCGCAGTATCTGTGTAAACACGGAGGAACGCACTACGATTTGTTGAGTATCGGATAACTACTCATGGCTATTTTTGATGTTAGCCGCTTCATACCCTCAATCAAAGATCTCAATATAGTTTTTCAAGTTAACAAGTTAACTTGGCCCTTGGTGAGACGTTTAATGGTTTCTGAATCTCTATCGAGTGTACCATTCTAGTGCCAGTGAGAGTTAATTAGGAATAACTCACAAAACCATCTTGTGACAAAAATATATGAAGGCATATTTCCACAAGCATGATACAAGGTCAAGGCCCTTTGGTGGGACATCCAGCGATAATCGTGCCTTATGAGGTGCATCGCCCTAGTGCCAATAACCATTAATTCCTTACCTGCGGAGAACATATCTGAGAATACATTTGAGTCTCTACAGGTTTGCATGACACAAAGAATGTCAAGACCCTAGTCGGGATGTTCAGCGACGTCTATTTCCCGGTTGGGTGAATCGCCCTGGTGCCATGATAGTTCTTAGGTAAAGATAACCGACAAGACCAATTTTAATAATCTGTATAGTTTCAGAATTTTCAATTCCTTAAATACGACACTTCTTAGAAAGAATCTGTCTAACTAACAGTTTGTATAGTTTCATGCCTTGAATTCCGTGAACACGACGATTCTTAGAGAGAAACTGCGTAACTGACAATTTGTACTGTTTCATGCCTTCAATTCCTTGTGAAAGTATTGTGAAGTGTAATTCTGTCAATTCCTTTTAAGATCACATTTAGCACAGAAAATTCCGACAGTCTTCTTGAGTCTATTCTTCTTTTGAATTCGAATTTTAAGACAAATGAAATTTTTGAGATAAAAAAATAAAAATAATAAACTTAGCACACAATAAAAATAACTAAGAAATAAAATTAAATTAAAATACGCTCAAAAGCAATAAAAATATTTTAGATTTTTGATTTTTATGAAAAAGAAATAAAAAAACAAAAATAAACATATTTTTGGATTTTTGAATTTTATGATTTTTTGTTTGATTTTAATTCCCCCCCCCCCCCCCCCCCTAAATTTGTGCATAGAGGAAAAAATATGAACAAATTTAACGAAAAAATAAAATAAAATACAAAATGTACAAAACAAAAAAAACTTTTAGTATTCAAAATGAAACATTTTAAGAAAACTCTCAAGTACATCAAAACGAGCTTTTCCAAAAGGTTTTGTAAACAAATCGGCCACATTATTATCAGTGTGGATTTGTTCCAAATGAATGAGTTTATGCTCAAAAAAGTCTCATATAAAATGAATTTTAATATCTATGTGCTTGGTTTTAGAATGCCGAACTGGTGGTTTAACAATTTGAATAGCAGCATCATTATCACAGATGATAGGAGTGTTGAGAAAATTCAAACCATAATCCTGCAGTTGATATTGCATCCAGATGACCATTTGTAACGGTCCCCATTTGAGTGATCTTTCCCTTCCTCCTATTCCCACAAAGGACACATGATCTCCATTAAAATTCTGAATGTCATGCAGATGAGAGATGTCTCCTATCATGTGCCTGGAACAACCACTATTAATATACCAAGGTCTGATGATATTCCTCCATAGCTATTCCGACACAGAGTGCGGGATTAGATGATTTTAGAAACCCAGACCATTTTGAAACTAGGTTTACCATTACTATCTACACAAGATACTCTTTCCCATGACATATCATGTTTATCAGATAAGGAAGATAAAGAGGTTACAAGACTTTTGGAGAATTTTGAAATGTGACCTTTGGGAACCCGTTAGTAATAGGTTTAAGCATTTTAATGTTTAACCTAATGGGTGCTTCAACACTTGATTTTGAAATGGAACAACCATTTTATTTAGACTTGAATTGCAAGTGTAAGCTGGAGGACAATCCTTGAGATGAATTCGACCTCACCGAATTCGGTCTACCGAATTAGGCTTCTTGTCCGACATACCCTTTTTGTCCTTGGGAGTATGATTCGTGGCCTTTTTAGCATTACAATCACCATTGCATGAACGTGACCTCGAAGGATTTCTTTTGGAAGATCTCCCCTAGGCACGTTCTACTAACCTTGTTCATAGTAGGGAACATATGAACGATTTCTAGCAATGTGACCGAGAGTCCCACAGTTAAAACAAGTTTGTCTTTTCAAATAAATAAGATTGTGACTTGGTCCTTGTTCAAATGAAGTTTGTTTCAAAGAACATCCACAAGCACAAGCACATTTATTAGACTGTTTAACAAATTTTTGTGGCTTGAATTTTGTAAATGTATGTTGTAAAAGTCGAATAGTGTGTATTGTAATGTTTCGCATTTATATGTTATTTTACTAAGTCAATTTTGTATGCGAAGTGTAGTATGCGAAGTGTAAATGTATAGACTTAGTATCCTTTTTGTATGTTCCTTATAAATAGGGACTTAGGCTTGAAGTAGAGGGATGATAGCAAAACACGAAATCTCTCTTTAGCTTATTTTGTAATCAGTCTTAATGAAAATGAGATCTGATTAATATTTACTTCATGTGTTCATCATCTTTCATCATTCAAATCTATCATTTCTTTTCTTAATTCTCGATAACAATTCTCATCAATTGGTATCAGAGCAGGATTCAAACTGATTAGATCTGATTTTCTTATAAGAATCATTTGCTTTTTGAGTTGCAAAATTAACTCAAAATTTTCCGCGCATTTTTGGTTTTGAAAATCAATTTTGATCTTCAAATTTGAATCGATTCTGTATTTGAATTATTAAGTCGACTAATCGATTAGTGTTTTTTTATCAATTCATTTGATCGAATTCTGAAATTCATCAAGTTTTCAAGTTTTCATATATTTTCTGTGTTCATCAATGGCGAACTTCAACATGAATACAATGACTTCTTTCTCTCACTTGCTTGGTTCCTCAACCAAAATTCCGATGTTGATTCCAGAATACTATGATCAGTGGGCTGATAGAATAGAAGATTACTTAAATGGAATTGATGAAGAACTTTGGAATTGCATCGATGGAACAGTACAAGCTCCTGCTAATGTTCAACAAATTGGATCATCCACTGCATCTCCTGATGTTGAAGAACAACGAAAACGACTGAAGTATAATGAAAAGAGGTGCATAAGGGAACTAAGAGGTGCTCTACCTCCTGTGGTTTACAATTACATTCGTAGTTGTAAAACAGCAAAAGACATCTGGAATACTCTAAAAGAAAAGTATCAAGGTAGCGAAAAGACGAAGATCAATTCTGTGAAGCAATGTCTGGTTGAACTGAAGGAATTCAAACAAAAGGATGCAGAAACTCTCAAAAGTTACTATGATCGTCTGAATGAGCTTATGTTTCGCTGCAATAGGTATGGTATCACTAGATCTCTCATGGAATTCAATTTAACTTTCATTATGGGTCTTCGCAAGGAATGGCGAAGAGTGAGCATGATGATTAAGAATCAACAAAGTTTTGATACAACTACATTGAATGATCTCTACAATCAACTGAAAACACATGAATGTGAGGTCTCAAAAATGTATGAAGAATCAAAACTAGCGATTGGTGGTCCTTTGGCTCTTGTTTCAAAGGTATCAGAAACTGATGAAAAAGATGGTTCAGATGAAGAAGGATTTTTGATGAACTCTGATGATGAAGCTGTAGCATTCTATTCAAACAACAGAGTTAAAAAGTTTTTCAAAAAGCCTTTTAGTCCAAAAGGAAATAATAGTGATGCGAAAAATGTTGTCACAAGAACTGGAGGGGAAGAGAGGAAGAAAATGGAGAAAATTGATGAAAAACAGAAAAATGCGAATGAAGAAAAAAAGTTGAAAGGTGATTCAGGAATTTATTGTCATTATTGCAATGGTGCGAATCATTTCGCAGCTGACTGCATGTTGCGAAAGAAAGAAGAGAAGAAAGAAAAAGTCAAAGATGAAGCATACTACTCCGAGAAGATTGAAGACTTACGTGCTAAGACCAAAGGAGTGTCATTAGTTGCTAAGGGAGAAGCTGCTGAAGAAGAAAGTGAAACTTATCAGATCTGGTCTTCAGGATCTAATGATGAGGAAATGAGGCATCCCACACATGGAGCAATGTTCGCAAGTTTTGAGGATTGCGAAGAGAACATTTCAGGGAGATGTTTTGTGTCTAAATCCACTGACAAGTCACCCATGACAACCAAGGTACGTGCAATTCTTGAATCTTTTAATATTCCTTTATCTGCTTATGATGCTGAAATTGTTTCATTTGATGATATTGTGGCTTATTTTGATTCTGTTATTGTGTCTGCTAGTAATGAAGCTAAGAAATTAAATGTGCAACTTAGTGAGACACGAAGAGATTTAGAAATAAAGAAGAGCAGAGTTGAAAAATTGGAAATGCAAGTCAAAAATATAGACTGTGATAGGAATAATCTTACTAACGATGTTAGGTTATTACTAGCACAAAGAAACATATATTGTAATTCTGCAAAACGACTGTATGCAAAATTAACAGCTTTACATCATTCTTCTGATATTAGCAAAGAACAACATAGGAAACTTTTACCTTTTCTCGAGTATGAACGTGAAAAAGTTGATGTTGTTTCTTATGATTGCGAAAGCACAATTGCTCAATTTGACAAAATACCTGATGATAGATATGATGGGTTTTGAGCATTCTAACACTTCCTAAGTGTACATGCAACCCTAATAACCTTGGATCTATGTTTGTCTAATTATCATGCAAAGTTGAATTCCAAGGTTATATTCCTATCTAGCATACATGGGGAACAATTTTAACTTGAATCATAGATAGAATAACTTACCTTGTTGTTGCTTGTGTTCCTTGAAACCATGTGAGCCTAGCACCCCAAGTGTGATGCCTCAAATGCTTCACACAACACCAAATGCTCTTGGAAAGACTCTTGAGATAACACACATTTGTCAAAATCGGCCAAGCCCTCTAGTTTCTTTTGTCTGACCGATTTTGGTGGAGAATGGGATCTTTATATAGTGTTGGCACATCTAGGGTTACACCATGTAAACCCTAATGTGTCATGACTCTTCATTTCCATGACCCATGGGTTTGTAACTCCCATGGATCATCCATGGAGCATCCTATGGGTAGAACCCAACTTGATAATCCATGGAGCCTCTTAGCCCACTATACAAGATATGGATGATTTACATAATCAACCCATATATTTAATTAGTTATCCTTTGATCACTTAATTAATTCCAAATTAATTCTTGATCAAACTAATCAAATAATATTATTAATATATTAGAACTTATAATATATTAATAATCTCCAAGTGTTATTTCTCTCATTTAGTCTAACCAATTGCATGGTGCCATGCAACCCAAATGGACCATGCCGGGTCGGGTCAAGTACAAGCCCGAAATAGTTATGGACTTAGACACCTTATCCAACAGTCTCCCACTTGGATAAGTCTAATAACTATATCTCTAGTACTTTAGGAACCGACCGGCAATCGTAGCTCTTTCAAGGTCTCTCGGAACTGAGAAGATGATGATACGCCATTTAAGATAAGTGATCATATAATCCTCTGTTCTAGATATCAGCCGGACAAATACATGGAACATTGTCTTGCCTATTGTCCAGCATTTGTTTCCCGATTTCCGATTTGTTTGACATAGAACTTAATTGAACACATCAACTTAGTTCTGACCGGGCCCGGTACATGGGTCAAAACAAAATCATCGAGGGGCCCAGATATCAGCTTCTAAACCAAGAAGGAACAGATAAACTTCGACTCATATGTTTGTTCTACCACTTATTGAATTACACACAAAAGTACGTTTTATAACATCGAGTTACCAATGCGGTTTCGTACAGTCAATGCATAACCAACTTGTAAGTAACAAATCATATCTCTAGGTTTGAAGACTTATATGATATTACCGTCTCACGATCACTCGAGATAAAATTCCATGAAGTGATTCCAGTGAGCGTGGGTTGTGTCCAATGCTCAGAACTTATGAGCACTCATGATTGTTGTAGCCTTGTCCAAGACCTCTACAACCAAACATGACAGTCTTGATTCATATCTACTTCCAACATATGACCGACTGTGGAGATTTGAATAATATGTTATACCAAACAAAATTATTCTGGAAGTCAAAACATGCAAAAGAAATATAGTAAACGATTGACAAGAGATAGCAACACTTTACTCATAAATAAAACACCTTTTATTCATCATCAAATGTCAATTACACTTTACAAATTTCCGGGTTATCTAACTACTAAAACTTATATCATCCTTCAGCCCTATGCTCCGAGCATGCTGAAGATGCTTAACCCTACTCAGTCCCTTCGTGAGGGGATCTGCTGGGTTCTCATCCGATGATACCCTCTTTGCCACGAGGAGTCCTTCTTCGATCCGATGTCTGATGAAATGGTATTTTCTGTCGATGTGTCTGGATCTCCCGTGATCCCTTGGTTCCTTGGCTAAGGCAACAGCACTTTCACTATCACAGAAAATTTCCATTGGCTCTTTAATAGCTGGTACAACTCCAAGGTCTCCAATGAAGTTCTTCAGCCATATCGCCTCCTTTGCTGCTTCACTAGCTGCAATATACTCTGATTCACAAGTAGAATCTGCCACTGTCTCTTGCTTGGAACTCTTCCAAGAAATTGCTCCTCCGTTTAGGGTAAAGACCCAGCCCGACTGAGAGCGGAAATTATCCCTATCAGTCTGGAAGCTAGCATCACTATACCCAACAACTCTCAAGTCATCACTCCCTCCGAGGGTAAGGACCCAGTCCTTAGTCCTTCGTAGGTACTTGAGGATATTCTTTACCGCAGTCCAGTGTGCCTTGCCAGGGTTCGCCTGATACCTGCTAACCATGCTCAAGGCAAAAGCTACATCGGGTCGAGTACACGTCATAGCATACATGATCGATCCTACAGCCGAAGCGTAAGGTGTTCGACTCATTTCTGCTATCTCAGCCTTAGTGCTAGGGCTTTGTGTCTTACTCAATCTGGTGTTACTCTGGATGGGTAACTCTCTTTTCTTGGAATCCTGCATGCTGAATCTTTTCAGCACCTTATCCAAGTAGGTACTCTGACTAAGTCCAATTAGTCTTTTACTCCGATCTCTCAAGATTCTTATCCCTAGAATATAGGCAGCTTCACCAAGGTCCTTCATAGCGAAACACTTACCAAGCCAGGACTTTACTTCCTGCAGGGTTGGAATGTCGTTTCCTATGAGTAGTATGTCATCCACATACAATACCAAAAAGCTGACTATACTCCCACTAGCCTTGACATACACACAAGATTCATCTTCACTCCTAGAAAAGCCAAATTCCTTGACCTTTTCATCAAAGCAAAGATTCCATCTGCGAGGTGCTTGCTTCAACCCATAAATGGATTTCTCAAGCTTACACACTCTATTAGGGTACTCGTTGCTGACAAAACCCTCTGGCTGACTCATGTAAACATCTTCAGCCAACCTTCCATTAAGGAAAGCGGTTTTGACATCCATCTGCCATATTTCATAGTCATGAAATGCAGCTATGGCTAACAGAACCCGAATAGACTTAATCTTGGCTACCGGAGAAAAGGTCTCATCATAATCCACTCCAGGAATTTGAGAGAAGCCCTTTGCAACCAGTCTAGCCTTATAAGTGTGTACTTTACCATCCATGTCGGTCTTCTTCTTGAAGACCCATTTGCACCCTACTGTCTTACGACCTGGTACATTTTCAACCAAGTTCCAAACTTGATTGTCATACATGGATTGTATCTCGCTATCCATAGCCTCTTTCCATTTAGCAGACTCGGGGCCTGCCATGGCTTCCTCGTAGCTGTTAGGGTCATCTTGACTTACTAGTGTCTCATCACTAATAAGTGTCTCACCTTCTGCAGTAATATGGAATCCATAGTAATGCTCAGGTGCACTCCTAACTCTCGTGGAACGTCTCAGAGGTACAGATTTGTCAATTGGATCAACAGGAGTTTCCTCCTCAAGTTGAGGGCTAGAGTTTGAAGTTCCTTCACCGCTTGATTCTTGAATTTCTTCAAGATCAATTTGCCTCCCACTGTCTCCTTGGCTTATAAATTCTCTCTCTCGAAAGACACCTCTTCTTGCTACAAAGACCACATTGTCACTAGGTCTGTAGAAGAGGTAACCAAAGGATCGCTGTGGGTAACCGATGAAAATACACCTCTCGCTTCGAGGTTCGAGCTTATCATGAGTCTCGCGTCTCACGAAAGCCTCGCAACCCCAAATCTTGATGTGGTCTAGTTTAGGTACTTTACCAGTCCACATCTCGTGAGGAGTTTTGGCAACTTTCTTTGTAGGGACTAGATTAAGAATATGGGCGGCAGTCTCTAAGGCATACCCCCAAAATGAGATTGGTAGCGTAGCTCGACTCATCATGGAACGAACCATATCTAACAAGGTTCGATTACGCCTCTCAGCCACACCATTCAACTGTGGTGTCCTGGGAGGTGTCAATTGTGAGACTATCCCACATTCCCTTAGATAGTCGAGGAACTCTGAACTAAGATACTCACCACGACGATCAGATCGAAGCATCTTAATGTTCCTGCCCAATTGATTCTCGACTTCCTGTTTAAATTCCTTAAACCTCTCGAAAGTCTCTGGCTTATGCTTGATCAAGTAGACATATCCATATCTACTATAATCATCAGTAAAAGTCAAATAATAACGATTAGCATCCCTTGTGGCATGTTTGAATGGTCCACACACATCCGTGTGTATAAGGTCCAACAAACCTTCACCCCTCTCACATGAACCTGTGAAGGGTGACTTTGTCATTTTTCCAAGTAAGCATGATTCGCAACTATCATCTGACTTTAGGTCAAACGACTCCAAGACTCCATCCTTTTGGAGTTGGCCTATGCGCTTCTTGCTTATATGTCCAAGACGACAATGCCATAATGATGCTTTATCCAAGTTATTATTAGTAGAATCAATACACAAAACATTATTTCCTAGGTTATCAACAATAGATACAGCTTCATACACACCATCACAAGGTAATGCTTTAAAATAAAGAACATTATTAAAGAAAGCATCAATAGAACCAACTTCATTATTAAATGAAAAGGTAAACCCTTGTTTGTACAAAGCATGGAAGGAAATAATATTTCTTGCCATTCCTGGCGAATAACAACACTTATTCAGATCTAAACTAAACCCACTACTTAGCGATAAAGTATAAACTCCAATCTTGGTAACAGGTATAGCTTTCCTATTCCCCATGATCAAGTTTATCCTTCCTTGCTCCACATCCTCACTTCTTCTTAGTCCCTGCAAGTCACAACAAATGTGAATACCACACCCGGTATCAAGGACCCAAGAATTAGAATGGGGTGAGTTATTAGAAATGATAGTGTAAATACCTGCATGGTTGGGTTTAACTTTCCCATCCTTCACATCTTGCTGGTATTTTGGGCAGTTCCGCTTCCAATGAGCTTTTTCATGGCAATAGAAGCATTCAGCCTCTTTTGGGTCAGAAGAAGGAGTAATGAAACCTTTCTTGGTTCCACTTGAAGAAGAGCCATCAAGGGTCCGAGCCTTGGTACCCTTCGAAGATCTCTTTCTCGTCCTCCATCGATTCTTCCCGATTGCCAAAACCGGAGTAGAGTTTTGAGTAGGAGTGATAGCAACCGACTTCCCCTTAAGACCTGATTCTGCGGTCTTGAGAAGTCCCTGAAGTTTGCTGAGGGTGACTTCTTCCTTGTTCATGTGATATGTCATGCGGAATTGATCATAGCACGATGGTAAGGAATGCAAAATAATATCTATTGCAAGATCCTCCGGGAAGTTCACATTAAGCTTCAGCAAACGATCCACATACCTTTTCATTTTCTGCATGTGGCTCGTGACGGATTCCCCGTCCTTCATCATGGTTGTTATCATGGAGCAGATGATTTCATACCTCTCTTGTCTTGCACTTTGATGGTATCTTTCCATCAAATCTTGGTGCATGTCATAAGGGTAGAAATCCTCATAAGACTTTTGGAGTTCCGCTGTCATCGTGGCCATCATGATGCAAGCCACTTTCGTAGCATCCCTTTCATGTGCCCAAAATTCAGCGATCTCCTGAGGAGTTGCAGTGGACTCATCAATCTCCTTAAGCTCCTTGTCAAGGACATATTCTTTGTCCTCGTAGCGGGTAATCATCCTGATGTTTCTGATCCACTCATTGAAGTTGGATCCATCAAAGGTGACTTTCCCACACAAGTTCATAAGGGTAAAGGAGCCATTAGGATTAGAGCCAGAAGCATTGTTGAAAGACATCTGAAGGAAAGAGGACAAGATTAGTTTAGATATAAAAGAGTCCTTAATAAAACACCCAAATGTAGTATTAAGGCTAGGATCCAATCACAATATAATATAACTTAGAAGAGGTATGCCGTAATCTAAGCTATATCATATTTGAAAGGTAGGTGAATGACGATTCACCAATTTCCACCACGAAAACCGCAATATTTTAGTATTAGGTTTTTGAATGGTTCTTAGAAATTCCTAGATTCTTTGAGATTCAATGAACTTTTCAAAGGCATGTTTCAATCTCGAGTGTGCCCTCCAAGTTTTGTGACTGGGATACCGAGGATCACAAAACGAGGTGTGAAGTAACCATGCAAATCACTTGGTACCCTTAAAGTTTATCACTCAATCGATGTGCCGGTTAACCACACACGCTCCATCGATACTATAATAAACTCTAAGTCACCCTTTACCTACCTTGTTAAGTCCAAGTTAGTGTGCCGGTTAACCACACACGCTCCACCAACGACTTAATCAAAGTGTAAAGTGTAATTTCATGGAATAGCACCTTATTCACATTTTTCCTAAAGTAACTAAGATTGAGAATTTAATAAAACATTTAGTTACTTTATAATATTCATCATACTTTGAATGAGAATTAATAAGTCCTTGTCTTACCCGTTCGGCTAACGACCCTCCACCGATCAAGCAAGCGGTGGGTGAGAGTGGACACCCATTAAGTCACCATTTTATAGGCAACAACCTTATACCCACCTTATAGACCGGCTTCGTGAATGAGGCGTACTAGCGGTAAGACGACTTTGTTCTTATACATATATATATATATATATATATATATATATATATATATATATATAATTATTAAATCATAATAATATAAGTATAAGGGTTGAATTTTAACTTTTAAAATTCTAGGGGTTGGAACTAAAGTTTTAACTTAACTTTACTTGTTCCAAAACTTGAGGGCAAGTTTTGTAAACTTTCAAAACTTTTCATTTCTTGTAACTTATGAGTTTAATAGAGTAATAAAATGAGGACTTTTCATTTTTCCTAACTCTTGTGTTCTTTTAATGGTTTTTAATCCAAGAGACTTTTGGTTTTCCATAACTTGAGGACAAGTTATGGACTCCATTAAAACACATTATGATCATGAATTAATCTACCACATAGGTTACAAATAATTCCTATGATCATCTAAACATCATAAGAACAAGAATATGAATATGAACACTTTCAAGAATCAAAATCACATTTAATCTTTGTAATTTTGATAACTAGTTGTTGTAAATGAGTTAGAAAAGACATTACACCTTCTAAAATAAGTTTTCAAGTACCAAAACATTTTAGGGTAATGATTCTAATCCATTTCCAGCAACTCAAGTCGAAATTCTGCACTCTGTCGACCCTACTCGCCGAGTGCATAAACCTACTCGCTGAGTAGGTTGAAGATACACATGAACTCGACGAGTCCTCCCGATGGACTCGCCGAGTCCATCAGTCAGACAGCAAGATTTTCGACTTTCTTCAACTTTTAAGCACAAATAACAAATAAACAAGCATAGGCTCTGATACCACTGATGGGTTTTGAGCATTCTAACACTTCCTAAGTGTACATGCAACCCTAATAACCTTGGATCTATGTTTGTCTAATTATCATGCAAAGTTGAATTCCAAGGTTATATTCCTATCTAGCATACATGGGGAACAATTTTAACTTGAATCATAGATAGAATAACTTACCTTGTTGTTGCTTGTGTTCCTTGAAACCTTGTGAGCCTAGCACCCCAAGTGTGATGCCTCAAATGCTTCACACAACACCAAATGCTCTTGGAAAGACTCTTGAGATAACACACACTTGTCAAAATCGGCCAAGCCCTCTAGTTTCTTTTGTCTGACCGATTTTGGTGGAGAATGGGATCTTTATATAGTGTTGGCACATCTAGGGTTACACCATGTAAACCCTAATGTGTCATGACTCTTCATTTCCATGACCCATGGGTTTGTAACTCCCATGGAGCATCCATGGAGCATCCTATGGGTAGAACCCAACTTGATAATCCATGGAGCCTCTTAGCCCACTATACAAGATATGGATGATTTACATAATCAACCCATATATTTAATTAGTTATCCTTTGATCACTTAATTAATTCCAAATTAATTCTTGATCAAACTAATCAAATAATATTATTAATATATTAGAACTTATAATATATTAATAATCTCCAAGTGTTATTTCTCTCATTTAGTCTAACCAATTGCATGGTGCCATGCAACCCAAATGGACCATGCCGGGTCGGGTCAAGTACAAGCCCGAAATAGTTATGGACTTAGACACCTTATCCAACAAGATATACTTATGGTATTTTCAAAATTGATGAATTTCTGAATGCTGCTGAGTTGGTTAACATTGTCAATGAAAGTTTGACAAAGAGTGAACAAGTGAAAATCATAAAGAAAACTGAAAATTCAACTCTTGCCTCACAATTCAATTATGCTGATATTGATGAAAATTCTGATAATGTGAGTGAAATCAGTGAGATAGAAGAGGAAGAAGAGGTTGATTGTTCTCAATTGTCAATCATTAATATCACATCTAAGATCAAAGGTAAAGAAATAATAGTTGATTCAATAGTAGAGGATAAAATTAATAAACCTTCAACTTCGCAACATTGTAAATTTGATAATGTGGAAGTTGAAAGCTGGAAATCTGATGACACAGATGTAAATAAAGAAGAAAAGAAAGTTTCAACAGAAACACCTCAAAGGGTTGTGGTTGATCAAGTGTTTGAAGATACAAAAGAATTTGACAAAATTTTAAATGATAAAGGCGCACATTATTTGGAAACTAACACTGTGGTATTTCCAAATTTTGTATGTACTGATAAAACCATTTTTCCAAATCAAGTTTTTGTCACTACTGGAAATGCTGAGAAAGTTCATCCTGAGTTTAATAAAATGATTGAAAAAGATAATCAAAAGTCCACGATTGAAGGTTTTTTCGCAAATCAAAGCACAGAAGAAAGCAATTTAACCCAAAATCCTTATGTGTTTCAAAAACAAAAATCAGAACAAAAATGGGTGGTTAAAGGTGAAAAATCAAACAAAATTTTTGAAAAAGTTGATAACCCAAAGGTTGAAGTGAAAGTAAATTCTCATGAATTCAAATTGATGGTTGGAAACTATTCAATAGAAAATAATGTTTCAAAAAGAAAAGCAAGAAAAGCAATATTCTGGCAAGTTGTGTCTAATGAAAAATCAAGAGATGAAAAAGAACAAATTTCAAAAAAATCATCAAGTTTTCATAAACAAATAAAATCTGTTGACAAGGTTCCATATATTCGCAAATATGACAACAATCGAAAATTTGAGAATTCGCAAAAATTTGCAAATAATCAAAAGTTTCAAAATGTTGGCAAATTCACGAATGCTTCATCAAGATTGAAGAGCTCAACTCAAGCCAAAATGAAATTTTCACCAAAACAACCAAATTTTCCAAATCCTTCAATATCAAAACCAACCAAAGTTTCATACACAAAAGGAAAATCTGATGTAAGTACGATCAATCATTGGTTTGAAGGAAAAGGAAAGAAATATCAAAGTGGGAAGTTTTCAGAAGAACAAATCAAAAATGCATTTGATAAGTTCACAAATAATTCTTCAATTGATAGTGCATCATCTCATAATTCGCAAGTTCCAGTTCAAAAATGGAAACCAGTTATCAAAAATGCGAATGTTGTGAAGGATAAGATTACAATTAATGGAAATCCAAAATTATTGAATGACTATATTTCAATATCTAGAACTGATGATGTTGATATAATGGATTCTGTTACAAACAAAGTGAAAACATGGTTTTTAAATTCCAAAAGTTTGTTTCATTTTACTAATGGTGGACCCAAAAAGTCTTGGGTTCCTAAATTTTTCCAATAAATGCAGGTGATATGTGACGAGCAATATGATATGAAATGGTACATTGATAGTGGTTGCTCTCGTCATATGACTGGAAGAAAGGAAAATTTGCGAGATTACAAAAGCTTGGAAAATGCTGGAGTAGTCAAATTTGGAAATAATCACAAGTGCCAAGTGAAAGGATATGGGAAAGTCACAAATGGAAACTTCACAGTAAACAGAGTGGCCTATGTTGAAGGACTTCAACATAATTTGATAAGTGTGTCACAACTTGTTGTAGGTACTGGAAATCAAGTGGTATTTAATGAAGAAGGAAGTATCATTTCAAATGCAAAGACGAATGAAATACTCCTAAAATCCAAAAGATATGGTGATATGTTTACACTGGACATCAAACCGATTGTGGGAAAACCAGCTGTATGTTTACTATCAAAAGCATCCAATGATCTTAGCTGGCTTTGGCATAGAAGATTGTCACATTTGAACTTTCGAAATCTAAATAAACTTGTAACTGATGATTTAGTTCGAGGGTTACCAGTACTAAAATTTGACAATGATTCTTTGTGTGCAGCTTGCGAACAAGGAAAACAACATCGAAAGGGTCATCCGATTGTGATAGATTCAAAAATAGTAGATCCATTGGAACTTCTTCACATTGATCTATGTGGACCATCAATTGTTGCAACAATAAACAAAAAGCGGTATATTTTAGTTGTTGTAGATGATTTCTCTAGATTTACGTTGGTGTTTTTTCTCAGGTTGAAATCTGAAGTTGCTCAAACGATGATTGATTTTATCAAAAAGATTGAAATTAGTCTGAAGAAGAATGTACGAAAAATTAAATGTGATAATGGTTCTGAGTTTAAAAATCAAACTCTTGACATTTTTCTTACAAGCAAAGGCATTTCACATAATTTTTCATCACCATATACGCCACAACAAAATGGAGTAGTTGAAAGAAGAAATCGATCTCTATGCGAAGCTGCCAGAACCATGTTAACATATGCGAATCTACCTCAATATCTTTGGGCAGAAGCTGTGTCCACAGCATGCTTTACTCAGAATCGATCATACATTCATCGAAGATTTAATGTTACTCCATATGAAATAATCAATAATCGGAAACCTAATGTAAAATTCTTTCATGTTTTTGGTTGCAGGTGCTTTATCATGAATCTCAAAGATAATTTGTCCAAGTTTCAAGCTAAAGCTGATGAAGGCATCTTCTTAGGATATTCACAGAATTCAGTTGCATACAGAGTGCTAAATAAACGAACAAGAAAAATTGAAGAAACATTCAATTTGACATTTGATGATTACTATCTTAAACAAATTGATAGTAAATTCGATAATAAACCAATACTTGTGGATTCAAATACTCAAATTGATAATTCTAAAATAAATGATTTCTGACAGGGCAATTGATGCAGAAAATAATGCTCTTGATAATCAAACATCAGAATCCTCAAAACATACTGATGAATCAACGATAACTTGTGAAAGCACACCAGATGTTAGTAGGGAGGAAGAACATCAAGTTGAGGGGGAGCCTTCGGAAAATCAACAAGAACATCAAATTGAGGGGGAGCATTCGCAAAATCAACAAGAATATCATTTTGAGGGGGAGTATCAAGATACAGATCATGTTGAGGGGGAGCATGATGAAACAGAGACAATTAATCTTGATACAAATGAAGAATTTCATGAAGTTAATGATAACTTTTCTGTTGCAGGATCTGAAAATGAAGATATGTATGAAGATGCACCATTAGAATTTGATCCAAATTTTCCACCACTCGAGAAATGGACAAGAAATCATCCAAAAGAACAGGTAATTGGTAATCCACAAGAAGGTGTGTTGACTAGAGCTCAAATTCGTGCGAAAAATGAGGTATTGAATGAAAACCAAGAACTTTGTATGTTTAATGTTTGTATTTCGAAAATAGAGCCAAAAACTGTAAAGAATGCTATGGAACACTCAGATTGGGTTGTTGCTATGCAATCTGAATTGGCAGAATTTGAACGAAACAAGGTTTGGAGATTAGTTTCTAAACCCTCTGATGTTTCAATTGTTGGATTAAAATGGATTTTTAAAAACAAAACCGACAAAGATGGCAATATTATTCGAAATATAGCAAGACTAGTGGTTAAAGGTTATTCACAACAAGAAGGTATTGACTATGAAGAAACATTTGCACCTGTTGCAAGACTTGAAGCAGTTCACATATTTTTAGCCTATGCAGCTCACAAAGACTTTGATGTTTATCAAATGGATGTTAAATGTGCATTCTTAAATGAAAAACTCGAAGAAACAGTGTATGTTGAACAACCACCAGGATTTGTAAACAATGAGCATCCTGATCATGTGTATGTCCTTGACAAAGCTGTATATGGGTTAAAACAAGCACCAAGGGCCTGGTATGCAACACTTACAAATTTCTTGAAACAATCTAAATTTAAACAAGGATCAGTTGACCCCACATTATTTCGCAACAAAGTTGGGAGTCATCTAATGCTTGTTCAAATTTATGTTGATGATATTATCTTTGGTTCAACTGATCCAGCATTGTCAATTGAATTTGAAAATTTAATGAAAGGTCAGTTTGAAATGAGCATGATGGGAAAAATTAATAATTTTCTTGGTTTAAATATAAGACAGAACAGGGAAGGAATCTTAATTAATCAAGAAAAATATATGAAGAACTTGCTTGAAAAGTTTGGAATGCTTAATAGCACAAAGCTCAGAGTACCTATGGCAGTAGGAACAAGACTAACTCCTTCGTTAGATGCTCCTACTGTTGATCTGACACTGTATCGTAGCATGATAGGGTCTTTATTGTACTTAATTGCAAGTAGACCTGATATTATGTTTTCTGTTTGTTGTTGTGCTAGATATCAAGCTAATCCAAGAGAACCTCATTTGACTGCAGTGAAAAATATTTTTCGATATCTAAAGGGAACCGTTTATTTAGGACTTTGGTATCCTGCGAAAACAGGATTTTTCATTCAAGCTTTTTCAGATTCCGATCTAGGAGGATGTACTTTGGATAGAAAAAGTACGACTGGTGGATGTCAACTATTGGATGGAAAGTTAGTGAGTTGGCAATCAAAGAAACAGACTTGTGTGGCTATATCAACTGCTGAGGCAGAATACATATCTGTGGCTGCTTGTACTTCGCAAATTATTTGGATTCAGAGTCAACTTCGTGATTATGCAATAAACATGAAAAAGATTCCTTTGTATTGTGATTCACAAAGTGCAATTCGCATTTGTCACAATCCAGTGCAACATTCAAAGACAAAACACATTGCTCTTCGATATCATTTTATTAAAGATCATGTGGAAGATGGGAATATTGAAATTCATTTTGTCAAAACAACTGAACAACTTGCTGATATTTTTACAAAACCTCTTGATGAAAAATCATTTGTTCGAATTTTAGCAGGTTTGGGGATGATTAATGTGAATTCAATTTCATCAACACAAGAGTAACAGTTTTGATCAGCAGATAAGAGTCAACATCATTCAGAGGTTACTGTTCATTCAGAGGCTTCGCATGGCTTCGCAACCACGTCTTTTCGCATTTGAGCTCATAATAACTACGGTAAGGTTTACGCATAATTTTTTTAATTTTGAAAAATCAAAAATCCAAAAAGATTTTATTTTGTTTGTTCTTTAATTTTGAAAAATCAAAAATACAAAAAGATTTTATTTTGTTTGTTCTTTAATTTTGAAAAAATAAAAAATACAAAAAGATTTTATTTTGTTTGTTCTTTAATTTTGAAAAATCAAAAATACAAAAAGATTTTATTTTGTTTGTTTTTTAATTTTGAAAAATTCAAAAATCACAAAAATATTTTTGTTTTCTTTGTTCTTTAAATTGTGTATGTTGAGAATTTAATACAGGGCTACAATGCGAAGAGGTCATACATTAGTGTTTCTGTGGGAAGGTATTAAATTTCTTTTACAAAATAGTTAGGGTGTCCCTAGAAGCATGCTGCTGTATGTAGACCAAAAAGCCTCAATATGACTCTATGTGTGACAAGAAAGCCTTAATGAAATTCTCTCAAGAAAATTTCTTCCCAAAAAGGCTTATATTCGCATAAGTCAAAACGAGCTACCTTACTCTTCTCAAATGAGTTAAGAGTTTTCTGTTTTGTCCAAATATAACAGAGGTACACTTCGATTCTTAACCAATCTTTTTAAACCAAACAATTCTTACACTCCAAATTTTTTTTGAAAAGATTTGTCCTTGAGGTCTTTGATCAAACCAATTAAAACCTAGACAAATCACAACTCTGTGTTTAAGATCTAACATCATGAGTCCGTGATGAAAGTGAAACCCAAAAATCATACACCTTAAGGAATTGACGGGGAACTTTGTTCCAGAATTTTACGAAACCTTTGTTTCAGTATCAAAAATTTCGAAACTTCAAATCATATTCAATTCGTATGTGTGGTCTTGATCAAATATTTACAACCAAGAATATTTGTTACCCAACAAGATCCAAAACAAATTTTCTTTTGAATATGATTTCACTGTAAGTTTCATTCGCAAATTCTTGTCATGATAAATATTTTCACAAGCCAACTTGTCACTGACTACACTGGTCAAACAAGTAATTTCATTTACAATTTCTCACCTTATGTTAAGGCTGATATGTAATGAAATTTCAAACCAACTCAAAATGCCTTTTAAAAGAAGCCCTTTGATACTTATTTACAAGTATTCGATTGTAATTCACGGGAAACTACACAAGCAGTTGATTATTTCTCTTGATGATTAACGAAGCAACCTTTGCCTGGGGTTTTACTGCATTCATGTCAAATTAATTTTCTTTTGACATCACAACATTCAAAATTTTCTTGATTCTTATCTTATTCCATTGGCACAATGCACACACGAAATCCTTGAGGTTTTGAGTAAAACCAACTCAGACTGATGATTTCGCAAGTTTGGCATATGACTTCACTTTAAATCCCAAAAGTGAAAGAGCCTTGCTTCCATGCGAAGGGTTTTATCGGTTCGGATTCTATAACGGATACTTGACAGGCTGTATACTCAAAATGGTTGGTATTCTATCCGGTTTTCGAGGAGATGTGACAGTTACTTTTTGAAACATAGTCATCTTTTACAGTAATGATCCGAGTTTCAAGGTGCCACATCGGATAACATTAAATGTATCCCGCTTTAATTTCAAATCAATTTTGAGTAACCTATAAAAGGGGGATCAAGAACACTATGTAAGGTTACGCAAACAAGAACTCTCACAAAACTTCAAAGCTTACACCTTGATCCAAACTTCAACTTTCTTTCAAACCCTAACAATGGCAGCCACAAATTCCAACACTGATGAGGTTCTTTCTCAATCACTAATGAAGATTCAAAGCACCAACTACCAAGTTGATCCCACCGTTTCTGCGTATCAAGAAGACTTGAAGATGCTTATCGTGGCTTTGAAAAGATCACCGTTATCAACAGCAATGTTCAAGTCATTCCCCGTTCCAATGGTGTGGCTATCTCGTGCTGCTTCCACGGCTTCATACAATCACACGGCGGATGTGATTACTTTCAATCTCATCAACAACAAAAGGGTTAAACTGTCAAAGAATTTGTTCGTGGAGTTCTTGCAGATTCCAAACAACCCTCCCTTTGTTAAACATGTAAACTCCTAGATCATTCATATGTTTAATGAGATGGGACATCAACCGAAGTTGGAGAAGATCAGTGACTTCAGGAAGTCAGGATTGCCATGCATCTGGAATTTTCTTTTTGGCATTTTTCTACGGTGCCTTACCGGAAGATCAGTCGGCTTGGATAGAGGAAGAATCGAAGTTTATGCCATGGTAATGGGTATCTACTATGACATCAATGTCGATTACGTAACTCAGCTGTGGAAAGAATTTGTGAAAAGCCTGGAAAACACAAATTCGGAGAAAGGCATCTCTTGTGCCAGATACTTGAGTTTAATTTTGGAGAAAGTTTATGAGAAAGAAGCTATTCCAATAATGCAAGATGTCGAAGTTGCTGAATTTTCCTTCTACCAATTTCCCAAAGTGGTTGAAGATGATGAAGCCATTTTTACTCGTGTGGCTCGTATTCCGGATGCGATGCTTCGCAAAGTTTCTCCCACTCACAAAGTGTTGGTGAGATATTTGCGAAACATTGATACATCTGATCAGACAGGCGTATTCCCCGATGTTGCTACTCCATCGAAGAAGAAGAAGGTTAGCAAGAAAAGTGTGAAGGGTTCATCTTCACCAACTGTACAAGATGAAATTGTTCCAACTGAAGAAACCTTAGCCAAATCGAAGAAGGAACTTTTACCTTCCAAGTCTGGAGTTTTAAAACAAATTCGCAAAGCAGAAGTAAGTAGTAAAGGAGTTACTATTCACAGTATTCCTACACCAGTGTCTCTAGGAAAGAAACGCCAAAGGGCTGAAGATGTTGCGAAAAACATGCAACACACGCTGGTTAAACGGAGAAAAATGGTGATTCGCAATGAATCATCAGATGAAGAAGTCGTTCCCGAAACTCCACCTGTCACAACTATGGTAAATGTCTCTTTACCAATACCTTCAACTTCACAAATTTCTACTACTATTTCACAAACCCAACCACTCGAAATAGTTCTTACCAAATCAGTTACTGAGGAGGTACCTATTTCGGATATGGTTGTCAACGTATCTGATACGGGGGCACCTATCCTGAGTGTTGCATCCACAATACAAACATCCTTACCTATTACCACTTTATCTACCACTTCATCCATCTTTGATCATGCTCTTCAAAATCCATTTACCACACTTTTTCCATCCCAATCACCTGAAAATCCTCCACCTTCGCAACAAATGTCTGATCCTGAAGTCGAAGGCGGTGCTTTTGGAGGAATTCTAGATGACATTCCTTTTGATTCAGACGAAGAAGACATTCCTGATCATATGCTGATGACAGGAAAGCAGTTTAAAATACTGAATCAAAAGTTAAAGGCTATTGTCCAATCGCAAGTCGATTCTGGGAGAATGTCTTCGATATCAGCAATGGAGGTTGATGTCATGATTAAAGGTGCTGAGAAAAGAATCATGGAGAAAGTAGATCAGTCCGATAAAAACAATGAGCTCAGAGTGAAAGCACAAGGGAACAATTTTACGTCTGCAGTTGAAGATCTTAAAGCTGCTACAAAAGAACGACACATTCTTTTTGTACAAGACGTTAAGAAAGTTCGTGAGGATGTCAACTTCAAAATTCAGGAATTGAAGTCTGAACTTGCGAAGGATCTTCAAGATGTGCATACGAGACAAGCAGATCTTCAAAAGCAAATTGTGGAAATTTCTTCTCAACTCCACAAACTCAATAATATAATCCTGTTGTTGAAGATCAGAAAGCGACCACAATGGAGAAGTTTGATCACTTGATCAAATTGGTCACTGAGCTTAAATCAGCCGTTTCGCATTCATCATCTTCGCAAATCATTACTCCTGAATTCTTGTCTCTAAAGATTAACACTTTAGAACAAACTATTCAAAAGGCTCTTGCTCCGCTTACAAACTTCACTTCTTTACTTCCGAAAGGTGCTCCACCTGTTTTCATAGGGGTGCAAGGGGGAGATAAAAGTCAAAGAAAAGAAGACGAGGCTAAAACAGTGGGAAAAGTGATTTCCACTCAACTGATTGCTACTCTTCCCATTCCTACAAAACCGATTTCTTCAACAACAATCACCACAAAAACAATTTCCAAGGGAATTGTTATTGGAGAAAACGAAGGAGGTTCAAGCTCAAAACCTCAGAAAGATGTATCAGGAAAAGGAAAAGGCATCTTGTATGAAAAGTCGAAGGAGGAGTTAAAAGCTGATGTCACAACTGGAAATTTTGTGTTATGTAATTTATACATTCAAGCTAATGTGAATCAAAAACTTAAGAACATGTGTAACACCTATGATTATGACTTCAAAAACTTCAATCAAATACATTATACAAGTACTACAAATAGTCACTAAACAATTGGAAACCCTAGAAGTCCTTGTTTAAGTCCACTTTGGACTAGGACTCCCTTATTGGATCCAAATGGACCAATAAGCTTCCAATTAGACTATCATGGGCTTAGAACCCTAATTGGGCTCTAATTGGACCCACACTAATTTATTTCAACATTTTGGGCCATATTGGGCCTAGAATGAAATGAATTGAAAGCTTTGATCCATGAATACCCTAAACTAGTTCAACAAAAATGGAAAAAAAATCATACTATATTCTTTTATGAGAAAATTCACCCAAATTAACTCTAATATTAGGCTTAGGGGCAAAGGCCCAAATTCTTCCTTTTTCCCTTTCAAATTCTCGGCCCAAGGCCCAAGTCCAAGAAGAAATGGAAGAGTTGACTATTTGCTTGCCACCTCATTAATATCCAACATGTTTCCATGCACAACTCATACTTCTAGGAGCATATCACTTCAAAGATCACATCTCTTCTTCCTATCTCTCTCACTCTCGGCCATACACCCACACACACTCACAAAAATCTCTCACACTCTCTCAAGAACATTCCCCCCTCTCCACTCAAAAATCTCGAGTTTTAGGAAGCATTCAAGAGGAAATTTCCACAAATTCTTCATCCAAGGTAAGATTATGCATGGATCTATGATTTAGATTCTTTTTGTTATCAAAATCCCTTCCTAATCTATGCAAAAATCGTGATCTTGCATCCTAGAACCATCTCAAACTCGAGATCTACCAAGGAAAGGTGCTAAGGCCAAAAATCACCAAGTTTTCTTCCATCTTTTCTTCCAAAAACCGAAAATCACACCCTAAGGTGAGCTTCATACCCCCTATTTTCTGTTTTTATGAGTTTTGTGGGGGGGGGGGGGAATAAAAGTGAAAGTGTAGATCTATATGTGTTTTGTATGCCTTGTATGATTTACATGCTTACATGTATGCTTTTGTGTGTTATAATGTTGGATCTAGCCATAAAACCCCTCAAAACCGAGATATATCTTATGTTAAATGATTTTAGCATCAAATATATTTCTAAATATAAAGTGTTTCAAGAAAAATAGCTATGTAGTTAGTAACAATTTTCTTTGGGCTAAAAACACAAATTTTGGGCCTAAAATGTGAAAAATACAAAATTAAGGGCCCAAATTGACATACCACGAATTCTGATGGATGAGGTGTGCCAAAACAGTTTCAATAAAACAATTTCTGGAAATTTACTCATTTAGAGGATTAAAAACATAAATTTCAAGCTTAATGGGCTAAAAATGACACTTTCGGCCCAATGAGGCCCATTATGCGAGATTTCCTGTTTTGGAGGGTCAAAACTGTATTTTTCTGTAAAACAGTGGACTATAATTGTTCCAAGTCCTTTTCAAAGGTTTAAAATGCTTTTAAATTTAAAAAGGACCAAAATTGCAAAAATCTTACAATTTGGGCCAAAATTGTCAAAGTTGCGAAAAAGAAGGGTTATAACCGAGAAAATTGCATTTTCAGGGACTTAAACTGTTTTCTATGAAAAATATGCTGAAAAATAATAATTTCAATAATTTTTGGTGTTAAAATGTCAAGAAAATTGATTTAAGGACCAAACCGGAAAGTATTCAA
Source organism: Lactuca serriola (assembly GCF_051521515.1). Classification (NCBI taxonomy): domain Eukaryota; kingdom Viridiplantae; phylum Streptophyta; class Magnoliopsida; order Asterales; family Asteraceae; genus Lactuca; species Lactuca serriola. Next base: position 118,004,071 of record NC_136414.1, on the reverse strand, counting down.
TTAAAGGGGTGAAAAAGTAAATTTTACAAACAATGAGGGGCTGAAACAGAAAACTTTCAAGGCTAAATCAATACATGCAACTTGATCAAACAATGGTACCGCGACTATCGACGAAATACAATACACTACAATACCAAAATCGTTGTAAAACGAATTGGTTCGGTCTCGAACCAATGAAAATCCGAAGCTACTAACATGGCGACACTACGATACATACAAATAACGTGTGGGAACTCAATTTACATGCGAGTGTGCACAGACATCTACGCACCATCTTTGGGCCCCAAAAGTGTAAAATCTTGTTTGTTGGGCCTAGCTAGCCCAACGACCTGATCTTAAGGCCCGAAGACATTTTTTTTCTACGAAGTGTTGGGTTTCACCGACTTGGCACAACGTAGAGGGACTTTCAATGGCTTGTATACTACTGGTCCCCAAGGGTCCTTTGGTATTGCTAGTAAAGTCTACATTTTTTTGCGAGGCGGGTCGGGGACCCCTCGTACACATTTTATCCCCAACCGGTTAATAGAGTCATAGAGGTCTTCGTGTCCTCTTTCTCTTCAGATGTGGGACTACACATAGTCAGGGCGGTTAGATAACGTGATTAGTACGGACGACGCCTACGGGATCGTTAGTATAGCTATAAACTGGTCGTTTGTGTAATGCGTGTTTGTAGCAACTAATCATGCTCAAAATAATCCAACGTCGCCTGGGACTGACACTATACGCTATGCAATGGTTTCAATGTAACTTCATGTAATTCAAGAATTAGGAAAACATCGGGTTTTCCTAGGGTTTTCAATACATACAGATTTGAAATGCATACAACTTCAATGAACAATTTTTTTTTACAAGTATAGAAACAAACAAGCATACCTATGGATCTTCACAAACGTTTTCAAAAGCTTTTTCTTTTCAGAAAATATCGGATTTTCTGGTGGTTTTCAAACAATACAAACATTGGATTTCAAACATTACTTATGAACTCACCAACATTTCATATGTTGACGTTTTTCAAAATACTTGTATTCTCAGGGAACCAGTGAACCAAAGGAAATCATATTCAGTGATGGCTTGCAGTGTATTGATGTACGAATCGAACAATTTATTTTTGGGAATGTAATGTTTAAACAATATACTTCATGTAAATTCTACTGGTTGTACTATATTAATGCATGGTGACGAATGTTGTTATGTTTCATATATTCAATGTTATGGTATTCAATTGAGTCACGACAGCCCCCGGACGTTTCCGCCGTCTGGTTCGGGGGTGTGACAGGTTGGTATCAGAGCTTTGTTTATAGTGAACTAGCATGTCGAGCCACACATTGATATGCAACTATAAACCAAAAAGAGGGACTAACAGAACTCTGAACAAAACAAGTAAATAAAACACGCTTGCTTGCATTAGGGATAAGAACCTAACGCCGAATCAAACACAATAATGCTGGTATCTCGGTTAATTCGGGACTGTTCTTAGTGATACCAAGGAGTGAATGTAGCCTGATCAACTACATTCTCTCCAAAGTAAAACTAACACACGTCTTGATGAGATCGGGATAGCTAGGGAACCTAAAACTATACCCTTTATCACCAAAAAGAGAACGTTTGCTTGGTCTGTACAATAGTCATAGCATCCTAGGAATAATGTTAGCATATTTACGTACTCGCGCAGACAGCATGGCTGGTTTTCATCACCCTGGAGACCCCTATTTCCCTAATCAGGGAAACAACGGGTGGCTAGAGGAGGAGGAGGAGCCTGAGGAAGAGCAGCAGGGTATTCGGTTTCATCAGGCTCTAGCAGCTCACGGGATGCTTGAGGACGAACCGGGAGAGAATCCGGAGGAAGCACACCACGTCGGACCCGACGAATATGTAGACACTGACTACGAATTTGGAGAGATCGACAACGACGACGAGGAAGGTCAAGTCGGGGACCAGGACCCCGTCCTGTCATGCGAGAACGAGACACAACCAGATCACCCCGCTCCACCAGTGAACCCCCCAAGAGAGAACCGTTCCCTCGAAGCTGAGATCGCCGCACTGCGACAACAGCTGTATGCTATGGAAGCTCGGGCAGTGCGAGCCGAGCATGAGAGGGATGAGGTTATTGGAGACATGGCAGAGATGGCGCAGCTACTGGCGCAACATTTCAGCATATGACTTCGGCACCACCTCCAGACGTAGCACATCGCGATTAGGGATGGACTTATCGTGGTAGGACATTAGGAACTATATTATGTACTCCGGCTCTATGTTTAAGTGACTACACTACTCATGGAGCCGTTATGATGTCGGATTAGTGTCACTTATGTATGCTCTTACGAGCAAATTTTCTTGTATTAAATGTGAATAATATTAATGAACTTTTGTGTGTCTTGCTATGATACTACCAATTGTTATGTGTTGAGACGTTATGATTGTATGCCCGATGGTAGTAATGTTTAGGTTCGTACCATACACCTAGTTAGTAGGATCACAACCTCATAAAAACCACGTACACTCAACATCTTTCCGTTCCGTGACAGAAAGATGCCTCTCCGACCTACTCGCGGAAACCCAGGACCAACTCCACCCGAAGTTGACTCCACAGCATTCCAGGCAGCCGTGTCTGCTGCGGTCACCGCAGCTATGGCACAACTCCATCAGGGGAATAATGGAGGAGGCAACGGGCAAGGGGCAGGAAGTTCGAACAACGGGATGAATCAAGGACCTACCAAAGCATGTACCTACAAGGACTTCACAAACGCCAAACCACGAACTTTCAACGGCACTGGAGGAGTGATCACTCTGAAGCGATGGATCGAGAAGGTAGAGTCGGTATTCGAAATATGTGATTGCCCCGAGCAGATGAAAGTGAAGTTCGCGGCCTGCACTTTCGTGGACCAAGCACTCACTTGGTGGAACGGACACATGGAAGCTATGACGCTCCCTGTCGCCAACTCTATCCCCTGGGCAGAAATGAAAGAAATGTTAATGGCTGAGTACTGCCCTCGAGGCGAAATACAAAAGATGGAGCAGGAACTATGGAACCTCACTGTGCAGAATGCGAACATCGATGCCTACATATCGAGATTTAGCGAACTATCTCTGTTGTGCCCGGGTATGATTACATCAGAAGGAAAGAAGATCGAACGATTCATCTGGGGACTGACACCTCCCATTCAGGGGAATGTGATAGTTGCAAACCCTGAAACGTTTGACAGTGCGAAGAGATTGGCAAAGAGGCTATATGATCATAACAACAAGAAGGGCGAGAAACCAGTGGAGACTGAGAAGAAGAAGGAGGGTGATGGTAAGAAAGGATGGAACAACAAGAGAAAGGGGCGTCAGGGCCCTGAGGCCTCTAAAAAGCAGCAGACAGTGGCAGTTAACGCTGTCACCGCACCGGTTCCAGCCACACCACATGCTCCAGCCTCAGCTGCTTCAAATGCTTCAAGACCTTATTCCGGTAATTTTCCCAAGTGCAACAAGTGCGGTTTCCATCACCATGGAGAATGTAGGGAGTTCCATTGCACCAGTTGCAACCGAAGGGGACACACTGCAAGGTTCTGCAGGACTTATCCTTCCCAAAATCAGAGTCAGGGAAACAATCAGAACAACAACAACAACAACCACCGCAATAACAACAACACCAATGCCGGCGGCAACAATGCAGGGCCTAGCCACACCTGTTTCGGGTGCGGAAGGACGGGGCATTTCCGCCGGGATTGCCCTAACAACAACTCAGGAAACAGGGGAGCAGGAAGAATGCTGACTATGGGTCAGAGTGATGCAGTTCAGGACCCCGCAGTTGTGACCGGTACGTTTCCCCTAAACCACACTTATGCATGCATCTTATTTGATACCGGAGCGGAGCGAAGTTTCGTAAGCGAGAAGTTTAAACATTTATTAAAACAACAACCCCAGCAGCTAAATGAAACCTATACGGTGGAAATGGCCAATGGGAAAACCGAATCCACTAGGGAAATCTACATCGGATGTACCCTAACCCTCAACCAACACGTTTTTCGAATAGACCTAATGCCAGTATCAATTAGGAGTTTCGATGTGATTATCGGCATGGATTGGTTAAGCCCCCACCATGCTGAGATTATGTGCCACGAGAAGGCCGTTCGCCTTCGTCTCCCGAATCACGAAACCCTAGTAATTTACGGAGACAAACCTAGCACGAATCTTCGTCTTATCTCGTGCATCAAAGCACAAAAACATCTGCGAAAGAACAATTTGGCGTTCTTGGCTCACATAGTGGACAAGACCAAAGAAGAAACTAACATCCAAGATATTCCGGCAGTGTGTGAATTTCCGGACGTGTTTCCTGAAGATCTTCCAGGAGTACCCCCAGAGAGACAGGTTGAGTTCCGAATCGACCTCGTTCCAGGAGCAACTCCTCTCACTAAATCACCATATTGGTTGGCTCCTGCTGAAATGCAGGAATTGTCCAGTCAACTCAGTGAGCTTCTGGACAAGGGGTTTATCCGACCTAGCTACTCGCCATGGGGAGCTCCGGTGCTCTTTGTCAAAAAGAAGGATGGATCTTTCAGAATGTGCATCGATTACAGAAAGTTAAATAAGCTCACTGTTAAAAACCGCTACCCACTCCCACGAATCGATGATCTATTCGACCAGCTCCAAGGAGCTAGTTATTTTTCTAAAATAGATTTACGGTCCGGATACCACCAACTCAAAGTCCGAGAAGAGGATATTCCTAAAACCGCTTTCCGAACCCGCTACGGACATTATGAATTCGTCGTAATGCCCTTCGGTCTAACAAATGCACCTGCCGCATTCATGGACCTAATGAATCGAATCTGTCGACCGTTCCTTGACAACTTCGTCATTGTGTTTATCGATGATATCCTCGTCTATTCTCGAAGCAAAGAGGAGCATGGCCAACATCTCCGACAAGTCCTAGAGACTCTGCGAACGGAAAAGCTTTATGCCAAACTCTCCAAGTGCGAGTTCTGGCTCCGGAGTGTGAATTTCCTAGGCCACGTAGTTAGCCAAAACGGAATTCATGTGGATCCCTCTAAGGTCAAAGCTGTGGAAGGATGGGCAACTCCGACCACGCCCACATAAATTCGTCAGTTCTTAGGCCTAGCAGGCTACTATAGGAGATTCATCCAAAACTTCTCTAAGATCGCCAAGCCGCTTAACTTGCTTACGCAAAAGGGCGTGCCATTCAAGTGGACAGACCGACAAGAGATTGCGTTTCGAACCTTGAAGCAAGCTCTCTGTAGCGCTCCTGTACTATCTCTACCTGAAGGAACGGAAGATTTTGTAGTCTACTGTGACGTGTCGAATCAGGGTTTAGGTTGCGTTCTCATGCAATGTGGAAGGGTGATAGCATATGCGTCCCGCCAACTAAAGACGCACGAAGTAAATTACACGACCCATGACCTAGAACTGGGAGCCGTGGTCTTTGCTCCAAAAATTTGGAGGCACTACCTGTACGGTACAAAGTGCACCATCTTCACAGACCACAAGAGCCTCCAGCACATCTTGAATCAGAAGGAGCTGAACATGAGACAGCGAAGATGGGTGGAATTGCTAAACGACTACGAATGCGAGATCAAGTACCATCCAGGTAAGGCCAACGTGGTAGCTGATGCATTAAGTCGGAAGGAGTACACTAATCGCCGTACGAAAACGCACTCGATAACCATTCAGTCTCATCTGGCCACTCAAATTGCATCAGCCCAGTCAGAGGCTATGAAAGCGGAAAATAGAACTAGCGAGGCATTGCGCGGGATGGAGAAGAACCTAGAAGCAAAAGAGAATGGGGTATACTACTTCACGAACCGTATTTGGGTCCCAAAAATCGGAGGATTTAGGGAGACCGTTATGAAGAAGTGCCAAAATCTATCATCTCGGATAGGGACAGTAGGTTCACATCGCGCTTTTGGCAATCACTCCACAAGGCAATGGGAACTCATCTCGATATGAGCACCGCATATCACCCACAAACGGACGGTCAAAGTGAACGAACCATTCAAACGCTTGAAGACATGCTTCGTGCATGTGTGATAGACTTTGGAAAGTCTTGGGATACCCACCTACCGTTGATCAAATTCTCATATAACAATAGTTACCATTCGAGCATCAAGGTGGCTCCTTTCGAAGCACTGTACGGGCGTAAATGTAGATCACCGTTATGTTGGGCTGAAGTAGGTGACACCCAACTAGCAAGAACGCATACGTCGGACAGGGCACTAACAGGACCGGAGATCATTCGCGAAACCACAGAAAAGATCGTTCAGATCAGAGCTCGATTGCAAGCATCGCGTGACCGGCAAAAGAGCTACGCCGATAAACGGCGAAAACCCTTAGAATTCCAGGTCGGTGATCGAGTACTGTTGAAAGTCTCACCCTGGAAAGGGGTTATACGTTTCGGAAAACGGGGAAAGCTGAACCCGCGATACATTGGACCTTTCGAAATCGTCGCACGAATAGGCCCAGTAGCATACAGACTACAACTACCCGCGGAGCTAAACGGTGTACACCCCGTGTTTCATGTCTCTAATCTGAAGAAGTGCCTATCAGATGAAACCCTTGTCATTCCTCTTGACGAAATCGAAATCAATGAGAATCTCCTGTTCGTCGAAGAACCAATCGAAATCATGGACAGGGAGGTGAAGCGTACTAAGCAAAGTCGCATCCCGATCGTGAAAGTACGGTGGAACGCAAAGCGTGGGCCAGAATTCACATGGGAACGCGAAGATCAAATGAAGCAAAAGTACCCTAACCTATTCTAGCAATTCTCAAATCTAGCTTTCAAACAGAATTTCGGGACGAAATTCCCTCTAACGGGGGGATGATGTCACAACTGGAAATTTTGTGTTATGTAATTTATACATTCAAGCTAATGTGAATCAAAAACTTAAGAACATGTGTAACACCTATGATTATGACTTCAAAAACTTCAATCAAATACATTATACAAGTACTACAAATAGTCACCAAACAATTGGAAACCCTAGAAGTCCTTGTTTAAGTCCACTTTGGACTAGGACTCCCTTATTGGATCCAAATGGACCAATAAGCTTCCAATTAGACTATCATGGGCTTAGAACCCTAATTGGGCTCTAATTGGACCCACACTAATTTATTTCAACATTTTGGGCCATATTGGGCCTAGAATGAAATGAATTGAAAGCTTTGATCCATGAATACCCTAAACTAGTTCAACAAAAATGGAAAAAAAATCATACTATATTCTTTTATGAGAAAATTCACCCAAATTAACTCTAATATTAGGCTTAGGGGAAAAGGCCCAAATTCTTCCTTTTTCCCTTTCAAATTCTCGGCCCAAGGCCCAAGTCCAAGAAGAAATGGAAGAGTTGACTATTTGCTTGCCACCTCATTAATATCCAACATGTTTCCATGCACAACTCATACTTCTAGGAGCATATCACTTCAAAGATCACATCTCTTCTTCCTATCTCTCTCACTCTCGGCCATACACCCACACACACTCACAAAAATCTCTCACACTCTCTCAAGACCATTCCCCCCTCTCCACTCAAAAATCTCGAGTTTTAGGAAGCATTCAAGAGGAAATTTCCACAAATTCTTCATCCAAGGTAAGATTATGCATGGATCTATGATTTAGATTCTTTTTGTTATCAAAATCCCTTCCTAATCTATGCAAAAATCGTGATCTTGCATCCTAGAACCATCTCAAACTCGAGATCTACCAAGGAAAGGTGCTAAGGCCAAAAATCACCAAGTTTTCTTCCATCTTTTCTTCCAAAAACCGAAAATCACACCCTAAGGTGAGCTTCATACCCCCTATTTTCTGTTTTTATGAGTTTTGTGGGGGGGGGGGGGGAATACAAGTGAAAGTATAGATCTATATGTGTTTTGTATGCCTTGTATGATTTACATGCTTACATGTATGCTTTTGTGTGTTATAATGTTGGATCTAGCCATAAAACCCCTCAAAACCGAGATATATCTTATGTTAAATGATTTTAGCATCAAATATATTTCTAAATATAAAGTGTTTCAAGAAAAATAGCTATGTAGTTAGTAACAATTTTCTTTGGGCTAAAAACACAAATTTTGGGCCTAAAATGTGAAAAATACAAAATTAAGGGCCCAAATTGACATACCACGAATTCTGATGGATGAGGTGTGCCAAAACAGTTTCAATAAAACAATTTCTGGAAATTTACTCATTTAGAGGATTAAAAACATAAATTTCAAGCTTAATGGGCTAAAAATGACACTTTCGGCCCAATGAGGCCCATTATGCGAGATTTCCTGTTTTGGAGGGTCAAAACTGTATTTTTCTGTAAAACAGTGGACTATAATTGTTCCAAGTCCTTTTCAAAGGTTTAAAATGCTTTTAAATTTAAAAAGGACCAAAATTGCAAAAATCTTACAATTTGGGCCAAAATTGTCAAAGTTGCGAAAAAGAAGGGTTATAACCGAGAAAATTGCATTTTCAGGGACTTAAACTGTTTTCTATGAAAAATATGCTGAAAAATAATAATTTCAATAATTTTTGGTGTTAAAATGTCAAGAAAATTGATTTAAGGACCAAACCGGAAAGTATTCAATTAAAGGGGTGAAAAAGTAAATTTTACAAACAATGAGGGGCTGAAACAGAAAACTTTCAAGGCTAAATCAATACATGCAACTTGATCAAACAATGGTACCGCGACTATCGACGAAATACAATACACTACAATACCAAAATCGTTGTAAAACGAATTGGTTTGGTCTCGAACCAATGAAAATCCGAAACTACTAACATGGCGACACTACAATACATACAAATAACGTGTGGGAACTCAATTTACATGCGAGTGTGCACAGACGTCTACGCACCATCTTTGGGCCCCAAAAGTGTAAAATCTTGTTTGTTGGGCCTAGCTAGCCCAACGACCTGATCTTAAGGCCCGAAGACATTTTTTTTCTACGAAGTGTTGGCTTTCACCGACTTGGCACAACGTAGAGGGACTTTCAACGGCTTGTATACTACTGGTCCCCAAGGGTCCTTTGGTATTGCTAGTAAAGTCTACATTTTTTTGCGAGGCGGGTCGGGGACCCCTCGTACACATTTTATCCCCAACCGGTTAATAGAGTCATAGAGGTCTTCGTGTCCTCTTTCTCTTCGGATGTGGGACTACACATAGTCAGGGCGGTTGGATAACGTGATTAGTACGGACGACGCCTACGGGATCGTTAGTATAGCTATAAACTGGTCGTTTGTGTAATGCGTGTTTGTAGCAACTAATCATGCTCAAAATAATCCAACGTCGCCTGGGACTGACACTACACACTATGCAATGGTTTCAATGTAACTTCATGTAATTCAAGAATTAGGAAAACATCGGGTTTTCCTAGGGTTTTTAATACATACAGATTTGAAATGCATACAACTTCAATGAACAATTTTTTTTTTTACAAGTATAGAAACAAACAAGCATACCTATGGATCTTCACAAACGTTTTCAAAAGCTTTTTCTTTTCAGAAAATATCGGATTTTCTGGTGGTTTTCAAACAATACAAATATTGGATTTCAAACACTACTTATGAACTCACCAACATTTCATATGTTGACGTTTTTCAAAATACTTGTATTCTCAGGGAACCAGTGAACCAAAGGAAATCATATTCAGTGATGGCTTGCAGTGTATTGATGTACGAATCGAACAATTTATTTTTGGGAATGTAATGTTTAAACAATATACTTCATGTAAATTCTACCGGTTGTACTATATTAATGCATGGTGACGAATGTTGTTATGTTTCATATATTCAATGTTATGGTATTCAATTGAGTCACGACAGCCCCCGGACGTTTCCGCCGTCTGGTTCGGGGGTGTGACAGCTGATGCTGAGGCTGAATTGGAGAGAATGAGACAAGTTCAAAGCATCATGAGACAAAGGGCAAGTGATCCTCCCTCCATGAACAAAGGAGATCCTGCGAAACTTTACTCTTACGAAACAATAGAGTCAAAAGTTGTGGGTAGGGAGATGTATGAGTTCGAGAAAAAGCCTAAAAGAAGTTACGATATTGCGAACTCAGATCATTGTCAGCTGGACTTCCCAATTAACGAAATGTTGTTCATCACAGCTCAATACAAGATCAGTGAGAAATTCGATAATCCGGATGACTACACTCATATGAAAATCAGATTTCATGCTGTTCTTGGGAAGAATCCAGATGAAGTTTGGTCCCTGATGAAGATCAAGAAGGTGTTTACAATAAAGAAGGATGTTCTATTTGAAGACATGCTTCAAAACTTTCGATATTTTGTCATCAGAGCTGACAACAATCAATATGACTTCACAGTTGCTGATTTTCCGTTGATGAACTGCAACGATCTTATTCAAGTAGCTCTGATACTGAAGCATATGGAAGAAAACAAACTCAAAGCCTCTGAGACAGATGTGTTCAAAGTTGGATTCACACACGTAAAGACATACATCGATAACTATTTCGATTGTCTTGCTCTTACTGATGATGAATTAGCGAATGTGCTAGGAAGAGAAGTTAAAGTTCCATGGGAAGATACTTTGACACAATCTGCTCTGTCGAAGTATGTTGTGGGTGAGATATGCCAGAAAGCTTTTGGCATGGTGTTTTCGGGAAGAGACACTAAAGGAAAACCGAAGAAATTCCTATTCAAAGCTTCAGAGGTTGAAAGATACAATTCTTCGCAATATACGCACTTCATTGTACGTTTGAACAATTGCAAGAAAAATAACGAAGGAGACAAGAAAGACTTGAAGAAGGTGATCTCCTGGTATGGAGAAGTGCGAAGAATAATTCACTCTTCAATTCAAAAGCTTTTGAGTTGAATTGCATCGACTGTTTACAAAGGGGGAGAATGTAAATGTATGTTGTAAAAGTCGAATAGTGTGTATTGTAATGTTTCGCATTTATATGTTATTTTACTAAGTCAATTTTGTATGCGAAGTGTAAATGTATAGACTTAGTATACTTTTTGTATGTTCCCTATAAATAGGGACTTAGGCTTGAAGTAGAGGGATGATAGCAAAACACGAAATCTCTCTTCAGCTTATTTTGTAATCAGTCTTAATGAAAATGAGATCTGATTAATATTTACTTCATGTGTTCATCATCTTTCATCATTCAAATCTATCGTTTCTTTTCTTAATTCTCGATAACAATTCTCATCAAATTTTTCAACAGTGGGATTATTATCATCACAAGTTTTTGAAGCATTTTTAGCAGAACTAGAATTATTTTTGTTCTACTCGAACCCATCGTGTACTGTTACTTTATCTGCACATGAAGTAGAAACATTAGTCTCATTCACATTAATACTCTCGTTTGGGCCGGATTGTGCAGTATTAACTGAAACAGTGATAGTAGGTTGATCATTTTCAACATATTTTTCTGTCTCTGTGGTTTCAGAAGCTGGAGTATAATTATCATTAAAGGGAGGGGGTACAATGTGATACCTTAGGCCCTCACCATGTTTGTCTTTCCATTTTAATTGTTTTTCTATCATTGACTCAACAATCTCGCTTGACACATCAAATTTCTTAAAATTAAATTCATCATCCTTAAATTTAGCCTTTAATGCATCAAGTTCGGCAGTTAAGTTTGTAATTTTCTCTTTGGCATAACGATGCTGAACACATTTGGTGCTATATTCCTCCTTAATCATAATTAAATCTTTATTTTGAGTATCTAGTTTTTCTTTAAGAGGTTCGTTGACCTTTTTAATTTCAAAGATTTCATTTTTAAGGTCAAAAACTTCTCTAACTAATAACTCATTATGCTCACAGTATTTATTTATTTTACCTTCACAAGACTGAGAGCATGGGGTTTCACTTAGCTTCTTAGTATTGTTGTTGGAACTCATTATTTACCAACGAAAGGAATCTGATTGTGTAAATGGATTTTGACTGAAAACTAAGAAAATAAATGCCCTTTGATCGAAAACACCAATAATCAACACCTTGTTGACCGAGAACCTTGAAGGTCAAATTGCTTGACCGAAAAAGAATTGACCGAGAGCGAGGTTACTTGACCGAGAACCTTAGCCAAAATCTCACAACCGAAAAGCTGAATCGAGGATGCGAAGCCGAGAACATAGATTCACAGTCGAGAACTTCGAGGCTGAGACCGAGAGCTTCGATGCCGAGATCGAGAACTACGAAGTTGAGTCCGAGGAGCTGCCCTAACCGAAATCTATTAGCTAACCGTCGATAACTTTCAAACCTAACCGAAAACTTGAGCTTGCCGCCGAGAACTCCTAGGTTTTGACCGAAGACGCCCCAAAATGCCAAAAACATGAAATTGGTAATTAATTAAGACCAATTTCGATCAAAATCTCTAATGTAGTGAAGAACACGAAGAACAGCGACAATAATTTCGTCAAAAAGAACTCAAAAAACACTAAGAAAAACTCCAAGAGACGGTTAATATTTGGTCAATTCGATTGATACCAATCCTTGCTCTAATACCAATTGTAAAACCCGATATATAGTATCAATCAAAATCACTAGAATTAGTGCGAAATCCCAATCTAATGATTAACCCAAAAAAACAATTATTATGAATTATGAACACAGTTATCAATCTTCAATCCACACTATATTGAAAATATTAAAGATTCTGAATTTGCTCTCGATTCTCTCTTTCTCTCTAAACTCGATCTCGACTCCTTAGAATTACCAACCTTTTTCATGGCTTAAGTAATATATATATATATATATATATATATATATATATATATATATATATATATATACCTAGACCTAATTACAAACGCCCAACCCAAAACCTAGCTGAAATCCTCATTAAGCCCACTGAAATCACATGGTGATTTTGGTCCAAACACCACCGAGAACATGATGTTTTTGGTCCTAGACCGAGAACTCTAAAAGTCATCAAAAGTAAAGTATAAACCATAAATTATGTCCTAACACACTATCGTCAAGAATCTCCATAACTATATTTTATCCAGGACATTAAAAAGATAGACGAATTTGATTAGTGTGTAACCTAGACATGGAAACAACCAATGTAACTAACCCAACAAAGTTGATATCATTGCTTATATCTACAGCAAAACATGTGTATTCCGGAGCAAGATACTACATACATCCGTCGATACGCTGCCATTTCCCTCCACTAGAAGCTAGAACTAGGAAAATACCCGTATATGTTTTCATTCCGAAACATAAATATATTAATTAAACAAATGTATTGCATGTTGGAAGAAAAACATAGAAAATCCTTAATTCTAGTTGTCTAGAACACCACTCTAGAATGTACGACCGTTCCGGACTTTAGTTTAGAATACATTTTTTCAGTTTGGAAGGTACGACGTCTCAGATTTCGGACCTCATCCCCACCAACCGATAGCCACTCCGTAAGAAGATTATAAATACTCTGAAATAACGTATTCCGGATCACATCTCCGGAACAAAACTTCGTGCTCCGGAATATGGTATTCCGGATTAAGTGATCATTTTTCCAAAAAACAAATTGTTGGTTATTTTTATTAAAATAGATGTTTATAAGGGTTAAATTACTCAATTTCCCTAAAATATCACAACATTTTTATATTAACTAAATATTAATTAACACCACACTATTTTATATTAAATAAATATTAATCGACATCACATTTTCTCAATTTTTTATCTTTCTTTTTTTAACTTCTTATAATGACTATGCGTCCATACATATTCTAATAAAGATAATTGATATATTCATGAAAAATAAGTCATATCTATGTTATGCATGTTCTAATAAAAACATTTAAATGCTACCTACATTTTAATATATATATATATATATATATATATATATATATATATATATATATATATATATATATAAAAGTAGAGGTTCATTTGAGACCAACTATATTTTGTGAGACATATGGACCAAATCTTAGCCTTTGATCAAATTTGATCTTGTGGCTCATAAAAAAAAGGGATTAACGCTGATTAATCTAACTGATTAGTTAATTAGCGGTAGATTAGTCATTAGGTTAAATTTAAGATGATAAGATATCATGTTAGCATCATTTTCACGTCATCAAGAACTCATCTCCTCTGTTTCGGTTCTTCGACCAATTTATTCGATGATCAACATTCCTTGTTCTTCAATTCACTTTGATCGATCTTTTATCTCCAATCTTATATCGTTTCAACCGATAATCGATTTGAGTTGGTCATTGATCGAACGATGATAATCATATCTTTTAAATTAGCTATTTTTGTGTTTTTTTAGTTTATGTTATACATTCTTCTACATCTACAATTGATAATATGAGTGATTGATGTTTATGTTCATCTCTCGATATTAGCAATTTATTAGAAGATTGTGATCGATTTTAACTCTGTGATCATCGATTTCAGTAGAGGTTCAAGTGTTCAACGATTTCTACTGATCTTCATCTTCAACAATTGTTTACGATCTTTCAAGCTATGACTTTTACTCAACATCATGAATTCATCAATTGATCAAGGTTTGAGTTTTCATCGCTTTCATTGTTACTTGCATATAACATATTCAATTGTTCATGAATTGAATCATCAAGCTATTATCGATTTCTCCAATTTATATATGTATGATTTATGATTTCAGCAATCAAACATCATCTGTTGTTGAATTTGTTTGACCTACAAAACAATTTATCCTATAATATGTTATTTGGCAACACATCATCTATTTCATTGTTTGATTTTTAACTTTCATTCAATCATTATGGTTTTCAGCAATATGTCATATGTTTGCTTTTCATTAACATCGTCTATTTGCTTTTCATTAACATCATCTTGGTGATAAGTTCATGTTACTGCATATTATTCTTATAGAGTATTGTACATACATTTATATATCAATAATGATTTCAGTTATGGATGATTTGGATATACATGACATTGAAAACAATCATCCCGATGAACAAAATCATCCGTTCGGTTCTAATGATTCAGAGATTGTTCATAACGACGAAAATCAATCGGAAACCCAAGGTAATTTTGTTAAATTTTACTTTATATCATGATCTGATCAATTGATCAAGGTTTGAGTTATCATTACTTTCATTCTTAGTTGCATATAACATATTCAATTTCTAACCTAGTAACATTTATGGATGATTTATATATGAATGACATCAGAAATGATCATAACTGTTGAGGTCGAAAGATGTTGTGAGGTGTCGAAGTTTGTCTAGGTCATTTTTAGTATCAAAGTATGTTTATATGTTTGTTTATTATAAGGGCATTTATTTTCGAAGCTTAAGTGTCTTAGTACCTTATATTTTTTGTACGCTTTTCTTATCCCTATATAAATGGGGTTTATACTAGAGTTAGTGAGTAGCTTTTGCATTCGACTTGTACTCTCTAATATTTCTCTATATTTTTCAGAAAGCATAATCGAGCCAACCAGATTATATTTAGATCTTTTATTCTTAATTCTTTCTTGACTCTGATCTCGTATTACATACTCGATTAAATCATAACTACATTTGGTATCAGAGCAGGATTCATTCAATTTTGATATGATTTTCTTAAGTTTTCAAAAGGTTTTGAGTCTCGTTCTAGATTCAAAATATTCCACTCTTTTGATTCTGAAAATCATCACAGATCATATGTTTTGATTCGATTCTGCTTACAGTTTGTTAGATCGAGCATTTTGTTTTAGTTTTCTGGAAAATTTGTCGATCAAATCTCAATTTCTGAAGCTTTTTACAAATTTCGTCCGTACAACAATGGCGAACTTTAACATGAACACCATGACTTCATACTCTCATCTTCTTGGTTCATCCAATAAAATTCTTGTGTTGATTCTGGAATATTATGATCAATGGTCTAATCGAATGGAGGATTATCTGAATGGAATAGACAAGGAACTCTGGAAATGTATCACTGAGGATGTTCATGCTCCTACTGCAATGCAAAATGTTGGAAGTGCTGCTAACAATCCAAATGTGTTGAACAAGTTGCGAAATTGCTGAAAAATGAGAAACGATGCTTGCGTGAATTCCATGGTGCACTTCCACCTATTATGTACAACTATAACGACCCAATTTTCAAGTCCAAAAATTTCATTTTAATTAATTGACTCATAAAAACATTCATAAGAAAATACTGTGAAATCACATCATCTCATAAAACAATGTATCATGTCTGAAAACCAAAGTCATAAAATTAGTAACATGTCAGAGTACACTCCCAGAATATCCATAGTACGGAAAACAATGAGTGTGTGTATGATGTGCCGCTACCGCACCGGCTCCTTCCCCTTTGCTGAAGAGCTACCTGAAACCAAATCTGTAAACTGTAAGCACGAAGCTTAGTGAGTTCCCCGATCGTACCACATACCATACAATCACATAGCATACATATTGCCGGACAATTTTGGGGTGCCCGACCTACCCGGTATGGCCATTCTGGGGTGCCGACCTACCCTTGTGGCCATTCTGGGGTGCCGTCCTACTCGTGTCAAACCATTCTGGGGTGCTGACGTACCCATGTCAAGCCATTCTGGGGTGCTGACCTACCCGTCGGTCCTAACAACCGACCCTCGGGGACTATTCCACCCCCTACTGCTACTATCATATATATCATAACATAAACATACTATCAGACATATCTGGGGTGTCCGAACTACCCTTCGGTCCTAACAAACGAACTTGGGGACTATTCCACTCCTACTACCACTATCACATATAGCGTATCATGCTAGCATATAAACATATCATCACATACTGTCAGACATATATGGGGTGTGTGACCTACCCTTCGGTCCTAACAACCGAACTCTACTACTATCACATATAACAACCGAACTTTACATGCATGCGTGGGACTTTTGAGCCTAAAAGGCTCTAAAATGGGTCTTATGTTGCATGGGACCTTCCTTGGGTGCAAAAGCAACCCAAATCTGCCTTGTTACTCCTTCCACGCCTTAGATCCGAAGTCTTGACCCACAACCATGTTTGTAATCATGGTTGGTTACCTCATATGGCTTAAAAAGTCCTAAATCTTCCCCAAAAAGGGATCTAACAAACAAGCAAGCAAGGTACATAATTTATACCTTTCAAATACTGTAAATGATGAACCAAACTCGAATCCTTCAGTCTCCTCTTGATCCTTCTATGGTCTTCCTTCTTCCTTAAGGTCAAAACCCACAAAAATCACGCAAAAGTCTTAGATCTTGCACCAAAACACTTAGGGTTTACTATGGAGGGTCTATGGGAGCATTAGGGACGAATGGTGGCTGAAAGAGATAATTAAATAGGGTGCAAACCCTCATATTAGGGTTTTGTCCAATCAGAGCCTACTCGTCGAGACCAGGACCCGACTCGACGAGTCCATCACTTAAATCCCACGTCCCATCCCACTTCTACTTCGCGAGTTGGTCCTTCAACTCGCCGAGTCCCAGGCCAAAAATGCAAAATAATTAAATCAAAATACATACCAAGAACCAAGTGCTACAAATCTCCCTACTTATTTTAGACTTAGTCCTCGAAGTCTGCTGCTCGTTCCTGGAACAGCTCTGGGTAATGCTCCATCATCTCATCCACCGGCTCCTAGGTCCATTCCGAGCCTTTCCGGTGCTTCCATTTCACCTTCACGAGCTCCACCCTCTTGTTCCTCAGATCCTTCGACTTCCGGTCGAGGATTGCCACAGGTCGCTTGATATAATTCAGGCCGTCATCGACCTGAATATCCTCTAAGGGTACCACTTCTGAGTCGTCCACCATCCACTTCCGCAGTTGGGAAACGTGGAAAGTGTTGTGATTCTGGCTAAGTTCGGATGGCAGATCCAACCTATACGCCACCTTGCCCACCCGGGCTAAGACCCTGAACAATCCAATGTACCTGGGGCCCAACTTGCCCCATTACCTGAATCGGATGACGCCCTTCCATGGAAACACCTTCAGAAGAACCATATCCCCAACCTGGAACTCCAGGTCTGATTGGCGCTTATCTGCATAACTTTTCCGCCAACTTTGATCAGTCTGAAGCCTACTCTGGACTTGCTGAATCCTTTCTATCGTCTTGAGCACTACTTCGGTGGTCCCCATTAACCTCTGTCCAACCTCGCCCTAACATATCGGGGTCCTGCACCTCCTCCCATACAACATCTCGAAGGGAGGGCGGTCAATGCTTGCAAGATAACTATTGTTATAGGAGAACTCTGCCAATGGGAGGTAGGTATCCCAACTACCTCTGAAGTCTAACACGCATGCTCGCAACATATCCTCTAGAGTCTAGATGGTCTGCTCGCTCTGACCATCCGTCTGCGGGTGAAAGGTGGTGCTAAAATGCAGACGAGTACCCAGCTTGTCATGAAACTTCTTCCAAAACCTGGAAGTGAACCGCACATCCCTGTCTAAAATCATCGAAACTGGCACCCCGTGCCGCGCCACTACCTCCCTGATATATATATCAACCAACCTTTTGGCTGAAATACTTTCCTGAATCGGGATAAAATGGGCGCTCTTGGTCAATCGATCGACGATGACCCAAATCGAATCCACTCCCCGCACGGTCCTGGGAAGCTTTTTGATAATCCATCGTAATTTCTTCCCATTTCCATAACGGGTATCTAACGATTGCATCTTGACATGTGGCCTCTGGTGCTCGGCTTTGACCTTCCTGCAGGTCAAGCACCGCTCCACGTACCATGCTACATCCCGCTTCATGTAGGGCCACCAATAGTCCAGACGAAGATCCCTATACATCTTCATCGCTACGGGATGAATGGAGAATCGAGATTTGTGCGCCTCCTCCATCAGAACCTGGCGCACACCCCCGTGGTACGGTACCCACACCCTACGGTGTAGTGTCAACATCCCTCGACTATCGTAATCGAAGGAGGAAACCTACCCCAAAATCCGCTCGCTCTTCCGATGTTCCTCCTTCATGGCCTCTTGCTGGGCCTCCTGAATCTGCTCCAACAGCAAAGTCACCACTGTCACCCTCAGACAAATATCCCTGATCGGCGCTGCCTTGCGGTTAAGCGCGTCGGCGACCACATTGTCCTTCCCTGGGTGGTAAAGGATCTTGCAATCGTAATCCTTCACCACATCCAACCACCGACGCTGCCTCATGTTTAGATTCGACTGATCCATGAGGTACCTCAAACTCTTGTGGTCCGTGTAGATGGTACAATGGACCCCATAGAGGTAATGACACCAAATCTTTGAGGGCGAACACAACAACCCCCAGCTCCAAATCTTGCGTCGGGTAGTTCGCCTCGTGAGGCTTCAGCTGCCTCGAAGCGTAGGCGATGACATGCCCACTCTGCATCAGTATTGCACCCAAACCCGAGATGGACGCATCGCAGTACACAACAAAATCCTCCATGCCCTCTAGCAGGGATAAGATTGGCGCCTCACACAATCTCTGTCTTAGTGCCTCGAATGCGGCCTGCTGCTCAGGCCGCCAACGAAAAACCACGCCTTTCCTCGTTAGCTTGGTCAGGGGTACGGCTATCTTGGAGAAATCCTGGATGAATCTCCGATAGTAGCCGGATAATCCTAGGAAACTCCGAATCTCAGATGGAGACCTCGGAACCTCCCATCTCATCACGGCCTCTACTTTGGCTGGGTCCACCGATATCCCATTATGGTTGATAAGATGCCCTAGAAACTGCACCTCGTGCAACCAGAACTCACACTTGGAAAACTTAGCATACAAGTTCTCCCTTCTCAAAGTCTCCAGAACCTCTTGCAGATGCTCCTCGTGCTCCTCCTGCGTCTTGGAGTAAACCAAGATATCATCAATAAACACTATCACAGACTGGTCTAACATCGATCTACACACGCGGTTCATGAGGTCCATGAATGCGGCAGGAGCATTAGTGAGCCCGAAGGGTATCATCACGAACTCGTAGTAGCCATAGCGCGTCCGAAACGCATTCTTTTACACATCCTCCTCTCTGACCCTCATCTGATGATATCCTGAACGCAGATCAATTTTGGAGAATCAAGATGCTCCCTGTAACTGGTCAAAGAGTTCGTCAATCCTTGGGAGTGGGTAACGGTTCTTCACCGTTACCTTGTTCAGCTCCCGATAATCTACACACATCCGATGTGACCCGTCCTTTTTCTTTACAAATAGAATTGGGGCTCCCCAGGGAGAACTACTCGGTCTAATGAATCCCTTGTCTAATAGCTCCTGCAGCTGTGTAGACAACTCCTGCATCTCAGGAGGAGCCAACCAATACGGTGCCTTGGCTATCGGAGCCGCACCAGGGACTAGGTCGATCCTGAACTCCACTTGTCGCTCCGGAGGTATCCCAAGCAACTCCTCTGGGAACACATCCACGTAGTCTTGCACCACCGAAACGTCGCTCACAGTCGCCTCACCCGCCTCCCA
This sequence comes from Lactuca serriola, assembly GCF_051521515.1. Taxonomy (NCBI): domain Eukaryota; kingdom Viridiplantae; phylum Streptophyta; class Magnoliopsida; order Asterales; family Asteraceae; genus Lactuca; species Lactuca serriola. Next base: position 117,983,733 of record NC_136414.1, on the reverse strand, counting down.
GGTATCCATGACATAAGCGACATATCGTGCGCAACCCTGCTGAAGGTAACGCCTCGCCCTCGCAGCCGAACATAAAGCTGGCCCCCGCTGTGGCCTCTCGCCCTGAATCACTAACTTTCCCACTCCTGGGGTCCTGACTCGCACCAACTGTTGTGCGCAATCTATCACTGCCCCACTGGGGCTCAACCAATCCATGCCTACAATCACCTTGTTCCCTCTCAAGGGAATAGGAACCAGGTCTACCAGGTAACGCTCCTCGAACAATCTCAAGACACAATCTCGGAAGACCTTATATGGTCGCACTGATCGGTCATCCGCAATCTCAACCTCTACAGGGCAATCCAACATGCCCAAAGACTCAGGAAACTTCTTTCTAAGCGCAAGAGAGACAAATGATCGAGTAGCACCCGAATCAAACAATACCTGAACTGGGATACCGTTCACATGGAACGATCCTAAATAGAGCACATACATAACATATCAAAATCGAGTAGCACCCGAATCAAACAATACCTGAACTGGGATACCGTTCACATGGAACGATCCTAAATAGAGCACATACATAACATATCAAAATCACAGCAGCATATGATAAAAGCGTAAACAAGAAGTCATTCCCATCACCACATCGGGTGCAGCGTGTGCCTCCTCAGTGGTCAATTGGAAGACCCGGCTCCTCACCACTGGAGCCTCAGCTTAGGCCTGTCGGCCATCAATAATCCCCAGGGTCGCTGGAGCTGGCGCCTTCACTGGCGCTGCTGCTGCTGTCAACTGGGGGCAGTTGGCCTTCTTGTAGCCCCTCTGGTTGCAGTGGAAACACAGCAATTCAGACTTCTGAATAACCGGTGCAGTGGCGGTACAATTCCTGATGAAATACCCCATCTTGCCGCCCTTGTAGAAGCTCGACGATCCCAATCTACACGCCCTCTCATGTGGCCTGCAACATTTCCTGCAGCGGCCTGGTCCTGACTGGCCTTTCGGCCTACCATCTGATCCCTTGGGCTTCTTCCCCGAAGTCCCGGTCTTCTGCCCCTCCTCTACCTTCCTCTTCCGGACATTCTCCAGATCGATCTCCCTCTCCCTTGCCCTGGCAATCATGGAATCCAGGGTAGGGCAACCTGAAAAACTAACATGCTCCCGAATGTCGGCTCGCAGCATGTTATGGTAGCGGGTCCTCCTTATATCCTCATCTCCCGCATACTGGGGCACCAGCAACGCCCTCTCCTGGAATTTGGCGATGATCTCTGCCACAATTTCCATAGTCTGTCTCATGTCCAAAAACTCCCTGGCCAGCTACTGATGCTCTACAATTGGCGTAAACTCCGCCCTGAATCTGGTCACAAAGTCTGACCAGGTCATAGCCTCAATAGTCGAGGCTCCCAATGAGTCACCAACAGACTCCCACCAATCTCTAGCTCTATCTCTCAAACACCCTGCTACATATCTCACCTTCGACCCCTCCGAGCAGAAGCTAGTCAACTACGCTGACTCAATGTCTGCAATCCATCGTCTGGCAGCAATGGGGTCCTTTGCCCCATGGAAATCTGGCGCACCACTGCCCCTGAAGTCCGTAAAGGACAGTGTGTGGGATCCTAACTGGTTGGTCGCCATGTCACTCCTGAATGCCCTAAGGCGATCCTTCATCAGATCAACAATCCCTTCCTTGATCGACCCAAAGATGACTGGGGTCTCATCAAGGATGCCTCTAGTGATCTCTAACGCGATGAACTCATGTAGCCTCTCATCCACTGGTTCGGAGCCTGAACCCGAACCCGATCCCTCTCCTAAGCTGCCAACTGCTGGCCTCGGAAGTAGTACCACCATTATGCAATACATCACGACAACCATCAGTGATAATGGTACATCTAGAGGGATCACACCTATCACAAGTTCCTTGGTCTTGTCTCAACCTTCCTTAATTCGAGTACGGATCCTCTGCTTTTAGTAGTACAGGCCCATACTACCTTCCACATCTATCCGTACTTTCCTCAAGGACTGCCTTGACTCCACCGAGTCCCTTTTACCACTGCTGATCTCTGCTACTCTCATCCTAGGCTTACCCTAGGGAACCTCTGACTCCACCCAAACTGGTCCTCAGCTGCTAAAGGCTTCCTTGTGATGCCAATTAGCCACCACCTGAATACCATCACATGTGACGAGGCTCAGATAATCCTTCAAGTAAAGGACTCGTCCCTACAACGGTTAGACTCAAAGGAGAGCTGCACAATAGGGCCAAATCCAGCACTCTGAGATTATTCAATCCTAATCACATGTGACGCGATGTACTCACCTAATGGCTAACTCCCATCATTCAGAGACCTACAAGCACGAAGCAACCAGCATTCGGACACAGGAACTACTGAAGCAACTCTATTCTTTTAACGAGAAATTGTACCAGCATACAATGCTGAGCTCATACTATCAGGCATAACCTAAACAGGCTATCCTATTACTGTGTACTCAATACTAGCATGCAATTCTCATAAGCTGGAGCACATATAGCAGGCACATAAGGCATCATTCCTAGATCCTTAGTCCTATTCTAGCAAGATGTTCTACTGAAACTGATAAACATAATATAAACTTGTATCGGTACTTTGGGGAATACTTACTTGAGCTCGGCCGGTCGCTCAGATCACACACTTTGTTCTTTCCTAAAACTCTTTTATCTTAGCTTTTAGGAAACCATTTTTCTTGTAAAAATCTTTTAATCCCTCGATTTGAGTCCAGTCACCCCCACGGGTGCGTCCGAATCCCTCAAACCAGGGCTCTGATACCAACTTGTAACGACCCAATTTTCAAGTCAAAAAAATTCATTTTAATTGACCGACTCATAAAAAGATTCATAAGAAAATACTGTGAAATCACATCATCTCAAAAAACAATGTATCATGTTTGAAAACCGAGGTCATAAAATTAGTAACATGTCAGAGTACAATCCCAGAATATCCATAGTATAGAAAACAATAAGTCTGTGTATGATGTGCCGCTACCACGTCGGCTCCTTCCCCTTCGCTGAAGAGGTACCTGAAACCAAATTTGTAAACTGTAAGCACGAATCTTAGTGAGTTCCCCCATCGTACCACAAACCATACAATCACATAGCATACATACTGTCGGGCAATTCTGGGGTGCCCCGCCTACCCGGTACGACCATTCTGGAGTGCCGACCTACCCGTACGGCCATTCTGGGGTGCCGACCTACCCTTGCGGCCATTCTGGGGTGTCGTCCTACCCGTGTCAAGCCATTCTGGGGTGTTGACCTACCCATGTCAAGCCATTTTGGGGTGCTGACCTACCCGTGCGTCCTAACAATCGACCCTCAAGGACTATTCCACCCCCTACTGCTACTATCACATATATCATAACATACACATACTATCAGACATATCTGGGGTGTCTGAACTACCCTTCGGTCCTAACAACCGAACTTGGGCACTATTGCCCTCCTACTACCACTATCACATATAACGTATCATGCCAGCATATAAACATATCATCACATATTGTCAGACATATCTAGGGTGTCTAACCTACCCTTCGGTCCTAACAACCGAACTCTACTACTATCACATATAACATATCATGACAGCATATAACATATCAGGTAGTAGCAAACCAACATGATATCACAAAGACAATCATCTAATCATACAACTCCTATTGGTGGGCTGACATTTTGACCGTAGACCCACCGCTACTGGAAGGTAACTCACCTCGAACGAGTAGTTGCTGATAATCTGTGCGGGAAACCTCTGTCTGCTGCTGCTTCGGAAATCCTCCGGCTATAATCCCCACAAAAAACTCAGTCAGAAATAGATATCTACTCTTGGGGTAAAATTACTATTTTACCCCCAACCAAGTCCAATTCAAAGTCAACTGTCAGTTGACCCGACCCCCCGAGTTGGGTGGTCAACTCGTCGAGTCCCTAATCCTTTACCCGTCCTTATCCACAACTCGACTCGTCGAGTTTGGAAATGACTCGACGAGTTCCTCCTCTATATGAACACTGAATGAACCTTCATCCGCTCGCCGAGTTGTATGAACAACTCGTCAATTTCACCTTCATCTGATGAACAAGTTCTGACCTCGACTCGCCGAGTTGTATGAACAACTCTTCGTGTTCATCTTCAACCATAAGAAGATTGCCTTGGACTCGCCGAGTCTGTTCTAGCACTCGTCGAGTCCCATGAACTCCAGGTCTAAGGCTAAGTCCAATACATTGGGTCACTCCTTTGGACCTTCTACAACCCTTCTAACACCCAACTGAGTTCTTTTGACCCTTAACAGACATGGGACTTTATGCCTTGGACTCGTCGAGTCCCAAGAACAGACTCGCCAAGTCGATAATGTCCACACTCTAAATCCTCAGTTTCTGATGTACAACCTTTACCAAAAAATAGATCCAAGCCCATAAGCTCGATCTAGCACGTAAAGTTTCGAACTTTACGTGCATGCATGGGACTTTTGAGCCTAAAAGGCTCTAAAATGGCTCTTATGTTGCATGGGACCTTCCTTGGGTGCAAAAGCAACCCAAATATGCCTTGTTACTCCTTCCAAGACTTAGATCCAAAGTCTTGACCCACAACCATGTTTGCAATCATGGCTGGCTACCTCATATGGCTTAAAAAGCCCTAAATATTCCCCAAAAAGGGATCTAACAAACAAGCAAGCAAGGTACAGACTTTGTACCTTTCAAAGACTGCAAATGATGAACCAAACTCGAATCCTTTAGTCTCCTCTTGATCCTTCTATGCTCTTCCTTCTTCCTTAAGGTCAAAACCCACAAAAATCACTCAAAAGCCTTAGATCTTGCACCAAAACACTTAGGGTTTGCTATGGAGGGTCTCTGGGAGCATTAGGGATGAGTGGTAATTAGCATACACTTTGTCAATATTTTTCCATTCGTAAGAGTAGTACTGATTCAAACTGGTCCTCTGAGAATGCTTCGCCAAACCTTAAAGTCTTTCTTCTTGATGTATTTCTCGATCCGGTATTTCCATTCCGGGAACCCTTCTGCATATAACAAGCGTGGAATGCGAGTGGTTGTTCCCATGATTGAATCCAATTCATGATGAATTGTTGTTCTTTGAGAATCCATTTTGTTTTTTTTTTTATTTTAAATTGAAAAACAAACTTTATTACCAAAACACTAGTTTACGACACACTAGTTTACGACCGTAAACACAGTTTACGGTTCGCTGATTACGGCTGAGTTTACAGTTGAGTTTACGGTCATTGAAGATTGCCTTTTTATGGTTTCTTAAGATACATTGTTTACGGTTATTGAAGATTGCTAGTTTACGGCCGTGAACTCTTGACCGTAAATGCCCAGATTTTGATGAAAACACGATTTTTTAGCATATCTAATCCCCTTTTGCTACGAAGACACCAAATCATGCCTCGAACAATGATGAAACTATGCTCCTTTGATCGTGAACTTGATTGTAAAATGAATTGACACCGGATTTCCTCTGATACCAATTGTAAGGCCCTTGAAACAAGGATCTTAACTAGTGATAAAGCAAATAACAATCGAATAAGATAAGAATAGAGTAGAAGAAGATTAAACCAAGCTTTGCACACATTTATAACAAAGAAACGTTAGGTAAAACTTGGAAAATGGCCGTAAACTCTATCAACTAACAACAACCACTGACAGACTCTGACAAGCCCTTTATATAGGGGAAATATTGACCGTAAACAAGTTTACGGCCGTTAACCTGTTCACGACCGTAAACAGACTTTTGGCCGTAAACACATCCAAACAACTCTATTACATGACAAAAGACCCATTAAGACCTATACATCAGATAGCCTAGCCCAAACCATAAACTAGACCCTGCAAGGTGTTCTATTTATATTCATAAGTTCTGAGACCATAATGGATTCGATTATTCTAGTGTTTCACTTTGCATGTTTTGACTTCCAGAATAACTAGGTCGTTCTTCCTGAATGGCTAAGTTATTCAATCCATCAACAGTCGGTCGTATGTTGGAATTAGATATGAATCAAGACTATCATGAAGCTGGTTTGTAGATGTCCAAGGTAGTGGACATAGCAAGAGTTGCTGCAACATTCATGAGTGCTCAAAAGTTATGAGTATTGGATTAAACCCACGCTCATTTAACTCACTTCATGGATTTTATCACAAGTGATCATGAGACGATAATATCTTATATTCTTCAAACCTAGAGATATGAGTTGTTGCCTATGAGTTGGTTATACATTTATTATACGAAAACGCATTGGTAACTCGATGTTATAAAACTTGCCTTTGTGTATGATTCAACAAGTAGTAGAATAATCATATGAGTTGAAGTTTATCCATTCCTTTTACCCTTAAAGGGATCAAAGCGATATCTGTGGGCCCCTCGATGATTTAGTGATGACACCCCGAAGTGCTTGGCCAAGCCTGGACTTATTTGATTTGTTCAATTAGTCGGTCGTCATAAATCGGAAATCAAGAAATAACAAATGGACATATAGAATTATTATAATCCATGTTTTAGTCCATATGATATCTAGAATGGAGGAATATATGATCCCTCATCTAATAGACGCGTCATTGATTTGTTTAGAGTTCGACAACAACTTTTAAGAGCTACGATTGCTAGTCGGGTTTTGAAGTCATACAGAATAATAGTTTTAGACTTATCCAAGTGGGAGACTATTGGATTAGTGTCTAGGTCCATAACTATAATTGGTATGTACTTGACCCGATTGGCATGGTCCATTTGGGTTGCATGGCATCAGAACAATTTGGATAGACTTTTGTGAGAAAAGGATAATTATGATTTGTTAATATATTATAATTTCTAATATATTAATATGAAATCATATTATTTAATTAGTATTGATCAAGAATTAATTTGGAATTAATATTGTCATCAAAAGGAGACAAATTAAATATATGGGGATTGATTGTGTAAATCATTCATTCTTATATATGTGGGCTTATGATCCATAGTTCTTCATGTTAGGGTAAACCCATGGAGGTTTTAACCATGGAGCATGAAGAATAAGGAAAGACATGAGTTACATGGTGTAACCCTAATAGCCACCATATATAAGGACCCCATGGCTCAAGAAATTGGCACTAGTGTGTGTACACATGAGGGTTAGCCGATTTGAGTATAGGAACCTTTTCTATCAATTTATTCCAAGTTGTTGGTGATGTTGTGTGTACCATTTGAGGTGTCACACTTGAGGCACTAGGCTCTTAAGCTCCATGGAATCAAGCTACATGAAAAGGTATGTCTTCCAACTTGTTTATATTACCCAAGTATCAATGATTGTATGCTAGTTAGGGTAATACCTTGGAAAGTTCAAGTTTGCATGTATAATAGAGAAAACATAGATCCAAGGTATTTAGGGTTGCATGTACCCCATAGGAGTGTTAGAATACTCAAAACCCTTCGCCTATGAGAACTTTGGCTTTAGGATCCTCAAGGTTCGGGGGCACTTATTTTTTGCCATGTTCTCTTGCTTCCAGCACGCCTCGTGCCACCTACCGTAATTGCTATGCATGTTGTGGTATTGTTGAGGGCTCCATTTTCCTTCTTCGTTTTGGATACTTTGGCATGCCTTTTTCCCGCAGAGTAGGAGGTACCTCAAATGCCAGATCCTCCATAGATCATGTTTATCACCTTAGCATCACCCGATGGGGATCTTGGGCTTTCGAGTGTCTTCTGAGGATCCAGGTCTTTGTTCTTTGGATTTTTCCTTTATTCTCCCAAGGATTTCTTTGATATATCCTTTGCCCAGGAGGTAGCTGATTTCCTTTCTGAGAGTTATGCAATCCTCTGTGACATGACCAAAGTCCTCATGATATGCACACCATTTGGACTTGTCCTTCCAAGCAGTCGATTTTTCTCCTTTCTTTGGCCATCTAGCCTTGTCTCCAAGATCCTACATGGCAAAGATTACACCTGAAATGTACATAGAAAAACAATAGTCAACAGTTTTAGGGAAATCATCTTCCTCCCCTACATCTTCAAGGGCATTAACCTTGTGATGGTCGGGTTTGGAGGAACACTTTGACTTATAGGATCTTTGGGTCGAGGAGTTGGCCTTCCTATTGGGGTAATCATAAGAGCTTGGTGGGTTGCTCCTTTTTGGGATCCCCTTGTCTTCTTCGAGTATGATGAATCTCAATGCCCTGCTCTTGATTTCGTCTAATCTCCTGCATGGGGTCATTACTAGATCTTCGTAGAAGGGAGAATCCTTCTTTAAGCCCAGTTTAGTGGCTTCGACTACAGTTTCCATGTCGATGTTCAGGATGCTCAAAGTTTCCCTAGCAAACTTGTTAACAAAAGTCCTTAGGGATTCCTTAGGAGCCTGAACCATTCGATAGAGATCACTGGTGATATTTTCTAATGTTTTGCTACAAGAAAACTAATTATTAAATAAATTAATCAAATGAGAAAATGATGTGATCGAATAAGGAGGAATGTTAAGGAGCCATTTTAAAGCGGATCCTGTGAGAGCGGAACCAAAGCCCTTGCACAGGCAGGCTTCCTTCAAGTGACTGAAGATAGAAATAATCCCTATCCTCTCCCTATATTGTGTCACGTATTCCTCAGGATCTGTAGTTCAATCGTAGGGCTTCATGTTAGGGGTCTGGAAGAGTTTTGTAACTTCGGTATCAGCTATCGTTAGAATAAATATGGAGATCCTACGACTTATGAGGGATATTTCTGGTAGTGGTTGAACTACTCTGTGTACGCTTGAGATCATCTGTCTTAGTTGTTGTAGCTCCTTATTCATGATCAGGCTTAAACCGGTGTCAAGATCCATCGAGTTAGTTGTAAAATTATTATTATTGATAGAGTTACCAGGATTCCTGTTATTGGGAGTAATAAATGTTTCGTTATGATCCTAAATTTCGCGACGGATCGCTGAAGATCCTAAATTGGCAAAGTTTAGGATTTTGCGCTGCAAGACCAAGAGTGCTACCTGCTGAGGCTTGTGGATTTCCATTCTCCTTCTCTCTACTTCCTTGAGAATCATCATGTTATTCTCCTATTGTTGGTCGACTTGTCGCTCCAGCCTCTTCATCATAGCAAAGATCTCGCTGTTGGAAATCAAAACAGGAGGATCCTAGACTCCTGAAGTGACTAGAGAGGGGTTTTTGTTTGGGTTTCAGAGACTTTCTTAGGAGCTCCAACCAAAGGTGGTGGAAGGTTTTTAGAGGAAATGCAAGGAATCGAGGAGGAGGAGAGAGCTGGCTGAGTAGACATGGTTTTCTAAGGGATTTGGAACACCACGGCCGCATGGTGGGTACCAAATTGTTTTAGTGAAAAATCGACTAAGTGAAAATCAACCAAAATGTATGAGAGGCTGTTGTGTTGTTGATGAATTGATCAGTGAATTTTGAACAAGATTACACGAGTGGCTTACAAGGAAAGCCCTTGATCCTTGTTAGGATCTCTAACATAAAATCTTGGGAGGTGATAATGATCACATGCCTTGATGTTTTTATTAATTGAAATGATTGATTACAGAGAAAATAGAATGAGTATGAGTACAAGTGATAGTATTCTGCCAAGTATCATGTGAGTGTGATGAATACAAGTGTTTTATATAGTCAAAACCTAAAATCTAGAACTCCAAAAATTCTAGGATCCTCCGAGATCAACTTATAGTCATTGCTTGACTTGGTCGCCTGGGTCTTTTGCATGGTTGTGATGAATATTCGTTAAGAGATTGACTTTGACTGGTTATTTCTGCACATGTGAGAAAGACGAAAGAATATATGGACATTATAAATAATTAAAAATATTAGTTAGGATCCTGGAGTTTATTCGGGATCCTGAGCCTTTGAGGATCCTTGGACTTTAATATGTCAAAGTAGTATGAAATCCCATCCCTAACATCAGGTAAGGAATTCAAGATCCTTAACTCAAAGCTCAATTATCTTATTTAAATATAAGCAACTACTTGAGGAAAAACTTATGTGAATGGAGTCGAAATGGACTACTTTATGAAAGCTCAAGAATCACGATTACATAATATGATTAAAGGGATTGAGCAAAAACAAGTAAAAAAATTAGCTTTCCATTCAAATAGATATCATTATGAAGTTCAAAAGCAATGTGATGTTGCCAAAGAACGTCAAGAACTTTACATCAAAAGGTGAAGGCAATGAAGGAGTCTCTTGATCTCAAAGTTGCTGAATTCAAATCCTTATTGTCGGAAGAAGTAAAGAAGATGGAGGAAAAATATAAATTGTTGCATGGAAAAGTAGATGTCAATGTTGGTGCCATCACTCGTTTGGTTGAGTTCAACAACGAATACACCAAACAGTTTGAAGCCATGTCTGAAAAAGATGAAAAGGTGGTTGAGAAAATCAAGGAAATCTGGTGTGGAATAAAAGAATCTTTGTTAAAGGTGGATCTTTCAGATCAATCAACCATCTCTCAAGAATCATTTTCACAGATGGTTTCGAATATTAAGTCAAACATGAAGACTGAGCTTGCTCCAATCCTTAATTTGGTACTTCGTTTACCAACCAATGCTCCTCATGTTGCGCAAGTCTCGTAAGGGGAGATAGAGGAATTGGAGGAGATGGATCCCTAAAAGATTTTGGTGGTAATACAGGAGCAGTTGTTGAGAAGGTTATTTCGACCCAAATTCCAACTTCAATTCCCATGAAGCCTATAATGGTGTCTTCGACTACATCATCTACAACAAGAATTATCCCAAAATCTCCTTTGAAAGCGATTTTGATTAAGGAAGGTGAAGGACGTTCGAGTAATGCTCCGGTCAGAACAACTTCAACAATTGATCCGAAAGAAAAAGGAAAATTCATTCTCATTAAACAGAAAAAAAGGAAAAGAATAAGTTACAAGAAGGAGAGTTAGAAAAATAAAGGCAGATTAACAACATTCTTCGTCAAAGAGAGAATGATCCTCTAGGCTTGAACAAAGGCGGCCTAAAGAAGAACTAGTGTTATGAAATGATTGAAATTGCAACTTTGGGGAAGAATGATGAATTTCTCAAAAGACCAAAGAAGAGCTTTGAAACTGAAAATCCGGACTTCAATCAACTGGGCTCTCCAATCAATCACATGGTCTTCACATCTCCACAGTTCAAACTGGTTGATAACTTCGAAGACAAAAATGAATACAGAAGCTTGAAGATTCATTTTCATTCTATCTTGGGAAAGAATGAAGATGATGTTTGGTCTTTGGTGAAGATTTTGAAGGTAATGAAAATGAAAATGGATACTCTGTTCGAGGGTTTGCTTCAGAACATTCGTTACTCATTTGTGAGAGAAAACAATTTCGAACTCGAGTTCATAATTGTTGGTTTTCCTTTGATGAATATAATTGATATTATCTCAGTTAGGAAGATATTGATTAATATGAATGTGTCAAAGATCCCTGAGGCAAATCGAAATGACTTCATTATTTGATTTGGTCATATTAAGGCTTTTCTGGATTGTTACTATAATTATTTGGCTATTAGAGATAATGATCTTGTCATTGCTATCATGAAGAACGCAAAAGTGCCTCAAACTCTAGCTAAGGCGAAATTGAACAACAAAGAATTTGAAGACGGTGAAATAATTCATCGGCCTTATGGTGTTGTTTTCTAGGTAAAGAATAGGAGGGGGATCTTGACTAAGTTTTCGTTTCAAATCACTAATCTCGAAAGATACACAAATCCCTATTTCACCAACATCTTGATTCAAATCAATAATTGTAAGAAGAATGATGATGATGATGATAAGGCTGAGATAAGGAAGATACTTTTGTGGTACATGGAAATCAAAAGAGATATTTTGTTGACGACGAAGTTCATTGCTTATTTTTCGACTTTTCTCACTAAGGGGGAGAATGGTGTGTCAAATGTCAGTAGTGAGAAGTTAAATGTAGTTTGAATCTGTATAGTGTCGAAAGTAGTCTGTTTTCGACACTCTAGTCCTTGTAACTTTTTGTGGGTCTGTTGTACCCTATAAATAAGGTAAGTACATAGAGTAGAGAGTAATGATCGTAACATCATTATCAAGTGTACTTGAATTGCTCTCCTGAACAATTCAGACTTTATTTGAGCCTAACATATCTTATTCAGATCTCTTGTCCACTTACAACTTTATTTGATTCAATTGTGTTCTTAATCAATCTCTAACTCGCATCAGTCTAGCTCCCCAATCAACATGATCTTGATAGACCTAAACATCTATGGAATCACCTCTCTTATCTCCAAAGCCACATTTGCTGCGATGATCCTGCAAAATTTTCATCTGTCGGACTCGTCCTTTATGGGTAGCCAGCACATGATCTTGAACCGCTAATAGCCACCATACTAAAAATGCACATTGGAAAAAGGAAAAACCTCAAGCATAGTGTTCAAACACATTATTCTTTCACCTATTAGCTCCTTAGTAGCATCGACACTCTTTCTTATTCTCATACAGATCATATGGTTTTAGTAGTACGGGATCATACTAACTTCCACACTTATCGTTAGTTGACTCATAATTCATCTCAAGGTCATAAGTCACCACACAAGACCACTCCTAGGTGTACAAGCACCCACATGCTCTTTAGAGCCATAACTAACTTCCTAGGAGCTCTTCCTAGGATTCTCCTTAATCACGTTTCCGAACTGCTAGAATCTTTACCGACACCGTTGGTTTCTGTTGAGAGAAAAAATCTGAGACACACTTGTACAAACGTTAGAACAAGTATATAGTGGAATAGTTAATCTCGAAGGATCGAAAAGCTCAACAATAATATTAAGAGTTAGAAGTTAGAGAGTTAGTTGCGGAAAAGTAAAGAAATGTAAATGACAACAATTGTTATATCAAGTATACACATAAGCTGATTCATATCGAGGAGTGCTTTCAAACCAAGTTAATAGGTGAGATCAAACTTAGTGATTAAATCACAGAGGACTTACTCTGAGGAGAGATTGTAATTGATTAAGAAAGTAAGAAGATTGGATAGAAAGAGAACTTTGAGATGTGTATTAGAATTGGCTGTGATATCTGATTAATACATGAGGATGAGCTCTATTTATAGAGACTCAAAAGATAACAGATTTACAACTCTAAGAGTAGCCATGCAAGGCATACTGGACAATAGAGTGTTTTACAGAAAAGACAAATTTAAACTAGATAGAGACTGTGGTACTGAAGACTTTAGTTGAGGATTGCTGATGAAGCTTGCTCGACTGCGGTGGCTTGGAGGCTGCAGCAGCTGATTGTTCAAGAGGGTCACTTTTTTTTGCTTCAACAATTTCCCCCTAAGTGACCTCTTTAACATGATCAGCCATCAAGTTTAAGGAACCCGATCAGGATCCACCAAAAACTTCCTGATGTTCTCCAACCAGTTAATTCTTCTAAGTATTTTGAACTTGACCTCTGCGGTGGTGTCCTTGGATTTTTCAACTGCGTTTCGGCAGATGTCAAGTTGCTTTCTGGTGAGACAATGCATGGCAGTCATAGGAATGAAATATTTGACATTGTCTGTCTTCCTCTTGAAAATGACTCCAAGCTCAGGATAGTTGGTTGCGCCCAAAGATCTTTCTTCAAAGCCTTCGGTAGGCATCAGTGCGGGGTCAAGTGGTGGCAGATCAGCAATCTTGGAGATGGTGGGGTGAACGTCTGCGTCGATCTTGGCGAAGTCACTGACTGTTTCCTTACGAAAATTACTGGCCCTTTCAAGTGCAATCTTCATCTTCGGATGCTTCTCAGACTTATACTGAAATACCTTGGCGATGAGAAAGACTTCTTCAGGGTTCATACTTGGAAAATCAGCCTTGGTGCATCGTGTTCCTTCCAGGTCAAAATGTATTGGATGAACTCAGCCTTCATGAACTTCCGAATTTTGTAATTTCTAACTACGGATGGTCTATCGTTAGACCATATATGTTCAACAGGAGAGGCATGCTTAGCATAGAATTAGCTAAGTCTCTCAAATTCCATTGGAAGTCTTTTATCGTCAGGAAGGCTACGGTCGAACTGCTAAAATACGGTGAAGTATCTGACATTTGGTGAGATTGGGACATCCCACTAACCATTTGAGGGGGGTTCCGCATAAGTAAGATGTGGGATGTAGTCATCATCAAGCAATCTTCAGTGTGGATTGACCCAAGAGTTTATCAGGGACTCATCCATGACCGTGTCAAATCCGCAAAGTCTCCATACGTCTTCAGCAAGCTTGGCTGCCCTCCAATCACTTTTTCTTTGAGTAGTGGCAGGTGAGTCATTTGAACTCGGAGAAGACATATATTCCACCAGATTCTTGAAGTGAGGGGGAGTCTCTGGTCTTTCAGGAGTGTTTTCAGTTTGAAGTGGAGAGTTGTGAGGTGGAGTGTGATGAGATGGTTGCGGTGAAGGTTGTGGTGTGGGAATTTTTTCAGGTTGCGGTGAAGGTTGTGGTGTGGGAATTTTTTCAGTAGAGACTGGGGGAGTGTGATGGTGTGAGATGGAGTGGTTGGAATGATGGACTTCTTCACTTCCCCCTCTTGAGGAGATCAGACTCGGAGCCTCCTCAAGTCGTTAACGAAGGCCATCAACCTTGTTAAACACTACTTGAAATTGTGTTTTGAGGGCTTCGGCCAGTTGTTGATTATTGGGGATGGTGGGATTGAAGAGTAGTTTGTCGATCTCTTTGGTGAGTTGAAGGATTTCTGGACCATGGAAGTTGGCAGATAGAGATCGCTGCATTCTGTTGATTGTTATTTGGAGAACGGAGATTGCGGACTCATAAGCAGTGTGAGTCTCAGCAATCAACTTCTCAAAATGTGATGCTTGATCCGCAATGGCTACTCGTAGATCGGTTTTGATTATGGTAACCTCAGAAATTAGGCATTCCGAAGCAGCCATAAATTCTCTATGATCAGCTTGACGATTATTGTCAAGTGATCTGATCCCCATTTCGACCATCAGAGAGATATGCTCCATAACCATTCTCTCTCTAGTTTTCAGCCTTTCAATTCTTTCCATCAGGGACTGCGGTCCAGGAATGTCTTCTGGTTACGGTTGATTTGGCTTGACCGCAGCTAAGATTTGATCAACCTTGGCCTGTAGACTGAGAAATTCTTTCCTTGTCACCACATTCTTTTTCTTCTTCTTCTTTTCCTTTGGCTTTGAAGTGGAGTGATGAGAACCACTATATTCTTCATCTTCATCAAACATCATCAGATCGTCATCAGAAGGAGAGGGTTTGTTTACCTCTTGTAGTTTATCATCATCGAAGCCGAAAATGGGAGCAGAGCTCACTTCAATTTCTGGTTCGTCATTTTGTGAACCTGCAACAGTAGGAGAGGGGGGGGGGGGAGCTTGAGAGACATGCTGATCAGCAACGGCTTCCTAAACTTTCTAAACTGTTTCGGCCGTTACAGACATCCAATCTTTAACTTTGAGGACATGGCTACGGTATTGGCATTGTTCATGGAATCTGCCTAATACTTAGCCACAACTTGTGTCTCTTGTTCCTTGAGCTGCTGTTTTTTGATTTGCTGATCCTTGCGAGCTTGGAATGCCCTACGAAAAGCAACATATTTCTTGGCTTCAGCCTCATTAGAGGGTTTATACTTGCTCCACAAATCATTCGAGTCTTCACCATCAATTCCTGTAAATCGCACCAAGGTGTCCCTTGGGTTCACGGATCCTTGCACATTTGTGCTCACCATGCCTAAACCACTTGTTTGTAATGAAAGCAGAGTAGGATTTCCTGAGCTTCCTTGGTCTCCTTGACCCGTGGTCAAGTTTGGCCTCGGCTTAGTTCTGGCATGGGCGGAAGAAGTGCCCTGCGGATGGGACGGTGTTTGTAGTGTTTAGGTGACGTTCAATAGGATGGAGTTCAACTCCTAGAGTGAAAAGATATGCAGTCGGGAAGCCCTGGAGACTTTAGGGCAAGAACTAGTATTATACCTTTAGGAATGTACTAGGGGGAGTCTCCTCTTTGTTGGGATTCAGACTCACTTTCTGAGTCTGAAAGGAAAAAGAAAGTGGTTTCGAATGGATGTGCAGGCATCCCAAGGACTACCAAAGCCTGTTGAGAGGCTGAGGTATCGGTCTGGTCATGTAATTGGCTAGTAGGATCCGGTTTTCGTTTCTTGAGGATAGAAATGGGTTGGTTATCCTCTTCAGAATCACTGTTGGAGTCATGGCGACTTGGTTCAGCATTTGTGATTGCGGGTGGTGTTTTTCTTTTCTTTGACGGTTTGCATGGTTTAGAGGCATCCTTTTTGGGAGTTCTAGATTTCTTTGGGTTGTGAGGACCATGGAGAAAAGAAACCTTGTGTTTGCGTCTCTGAGAGACATTAGAAAGAGTTGTAGTGGAAGGGATTGCGGTACCTTCATGGTTTAAGGCTGCGGATGGAAGAGGCGGGGTAGGAAGGTATGGGTCAATACCTTCCGTAGCCTCGATGTGGTCTGAGACATCAGCAGTCTCGAGACCAAGGGTAGAAAGAATATGAGTAGGAAGTCTGCGGATTGGACCAAAGATTGTTTGGTCAGAGGAAGGGTTGTACCTTTTTAGATCCTTGGTGACGAAGAGATTGATGTCACCGCCCATGTCAATTCCAGCATCCGCATGTAAGTTAGAAATGCAGAGATACTAGAACCTAGCAAAAGTGAGATCGGTTGGCTTCTGCCTTGGGCTCTCTTGGGAATGTATTGTAGAAAGTCATCCCAAAGGATCTGACCGAAGTTTACATCGTGGCCTGTGTAGATTCTCCAAACCAGTTCCAAAAGTTTTAGGCCCATGTTATCCGTGCCTCCGGTTCTGCCAGATAGACTGCAGATGATAAAATGGCATACAAACTGCCAGACTGCAAGCAATTGGTTTTTCTTGAATTCACCAATTCCTTTGATCTTCTTCTGATAGCCCATCTGATACAGAGCTGAGGTGATGTCCGCCATTGATGGTGTGAAGAACTTGATGGAGGGGGTGAAAAAGCTGATTGATGGCATTGAGAAATTTTTCTTTGGACAAAATGACCAAAGAATCATTGATAAGATTTCGGTGGACTTCCTGGGGGTTATAGATTGGGCGATAGATAGAGAAAGCAGAGTGGAGAGTGGAACAACGTCTGTAATAGCATCGAATTGTCCAAAAAGGGGATGATTCTTCAAGAACTTGATCATCAGTTTTGTGGGAGCATTGTATGTGGGTTGATCTTCGAAAATGGCTCTGAAATTGCTCAAGGCAATTGTGGGAGAGTCTGAACCAGTTGGGTTTACTAATCCAGAGGCTTTTGAATGTTTCTTTGACACACCAGATTTCACCATTGTTGAGTTTTTGAGAGAGCTTGAAGAATGCAGAAAAGGATTAAGGATTTTGAGAGCATAAATGTTTCTTTGTGGAGAAGAAAAGAGTTATATAGTAGTGTATTGGAGTAGGAAATGTTTTTTTGACCTAAGTGAAATTGGGTAAAAACGTTTGGGTTTATCTTTTAGATTAGCATCTTTAATCTTAACCACAGATTGATAAGAAAGGGATAAAGATTCAAATTGGGATTAACCAGAAAAGGACTTTACATTTAATGAAATGTCAGATGTTGAATCACGTCTTGAGAACGTGTGGAGGGGGTGAGAAAAATACGTTGGATAAAGTAGAAGTTGTAACGGATGTGATGGTTTGGGGTAATAGGAAAAGACATATTAGAGGATTTGATTTGGAAAATCTTTTATTTTGTCATCATACCTAAAATAGGTCTGACACAAGGTTTAGAGAAAAAGAATGAGACAGTATTCCCAAAGGAATGTTTTTATTTAATGTTTTATTTAATGAAGGATCATTAAATAGCACACTATTTCTTATTTGAGAAAAAGATCAGTCTGAGAAACAATTTATGTAACTGCGGATGAACACCTCATTGCGGATGGCTTCTTTGTCATTGCGGATGACTGCAGTGGAAGAAACTGAGAAGAGCACTTGTACAAAAGTTAGTGACAAAAAGCAATAAAGACTCATGAAAGATAGATATAACATATGGTTGCGGTATATAGAATGCGGTACACAAGATATACCAAAACCATCTGTTATAAATGTCTTTCAGCTAGGACCGCAATGAAGACCAAGAGGGTCTGCGGTACCTATCAATTCAAGAAGAATTGAGGGTCCAGATTCATCATCCCTAACATTTGTAAGAACGCATTAAGTTTGGTAGAGTCAAGAGCTTTTGTAAAGACATCAGCAATCTCTTCATGGGTAGGGACAAAGATGAGTTCGATGTTACCTTTCAGAATGTGGTCTTTGAAGAAATGATACCGTAGTTCAATATGTTTCGTCTTGGAGTGCTGAATAGGATTATGAGAAATCGCTATGGAACTTTCAGAATCACAGTAGATTGGTATCCGCAACATTCTGTATCTGTAGTCTAACAATTGTGTTTTCATCCATAGAACTTCAGAGCAACAACTGGCTGCGGCCACATATTCTGCTTCTGCGGTAGACTAAGAAACACAACTTTGTTTTCTTGATGACCAGCTGACAAGTTTGCCTCCCAAAAATTGACATCCACCAGATGTACTTTTTCGATCAAGTTTGCATCCAGCATGATCTGCATCTGTGACAACCCGAAGTTGTTCCATCGCCGTAACCCATTCCGTCCGTAAAACCCGTCTTTAGCGATTTGTTTCGATTTCGTTTTTGGGCTAAGTTTTCTAAATTAATATGTTTATTATGATATCGTGAGTGTCTAAACCCTTTAGAAACTTATATAAACGGCCCAAATTATTAATTTGAGAAATTTTAAATTCGACCCCGCCGGGTTACGACAACTTAATCGGGTGCGACCAAAAGCCCCATTTAACGTCGGTATCGGGTAAAATTCCACCGTCTCTCAAATCCAAACCGTATATAAAGTTGATTAAGCCTCATTTGAAGCCTTTTCACACACTCTCTCTCTAACCTCTCTCCTCAAATCCAAGTTCTTGATCCAAAATCACTCATTTCAAGCTCCAAATCATCAAGGTAACTATCCTAGCTTCTAGTATAACATCTTTAGCCTTCAAATTCGTGGTTAATTATGAAATGAGACCATTAACATGTGTTTACGGCCCTAGAACAGTCCTAGGCCGTGAACTCACATATAATGGGTTTTGGAGCCCAAAAACCCTCCCACATCACTCTTGGAGCTTGGAAATCGCTTAAGGACCTATTTGAATGGACTAGGACACCTTAAACTCAACATTGAGAGGGTAAACATGAGTTTACAGCCCAAGCACATGCTTGGACCGTAAACACCCTTTTTTGGGCAGTAAACTCCTTTTAAGGTGTTAAGAAGCCCGTTAAACACCTCCTAAGCCTTGGATTAAAGTCTAGAAGCATCCACAAACGAGTAGAGGCCTTAAACTTGATGAAAATCACCCCTATAGGAGCTTACCGCCATAAAACCCCTAAGGATAGGTTCCTGGGCCGTAAAATCCTATATCCTAGTCAAATGATGTTCTAAATTCATCCCAAGGCTTGTAAAATGAGTTTGAATCACATGTGATTGACCTAGGACCACCAAAACATCAAATGAATCACATGGTGCCGAAGGAGTTGTTCCCGAACTTGACATTTCCACCGTTTGAAAGAGACCGAAACTCCCTCAGTTCCTCCTTCCTTCCTATCATGTGACGCGAGCAGCCACTGTCAATATACTATTCTTCGTCAAACTGCTCGTCACTGATAACCTGCAAAAATTAAGCAGATTTAGGAACCCAAAGTTTCTTGGGTCCACGTGAGCCTTTCATAGGAATAGGAATAATAAGAGAGATGTCAACAAGATATGTTCTTTTTATTAAAGTGGTTTCATCTTTCTTTTTAATGGTGAAAACCTTAATTTTATTGGGATTTGTTACTTTCGGTTTGGTTTCTGGTTTAGGCACTGGGACATTGGAATGCTTTTGATCGGTTTTGACTGAGGAAACCTTCGATTTTGCTTTCAAATCTGTTGAAGATTTTGGATTTTGAGCATTAGAAGAATTGGATTTAGAATGAGGTTTAGAGGAATTAGAAGAATTAGAAGAAGAATGAGAGAAGTTAGACTGAGATGAGTTCTTGACTTGAGATACCAAGTGATCCTTTTGTTTTGGATCATTAGTAGGATCGAACCTAGATCTTTGGTCTCTTTTGCTCTCGGAACCGAACCTCTGCTTCCGGTTGATAGTGTTTTCTGAGCCGAACCTTTGCTTTCGGTTGTCAAATTTTTCAGAACCGAACGCATCCTTTCGGTTGGTTTGACCTTCATAACCGAACCTCTCCTTTCGGTTGTTACGACTTTCTGGTGACCTAACAGTGTTTTTGTCTGACTTGAAATTTCTGTCAGGATAAGAGAAATGGGCATTTTGAGATTGCCAGAACTGTTTTCTCTCAGAGAGATTCTTCTTGTATCTCTGATTTCTTTGATGTTTCTGATTTCTCACCTGCTTCGGCTGACGATGGATATTCGCTTTTTGTTTTTGCTTTCGGTCAGCAGGTTCACTTTGAACAGATGAAGTTTCGCTTGAAGTAGTGACTTCTTTTGCAGGAACTCGTTTTTCTTCAGGAACATCTTTTGTACCACTGGTACTTGGCACGTCGAAGCTATCAGGCTTATTCAAAGGCTCTGGCACATATCTGCCTTTGGTTTTCCATGAAGTCCTTTCTGACAGACCAACTGTTTCGTCAGCATTCTCGATAGGAGCAGACCAGAAGAATTCATCACAACCATCAGCATTGTCTTCGTTTACAATAGCTGTGACTTCGGCTGTCTGATGTTCTGTTACGCCTGTGACTTTATACACCTGATTTGGAGTGGTTCTAACCTTTTGATATACTAATGCCTTTTCTGCAAGGATTGGGGACTTTTGTTGGGACAAATGAGCAAACTCCACTGAATTTTCTGAAATAAGATTCTTGTGGTTTTCGGGTTCGCTCTTGACAAACTCTGAACAGTCAACTGTGTCTTCAACATAAATTTCACTCATATCATCGTCCTCATTGAGCTTAGGTTGGCATTCAATGAGTCAAACTTTTGTATAGTTTCGGTTCTCAGTTTAAGTTTATCATTTTCATCCAAAAGATTTTTAAGCATGTCTTTATGGTCCTTGGACTTTATGAAAGATTCGATTTTGTCTAGACCATACATATATGTCGGATTAACATCCTCAGACGAAACAACACTTTCACAGTTATATGCTTCAGCGTCAATTTCATCCTCCTTAAACTCAAGGAAGGGTAAAATCATGCGATGAATTTTCTGCCCTATTTCACAGTCCAAATGAAGCTGAGTGATATTAGTATAAAGACGCTTAGCAATTAAACAAAAGACATTTCTATGTTTTAAAAGTTTTAAATTGTCTCTTTGCAAATAAATGTTTTCATCCTTGGTTTTGATTAACTCCGACTCCTTTAGCTCGATCCACATCCTCCATTCCTTACTCTTTGAAGATACCCTGCTTATTTGGTCAGTTAGGTTAGAATTGGTGACACGGGTTTGAGTTAAACTGCTGTCTAGATGAGAGATTCTTGAATTAACAATTTTTAATTCCTTTTCATATGAACTTTGTGGGACTTTGAATGCAATAAAAACGGATTGTACCTTCTTGATTAATTCATCAAGTTCGTTGAACCGCACGCTGAGCGGTTTTGCTGTGAAGCATAAGTCTTCTCGCTCCTTTGCGTCTTCATTCCCACCATCTGTATTGTATCCCCTCATCTGAGATACATCAGACACCATCAAGCACTTTCCACCGTTAGCCTCATCTTTCGCCACATAAGCCTTTCCATGAGATGGCTTCCTGACTTCATCGTCTTCAGAATCGGTTGACCAAACCTCCACGCCACTGAACTCATCATCCGCTACCGAACCCTGCACAATTAGAGCATTCATAGAGGGGTTAGCAATGGATTTCTTTCTTTTGATCTCTTCCAGCTTTTTCAACAGCACAAACTTCTTCGTCTTTTTCCTCATCCTTTTCTGCCATTTTCTTGAGGACACAATCTTTGGCATAGTGGTTCTTTCCTCCGCAATAATAGCAGCACACACCCGAATCTCCTTCAGCTTTCAGTTCCTTCTTTGGTTCTTCTGCTTTCGGTTCATCCCTAACCTTTTCAGAGCTGTAACTTCCCTGCCAATTTTGGTTCTTATTTGTAGGGAACCTTTTCTTGATGAACCTCTTTGGGTTTGAAACCATCATTACATAGTCTTCAGAGGTAAGATCATAATCCTCCAGATTGATGTCTTCATCTTCCATCACAGCTTTGCTTTTGGACAGAAGGGCCAATGAACCCAAGCTTGAGACCACATTTTTCTCCTGTAACGCGATCTTTTCTTGAGATTTCAGAATGCCTACCAGTTTTGCCAAAGAGTAAGATTTGAATTGCTCATGCGCTTTAACTGTGGACACAACCGCTCTCCACTCAGATCTGAGACCGTTTAAAAATGTAACCTTTACTTCAATCAACTTCCTTTCAATGTCATGCTTAATCATCTTACTAAGGAGATGATTGAAGCGATCGAACGTCTGAGTCACAGTTTCTTCAGGACTCTGCTTGAATTCACCAAATTCGGACAACAACAAGGTTTGAATGGAATGCTCTAGATCTTCGTCCGTAGAATATAATTGTCGCAGCCTATCCCATATTTCTTTGGCAGTGCTACATGAACTCACTAGCCTGAAAGTGTCAGATTGAAGAGCGAATCTGATAAGTCTCAATGCTTTAATGTTACACTGAAATTTATCTTTTTCGTCTTGAGCAATATCTTTAACATCCTTCAAAAGATCATTATACTCCTTCTGAGTTTTAATAATTCTAGAAGTTGCTGAATGAGCGAATGGTACGGATACGATTGCTTCCCAGATGAGATATCCATTGTCCTCAGACCCGATGACATAATCTTCAAAGTGATGTGCCCAGACCTCGTAATCTTGGGTGTAAAGAATGGGAATCTTTGTCGTTGATCCAATGCTGTTTGAGATATTGATGGGATTGGATTGTGACTCGTCCATGTTAGATCGAATAACCTGTTTAAAAGATCAGACTTGTAATCTATTAAATTAGGGCAACACAAATAAATGTTGAGTTACGTCAATTATGGG
Source organism: Lactuca serriola (assembly GCF_051521515.1). Taxonomy (NCBI): domain Eukaryota; kingdom Viridiplantae; phylum Streptophyta; class Magnoliopsida; order Asterales; family Asteraceae; genus Lactuca; species Lactuca serriola. The sequence continues at coordinate 117,960,698 of NC_136414.1, read as the reverse complement.
ATGACGACTCAATAAATATCAGTAAATGCGGAATAACCCTAATCGTAACCTTTTTCACAGAAAAGAAGTGTATGAATTACACAGCCTCCCGCTCTGATACCAATTGATAAGTTATTAAATAAACTTGAAGATCGATTAGATCTTTATAACAGGTAGTATGAAGAACGAAAACAGTAAACAAGACAAAGTTGAATCACAATATGTCGAATGATTGATTCAAACAATCCTCAGCAGAGCTCGACTAAGAACTTTCGCTGTAGAGGATTTAGGGTTACAAGAACAATAATAAACTTCTGAATAATTTCTGATCTATCGTTCTATCTTTTCAGTCGTTCTTCTCGCTCTCCTAAGATGCATGCAAGCACCTATATTTATATTAAACCCTATCTAGCTCACGGTTGGACAGGCCCAAACTGGAGATACAAAACTTGGACTAATTAGCAAGCCCAATAGACGCAACACTTAACAAAACACGACCCAACAGATAACTAAACTATTAGGAAAATAAGGGATTTTCCTGGGATAACATAACTACTCATAATTAAATTGTGTAACGAATGATAAGTAAATTGTTTTTATAAGAAAATATGGGATTTTCTTGGATAACAACGTTTTCGGAAAACCAAAGGAAACTCATTCTTTTTCAAAAATGAACCGCTTATGAACTCACCAGCTTTATGCTGATTTTCAAACTACATGTATTCTTAGGTCCACATTAGACTGGTTCCCAGCGATCCTTTTGGCGAAGACGGAGTACGTAGAATACACGTCTTTACTTTTGTTTATATATATATATATATATATATATATATATATATATATATATATATAACTATGTCTAACACTTGTATAACTTTACTTTCAAATAAATGTAAATGAATGTATGTAATGTAAAGTTTTGTGTTTACTATGCTTACTATGTACATTGGTTGTGATACTACGCATGATGTCACCTCTGCCCCGGAACGTTTCCGCCTTCGGTTTCGGGGTGTGACAGATCGGTAAAAGCTTGCAGACTAAAATCATTGGCTGTGGGGTACCATAGACCAAGAGTTTTGCTTCCTTTGATGTACCGGAGAATTTGTTTGGCTGTGATCATGTGTGACACTTTTGGGTCAGCTTGATACATTGCACATACACCAGTACCAAGACAATGTCTGGTCGGCTTGCAGTGAGGTACATAAGAGAGCCAATGATGCCTCTATAGGTCTTGTGATCCACATATTTGCCAGAGGGATCAGTAGATATCTTATATCCGAAAGCCATAGGGACCTTAGCCGAGGAGCAGTTGTCCAATGAGTATTTCTTCAAAAGTTCAATGGTGTACTTCTCTTGATGAATGAATATCCCTTGTTGAATTGTTTTTGACTTGAAGACCTAGAAAGAAGTTAATCTATTTATTCATGCTCATTTGAAATTTCTGTGTCATGAGCTTAGCAAAATCATTCACCATTCCTTGATCAGTCGATCCAAAGATGATATCATCCACGTATATTTGTACAAGCGTAAGGTGGTCACCGTTTGGTTTTCTAAATAATGTGGGATCAATCACTCCTCTTTTGTAGCATGAAGAGACTAGAAATTCAGAAAGAGTCTCGTACCAAGCTCTTGGAGCTTGCTTCAGACCGTAGACTGCCTTTTGAAGCTTGTAGCAGTGGTCAGGGAAATCAATATTTTCAAAACTGGTAGGTCATTGCAAATAAACCTCTACTTTCAATTCCCCATTGAGAAAGGCACTCTTAACATCCATTTGGTGTACCTTGATGTTTTTGTGGGCAACATGTGATAAAAAGATTCGAATTGCTTCCATTCTTGCTATCGGAGCATATTTTTCGTCATAGTCAACACCTTCCAGTTGACTATACCCTTTTGCAACTAGTCTTGCCTTATTTCTGATAACTGCACTAGATTCATCTAACTTGTTCTTGAACACCCATCTTGTTCCAACAATATTATGGCCTTGTGGTATGGGAACAAGTTGCCACACTTTGTTTCTTTCAAATTCTTCCAGTTCTTCTTGCATTGAAGAAATCCAATCAGGTTCCAATAATGCTTCTTTGATCGATCGGGGCTCGACTGCGGACATGAATGTTGTGTAGTGACAATGGTTAGATAAGTCCTTGGCAAATCGAGTTTGGATACCTGTGGATGGATTGCCAATGATTTGACCTGGTGGGTGATCCTTCGTCCATACGTGTAGATGAGGCATCAGATGGTCAGCGGCTGCGGTAGAAGGAATGTCTTCAATATCAGAGGTTTCTTCGGATGGGGATGGCAGTTCCCCCTGGATTTGAGAACATCTTGCATAGTTATCTTAGCTTGTTGGAGCGATAATGAAATTTTCTTGAGCAGCTTGGAGAGGTTCCCCTTGGATTGTTGATGGGAGTTCCTATGGAACCTGAGAAGGTCCCCCCTGGACTGCTGATGGGAGAGAAATGGTTCTTGAATCAGTTTGAGTGTCAATGGTCTCTATGATTTCATCATCCGAATCCGAAGATACGTTTGATGGTAGTGATTTTTTGAGGAGATAAGCTTGAGCATCATCAAATACTGGAACCTCGATTGTTATTGCTTGATCCGGAGTAGAGCTTTCCTCCTCAACCGGAGAGGTGTAATTATTTGGGAGATGCTACTTCGGATAGAGACGGACCAGGAACATCATCATGTTGTTGTTGAGCAGTTGGTGACACAAGAACTTCGGATAGTTTTGCAGTTTCAATAGGGTCGAAAAGATCATCATAATTGACATCAACCAGGTTTAGAGGACCTGAAGAAGCAGGAATATCACTTTCCATGATGGCAATGGTTTCATTGGAAGAAGGGGCGTTACGGATGTAAGAATCATCGAATTTCACATCGAAGCTCTCAATGATTAGCCTCGTATGTCTAATAAGAACTCGGTAAGCAACCTTGTTCATAGAATAGCCAAGAGAAATGCCTTCATCGGACTTCGGTGCAAATTTGTTAAGCTGATCTCTGTTATTGATCACAACACATCTACACCCAAAGATATGAAAGAAACGAACATTTGGTTTCCGGTTGTTGAGACCCTCATATGGTATTTTATTGAGGCATTTGCACACGATGCTTCGATTTTGAACAAAGCATGCAGTTGCTACGACTTCAGTCCAGAAGTAAAGAGGAAAGTGTGCGAAGTTGAGCATGGATCTTGTTGTTTCAACTAGTGTACGGTTCCTTCTCTCTACTATACCATTTTGTTGAGGTGTATAAGGAGCTGAGAAGTTGTGAGTGATACCTTTAGACACCAAGAAGCTGTTGAGTGGATGGTTAGAGAATTTGGTTCCATTATCACTGCGGATGCGTCTTACGGGCAGCTTGATCTGAAGTTCTATCTCTTTGATGAAGTTGATGAGAATCTACGGTGTTTTGGATTTGAGTCTGAGGAAGAATACCCAAGTGAATCGAGTGAAGTCATCAACAATAACCAATATGTACTTTTTGTGATGAAGACTGGCTACGGTTGATGGACCGCAGAGATCAGTGTGTAGAAGTTCAAGTGGTTCAGATATTGACGAGTCAATCACCATGGGGTGACTTGCCTTGGACTGCTTACCACATTCACAAGTGGGACATAGAGTGTCATTGCTGAACTTGAGAATGGGTAATCCTCTGACCACCTCTCCGGTAACCAAGGTGTTGATATACTTGAAATTGAGATGAGCGAGCTTACGGTACCATAACCAACTAACTTCGGATACAACTTTGGAGAGAAAACACAGATGTGGTTTTCCAATGATGAGAGAGACATCCAGAGGATACATGGTACCCTCGAATCGTGACTTGATCAAGTAGGTGCTTCTATCACTTGTCATAACGTAACAAAATTGATCATCAAACTCAACTCGATAGCCTACATTACATAGTTGGCCTACACTAATGAGATTGTGTTTAAGGATTTCTACATAAGCAACCTTATGAATTGAGAAGTTCCCCGTAGTGAGTACACCATAACCTCGGATGATTCCATTCGCATTGTTGCCGAATGTAACATTTCAACCATTGCATATAGGCCTGAAATCCCGAAGGTATTCTAACCTTTTGGTCATGTGCATGGAGAAATCACTGTCAATTAACCATTCATCTTCTTGTTCCTCCTTGCACAAAGCCTGAGAATTACACAGTTAGTTTAGGCATCCAAACTAGTTTGGAGCCTGGGACAACATGTGAGTTTCTGAGTGATGCATGGACCGAGGTTGCAGGGACTGGTTTCGTGTCAACTTTTAAACCTAGTCTGGGACGTTTGTGCAATTTTGGAGTGTTGTGTGTTTTTGTAAAGTTACGAGGTTTCTGATTTTTGCAACTACACTGATAATCACAGGTTAAGATTTTGTCTTTAGTTCTGATATCTCGTTTGGTCAGCAGTCTAAAGGAAGAGTTGTTTATTTTTGGCTAGACTGAGGTTGAAAAGATCTGAGATGAGTGTTTTCATTTTTCTGAAAAGTTTGTTTTGGAATAGGTTTAAAACGTGTAGATCTTTGTGTCCTTCTTGTTGGATTTGGTAAAATACCCTTCCATTTGTGAAATGTTTGACATGATTTCAAATGTGTTGGAGTGGGTAAAATACCTTTCCATTTCGGATCATCTGAGGAATAGATTTAAAAAACACCGTTTTGAAAAGACTTTGAACCCTTTTTAGTCGTGTCAGATTACTAAGGAATGACTGTTGAGACTGTACATTGCTTTTTGGATGTTTTCTTGGTAGTAGGTTCTTTTGAAAAATAGTGTGAGAAAACAAATTTTTCTAGACTTTTGGACTTTTGGGATCTGAAATGCCTTTTGTTTCTTCAAAATATTTGTTTATTTGTGCCTCGGGAGCGAAGTTCTTCTTTGAAAGCCTTTTTAGCTAAGGATTTTGGTGAACCGTAGTCTTTGTTATTCAACTGTGGTTTCCTGGAATCCTTGTAAATTTTGTGAAAACGTGGGCTTGAGTCATCAGAACTTGAGGATTCTGGGATTTGGGAACATTGACCTACTTTGAAATTTTCTATGCGTAATTCATGAAAAATTGTTTGAAGTGTCGCATAAATTTTGTTTGAAGACTGCGGTGAGGATGACTTGACAACCACAGAGTATGTCTTAGTTGGGACTTTAGTGGGACTCATGTGATACTTTTGACTACAATGGGGAGCACTACGGTCTGAGGACAGAGATGGAAAGTCTTTAGAGATTTCGGTGTCCTCAATGACAATTTCTTCATCGACTACGGATGAGTTTTGATAACTTAGGATAGTAGTGCTATTGATAGGAGTTTGATCACATGTGTGATCAGAAACCTCGGGCACAATTTCCTCAATGACACAATTGTTTCTTAGTTTGTGCAGTCTCCCAAAGTGAGTTTTGGTATCTTCGGAAAAAGTCTTATCATTGACTGGAAAATGAAATTCTCGGTCTGGAGGGACATAAATTATCTCTTTGTTGAACCGGGGTGAGGAATCCATTGTTGTAGGATAACCATTTGACCAACCCCAATTATATGTATTATCCACAGTTCCATTATTTACCAAGTTTTCAATAGCTTCACTTTCATTGAACAATTTCTCGATTAAAAGATTTAAACGTACAATTTCAGTTTGAGCTAAATCTCTCTGATTCAAGCCATCTCTAATTGGGTTTCACTCAACATTCTTGCATCTTTTTCTAACTCTAAATCTCTTTCTAACATATCCATTTTGAGTCTTTTGTTGTCCAGTCGTCCTCTCACATGGAACATCTCCTGGGACGCAATGTTCTTCTCATCTAAGGCTTTGTTATAGTCTGTAAGGACGGCAACACATGTCTCATTAAGATTATCTATGTAAGGTTGACAATCATGCATGCTATAATTCAGAGTTTGGATCATGAGTTTTACCTGTTCAATGATGCTCAGAGTTCCATCCTTTGCCATGTAGCAGTAGTTTTTGTTCATGTTTGCAGACCCATCATCATCTGTAGTTGCCATCATGCAAAATTTCCCTTTGCCATTTACACTACTGATAGCTTCATCTTGATCTCCAGATGACCAGACTTGAGGGTCTCTCTTGACATGGGCTACGTATGCCCTTGCTTTCTCCTTTTCTTCTAGCTCTTGAGCCATTCTAAGGTAGAATGCTCTGTCTTTAACTACATTGGCCTTACAATCTCTTGCGAATTGATTCTCTTTGTTGCATTTGTGACAAACAAGAACATCATTCTTGTCTTCTGAGGGAGTTCCGGAGTCAGAGGTTTGAGTAGGCTGCGGTGCTTCCTTAGGTTGAGTATTGTGAGATTGCGGTGGTGGATGAGAATTTTTAGGATAATGTGAGTGATTTGTTTGTGGGTTGAAGTTACGATTGGAGGGTGGTTTGTTGAATTGTTGGTTTCTGCAAAAGGAGTGAGGTGGAAGTCGATTGAATTGTTTGCTGACAAGTGCGATTGCCTTTTGAATTTCTTCTTCATCGTCATACTCTGTATCAACTTCGTATGACTGTGGTGAAGTATCATACGAGGGAGTGTAAGATTGGTTTTGTGGGGTTTGTGCTATGAGAGCCAGAGGTCCTCCGTAGTCAGCACAATCTTTGAGTACGGTGGATTACTGTGCTTGGAGTTCCCCATAGAGTTTGTAGAGTGATAAGGAATGAATCTTTGTATCACCTTGGACTATCATTTTGGCCGTAGTCTAATATCTTCCCAAGCCATTAAGGAACTGAAGGTTTGTTTCATGGTTATTGCGGATGGTGCCTGCATTGGATAACTTGGTGACAATCAGGTTGAATCTTTTGAATGAGTCTTCCAAGCTTTCGCCAGTGTGAGCTTTGAAGTTGTTGAACTCGTTGAGTGCAGTTGTGAGCTTCTCGTCTTGAGCTTGCTCTGAGCCTTCATACAGATTTTTTAGAACATCCCAGATCTCTTTTGTTGATTTGCAATTTATGATAATATCAATGTTGTCAAGAGCAACTCCACATGAGATTTCATAAAAAGCAACAACATCATTTTCCATTTTATCTAGATCATCCTTTATGGGACGGTTCAAAGCTGGTTGACCTCCTCCTAGCCTTGTTGTGGCTTCGTCAGTTTGGACTGGTTTATGGACTGGAACATGTGGTACTTCTTCTATAGATTGCCATACATCTCTACCAAGTCTTCTGAGATATATTTCCATCCTTTGTGACCAGTGATGATACTCATTTGCAACCAGTATTGGGTCTCGATTTGAACCACCAACACTGTTGGAAAAATTCAGAGATAACGATTGTGCCATGTTGAAGTTCTTTTTGTTTTTTTTTTTGTTTTTAGAAATGAGTTTCATTGGTATAGAAGGCTCTTCGAAAAATCAGAGTTCCGATTTTCAAAAAGCAACCACTATGGCTCTGATACCAATTTTTGATAGAAAAACTTTGAGACACACTTGAACAAACGTTAGAACAAGTATATAGCGGAATAGTTAATCTCGAAGGACCTAAAAGCTCAACAATAATATTAAGAGTTAGAAGTTAGAGACTTAGTTGCGGAAAAGTGAAGAAATGTAAATGACAACAACTGTTATATCAAGTATACACATAAGCTGATTCATAAAGAGGAGTGCATTCAAACCAAGTTAATAAGTAAGATCAAACTTAGCGATTAAGTCACAGAGGACTTGCTCCGAGGAGAGATTGTGATTGATTAAGAAAGTAAGAAGATTAGATAGAAAGAGAACTTTGAGATGTGTATTAGAATTGGATGCGATATCTGATTAATACATGAGGATGAGCTCTATTTATAGAGACTCAAAAGATAACAAATTTACAACGCTAAGAGTAGCCATGCAAGGCATACTAGACAATAGAGTGTTTTACAGAAAAGACAAATTTAAACTAGATAGAGACTGCGGTACTGAAGACTTCGGTTGATGATTGCTGATGAAGCTTGCTTGACTGCGATGGCTTGGAGGCTGCGGTAGCTGATTGTTTAAGAGGGTCACTTTTTTTGCTTCAACAGTTTCCTTATGCATGCAAGTTCTACACAATATAGTATAAAATAGACTGTCAAATAAATGATTTAACCCTAAGCCCACAACCAAAAAATGAACAGGAAATAAGGATAAATTAATAATTCTAAGGTTATATAACCCTCATCGTGTACAACTATAAAACATACATTTAGGAATTAAAATTATGAAGTAGAACATAATTATAAAATCCCTAGGCCATAAGGCCTCACAGAAGTCAGGCAATAGTATCATGTTGTTCCTAAAGGAATCCTTAGCCTACCCATTAGCATGCATTTCTAACACTTCACATATTAGCAAGCTCAAATTCAACATATAACAAGTATGGATATATTGGAAATCACTTTACTATTTGGGCTCTGTATGGTTGTTTGAATCACATCTTCTTCTAAAAGCAAGGTGGAGTCAAATATTCATGCTCACAATCCCAAGCCAAAAATTAAACAAGAACATTAAAAGAGACTGAGCCCATGTTTCTAACCCAATTGTTTTCATCAAAAAATCATTTTCGAGAACATTTTGTGAAAATCCTCAAATCCTACTTTGAGTTTGAATTCACACAAGTGATCCTCCAAATCTATCAAACTAGGGCTCTAATACCAACTTGAAACACCATTTTCATAAAAACTCAATTTAAGAAAACCCATTTGTTCAATTGTAGTTAATTAGGAATAGAAAAAATACTATGATATAAATGCGAAACTCCAATGTTGTTGATGAGTGTGTACAGTCATGCCTTCACCTGCCTACAATCACCAATCGTACCTGAAAACATTTAGTTTAGAACGGTAAGCCAAATCGTAATGACTTCTCCCAAAATACCACACACCATAGTATACATACAATGCATGCACACACGAGCCTTTAGTCCAACTAGACCACCTCGCAAGGCCTACCTGTCCGTTCTCCTGAGACTCAATTCCATGATTGGCCAGCTACCCACAATATACAGCTTGTCCGCACATGGCCTACAGCACACTGTTGTCTCGCCCGGGTATCTTGGCCTACCGCACACAGTAGGATCGCCTCAACCCACCACCACATATATCGACATATGAATCAAACAAGCAGTTAAACAAGAACATAACCACAAGAAACTATCTACACTACTCTAAATGTCTAACAACTCACTACTACATACATGGACTCATACAGTACTCTACGTCACCATTGACAAATAACTAATGAATTCATAACTACATGTAATCAGAGGTGAGATAGACAGTCGAACATGCGATCCCACTCTAAAGCCACAACAAAATAAGGAACAAGCAAGAAAGCCTAGATCAAGAGTTCTCATCTTATCCAACATGGCTACATACAACCCCTAGGACATTCAACTACACGGCCACCAAACTTCTGGTACTCAAACTAGCATAACAGTACTCTTATATTCTAATATATCAAAATATCCACTGCAACACATAGTATTATGAGGAAACTTGCGTAAATTGAAGACCCAAGGAAACACAACAACACCCTCACTCTCTACACTAATCACCCCCGCAAACTGACTAGCACCAAATGAAGACGATTCTATAAATAATAACCCAAGTCCTTCAATTTTTTCCCCAAAATAAAACTAGTCAAAAGTCAATGGTGTCACACCCTAGAAGCAGACGACGGAAACATCCGGGTGCTTGTGCGTGATTTCATCCTTGTAGTATCATCACATAGTATATAATCAAAGCATAACATCATCATCACACATGTAATATAACAACATACATTGTTTACATCAAGTATTGTATTTAAATATTACATGCCAAAATAGTTAAAGTATGATGGAACAAAATATAACAAAACATCCATTAAACTGTTCAGCCAAACCTGCTTCAACGGTTTCCTGAGAATACAAGTTAATTTGAAAAGGTCAACATAAAGATGTTGGTGAGTTCATAAGCATGTTTTGAGATAATGATTTGTATAACATTGTGATCACAAGAAAATCTTATATTTTCTTAAAATAGTTTAGTATGTTTGTGTCCGATCTTGTATTAATGCATGTGTGTTTTTGTTTAGTAGAATTCCAAAGGTAACTGAAGAGAATGTAACGAGAATGCCCCCCAGACAACCCTATGTTGCCTGTAAAAGAGTAAGTCATACTTCTGCGTATTAGTTAATTTGATTTCTTCATTATCCTTTTCATTTAACATTATTTCAACATATATTTGTGTTCTTTGGAATGAATGTATTCTTCTATTTTCTCAAGTCCAACCCTATATGAACCAGGAACATCATCTAAAGAAACAATTGATTCGCATTTATAGCAATCAACATCGATTTCATCCTCTTTCAATTCAAGAAAGGGTAAAATCATTTTATGCAAACCTTTCCCTATTTCACAATCCAAATGCAATTGAGTAATATTAAAATATAAACGCTTAGCAATTAAACAAAAAGTATTTCTCTGTTTCAAAAGTGCAATACTATCTCTTTTAAGGTAAATAATATCATCACGTGATCTAGTAAGCTCTACTTCCAATGCCTCTATTCTTAATCTTCTCTCTTCACTTTTAAAAGTTACCATGTTAATTTGATTAGACAAAGAAATATTAAGACATTTGAGAATAGAGTGTACCTTATCAACCACCTTCTCGCACTCTTTCACCTACTCTAAGACTGTCTTAAGTAGCAACAAAGCAGCTATCCGAAGCCTTTCCGACATCAGTTGCATATCCTCTTGGTTTCGAAACACCAATCTGAATATCTCGAAGTGTGTGTAATAGACAGTTTCGTATGTATCCTTATGTAATTGCTAAGGCATATTTTTAACGAAGCGTAATGTCTAGCCTTAGTATTTTTTTCTACTTTCGGCCTCCTATAAATAGGAGCTGAACATAGAGTTGATAGTACAGTTTTTCATCATTTACTATCAGTTTTGTACTCTTGTTCACTGAAAGTAATATGAGCTAAACCAGACCTTATTTACTTCTTGTGTTCATCTTTGTCACACCCCCGCACCAGACGGTGGAAACGTCTGAGGGCTATTGTGACTCAATTGAATACCATCACAATGAATATACATGAAACATAACATCATTCATCACCATGCATTGAAATATTACAACTGGTATTGTTTACATTTAGTACATTGTTTCAAAACATTACATTTTCAAAACGTAAATTGTTCGATACTAATTAAACAAACAAAATGACATCACTGGGTACATTTTTCTTTCGATTTACCTGTTGTTACCTGAGAATACAAGTATTTTGGAAAAACGTCAACATATGAAATGTTGGTGAGTTCATAAGTAAGGTTTGAAAAGAAATGATTTGTATCATTTTGAAAACCATAGAAAATCCGATATTTTCTAAAAACAAATGTTGTATATAAGAAAAAGTGTGAAGATCCATAAGTATGCTTGTTGATTATTGTGAATGTATATATCACATAGTTAAGACCGTTGAATTTCCCAGGAAAACCCGATGTTTTCCCAATACATTAAATTACGTGGCTGAGTTAGTATTATTCCGATACGACGTTGTTTTCGATAATTCCAAGTGACATTGGATTAATTACGGGTTGTGAGTCGTTATAATCATGCATTAATGAAAATGACTAGTTTACAACTATAGAAACGATCCCTTAGGCGTCGTCCGTACTACTCACTTAATCCAACCACCCTGACTTCTCATAGCCCCACAACCGAGGAGAAAAGAGGGTACGAAGTCCCCGTTATTTCCATGAGTCGTTCAAGGCTATCGTGAATGCGAAAGACCCTTAGCCCGACTCGCATTTGACTTCTTGACTTTACTAGCAGTACCAAAGGACCCTTGGGGCCCAATAGCACAATAAAGCTATTGAAAGTCCTTTTACACGAAACTAGGTCATATAAGGCCCAATAACATGTAAGTGCGTTCCCTTCGGGCCTAAAGATCATGTCATTGGGCTAGCTAGGCCCCACAAGCACGATTTGAAACTTTTGAGCCCAAAGATGGTGTATTGACTTCTCGTGAATTTTCCGCGTGTGTATTGAAGTACCATCGTTTATTGATTTTTGATTCGTTATTGATTCGAGACCGAATCAATTCGTTTGATAACGATTTTTGGTGTTGAAGGTGTATTTATTATTACGTTTCGCCGGTAGACGTAGTACTCGTATTTTAATCGTAAGGGGGTTTGTTGTTGTAAGAGTTAGAGTTTATTTATTCCTTTTTTTTTATTTTTTTTGAAGTCCTTTCTTGGATAAACTTTACACTTTTAACCCTTTGTGTATAAAAGAATTTCCATTTTAGTCCTCAAACTATTTTTCTTGACACTTTAGTATCAAAACTTGTTGGAAAGACATTTTTAGCACAAATTTAGTTGATAAACAGCTTAAGTCCTTCAAAAATGAAATTTTCTCGGTTGAAACCTCCATTTTCGCAACTTTTACAATTTTGGCCCAAAATGGAAAATTTTTGCATCTTTGGTCCCTTTTTAATTTGAAAAGCATTTTTGACCCTTGAAATGGACTTGGTACACTAGTAATCCCCAGTTATACAGAAATGTGCAGTTTCAGCCCCTCCAAATCTAAAATCTCGCAATTCGGGGCTTTATTGGGCCGAAAAGCCCATTTTGGCCCATTATGTTTAAAATTCGTATTTTAACCCCACAAAAGTGTTGATATTCAGAAAATACACATTAGAAACTATTTAGACTCATCTCAACCTTCAGAATTCGTATATTGTCGTTTTGGGCCCTTTAGTTTTGTATTTTTAGCATTTTGAGCCCAAAAATGGGTTTTAAGTCCAAAAATGTTCATATTAACGAACTTGGTTATTTTTCTAGACTTGATTAGTGTGAAATGGTATAAGTTATACTTATTTCATTCATCATATTGTAGATCTCGGTTTTTAAGTTCTTTTTGACTAGTACAAACACCACAATCACATAAGATCATACATATAAGCACATAAATCACACAAAGCATACATATATTCATATATCTACACATTTGCTTGTATTCTCCCCAAAAAAACTTATAAAAACCGAAAAAGAGGGGGTATGAAGCTCACCTTTGGGCGTGGTTTCGGTTTTTGGAAGAAAATGAGAAGAAAATTCGGCCTTAGCAACCTTCCTTGGAGATCTCGAACTTAGAGGGTTTCTAAGAGAGTGATAATGATTTTTACATGGATTAGAAGGAGATTTTTGATAAAACAAAGAACCTAGATCATAGATCCAAACTTGATCTTACCTTAGATGAAGAATTTGTCGAGATATCTTCTTGAAAGCTCCTTAGATCTCGAAAATATGGAGGAGAAATGAGAGAGTTTCTTGAGAGAATAGTGAGTGAAATGTGTGTGTGTGTGTGCTTGGAATCGGCCGAGAGCAAGAGAGAGAGGGAGAAGAAGAGAAGTGCTTGCATGGGAAGATGAGATTCCATGGATGTTTGAAGTGCAAAAGCATAGATACCCTCCATATAAAAATGAGGTGGCAAGCAAAGTCAACCCTTCCTCTTGGGTTTGTAGTTTGGGCCGAGAGATAGAGAAGAGAGATGGAGATTTGGGCCTTTTATGTTTAAGTCCATAATATGGAGTCCAAGTTAATGGTTTTCGCCCCCATTGGCCCTTTTAGAGTAATTCACGGCCCAAATAAATATAAATATGATTCTTATGGCCCATTAGGGCTAATTAGGTTAGTTATGGCCCAATGAGGTCCATTGAGGTGTTTTATTTCATTCTAGGCCCAATATGGCCCAAAATGTTAAAATGAATAAAAGTGGGTCCAATTAGAGCCCATTTAAGAGTTCTAAGCCCAAGGTAGTCAAATTGGAAGCTTATCGGTCCATTGGGCCCAACAAGGAAGTCCTGGTCCATAATGGACTTAAACAAGAACTTCTAAGGTTTCCAATTGCTTAATGACTACATTGAAATGCTTGTATGAGGTTTTTCATTGAAATTATGTTGTTATAGAGTATGCATCATACATGCTCTCATGTCTTTGATTCACAATTTGACTTAGTTGTTGTAGTTTACAAGGCACAAAAATTTCTAGTTGTGACATCATCCCCCTGTTAGAGGGAATTTCGTCTCGAAATTCTTTTTGAAAGCCAGATTTGAGAATGCTAGAATAGATGAGGGTAATTTTGCTTCATTTGGTCTTCGCGTTCCCACGTGAATTCTGGCCCACGCTTCGCGTTCCACCGTACTTTCACGATCGGGATGCGACTTTGTGTAACAACGGAAATTTTTAAAACAAAATTTTCATTTCTTAAAAATATATTTCCATCAAAATATGTCATAAAGATCCAATGTATCATGTCATAATACAAATCATATAAATCCCAAGATCATAAATCCTCCATCAGTGTGTACAAATCACGCCGGCGCCTTCCCATGGTCCTCGCCGGTACCTGAAACACATATCACAACAACTGTAAGCATAAATGCTTAGTGAGTTCCCCAAAATACAACCTACGCACATACGCCTTTCCAGGCCCTGACCTTCCAGTCCATGTGTCTCAGGGGACTTCCATCCCGACTAGGTAAAACTTCCGGTCCTACCCACGCCAACCTTACGGTCCACATTACAACGCCTTCCGGCCCATAACATATTCGCCTTCCGGCCCATAACATATTCGCCATCCGGCCCATAACATAATGCCTTCCGGCCCATATCAAGCATATCATACATGGCACATATAACGATTAACTTATCACACTCAACACATATATCTCATACCATATCCGACCTTCCGGTCACACAGTCAAACCCTTCCTGGTATAGTATAGTGAGAAGACTCACCTCGTGGAAAGTCTAAGATCTCGTGTCCTCGCTAACACCGACCCCAAACGACGGCTCAACCTCGCCTAAACATAAAAATATCATTTATTACACAAGGACTTCCACCACTTAGAACTTTACTCCTTATCATCATTCCTCAGAGGGTAAAAGACCATTTTACCCTTCCTTGACCTAAAGTCCTCAAGTTGACCAAAACCCTAAAAGTCAACAAAAGTCAAACCCTGAGAGTACGCGGAGGGTACTCTAGATGTACGCGGGGCGTGCGTCGCCAACCCTTCCCTGATCGGGGTCTCCACCCAGTACGTTGCGCGTACTGGAAGTTACGCCCAGCGTAACCCCCAGAATCAGCCACTCTCCATTTCTAGTGTTAATCAGTTAAGCCATTACTTCCACTTCTAGATCCGACTCTTTTAGTGTGTCTAAACCCATAAAGTCGAGACCTTTAAGCCTTGGCACGGCTGTAAAGGCTCCAACATCACATAACAACCCTTTATTCAAACTCAAGGACCTAGATCTCATGCATGGTGCAAACCCCACGTCCAAGATGCCATTTTTATGAGTCTACAACCCCAATATATCAGAAATATGAAGTATCTAAGCTTATGAGGGCCATTTGCACAAAAGTCTCCACCTTTGGGACTTAAACCCTAGAAAATGACCTTTTAAGCATACAACATGAACCAAGTGACAAGATCCGAACTTTATACCTGGAAATGAAGCTTTAGCCCTTTCAAAGTTCAGATCTACACTTGAGCACCACTTCTAGCCTCTCCAACAAGCTCTTCTTCTCCTTTGCAACCTTGAAATGACACCACCAAGCTTAGAATACACACACAATGGCCTAAGAACGAGGGTACACTCTATTTAGGGTTTCACTCTGAGGGTTGGTGGCTGAGAAGACCAGCCACATGATCCTTTTATAGCCCCATCAAAGGAATTTAGGGTTTGGGTCTGAATAAGTTACGCCGGGCGTAACCTTGGGTACACCCCGCGTACCTGAGGGGAAACGCGTCCAAATGATGCGCGCGAGTACGCGCGGCGTACCCCTTGTATGCCCAGCGTACTCGCCTACCATGAAAACCCTAAATCATCAACTTAACCAAGATGTAAGGCCAAAAGAAGAATACCTGGATTTCGGGCTGTTACAATTCTCCCCCACTAGAATCAGACTTCGCCCCCGAAGTCTCATACTGAAAACAACTCTGGATACTGATCCCGCATCTCAGACTCGGTCTCCTATGTCAGCTCGGACCCCTTCCGATGTTGCCACTGCACTTGTACCAGGGGTATTTCCTTGTTCCTCAAAACCTTAACTTTCCGATCCCTGATCGCTACTGGTCTCTCCACATAGTTCAGGCATGCATCCACCTGAATATCATCCAATGGCACCACTGCTGACTCGTCGGCAATACATTTCCTCAACTGCGAGGCATGAAAGGTATCATGAATCTGCCCCAACTCAGCAGGTAGCTCCAACAGGTAGGCTACCCGACCCACCCTAGCAATTACCCCGAAGGGTCCAATATACCGGGGTCCCAACTTGCCCCTTTTCCTGAATCGTATCACCCCTTTCCAAGGAGAGACCTTTAGGAGCACAAGGTCGCCAACCTGAAACTCGAGCTCGGACCGCCGCTTGTCCGCATAACTCTTCTGGCGAATCTGCGCAGTCAACAACCTCTGCCTGACCTGCTGAATCTGCTCGGTCGTCTGGAGTACAATCTTTGTGCTACCCATCACCCTCTGCCCCACTTCTCCCCAACAGATGGGGGTGCGACACCTCCGACCATACAACAGCTCAAAGGGTGGCATACCAATGCTCGAATGATGGATGTTGTTGTACAAAAACTCTGCTAAAGGCAGATAGGTGTCCCAGCTCCCTCCAAAATCCAAAACACATGCACGGAGCATATCCTCAAGCGTCTGAATCGTCCGCTCGCTCTGTCCGTCTGTCTACGGGTGGTATGCAGTACTGAAATGCAGTCTCGTACCCAACTCCTCATGAAACTTCTTCCAAAACCTGGAAGTAAAACGCACATCACGATCTGAAACAATCGACATCGGAACCCCATGCCGCGATACCACCTCCCTCACGTATAATTCCGCCAACTTCTCCGCAGAAGAGCTCTCGATGATGGCTAGAAAATGAGCGCTCTTCATCAATCTATCCACGATCACCCAAATCGCATCGACTCCCCTCGCAGTCCGCGGCAATTTGGTGATAAAATCCATGGTAATCTGTTCCCACTTCCATTCGGGAATCTCTAGCAGCTGGAACTTACCGTGTGGACACTGGTGCTCGGCCTTAACCTGCCGACAAGTCAGGCATCTCTCAACAAACCATGCAACATCCCTTTTCATACAGGGCCACCAATACTCCTTCCTTAGGTCCAAATACATTTTCGTAGCCCCGGGATGAATCGAGAATTTCGATCAATGCGCTTCCTCCATCAAAATAGTACGCGTATCGCCCACAAACGGTACCTAAATCCGACCCTGAAAAGTCATAAGCCCTCAACCATCCGTAACGAATCCTGATACCTGACCCACAACCCGCTCCCTCTTCTGGTTTTCTGGTTTCACAGCCTCAGCCTGAGCTCCTCGAATGGTATCTAAAATCGGGGTCATCACCGTCAACCTCATACAAATATCTCGGATCGGGGCGCTTTCCGCCCTACGGCTCAACGCGTCGGCCACCACATTAGCCTTACCCGGGTGGTACAGGATCTCACAATCGTAATCCTTCACCACATCCAACCATCTCCTTTGTCGCATATTCAGGTTTGGTTGATCCATCAAGTACTTCAGACTCTTGTGGTCCGTGTAGATGGTACACCGAACCCTATAAAGATAATGCCGCCAGATCTTGAGGGCAAACACCACAGCCCCCAATTCCAGGTCGTGGGTGGGATATCTCGACTCATGAGGCTTCAACTGCCTCGAAGCATACGCTATCACATGCCCCCTCTGCATAAGGACCGCCCCTAAA
Source organism: Lactuca serriola (assembly GCF_051521515.1). Lineage (NCBI taxonomy): Eukaryota > Viridiplantae > Streptophyta > Magnoliopsida > Asterales > Asteraceae > Lactuca > Lactuca serriola. The sequence goes on along the minus strand of NC_136414.1, from coordinate 117,943,013 downwards.
CCCGATATAGATGCATCACAGTACACCACAAAATCCTCCATCCCTTCCGGGAGTGCAAGCATCGGGGCCTCGCAAAATTTCTGACGAAGGGTCTCGAATGAGGACTACTGCTCCAGTCCCCACGAAAATGCAACACCCTTTCAGGTCATCCTAGTAAGTGGCACGGTGATCTTGGAGAAATCCTTGATAAACCTGCGGTAATATCCAGCCAAACCCAGAAAGCTCCTGATCTTTGTGGGCGATCTCGGCACTTCCCATCTCATCACCGCCTCTATCTTGGCCGGATCGACCAAAATCCCTTTCTGGTTAATGAGGTGCCCTAAGAACTGGACCTCTCGTAACCAGAAATCACACTTGGAGAATTTGGCATACAGCCTCTCCGACCTCGGAACTCCAAGAATCTCCCTCAAATGCTCCTCGTGCTGCTCCCTAGACCTCGAATATACCAGAATATCATCAATGAATATGATCACCGACCGATCCAGCATCGGCCTGCACACCCAGTTCATGAGATCCATGAACGCAGCTGGGGCATTGGTGAGCCCAAAAGGCATCACCACAAACTCATAATGCCTATAACGAGTTATGAAAGCAGTCTTCTGAATATCTTCATCCCGAACCCTCATCTGATGATAACCCGACCTCAAGTCTATCTTGGAGAACCAAGATGCCCCTTGCAACTGATCGAACAGATCGTCGATCCTAGGTAACGGATACCGGTTCTTAACCGTCAACTTGTTCAACTCCCGGTAATCGATACACATCCGGTGTGAACCATCCTTTTTCTTGACGAACAAAATCGGCGCTCCCCAAGGTGAACTACTCGGTCGAATAAACCCCTTCCCCAACAGGTCCTGAAGCTGCGAGGATAACTCCTGCGTTTCCGGTGGAGCGAGACGATAAGGCGCCTTGGCGATGGGCGCTGCTCCCGGAACCAAATCGATACGGAACTCCACTTGCCTTTCCGGAGGCACACCTGGTAACTCTTCGGGGAACACATCCGAAAACTCACATACAACAGGAACGTCATCCACCGATTTGGGCCTTCCCGCGGCCACTCGATTATCCGTCACGTAGGCTATGAATCCATTGCAGCCCTGCTGCAAACTCTGCCTCGCCCTGGCAGCCGAACAAAAAGCCGACCCACACCGGGTCCCCTCGCCATACACCGTAAGCACTCCCCCACTAGGGTCTCGAATCGTCACCAACTGTCTCTCACAGTCAATGACTGCCCCAGACTTACTCAACCAGTCCATGGCCACGATAACGCAGACATCCCCCATCGCTATAGGAACCAAGTCTATAGGGAATTTGACACCAAAAATCTCGAGCACACATCCTCGAATCACGTCTGCGGCATATATCACTTTCTCATCAGCTATGGAAACCCTCAGAGGTCGACTCATCACTTCTCGATCAATACCGAGGGTGCTGACTAAAAGCCAGAGATACGAAAGACCGACTCGCACCCGAGTCAAATAATACTAAAGCAGGTATAGAGTTCACAAGAAAAGTACCTACGCATATCATGAAATATGCACAACATCTCATAAAAGAACAATAAATACATGAAAGAATACATACCAGCCACAACATCAGGCGCCGTGCGGACCTCCTCCGCAGTCAACTGGAAAGCTCTCCCACGAGCCCTCGGGGCCTCGGCCTTCACTGGTCGAGTCTCAGTAGCCCTGGCAGCAGGTGCAGATCCCTGGAGAAGCTGAGGGCACTCGGCCTTCCGATGGCCGGTCTGATTGCAATGAAAGCAAACCATAAACCCCTTGGGGCAATCCCTAGCAATGTGCCCCTCCTTGCCACACTTGTAGCAAGCACCTGATCGACATGTCCCCTCGTGACCCTTGCCGCACTTTCCGCAAGTGCGGCCCTTCTGACCTCCCATCCTCGAATCGGCGGACTTGGTCCGCTTGGTTTCCGGTTGGGACTGAGCCGGCTGCCGATCCACCCGTTGAGACTCGGCCTCCTCCCTGGCCTGGGTCTCCAACTCGATCTCGCGCTTCCTGGCATTCGGCTGAAGCTCAGCAAATGTCTGGTATGATGAGTTTGATACAAACTCCCGGATATCCCTCCTCAGCACACCCAAATACCGGCTCATCCGAGCCTGCTCCGTGGACACCTGCTCGGGGCAGAACATCGTCCTCTCATGAAACTTCCGCGTGATCACCGTGACATAATCATTACCCTGCTTGAGGAATAAGAACTCCTGAACCAACCGTTCCCTCTCTACCGGGGGAACGTACTCGTCTCTGAACATAGTGGTAAACCTCTCCCATGTCACAGCTGAAACCTCTGCCAGAGTGAAGTTCACCGTCATGAACTTCCACCAATCCTTTGCTCCCAGGCGGAGCTGGTTCAAGGCGAACCATACCCTCAGATGCTCCGGACATGAACAAGTGTAGAAGCATCCCTCGATATCAGCAATCCATCTCATCACAACGATCGGATCCTGCGTCCCGTCGAACTCAGGTGGCATCGTGTTGTTGAACTCTCGGAACAGCAACGAGTCACCTCCCTGTGGTCTGGCAGCGGCCACAGCTGCAGCGGCTGCAGCCTCAGTCAATGCGGCGTACCGCTCATCAAATGTCTCCATCAATGTGGTCTTAATAGACCCAAACATCTCCGGAATCTCAGCCCGGATCGCTGCAGCCACCTCCTCATGAATCATCTGACGAATCTCCTCGTCACTCACACTGCTCGTACTGGGTCTGTGGCGTGGTCCAACCATGATGCCTCTGAAATACAACATAGAAATATTAGAGACTCTATCGAGCATAATCGCACTCGATAACGCAACCCTACTCAGTCTCCGATACCCAGGGATTCTTACTTGGGTTGCCCACTGACCCGGTGTCTTCAGTAGTACGGGCCCAATACTACCGACTACACCGCATCAGCATTCACCGCAAGTCCTCCTCCCCAAACCCCGGATCCTGAGTACTCTATTCTTGCCATGCACTAGCTACCCATTCATTCTCAAAGCACCTCATAGCAACAGATTTCCCTAGACTAAGGCATCACAAATCAGGCCACTCTAGTCCTAATATGAATACCTAGTCTTCTAGCGTGCGTATCATATCATATCATATTTCATAACACATATTGTAAGGGTATTTTGGCGATTTTTACCGTTCGGGCGCTGGCTGATCGTACACACTGCTTCATCCTTGGTTATCACAAAATCCTTTATAAAACTTTTATGCTTTTGTTTTTGAAAGATTTCCTCAAATCCTCGGTTTGAGTTCAGTTACGCCCGAAGGTGCACCTGAATCCCTCAAACCAAGGCTCTGATACCAACTTGTAACAACGGAAATTTTTAAAACAAAATTTTCATTTCTTAAAAATATATTTCCATCCAAATAAGTCATAAAGATCCAATGTATCATGTCATAATACAAATCATATAAATCCCAAGATCATAAATCCTTCTTCAGTGTGTACAGATCACGCCGGCGCCTTCCCACGGTCCTCGTTGGTACCTGAAACACATATCACAACAACTGTAAGCATAAATGCTTAGTGAGTTCCCCAAAATACTACCTATGCACATACGCCTTTCCAGGCCCAGACCTTCCGGTCCATGTGTCTCAGGGGACTTCCGTCCCGACTAGGTAAACCTTCCGGTCCTACCCACGCCAACCTTACGGTCCACATTACAACGCCTTCCGGCCCATAACATATTCGCCTTCCGGCCCATATCAAGCATATCATACATGGCACATATAACGATTAACTTATCACACTCAACACATATATCTCATACCATATCCGACCTTCCGGTCACACAGTCAAACCCTTCCGGGTATAGTATAGTGAGAAGACTCACCTCGTGGAAAGTCTAAGATCTCGTGTCCTCGCTAACACCGACCCCGAACGACGGCTCAACCTCGCCTAAACATAAAAATATTATTTATTACACAAGGACTTCCACCACTTAGAACTTTACTCCTTATCATCATTCCTCAGAGGGTAAAAGACCATTTTACCCTTCCTTGACCTAAAGTCCTCAAGTTGACCAAAACCCTAAAAGTCAACAAAAGTCAAACCCTAAGAGTACGCGGGGCATACTCTAGATGTACGCGGGGCGTACGTCGCCAACCCTTCCCTGATCGGGGTCTCCACCCAGTACGTTGCGCGTACTGGAAGTTACGCCCAGCGTAACCCCCAGAATCAACCACTCTCCATTTCTATTCTTAATCGGTTAAGCCATTACTTCTACTTCTAGATCCGACTCTTCTAGTGTGTCTAAACCCATAAAGTCGAGACCTTTAAGCCTTGGCACGGCTGTAAAGGCTCCAACATCACATAACAACCCTTTATTCAAACTCAAGGACCTAGATCTCATGCATGGTGCAAACCCCACGTCCAAGATGCCATTTTTATGAGTCTACAACCCCAATAGATCTGAAATATGAAGTATCTAAGCTTATGGAGGCCATTTGCACAAAAGTCTCCACCTTTGGGACTTAAACCCTAGAAAATGACCTTTTAAGCATACAACATGAACCAAGTGACAAGATCCGAACTTTATACCTGGAAATGAAGCTTTAGCCCTTTCAAAGTTCAGATCTACACTTGAGCACCACTTCTAGCCTCTCCAACAAGCTCTTCTTCTCCTTTGCAACCTTAAAATGACACCACCAAGCTTAGAATACACACACAATGGCCTAAGAACGAGGGTGCACTCTTTTTAGGGTTTCACTCTGAGGGATGGTGGCTGAGAAGACCAGCCACATGATCCTTTTATAGCCTCATCAAAGGAATTTAGGGTTTGGATCTGAATAAGTTACGCTGGGCGTAACCTTGGGTACGCCCCGCGTACCTGAGGGGAAGAGCATCCAAATGAGGCGCGCGAGTACGCGCGACGTACACCTTGTACGCCCAGCGTACTCGCCTACCATGAAAACCCTAAATCATCAACTTAACCAAGATGTAAGACCAAAAGAAGAATACTTGGATTTCGGGCTGTTACACTTTGCTTAGTACGCTTCACCTCCCTGTCCATGATTTCGACTGGTTCTTCAACGAATAGGAGATTCTCGTTGATTTCAATCTCGTCTAGAGGAACGACGAGTGTTTCATCTGATAGGCACTTCTTTAGATTGGAGACATGGAACACGGGGTGTACACTGTTTAGCTCCGCGGGTAGCTGCAGTTTGTACGCCACTGGACCTATTCGGGAAACGATCTCAAAAGGTCCAATGTATCATGGGTTCAGTTTTCCCCGTTTTCCGAAATGAATGACTCCTTTCCAAGGTGAGATTTTTAACAGCACTCGATCCCCGATCTGAAACTCTAAGGGCTTTCGCCGTTTATCGGCGTAGCTCTTCTGTCGGTCACGCGATGTTTGTAATCGAGCTCTGATTTGAACTATCTTTTCCATGGTTTCACGAATGATATCCGGTCCCGTTAGCGCCTTGTCCGATGCTAGTGTTTTTGCTAGTTGGGTGTCGCCCACCTCAGCCCAACACAACGGGGATCTACACTTACGTCCATATAGTGCTTCGAAAGGAGCAACTTTGATGCTCGAATGGTAACTTTTGTTATAAGAGAATTCAACTAAGGTTAAGTGGATGTCCCAAGACTTCCTAAAGTCTATCACACATGCGCGAAGCATGTCTTCGAGCGTCTGAATGGTTCGTTCACTTTGATCGTTCGTTTGTGGGTGATAAGCGGTGCTCATGTCGAGATGGGTTCTGAGTGCTTTCTGAAGTGATTGCCAAAAACGTGAAGTGAATCTACTGTCTCTATCTGAGATGATAGACACTGGTATTCCATGAAGTATCATGATTTCTCGAATGTATAAACGCGTCAGTCTCTCCATCTTGTAGGATTCTTTTATTGGCAGGAAATGGACGGATTTCGTCAGTCGGTCAACTATTACCCATATAGTGTCTAATCCGTCCGGCGTCTTGGGTAGCTTGGTCACAAAATCCATAGAAATCTCTTCCCACTTCTACTCAGGAATCACCGGTTCCTGTAATAATCCTGAGGGCTTTTGGTACTCCAACTTTACCTTGGCACAAGTAAGGCACTTACCAACATAGATGGCAATGTCTGCTTTCATGTTAGGCCACCAATAGTGTTGTTTAATATCCAAATACATCTTGTCCGAGCCAGGATAGATGGAGTATCGCGTCTTGTGGGCTTCCTTCATGACTACCTCCCTAAATCCTACGAGTTTAGGGACCCAAATACGGTTCATGAAATGGTATACTCCGTCCTCTCTCACCTCTAGGTTCTTTTCCATTCCGCGTAATGCTTCGCTTGCTCTGTTTTACGTCTTCATGGCCTCTGACTGGGCTACCCCGATCTGAGTGGTTACGTGAGATTGGATGGTTATTGAGAGAGTTTTTGCACGACGATTAGAGTACTCCTTCCGGCTCAAGGCATCAGCCACCACGTTGGCCTTGCCTGGGTGGTACTTGATTTCACACTCGTAATCGTTTAATAGTTCAACCCGTCTTCATTGTCTCATATTCAGCTCTTTCTGATTCAAGATGTGCTGGAGACTTTTGTGGTCCGTGAAGATGGTGCACTTCGTCCCATAAAGGTAATGCCTCCAAATCTTCAGAGCAAAGACCACGACTCCCAATTCTAGGTCATGGGTCGTATAATTCACTTCGTGCGTTTTTAGTTGGCGGGATGCGTAAGCTATCACTCTTCCACGCTGCATGAGAACGCAACCTAAACCCTGATTTGACGCGTCACAGTAGACCACGAAATCTTCCGTTCCCTCTGGTAGAGATAGTACCGGGGTGCTGCAGAGCATCTGCTTCAGGGTTCGGAATGCAACTTCTTGTTTGTCCGTCCATTTGAATGGTACGCCCTTTTGTGTAAGTGAGGTAAGTGGCTTGGCGATCTTAGAGAAGTTTTGAATGAACCTCCTATAGTAGCCCGCTAGGCCTAAGAATTGACGAATTTCTGTGGGTGTTGTCGGAACGGCCCATCCTTCAACGGCTTTGACCTTAGAGGGATCCACATGAATTCCTTCTTGACTAACAACATGACCTAGGAAGTTCACGCTACGGAGCCAGAACTCACACTTGGAGAGTTTTGCGTATAGCTTTTCCGTTCGCAGGGTTTCTAGAATTTGTCAGAGATGTTGGCCATTCTCTTCTTCGCTTCGGGAATAGACTAGGATGTCGTCAATGAAGACGATAAAAAGTTGTCGAGGAATGGCTGACAGATTCGGTTCATCAGGTCCATAAATGCGACAGGGGCATTTGTTAGACCGAAGGGCATTACGATAAATTCATAATGTCCGTAACGAGTTCGGAAAACGGTTTTAGGAATATCCTCTTCCTGGACCTTGAGTTGATGGTACCCGGATCGTTGATCTATCTTAGAGAGGTAACTAGCTCCTTGGAGCTGGTCAAATAGATCGTCGATTCGTGGGAGTGGATAGCGATTTTTGACGGTAAGTTTATTTAACTCCCTGTAATCGATGCACATTCTAAAAGATCCGTCCTTCTTTTTGACAAAGAGGACCGGAGCTCCCCATGGCGAGTAGCTGGGTCGCATGAATCCCTTGCCCAGGAGTTCGCTGAGTTGGCTGGACAATTCCTGCATTTCAGCAGGAGCTAGCCAGTAAGGCGATTTAGCGAGAGGGGTTGCTCCTGGAACGAGGTCAATTCGGAACTCAACTTGTCTCTCTGGGGGTACTCCAGGAAGATCTTTAGGAAATACGTCTGGGAATTCACGTGCTACGGGAATGTCTTGAATGTTAACCTCTTCCTTGGTTTTATCCACTATGTGAGCCAGAAACGTCAAATCGTTCTTTCGTAGATGCTTCTGTGCCTGGATGCACGAGATGAGGTGAAGGTTCGTGCTAGGTTTGTCTCCGTAAATAATTAGGGTCTCGTGATTGGGAAGGTGAAGGCGAACGGCCTTCTCGTGACACATAATTTCAGCATGGTGGGGGCTTAACCAGTCCATGCCAATAATCACATCGAAACTCCTAATGGAATCAGGCATTAAGTCTATTCGAAAGACGTGTTGATTTAAGGTTAGGGTACATCCGGTGTAGATTTCCCCAATGGATTCAGTTTTCCCATTGGCCATTTCCACCGTAAAGGTTTCATTGAGCTTCTGGGGTTGTTGTTTTAATAAATGTTTAAACTTATTGCTCACAAAACTCCGCTCGGCTCCGGTGTCAAATAGGATGCATGCATAAGTGTGGTTTAGGGGAAACGTACCGGTAACAACAACGGAATCCTGAGTCGTCTCCCCCTAACCCATAGTCAGCACCCTTCCTGTTCCTCCATTTCCGGGATTGTTGTTGTTAGGGCAATCTCGGCGGAAATGCCCAGTCCTCCCACACCCATATCAGGTGTGGCTAGGCCCTGCATTGTTGTCACTGGTGTTGATGTTGTTGTTGTTGCGGTTGTTGTTGTTGTTGTTGTTTCCCTATTGTTGATTTTGAGGAGGGTAGGGGTTCACTGGTGGGGCGGGGTGGTCCGGTTGCGCCTCATATACTAACGACGTGGCGTGATCTTTGCCCGGGTCTTGTCCTTCCTCTATGTCATCATCGGTCTCCTCAAACTCGTAGTCAGTTTCTGTGTATTCGTCAGGTCCGACGTCGTGTGCTTCCTCTTGATTCCCTTCTGGTTCATCTTCAAGCATTCCATGAGCCACTAGGACTTGATGAAACTGGATACCCTGCTGCTCTCCCTCCATGAAGACTGGGGGAAGGTATAAACTATCGTTACTCCTATGACTCTACCACTATGGTATAGACTAAACAAATGTTCTCTTTTTGGTGATAAAGGGGTATGTTTTTAGGTTCTCTAGCTATCACGATTTCCTCAGGACGTGTGGTAGTGATACCTTGGTAGGAATGTAGTTGATCAGACTACATCCGTTCCTTGATACACTAAGAACAATCCTTGATTAACCAAGATACTAGCATTATCTTGTTTGATTCGGTGTTAGGTTCTCATTCCTAATACAAACAAGGGTGTTTTATTGTTGTGTTTTAATTGTTATGTTCAGAGTTGTGTTAGTACCTCTTTTGATTTATAGTTGCATATCAATGTGTGGCTAGATATGCTAGTTCACTATAAACAGAGCTCTGATACCAACTTGTCACACCCCCGAACCAGACGGCGGAAATGTCCGAGGGCTATTGTGACTCAATTGAATACCATCACAATGAATATACATGAAACATAACATCATTCATCACCATGCATTGAAATATTACAACCGGTATTGTTTACATTTAGTACATTGTTTCAAAACATTACATTTTCAAAACGTAAATTGTTCGATACTAATTAAAAAAACAACATGACATCATTGGGTACATTTTTCCTTCGATTTACCTGTTACCTGAGAATACAAGTATTTTGGAAAAACGTCAACATATGAAATGTTGGTGAGTTCATAAGTAAGGCTTGAAAAGAAATGATTTGTATCATTTTGAAAACCAGAGAAAATCCGATATTTTCTAAAAAGAAATGTTGTATATAAGAAAAAATGTGAAGATCCGTAAGTATGCTTGTTGATTATTGTGAATGTATATATCACATAGTTAAGAGCGTTGAATTTCCCAGGAAAACCCGATGTTTTCCCAATACATTAAATTACTTGGTTGAGTTAGTATTATTCTGATACGACGTTGTTTTCGATAATTCCAAGTGACATTGGATTAATTACGGGTTGTGAGTCGTTATAATCACGCATTAATGAAAATGACTAGTTTACAACTATACAAATGATCCCTTAGGCGTCGTCCGTACTACTCACTTAATCCAACCACCCTGACTTCTCATAGCCCCACAACCGAGGAGAAAAGAGGGTACGAAGTCCCCGTTATTTCCATGAGTCGTTCAAGGCTATCGTGAATGCGAAAGGCCCTTGGCCCGACTCGCATTTGACTTCTTGACTTTGCTAGCAGTACCAAAGGACCCTTGGGGCCCAACAGCACAATAAAGCTATTGAAAGTCCTTTTACACGAAACTAGGTCATATAAGGCCCAATAACATGTAAGTGCGTTCCCTTCGGGCCTAAAGATCATGTCATTGGGCTAGCTAGGCCCCACAAGCACGATTTGAAACTTTTGAGCCCAAAGATGGTGTATTGACTTCTCGTGAATTTTCCGCATGTGTATTGAAGTACCATCGTTTATTGATTTTTGATTTGTTATTGATTCGATACCAAATCAATTCGTTTGATAACGATTTTTGGTGTTGAAGGTGTATTTATTATTATGTTTCGCCGGTAGACGTAGTACTTGTATTTTAATCGTAAGGGGGTTTGTTGTTGTAAGAGTTAGAGCTTATTTATTCCTTTTTTTTTATTTTTTTTAAAGTCCTTTGTTGGATAAACTTTACACTTTTAACCCTTTGTGTATAAAAGAATTTCCATTTTAGTCCTTAAACTATTTTTCTTGACACTTTAGTATCAAAACTTGTTGGAAAGACATTTTTAGCACAAATTTACTTGATAAACAGCTTAAGTCCTTCAAAAATGAAATTTTCTCGGTTGAAACCTCCATTTTCGCAACTTTTACAATTTTGGCCCAAAATGGAAAATTTTTGCATCTTTGGTCCCTTTTTAATTTGAAAAGCATTTTGACCCTTGAAATGGACTTGGTACACTAGTAATCCCCTGTTTTAAAGAAATGTGCAGTTTCAGCCCCTCCAAATCAAAAATCTCGCAATTCGGGGCTTTATTGGGCCGAAAAGCCCATTTTGGCCCATTATGTTTAAAATTCATATTTTAACCCCTCAAAAGTGTTGATATTCAGAAAATAAACATTAGAAACTGTTTAGACTCATCTCAACCTTCAGAATTCGTATATTGTCGTTTTGGGCCCTTTAGTTTTGTATTTTTAGCATTTTGAGCCCAAAAATGGGTTTTAAGTCCAAAAATGTTCATATTAACGAACTTGGTTATTTTTCTAGACTTGATTAGTGTGAAATGGTATAAGTTATACTTATTTCATTCATCATATTGTAGATCTCGGTTTTTAAGTTCTTTTTGACTAGTACAAACACCATAATCACATAAGATCATACATATAAGCATAAAGACCACACAAAGCATACATATACTCATAGATCTACACATTTGCTTGTATTCTCCCCCACAAAACTTATAAAAACCAAAAAAGAGGGGGTATGAAGCTCACCTTTGGGTGTGGTTTCGGTTTTTGGAAGAAAATGAGAAGAAAATTCGGCCTTAGCAACCTTCCTTGGAGATCTCGAACTTAGAGGGTTTCTAAGAGAGTGATAATGATTTTTACATGGATTAGTAGGAGATTTTTGATAAAACAAAGAACCTAGATCATAGATCCAAACTTGATCTTACCTTAGATGAAGAATTTGTCGAGATATCTTCTTGAAAGCTCCTTAGATCTCGAAAATATAGAGGAGAAATGAGAGAGTTTCTTGAGAGAATAGTGAGTGAAATGTGTGTGTGTGTGCTTGGAATCGACCAAGAGCAAGACAGAGAGGGAGAAGAAGAGAAGTGCTTGCATGGGAAGATGAGATTGCATGGATGTTTGAAGTGCAAAAGCTTAGATATCCTCCATATAAAAATGAGGTGGCAAGCAAAGTCAACCCTTCCTCTTGGGTTAGTAGTTTGGGCCGAGAGATAGAGAAGAGAGATGGAGATTTGGGCCTTTTATGTTTAAGTCCATAATATGGAGTCCAAGTTAATGGTTTTCACCTCCATTGGCCCTTTTAGAGTAATTCACGGCCCAAATAAATATAAATATGATTCTTATGGCCCATTAGGGCTAATTAGGTTAGTTATGGCCCAATGAGGTCCATTAAGGTGTTTTATTTCATTCTAGGCCCAATATGGCCCAAAATGTTAAAATGAATGAAAGTGGGTCCAATTAGAGCCCATTTAAGAGTTCTAAGCCTAAGGTAGTAAGATTCGAAGCTTATCCGTCCATTGGGCCCATAAGGAAGTCCTAGTCCATAATGGACTTAAACAAGAACTTCTAGGGTTTCTAATTGCTTAATGACTACATTGAAATGCTTGTATGAGGTGTTTGATTGAAATTCTGTTGTTATAGAGTATGCATCATACATGCTCTCACGTCTTTGATTCACAATTTGACTTAGTTCTTGTAGTTTACAAGGCACAAAAATTTCTAGTTGTGACAATCTTTTACTCTGATTTGATTTTCATACTCGATTAAACACTTCTATAATTGGTATCAGAGAAAGAATCAATACTGCGAAGATCTGGTTTTCAAATGAATCTCTAGTTTTTGAATCGCGAGTTTGTCTCAAAGTTTCTGCACTATTTGATTCTGAAAATCATCTCTGATCTACACTTTTGATTTGATTTTGTGTTTGAATTGTGTAATCGAGTAATCGATTTTGAGCTTCTGATCAATTCATTCATTCAATTTCAAATTTCTTCAAGTTCTTCTGAAAAATCTCATCTGTACGTTAATGGCGAATTTCAACATGAACACAATGCTTCATTTTCTCATCTATTAGGATCTTCTATGATTCCTATGTTGATTCTAGAGTACTATAATCAGTGGGCTGATCGAATGGAGGATTACTTGAACGGATTGGACGAGGAACTCTAGAGTTGTATTACAGGAATTGCTCAACCACCATCGAATGTTCAGAATATTGGATCATCGGGATCAGCACCTGCAGTTACTGATCAATGCACCAGGCTAAAAAATAATGAAAAGTGTTGTTTGAGAGAATTACGAGGTGCCTTGCCACCTGTTGTTTACAATTACATCTATGGTTGTAAAACTACAAAGGAAATTTGGAACACACTTAAGGAAAAGTATCAGGGAAGCAAGAAAACAAAGATAAATTTTGTTAAGCAGTGTCTTGTGGAGCTGAAAGAGTTCAGACAAAAAGATAATGAAACGATTGAAGTTTACTATGGTCATCTTAATGAATTGATCTATAGATGCAATCGTTATGGAATCATAAGGTCTTCAATGTAGTTCAATCTCACTTTTGTGATGGGACTTCGTAAGGAATGGAGAAGTGTCGGCATGATGGTGAAGACTTAACAAAGCTTCGATACTTCATCTCTGAATGACTTGTATAATCAGTTGAAAACTCACGAAAGTGAAGTGAATGAGATGGCTGATGAGTCGAAACTTAGTTTGGGAGGTCCTTTAGCACTTGTTTCGAAAGTGTCTGAGAAAGAAGTAGTTGAGAAAGTTGATTCAGATGAAGAAGGCTTTCTAATGAATTCTGATGATGAGGTGATTGCTTTTTACTTGAACAACCGACTTAAAAAGTTTTTCAAGAAACCTTTCAATCCCAAGGTGCAGAAGAGTGATGTGAAAGGAAGTTTCATTAATAAGTTTGTGGGTGGGGAGAAGAAGAAATTCGAGAAGGATGATGTGAAGGCAATTGAATCAAAAATTGAGAAGAAACTTAAGGGAGATTCGGGCATTGACTGTTATTACTGCAACAGAGTAAATCATTTGGCAAATGATTGTATGCTTCGTAAGAAAGAAGAGAAAAAGAATAGGGTCAAGGACAAAGCCTATTATATGGAGAAACTGGAGAGAAAAAGAATAGGGTCAGGATCTGATGACGAAGAGATGCGTAATCCGACGCATTGGGCTATGTTCGCACAATTTGAAGAGGATGAGGACGAAATGGTGACTAGTCGTTGTTTCATGACCAAATCAGGAGACAAATCACCGATGACAACGAAGGTACGTTCTATTCATCAATCTTTTAACATTACATTACAATCTTATGATTCTTAAATAATTTCATTTGATGATATTGTTGCTTACTTTGATACAATTGTGTTATCTGCTAGTAATGAAGCTAAGAAACTAAATATCGAGTTGCTAGAGACCCAAAAATTGCTAGATTCGAAAAGAAGCAGGGTAGAGTATCTGGAATTGCAATTGAATAATGTGAATAATGATAGAGAATGTCCCGATAATGAAGTTCGAATGTTACTTGCTCAGTGAAACATTTACTGTAATTCAGTAAAAAGATTATATGCTAAATTGACTTCATTGCATCATTCATCTGATATAAGCAAAGAAAAACATAGGAAATTATTGCCTCTTCTTGTTTTTAGAAGAGAGAAAGTTGATAGTTTGTCCTATGATTGTGAAAAAAACCATAGCATAATTCGATAAAGTGCCTGATAATCGATTAGCTTATGGTATTGTTAAGATAGAGGAATATTTGAATGTTGATGAACTTTTTGAGATAGTGAATGATACTTTGACCAAAAGTGAACAAATAGAAATTTTGAAAAGAAATGAGAATTCGAAACTTGACTCTCAATCTAATTTTTCTGATATCGAAGATAATTCTGATAATTTTAGCGAAATCAGTGAAATTGAGGAAGAGGAAAGTGTCGATTGTTCACAGTTATCTGTCAATAATGTCACATCTAAGTCAAAAGCTAAAGAAATTTGTGATGATTCGATGGTTGAGGATAACACTGACAAACCCTCTACTTCGAAAGTTTGTGACTTTGACTATGTGAATGTAAGAGACAGTTAAACGGATATTAGTGATGATGAGGATGAAGAAAAAGTTTCGAACAATTTTGAGCCAGAAAAGAATGTTTCGAATGAAACATCCATTCCATGAGTTGCTGTTGATCAAGTGTTTGGAGACACTGAAAATTTTGACAAAGTCTTATTTGAAAAAGGTGCTCATTATTTGGAAACAAATACAGTTGTGTATCCAAATTTTAAGTGTTCAGATGATGTTGTATTTCCGAATCAAGTGTTTGTCACTACTGGAAATGTTGAAAACATCAAACCAAAGTTCAACAAAATCGTCGAAGAAGATAACAAGAAAACATCGGACAAAGGATTCTTTTCAAATCAAAGCACTGTCGAAAATAATCTAACAAAGAATTCATATGTTTTTCAAAGACAAAACCCACAATGAAAATGGGTTAAAAAACAAGAAAATACGAAAGAGTTTTTGAGACAAGAATCTAATGAAACAAATGAGAATGTGAAACTTAATGCACAAGAATCTTGTTGAAAATTTTTTGAATGAAAAAGGAATTTCCAAAACACAGGCACGAAAGAATTTTTTTTGGCAAGTAGTGTCAAATGAAAAGCAATCAAAAATACTAACCAATAAAATGTTTGCTAATGGGTTGTCTAAACTTGTACAAACAAAGTTTTCAACTCGTTCTGATAAAAAGGAAAATCTCGCTCAACCAATTTTGTATGATTCTCAAAATTATTCAATGAAGTTTTCTAAATCAACATCTTCAAAGACTTTTCAAACAAATGTTCAACAAAAGAATTTTCATTCAAAAAGCCAACAAAAGTTTTCAACTTCAAATTCATCTTTTCCAAAACCAACAAACGATCAAAACAGATTTTCTTCAAATAGAACAAATCAATATTTTGAAAATGTTCATCACCTTCAGAATATTCGAAAATTTGACAATGTTCACAAATTTGACAATATTCGAAAATTTGAGAATGTTCGAAATTCTGCGAACAATCAAACAATTGTGAATGATACATTTCATCCATATGCGAAGTTTACTCGACAAAAACCAAATTTTCCAAATCCATCGGCACTTCGTACACAAAAGGTTATTCTGAGGTGCAAACTATAAATCATTGGCTTGAGGAAAAAGGGAAAAAGTATCAATCAAGAAAGTTTTCTCAACATCAAATCAAGAAGGCCTATGAACAATATTTGAATGATACTTCATTTTGAAATTCATCTTCGAAAGAATTAAATACTCTAGTTCAAATATGGCAACCAATCTCAAAGGACAAACACACTGAGAAGCATAAGAAGAAAGTCAGTGAAAGTCCAAAACTATCGAAAAATTGTGTTTCGATATCTTTAACTGATGATGTCGGCTTAATTGATACTTTCAAAACCACTGTTAGAAATTGGGCTTTAGGTTCTAAATTTCATTCACTTTTTCAAACTAATGACCAAGGACCCAAACGGCCTTGGGTACCTAAATTCTTTTAATAATTGCAGGTAATGTGTGACGAGCAATATGATGAGAAATGGTACATTGATAGTGGTTGCTCACGTCACATGACTGGAAGGAAGGAGAATTTGTGTGATTTTAGAATTTGGGAAAATGAAGAAGTAGTGAAGCTTGGAAATAATCAAAAGTGTCAAGTTAAAGGTTATGGAAAAGTAACAAATGGACAATTTATAGTGAATCGTGTTACTTATGTTGAAGGTCTTAAACATAATTTGATAAGTGTTTCACAACTTGTTGTCGGCACTGGCAATCAAGTTGTGTTTAACGAAGAAGGAAGTGCCATTTCTAATGTTGAAACGATGGAAATTTTGTTGAAATCAAAAAGATATGGCGATATGTTTACCCTTGACATCAAACCAATTGTTGGGAAACCCTCAGGTTGTCTACTTTCGAAAGCTCCAACTGATGTCAACTTGTTGTGGCATCGACGTTTATCTCATTTAAACTTTTGAAATCTGAATAAATTGGTGGTAGAGGATCTTGTTCGAGGTTTACCTGTTTTAAAGTTTGATAATGATACTTTATGTGCAGCTTCCGAACAAGGAAACAACATCGGAAAGGGCATCCAATAGTCATAGATTCAAAAATTGTTGAATCGTTGGAACATCTTCATATTGACCGCTATGGACCTTCAACTGTTGAAACACTTAACAAGAAATGGTACATTTTTGTTAATGTTGATGATTTTTCACGATTCACTTGGGTGTATTTTCTCAGGTTAAAATCTGAAGTCGCTCAAACAATGATTGAATTTATCAAGAAAATTTAGACGAGCCTAAAGAAGAAAGTTCGAAAAATCAAAAGTGATAATGGTTCAGGATTTAAAAACAATGTCCTCGATTCATTCTTAACAAAAAAAGGAATTTCGCATAATTTCTCTTCACCATATACACCACAACAAAATGGTGTGGTTGAAAGAAGGAATAGGTCTTTTTATAAAGCAGCACGAACAATGTTGACATATGCGAATCTTCCTCAATATCTTTGGGCAAAAGCAGGTTCGACAACATGTTTTACTCAGAATCGATCTTTCATTCATCTTCGTTTTAATATAACTCCGTATGAAATCATAAATAACCCAAATCCTAATGTCAAATTCTTGCATGTTTTTGGTTGCAGGTGTTTTATCATGAATCTCAAAGATAATCTTTCGAAATTTAAAGCTAAGGCTGATAAAGGAATATTTTTGGGATATTTAAATAACTCGGTTGCATACAGAGTTTTAAATAAACGAACACAAAAAGTTGAAGAGACATTTAATCTCACATTTGAGGATTACTATGTGAAACAAGTTGAAAAACATTTTGAACAAAAATCAATTCTTAATGAATCAAATGACGAGTCTGAAAGTTATAATTCATATGATTTTGATTATGATTTAATTTTTGGTGTTCCAGACAGGCCTGTTAATGCTGAAGTAAATGCTGTTGTTTATCAAACTCCTGAATCCTCGAAACATAATGATGATTTGACAATCACGTCAGATATAACCGCTAATGGAGAAAGTATGCTAGATGCACAAGTGGAGGGGGAGCACTTGCATATATCCTCAAATGTTGAGGGAGAGCATTCTTTCGAGGGGGAGAAGAGCAGTATGAATGATGTTTTCGAGGGGGAGCATCAGAATGACAATTATGTTGAGAGGGAGCATAATGATACTGGAACCATAAATCTTGATCTAAACAATGAATTTCATGAACTAAATGATAATAATTATGTTGCAGGATCCAAATATGAAGAAATATACGAAGATGCACCATTGGACTTTGATCCAACATATCCACTATTGGAAAAATGGACAAGAAATCATCCAAAAGAACAAGTCATTGAAAATCCACAAGATGGAGTTTGACTAGAGCTCAAATTCGTGCAAAGAATGAGGTACTGAATACTCATCAAGAATTTGGCATGTTTAATGTTTTTATTTGAAAAATAGAACCAAAAACAGTGAAAATTGTAATGGAACACTGTGACTAGGTTGTTGCAATGCAATCTGAACTTGCTGAATTTGATCGAAACAAGGTTTGGAGACTAATTCCTAAGACAAAAGATGTTTCGATAGCTGCATTAAAATGGATTTTCAAAAATAAAACAGACAAAGATGGTAATATTTTTCGAAATAAAGCTAGGCGTGTAGTAAAAGGTTATTTGCAACAAGAAGGAATAGACTATGAAGAAACCTTCACCCCTGTCGCAAGACTCGAGGTAGTTCGAATATTTTTGGCCTATGCAGCTCATAAAAACTTTAATGTTTATCAAATGGATGTGAAATGTGCATTTTTAAATGGAGAACTTGAAGAGACAGTTTATGTGGAACAACTTCTAGGTTTTGTTAATGAAGAATATCCTGATCATGTTTATATTTTAGATAAAGCAGTATATGGGTTAAAACAAGCACCAAGAGTCTGGTATGCAACTCCTACTAATTTCTTAAAATAATGAAAAATTTAAGCAAGGATCAGTTGACCCCACATTATTTCGAAAGAAAGTTGGGAATCATCTAATGCTTGTTCAAATTTATGTCAATGATATTTTTTTGGCTCTATTGACCCTGCTTTGTCTAGTGAATTTGAATGTTTGATGAAAAGCCAATTCAAAAGAAACATGATGGGTAAAATCAATAATTTTCTTGGTTTAAACATTCATCAAAGCAGAGAAGGAATTTTCATCAATCAAGAAAAATATACCAGGAATTTGCTTGAAAATTTTGGAATGACAAATAGCACGAAGTTAAGAGTGCCAATGGCGGTTGGAACAAGCCTAACACATTCGTTAGACACACCTGCTGTTGATCTTACTTTATACAAGAGTATGGTAGATTCATTGCTTTATCTTACAGCAAGTCGACCTGATATCATGTTTTATGTATGTAATTGTGCTAGGTATCAAGCAAATCCAAGAGAACCACACTTGACTGCGTTGAAGAATATTTTTTGTTGTCTCAAAGGGTCAATTTCGTTAGGATTGTGGTATCCTTTGAAAACTGGATTCTTTATACAAGCTTTTCAGATGCTGATCTAGGAGGTTGCAATCTTGATTAAAAAAGTACAAGTGGTGGATGTCAACTTTTAGATGGGAAGTTAGTAAGCTGGCAGTCGAAAAAGCAAACATGTGTTTCAATTTCTACAACAGAAGCTGAGTATGTTGCAGCTACCGCTTGCACTTCATAAATCATATGGATCTAGAGTCAATTACGTGACTATGCAATTAATATGAAAAAGATTCCATTGTATTGTGATTCACAAAGTGCTATACGCATTTTTCATAATCCAGTACAACATTCGAAAACCAAACATATTGCACTTCGTTATCATTTCATTAAAGATCATGTGGAAGATGGAAATATTGAAGTCCATTTTGGAGAAACAAATGATCAGCTTGTTGATATTTTTACAAAACCATTGGACAAAAAATCATTTGTTAGAATTTTGACAGGTTTGGGAATGCTTGAAGCAAGTTCTGTTCTAGGACTAATTTCGAAAGAATGACAAAGAAGAGATAAGCAAATGTGTCGATTCAGGGGCAATAATGATTCATTCAGAGGCTGATACTATTAACCATTTAAAGGTTATTGTTCACGTTTAGCGCTTCAATATGCTTCGTTTTCGACATTTGGGAAAGAAAAGTTTCATTAGTTTGGTACATTCTTAAGTTTTCGTGTATTCTTTAATTTCAAAAAATTAGAAAAACCAAAAATATTTTAGTTAATTTGTATTCTTTTCGAAAAATCAAAAATACCAAAAAGATTTTCTTTTGTTATTTGTTTTAATTTTCGAAAAACTCAAAAACACAAAAATATTTTCTTTCTTTTCAAAAATATAAAATCCAAAAAGATTTTGTTTTTTGTACTTTGTCTTTTCTTTCTTAATTGCAGAACCAACGAAGTTTTACAAGGGTGATGCTTGTGTTTCTAGGGTAAGGTAAATTTTCGACACTTTGTACTAGTTAGAATGTCCCTAGAAGCATGTTGCTGCATGTCGACCAAAGCCTCCATTGACTCGATGTGGTATTTCGAAAGCCTTAATGAAATTTTTCATTACGAAAATTTATTCCCAATCAGGCTTGCATTCACATTAGTCTACTGAGTTACCTAACTCTTCTCATTTGAGTTAAGAGTTTTCTTTCTCGTCCACATATAACAGAGTTACAATTGAATTTGTGAAACATGCTTTTTCATCTCAAACTTCTAACACATTTCACACACAATGACATATGTCTAAGAGGTCATTGATCAAACCAATCATGACTTAGACATATCAAAACTTTGTGTTTATGATATTGATTCATGAGGCCGTGATGAAAGTGAAACCCAATTTTCTCAATTTTCAAGGAATTGACGGGGAACTTTGTTCCAGATATTCACGAAACATTCGTTTCAGTACTAAATTTTTGATACTCCAAGTCATATTCTTTCGTTATGAGTGGTCTGATCAAATGTTCGAAAACCACGACATTTGTTACCCAGCAGGATCCAGCTGAAAATAATTTTTATTTGAATATGATTTTCGTGTGAGTATCAATTCTTTCAATTATCACTTTCAAATTAATCCAAAGCATACTTTTCACTGACTACACTGGTCCAACAAGTAAGTTCTGTTACAATTACTCACCTTATGTTTAGGTTGATATGTAACGAAATTTTTAAGCCACCCACGAAGCCTTGAAAAAGAAGCCCTTCGATACTTCTTTATAAGTATTCGATTGTAATTCACGGGAAACCACACAAGTTGTTGATTATCTCTCTTGATAATTAACGAAGCAACCTTTGCCCGGGGTTTAACTGCCTTTGTTTCAAAAGTTTATTTTTCGACATCACAGATCCCAAATTTTCGTTAGTTTGCTTCTTATATTATTCTATTGGCACAATGCACTCACGAAATCCTTGATGTTCTGAGTATTACCAACTCAGGCTGATGATTTCGACAGTCTGGCATATGACTTCATTTCTAAACCCAAAGACGAGAGAGCCTAACCTCCATGTCGAAGGTTTTCGATCTTATCCACTTGGTACTCACGAACAGTTTGATGTGATTGTTCGGCAATGCGGTCTGACTTTCAAGGTACTTTATCTGACATGGTGAGTTCAACGGCTAGTGGTGCGAGTTTCAAGGACAGACGTGGCTTACTCTTTAAAGAAAACATTTCGAATTCTAATGGGGATACATATAAAAGGAAGTTATTATATCCTTTTATAATTACACGTTCAAATTATCAGACGATCAACAAGCCCTAAATTTCTCAATTCTTCAAGAATTTCTCAAAACCCTAATCAATGGTTGCTGCTCCAACCAACACTACTGTCGAAACTGCATCTCAACCAATTATGAAGATTCAAAGCACAAACTATCAGGTTGAAGGAGATGTGTCAATGTATCCTAAAGAACTCAAGATGCTGATTGTTGCTCTTCTAAATTCAGGTCTCGCAACTGCGAATTTCAATGCTTTTGATGTCCCGATTTCATGGTTATCAATGGCTGGTTCCACTGATTCTTACAGCAAAGCCACTGATGTAATCACATTCAATCTGGTGAATTAAAAGCGATTTCTACTCGCAAAGAAGATGTTTACTCAAATCTTGGTGATTCCGAATTCACCTCCATTCTTTCAACCTACTACTGCTCAGATTATGTTCATGTTTAACGATATGGGTCATCAGCCACCACATGTCAAGATCAGTGACTTCAAGAAGTCTGGTCTTCCTTGCATATGGAATTTCTTGTTCGGGATATATCTTCGTTGCTTAAATGGGCGAAGTGTAGGGCTTGACAAGGGGGAAATGGAAGTCTATGCTATGATAGTAGAGTTGTACTATGATCTCAATGTTGATTATGCTAATCAGATTTGGAAAGAGTTTATAAAGAGCCTGGAAAACACGAATGTAGCAAAAGGAATTTCATGTGCATGCTACTGGAGTTTGGTTCTTCAGTCTGTATATGAGAAAGAAGGAATTCAAGTTCCTGCTGATGAGGCTAAGGCAAAATTTATGAAGTATCATTTTCCAAAGACTGTTGAAGATGATTCGGTAGTATTCCCAAATGTTGCTCGAACTCCTGATAGGATGCTGAAGAAAAATGATCCAACGAATTCAGTATTGGTGGCATACTTGAAACATGTTAACCCTTCAGTGGAGACTGAGATTTTTTTGAAAACCAGTGATGAAGGATTATCCAAGAAAGGTCAGAAGTCGAAGAAAGGTGTTAATGATGTTGACCACGAAGGCCCAAAGAAACAAGTTAAGTCTAAGTCTCCTAAGAAGGTTGTTGATGGTAAGGAGAAGGCTAAAAAGGAAACTGAGAAGCCTAAGGAGAAGGTTGTTGCTGACTCTTCGAAGGAATTGATCCCTTCAAAATCCAGTGTGTTCAAAAGTTTAAGGAAATTATCTTATACCAAATGAACTTCATCAGAAGATCAATCTCCTACTATTTGCAAAGCTCAACTTAACAGAAAAGGAGTGAAAGTTCGTGAGATTCCTACACCAGTCTCACCATCCTCAAAGAAGCAAAGAGGTGAGGATATGGCGAAACACCTCACACAGAAGAGAAAAACACGAAAGTTGGTGGTTCGTGAAGAGTCATCAGATAGTGAGATCGTCCCAAAAACACCTTTGGGTTCGAGTTCCCCCAAATTCTCACAACCACTAATTCTCACAACAGTTACATTGCTAAAAACAACAATTCCACTTGAAATTGTTGTAGCCAAGTCAGTTTCTGAGGAAGTTCCAATTTCTAACATTACTGCAAACGTATCTGATACGGGTGCACATGTTAATGTGATTGTTCATCTAAATCTCAAGGTACTCCTATTAGATCTTCTTCCGAACCCATTTCAAGTACTTTTGTTTCACTTCCACCTTTTATTCAACACATTTCAACTACCACCACTTCACCCACTTTCGATCAAGTATTACAACAACCCATCATACACTTTCCCAATCACAATCCACCGATCCACCAACACTAAATTCCAATGATGAAGAAGATGGAGGAGGTTTTGGAGGAACATTTGCTGATTTGGAATTTGATTCGGAAGAGGAGAACATACCTAATCATATGCTGATGTCGGGGAAGAAGTTCAAGATTCTTAATCGAAAACTCAACTCTATTTTACAATCAAAATCTAATTCTGGAGCCAAGAATTCGGTTTCGGGGATAGAAGTTGATGTGATGCTCAAGGCTGTCGAACTCATAATGCAAAGGCAGTTGGATGTACTTGATAATAATAATGTGGTACGAGTCAAAGCTCAAGCTGATTCGTTTGCTTAATAAATCAAGGAGCTTCGAAATGTTGCAAAAGAATGTCATGTTCTTTTTGTACAAGATGTTAAGAAAGTTCGTGAAGATGTCAACCAGACAATATAAGAGTTAAAGGTTGGTGTATCGAAAGAAATAAACACTTAGAGTACAAATTACTCATCCATTCTTTCGAAGGTTGACATCATAGCAGGAGCAGTTACGAACTTCATTCAGACTTTTCAGTTGACTATTCCTTCTATCAAAGCCAAGGGTAAAGAAGATAGGGCTCAGTTCGACCAATTGAAGGTGAATTAACGAAAGTTGTCTCAAATCCTGCACAACTTGGTGAACTTAACGAAGTTGTCTCAAAGCCTGCTCAACAATCGTTTTTAACTCAAAAGTTACATAGTTTGGATCAAGCTATTTAGAAGGTTGTTGCTCCAATTTCGAAATTTGCCAACATGTTTCCTGTTAGTAGTCCTCCTGTTGTCACAGGGGTGCAAGGGGGAGAAAAGAAAATTCAAGAAGGCAAATCTTCGAAAATTACAAAAGGGGTTGAAAAGTCGAAAAAGATTGACAAGATTGTAACTACTGGTGAATAAACGAAAGTTGTAGCTAATCAAATCCCAACACCTACAGTTTCAAAGGTGAATACAACAGAAGCCATCAACATAGCAACAAGACCTATTTCGAAGGGATTGGTTATTGGCTCTTCTACTGAAGGAGAAAGTTCAAGTTATTCTAAACCAAAACCTTCTGAAGATGATGGAAAAGGGAAGGGGATTTTAGTTGAAAAATCGAAAGAAGAGAAGAAAGCTGAAATTGAAGCTGAAATTGAGAAACAAAGGCAGATATAGAGCATACTAAAACTTCGTGAAAGTGATCCACCTAGTATGTATAAGGGAGATCCAAAGAAGTTGTACAACTATGAGAATATTGAAGCAAGAGTTGTTTTCAATCACATGTATGTGTTTGAGAAAAAGCCTAAGAAAAGCTATTCTATCACTAACACTGATATGAGTCAGCTTGATTTTCCGGTGAATGAAATGACGATTATCATGGCTCAGTACAAGATAGTTGAGAAGTTCGAAAACTAGGATGATTTTATTCATATGAAACTTAGGTTTCATGCGGTGTTGGAAAAGAACCAGAAGAAATATGGTCATTAGTGAATGTCAAGAAGGTTATCCGTATAACAAAAGATGTATTGTTCGAGAATATGATACATAATTTTCGGTATCATGTTGTAAGAGTGAACAATCAAGTATGTGATTTCTCGATTGCCGATTTTCCTCTAATGAACTTGAATGACCTGATTCAAGTTGCATTAATCCTGAACGACATGGAGGCTTCGCAACTTCAAGGGACTGAAAAAGATGTATTGTGGCTAGTGTTGGATATAGTGTCTAAGTCCATAACTATATTTGGTATGTACTTGACCCGACCCGGCATGGTCCATTTGGGTTGCACTTCACCCGAACAATTTATGGATAATCTTTTAAGAATAGTATAAGTTATAATTTATTAATATATTATAATTTCTAATATATTAATATAAGATCATGTTATTTAATTAGTATTGATCTATAATTAATCTAGGATTAATTTAGAGATCAAAAGTATTACTAATTAAATATGGGCTCTTATATTTATATAGTGTGGGCTAATGCTTATTTGGAATGAGCTAGGCTTGCACGGAAAGTTCATGGATACTCCATAGAGCTTTAACCCATGGATCTCATGGAAATGAAGAGACATGGGTATTAGGGTTTACATGGATGTAACCCTAATCCACCACACTATATAAAGGAGGCTTTGGTTCTTGAAATCACACTAGTTGTGGTGAGTAAAGTAAGAGGGCCGATTTCAAGATAGTTGTGACTATTCTCTCAAGGTTCCAAAGTTTGTGGTGATTTGTGATTTCCATTTGAGGCATCCACACTATTGGTGCTAGGCTCTAAAACTCCAAGCAATCAACTACAACTACAAGGTAAGTAATTCTACTAGCTTTATTTGATTCAAGTTCCCCATGCCATGGTAGATAGGATAAGAACCTTGGAAAAATAATTATTTGCATGTATCTTAGTCAAACATAGATCCAAGGTTTCTAGGGTTGCATGTACACCATAGGAGTGTTAAAATGCTCAAAACCCATTATCAGAGCCTAGGCTTGTTTGTTTGATACTTGATGCAATATAGTGGAACAAAGTTGATTTTTTGCTGTCTGCCTGATGAACTCGCCGAGTCCATGTGTATCTTCATCCTACTCGCTGAGTAGGTTCGTGAACTCGACGAGTATGAGCCTCAGAATGCAGATTTTCGACTTTTGTTGCTGGAAATGGACTAGAAACATTACCCTAAACTGTTTTGGTGTTATAAAACTTGTTTTAGATGGTGTAATGTTTATGCTAATCCATTTACAGTGGCTATAATAAAAAATTACAAGTTTTATGAGTAATTTATGATTCTTGAAATGTTCATATTCATGTTCTTGAACTTATGAAGATTAGATGATCATAGGAATTGTTTGTAACCTACTTGGTAGTTTAATTCTTGATCATAATACTCAATTAACTTCATAAGTTATAAGAAATGAAAAGTTTTGATAGTTTACAAAACTTGCCCTCAAGTTTTGGAACAAGTAAAGTCATGATTAAAACTTTAGTTCCAACCCTTAGAATTTTAAAAGTTAAAATTCAACCCTTATACTTTATAATATTATAAGTTAATAATAATAATAATAATAATAATATATATATATATATATATAGATATATATATATATATATATAAGATCAAGTCGTCTTACTGCTAGTACGCCTCATTCACGAAGCCGGTCTATAAGGGGGGTATAAGGTTGTTGCCTATAAAATGGCAACTTAATGGGTGTCCACTCTCACCCACCGCTTCCTTGATCGGTGGAGGGTCGTTAGCCGAACGGGTAGGACAAGGACTTATAAATTCTCATTAAAAGTATAATGATAATACTAATGTAACTAAACTTTATAGAATTCCTAATCTTAGTTAGTTTTGGAAAATGTGAATAAGGTACTAATCCATGAAATTACACTTTACACTTTGTTTAAGTCGTTAGTGGAGCGTGTGTGGTTAACCGGCACACTAACTTGAACTTAACAAGGTAAGTAAAGGGTGACTTAATGTTTATCATAGTATCGATGGAGCGTGTGTGGTTAACCGTCACATCGATTGAGGGGTAATACATTGAGGGTACCAAGTAATTTGCATGGTTACTTCACACCTTGTTTTGTGATCCTCGGCATCCCAGTCACAAAACTTGACGGGCACACTCGAGATTGAAACATGACATTGAAGAAAGTTCAATGATTCTCATAGAATCTAGGAGTTTCTAAAGCAATTAAAACCTAATTAAAAATTTCGTTTTTCATGGTGGAAATTGGTGAATCATCATTCACCTACCTTCAAATATCTTATAGCTTAGATTACGACATCTCACTTCTAAGTTATAAAATATTGTGTTGGGTCCTAGCCTTAATACTACATTTGGGTGTTTTATTAAGGAATATCTCTAAATCTAATCTAATATATTCCCTCTTCTTTTCAAATGTCTTCCAATAACAATGCTTCTGGCTCTAACCCTACTAGCTCTTTCTCTCTCATGAATCTTTGTGGGAGAGTCATCTTCGATGGATCCAACTTTACTGATTGGATCAGAAACATCAGGATGGTCACTCGGTATGAGAATAAAGATTATGTTCTCGACAAGGAGCTATAGGTACTCGAGCCAACTGCTACTCCTGAAGAGCTTGTTGAATATGAGGTACATGAAAGAGATGCTACAAAAGTAGCATGCATCATGATGGCCACCATGACAGTCGAGCTCCAAAAGTCCTATGAGGACTATTATCCTTTTGAGATGCACCAGGACTTGATGGACCGCTACCATCAAAGTGTTCGTCAAGAGCGATATGAAATAATCTCCTCCATGATAACAAACTGAATGAAGGATGGTGAACCCATCACGGGCCACATGCAGAAAATGCAAAGGTATGTGGATCGTTTACTAAAGTTGAATGTGAACTTCCCCGAGGAGTTAGCAATAGACATCATTTTGCACTCCTTACCATCGTGTTATGATTAGTTCCGCATGACATATCACATGAACAAGGAAGAAGTCACCCTCAGTAAACTTCAAGGACTCTTGAAGACCGCCGAAAGTGGTCTAAAGGGTAAGTCGGTTGTTACTACTCCTACTCCTACTCCAACGGCGGCCAATGTCTTGGCAAAAGGAAGAAGAGAAAGAACCCTTCTAAGGGTACCAAGGGTAAGACCCTTGAAGGCTCCTCTTCAAGCAAAACCAAGAAAGGTTTTGTCACTCCTTTTGCTAACCCTAATGAGGCCGAATGCTTCTATTGTCATGAAAAGTCGCACTGGAAGTGAAACTGCCCAAAGTACCAGCAAGATGTGAAGGATGGGAAAGTAAAACCGAACCATGCAGGTATATACACTATATTGTCTAGTAACTCACCTCATTCTAAGTCTTGGGTCCTTGACATAGGTTGTGGTATTCACATATGTTGTGATTTGCAGGGACTAAGAAGAAGTGAGAATGTGGAGCAGGGAAAGATAAACTTGATCATGGGAAGCAGGAAAGCTTCACCTGTCATCAAGATAGGAGTTTATTCCTTAGTTCTAAATAGTGGGTTTACATTAGATTTGAATAAGTGTTATTATTCACCAGAAATGGCATGAAATGTTATTTCCTTTCATGCATTGTATAAACAAGGTTTTACCTTTTATTTTGATAATAATAATGATAGTATTGATGCTTTTTTTTAATAATGTTCTTTATTTTAAAGCATTACCTTGTGATGGCGTGTATGAAACTGTATCTGTTGCAGATAATCTAAGAAATAATGTATTGTATATTGACTCTTCCAGTAGCTTATATAAAGCATCTTTATCGCATTGTCATCTTGGACATGTAAGCAAGAAACGCATAGGCCAAAAAGGATGGAGTCTTGGAGTCACTTGACCTAAAGTCAGATGATAGTTGTGAATCTTGTTTGCTTGGTAAAATGACAAAGTCACCTTTTACTGGCACTTGTGCTAGGGGTGAAGGTTTGTTGGACCTCATACACATGGATGTGTGTGGACCCTTCAGAACCGCCACAAGAGATGCTAATCAGTTTTATGTGACTTTCACTAATGATTTTAGTAGATATGGATATGTCTACTTAATCAAGCATAAGTCAGAAACCTTTGAGAAATTCAAAGAGTATAAGCAAGAAGTGGAGAATCAGTTGAGCAGGAACATTAAGATGCTTCGATCCGATCGTGGTGGTGAGTATCTTAGTACTGAGTTCCTTGACTATCTTAAGGAATGTGGGATTATCTCACAATTGACTCCTCCTAGGACACCACAGTTGAACGGTGTAGCTGATAGGCGCAATCGGACCTTGTTGCACATGGTTCGTTCCATGATGAGTCGAGCTTCGCTACCAATCTCATTTTGGGGGGTATGCCTTAGAGACTGTCGCCCTTATCCGTAATCTAGTCCTTACAAAGAAGGTTGCCAAAACATCTCATGAGACGTGGACTAGAAAAGTTCCCAATCTAGACCACATAAAGAGTTGGGGTTGTGAGGCTTTTGTGAGATGCGACACTCACGATAAGCTCGAACCCCGAAGTGAAAGGTGTATTTTCATCGGCTATCCACATAAATCCTTTGGCTACATCTTCTACAGACCCAGTGATAATGTGGTCTTTGTAGCAAGAAGAGGATTCTTTCGAGAGAGAGAATTCATGAGACAAGGAGACAGTGGGAGGCAAATTGACCTTGAGGAAATTCAAAAGTCAAGTGGTGAAGGAAACTCAAACCCTAGCCCTCAACTTGAGGAGGAAACTCCTGTTGAGCCGACTAAAGAATCTATACCTCTGAGGCGTTCCACCAGAGTTGGGAATGCACCT
The DNA here is from genome assembly GCF_051521515.1 of Lactuca serriola. Lineage (NCBI taxonomy): Eukaryota > Viridiplantae > Streptophyta > Magnoliopsida > Asterales > Asteraceae > Lactuca > Lactuca serriola. Next base: position 117,913,860 of record NC_136414.1, on the reverse strand, counting down.
GAGCATTATTATGGTTTCCATATTACTGCAGAAGGTGAGACACTTATCAGTGATAAAACACTGGTAAATCTGGATGAGCCTAACAGCTACACGGAAGCCATGACAGGCCCTGAGGCTGCTAAATGGAAAGAGGCTATGGATAGAGAGATACAGTCCATGTATGACAATCAAGTTTGGAACTTGGTTGACAATGTACCTGATCGTAAGATAGTTGGGTGCAAATGGATCTTCAAGAAGAAGACCAGCATGGATGGTAATGTACACAGTATAAGCCACGACTGGTTGCAAAGGGTTATTCTCAAACTCTGGGAGTTGATTTTGATGAGACCTTTTCACCAGTGGCCAAGATTAAGTCTATTAGGGTTTTGTTAGCCATTGCTGCATTTCATGACTGTGAAATATGGCAAATGGATGTCAAAACCACTTTCCATAATGGAAAGTTGGCTGAAGATGTTTACATGAGTCAGCCAAAAGGTTTTGTCAGCAACGAATACCCTAATAGAGTGTGTAAGCTTGAGAAATCCATTTATGGATTAAAGCAAGCACCTCGCAGATGGAATCTTTGCTTTGATGAAAACGTCAAGGAATTTGGCTTTTCTAGGAATGAAGATGAATCTTGTGTCTATATCAAGGCTAGTGGGAGCATAGTCAGCTTTTTGGTACTGTATCTGGATGACATACTACTCATAGGAAATGACATCCCAACCCTGCAGGAAGTAAAGTCCTGGCTTGGGAAGTGTTTTGCTATGAAGGACCTTGGTGAAGCTGCCTATCTCCTAGGGATAAGGATTTTGAGAAACAGGAGTAAAAGACTAATTGGACTTAGTTAAAGCACCTATGTGGACAAAGTATTGAAAAGATTCAACATGCATAGCTCCAAGAAAGGTGAGTTACCCATCCAGAGTAACACCAGATTAAGTAAGAGACAAAGCCCTAGTACTGAGGCTGAGATAGCAGAAATGAGTCAAATACCTTATGCTTCAGTTGTAGGATCGATCATGTATGCTATGACGTGTACTCGACCTGATGTAGCCTTTGCTTTGAGCATGGTTAGCAGGTATCAGGGGAACCCTGGCAAGGCATACTGGACTTTGGTAAAGAATATCCTCAAGTACCTACGGAGGACTAAGGACTGGGTCCTTACCCTTGATGGGAGTGATGACTTTAGATTTGTAGGGTACAGTGATGCTAGCTTTCAGACTAACATGGATAATTTCCGCTCTCATTTGGGCTGGGTCTTTACACTAAACGGAGGGGCAATTACTTGGAAAAGTTCCAAGCAGGAGATAGTGGCTGATTCCACTTGTGAATCAGAGTATATAGCAACAAGTGAGGCAGCAATGGAGGCTACATGGCTAAAGAACTTCATCGGAGACCTTGGAGTTGTACCAGCTATAAAGGAGCCAATGGAGATTTTCTGTGACAGCAATAGTGCGGTTGCCTTAGCCAAGGAACCGAGAGATCATGGAAGATCCTAATACATTGACAGAAAATATCACTTCATCAGACATCGAATAGAAGAAGGAATCCTCGTGGCAAAGAGGGTATCATCGGATGAGAACCTAGCAGATCCCCTCACAAAGGGACTGACTCGGGCTAAGCATCTCCAGCATGCTCGGAGCATAGGGCTGAAGGATGATATTAGTTTTAGTAGTTAGATAATCTCGAAATTTTTAAAATGTAATTAACATTTGATGATAAATAAAAGCTGTTATTTATGAGTAAAGTGTTGCTATCACTTGTCAACCGTTTACTATATTTCTTTTGCATGTTTTGACTTCCAGAATAATTATGTTTAGTATATCATATTATTCGAACCTCCACAGTCGGTCATATGTTGGAAGTAGGTATGAATCAAGACAATCATGATTCGTTGCAGAGGTCTAAGATGTTGGACATGGCTACAACAATCATGAGTGCTCATAAGTTCTGAGCATTGGACTCAACCCACGCTCACTGGAACCACTTCATGGAATTTGTCTCGAGTGATCGTGAGACGGTAATATCATATAAGTATTCAAACCTAGGGATATGATTTGTTACCTATGAGTTGATTATGCATTGATTGTACGAAAACGCATTGGTAACTCGATGTTATAAAACGTACCTTTGTGTGTAATTCAACAAGTAGTAGAGCAAACGTATGAGTCAAAGTTTATCTGTTCCTTCTTGGATTAGAAGCGATATATGGGCCCCTCGATGATTTTGTTTTGACCTATGTACCGGGCCCGGTCATAACTAAATTGATGTGTTCAGTTAAGTTCTATGTCAAACAAAACAGAAATCAGGAAACAAATGCTAGAAAATAAGTAAGACCATGTTCCATGTATTTGCCCGGCTGATATCTAGAACAGATGTTTATATGATCACTTATCTAAAATGGCGCGTTCTAGTTCAACAGAGTTTAAAGAGCTACGATTGCTGATCGGTTCCTGAAGTCATACTTGCAATTATAGTTATTAGACTTATACAAGTGGGAGACTGTTGGATATAGTGTCTAAGTCCATAACTATATTTGGTATGTACTTGACCCGACCCGGCATGGTCCATTTGGGTTGCACTTCACCCGAACAATTTATGGATAATCTTTTGAGAATAGTATAAGTTATGATTTATTAATATATTATAATTTCTAATATATTAATATAAGATCATGTTATTTAATTAGTATTGATCTATAATTAATCTAGGATTAATTTAGAGATCAAAAGTATTACTAATTAAATATGGGCTCTTATATTTATATAGTGTGGGCTAATGCTTATTTGGAATGGGCTAGGCTTGCATGGAAAGTCCATGGATACTCCATGGAGCTTTAACCCATTGATCTCATGGAAATGAAGAGACATGGATATTAGGGTTCACATGGATGTAACCCTAATCCGCCACACTATATAAAGGAGGCTTTGGTTCTTGAAATCACACTAGTTGTGGTGAGTAAAGTAAGAGGGCCGATTTCAAGATAGTTGTGACTATTCTCTCAAGGTTCCAAAGTTTGTGGTGATTTGTGATTTCCATTTGAGGCATCCACACTATTGGTGCTAGGCTCTAAAACTCCAAGCAATCAACTACAACTACAAGGTAAGTAATTCTACTAGCTTTATTTGATTCAAGTTCCCCATGCCATGCTAGATAGGATAAGAACCTTGGAAAAATAATTATTTGCATGTATCTTAGTCAAACATAGATCCAAGGTTTCTAGGGTTGCATGTACACCATAGGAGTGTTAGAATGCGCAAAACCCATCAGCTTGGTCTTGCCCATATGAAAATCTTCATAGACAATTACTATGATTGTCTAGCATTGACTGATGAGGAGTTAGCATTAGCAATGGGAAGGGAAGTGAAATTTTCTATGGAATTATCGAAGACCCAAGCTAAACTGAAGAAATATGCTATTGGGGAGATATGCTTAAAGCCTTTTGGATTGGTCTTTGCAGGAAAAGATAAGAATGACAAAGTTAAGAGGTTTTTGTTCCAAGCAAGTGCGGTTGAAAGATACACTACATCTCAATATACGAACTTCATTGTCCGTATGAATAATTGCAAGAAGAATAATGATGGAGATAAAACTGAGTTGAGAAAATTTTTGACATGGTACTCAGAGATACGAAGGATGATGCACTTTGCTGCATAGATTCTCACGAATTGAGAAGTTCGACATGATTACAAAGGGGGAGATTGTAGAGTCGAAATATCTTGTAATATGTCGAAGTCTGTGTAATAGATAGTTTCATATGTTTCCTTATGTATTTGCTAAGGCATCTTTTTAACGAAGCGTAATGTCAAGCCTTAGTATTTTTTGTACTTTCAGCCTCCTACAAATAGGAGCTAAACATAGAGTTGATAGTAGAGTTTTTCATCATTTACTATCAGTTTTGTACTCTTGTTCTATGAAAGTAATATGAGCTAAACCAAACCTTATTTACTTCTTGTGTTCATCTTTTACTCTGTTTTGATTTTCATACTCGATTAAACACTTCTAGAATCCATGCTTCTCTAAATTCGCTACAAAGCACCCACCATGGCAGGTTTCCTAACCTCATCATCCTCTGAGTGTGTAGACCACACCTCGACTATGCGGTCATCACTTTCTTCTGGTATAATCAATGCAGGTTTTGCATTTCATGTACTCTTCTTTCTTAGTTCCTCTATCTTCTGAACATAATAAGTTTTGTCTTTCTCTTTTTCTTTCTTCTCATTCTGCTTCCTCAATAAGCATTCCTTCTCAAAGTCATTCTTGCCATGACAATAATTACAATCATAACCCGAATCACCCAGTAGCTTCTTTTCCTGTTTCTCTTCATCATTCCCAGAGTTCTTCAATTTTTCCTCTATTGGCTTTTCCGAACTAGAATTACCCTGACTGTATTTGCTCTTGAATCAAGTGAAATTCTTTTTGAATAACTTCTTAGGATTGGATACCATAAGAGCCTTGTCTTCTTTTGAAAGTTCAATGTCTAAAAATCAAATTTGGAATCACTTTCTGATAAATTCTTTCCTTTCGCAACCAATGCTAAGGATCCAACACTAGAAACAAGCTTCACTTCCATAGAAACTTCATCTTCGTGAGATCTCAGAATGTCGAAAAGTGTGGCCAAAGAATAGCTTTTAAATTTTCTTTATGCCTTAACAGTGAAAACAATAGCCTTCCATTAGGATCTAAGTCCATTCATGAACGTGACCTTTTGTTCAGTTACTTCACGCTTAATATTATTCTTTGGCATTCAGCTTAACAAATTATTGAAGCAATTGAACATCTGATCTAGCTTCTCATCAGGTTTTTGTACAAACGGTCCAAACTCCGATAAGAGCAAAGTTTGCATAGAGTGTTCTAAATGAGCATCACTTGAATATAGCTCCTTCAGCCTATCGCAAATACCTTTTGTAGTATCGCATGCACTAACAAGACAAAAAGTGTCTGGAGGAAGAGCAAATCGAATAATTGTCATTGCTTTTATATTGCTCGTTAACTTATCCTTCTCGTTCTATGGAACATCAGTATGTTCAACAATCAATGCATTGTAATCTTCCAGAGTCTTATTACCTGTTTGGTGCCCGTATGTGTGTATGTATCCTGTGTCATTGCATGCCATATAGTGGAACCGTGTTCTTGAATTCCAAGAACATAATATTCAAAGTGCAAAGCCCAAACTTCATAATCTACTGGAAAGAGAATTAGAATCCTTGTCGTGCATCCAATATTGCTAGAGAGATTGAACTAAAGAGATTTTTTAGGCATAATATCAAACATTCACTGAAACATATATAGAACCAAATGTGTAAAACGTGAATCGAGTTCAAGGGAAAAAGTAGAGATCTAGATTTCGAATCTACAATCAATTGAGACGATTGAGACAACAAGAGCAAATCTGAGATGAAGTCACATATTGACAAGCCGGGAGAGTTGGGTTTCAAAGTCTTGAGAATGTTGGATGTTCAATCACTTTCTAAGTCACATAGTGAGTTACTTTGGAACTACTATGAAGTAGACTATGACATGAACCTTAATGATCTTATCTATTTGCTTGGTGCTACTGAATTAGCAATGATTTGAGGACTAGTAAAGCAAATTGATTAGGAGATCAACTTCCCAATGGACATTGACAATGATAACATTGGATATCTAGAAAAAACCTTCTCTTCTTAAGGAAAGAGATTGACCATAGTCAACTCGGTTGACCAAATGGTAAAGAGAAAGGCAGGTATACGATAGTCCCATGTACCATTTCCAAAGAGCCCATATGTTTCTCTTGCCAAAAGGAAGGGACATTGATTGTGAAGCTGCCTATTTACCTAAAAGATCATAAGGTTGATCAAGTCAAGAAGTCTGACTCTACTTCACGTAAAGTCCACTATCTAACACTGTTAGGTTTCTATTTTGAGATTCTTATTACTCGACAGAAGAATAACAAATTAATTTACACTATCTCCTACTCTAATGCCAATTATTAAAACAACAATAATGATCGATAGATTATATATTTGAGAAAAGAATTAATATCACGAAAGAATGATTCATAGTTGTGCCTAATGCTTTGATTGAAACAGCTCTTGCAGAGTTCTTGAAGATGAACTTCTCTATAAGATCTTACAAAAACGACACTAGGGTTCACAAGAGCGTTAACCCTAATAAGTTACATGCATGTTATATATAGACTACGCTAACTGGCAGTTCCGAACCTGGACAGGCCCATTTCGGAATTATACAAAACAATAAAACATACATTTGACACAATACTTTCTATACCTAACACTTGGTGAATAGAAATACGGAGAAGAAGAGTAAAAAAACTATCTCAAAACCCATGCAAGACACACTCTTTTGTAGTCACATTCAAGGTAAGGGTTACATTAAAATACATTAAAGTGTTTGTATCCTCTAGAAGCATGGGGAGAAAAAGCATGTAAGTTGACAAGCAACCTCCATGTCTCCTAAAGGTTTCGGCCATACCCATTAAAAAAAGGAAGGGTTGTTTGAATTTTATAAACTTAAAGTTTATAAAATATAAACTTTGTCTTTCACTAAGAGAAAAAAGAATTCAACGAGTCCAAAAGGTTGTGCATGACTTATTAATTAATATTGTATGAAATAATGACTAGTAATACTCTCTTATAACTATTATTTTCACAAAACATTAATTATTCCCCAATTAAAATACTAGAATTGATATTATTTATTAATAATCGTATTAGTAATAAATATACAAAATATGCCAACTTGATAAAGGTGTGACCCTATAGGATCATATATTATTAGCAATATCACTCCATAATGATTCTTGGGCATATAGATTCAACAATCTCCCGCTTTCACAAGATTCATTATAGACTGAAATAGACAATAGTTGATGTCTAGCAACGGGATACTACCCCTAACAACATATGAAGGGTGTCATCTCATCAACATCCAACAACTCTAAGCTACAATTGTTACTAAAGGTGTAGTATTAATTATTCCTTTGTCTCATACATCATGTTGAACATGAGATATGGATCACCATAAATCTCATTTAGTGTTCAACTTCAAGTAAGGCTTTAGATGTCTAACTCTAAAAGAATAAAATTGAAAATCCCATCTTGACTACATACTCCCTGTTGGGTTTTGAGCATTCTAACACTCCTATGGTGTACATGCAACCCTATAAACCTTGGATCTATGTTTTCTCTATTATACATGAAAATAAGAACTTTCCAAGGCTTTAATCCTAACTAGCATATTATGATGTTCTTAATCTACAAAGTACTAGTTAGAGGACATACCTTTTGATGTAGCTTGATGTCTTCAAGCTTTAAGAGCTTAGCCCCAATAGTGTGGAAGCCTCAAGTGGAATCACAAATCACCAAGACACCTTGGAAGACTTTAGAGAATATGAATACTTGGTTCTCTCTTAGTGAAATCGGCTAGCCCTCTTAGTGTATCACCACTAGTGCCAATTTCACCAACCAAAGACATCTTTATATAGTATGGAGGATTAGGGTTAAACCCTAATACCCATGACCTTTCATTTCCTAGGATCCATGGGTTAAACACTCCATGGACTATCCATGAAAGCTTAGCCCAACCTAAATGAACTTGGCCCATTCCATATATATAAGAGTCCATATTTAATTAGTTCCTTTTGATCGCTTAATTAATTATAAATTAATTCTTGATCAATACTAATTAAATAATATGACTCCATATTAATATATTAGAACTTATAATATATTAATATTAATCATAAACATACTATTCTCAAAAGATTATCCATATAAATTGTGTCGGTGAAGTGCAACCCAAATGGACCATGCCGGGTCGGGTCAAGTACATACCAAATATAGTTATGGACTTAGACATTAATCCAACAGTCTCCCACTTGGATAAGTCTAAAACTATTATTGCGTATGACTTCAAACCTAACTGGCAATCGTAGCTCTTAAAGCTGCTGTCGAACTCTGATCTTGTCAACGAACTTGTCCATTAGATAAGGGATCATATATTCCTCCATTCTAGATATCATATGGACTGAGACATGGATTATAATCATTCTCTCTGTCCATTTGTTGTTTCCCGATTTCCGATTTATGACGACTGACTAATTGAACAAATCAAATCAGTCCTGGCCCGGCCGAGCACTTCCATTTGTCATCATCAAATCATCGAGGGGCCCACAGATATCGCTTTTATCCCGAAGGTAAAAGGAACGGATAAACTTCGACTCATATGGCTTGTTCTACTACTTGTTGAATCATACACAAAGGCACGTTTTATAGCACCGAGTTACCAAATGCGTTTTCGTGCAATCAATGTACTATCAACTCATAGTAACAACTCATATCTCTAGGTTTGAAGAATATAAGATATTATCATCTCATGATCACTCGTGATAAAATCCATGAAGTGATTCCAATGAGCGCGGGTTGAATCCAATACTCAGAACTTATGAGCACTCATGAGTGTTGTAGCCCTTTGTCCAACACCTTAGACCTCTACAAGCCAACCCATGACAATCTTAATTCATATCTACTTCCAACATATGACCGACTGTGGATGGTTTGAATAACTTAGTCATTCCGGAAGAATAACCCAGTTTATTCGGGAAGTCAAAACATGCAAAGTGAAACACAATAATAATTGAATCCAATATGGTATCAAAACCTATGAACATAAATAAAACACCTTTTATTTATCACCATATGATTGCACATTATTCATTGTATACTGTTTCAGCTATCAACTTTATTCTTGAATTTAAAACAATAGTTGTCCCATGCTCCAAGCATGTACACTATGTTTTTCTAAACACTAGTCATGCCACACACCAAGTATGCATACTATGTTTGTCTATGATCTTTACTTTGTGAACTAGATCAATTGAACATAACTTCAATGATTCTCTTTTCACACTCCCAAATCCTTACTGCAAATGCAAGAATTCCAAATTCATGCCATTTATTGAAATCTGTTAGATTCTAAACTTATATGCATTGATCCTCTTGTAATGATTATGTACAAAGTCATAAAGACTTGACAACAACCATTTCAGAGTATTCCAAAGCAGATCAGCTCCTTGGAAACATCCTTTTTGCATTAAGTTTCCTAATCTTAAACAGATTGAAAATTCTAACTTTGAAACATTTCCAGATTCCATTTTGACTATCACTTCTGAACAAGAGTTGCCTCCTTACAGACTATGTTAATATGGTCCTTCCAGAATTATCACTATACTTCCAACTGTCCTTGAGCAACCAATCTTTGGTAAACCTTAGATTGTCCTCGACAATTGTTTAATCCTTTTAGTCATATCCAGTTCTAAACCTTTTCCCTTCTTAATGCCCCAGGCATTTGGAAAATTTTAGAAAGGATGAATATAGCACATGTAATCGATCCTATATCCGAAGTATATGGGAATCGATTCATGATGTCTCACATAAAGACTAAACCAGTCTTTTGCTATAACATTTCCATTTCAATTTGCCAAGTTCTCATAATTCAGATTATGAAAAGGGATGCCGTAATCATAATCGAATTTTAGAACGCAAATAATGGACTCATATACAAAATTTCCTTATGTTGAGCCATTCCAACATGAAATTCATATATATCCTTGACTAAATGATTAAAACCTCACGATCTAAGCTTATAGATTTGAGATGAAGTATAATTTTCTCTCCCTTAATTATAGCAAAACAACTTTTTCCCAATTGAAACTTTTGTTTTCTATAATTAATATTGCTAACTTGCAATACTTATCATAATTATCATGCTCCCACTAACATGATGATTATTAGCATAACACTTATGCTCCCACTAGCTTTGACATGTACTCAGAAATCAGCTGACTTTCTTACCAAAGTTCATATTTCTGATACTAGATTGTTTTGATAAAACTTAATCAAAAGCATACACCTTCCCTTAGATATCACACTTGTGTGTCTAAACAATTATGAAGAGGGATGCCGTAATCATAATGGTTAGACCTTTTTGCTACTTCTCACAAGTCCAGGTTAGTGTGCCGGTAAACCACACACGCTCCACTAACGACTTTGAGAATGCAAATATCACAATTGCTATCTAGCTAAAATCTACTTAGTGAAAGTGTTTCCTCACCATCATTTTCATGAATCGGAGAGAAACCTTACTACACTTAGATTTAATGGTGTATGTGTTCTTATCCATGTGAATTGTCAAAACCATAGACACAAGACAAGGATAATGACAAATCCAAAACCATATGGATTGAACTCAATCTTAATTTCTAGCCACCTGGCAGCTCAAGGGCCTACCATTGCTTCCAAGTTGTTGTGCAACAAATTGAGAACTCTAAGAACTCATATGCAAAGCCAACTTTAACTGGAATGGGCACAGAATATGTCAACACGATAGGTTATAAACCTCAAGTCGTGTGCTAGTGACGAACTTCAGGTTTATTCTTGATTAGTTCTTAAGACTTTCAAGACCTTTAAGACTCCCACTGTCCTCTTGACATATAAGACTCCCTTGTCAAACATCCAAAAGATAGTGCGGATTCTAATCAAGACAAACACTTCACACAATTGGCCTTAGTTGGTCTTTGTTTTATCCAAAACATCACAACTTACCAATTTCAAATGTACAAGAGTTTTAAACCTTCTTTAAGACATGTCACTCAAGTTACAATCTTAGAGTATTACTCTAAGAATTGTTTTTGGAACGAAGTATGAATCATCTTCTTGATTTAAACACTTCAACAATTCAAGTTCCTCTTCTTAGCTATAAGAAGGCTCTTAGAGGATGAATTGTGATAAGGTCTCTAAATCATCAAGATTATCACAAAACTGATACGAAAGTACTCTCCCATCTTTTCAGATTTGAGAAACTTTTATCCTTCTGCCTAAGTTGATTCTTCTTATTCGCCCTGCCATACATTGGAACCTTTTCCAATGTCTCAGAGTTACACTTAAGCTTGTAAGTATAATCATATTTACTGAGCTTTAGTAAACTATGACGGATAGTCTTATCAAACTTTTGTGGTGGACTTAATCAGTGCACAAGAATGTGTACTCGATCCCTTAGTCCTTTACTTGACTCACACATCCATGTGAACAAGTAATTAGTCTTAATTTTTCCAATACTTGAAAGTTCTCATTCATCATGCTATACAACTTGCATGATTCCAAGTTCCGGTCCACTTGAAACTTGGGTGATGAGAATTTTTCCTTATTTAGACATTACCACAAATGAAAGAATCAATTTCATATATCCACTCTTGCTATTAATGGAATCATATAAGCAACAATTTTTCCTCAAATGGCATTGTAAGGATATTTTAAAATAAATAAAATCAAAAAATTTTCTTTTATTTTAAAACTTTGCGGAAAAACTTATCCTTACAATCCATATGAAAACTTGTTGTTATATATTCCTTAAGCAATATCTCATAACTCCTAAGAAGTAGCTCAAGAATCCGATTTTTCAAACTATACGATAGAAATCCATCTATGCGATCAGATTCAGCATATTCTTTCTTTAAGTTTCTCCACTTTTTCTTTGATTCTTAAAACATCACCATGTGACCCAGTCACATCAAGTATCAAGAATCTCAGAATAGAAACTTAACAGAGTTAGATAGTGGACTTTACCTGAAGTAGAGTCAAACTTATTGACTTTAACATCCTTAGGTAAATATGGCAGCTTCGCAACCAATGCCCCTTCCTTTGGCAATATAAACATATGGACCCTTTGATAAAGGTACAAGGGACTATCACAGACTTAGCTTTTCTCTTTACCATTTGGTCAACCGAGTTGACAATGGCCGATCCCTTTACCATTGGGAAGAGAATGCTTTTCTGGATTTCCTGTGTCACTATTGTCAATGTCCATCAAGTTTTAAGGAAGTTGATCTTAACAAATAGATAAGATCATTAAGGGTCTTGTCATAGTCTATTTCATAGGTGTCCCAAAGGAACTCACTATGTGACTTAGAAAGTGATTGAACCAGCAACTTTCTCAAGACTTTGACACCCAACTCTCCCGGCTTGTCAATATGTGACTACATCTCAAAGATGTGATCACACCTAGACCTTGCCTTGCCAATAGGGATTGAGTGACCTTGAACTTGTGGGTTAGGGAGAATAATTGGAGGAGGTGAAAGAAGTATGATTTCCATGAGACATCATCTTCATTTAGGAAAGCTTGTTTCAAGAGATTTAGGAAGATCATAAATGTCTAAACCAGACATCTTTTGGGAGATATTCAAGATAGTTGATCTTAAGTCCTTAATATAACACCCAATATGAAATATTAAGGCTAGGACCCAACAAACTATTTTATAACTTAGAAGAGGGATGCCGTAATCCAAGCTATAAAATATTTGAAGGTAGGTGAATGACGATTCACCAATTTCCACCAAGATAAACGAAATGTATTATTAGGTTTTAATTGGTTTTGAAACTCCTAGATCTATTGAGATTCATTGAACTGTTCAAAGGCATGTTTCAATCTCGAGTGTGCCCTTCAGGTTTTGTGACTGGGATGCCGAGGATCACAAAACAAGGTGTGAAGTAACCATGCAAATCACTTGGTACCCTTAATAAATTACCCCTCAATCGATGTGCCGGTTAACCACACACGCTCCATCGATACTATGATAAATATTAAGTCACCCTTTACCTACCTTGTTAAGTCCAAGTTAGTGTGCCGGTTAACCACACACGCTCCACTAACGACTTAGACAAAGTGTAAAGTGTAATTTCATGGGTTAGCACCTTATTCACATTTTTCCTAAGTAACTAAGATTGGGTATTATTAAGAGTTTAGTTACTTAGTATTTATCATTAATACTTTTAATGAAGGAGAATTATAGTCTTGTCAAACCCGTTCGGCTAACGACCCTCCACCGGTCAAGCAAGCGGTGGGTGAGAGTGGACACCCATTAAGTTGCCATTTTATAGGCAACAACCTTATACCCACCTTATAGACCGGCTTCGTGAATGAGGCGTACTAGCGGTAAGACTGACTTTACTCTTATACATATATATATATATATATATATATATATATATATATATATATATATATTATTAACTTATAATATTATAAAGTATAAGGGTTGAATTTTAACTCTTAAAATTCTAAGGGCTAACTTGGAATTAAAGTATTCATAAGAGAAAACTTTACAAATTCCAAAACTTGAGGGCAAGTTTTGAAACTATTCAAAACTAATTAATTCCATAACTTATGTGTTTAAAGTAGTTTTAATCCAAAAACTCTTCAAGTTCCATAACTTGAGGACAAGTTATGGAAGACTTTAAACTAATAAAAGAATTAACTTTTCTTTATTTTATAACTTATGGAATTAATTAATGTTACACCTTTTTTTTATTTTATTTTAGTTTATTAAATGAAGAGACTCTTGGTCCTCCATAACTTGAGGACAAGTTATGGAGTCATAAAACCATTTAATTAGAACTAGACTCTTCATTTTTGTAACCTTTGCCAATTTTTATGAGTTTTATGATTCTTAAATGTGACTTTTCATATAACTTGAGGACAAGTTACAAAAACACATTTTAGAATCAATTCTTAGATTAATTTGGATTAAAACCAACTATCACATAATATATTCATTAATCTAAATTCACTCATAAAACAAGGTAAGACAAAAAACTTTTGGTGATCCATAACTTATTCTTAAGTTATGGAATGCTTTAAAACATTAACACCAAATTTTGTAACTCCATAAAAACTTTGAATCAATTTTTTTTTAAAACCTTTTCATATCCATAACAAATGGAGGTTTCAAAAAATAAAACTCTTTAGATCAAACTTTTAAAACTAATAAAATAATCATATCATTTTATTTTTTATTAAATTTGACCTAATTCAACTCATAAAGCAAATTATTCAAATTTTACAAATAATTAGTTTTTCACAAGAACAAGTAATTATCTTAAAATTTGACGAACTTCATGTTTTTTTTTCTTTTTTTTTCAACTTTGAAAATAAAATATTTGCATCAATATAACAGAAAACAACCCATGGCTCTGATACCACTGTTGGGTTTTGAGCATTCTAACACTCCTATGGTGTACATGCAACCCTATAAACCTTGGATCTATGTTTTCTCTATTATACATGAAAATAAGAACTTTCCAAGGCTTTAATCCTAACTAGCATATTATGATGTTCTTAATCTACAAAGTACTAGTTAGAGGACATACCTTTTGATGTAGCTTGATGTCTTCAAGCTTTAAGAGCTTAGCCCAATAGTGTGGAAGCCTCAAGTGGAATCACAAATCACCAAGACACCTTGGAAGACTTTAGAGAATATGAATACTTGGTTCTCTCTTAGTGAAATCGGCTAGCCCTCTTAGTGTATCACCACTAGTGCCAATTTCACCAACCAAAGACATCTTTATATAGTATGGAGGATTAGGGTTAAACCCTAATACCCATGACCTTTCATTTCCTAGGATCCATGGGTTAAACACTCCATGGACTATCCATGAAAGCTTAGCCCAACCTAAATGAACTTGGCCCATTCCATATATATAAGAGTCCATATTTAATTAGTTCCTTTTGATCGCTTAATTAATTATAAATTAATTCTTGATCAATACTAATTAAATAATATGACTCCATATTAATATATTAGAACTTATAATATATTAATATTAATCATAAACATACTATTCTCAAAAGATTATCCATATAAATTGTGTCGGTGAAGTGCAACCCAAATGGACCATGCCGGGTCGGGTCAAGTACATACCAAATATAGTTATGGACTTAGACATTAATCCAACACTCCCATCAATACAGTTTATGTCATACCCAATGTTGGCCCTTATGACTACCTTTTACGGAACAGGTTTAAACCATGCCAAAGCACAACAATTCCTACACTTCAAGTCCCAAATATGTATCTCAAATATAAGAATACAAATATATAACCTTGATCAAAACATCACTCATGACCACGATCCATAAAGTGATTCTGATGCAAGTCAGGTCCAATAATTATTCTCCTAATCAAGTACCCACGAATTTGGAAGCGGATCTTGCTATTTTCATCTCCATGAAAACCAACCAATCAAGTCTTATTAGTCTTACCTCATGGATGCTCCCACGACTATGGACATTTAGAATAACCTAATTTTTCAAGGATTCAAACATGCTAATATAAAACACAACAATTCATTAATGAAAGACTCATCCAATATCTTAACTCATTACAATATATATTTCTTTATTGTTCCAATATTCAAATACTAAATTTCAATCAAATACATATACATATATCAACAAGGCCCTATAGCATTAGCATGACTTTCATGTTTTAGCTAATGATGGATATTTGTTAAGTAGATATGACAAAATTTGATTTGTATCAACTTTGCGCATACAAACATTTTCAGTTATATATATATATATATATATATATATATATATATATATATATATGGGAAAACTATTGAGAATGTATTAGATGCTTAAACATGACTTAGATACCGATACTTGAATAATGGGATTGTTCACAGTCATAATGTGTCGTACATTAAGCATCTTAGTATGTGGTTCCCTAGACAAAAATTTACTCTAACTCTAATGCGTAATTGTAATTAAAATCTACATGGAAACACTATCCATGTAACTTTATCTTCATTCATAATGAGGACACGTCCGATTGTGATTGAGAATCATCTCGATCTATTTGAAAGTTCAGCACATGTGCTACAACTTTAAAAATATCTTTCTTTCAAATACTCCTCAAATTAGGAATATTTATTTAGTTCTTGTAAGTACTTTAGAATGTTCTTTTTAGTCACACCATGACTTATTCTACGATTATATTAGTATCATTCGACATGCCCCAAGCATACGACTTATTTGGCCTTTACACATAATCATAACATATATGATTAATCCAGTTGCAGTAGCATATGGAATACAATCATATTATCTTGTTCAAAAATATTTTCCCTAGGATTTTGCTCAAAATCATGTCATGTGGTATCTAACAAGATAATTCTCTTAGAGTCCTTATCTAAATCTCTTTAAAATCCTTGAAAATTAATGCAATGTAACTTAATCATTTAAGTCGCAATGATTTACCTATATAGATCTTTATTTCAACAATAAGTATGTCGACTACATATAGGACTAGGAATGTTGTTGCGCGCCCACTAGCTTTATAGAAAACATAAGACTCATCTGGATTTATAATTAAACCACATTATGTACTTATCTTATAAGAAAGAAGATTCTTACATTGAGATGTTAGCTTAAATCTTGGAAAGATATGCATTCATGTACGTTTTCTCCTCTAAAACTCCCTTACTCTTTATATTCATAATATATCGAGGAAGATTAATCAAGCTCATAGCTGATAATCATACATGAATGTATCTCTATGTTTTTCTTTAGTTTCTGATCAACTATTGACTAGATTCAACAACGGTTGAAAAACTTGCTTCCTCCAAAATATGATGCATTTAGTTTATGGTTCTTTAGCTTTTAAAGTTCTGTGACAACCCGATATTTAAACTCTTTGTAAATGACCAAAAAGGGTCAAGTATTGTAACCACTTTTGAGTAATAAAATTTACTTTCATAATAAAATGTACAAATAGTTCTATTTAATTTCCTTCTATGTTTAAATGTCTTTGAACCATGATCGTACGTGAAAAGAACGCCCAAATCCGACTTCATATAGCGAAGTTATGATTTTTCCAAGTTCGGCTTAGCAACAGACAGCTAAAAACTCGAATCGGAGATCGAGCGACTTTTGGCCGGAATGACCTAAACGAGAATCGAAGGTCTCGACAATGGTATTCCAGCGGTAAAAAGTCTGGCAAAAACCGACATCAGATAAAGAAGTTATGAATTTTCAAAGAAATTCCTTAAACACGATGAGTTTATAATAAATAATAAAAAAAAATAATTTCGGAATTTGCCGACGGAGTCTAAACAAAAGTTGTACATCGTAGTCTCACCTACGCGTGGATATAAAGACCATCGAAAACGGACTTTGTATGAAGAAGATATGAATTTTTGAAGTTTATTAAATAAATTAATTATTTATTTAAATCAAAATTCGGACATTATCCGAAGGGGAGTCAGCGTCCTCATCCGAGGTACGCGCTGCGTACCCCTGTACGCCCTGCGTAACCGAGAGGATTGGCCTCTGATCGTCCACGTTGCCCTATCCGAGGAATCCAACCCGTCCGACCCGTCCGAAGCGCCGACCCGTCCGACCCGCTGTCCCGTCCGACCCGCCGTCCCATCCGACCCGCGTACCCAGCAACCCGTCCCATCCGAAGCCGAGGCAGTCGAGGCTTCGGTCATGCATGACGTACGCGTGCGCGCTGCGTACGAGCGTACGCCCCGCGTACCGAGGCAGACCAGCCTTCCTATAAATAGGATGCGAGGGCTTCCGAGAAAAGGGCTCATTTCTCTCCTCTCTCTCACAATCTTGCCTCATTTTCCGTGTCCGTTCAAACCCGAAGCTCTGGTCTTTTTGGCTCAAGTCCCGAGGGTCGATTTTACTCCCGAGATTCCCGAGAATCCCGAGGAAAATCCGTTTCCCGAGACGAAACTTTGCCCGGTTTTCCACCTTGCTATCTCCAAAACTTTCAAGTGAGTTTCATACCCGTTAATCAACCTTTTTAAATATTCTAAATGCTTTTATATGCTTTCAAGGGGGGGATTACAAGTAAAACACATGAGTATTATCGTGTGTTACATAAAGAAACTCTTTTATATGCTGTTATATATTCAAATCACATGCGATTTATAAACCTTTAAGGAACTTTTATATATATATATATATAACATATGTTAAAATAGCATCCTATCTTTTGAAATATAAATTTGTTGTAATGCATGTATAAACTAAACTTTTCTTAGATTATTATTGTCTATCTTAGACTCTACACCAAAAATCTATGCTTTCATAATCAAGTGATTTCTTTTCTAGGTATTTCTAAACAAACAAGACACACTTTTAGAAAACTATAATAGGTATAGTTTTACGAACAAATTTCTAACTCTTATGTACTAGAAACATGAATTTCAAGAATTTTACTTTCGTATATAAGAACAAACGTAACATTTTAACAAGTAGATCTGTTTTTATACCACGGTTTTGTGAGACACTAACTTCATGTACGTTCGAGTACACATTTCAAGTCCTGTATTATATACCAGAATCCCTTGGAGGGGGAGCATGGTGTTTGTGTATAGATCTATACGGGCTTGACAACCCGCGCCCTGACTGTTAGCTGCAGTCCACCGTTTGGGGTAACAAACGTCATAACATTCCAACGCCTGAAGAACGTTGTGTATAGGCATTCCGAGTCAATAGTATGGTTATAAAACTCACATGGGGTATTAAAAATGCATTGATTTACAAGGTTTTCAAACTCATTGGTTATTTTACACTTACATACATTTTGGAAACAAACATTGGTCTTGAGTGAAGGCTACTTTTATACTAGTAGAAAATATAGGATTTTCTAAACACAAACAAACAAAGATAAAACATTTCATTTCATTCAAACATTGTCACTTAAATACTTATGAAATTCACCAGCTTAAATGCTGATCTACTCTTTCAAAATTACTTGTATGTCCCAGGAAATCAGTAACTTCAGGTATTCATTTTGCTTTTGATGAAGGGATGCTGCGGCGCCAGTTTAATCTCGTATTTTTGACATCATATTGTAATTGAGTTTTGAACATGTAACTTTTGACAATTGTAAACTTTCAATTATATATATGATGGTTGTATTGCTTTCTTTACTATGTATTCATTTGTTACGTTACCACATGAAGTCATCCGCCCCCGAACGTTTCCGCCGTTCAGGTTTGGGGGTGTGACAGATTGGTATCAGAGCAATGTTTATAGTGAACTAAGTATATCGAACCACATAAGATATACAAACTATAAATGCTTAAGGGACTAATACTCTCTAAAAAAACAAATTTTCTTTTTACGCTTAAGCAGCATTTCGTTCAACTTAAATTGATAGTTCATTTAAGTACAATTACATGCATACAACAAATTATTTTCATGATATCTAACTATACAACAAGTATTTAGACAAGTTGACACTACGATTAAGACTCGATATATGTAATCTGATTTGGGACAAATATAGCGTGATCAACTATATTTGCCCGAGATTGGACCAACGTATATCGATGAATGATCGTAGTAAGCAACAAGTCAAACCTTACCAAACCATTACAAGAATCAAACACAAGAATTAAAATACTATAGGAGTATTTGCGATCTAAACTAGTTTAACTTACATGTTTTGCATGTTCCGACTTTATTCAATTCTTATAATCCTATTTCTCGTACAGTCAAATGGCTGGATTTCACCACCCTGGCGACCCCTACTTTCCCAACCAAGGCAACGGAGGATGGATCGAAGAAGATCCCGAAGAGGACGAGGAACCCATAGAAGTGGGTGATGACTCCGGTACCGACTCAGACCCGGAAGTTATCGATCCACCACCCATTCAACCTCCCGTCTTCGTAAGGAACTTTCAAGGACCGACTCCCGTCTGGGGAAGTCACCTCCACCATTGGAGCCAACAACAAAACCTACGCCCTCCCTACGGCATGTGCCGGGACTTCTATGATGTCCGCGGCGGAGGTTCGGCTGATCGAGCACTCCCGGTAATGGTGGGTAAGTTAGCCAATCAGTCCTATCAGTCTGGAGTTCAAGCTAGTCGACTCCGGGATATCAACGTGGAAGTGCAGGTTCACACTTCTGACATCCGTAGGCTGGACAAGATGCAAGACAACGCTTAATTCCAAACCGAAGCATTTCAAGCGCAAATGATTGCAGCCCTCGCTGAACTGAGGGAACAACAAGCCGCTTTCGATAGGCGTCTAATGGAGTCAAAGCAATCAGATGCGGAGTCAAGCTCCAAGCGCAACCTACATCGCAAGTAGTGCTTGTCAAGGACTCAAATTTTGTTATAGCTTAGGACCTCGGCTAAAAGTCTTTAAATTTCTCGAACTTTGTAATCGGAGACCCTTATAGGGGTCAAATTTTCATGATCGTTGTAACAACTTTTATATTAATATAAGTGACACTATTACTACTATGTTAAGTATTTTGTTCGAACCTTGAATGGTCTTTGTGAACCCAAATACTTGTTTCATACCTTCAGTCTTACAAATAACTTTCATTCTTCTATTTTAAGACTCATACTATCATCTGTTGTTGAACTATAGCGATTTAGTTCATGAGACACATACATTTTCTATTCTATGAAATTCTTATCCTTGTCTTTTCAACCTATAGTTGAAGGATGCCTCCGCGTAGAAACCCAAGGCGAAACAACGGCGAAGAAGCACCAGTACCACCACCACCTCCACCACCTTAATTCGATGCTGTTATGTTTCAAGCAGCAGTCACCGCAGCGGTGGCAGCTGCCATGTCACAGAATCAATAACACGAGTACTAATGGCTCGGGATCTGGCACACACCCATCCAACCATGGCGAGAGTCATGGACCACCGCGAGAATGTACCTATAAGGACTTCACTAATGCCAAGCCCCGGATATTTTATGGAACTGGTGGTGTGATGGCCCTGAGGCAGTGGATTGAAAGGACGAAGGCAGTCTTTGAAATCTGCTCTTGTCCCGAGCACAGCAAAGTCAAATTTGCAACTTTCACCTTTATTGATAAAGCTTTGACCTGGTGGAATGGCCATGTTAAAGTACTTACCCTAATCGTGGCAAACTCCATAAGCTGGGAGAGCCTGAAAGCCATGATGATGAGAGAATACTGCCCACGGGGAGAGATTCAAAAGCTTGAACACGAGCTATGGACTCTCGGAATGGTTGGTACCGACATCGCTACTTATACCAACAGATTCTGTGAGCTGGCAATTCTTTGTCCAGATATGATTGCTCCAGAGAGCAAGAAGATAGAAAGGTACATCTGGGGACTGACGCCCCAACTTCGATCAAGCGTGTTAGCTTCCAAACCTGACACCTTTGAAAGTGCTAAGGAACTGGCACAATCTCTGATTGACTACGGAGGTCATCAGAACTCAACCATTTCTGCACCAGCACCACAGAAAGGAAACAACAACAACTACAACAAAAACAACAACAACAACAACAACAACAACAACAATGGCAGAAAGAGAGTGTGGAATAAAGGGAAGGGTGGGTCTGATGGGTTTTGAGCATTCTAACACTTCCTAAGTGTACATGCAACCCTAATAACCTTGGATCTATGTTTGTCTAATTATCATGCAAAGTTGAATTCCAAGGTTATATTCCTATCTAGCATACATGGGAAACAATTTTAACTTGAATCATAGATAGAATAACTTACCTTGTTGTTGCTTGTGTTCCTTGAAACCTTGTGAGCCTAGCACCCCAAGTGTGATGCCTCAAATGCTTCACACAACACCAAATGCTCTTGGAAAGACTCTTGAGATAACACACACTTCTCAAAATCGGCCAAGCCCTCTAGTTTCTTAGTGTTCAACTTGTGTTGCCAATTTTGTGGAGAATGGGACTCTTATATAGTGTTGGCACATCTAGGGTTACACCATGTAAACCCTAATGTGTCATGACTCTTCATTTCCATGACCCATGGGTTTGTAACTCCCATGGAGCATCCATGGAGCATCCTATGGGTAGAACCCAACTTGATAATCCATGGAGCCTCTTAGCCCACTATACAAGATATGGATGATTTACATAATCAACCCATATATTTAATTAGTTATCCTTTGATCACTTAATTAATTCCAAATTAATTCTTTGATCAACTAATTAAATAATATTATTAATATATTAGAACTTATAATATATTAATAATCTCCAAGTGTTATTTCTCTCATTTAGTCTATCCAATTGCATGGTGTCATGCAACCCAAATGGACCATGCCGGGTCGGGTCAAGTACAAGCCCGAAATAGTTATGGACTTAGACACCTTATCCAACAGTCTCCAACTTGGATAAGTCTAATAACTATATCTCTAGTACTTCAGGAACCGACCGGCAATCGTAGCTCTTTCAAGGTCTCTCGGAACTGAGAAGATGATGATACGCCATTTAAGATAAGTGATCATATAATCCTCTGTTCTAGATATCAGCTAGACAAATACATGGAACATGTCTTGCTTATTGTCCAGCATTTGTTTCCCGATTTCCGATTTGTTTGACATAGAACTTAATTGAACACATCAACTTAGTTCTGACCGGGCCCGGTACATGGGTCAAAACAAAATCATCGAGGGGCCCAGATATCAGCTTCTAATCCAAGAAGGAACAGATAAACTTCGACTCATATGTTTGTTCTACCACTCATTGAATTACACACAAAAGTACGTTTTATAACATCGAGTTACCAATGCGGTTTCGTACAGTCAATGCATAACCAACTTGTAAGTAACAAATCATATCTCTAGGTTTGAAGACTTATATGATATTACCGTCTCACGATCACTCGAGATAAAATTCCATGAAGTGATTCCAGTGAGCGTGGGTTAAGTCCAATGCTCAGAACTTATGAGCACTCATGATTGTTGTAGCCTTGTCCAAGACCTCTACAACCAAACATGACAGTCTTGATTCATATCTACTTCCAACATATGACTGACTGTGGAGGTTTGAATAATATGTTATACCAAACAAAATTATTCTGGAAGTCAAAACATGCAAAAGAAATATAGTAAACGATTGACAAGAGATAGCAACACTTTACTCATAAATAAAACATTTTTATTCATCATCTAATGTCAATTACACTTTACAAATTTCGAGATTATCTAACTACTAAATCTAATATCATCCTTCAGCCCTATGCTCCGAGCATGCTGAAGATGCTTAACCCGAGTCAATCCCTTTGTGAGGGGATCTGCCGGATTCTCATCTGATGATACCCTCTTTGCCACGAGGAGTCCTTCTTCGATCCGATGTCTGATGAAATGGTATTTTCTGTCGATGTGTCTGGATCTCCCGTGATCCCTTGGTTCCTTGGCTAAGGCAACAGCACTTTCACTATCACAGAAAATTTCCATTGGCTCTTTAATAGCTGGTACAACTCCAAGGTCTCCAATGAAGTTCTTCAGCCATATCGCCTCCTTTGCTGCTTCACTAGCTGCAATATACTCTGATTCACAAGTAGAATCTGCCACTGTCTCTTGCTTGGAACTCTTCCAAGAAATTGCTCCTCCGTTTAGGGTAAAGACCCAGCCCGACTGAGAGCGGAAATTATCCCTATCAGTCTGGAAGCTAGCATCACTATACCCTACAACTCTCAAGTCATCACTCCCACCGAGGGTAAGAACCCAGTCCTTAGTCCTCCGTAGGTACTTGAGGATATTCTTTACCGCAGTCCAGTGTGCCTTGCCAGGGTTCGCATGATACCTGCTAACCATGCTCAAGGCAAAAGCTACATCGGGTCGAGTACACGTCATAGCATACATGATCGATCCTACAGCCGAAGCGTAAGGTGTTCGACTCATTTCTGCTATCTCAGCCTTAGTGCTAGGGCTTTGTGTCTTACTCAATCTGGTGTTACTCTGGATGGGTAACTCTCCTTTCTTGGAATCCTGCATGCTGAATCTTTTCAGCACCTTATCCAAGTAGGTACTCTGACTAAGTCCAATTAGTCTTTTACTCCGATCTCTCAAGATTCTTATCCCTAGAATATAGGCAGCTTCACCAAGGTCCTTCATAGAGAAACACTTACCAAGCCAGGACTTTACTTCCTGCAGGGTTGGAATGTCGTTTCCTATGAGTAGTATGTCATCCACATACAATACCAAAAAGCTGACTATACTCCCACTAGCCTTGACATACACACAAGATTCATCTTCACTCCTAGAAAAGCCAAATTCCTTGACCTTTTCATCAAAGCAAAGATTCCATCTGCGAGGTGCTTGCTTCAACCCATAAATGGATTTCTCAAGCTTACACACTCTATTAGGGTACTCGTTGCTGACAAAACCCTCTGGCTGACTCATGTAAACATCTTCAGCCAACCTTCCATTAAGGAAAGCGGTTTTGACATCCATCTGCCATATTTCATAGTCATGAAATGCAGCTATGGCTAACAGAACCCGAATAGACTTAATCTTGGCTACCGGAGAAAAGGTCTCATCATAATCCACTCCAGGAATTTGAGAGAAGCCCTTTGCAACCAGTCTAGCCTTATAAGTGTGTACTTTACCATCCATGTCGGTCTTCTTCTTGAAGACCCATTTGCACCCTACTGTCTTACGACCTAGTACATTTTCAACCAAGTTCCAAACTTGATTGTCATACATGGATTGTATCTCGCTATCCATAGCCTCTTTCCATTTAGCAGACTCGGGGCCTGCCATGGCTTCCTCGTAGCTGTTAGGGTCATCTTGACTTACTAGTGTCTCATCACTAATAAGTGTCTCACCTTCTGCAGTAATATGGAATCCATAGTAATGCTCAGGTGCACTCCTAACTCTTGTGGAACGTCTCAGAGGTACAAATTTGTCAATTGGCTCAACAGGAGTTTCCTCCTCAAGTTGAGGGCTAGAGTTTGAAGTTCCTTCACCGCTTGATTCTTGAATCTCTTCAAGATCAATTTGCCTCCCACTGGCTCCTTGGCTTATAAATTCTCTCTCTCTAAAGACTCCTCTTCTTGCTACAAAGACCACATTGTCACTAGGTCTGTAGAAGAGGTAACCAAAGGATCGCTGTGGGTAACCGATGAAAATACACCTCTCGCTTCGAGGTTTGAGCTTATCATGAGTCTCGCGTCTCACAAAAGCCTCGCAACCCCAAATCTTGATGTGGTCTAGTTTAGGTACTTTACCAGTCCACATCTCGTGAGGAGTTTTGGCAACTTTCTTTGTAGGGACTAGATTAAGAATATGGGCGGCAGTCTCTAAGGCATACCCCCAGAATGAGATTGGTAGCGTAGCTCGACTCATCATGGAACGAACCATATCTAACACGGTTCGATTACGCCTCTCAGCCACACCATTCAACTGTGGTGTCCTGGGAGGTGTCAATTGTGAGACTATCCCACATTCCCTTAGATAGTCGAGGAACTCTGAACTAAGATACTCACCACCACGATCGGATCGAAGCATCTTAATGTTCCTGCCCAATTGATTCTCGACTTCCTGTTTAAATTCCTTAAACTTCTCGAAAGTCTCTAACTTATGCTTGATCAAGTAGACATACCCATATCTACTATAATCGTCAATAAAAGTCAAATAATAACGATTAGCATCCCTTGTGGCATGTTTGAATGGTCCACACACATCTGTGTGTATAAGGTCCAACAAACCTTCACCCCTCTCACACGAACCTGTGAAGGGTGACTTTGTCATTTTTCCAAGTAAGCATGATTCGCAACTATCATCTGACTTTAGGTCAAACGACTCCAAGACTCCATCCTTTTGGAGTTGGCCTATGCGTTTCTTGCTTATATGTCCAAGAAGACAATGCCATAAAGATGCTTTATCCAAGTTATTATTAGTAGAATCAATACACAAAACATTATTTCCTAGGTTATCAACAACAGATACAGCTTCATACACACCATCACAAGGTAATGCTTTAAAATAAAGAACATTATTAAAGAAAGCATCAATAGAACCAACTTCATTATTAAATGAAAAGGTAAACCCTTGTTTGTACAAAGCATGAAAGGAAATAATATTTCTTGCCATTTCTGGCGAATAACAACACTTATTCAAATCTAAACTAAACCCACTACTTAGCGATAAAGTATAAACTCCAATCTTGGTAACAGGTATAGCTTTCCTATTCCCTATGATCAAGTTTATCCTTCCTTGCTCCACATCCTCACTTCTTCTTAGTCCCTGCAAGTCACAACAAATATGAATACCACAACCGGTATCAAGGACCCAAGAATTAGAATGGGGTGAGTTATTAGAAATGATAGTGTAAATACCTGCATGGTTGGGTTTAACTTTCCCATCCTTCACATCTTGCTGGTATTTTGGGCAGTTCCGCTTCCAATGAGCTTTTTCATGGCAATAGAAGCATTCAGCCTCTTTTGGGTCAGAAGAAGGAGTAATGAAACCTTTCTTGGTTCCACTTGAAGAAGAGCCATCAAGGTTCCGAGCCTTGGTACCCTTAGAAGAGCTCTTTCTCTTCCTCCCTCGACTTTTCCCGATTGCCAAAACCGGAGTAGAGTTTTGAGTAGGAGTGATAGCAACCGACTTCCCCTTAAGACCTGATTCTGCGGTCTTGAGAAGTCCCTGAAGTTTGCTGAGGGTGACTTCTTCCTTGTTCATGTGATATGTCATGCGGAATTGATCATAGCACGATGGTAAGGAATGCAAAATAATATCTATTGCAAGATCCTCCGGGAAGTTCACATTAAGCTTCAGCAAACGATCCACATACCTTTGCATTTTCTGCATGTGGCTCGTGACGGATTCCCCGTCCTTCATCATGGTTGTTATCATGGAGCAGATGATTTCATACCTCTCTTGTCTTGCACTTTGATGGTATCTTTCCATCAAATCTTGGTGCATGTCATAAGGGTAGAAATCCTCATAAGACTTTTGGAGTTCCGTTGTCATCGTGGCCATCATGATGCAAGCCACTTTCGTAGCATCCCTTTCATGTGCCCGAAATTCAGCGATCTCCTGAGGAGTTGCAGTGGACTCATCAATCTCCTTAAGCTCCTTGTCAAGGACATATTCTTTGTCCTCGTAGAGGGTAATCATCCTAATGTTTCTGATCCACTCATTGAAGTTGGATCCATCAAAGGTGACTTTCCCACACAAGTTCATAAGGGTAAAGGAGCCATTAGGATTAGAGCCAGAAGCATTGTTGAAAGACATCTGAAGGAAAGAGGACAAGATTAGTTTAGATATAAGAGAGTCCTTAATAAAACACCCAAATGTAATATTAAGGCTAGGATCCAATCACAATATAATATAACTTAGAAGAGGTATGCCGTAATCTAAGCTATATCATATTTGAAAGGTAGGTGAATGACGATTCACCAATTTCCACCACGAAAACCGCAATATTTTAGTATTAGGTTTTTGAATGGTTCTTAGAAATTCCTAGATTCTTTGAGATTCAATGAACTTTTCAAAGGCATGTTTCAATCTCGAGTGTGCCCTCCAAGTTTTGTGACTGGGATACCGAGGATCACAAAACGAGGTGTGAAGTAACCATGCAAATCACTTGGTACCCTTAAAGTTTATCACTCAATCGATGTGCCGGTTAACCACACACGCTCCATCGATACTATAATAAACCCTAAGTCACCCTTTACCTACCTTGTTAAGTCCAAGTTAGTGTGCCGGTTAACCACACACGCTCCACCAACGACTTAATCAAAGTGTAAAGTGTAATTTCATGGAATAGAACCTTATTCACATTTTTCCTAAAGTAACTAAGATTGGGAATTTAATAAAACATTTAGTTACTTTATAATATTCATCATAATTTGAATGAGAATTAATAAGTCCTTGTCTTACCCGTTCGGCTAACGACCCTCCACCGATCAAGCAAGCGGTGGGTGAGAGTGGACACCCATTAAGTCACCATTTTATAGGCAACAACCTTATACCCACCTTATAGACCGGCTTCGTGAATGAGGCGTACTAGCGGTAAGACGACTTTGCTCTTATACATATATATATAATTATTAAATCATAATAATATAAGTATAAGGGTTGAATTTTAACTTTTAAAATTCTAGGGGTTGGAACTAAAGTTTTAACTTAACTTTACTTGTTCCAAAACTTGAGGGCAAGTTTTGTAAACTTTCAAAACTTTTCATTTCTTGTAACTTATGAGTTTAATAGAGTAATAAAATGAGGTCTTTTCATTTTTTCCTAACTCTTGTGTTCTTTTAATGGTTTTTAACCCAAGAGACTTTTGGTTTTCCATAACTTGAGGACAAGTTATGGACTCCATTAAAACACATTATGATCATGAATTAATCTACCACATAGGTTACAAATAATTCCTAGGATCATCTAAACATCATAAGAACAAGAATATGAATATGAACACTTTCAAGAATCAAAATCACATTTAACTTTGTAATTTTGATAACTAGTTGTTGTAAATGAGTTAGAAAAGACATTACACCTTCTAAAACAAGTTTTCAAGTACCAAAACATTTTAGGGTAATGATTCTAATCCATTTCCAACAACTCAAGTCGAAATTTTGCACTCTGTCGACCCTACTCGCCGAGTGCATAAACCTACTCGCCGAGTAGGTTGAAGATACACATGAACTCGACGAGTCCTCCCCATGGACTCGCCGAGTCCATCAGTCAGACAGCAGAATTTTCGACTTTCTTCAACTTTTAAGCACAAATAACAAACAAACAAGCCTAGGCTCTGATACCACTGATGGGTTTTGAGCATTCTAACACTTCCTAAGTGTACATGCAACCCTAATAACCTTGGATCTATGTTTGTCTAATTATCATGCAAAGTTGAATTCCAAGGTTATATTCCTATCTAGCATACATGGGAAACAATTTTAACTTGAATCATAGATAGAATAACTTACCTTGTTGTTGCTTGTGTTCCTTGAAACCTTGTGAGCCTAGCACCCCAAGTGTGATGCCTCAAATGCTTCACACAACACCAAATGCTCTTGGAAAGACTCTTGAGATAACACATACTTCTCAAAATCGGCCAAGCCCTCTAGTTTCTTAGTGTTCAACTTGTGTTGCCAATTTTGTGGAGAATGGGACTCTTATATAGTGTTGGCACATCTAGGGTTACACCATGTAAACCCTAATGTGTCATGACTCTTCATTTTCATGACCCATGGGTTTGTAACTCCCATGGAGCATCCATGGAGCATCCTATGGGTAGAACCCAACTTGATAATCCATGGAGCCTCTTAGCCCACTATACAAGATATGGATGATTTACATAATCAACCCATATATTTAATTAGTTATCCTTTGATCACTTAATTAATTCCAAATTAATTCTTTGATCAACTAATTAAATAATATTATTAATATATTAGAACTTATAATATATTAATAATCTCCAAGTGTTATTTCTCTCATTTAGTCTATCCAATTGCATGGTGTCATGCAACCCAAATGGACCATGCCGGGTCGGGTCAAGTACAAGCCCGAAATAGTTATGGACTTAGACACCTTATCCAACAGGGTCTTCCCAAGAATCCGCAAAGAAACAACTGGTTTCAGTGAATGCTGCCACTGTACCTACTACAGCTCCTACAAATACCTACCCAACAAAGCCTTATATAGGTAACCTCCCAAAGTGCACCAAATACAATTACCACCACCATGGACCGTGTCGAGAAATGCAGTGCGCCAACTGCAACAGGAAAGGACACACAACTCGTTTCTGCAAGGACCCCGCAAAGCCGATCACTCATGTTCCCGGTGCGGGTGTAGGGCAGACTTGCTACGGTTGTGGCGAGGTGGGCCACTACAAGAGGAACTGTCCTAAGGCAGCAGGAACCGGAGGTGTGGGACGAGTTTTGGCAATAGGCCACGACGAAGCTGTAGCTGACCCAACTATTGTTGCTGGTACGTTCCTTCTCGATAATTCATACGCATGCATATTATTCGATAGTGGAGCAGAGAGAAGCTTCGTGAGTCAAAACTTTATTCATTTACTTAAACCTAAACCTAGCAAGTTAGAAAAATCATTCACTGTAGAGATGGCCAATGGAAAAACCGAAAACACAAATTGCATATACATGGGCTGTACGTTAACATTAGACGGCCATTCTTTCCCAATCAATCTCATGCCGGTCCAAATTAAAAGTTTCGACGTCATAGTCAGCATGGATTGGTTGAGTCTTCTTCGCGCCGACATCATGTGCTTTGAGAAAGCAGTCCGTCTTAACCTCCCTAACAACGAAACCTTAGTTATCTACGACGACAAATCTAGTACAAACCTTCGAATCATTTCGTGCATCCAAGCTCGAAAGTGCTTGCGGAAGGATTGTCGAGCATTCCTAGCGCACATCGTTGATACAAGTCAAGAACTGAAGGACATCAAGAGCATCTCGGTAGTACACGACTTTCCCGATATCTTTCCAGAAGAACTACCAGGATTACCACCGCAACGCCAAGTCGAGTTCAGAATCGACTTAATTCCAGGAGCTACCCCAGTAGCGAAGTCGCCTTACCGTCTCGCACCAGCAGAGATGCAGGAACTTTCCAGTCAACTTAATGAACTCCTTCAAAAAGGATTCATAAGACCAAGTTTCTCACCTTGGGGAGCACCGGTCTTGTTTGTAAAGAAGAAAGACGGATCGTTCCGTATGTGCATCGACTACAGAGAATTGAACAAACTTACTGTCAAGAACCGTTATCCTCTACCCCGTATCGACGACCTATTCGATCAACTTCAAGGAGCGAACTACTTCTCAAAGATAGATCTACGATCCGGATATCACCAATTACGAGTTCTAGAGGGGGACATTCCAAAGACAGCCTTCCGAACTCGTTATGGACACTACGAATTCGTGGTGATGCCGTTCGGATTAACCAATGCATCAACAATATTTATGGACCTAATGAATAGGGTATGCCGCCCTTACTTGGATCAGTTCGTCATCGTCTTTATCGATGATATACTTATCTACTCTCGAAGTGAGAAAGAGCATAGTCAGCACCTACGAAAAGTCCTAGAAACGCTGCGAACGGAGAAACTCTATGCGAAGTTCTCTAAATGCGAATTTTGGATTCGAAGAGTCGAATTTTTAGGCCACGTTGTTAGCGAGAAAGGTATACACGTGGACCCCTCTAAAATTAAGGCTATTGAGAACTGGTCGGCACCAAAGACACCTACAGAAATTCGTCAATTTCTAGGTCTAGCTGGCTACTATCGCAGATTCATAAAGAACTTTTCGAGCATTGCGAAACCCCTTACTACATTAACCCAGAAAGGTGTGGCCTTTGACTGGGAAGCGAAACAAGAGAAGGCATTCCAGACACTAAAGCAGGCCTTGTGCACCGCACCGATACTATCCCTCTCCGAAGGGATAGAAGACTTCATAGTGTATTGCGATGCGTCAACTCAAGGACTTGGTTGTGTTCTTATGCAGAGAGGGAAGGTTATTGCTTATGCCTCCCGACAGCTTAAGACACACGAAGTGAACTATACGACACACGATCTCGAGTTAGGAGCAGTGGTATTTGCTCTGAAGATCTGGAGGCACTACTTATACGGAACAAAGAGTACTATTTTCACCGATCACAAGAGCCTTCAACACATTTTCGATCAGAAGGAACTCAACATGCGACAACGACGATGGGTTGAGTTACTGAATGACAACGAATGCGAAATTCGTTATCATCCTGGCAAAGCCAACGTAGTAGCTGACGCCCTCAGTCGAAAGGAATACACTGGTTGGAGGGTCAAATCTCTGACCATGACCATCCATTCCCACTTATCCACACAAATTAAGGAGGCACAAATGGAAGCTTTGCAACCTGAAAATGTGGCGGGTGAATCCCTGCGAGGAATGGAGAAGAACCTAGAAGTCAAGTGTGGCGGAGCCTACTATCTCATGGACCGAATCTGGACCCCGAAACATGGTGGTTTCAGAAACGTAGTCATGACCGAGGCTCACAACTCAAGATATTCCGTTCACCCGGGTTCAGATAAAATGTATCTGGATCTTAAGAAACTGTACTGGTGGCCTAACATGAAAGCAGAAATTGCTACCTTCGTGAGTAAATGTCTTACTTGCGCTAAGGTTAAGGTCGAGTATCAGAAACCGTCAGGATTACTACAACAACTAGAGATACCAGAATGGAAATGGGAGCGGATTACTATGGACTTCATAACCAAGTTACCCAAGACGACAAGTGGACTCGATACTATATGGGTCATTGTCGACAGATTGACCAAATCCGCGCATTTCCTACCCATCAAGGAGACTGACAAAATGGAGAAGCTTACGAGAACTTACTTAAGGGAAGTAGTGCGACTGCATGGTGTTCCGATATCCATTATCTCCGATCGAGATAGTAGATTCACTTCAAGATTCTGGCAGTCACTACAAAGTTCCCTGGGAACTAGGCTAGACATGAGTACAGCCTACCACCCACAAACAGACGGACAAAGTGAGAGAACAATACAAACTTTAGAAGATATGCTGAGAGCCTATGTGATTGACTTTGGAAAGGCATGGGATATTCATTTACCCCTTGTCGAATTTTCATACAACAATAGTTATCATACAAGCATAAAGGCTGCTCCGTTTGAAGCCCTCTATGGTCGAAAGTGCAGATCCCCTCTGTGCTGGACTGAAGTTGGCGATACCCAGTTAGCTAGAGGAAGAGTTCCTGAAAGCACTCTCACCGGTCCGGAAATCATACGAGAAACGACAGAGAAGATCGTTCAGATTCGTGAACGATTGAAAGCCTCTAGAGACCGACAGAAAAGCTACGCAGACCAAAGGAGGAAACCTTTGGAATTCCAGGTAGGAGACCACGTCTTATTAAAGGTCTCACCGTGGAAGGGTTTAATACGCTTTGGAAAGCGTGGGAAACTAAATCCAAGATACATAGGGCCTTTCGAGATTCTTGCCAGAATCGGCCATGTGGCTTACAAGCTTAACCTACCGCGCGAACTTAGTAACATCCATCCAACCTTCCACGTCCCAAACTTGAAAAAGTGTCTGTCCGACGAGACTCTTGTTATTCCACTTGACGAGATCGAGATCAACGAGAGCCTCAACTTTGTGGAAGAACCAGTAGAAATCATGGACCGAGAGGTCAAACAAACAAAACAAAGTCGCATACCCATCGTGAAGGTTCGCTGGAACGCCAAGCGGGGACCTGAATTCACATGGGAACGCGAAGATCAGATGAAACAAAAGTACCCTCATCTCTTTCATGTTCACTAGTATCTTTACTACTTTAAATTTCGGGACGAAATTCTCTCTAACGGGGGGATGATGTGACAACCCGATATTTCAACTCTTTGTAAATGACCAAAAAGGGTCAAGTATTGTAACCACTTTTGAGTAATAAAATTTACTTTCATAATAAAATGTACAAATAGTTCTATTTAATTTCCTTCTATGTTTAAATGTCTTTGAACCATGATCGTACGTGAAAAGAACGCCCAAATCCGACTTCATATAGCGAAGTTATGATTTTTCCAAGTTCGGCTTAGCAACAGACAGCTAAAAACTCGAATCGGAGATCGAGCGACTTTTGGCCGGAATGACCTAAACGAGAATCGAAGGTCTCGACAATGGTATTCCAGCGGTAAAAAGTCTGGCAAAAACCGACATCAGATAAAGAAGTTATGAATTTTCAAAGAAATTCCTTAAACACGATGAGTTTATAATAAATAATAAAAAAAAAATAATTTCGGAATTTGCCGACGGAGTCTAAACGAAAGTTGTAGATCGTAGTCTCACCTACGCGTGGATATAAAGACCATCGAAAACGGAGTTCGTATGAAGAAGATATGAATTTTTGAAGTTTATTAAATAAATTAATTATTTATTTAAATCAAAATTCGGACATTATCCGAAGGGGAGTCAGCGTCCTCATCCGAGGTACGCGCTGCGTACCCCTGTACGCCCTGCGTAACCGAGAGGATTGGCCTCTGATCGTCCACGTCGCCCTATCCGAGGAATCCGACCCGTCCGACCCGTCCGAAGCGCCGACCCGTCCGACCCGCTGTCCCGTCCGACCCGCCGTCCCATCCGACCCGCGTACCCAGCAACCCGTCCCATCCGAAGCCGAGGCAGTCGAGGCTTCGGTCATGCATGACGTACGCGTGCGCGCTGCGTACGAGCGTACGCCCCGCGTACCGAGGTAGACCAGCCTTCCTATAAATAGGATGCGAGGGCTTCCGAGAAAAGGGCTCATTTCTCTCCTCTCTCACACAATCTTGCCTCATTTTCCGTGTCCGTTCAAACCCGAAGCTCTGGTCTTTTTGGCTCAAGTCCCGAGGGTCGATTTTACTCCCGAGATTCCCGAGAATCCCGAGGAAAATCCATTTCCCGAGACGAAACTCTGCCCGGTTTTCCACCTTGCTATCTCCAAAACTTTCAAGTGAGTTTCATACCCCTTAATCTACCTTTTTAAATATTCTAAATGCTTTTATATGCTTTCAAGGGGGGGATTACAAGTAAAACACACGAGTATTATCGTGTGTTACATAAAGAAACTCTTTTATATGCTGTTATATATTCAAATCACATGCGATTTATAAACCTTTAAGGAACTTTTATATATATATATATATATATATATATATATATATATATATATATATATATATATATATATATATATATATATATATATAACATATGTTAAAATAGCATCCTATCTTTTGAAATATAAATTTGTTGAAATGCATGTATAAACTAAACTTTTCTTATATTATTATTGTCTATCTTAGACTCTACACCAAAAATCTATGCTTTCATAATCAAGTGATTTCTTTTCTAGGTATTTCTAAACAAACAAGACACACTTTTAGAAAACTATAATAGGTATAGTTTTACGAACAAATTTCTAACTCTTATGTACTAGAAACATGAATTTCAAGAAGTTTACTTTCGTATACAAGAACAAACGTAACATTTTAACAAGTAGATCTGTTTTTATACCACGGTTTTGTGAGACACTAACTTCATGTACGTTCGAGTACACATTTCAAGTCCTGTATTATATACCAAAATCCCTTGGAGGGGGAGCATGGTGTTTGTGTATAGATCTATACGGTCTTGACAACCCGCGCCCTGACTGTTAGCTGCAGTCCACCGTTTGGGGTAACAAACGTCATAACATTCCAACGCCTGAAGAACGTTGTGTATAGGCATTCCGAGTCAATAGTATGGTTATAAAACTCACATGGGGTATTAAAAATGCATTGATTTACAAGGTTTTCAAACTCATTGGTTATTTTACACTTACATACATTTTGGAAACAAACATTGGTCTTGAGTGAAGGCTACTTTTATACTAGTAGAAAATATAGGATTTTCTAAACACAAACAAACAAAGATAAAACATTTCATTTCATTCAAACATTGTCACTTAAATACTTATGAAATTCACCAGCTTAAATGCTGATCTACTCTTTCAAAATTACTTGTATGTCCCAGGAAATCAGTAACTTCAGGTGTTCATTTCGCTTTTGATGAAGGGATGCTGCGGCGCCAGTTTAATCTCGTATTTTTGACATCATATTGTAATTGAGTTTTGAACATGTAACTTTTGACAAATGTAAGCTTTCAATTATATATATGATGGTTGTATTGCTTTCTTTACTATGTATTCATTTGTTACGTTACCACATGAAGTCATCCGCCCCCGAACGTTTCTTCCGTTCAGGTTTGGGGGTGTGACAAGTTCCATATTTCTCTCACTTAGAAAAAGAACTTTCTAAGCACTTGTCTTCTGGAATGACCATTAGTGGGATTAGTAGAGACTTTATCCTAAACCAACATTTAGGATAATCTACATAAGTGTAGTGAGTAGATGGTAGAGTGGTTAAGCTTATTGTCTAACATTAACTCTATAACTCCATACATTTTAGATGAGGATAAACCATTTCATCCTTATTCTAATGAAAGTATTTAATCTACTTTTCTAGTTGGAATATATATATATATATATATATATATATATATATATATATATATATATATATATATATATATATATATATTTGTTGTAGTGAGCAAAATTCCAAAAAAAATTATCAAATAAATAGCTCTTTAAAAACATCATAAAATAGACTTCAAGGTCTATGTTATCCTATTCAAAAACTTGTACTATCAACATTCAACTAGTGGCCAGGTGACCATATCCCACTAGAGAATACGAAGGCTACCTCAAACATCAAAAGATAGATCCAAGCGACCAGGTGATCATCTGCCACAACAACCATACTAATGACGACTGAGTGTTTTTGACCGAATGAGTTGTGAATCAATTACAACTCCTAAGATGTTCCAAGAAGACTTGCTTTACAAAGACACTTGCAAATCATATTCCTATATAAATAGTATTCACATATATCATATGAATCAACCTCATTTTCCTTCAAAAATTCCATCCTTTTTGATGTTGGTATATGTGTATCATATTTATATATTTATGACGATTATTATATAGATAAGTTTCAATAAAAGATCATTTGATTATTTAGGGGTTATGACTAGAACTATCAATTTAGTGAAAAACTTATAGATTTACTTCATAAATAACATTATGAGAGAATATTCTTTAACACATAATACATCGTTTCAGAACATGAGTGTGAACATCCATTAAATGATAAGTAATCCATATTTATTCATAAATTTACAAGTGTTACATGTTCCTATAAAATATGTACAAAACATTTATTGTTTAAATAAAGACTATAACAACACTTCTTATATCTTCAGCATGAAATCTCATTCGTATGTAATGAGTTGACTATTTCTTCCAATCATCAGCACATAATATCAATTATTAGTGTCACCTGAAGTGTAAAATACTCAAGTGAATTATGGAAAAATAAATAGTTCTATAATTTAGATATTTGAAGTCTTGGTCAAGTCAAACTTCCTCAACTTGATAAGATTAGAGAATTAGTTTCTCTTTTAGTGTCTAGTTTCTTTCACAATAAAAACAATACTAATCATTTGGTCCTTTCTTGATTTCTGGGTTTATGTTGTATTTCCTATAACTAAACTATCAATCTATTTGAGTACAAAATCTCTTAGACTTCCACTATTCATTGCTTGAACAGACTTGGTGCACTTTCTACTATTCATATTCAATATTTGTTTCCCTAGGTGAGACATCTAACATGTTTTATAATTATCCAATACTTTCTGCAAGTCAAGGTTAATCACTCCAATATGATGTGAGACACATCAATATCATCACAATAATACTTCCATCAAAGTATCATGATCATACAAACTGGCTTGTAGAGGTTGTTCAGGTATGGGATCTTTCAGTATATATAATTTCTATTTATCTTTAAGGTAGAAACTCAAGATATTATACTAGTTATAGAAATTATAACCATCAAAGGTCACTATCTCTGAAACTCAACAAGAGAGAGGTTTTGCAGGGTGAAAGAGTATTAACGGTTATTAATAGAATTTAACAAAGTTTCATTTAGTATTTTCAATATGTAGTCTTTAAAAACCAATACCTTTTATTGCTTCTTAAAACATTAATTTACTATAGTCTAGTATCCAAGTAAAAGAAACAAGTAAATGATTAGGTGACCTTTATCCCATAAACTTAATCAGAATCGGTAGGTAGCGACTACCAATTGCATAAGATATGTAACTCCTAGATAATGGGATCCTAGACAACTATTGCTTATATTGGCATGTTTGATCCAATCTATTCCTCAGACCTCTCATGCTTAGGTGACCTTTATCACACAAGATTCTGATCAAGTCATCATACTTGAAACAACTTGTAGTATTGCAACTAACCAGTGACAAGGTGACCCTTTAGATAGCAGAAACTACAAAACTACCTCGAACATCATAAGACCATCCTAATGACCAGGTGACTTTATGATACTAAGACCATACAAATAATATTGAGTGTTCTTCAAAATGACGGAAATGAATTGTATTTTAATAAAAGGTTTTATATATGTTTACAATTATAGTTTATAAAAACATGGTCTCATGAATATTGCATGCATCCAACAATTCATGTGTAACATCCCAAAATCTGAGTAAAATTATTCATTTTTCCAAAACAGCCACAAGATAATAATTGTTTACAAAACCATTTTTTCAAAAGTAAAATCAATATTCAGAGTATTCGAAGATTCAAATACATAAAACTCCAAAGGATGTGAATGAACACGCTTTCGCCTTCCCCTGATCGTCTGAAGTGCCTAAAACAATAAACTGAAACTGTAAGCCAAAGATTAGTGAGTTCCCCCAAATTACCACATAGCATAACCAAACAAATATACATAATGCATGTTGGGTCCACAACCTCCCGTTTGGCTTACCTTGGCCCATAACCTCTCGGTTGGATTGCCTTGCATATAACATACTGGGTGCAAAACCTCCTAGTTGGATTACTCTAGCCCACAACCTCCCTATTAGATTACCCTGGCTTATAACCTCTCGGTTGGATTGCCACGGGTTTGTTGACTGAATGCACAAAGTAGTACAGTCTCAACCTAACTAGTACAATATCAAACCAACCATACTCTGTCGAAATCTAACATATAACATATATTAAATAGACATATAATCATATAGCAAGTCAACAGACTCACAGGCATATCTACCGAGTATTACTGCATGGTAACATCCTATATACAAGAACTCAGTACTAACAGATCAATACAACAGAGCAACATCATCTAAACCAGGGTACATAACTCGTTGGATCAACATTGGTGCCTTCAAACCGCAAGTACAGTAAGGAAAACTCACCTCTCAGTCTGAAAAAGATCACTGAATAGGATACAGCTACGAGCTCAACCAGTCACCTATTCATCAAATAATGTCCAATCTCAAATACCACTCAAAATAACCAAGATGCCCCTAGGTCAAACTTGGTCCAAATCAAAAGGTCAAAAAGTCAAAGTTTATCAACACAGCTGAGTATGTTGGGCATACTCAGCCTATACGTAGGGCGTACTCGATCTTTGACCAAAAACGCAATACTGAACTGCTACGCTCAGTGTACCATTCTGTATCCCTAGCATTCACTGCCTCATCTTAATCCTTCTATTAAGAGCTTATTTCATTAAGCTCTTTCGTCTGATTCTCAGATCTAGCCCCAAAATAATTTCCTTAACCATAAAGTTTCCAACTTTATGGTATTTCATGGCTAGCAAGTGCCCAAAAGCTGAAACCCTAACTTCTTATCTCATTAAGACATCTCAACACTTGCATGGAGGAAAAGGAGGGTCCACTATCACATTTTTATCACTCAAACCACCATAAAACATCCAAAAGGACAACTATTTGGTCTAAGGTAGCTTATACCCAAATAGACCAAGGCTATGGGGTTAATTAACATAAACTTCGAAAATTATCAAGATCTAGAGATATGATCATCAAGTTCAGAACTTTATACCTCAAAATGAAGCTTGGAGGTAAGGTATTTCTGGATCTAAGTGGTCTTGAAATTCTAAGATGTTTGTTCAATCTTCTCTTGGCTTCAAAGACACAAAAACACACATTATCAAGCTCCAAATGAAAACACAAGAGATTAGGGTTCCTATGGACGAAATGAGGGTTGGAGGCTGATGTGGGAATGAGCCTTGGGGAGTTAATGATGTTTATATAGGATCTAAACCCTAAATATTAGGGTTTGTGGTTTTAGAATGTAGGACCAACGTATGTTGTGTATGCCTAGCGTATGTGTGCTCCGCTCAAATATTCCAAAAATGCCACTAAGGGCCATTTTGCAACAATTTCTTACACAAGGTCTAAAATGCAATAACTCTCATACTTAGGGTTAAGAATGGAAATACCTCTACATCAAGATATTACAATGCTCCTCCACTTGAACTAGACTTCGTCCCCGAAGTCTGTTGCTATGAACAACTCAGGGTAATGCTCCCACATCTCTTACTCAGTTTTCCACGTCCATTCGGAACCCTTCTGATGCAACCACTAAACCTTGACCAAAGACACCACCTTGCTGTGCAAGGTCCTCACCTTCCAATCCAAAATCGACATTGGTTTCTCCATGTATTTCAGGCGATCATCAACCTAAATATCCTCCAAGGGAATAACTATTGAGTCATTAACTACACACTTTCAAAGTTGTGAAACATGGAAGGTGTTGTGAATCTGACTGAGCTCCTCAGGAAAATCCAGTCAATAAGCTACTTTGGCAATTACTTGAAATGGCCCAATATATCAGGGCCCCAACTTGCCCCTCTTCTTGAGGCGTATTACACCCTTCCAGGGTGATACCTTCAGTAAAACCATGTCATCGACTTGGAACTCCAACTCAAATCGACGCTTCTTAGCATAACTCTTCTGCCGACTCTAAGCTCTCTAAAGTCTTTTCCTAATCTGATAAATAAGCTCTATCATCTGAAGCACTACCTCAATCCTTCCCATGACCCTATGACCAACCAACCTCCAACAAATTGGGTTACGAAACTTCCTCCCATAATGGAGCTCAAATGGCGGTGCACCAATACTGGAGTGATAGTTGTTGCTGTAAGAAAACTCAGTTAGGGGAAGTTAGCAGTCCTAACTCCCACCGAAATCAATCACACATGCTCGCAACATATCCTCGAGCATCTGAATCGTCCACTCGCTCTAACTATCCATCTACGGATGATAAGCGGTGCTAAAATGCAACCTCGTACCCCATTCCTCGTGGTACCTCTGCCAAAATCGCAAAGTAAACTGAACAACCCAGTCTGAAACAATAGAAACTGAAACACCATGTCGAGAGACAATCTTGCACACAAAAACATCACCCAATTATCGGTCAACAAGCTATCGTAGATGGCTAAGAAGTGAGAACTCTTGGTCCACCGGTCCACTATCACCCAATTCGCATCAAACAAACCCTTAGCCGTCTGAGGTAACTTGGTTATGAAATCTATGGTGATTTTTTCCTATTTCCACATGGGAACCTCCAAAGGTTGAAGCTTTTCATGCGGCCTCTTGTGATCGGCTTTGACCATCTGACATGCCAAGCACCTCTCGATATACCAGGTTATCTCCCGCTTCATGCACGGCCACCAATAGCTAAGTCGCAAATCCCAAGACATCTTGGTGGCTCCAAGGTGTATCAAGAATCTAGACTTGTGTGCCTCCTCCAGCACAACTGTTCTGACCCCACCAAAATCTGTTACCCATACACGACCACACCGGGTCAATAATCCATGGCTTTCGGTGGAAAACCTGCTAATCTCGCCTCTGAGTCGCTCCTGCTTTCAATTTTGTTTCTTGAATCCTTCAACCTTATCCTTTCTAATCATTCCCAACAATTACGAATCAATCGAAATCCTCACATAAAGTCTCTTAATAGCTCGCCGTCTTGCAGCTTAAAGCATCGACAACTGCATTCTCTTTCCATGGGTGGTACAGAATCTTTCTGTCATAATCCTTGACCATGTCAAGTCACCTCCACTGTCTCATGTTCATATTCGGCTGACCCATGAGATATCTCAAACTCTTGTGATCCTTGTAAATGGTATAATGAACCCCATAGGAGTAATGTTGTCAAATCCTGAGAGCAGACACCACTACTCCTAACTCCAAATCATGGGTCAGATAATGACCCTCATGTGGCTTCTATTGTCGGGAAACATAAGCAATAACTCTCCCTTGCTGCATAAGCACCGCTCCCAAACCAGTGATGGATGCATCACAATATACCACAACATCCTCAACACCCTCAAGGGGGGTCAATACTGTGGCATCACATAACTTTCACCTCAAAGTCTCGGATGCAACCTGCTGCTCAGGCCACCAGCAGAAACCCACACCCTTCCTCGTCAAACGAGTGATGGGTACCACAATCTTGGAGAAATCCTGAATAAAGCTTTAGTAATACCCTGCTAATCCCAAGAAACTCCTGATCTCCATGGAGACTTCGAAACCTTTGACTGACTTCTCTTTCCATGGGTGGTACAGAATCTTTCTTTCATAATCCTTGACCATGTCAAGTCACCTCCACTGTCTCATGTTCATATTCGGCTGACCCATGAGATATCTCAAACTCTTGTGATCCTTGTAAATGGTATAATGAACCCCATAGGAGTAATGCTGTCAAATCCTGAGAGCAGACACCACTACTCCTAACTCCAAATCATGGGTCAGATAATGACCCTCATGTGGCTTCTATTGCCGGGAAACATAAGCAATAACTCTCCCTTGCTGCATAAGCACCGCTCCCAAACCAGTGATGGATGCATCACAATATACCACAACATCCTCAACACCCTCAAGGGGGGTCAATACTGTGGCATCACATAACTTTCACCTCAAAGTCTCGGATGCAACCTGCTGCTCAGGCCACCAGCAGAAACCCACACCCTTCCTCGTCAAACGAGTGATGGGTACCACAATCTTGGAGAAATCCTGAATAAAGCTCTAGTAATACCCTGCTAATCCCAAGAAACTCCTGATCTCCATGGAGACTTCGAAACCTTTGACTGCATCACGGCCTGAATCTTGGCCGAATCAACGAAAATCCCATTTTGGTTAATGAGTTGCCCCAAGAACTAGACCTCTCGTAACTAGAGTCACACTATGAGAACTTGGCATACAGTCGTTCCCGTCATAAAACTCTCAGAAGTTCTAAAACGTGATCTTCTTGATGTTCCCTGGTCTTGGAATACACCAATATATCATCAATAAAAACAATGACTGGTCGATTAAGCATCAGCCTACACACCCAATTCATCGAATCCATAAATGTTGCAGGCTTGTTGGTGAGCCCAAATCACATCACTACAAACTCATAATGACCATAACGAGTCCGAAATGCAGTCTTCTCCGTGTCTTCCTCTCTAACCCTCACCTGATGATATCTCGACCTCAAATCGAGAGAGCCATGATGCACCCTGCAACTAATTGAAGAGATCATCAATATATGCAAGTGGGTAACGATTGTTCACCATCAACTTATTCAACTCCCGCTAATCAATGCATATCCGGTGTGAACCATCCTTCTTCATGACAAACAAAATCGGTGCTCCCCACAGAAAACTACTCGTTTTAACGAACCGCTTGCCAACAGCTCTTAAAGTTGTGAGGAAAACTCCTACATCTTAGGTGGTGCTAATCGGTACGACGATGTAGCAATCGAATCCGCTCTCGGAACCATATTGATCCTAAACTCAACCCGCCTCTCAGGAGGCACACCGGGTAACTCGTCCGGAAACACATCAACAAAATCTCTAACAACAGGCACATCCGAAACCAAAACCTCCGTCCTAACCAGGGTGTCAACCACATACACAATGTAACCCATACACTTGCGATATAGATATTTTCGAGCCCTGGAAACAGAACAAAAGGCTGATCCAATCTTGGTACCCTCCTCATAAATAACCCGTTCTCCCCCACTTGGGATTCGAACTACCACTTGCTGACCCTCGCAGTTGGTCATAGCACCAAACCTGCTCAACCAATCCATCCCAACTATCACACACACATCCCCCATAGGAATATAAATCAAATCAATCAGATAAGGCACCCTAAAAATCTCAAAGATACAACCCTGATAAATACTTGACGCAGAAACCCCATGTTCATTGGTGATAGAAACCCGCAATGGACATGCTAAATCTCTAAGAGTAATATCAAAACCCTTACTAAATGAATGAGATACAATATATCGAATCACACTATAACACTCAAAATGGGTATTTTTCCTTTTAGCCCTTCGTAATTAAAACATTGCATTTTTGGTCCTTGAGGCTAGTACTTGAAATGGGTATTTTTCCTAAGTGTACGCTTACCGTACTAGCTAAAGTATGATCGTGGGTTAGAGCCTCGTATGCTAGGCGTATGCAAGTTCGAGCCTCATATGTTGGGCAAACGAGGGTTACGTGGGGCGTAAATTGGCCAGGGGAAAGCCCTAATTTTTGGGGTTTCCGCCCTATTTAAGCCTCATTGACTCACCACCTCGACATTTTAGACCATCCTCCACCCTTTGAAAACTCTAATTCATCACTTTTCATTATGTGGTGCCCTTGTGCTCTTGTTTTGACCATTTGAAGGTTTTGTGCAACCTGAAGTGGTAGAAGAAGAAGCTTGAAGACTCATGCTTTGGAAGGAAGCTTAGAAATCTAGCTCTAATACCTTCATTTTGTGGCTTTTGAGGCATAAAGTTAAAAGCTTCCCATCTTATTTCATAGATCTATTTCCTTGGCTTGTTTGTGTCTTTTTGGTCCCTTTTTGGTTGGTTTGTGAGTTAAAGTTGTTTTTGGAGCTTATCCTTGTAGATCTAGGCATAGTAAGGGCTTCTTAAGCATAAAGTTGCAAAAATTATGGTGGTTTTGGTCTCATGCATGTGTTAAGTCATATATTAAGCCCTTTTGAGTTATAAATCCCCATTAAGCCATGCATTCACATAAAGTTGGCAACTTTATGTGATAAACCACCTTAAGAAAGTCAGATCAAGGTTTTGGGTTGAAGTCTTAACCAAATAAGTGT
This sequence comes from Lactuca serriola, assembly GCF_051521515.1. NCBI lineage: Eukaryota > Viridiplantae > Streptophyta > Magnoliopsida > Asterales > Asteraceae > Lactuca > Lactuca serriola. The sequence goes on along the minus strand of NC_136414.1, from coordinate 117,869,761 downwards.
TGAATAAGGAAGGTTGGCAAGGCTGAGGAGTATATTGGACATACAAACTGGTACGTTATGTGTACAAGCCACTATTTGAGTACACTTGGCGTATGAGGTGAGTACGCCCTGTGTACTCAGCAGTTGGGCTCCGGAAGGTTTGGGCACACAGTGTTGGTCCATGATTGGACTATGGATGATAAGGGCCTTGTTGGGCCATCATAATGCTATTTTAGGATAAGGATGTTTTAGTGGATCTTGGTTGAAGGCCCATAAAGTGGGTTTGGGCCCAATTTAGAAAATTGGGCCATAATTGGGCTTTGGGTGATTATTATGGAAATTGTTCTTTTTGGAAATTTGGATTGGGTTTGGCCTTGGGCCAAATTAGAGAGGTGTAAAAAGGTCTTTTATCCTAGTTTGGACTTTTAGTGTGAGTCGGGATCCAATTATTAATTGGATGTTATTTTGTGATTGTTAGCGTAGGGATTTTATCAAGCCAACAGCCAGAGATTTATCTGTTAGATTCTGCAGTCTGAAGTGAGTTTCCTCACCATGTTTAGTGGGTCTAAGGCACCAATGTCGGCCCATGATCAGTTATGCTAGGATGCTAGATGTTTATGTGAAACTTGTATGTGTATATGCTTATATGATTTGTATGTCGGGTGTGGCCCATTATGCGAGTTTCAGCAGGGCTCGTTATACTTAGTGAGAGGGGCCTGATATGCGAGTTTGGGTGGGGCCCGTTATACTCGGTGGTCGAGGCCCGTTATACAAGTATGGGCCAGTTATGTGTTTATTTATATGTGACAACCCGAAGTTCGTTTCATTATTTGTAACCCTTTCCGTTAATACATTCGTCATTTTCAAGTTCGTTTCCGTTTACGTCATTAAATTAACTCATAAATGTGGGACTTCTATTATGACTTAATGGGTGTCCTAACGCATTTAGAACTCATATGAACACCCCATTTTAGTAAGCGGAATATTTTTAGAATCAACCATATCGGGTTACGGCAACTTAATCGGGTGCGACCAAAAGCCACGTCTAACATCGGTATCGGTTAGAATTCCACCGTGTCCCGAACTTAGAACATATTTAAGGCTCAAAAGACTTCATTTTGAAGTTTTACACTCTCTCACTACTCTCTCTCTCTCTCTAACCTCTCTCCTCAAATCCAAGCTTTAGGTCTAAAATCACTCATTTCAAGCTCCATTTCATCAAGGTAACCTTCCTAACTTGTTGTACAACCTTTCTAGCTTCCAAATCCGTGTTCAATCTATGATTTAGGACCATAAACATGTGTTTACGGCCCTGGAATGCTCTTGGGTCGTGAACACATATAAGTTGGGTTTTAGAGCCTAAAAACCCTCCTAAATCACTTATAGAGCTTGGATTCGACTTAAGGACTTAATGGATTTGACATAGAACACCTTGAACTTAATTTTTGGGGAGTAAACATGAGTTTACTGCCAAAGAACATGCTTTGGCCGTAAACTCATTATCATGGAGAGTAAACTCATTTCCAAGTGTTTAAATGCCACTTAAACACACCCATAGCCTTGGATTAAATTCTAGAACCAACCACAATCGATTTAGGGGCCTTAAACTCATTGAAAACAACATCCTTAGGAGTTCACGGCCGTTAACCCCCCCCCCCCCCAAGAATGGGTTCTTAAGCCGTAAACTCCTAAAACATGGTCAAAAGGTGCCTAAAACTCATTCCATGGCTTGTAGAATTAACTAGAAACTCTTGTAAAGACCTAGGACCACCAAAGCATCAAAGGTATGTGTGTGGGGGAGTTTACGGCCGTAAACTCCTAGTTTACTACCATAAACTCCAATAAATGGTCCATATGTGAGTTAAATCCATTCTAATGCCCTAGATTTGATCCTAGCTAATTTTCCCAAGAGACATTTGACCATTTAGCACCTTAAAACCCATCAACCATGATTTCACGACTGTGAACTCATGTGGTTATAGTCATTAAGGCCGTAAACCCTCTTGTGAGTTTACTCTTGGGGAGTAAACTCCATATCCAAGCCTTATACGTCCGTAGATGTCACCCGGGTCACTCCAAACACTTAATTTGAAGTGGTTTCGCGTCTTGGAGTGTAAAATCTTATCTAATTAGTAAATTAAAGTCTAATTAGATACATTTGTGTATCATTCCATTTTACATAGGAACCTCACGCGTTATCAAGCCTCGAACTGACACTTAGCATCCTAGACGACACGTTCTTCGACTGGTGAGTTCATACACCTACCCTTCTGTGTTTTTCAATGTTTTCAGGGGGGAATACAAGCAAACTATAAATGTTTTCAAATCCTAAAACTGATATATTTCTATAAATATCTGGCTAACCTTTAGATATCTTTACCCCTTATGTATTATGCTGAGCATAAGGGATGTTTTATCGATTATAACTACATGGATTTTAGTAAAGGAAACAATCAAATCAATCAAGTTATTATGGGAATAATTTGGGATCTTTGGTTCTTGTTCAATGAGTTCAGATTTATGTAAAGTATTTAGATAAACTATGTCTGATTCAGTTTATCTTTGTTTATTTTAAGTATTATGCCAGATAGTTTCTTTGTATTAAACTGTTTTTACCGTATTATGTTCCAAAGTGATTAGTATGTTTTGATATCGTCCGAGAACACCGTGAATAATTTAGTACTACCTTGTGAGATTCGTCATTACCCTTTGGGTTATCAGTAAATCCTCCCCGGAAGTGTAACCAGAGTCTCCTTGAGGGAGAGCGTGGAATTTGTGAATATATCTATTCGGGACTAACAATCCCACACCTTAACTGCTAGCTACAGTTAGGCGGGAACGCCTGGGGTGACAAATTATGGATATCGTCTGACGTCTGACGAACGTCAAGGAGGTCTCGGTGTCGCATCAGCATGGTTACCCGACTCGCAATACGTATTAATATAAGTTTATTCATGGATTTGATTTTATATCTATTTTCAAACTATAGTATCTATATCTAGTGCGGGATGTTAGTCCCATGGGTTTCAATCTATATCTAGTGCGGGATGTATTTCCCATCACTTTTAATCTATAGTTTTTGTGTATTAAAACTATGTTATATCTAGTGTCGGATATTAATCCCATGGTTTTGAAATCTATATCTAGTGCGGGATATTAATCCCATGGTTTGAAATCTATATCTAGTGCGGGATCTTAATCCCATGGTTTTGAATTTATATCTAGTACGGGATAGTATTCCCATGGTTTTCAATCAATATTTTTATCTATTAAAAATATCTACTGTTATACTGGATGATAATTCCCAATGGTTTTTCAATATATAGTTTTATGTATTAAACTATACAGTGTGGTATTTAACTAAACTTTACTTTTAGGAAAATAAGGGTTTTTCCTAGGATAACAAACTGTACATAACCGGATCGTATAAAAATCAGATAACTAAACTATAATTATAAGAAAATGTGAGATTTTCTTGGATAACAAACTTTTCGGAAAACCAAAGGAAACTTGTACATTTTCATAAAACAAACCTCTTATGAACTCACCAGTTTTATGCTGATTTTCAAACTGCTTGTATTCTCAGGTCCTTGTTAGATAGGTACTCGATGATCCCTTTTGGCGAAGACGGAGTGCGTAGAAGACACGTCTTACTTTTGTTCATATGATATGTATATGTATAACACATGTAACTCTTGTCTTAAAACAAATGTAAATGAATCTATGTAATGTAAATTTTTGTGTTTACTATGCTTACTATGTGCATTGGATTTGAAACTCAACGTGGAGTCCTCCCCGGAAATGTTTCCGCCTTCGGTTTTCGGGGTGTGACAAATTGGTATCAGAGCCCTTGTTTATAGTGAACTAGTATACCAAACCTTACATGGTATAAGACTATAAACATTAAGGGGCCTAAGTGCTCTGAACTAAAAGTATACCTCAAAGTATAAGTATTTTCAAAAGTATACAAGTATACCTAACCGTCGAAATCCGTAACTACAAGTAGAACAAAACATAAGTAAATGGGTGTTGTACGCTGTGGTTAAACCTGGGCAGTTATGTAGTCGTGTCTAGGATCAATATAGCCTGGCCAACTATATTCATTCGAGACACGGCCACCATGTGCTTGGGAGTGATTGTGGTATGAGGCATGCCTAAAACTTACCCAATACCCAAAACAACGAGTCGTCGTCACAGCGAATCATGAAATACTATGGGAGTATTTCTCGAGCCAAATTCGTTATAGAAATTCTCATTCCAGCATTGCTCCTCAATCATTCCTTTAGCGATAGTTTATCTGCTTTGATAACTCTTTCCTGCTTTATCGCTTATTAAAATTCTATATCTGTCTTAATGAGATATCCCATGTTCCATATCCCTTGATTCAATTCAGAGGACTTATGATCCTCTCTTTCCTGATCTTTTTAGATCATGATGCCTCCAAGAAAGAGATCCAGCTCAAAGAACAACAATCCTCCTCCGCCACCACCTCCTCCCCAATTTGATCCTGTGATGTTCCAGGCAGCTGTTACTGCCGCAGTGTCAGCCGCCATGTCTCAAAGGAACCTCGGTGCCCCCGGTGGTTCAGGAGGTGGTCTCCAGCCCCAAAACCAAGATGATAGCCAAGGACACTGGAAGGAGTGTTCCTATAAAGATTTCATGAACGCGAAACCCACATCCTTTGATGGCACTGGAGGTGTCATTTCCCTCACCCGATGGTTCGAGAAAATCGAGTCAATCTTTGAGATATGTGCCTGTTCAGAATCTGACAAAGTAAAGTTTGCCGCCTGCACCTTCATTGACAAAGCCCTGACTTGGTGGAACGGCCGAGTCAAATCCTTAACTCTACCTGTAGAAAATGCTATGGGTTGGGAAGTTATGAAGGAGCTTCTGCTTGCAGAGTATTGCCCTCGGGGCGAAATGCAGAAATTGGAGCATGAACTCTGGAACCTGAAGATGAAGGGTTCCGATATCGTCGCCTATACCTCTAGATTCGATGACTTGGCGCTGCTCTGTCCGGGAATGGTTACCCCGGAGAGTAAAAATATTGAGAGGTTCATCTGCGGGTTGACCCAGCCAACCAAAGGAAATGTCTTGGCTGCGAAGCCAAACACCTATGACAGCGCTAAATGTCTGGCGCAAACCCTGATCGATCACGAAGACAACCCCGATGAGGAGGCTACTACTCCTGAGCCAGTCGAAAGTAGAGGTGGAAGTAAAAAAGAAATTTTCGACCAGACGGAAGGCCCAAGGATCACAAGGATCCTCTAAGAAACAGCAAACGGTAGCAGTCCACGCTGCTACTGCCCCTGTTGTTGTTTCTGCTGTCAGATCCACGGCTCAGACCCCTACCAGTGGATACACCGGTACCCTTCCTTGGTGCAATAAGTGCAGCTACCATCACCGTACTCCCGAGACATGTCGTTAACGTCTCTGCAACAACAGTGGAAAGAAGGGCCACCTTGCTCAAAACTGCAGAAAACCAGCCCAATCAACCAACCAATCATCCGGAGTAGGCATCGGTCAGGCCTGCTATAATTGTGGTGAAGTGGGACATTTCAAGAGGAGCTGCCCAAAGGCAGCAACGACTGGCAACACTGGAAGAATTCTAGCAATAGGACGAGAGGAGACAGCTGCTGATCCCACCATCGCTGTAGGTATATTCATCCTCGACAACTCTTATGCCTACAATCCTTTTCGATTTTAGGGCTGAAAAGAAAATTTTGTTAGCTATTCATTCGTACATCTTCTTAATCTTAGCCCTCCGTTAGTAAATGAAACATTCGCCATCGAGGCGACTAACAGTGGGAAAGAGAACTTTATCAATACATCCGTAGGTTGTACCTATACTCTGAACGACCATTCCTCATCCATTGATCTTCTGCCAGTTTCCAAAAACAGTTTTGATGCTATCGGTGGCATGGACTGGTTGAGTCCTAATCGTGCTAATACCCTTGTATTGAAAAATTCATCCGTCCGAATCTCCTCTCTGGTCAGACCCTCATGATCAACAGCGATGAATTCGGTTCCAACCTTTGTATCATTTTGTAACAACCCGAAATTTCCGTACCACTTCTTGTACTTCAACTTGTAATCCAATTCGATCAACCAAACGCCGTTTCCAAATCCGATTCCGATTTCGTCCTTTAATTAAGTCATTTATTTGTATGGATCTAAAATGACTTAATGGGTGTCTTAATACATTTAGAAATCATTCTAACACCCCATAATAGTTATCGGAACATTTCTAGAATCGACCATATCGGGTTACGGCAACTTGGTCGGGTGCGACCAAAAGCCCCGTCTAACGCCGGTATCGGGTAGAATTTCGCCGTGTCCAATTCCCGAGCACTATATAAAGGACTCAAAGCTTCCATTTGAAGCTTTTGGCCATCTTTCCTTAATCACTCTCCAACCTCTCTCCTCATCCAAATCAAAGGTCCAAAAACAAAGATTTAAGGCTCCAAATCAAAGAGGTAACATCCTTAACTTGTTATCTAACCTCTTTAGCCTTCAAATTGATGTTTAAACAAAGATTTAGGACCTGGAACAAGTGTTTACGGCCAAGGCACATGCTTGGGCCGTAAACACCTAAAAATGGGGTTTTAGAGCCATTTAACCCTTCCAAATCATTATTAGGACTTAGATACGACTTTGAGACTTACAAATCGGGACTTGAAACGTTTAAAAATTGAATTTTGAGGGATGATTAGGAGTTTACGGCCAAGGCTCATTCTTGGGCCGTAAACCCATCAAACATGGAGAGTAAACACCTTTTTACATGTTAGATTGCCTTGAAACTCAACCAATAGCCTTGTGGTAAATCCTAGAACCATCTAAAAATAGTTTGGGGGCCTTAAACATAACAAAATACATCATACAAGAGTTTACGGCCATGGCACATACCCTTAGGCCGTAAACTCATAAAAGTGTGCCAAATGATGCCCTTAAACCATCCCAAGGCTTGAAAAATTACTAGAATCACATGTGATTGCTTTAAGTACCTCAAAACAATTATTCTTGACCATAGAATAGTTTACGGCCATAAACTCCAAGTTTACAACCGTGAACTCCCTTTTAAATGGTATAAATTCATTTAGTTTATTCCAAGGCATTTTAGTAAATCATTCCAACAATCCCCAAGTCCAAACGAGCCATTAAACACTCAAAATCATACCAACATGAGTTCACGGCCGTGAACTCATGTATATATGTGTTATGTGGGTGTAAACTCCCTAAAATGTTTACTCTTGGGGAGTAAACTCAAATCCCGATTCCCTAGTACCATTACACGTCCGTAGATGTCACCCGGGTCACTCCAAACACTCGTTTCGAGGTGTTTAACCTCGTTGGATTGTAATGTTCCATATAATTAGTGATTGTAAATATAATTAAATATATATGGACATTATTTCATTTTAGATAGGGACATCGCGAGTAATCAAGCCCCGAACCAACGTTTAGTGTCCGAAACCGTCGCATTTCCTAGCCTGGTGAGTTCATACCCCTACCCTTTTTCACTGTTTTTAACTGTTTTCAGGGGGAACACAAGCAAAGTACAAGGGTTTCTTATACTCAAAACTTATTTTCGTGTGTGTGTTTCACATTTCATATGCTTTTAACACTGATATACACAACTGATAACCGTATGAACATGCAAATCACGTAACATATTATTTGTGAAATGGGTTTTATAAAGTGTTATGTTTTATATATTTCACAAATGGTTTTCCACATTTTATCAGTTAAAAGCATGACATTAGAACATTTGAATATATAAATTGTACACTGTTTGTCCTCGGTAACACTCCACAGAGATACGCGAGTGGAGGATTATCATATTATTACTAGTAAATTTGTTATTCCTGTATGATTGGAGACACGTCCTCGGCGAACACTCCACAGAGATACGCGAGTGGAGGACTACACCCATAACCAGAATCTCTGGGATTTAGAGAGCGTGACTTGAGTGTATAGATCTATACGGGGCTGACTACCCCACACCTGGCTGCTAGCTACAGTCGAACCGAAATGGTTCAAGGGTGACGAAAGTCATAAGGATGTGGACTACTTATTGCCACAGGTTTAGTCTATCGTATGGTTATGGAACTCGCAATTTGGATAACAGAGATTTACTTATAGTAATAATGAACAACTTTATACACCTCACAAGATAACCAGGTTTTGGTATACATCTTTCACATTGGAAACCAACATTCAGGAAAGTATGGGACTTTCCTGGGGAAAACATTGAACATAACCACGTTTTACAGAATACATCTATTACATTGATAACCAACATTCAGGAAAGCATGGGGCTTTCCTGGGGAACGTTTACATAACTAGAAAAGTGTAACAAACCGGATAACTTTACATCTTTTACAATTGGTAAAACACAATCTGGAAAGTAAGGGACTTTCCTGGGGATACATTGGTACATAACCAGAACAGTATAACAAACCAGATAACCTAACTGTACATTTTCACAAGAGTAAACGTGAATTCAGTGTACAACTATACTTTACATGTTGAGAACAAAAACCAACCTTTTTAAGAAAATATGGGATTTTCTTTGTGTGTATAACATTTTCAGAAACAGAAAGGAAAACTCGAACATTTTCACAAATCACAAACCGCTTATGAACTCACCAGCGTTATGCTGATTTTCAAACCGCTTGTGTTCTCAGGTCAACGTTAGAACAGGTACCCGAAGATCATTTTGTTCCAAGTTGGAGTGCACAGAAGACCAGTTCGTTTTGTTATTATATACTATGTATCACAACTGTATAACTTTACTTTTGAAACAAATGTAAAACTTTTCTATATGTAATGTAATGGTTGTTCTACTTTACTTACTATGTGCATTGGATTTGATACTCAACGTGGAGTCAACCCCGGAAATGTTTCCGCCTTCGGTTTTCGGGGTGTGACAGATTGGTATCAGAGCCCTTGTTTATAGTGAATAAAGTATACCAAAACTTACATGGTATAAAACTATAAACACTAAAGGGCCTAAGTGCTCTGAATTAAAAGTATCTTCAAACTATAAGTATTTTCAAAAATATATAAGTATACCGAGCCGTCGAGATCCGTAACTACAAGTAGAACAAAACATAAGTAAATGGGTGTTGTATATTGTGGTTAAACCTGGGCAGTTATGTAGTCGTGTCTAGGATCAATATAGCCTGGCCAACTATATTCATTCAAGACACAGCCAACATGTGCTTGGGAGTGACTGTGGTATGCGGCATGCCTAAAACTTACCCTAATACCACAAACATCGCGCCAGTGTCGTAACAAATCATGAAATACTATGGGAGTATTTCTCGAGCCAATTCTTTGTAGAAATCCTCGTTCACGTATAGATCCTTGATCATTCCATTAGCGATAGTTTACCTGCTTTGATAAATTTTTCCTGCCTTATCGCTTATTCGGAATATATATATATCTGTCATATCTCTCGATTCGATTAAGAGGATTTATCATCCTCTCTCTTTCTTGATCTTATTAGATCAATATGCCTCCCAAAAGAAGATCCAACTCCAACAACCCTCCTCCACCACCTCCTCCTGAAATTGACCCCGTGGTATTTCAGGCAGCTATTACCGCCGCGGTGGCAACTGCTATGTCCCAATTAAACACCCGTGGTTTCGGTGGTTCAGGAGGTGGTACTCAAACTCAGGACCAAGAAAGTGATCAGGGACACCAAAAGGAGGGTTCCTATAAGGATTTCATGAATGCAAAACCAACATCCTTCGATGGCACTGGAGGTGTCATTTCCTTATCCCGATGGTTCGAGAAAATCGAATCCATTTTCGAAATTTGTGCCTGTGCTGAGTCCGACAAGGTTAAATTTGCAGCCTGTACCTTCCTCGATAAAGCTTTGACTTGGTGGAACGGCCGAGTCAAATCCTTGACCCTACCCCAAGCCAACGCCATGGGCTGGGAAGCCATGAAAGAACTCTTGATAGCCGAATACTGTCCCCGTGGTGAAATGCAGAAACTAGAGCACGAGCTCTGGAACCTGAAGATGAAAGGTTCCGACATTGCTGCATACACTTCCCGATTCGATGATCTTGCACTTCTCTGCCCGGGACTAGTCACTCCTGAAAGTAAAAAGATCGAGAGGTTCATTTTGGGGTTAACTCAACCAACAAAGGGTCATGTCTTAGCTGCTCGTCCGGGTACATATGATAGTGCCAAGACTTTAGCCCAAACCCTAATTGATCATAGTGATGATGTCGAGGAAACCACTCCCGCTTCTAAGTCGACTAAAAGCAGTGGTGAGAAGAGAAAGTTCTGGAAGAAGAATAAGGGTCAATCTTCCCAAGGATCCTCCAAGAGACAACAAACTGTAGCAGTCCATGCTGCTACTACCCCCGTTGTTGCTGCTTCTGTTGTGGGATCCACAGCTCCAACTCCTACCAGCCGGTATGCTGGTAATCTTCCCCTCTGTGACAAGTGCAAGTATTAACACAACCCTGGCCCCTGTCGAGAACTTTCTTGTACCAATTATGGTAAGAAGGGACACACAGTCCGATTCTGCAAAGCTCCGACCCAATCGGCCAATCAATCTTCGGGAGCAAGCGTTGGTCAAGCCTGCTACAACTGTGGTGAAGTTGGCCACTTTAAAAGGAACTGCCCCAAGAAGTCTACAGCCAATAACACCGGGAGAGTCCTAGCCATAGGACGGGAGGAAGCGGTCGCTGATCCCACTGTTGTCTCGGGTATGTTCCTTCTCAACAACTCATATGCTAGTATTCTTTTCGATACGGGTGCTGAAAGGAGCTTTATTAGTCATGCATTCAAACATAACCTAAAACATAATTCCCCACCTTTAACCAAAACGTTTACCGTCGAGATGGCGAACGGTGAGAAAGAAAGCGCCAGTGAGGTGTTCGTAGGTTGTACCCTTACCCTGAACGACCATTCGTTTCCTATCGATCTCATGCCGGTATCCATAAAAAGCTTTGATGTCATCGTTGGCATGGATTGGTTGAGTCCTAACCATGCGGATATCCTTTTTTTCGAGAAAGCCATTCGTCTCAACCTTCCTTCGGGTCAAACTCTTGTAATCTATGGTGATAAACTCAGTTCCAACCTTCGTATCATTTCCAGCATCAAAGCTCAAAAGCTCCTGCGAAAGGAGTGCATTGCGTTCTTGGCCCATGTAATCAACGAGAAACAGGAAGTTAAAGACCTCGCGAGCATCCCCGAAGTCTGTAACATTCCTGATGTATTTCCCGAAGAGCTTCCAGGAATTCCTCCCGAGCGTCAGGTCGAGTTTCGCATTGACCTAATTCCTGGAGCTACCCTCCATAGCGAAGTCTCCGTATCGCTTAGCTCCAGTAGAAATGCAGGAGTTATCCAGCCAACTCAATGAGTTGCTCAGTAAAGGATTCATTAGACCGGGTTCCTCACCCTGGGGAGCTCCGGTATTGTTTGTCAAGAAGAAAGATGGATCCTTTCGGATGTGTATCGATTATCGTGAGTTGAACAAGTTGACCGTCAAAAACCGATATCCTCTTCCGCGAATAGATGACCTCTTCGATCAACTCCAGGGAGCCAGTTACTTTTCCAAGATAGACCTTCGGTCAAGGTACCATCAGCTACGAGTTCATGAGAGTGATGTGTCCAAAACAGCTTTCAGGACTCGATATGGACACTATGAGTTCGTAGTGATGCCCTTCGGTCTAACCAACGCACCGGCAGTGTTCATGGACCTGATGAACCGAGTATGTCGTCCCTATCTGGACAAGTTCGTCATTGTATTCATTGATGACATACTTGTCTACTCCAGAAGCGAAGAAGACCACAACCAACACTTAAGGTTAGTGTTGGAAACCCTTAGATCCGAGAAGTTGTATGCGAAATTTTCCAAGTGTGAGTTCTGGATTCGGAAGGTAACTTTCCTCAGTCACGTGGTAAGCAAGGAGGGTATTCATGTAGATCCTTCCAAGATTAAAGCGATAGAGAATTGGTCGGTACCGAAGACACCCACATAAATCCGGCAATTCTTGGGTCTCGCCGGCTATTATCGGAGATTCATCGAGAACTTTTCCAGAATTGCCAAACCTCTAACCATTCTAATACAGAAAGGTGTATCCTTTTGTTGGAGTGATAAACAAGAAACCGCATTCCAGACGCTAAAGAAAGCCTTGTGCAGCGCGCCTGTTCTGTCCCTACCCGAAGGGACAGAGGACTTCGTTGTCTACTGCCATGCATCTACTCAAGGCTTAGGCTGTGTGCTTATGCAAAGAGGAAAGGTGATTGCTTATGCCTCTAGACAGCTGAAAGCACACGAGGTCAACTATACCACACACGACTTGGAACTAGGAGCCGTAGTCTTTGCATTGAAGATTTGGAGACATTACCTCTATGGAACCAAGTGTACGATCTTCACTGACCACAAGAGCTTGCAACACATCTTTGACCAGAAAGACTTGAACATGAGGCAACGGCAATGGGTAGAACTACTTAGTGATTATGAGTGTGAAATCCGTTACCATCCCGGCAAGGCCAATGTGGTAGCAGATGCCCTTAGCCGAAAGGAGAGTGCAGGCCGCAAAGTGAAGAGCCATGTCACACCCCCAAACCAGAACGGCGGAAACGTTTGGGGGCGGAGGACGTCATGTTCAGTATCATAACAGTTTATAGAAAGGAAAGTACACACCACCATATATAAAGGTTTTAAAAATGTTTACATCATTGTATTCATTACATGTCCAAAAGATAAATGCATAAACATCTTTCAAAAGAAGTAATAATGCCAGCGCGTTATTCACCAAAAGTTGATTTCCAAACCTGCTTAACGATTCCCTGAGAATACAAGTTATTTCAAAGAAAAGTGTCAACAATTAAGTTGGTGAGTTCATAAGTGATTTAGAAACATTGAATGCCATTCCAAAATGAGTGTATATATTTTCCAAGAAAACCCCATATTTCCTTATAAAATTGTGAAATGCATGAGAATGTTGGTATTGAAAAACGTAGATAGTTGAACCAAGAAAATCCCTTATTTTCCTAATAGTTGTTTGTTTAATGTCCAAGACTGACATTTTGAGCATTTTTTTCGGAAAGCCTCGCATTCTATTTATAGGGGGGTCTGAGAAGCCTCATACGCGGGGTGTACGCTCGTACGCAGCGCGTAGGCGTACGTCATGCATTACCGAAGCCTCGGCTTCGGATGGGACGGCGGGTCGGATGGGACGGCGGGTCGGACGGGTCGGTCGGACGGGCGGGTCTGACGGGTCGGTAGCCTCGCATAGGGCGACGTGGACGATCCGAGGCCAATACCCTCGGGTACGCAGGGCGTACAAGGGTACGCGGCGCGTACCTCGGATGAGGACGCTGACTCCTCTTCGGATAATACTTGATTTTTGAATTAAATAAATATATAATTTATTTAATAAATTTCAAAAATTCATAACTTCTTCATACGAACTCCGTTTTCGATGGTCTTTATATCCACGCGTAGGTGAGACTACGCTCTACAACTTTCGTTTAGACTCCGTTGGCAAATTCCGAATTTTATTTTTATTTTTTATTCTATAACTCATCGTGTTTAAGGAATTTCTTCAAAAATTCATAGCTTCGTTATCTGACGTCGGTTTTTGCCAGACTTTTTACCGTTGAAATACCATTGTCGAGACCTTCGATTCTCGTTTAGGTCATTCCGGCCAAAAGTCGTTCGATCTCCGATTCGAGTTTTTAGCTGTCTGCTGCTAAGCCGAACTTGGAAAAATCTAAATTTCAATATACGAAGCCGGATTTGAGCATTCTCTTTAAGTATGATCCCGGTTTAATGATATTACACATAATAGTAATTTAAATAGATACTTTTTGGGGCATTTTATTCTCAAAGTAAATTTTATTACCCCAAGATGGTTACAATACTTGACTTTTTAGGTCAATACAAAGAGTTGAAATATCGGGTTGGCACGGAAATCGAGGCAAGATCGTGAGAGAAAGGAGAGAATTGAGCATTTTTTTTCGGAAAGCCTCGCATTCTATTTATAGGGGGGTCTGAGAAGCCTCATACGCGGGGTGTACGCTCGTACGCAGCGCGTACGCGTACGTCATGCATTACCGAAGCCTCAGTTCGGATGGGACGGCGGGTCGGACGGGTCGGTCGGACGGGCGGGTCGGACGGGTCGGTAGCCTCGCATAGGGCGACGTGGACGATCCGAGGCCAATACCCTCGGGTACGCAGGGCGTACAAGGGTACGCGGCGCGTACCTCGGATGAGGACGCTGACTCCTCTTCGGATAATACTTGATTTTTGAATTAAATAAATATATAATTTATTTAATAAACTTCAAAAATTCATATCTTCTTCATACGAACTCCGTTTTCGATGGTCTTTATATCCACGCGTAGGTGAGACTACGCTCTACAACTTTCGTTTAGACTCCATTGGCAAATTCCGAATTTTATTTTTATTTTTTATTTTATAACTCATCGTGTTTAAGGAATTTCTTCAAAAATTCATAGCTTCGTTATCTGACATCGGTTTTTGCCAGACTTTTTACCGTTGAAATATCATTGTCGAGACCTTCGATTCTCGTTTAGGTCATTCCGGCCAAAAGTCGTTCGATCTCCGATTCGAGTTTTTAGCTGTCTGCTGCTAAGCCGAACTTGGAAAAATCTAAATTTCAATATACGAAGCCGGATTTGAGCATTCTCTTTAAGTATGATCCTGGTTTAATGATATTACACATAATAGTAATTTAAATAGATACTTTTTGGGGCATTTTATTCTCAAAGTAAATTTTATTACCCCAAGATGGTTACAATACTTGACTTTTTAGGTCAATACAAAGAGTTGAAATATCGAGTTGTTACATCATCCCCCCGTTAGAGGGAATTTCGTCCCGAAATTTTAATACAAAATAGAAGTCTTAGGGACTGAGGAAGAGGTGCGGATACTTCTGTTGCATTTGGTCTTCCCGTTCCCATGTGAATTCGGGTCCTCTCTTAGCATTCCATCGAACTCTTACTATTGGAATGCGACTCTGCTTAGTTCGTTTAACTTCCCTATCCATGATTTCGACGGGTTCTTCCACAAAGTTAAGATTTTCGTTTAGCTCGATTTCATCGAGTGGAATTACAAGTGTTTCGTTGGACAAACACTTTTTTAGGTTCGATACGTGGAATACTGGATGTACTTTGTTAAGCTCGATTGGAAGTTGGAGTTTGTAGGCCACTGGACCAACTCTCGAAATGATTTTGAAGGGTCCAATGTACCTAGGATTTAGCTTTCCACGCTTCCTAAAGCGTATCATGCCCTTCCAGGGTGAGACCTTCAGTAGAACACGGTCGCCAATCTGGAATTCCAAGGGTTTACGTCTCCTGTCGGCATAGCTCTTTTGCCTATCCCTTGAGGACTTCAGTCGTTCTCGTATTTGCACGATCTTTTCAGTCGTTTCTCTGATGATCTCCAGACCGGTGAGGGTGCTATTAGGGACTAGACCTTTTGCCAATTGTGTGTCGCCCACTTCCGTCCAGTACAGGGGTGATCTGCACTTACGGCCGTAAAGGGCTTCGAATGGAGCGGTCTTGATACTAGTATGGTAACTATTGTTATAAGAGAACTCGACCAAAGGCAAGTGAAAATCCCATGCCTTGCCAAAGTCGATTACACATGCTCGCAACATGTCTTCCAAGGTTCGGATCGTCCTCTCACTCTGTCCGTCAGTTTGTGGGTGGTATGCCGTACTCATATCCAACCTTGTTCCCATGGATTTTTGCAGTGATTGCCAGAATCTGGAAGAGAATCTACTGTCTCTATCTGAGATGATGGACATCGGTACGCCATGAAGTCGTACGATCTCCCGGATGTAGGTTCTTGATAGTTTTTCCATCCTATCAGTTTCCTTGATCGGTAAGAAATGGGCTGACTTGGTTAATCTGTCGACGATTACCCAAATAGTATCTTGGCCACTCTGAGTTTTGGGCAGTTTGGTTATGAAGTCCATGGAAATCTACTCCCATTTCCACTCAGGTATTTCAGGTTGCTGGAGTAGACCTGAGGGTTTCTGGTGTTCTATTTTTATCTTGGCGCAAGTTAAACACTTGCTCACATAAGTAGCAATCTCCGCTTTCATGTTTGGCCACCAGTAGAGTTGCTTGAGATCTAGATACATCTTGTCTGACCCTGGGTGTACGGAGTATGGGGTCCTATGTGCCTCGGTCATAACTACCTCTCTGAATCCACCAAACTTGGGTGTCCAGATCCGGTTCATGAGGTAGAGTGCTCCGTCACTCTTGATTTCTAAGTTTTTGTCCATTCCCCTAAGGGCCTCACCTGCCACGTTTTCGGGTTTCAAGGCCTCTAATTGAGCCTCCTTGACTTGCGCTAACAGGTGCGAATGGATCGACATGGCCAATGACTTCACTCTTCGGCCAGAGTACTCCTTTCGACTAAGGGCATCGGCTATGACGTTTGCCTTTCCCGGATGATAGCGAATCTCACATTCATAGTCGTTGAGCAATTCGACCCAACGTCGTTGTCTCATGTTTAACTCCTTCTGGTCGAAGATGTGTTGGAGGCTCTTGTGGTTTGTAAAGACAGTGCACTTGGTACCGTAAAGGTAGTGCCTCCAAATTTTAAGGGCGAAGACCACTGCTCCAAGTTCTAAGTCATGAGTGGTGTAATTGACCTCATGTGTTTTCAGTTGTCGTGAGGCATATGCAATAACCTTTCCCCTCTGCATTAGCACACCGCCCAGCCCTTGCTTCGAAGCGTCGCAATACACCACAAAGTCTTCGGTCCCTTCCGGAAGAGAAAGGATAGGTGCACTGCAAAGGGCTTGTTTCAAGGTCTGAAATGCAGCATCTTGCTTTTCTCCCTAGTTGTAGGTCACACCTTTCTGGGTTAAAGCTGTAAGAGGCTTTGCGATGCTGGAGAAATTCTGGATGAACCTTCGGTAATAACCGGCAAGACCTAGAAACTGGCGAATCTCGGTTGGTGTGGTTGGTGCAGACCAGTTTTCGATAGCCTTGATCTTTGAGGGGTCCACGTGGATTCCTTCCTTGCTGACCACGTGACCGAGGAAGTCCACCTTTCTAATCCAAAACTCACATTTTGAGAATTTTGCATATAGTCTCTCAGTTCGCAACGTCTCTAAGACTTGTCTCAGGTGTTGACTATGTTCCTCTTTATTCTTTGAATAAATGAGTATATCGTCTATGAATACTATCACAAATTTGTCTAAGAATGGACGACATACCCTATTCATTAGATCCATAAATACGGCCGGGGCATTGGTTAGTCCAAACGGCATCACTACTAACTCATAATGTCCGTATCTCGTTCGGAAGGCCGTCTTGGGAACATCACTCTCTAGGACACACAGCTGGTGGTATCCCGACCTTAGATCGATCTTGGAGAAGTAGTTGGCTTCTTGGAGTTGATCGAATAAGTCGTCGATTCGGGGCCGGGGGTATCGGTTCTTGATGGTAAGTTTGTTGAGTTCTCGGTAGTCGATGCACATCCTGAACGATCCATCTTTCTTTTTCACGAACAACATGGGTGCTCCCCATGGCGAGAAGCTCGGCCTGATGAATCCTTTTCCAAGTAGTTCATTCAGTTGGATGGATAGCTCCTGCATCTCTGCCGGGGCTAACCGATAGGGTGCTTTGGCTACTGGGGTAGCTCCGGGGATTAGATCGATTCTGAATTCGACTTGTCTTGCGGGTGGTATTCCTGGAAGGTCCTCGGGAAACACGTCAGGAAAATCGCATACGTCGAGCACATCCTTGATGTTCTGGACTTCTCGTTTCACATCTACAACATGTGCTAAGAGTGGTACTAGGTTTGTCGCCTAAGACAAGGAAGGTTTCGCCGGTTGGCAGATTAAGGCGAACGGCCTTTTCGTAACATAAAATGTCCGCACGATGTGAACTCAGCCAATCCATGCCAACGATGACATCGAAACTCTTAATCGAGACTGGCATGAGGTTGATTTGAAAGAGATTATCGTTTAGACTTAGGGTGCAGTTTAAATATATCTCCTCAGTGCCTTCGATTTTCCCATTGGCCATTTCTACTATGAACGGTTCACTTAATGATTGTGGTATTGGTTTTAGCATGCTTTTAAAGTCGTGACTCACAAAACTCCTTTCCACTCCACTATCAAACAAAATGCATGCATACGAGTTATCGAGAAGAAACGTACCCGTAATAATAGTGGGGTCCGCAATGGCTTCATCTTGTCCCATTGCGAAAACTCGGCCTCTTCCGCCGGTATTCCTGTTGTTTGTCTTCGGGCAGTCCTTGCGGTAGTGCCCTGTGTGTCCGCACTCAAAGCAAGCGCGGCTTACTCCGGTATTAGCAGTGGGGGCGGATTGTTGGGTCGGCTCCTTGCAATAGCGGGCTGTATGACCCTTCTTATTGCACCTGGTGCATTGAAAGTCACGACAGAGACCGTGGTGGTGGAAGTTGCATTGGTTACATTTCAGTAGCTTTCCATTGTATGAACTTGTGGGGGCAGGGTTGGTAGGTACAGTAATAGCGTGGGTCGCTATCACTTGTTGTTTCTTGGGGTTCTCCTGGAGGGTTTGTCCCCTCCTCTTGCTCCAAGGCTTACTCTGGCCCTGAGCCTCCCTATGTGGATTTGCGGCTGCTGTGATGATACTCTGTTTCACTTTGTGGTCGATGAGTTGTTGCACCAGGCGTTTAGCGTTGTTGTAGGTGATAGGGTTGGAAGCTAGGACATGCCCTTGAATCTGGGGTGACAACCCCCAAATGTACCTTTCGACCTTCTTCGATTCTGGGTTGACCATGGTAGGGCACAAAGCAGCGAGATCGTTGAACCTAGCTGTGTAGGTGACTAGATCAGACCCAGCTGTTTTTAAATTCCAGAGCTCCTGCTCAAGCTTTTGCACTTCGCCCCTTGGGCAGTATTCTTCCAGTAGTAGAACCTTCAGTTCTTCCCAACTCATGGCGTTAGCGATAGTGAGCGTCACTGAATTCACATGGCTTTTCCACCAAGTGAGGGCTCGATCTATGAAGGTGCAAGCAGCGAACTTAACCTTGCTTGTTTCTTGGCACGAGCAGATCCCGAAGACCGTTTCGGTCTTTTCAAACCATTGCATTAGTGCAATGACTCCTCCACTGCCATTAAAGGTCTTTGGTTTTGAGTTGGAGAACTCCTTGTAAGTACACTCCCTTACATGGCCCTGGCCGGTGCCACGATTTGGATGATTCGTGCTGCTTCCTGTACCTCCGTTTGCATTGGAGTTTATTTGAGAGAGGGTTGCTGCTACTGCTGTTGTGATAGCAGCCAGGACCATTGCCGGATCATAAGTTAGTGGTGGAGGTGGTGGTTGGGTTGCGTTGGTACGTGCTGATCTACGAGGAGGCATTGCGCTGCCAAAAGAAACATGAGGTATTATAAGTTTTGGTGGTTGCGAGTTAAATGATATTGTGTTAACTATCTTAAATAGATTAAGAATTTGGTTTGGCCAACATAGGGTTTTGAGCTTAATTCATTAACAATGTTTGAATGGATGTACTTATAAATTGCACGGACTACACATAATTAAAACGAGAAAGAGATATGCCCTATTGTAACAGCCCGGAATCTCAGGTATTATTAAATTATGTTTTTGGGTAATTTAAGAGGGGACTCGGCGAGTTGGAGCCTAGACTCGCCGAGTAGGATCGCAGACTTGGTCGCGGGATCGCGACTGGACTCGACGAGTCCAGATATGGACTCGGCGAGTCGACGCTGTTCAGCGGAAACCCTAACCGCTTGGTTTTGGAACGTATATAAGGCACTTATAGGCCGTCATTGTTCGTCTTTAGTCGACTGAGAAGAACCCTAAACGGCTGTGGGCATCTAGAGCAAGATTGAAGGGTATTAGGGCTTTTGAAGAATTTGTTGTGCAAGGAGGAGAAGAGTTTTGGCTAAAGGAACAGCAAGGGATTCGAGTTCTGCGGTTTGGGGACACAGAGAGTGCGTTATTCAGGTAATATCTCGGATTCTTTATGTATTGTTGATGTGTGTATGGATTTAGGGTTTATGGAACCCATTTGGTGATTAGATGAATTAATACATTGTTACCCAAACGACTATAACCCTGTATTAGGACCTTTAGAGGTCCAGAAGGTCCCATGCTTGTGTATTTCGGAACAAAACTTATCTCAGGAAGCAGTTTGATCGACTGCATGGCATGGACTCGCCGAGTCCGATGAACAGACTCGGCGAGTAGTTTGGAGATTTACTGGAACTCGTCGAGCTGTTCTTCAGACTCGACGAGTGGAGTCGGGGTGGCCTCGCGATTCTTCCACGAGGATCTCGTCGAGCCAAGAGGGATACTCGACGAGTAGAAAGGGAACATCAGGGGAAGTTGGGGAGGACGTCTAGACTCGCCGAGTCGCCATGGCACTCGTCGAGTCCGGTCGAGTTGACCGTTGACCAGAGTTGACCTAAGTCTGTCTTCTTAGGGATAGTCACACTTAGAAGATATAAGTGTTAATGAGGGATATGTGATGTTATAGGGAGGTTGTAGCTCGTCGGATTGTGCACGAGTGATTTCAGGATTTGCTAGCTTTCAGCATTCGCGAGGTGAGTTTTCTCACTATACTGTACCCGGAAGGGTTTTGACTGTATGACCGGAAGGTCAGCTATGATATGTGATATGTATGCTATATGTGGTAAGCTGCTTGTTATATGTGCTATGTATGTTATGGGCCGGAAGGCGATTATATTATGGGCCGGAAGGCAATATGTTATGGGCCGGAAGGCAATATATTGTGTGATGGACCGGAAGGTCGGCGTGGGTAGGACCGGAAGGTTTACCCAGCAGGGACGGAAGTCCCCTGAGACACATGGACCGGAAGGTCAGGGCCTGGAAAGGCGTATGTGCGTAAGTTGTATATTGGGGAACTCACTAAGCATTTATGCTTACAGTTGTTGTGCATGTATTTCAGGTACTAGCGAGGACCGTGGGAAGGCGCCGGCGTGATCGATACACACTGAAGAATGCTTTTATGATCTTGGGATTTTGACTATTTGTACTTGACAGGATACTTAAACTATTTATGCCTTGTTTTGAATGGAAATAAATATATTTTTAAAATGAAAAATTTGTTTGAAAATTTGCGTTGTTACAATTGGTATCAGAGCCTTGGTTTGAGGGATTCGGGTGCACCTTCGGGGGTAACTGAACTCAAACCGAGGATTTGAGGAAACTTTTTAAATAAAGGCATAAACTTTTGTAAATGGTTTTGTGGTAAGTAAGAAAGAAGCAGTGTGTACGATCAGTCAGCGCCCGAACGGTAAAGATCCCCAAGATACCTTACAATATTATATGATATTAATTGTTATGCATGCTAGAAGACTAGGTATTCATGATAGGACTAGAGTGGCCTGATTTGTGATGCCTTAGTCTAGGGAAGTTTGCCAATATGAGATGCTTGGTTAGTGTGCGAGTAGATAGTGCATGACAGCAGTAGAGTACTCACTATCCGGGGTTTGGGGAGGAAGATTTGGGATGACTGATGATGCGGTGTGGTCGGTAGTATTGGGCCCGTACTACCGAAGACACCGGGTCAGTGGGAGGCCCAAGTAAGAATCCCTGGATATCGGAGACTGAGTAGGGTTGCGTTATCGAGTGCGATTATACTCGGTGGAGTCTCTGATAGTTTATGTTGTATTTCAGAGACATCATGGTTAGACCGCGCCACGGAGCGAGTTCGAGCGGTGTGAGTGACGAGGAGATTCGTCAGATGATTCACGAGGAGGTAGCGGCGGCGATCCGGGCTGAGATCCCGGAGATGTTTGGGTCTATTAAGACCACCCTGATGGAGACGTTCGATGAGCGGTACGCCGCATTGACTGAGGCTGCAACCGCTGCAGCTACCGCAGCTGTGGCCGCTGCTAGGCCACAGGGGGGTGACTCGTTGCTGTTCCGAGAGTTCAGCAACACGAAGCCACCGGAGTTCGATGGGACGCAGGATCCGATTGCTGCGATGAGGTGGATCGCGGATATAGAGGGGTGCTTCTACACTTGTTCATGCCCGGAGCACCTGAGGGTACGGTTCGCATTGAACCAGCTCCGTCTGGGAGCGAAGGACTGGTGGAAGTTCGTGACGGCGAACTTCACTTTGGCAGAGACTACAGCAGTGACATGGGAGGGGTTTACTGCCATGTTCAGGGATGAGTACGTTCCCCCGGTGGAGAGGGAACGATTGGTACAGGAGTTCTTAACCCTCAAGCAGGGTACTGATTCTGTTGCGGTGATCACGCGGAAGTTTCATGAGAGGGCGATGTTCTGCCCCGAGCTGGTATCCACTGATCAGGCTCGGATGAGCCGGTAGTTGGGAGTGTTGAGGAGGGATATCCGGTAGTTTGTGTCAAACTCCACTTATCATACTTTTGCTGAGCTTCAGGCGAATGCCAGGAAGCGCGAGATCGAGTTGGAGACCTAGGCTAGGGAGGAGGCCGAGTCTCAGCGGGTGAACCGGCGACCGGCTCAGTTCCAGCCGGCAGCCAAGCGGATAAAGTCCGCCGATGCGAGTAAAGGAGGTTCGAAGGGCCGCACTTGCGGAAAGTGCGGCAAGGGTCATGAGGGGGCGTGTCGATCTGGTGCTTGCTACAAGTGTGGCAAGGAGGGGCACATCGCTAGGGAGTGTCCCAAGGGATTTACGGTTTGCTTTCATTGCAACCAGACAGGCCATAGGAAGGCCGAGTGCCCTCAGCTTCTTCAGGGATCTGCACCTGCTGCCGGAGCTACTGCGACTCGACCGGTGAAGGCCGAGGCCCCGAGGGCTCGGGGAAGAGCCTTTCAGCTGACTGCGGAGGAGGTCCGCGCTGCGCCCGATGTCGTGGCAGGTATGTTGTAATTCATGTATTTATTTTATGTCGAGATGTTATGCTTATGTTATTATATGCGTAGGTACTTTCCTTGTGAACTCTGTGCCTGCCTTAGTGTTATTTGACTCGGGTGCGAGTAGGTCCTTTGTGTCCTTAGCCTTTAGCCAGCATATCAGCGTTAGTCGTGAGTCGTTGAGTCCACCTTTGAGAGTTTCTATAGGGGACGAGAAAGTGATTTGTGCCACGGAAGTTCTTCGGGGATGCGTGCTAGAGATTTTCGGGGTTGAGTTCCCGATAGACCTGATTCCTATTGCGATGGGTGACGTCTGTGTCATCGTGGGCATGGACTGGTTGAGCCGATTCGGCGCTGTCATCGACTGTGAGCGTCAGCTGGTGACTATACGAGACCATAGTGGGGGAGTTCTTTCGGTGTACGGCGAGGGTACCCGTTCGGGATCTGCTTTTTGTTCGGCCGCTAGGGCGAGGCAGTGTCTACAGCAGGGCTGTAAGGGTTTTGTGGCGTATGTGATGGATACGCGGGAGGTTTCCGAGAGACCGAGGTCAGTGGAGGAGGTCCCAGTGGTGCGTGAGTTTCCAGATGTTTTCCCCGAGGAGCTGCCGGGAGTACCTCCTGTGAGACAAGTAGAGTTTGGTATTGACCTGGTTCCGGGGGCCGTGCCTATTGCTAAGGTGCCCTATCGTCTTGCACCTCCAGAGATGCAAGAGTTGTCCTCGCAGCTCCAGGAGTTGCTGGGAAAGGGATTCATTCGGCCGAGCAGTTCGCCGTGGGGAGCACCTATTCTGTTCGTCAAGAAGAAGGATGGTTCACACCGGATGTGCATTGATTACCGGGAGTTGAACAAGTTGACGGTCAAGAACCGTTACCCGTTACCGAGGATCGATGATTTATTCGATCAGTTGCAGGGAGCGTCTTGGTTTTCCAAGATCGATCTGAGGTCAGGGTACCATCAGGTGAGAGTACGGGATGGGGACGTCCAGAAGACAGAGTTTAGGACGCGATATGGGCATTATGAGTTTGTGGTGATGCCTTTCGGGCTCACCAATGCCCCGGCTGTGTTCATGGATCTCATGAACAGGGTATGCAGGCCGATGTTGGATCGGTCAGTGATTGTTTTTATTGACGACATTCTGGTATATTCGAGATCTAGAGAGCAGCATGAGGAACATTTGAGGGAAGTCCTTGGGGTGTTGAGGTCGGAGAAGCTTTATGCAAAGTTCTCCAAATGTGACTTCTGGTTGCGGGAGGTCCAATTTCTAGGACATGTTGTTAATCAGAAGGGGATATTGGTCGATCTGGCCAAAGTTGAGGCGGTGATGAGTTGGGAGGTGCCGAAGTCACCTTCTGAGATCAGGAGCTTCCTTGGGTTGGCAGGGTATTATCGGAGATTCATCAAGGATTTCTCCAAGATCGCAGTGCCACTCACCAGATTGACCCGGAAGGGTGTTGCATTCTCATGGGGGCCCGAGCAGCAGACCTCCTTTGAGACACTTCGCCAGAGGTTGTGTGAAGCCCCGGTATTAGCTCTCCCAGAAGGGATGGAAGATTTTGTGGTATATTGCGACGCATCGATTTCGGGACTGGGTGTAGTGTTGATGCAGAGGGATCATGTGATAGCTTATGCGTCGAGGCAGCTGAAGCCTCATGAGGCGAGATATCCCACGCATGATTTAGAGTTGGGGGCAGTAGTGTTCGCTCTCAAGATTTGGCGTCACTACTTGTATGGGGTTCGATGTACGATTACACGGACCATAAGAGTTTGAAGTATTTGATGGATCAGCCCAACCTAAATATGCGTCAGAGGAGGTGGTTGGATGTGGTCAAGGATTATGATTGTGAGATCCTGTACCACCCAGGCAAGGCTAATGTGGTAGCCGATGCATTGAGCCGTAGAGCGGAGAGCACTCCATTGCGAGATGTATGTTTGAGACTGACTGTGATGACACCAGTATTGGATGTTATTCGTGGGGCACAAGCCGAAGTGGTGCGATCAGAAATGCAGAAGAAAGAGCGGGTTGTGGGATTAATTTCAGAGTTCGTTAAGGATGGACGAGGGCTTATGACGTTTCAGGGTCGGATTTGGGTACCATTCGTGGGCGGTACGCGTATTACTTTGATGGAAGAGGCTCATAGATCGAAATTCTCGATCCATCCCGGTGCTACGAAGATGTATTTGGATTTGAGGAAGGAGTATTGGTGGCCCTGTATGAAGAGGGACGTCGCATGGTTCGTCGAGAGGTGTTTGACCTGTCGTAGGGTTAAGGCCGAGCACCAGAGACCGCATGGCAAGTTACAGCCATTGGAGATTCCCGAGTGGAAGTGGGAACAAATCACTATGGATTTCATCACCAAATTGCCGAGGACTGCCAGGGGAGTTGATGCAATTTGGGTGATTGTGGATAGGTTGACGAAAAGTGCACACTTCCTTGCCATCAGTGAGAGTTCTTCAGCGGAGAAGTTGGCGGAGATATATGTGAGAGAGGTGGTATCTCGGCATGGGGTACCGATCTCGATTGTTTCAGACCGTGATGTGCGTTTCACTTCCAGGTTCTGGAAGAAATTTCATGAGGAACTGGGTACTAAATTGCATTTTAGTACCGCATACCATCCCCAGACAGACGGTCAGAGCGAGCGGACGATTCAGACGCTGGAGGACATGCTTCGAGCGTGTGTGTTAGACTTCGGGGGTAGCTGGGATGCATATTTACCCTTAGCAGAGTTTTCCTACAACAACAGCCATCATTCGAGCATTGGTATGCCACCTTTTGAGCTGTTGTATGGTAGGAGGTGTCGGACCCCCATTTGTTGGGGAGAGGTGGGACAGAGAGTGATGGGTAGCACAGAGATCGTGCTTCAGACGACAGAGCAGATTCAGCAAGTTAGACAGAGGTTATTGACCGCCCAGAGCCGACAGAAGAGTTATGCAGACAGGCGCCGATCCGAGCTTGAGTTTCAAGTCGGCGACTTCGTTCTCCTGAAGGTCTCTCCTTGGAAAGGAGTGATTCGATTCAGGAAGAGAGGCAAGTTGGGGCCCCGGTATATTGGGCCATTTCGGGTGATTGCAAGGATAGGCCGGGTAGCCTATCGGTTGGAGTTGCCAGCGGAGTTGGGTCAGATACACGACACCTTCCATGTGTCACAATTGAGGAAGTGCATAGCCGATGAGTCGGCAGTGGTTCCATTAGAGGATATTCAGGTGGATGCGAGCCTGAATTATGCTGAGAGACCAGTGGCCATCAGGGATCGGAAGATCAAGGTTCTGAGGAACAAGGAGGTACCTCTGGTGTTGGTCCAGTGGCAACACCGGAAAGGTTCGGAAATGACTTGGGAGCCGGAACGTGAGATGCGGGAGCAGCATCCGGAACTATTTTCAGAATGAGACTTCGAGGGCGAAGTCTAATCCTAGTGGGGGAGAGTTGTAACAGCCCGGAATCTCAGGTATTATTAAATTATGTTTTTGGGTAATTTAAGAGGGGACTCGGCGAGTTGGAGCCTAGACTCACAGAGTAGGATCGCAGACTTGGTCGCGGGATCGCGACTGGACTCGACGAGTCCAGATATGGACTCGGCGAGTCGACGCTGTTCAGCGGAAACCCTAACCGCTTGGTTTTGGAACGTATATAAGGCACTTATAGGCCGTCATTGTTCGTCTTTAGTCGACTGAGAAGAACCCTAAACGGCTGTGGGCATCTAGAGCAAGATTGAAGGGTATTAGGGCTTTTGAAGAATTTGTTGTGCAAGGAGGAGAAGAGTTTTGGCTAAAGGAACAGCAAGGGATTCGAGTTCTGCGGTTTGGGGACACAGAGAGTGCGTTATTCAGGTAATATCTCGGATTCTTTTTATATTGTTGATGTGTATATGGATTTAGGGTTTATGGAACCGATTTGGTGATTAGATGAATTAATACATTGTTACCCAAACAACTATAACCCTGTATTAGGACCTTTAGAGGTCCAAAAGGTCCCATGCTTGTGTATTTCGGGACAAAACTTATCTCAGGAAGCATTTTGATCGACTGCATGGCATGGACTCGCCGAGTCCGATGAACAGACTCGGTGAGTAGCTTGGAGATTTACTGGAACTCGTCGAGCTGTTCTTCAGACTCGACGAGTGGAGTCGGGGTGGCCCCGCGATTCTTCCACGAGGATCTCGTCGAGCCAAGAGGGATACTCGACGAGTAGAAAGGGAACATCAGGGGAAGTTGGGGAGGACGTCTAGACTCGCCGAGTCGCCATGGCACTCGCCTAGTCCGGTCGAGTTGACCGTTGACCAGAGTTGACCTAAGTCTGTCTTCTTAGGGATAGTCACACTTAGATGATATAAGTGTTAATGAGGGATATGTGATGTTATAGGGAGGTTGTAGCTCGTCGGATTGTGCACGAGTGATTTCAGGATTTGCTAGCTTTCAGCATTCGCGAGGTGAGTTTTCTCACTATACTGTACCCGGAAGGGTTTTGACTGTATGACCGGAAGGTCAGCTATGATATGTGATATGTATGCTATATGTGGTAAGCTGCTTGTTATATGTGCTATGTATGTTATGGGCCGGAAGGCGATTATATTATGGGCCGGAAGGCAATATGTTATGGGTCGGAAGGCAATATATTGTGTGATGGACCGGAAGGTCGGCGTGGGTAGGACCGGAAGGTTTACCCAGCAGGGACGGAAGTCCCCTGAGACACATGGACCGGAAGGTCAGGGCCTGGAAAGGCGTATGTGCGTAAGTTGTATATTGGGGAACTCACTAAGCATTTATGCTTACAGTTGTTGTGCATGTATTTCAGGTACTAGCGAGGACCGTGGGAAGGCGCCGGCGTGATCGATACACACTGAAGAATGCTTTTATGATCTTGGGATTTTGACTATTTGTACTTGACAGGATACTTAAACTATTTATGCCTTGTTTTGAATGGAAATAAATATATTTTTAAAATGAAAAATTTGTTTGAAAATTTGCGTTGTTACACCTATATATATTAAACATATAGTTGTGTTACATCAGGGTTTAGACAAAACTTTTTGACCTTTCTAAAGGTCTCCGATTACAGAAAGTTTTAAGAAAAAAATAATATTCTTATCCGAAGTCCTAATTTATAACAAAATTTGAAATCCTGGCAAGCACTATTTGCGACGTAGGTTGCGCTTGGAGCTTGACTCCGTATCTGATTGCTTCGATTCCATTAGACGCCGATCAAAAGCGGCTTGTTGCTCCCTTAACTCGGCTAGGGCTGCAATCATCTGTGCCTGAAATGCCTCAGACTGGAGTTGGGCATTATCTTGTATCTTGTCCAACCTACGGATGTCAGAAGTGTGAACCTGCACTTCCACGTTGACATCCCGAAGTCGGCTTGCTTGAACCCCGGACTGATAGGACTTATTGGCTAACTTACCCACCATTACCGGGAGTGCTCGATCAGCCGAACCTCCACCACGGACATCATAGAAGTCCCGACACATGCCGTAGGGAGGGCGTATGCCTTGTTGTTGGCTCCAATGATGGAGGTGACTTCCCCAGACGAGAGTGGGTCCTTGGAAGTTCCTCACATGGATAGGAGGTTGAATGGGTGGCGGATCGATCACTTCCGGCTCTGAGTCAGTACCGGAGTCATCACCCAATTCTATGGGTTCCTCGTCCTCTTTGGGATCATCTTCGATCCATCCTCCGTTGCCTTGGTTGGGAAAGTAGGGGTTATTGGGGTGGTGAAATCTAGCCATTTGACTGTACGAGAAATAGGATTATAAGAATTGAATAAAGTCGAAACATGTAAAACATGTAAGTTAACTAGTTTAGATAGCAAATACTCCTATAGTATTTAAATTCTTGTGTTTGATTCTAGTAATGATTTGGTAAGTTTTAAAATTTGTTGTCCACTGCAGACACTCCTTGGTACACGTTAGTCGGCTCTCGGACAAATATAGTTGATCAGGCTATATCCTTCCCAGTTCCGATTATGTGTCCCAAGGCGTACCTATACTACACAACTTATTTATAATACTTTTAAAATGGTACGATGTGAAACTGTTATTAGTATGAAATGAATGCATGCTTACTTTTCAAAAACTAAATAAATTTAATTTCAAAAGTATGACTCTTCTCAGAGTGTTTTTGCCCATATGAGTTTATAGTTGTATACCAAAAATGGTTTTGATATACTTAACTCACTATAAACGGTGCTCTGGTACCAATCTGTCACACCCCCAAACCAGAACGGCGGAAACGCTCGGGGGCGGAGGACGTCATGTTCAGTATCATAACAGTTTATAGAAAGGAAAGTACACACCACCATATATAAAGGTTTTAAAAATGTTTACATCATTATATTCATTACATGTCCAAAAGATAAATGCATAAACATCTTTCAAAAGAAGTAATAATGCCAGCGCGTTATTCACCAAAAGTTGATTTCCAAACCTGCTTAACGATTCCCTGAGAATACAAGTTATTTCAAAGAAAAGTGTCAACAATTAAGTTGGTGAGTTCATAAGTGATTTAGAAACATTGAATGCCATTCCAAAATGAGTGTATATATTTTCCAAGAAAACCCCATATTTCCTTATAAAAGTGTGAAATGCATGAGATGTTGGTATTGAAAAACGTAGATAGTTGAACCAAGAAAATCCCTTATTTTCCTAATAGTTGTTTGTTTAATGTCCAAGACTGACATTTTGAAGCAATCCACATGCTTTAGAAAAGTTTTAAACATAGATTTATATAATAAACCTATTAGAAGATTTTAGTTTGTTAAATAATGAATAACCGTAGTAACTACTTATTCATTATTCAAAAGTACTATAATAGTTGTATATCCGATGAGTTTTATAACCATACTGAACATAATATGCCTGTAGCGACGTTCTTCAGGCGTCGTAGCGTTATGACAAACTGTCACCCCAAAAGACGGACTGTAGCTAACAGTCAGGGCGCGGGATCATGACTTCCCGTATAGATCTATACACATTTGACACGTTCTCCGAACGGGAGACTCTGGTTATAGACAGGACTTGTAGCGATACCTTTTATCTAAAAGGCAGTGTTTGAAGATATACTCGTCTCATGGATTCTCAACTAAGTCTGTATTAAAGTGATAGTTTTGTATGCAAAGTTTATCCCTTTTCACAATGTTTGACCAACATAAATTATAAGTTTTTATAATATATGAAACGGTTTTAACAACGAAAGATGCTTTGGCGTTACTAAAAACTTTGTATAAAACTATTGCATGTAAAGTATAACAAGAGTTTCTGCATAATAGAACTAAATCACAAGTGATTCATTTGATAGAAATGAGTAAATGAGATTTTACACGATAATAACGGTATGTTTACTTGTATTCCTCCCCAAAAAGAGTATAAAAGCCTTTAAAATGTATTTAAAGAGTGTTCGAAGGGGGATATGAACTCACTTGGTAGTTTGAAGATATCGAGATGGAAAACCGGACAGAGTTTCGCCTCGGGAAACGGAATTTTCTTGGGATTCTCGGGAATCTCGCGAGGAAAATCGACCCTCGGGACTTGAGCAAAAATGACCAGGGCTTCGGGTTTGAACGGGCACGGAAATCGAGGCAAGATCGTGAGAGAAAGGAGAGAATTGAGCATTTTTTTCGGAAAGCCTTGCATTCTATTTATAGAGGGGTCTGAGAAGCCTCGTACAGGGGGCGTACGCTTGTACGCAGCGCGTACGCGTACGTCATGCATTACCGAAGCCTCGACTGCCTCGGCTTCGGATGGGACGGCGGGTCGGACGGGTTGGTCGGACGGGCGGGTCGGACGGGTCGGTAGCCTCGTATAGGGCGACGTGGACGATCCGAGGCCAATACCCTCGGGTACGCAGGGCGTACAGGGGTACGCGGCGCGTACCTCGGATGAGGACACTGACTCCTCTTCGGATAATACTTGATTTTTGAATTAAATAAATATATAATTTATTTAATAAACTTCAAAAATTCATATCTTCTTCATACGAACTCCGTTTTCGATGGTCTTTATATCCACGCGTAGGTGAGACTACGCTCTAGAACTTTCGTTTAGACTCCGTTGGCAAATTCCGAATTTTTTTTATTATTTATTTTATAACTCATCGTGTTTAAGGAATTTCTTCAAAAATTCATAGCTTCGTTATCTGTCGTCGGTTTTTGCCAGACTTTTTACCGTTGAAATACCATTGTCGAGACCTTCGATTCTCATTTAGGTCATTCCGGCCAAAAGTCGTTCGATCTCCGATTCGAGTTTTTAGCTGTCTGCTGCTAAGCCGAACTTGGAAAAATCTAAATTTCAATATACGAAGCCGGATTTGAGCATTCTCTTTAAGTATGATCCCGGTTTAATGATATTACACATAATAGTAATTTAAATAGATACTTTTTGGGGCATTTTATTCTCAAAGTAAATTTTATTACCCCAAGATGGTTACAATACTTGACTTTTTAGGTCAATACAAAGAGTTGAAATATCGGGTTGTTACCAGCCAGTCGATGACCATCCATTCCAACATACCCATGCAAATCCGAGAAGCCCAGTTAGAAGCCCTCAAACCCGAGAACGTGTCGACCGAAGCCTTGAGAGGAATGGAAAAGAAACTTGAGATCATAGGTGACGGAGTCTACTGTTTCATGGATCGGATCTGGATTCCAAAGTCCGGAGGATTCAGGGAGATCGTCATGGAGGAAGCACACAAAACCAAATACTCTGTTCACCCGGGCTCTGACAAGATGTACCCGGATCTCAAGAGACAATACTGGTGGCCAAACATGAAAGCTGAGATAGCTACATTCGTGGGCAAGTGTCTGACTTGCGCCAAGGTTAAAGTTGAGCACCAGAAACCCTCGGGTCTGCTCCAGCAACCCGAGATACCCGAATGGAAATGGGAGATGATTACCATGGATTTCATCACCAAACTACCCAGGTGACCGAGTGGGTACGATACCATTTGGGTAATTGTCGACCGTCTAACAAAGTCCGCTCATTTCATTCCGATCAAAGAATCATACAAGATGGAAAGACTCACACGGATTTACATCCAAAAAGTAGTACGACTGCACGGTGTACCTGCGTCCATTATCTCTGATCGAGATAGCAGGTTTACCTCCCGATTTTGGCAGTCTCTCCAGAAAGCTCTTGGAACCAAACTAGACATGAGCACAACGTATCATCCTCAGACCGATGGACAAAGTGAGAGAACAATCCAAACCCTAGAGGACGTGCTTAGGGCATGTGTCATTGACTTTGGAAAGTCGTGGGACACACATCTAACTTTGATTGAGTTCTCGTACAACAACAGTTACCACACCAGCATTAGGGCTGCCCCGTTCGAAGCCCTATACGGTCGCAAGTGCAGATCCCTTCTGTACTAGGCCGAGGTGGGGGATACACAGCTAGCCAAGAGTCGAGTCCCCGACAGTGCTCTCACTGGTCTTGAAATCATCCATGAAACCACCGAGAAGATCATCCAAATCCGAGACCGACTGAAAGCTTCGCGCGATCGCCAAAAGAGTTACGCTGACAACCGTCGGAAACCACTGGAATTCCAGGTTGGAGACCGTGTCCTGTTAAGGGTCTCGCCCTGGAAAGGCACTGTACGCTTTGGTAAGCATGGGAAACTTAATCCGAGGTACGTTGGACCCTTCGAGATCCTCGCCAGGGTCAGTCCGGTAGCCTATATGCTTCTTTTACCTCGCAAGCTCAGTAACATCCATCCTGTCTTCCATGTTTCAAATTTCAAGAAGTGCCTATCCGATGAAACCCTAGTGATTCCTTTAGACAAGATTGAGATCGATGAAAACCTCAACTTCGTGGAGGAACCGATCAAAATCATGGATCGAGAAGTCAAATGTACGAAACAAAGTCGCATCCCGTTAGTGAAGGTTCGCTGGAATGCCAAGCGGGGACCGGAGTTCACTTAGGAGCGGGAAGACTCAATGAAACAGAAGTATCCGCAACTCTTTCCAGATCCATGATTTGTATTTTGTCTTGTATCTTGTCTTGAATTTCGGGACGAAATTCCCTCTAACAGGGGGATAATGTAACAACCCGAAATTTCTGTACCACTTCTTGTACTTCAACTTGTAATCCAATTCGATCAACCAAACGCTGTTTCCAAATCCGATTCCGATTTCGTCCTTTAATTAAGTCATTTATTTGTATGGATCTAAAATGACTTAATGGGTGTCTTAATACATTTAGAAATCATTCTAACACCCCATAATAGTTATCGGAACATTTCTAGAATCGACCATATCGGGTTACGGCAACTTGGTCGGGTGCGACCAAAAGCCCCGTCTAACGCCGGTATCGGGTAGAATTCCGCCGTATCCAATTCCCGAGCACTATATAAAGGACTCAAAGCTTCCATTTGAAGCTTTTGGCCATCTTTCCTTAATCACTCTCCAACGTCTCTCCTCATCCAAATCAAAGGTCCAAAAACAAAGATCTAAGGCTCCAAATCAAAGAGGTAACATCCTTAACTTGTTATCTAACCTCTTTAGCCTTCAAATTGATGTTTAAACAAAGATTTAGGACCTGGAACAAGTGTTTACGGCCAAGGCACATGCTTGGGCCGTAAACACCTAAAAATGGGGTTTTAGAGCCATTTAACCCTTCCAAATCATTGTTGGGACTTAGATACGACTTTGAGACTTACAAATCAGGACTTGAAACGTTTAAAACTTGAATTTTGAGGGATGATTAGGAGTTTATGGCCAAGGCTCATTCTTGGGCCGTAAACCCCTCAAACATGGGGAGTAAACACCTTTTTACATGTTAGATTGCCTTGAAACTCAACCAATAGCCTTGTGGTAAATCCTAGAACCATCTAAAAATAGTTTGGGGGCCTTAAACATAACAAAATACATCATACAAGAGTTTACAGCCATGGCACACACCCTTAGGCGGTAAACTCATAAAAGTGTGCCAAATGATGCCCTTAAACCATCCTAAGGCTTGGAAAAATTACTAGAATAACATGCGATTGCTTTAAGTGCCTCAAAACAATTATTCTTGACCATAGGAGAGTTTATGGCCGTAAACTCCAAGTTTACAGGCATGAACACCCTTTTAAATGGTATAAATTCATTTAGTTTATTCCAAGGCATTTTAGTAAATCATTCCAACAATCCCCAAGTCCAAACGAGCCATTAAACACTCAAAATCACACCAACATGAGTTCACGGCCGTGAACTCATGTATATATGTGTTATGTGGCTGTAAACTCCCTAAAATGTTTACTCTTGGGGATTAAACTCAAATCCCGAGTCCCTAGTATCATTACACGTCTGTAGATGTCACCCGAGTCACTCCAAACGCTCGTTTTGAGGTGTTTAACCTCGTTGGAGTGTAATGTTCCATATAATTAGTGATTGTAAATCTAATTAAATATATATGGACATTATTTCATTTTACATAGGGACATCGCGAGTAATCAATCCCCGAACCAACGTTTAGTGTCCGAAACCGTCGCATTTCCTAGCCTGGTGAGTTCATACCCCTATCCTTTTTCACTGTTTTTTCACTGTTTTCAGGGGGGAACACAAGCAAAGTACAAGGGTTTCTTGTACTCAAAACTTATTTTTGTGTGTGTGTTTCACATTTCATATGCTTTTAACACTGATATACACAACTGATAACCGTATGAACATGCAGATCACGTAACATATTATTTGTGAAATGGGTTTTATAAACTGTTATGTTTTATATATTTCACAAATGGTTTTCCACATTTTATCAGTTAAAAGCATGACATTAGAACATTTGAATATATAAATTGTACACTGTTTGTCCTCGTTAACACTCCACAGAGATACGTGAGTGGACGATTATCATATTATTACTAGTAAATTTGTTATTCATGTATGATTGCAGACACGTCCTCGGCGAACACTCTAAAGAGATACGCGAGTAGAGGACTACACCCATAACCAGAATCTTTGGGATTTAGAGAGCGTGACTTGAGTGTATAGATCTATACGGGGCTGACTACCCCACACCTGGCTGCTAGCTACAGCCGAACCGAAATGGTTCAAGGGTGACGAAAGTCATAAGGATGTGGACTACTTATTGCCACAGGTTTAGTCTATCGTATGGTTATGGAACTCGCAATTAGGATAACAGAGATTTACTTATAGTAATAATGAACAACTTTATACACCTCACAAGATAAGCAGGTTTTGGTATACATCTTTCACATTGGAAACCAACATTCAGGAAAGTATGGGACTTTCCTGGGGAAAACATTGAACATAACCACGTTTTACAGAATACATCTATTACATTGATAACCAACATTCAGGAAAGCATGGGGCTTTCCTGGGGAACGTTTACATAACTAGAAAAGTGTAACAAACCGGATAACTTTACATCTTTTACAATTGGTAAAACACAATCTGGAAAGTAAGGGACTTTCCTGGGGATACATTGGTACATAACCAGAACAGTATAACAAACCAGATAACCTAACTGTACATTTTCACAAGAGTAAATGTGAATTCAGTCTACAACTATACTTTACATGTTGAGAACAAAAACCAACCTTTTTAAGAAAATATGGGATTTTCTTTGTGTGTATAACATTTTCAGAAATAGAAAGGAAAACTCGAACATTTTCACAAATCACAAACCGCTTATGAACTCACCAGCGTTATGCTGATTTTCAAACCGCTTGTGTTCTCAGGTCAACGTTAGAACAGGTACCCGAAGATCATTTTGTTCCAAGTTGGAGTGCGCAGAAGACCAGTTCGTTTTGTTATTATATACTATGTACACAACTGTATAACTTTACTTTTGAAACAAATGTAAAACTTTTCTATATGTAATGTAATGGTTGTTCTACTTTACTCACTATGTGCATTGGATTTGATACTCAACGTGGAGTCAACCCCGGAAATGTTTCCGCCTTCGGTTTTCGGGGTGTGACAAATTGGTATCAGAGCCCTTGTTTATAGTGAATAAAGTATACCAAACCTTACATGGTATAAAACTATAAACACTAAAGGGCCTAAGTACTCTGAATTAAAAGTATCTTCAAACTATAAGTATTTTCAAAAATATATAAGTATACCGAGCCGTCGAGATCCGTAACTACAAGTAGAACAAAACATTAGTAAATGGGTGTTGTATACTATGGTTAAACCTGGGCAGTTATGTAGTCATGTATAGGATCAATATAGCCTGGCCAGCTATATTCATTCGAGACACAGCCAACATGTGCTTGGGAGTGACTGTGGTATGCGGCATGCCTAAAACTTACCCTAATACCACAAACATCGCGCCAGTGTCGTAACGAATCATGAAATACTATGGGAGTATTTCTCGATCCAATTCTTTGTAGAAATCCTCGTTCACCTATAGATCCTTGATCATTCCATTAGCGATAGTTTACCTGCTTTGATAAATTTTTCCTGCCTTATTGCTTATTCGGAATATATATCTGTCATATCTCTCGATTCGATTCAGAGGATTTATCATCCTCTCTCTTTCTTGATCTTATTAGATTAATATGCCTCCCAAAAGAAGATCCAACTCCAACAACCCTCCGCCACCACCTCCTCCTGAAATTGACCCCGTGGTATTTCAGGCAGCTGTTACCGCCGCGGTGGCAACTGCTATGTCCCAATTAAACACCCGTGGTTTCGGTGGTTCAGGAGGTGGTACTCAAACTCAGGACCAAGAAAGTGATCAGGGACACCAAAAGGAGGGTTCCTATAAGGATTTCATGAATGCAAAACCAACATCCTTCGATGGCACTGGAGGTGTCATTTCCTTATCCCGATGGTTCGAGAAAATCGAATCCATTTTCAAAATCTGTGCCTGTGTTGAGTCCAACAAGGTTAAATTTGCAGCCTGTACCTTCCTCGATAAAGCTTTGACTTGGTGGAACGGCCGAGTCAAATCCCGGAAATGTTTCCGCCTTCGGTTTTCGGGGTGTGACACATTTCGTGCTTCAAGACTCAAAGAGTTTTCCTCGAAAAGAGTGCTATGTATTCCTAGCCTATGTGATCCGCGAGAAAAAGGGAGTTAGAGACCTTGAGAACATCCCTGAAACCTATGATTTTCTTGAGGTATTTCCTGTATAGCTTCCGGGAATTCTTTCCGAACGTCAGATTGAATTCCGCATCTGCATCGCTTAGCTCCAGCAGAAATGCAGGAGTTATCTAGTCAGCTTGATAGGTTGACCATCAAAACCGATATCCTCTTTCCTCGAATACATAACCTTTACGATCCACTTCAGGGGACCAGCCACTTCTCAATGATAAACTTTAGGTCAAGGTATCATCAGTGACAAATCCATGAGAGTAATTTTTCTTAGACAGTATGCAGGACGCGATATGGTCACTATAAGTTTGTAGTGATGCCCATCAGTCAACCCATTTTCCTTAGTCATGTAGAAAACGATGAAGTCATACCTATGGAATCCTCCTAAGATCAAATCAATAGAGAATTAGTCGGCACCGAAGATACCCACAGAAAACCCGTCAATTCTTGGGTCTCGCTGGCTACTATTACAGGTTCATCCAGAATATTTCCTGAATCGCCAAAACCCTAACCATTCCGACACAGAAGGATGTACCCTCTTATTGGAAGTCTTACTCTGGAAGGACATGGTACGCCTTGGAAAGCGCAGAAAACTTTACTCGTGGTACATTAGACCCTTCGAGATCCTTGTTAGGATCGATTCCGTAACCTTCAAACTCGGAATATCTTCAAAACATAGCAACATCCATCCGGTATTCCACGTCTTTATTCATAAGAAGTGCCGACCCGACGAAACCCTAGTAATCCCTTTGATAAGACCGAAATCAACGAAATTCTGAACCCTATGGAAGAACCAAACGAAATCATAGATCGAAAGGTTAAACGTACGAAACAAAGCCGCATCCCGTTAGCGAGGGTTCGCTAGAATGTCAAGCAGAGACCCGATTCCACTTAGGAGCGTGAAGACCCGAAGGAGTAGATTCATCCACATCTCACTTTGCAATTCATGAACTGTATTCTAATCTATGAATTTCGGGACGAAATTCCCTCTAACGGGGGGATAATGTGACAACCCGAAGTTCGTTCCATTATTTGTAACCCTTTCCGTTAATACATTCCACATTTTCAAGTTCGTTTATGTTTACGTCATTAAATTAAGTCATAAATGTGGGACTTCTATTATGACTTAATGGGTGTCCTAACGCATTTAGAACTCATATAAACACCCCATTTTAGTAATCGGAATATATTTAGAATCGACCATATCGGGTTACGGCAACTTACTCGGGTGCGACCAAAAGCCACGTCTAATGTCGGTATCGGGTAGAATTCCACCGTGTCCTGAACTTAGAACATATTTAAAGCTCAAAAGACTTCATTTTGAAGTTTTACACTCTCTCACTACTCTCTCTCTAACCTCTCTCCTCAAATCCAAGCTTTAGGTCCAAAATCACTCATTTCAAGCTCCATTTCATCAAGGTAACCTTCCTAACTTGTTGTAGAACCTTTCTAGCTTCCAAATCCGTGTTCAATCTATGATTTAGGACCATAAACATGTGTTTACGGCCCTGGAATGCTCTTGGGCCGTGAACACATATAAGTTGGGTTTTAGAGCCTAAAAACCCTCCTAAATCACTTATAGAGCTTGGATTCGACTTAAGGACTTAATGGATTTGACTTAGAACACCTTGAACTTAATTTTTGGGGATTAAACATGAGGTTACTGCCCAAGAACATGCTTGGGCCGTAAACTCATTATCATGGAGAGTAAACTCATTTCCAAGTGTTTAAATGCCACTTAAACACACCCATAGCCTTGGATTAAATTCTAGAACCAACCACAATCTATTTAGGGGCCTTAAACTCATTGAAAACAACATCCTTAGGAGTTCACGGCTGTAACTCCCCCCCCCCCCTCCCAAGAATGGGTTCTTAAGCCGTAAACTCCTAAAACATGGTCAAAATGTGCCTTAAACTCATTCCATGGCTTGTAGAATTAACTAGAAACTCTTGTAAAGACCTAGGACCACCAAAGAATCAAAGGTATGTGTGTGGGGGAGCTTACGGCCGTAAACTCCTAGTTTACTGCCATAAACTCCAATAAATGGTCCATATGTGAGTTAAATCCATTCCAATGCCCTAGATTTGATCCTAGCTAATTTTCCCAAGAGATATTTGACCATTTAGCACCTTAAAACCCATCAACCATGAGTTCATGGCCGTGAACTCATGTGGTTATAGTCATTAAGGTCGTAAACCCTCTTGTGAGTTTACTCTTGGGGAGTAAACTCCATATCCAAGCCTTATACGTCCGTAGATGTCACCCGGGTCACTCCAAACACTTAATTTGAAGTGTT
Source organism: Lactuca serriola (assembly GCF_051521515.1). Lineage (NCBI taxonomy): Eukaryota > Viridiplantae > Streptophyta > Magnoliopsida > Asterales > Asteraceae > Lactuca > Lactuca serriola. The sequence continues at coordinate 117,830,621 of NC_136414.1, read as the reverse complement.
TTCGCGTCTTGGAGTGTAAAATCTTATCTAATTAGTAAATTAAAGTCTAATTAGATACATTTGTGTATCATTCCATTTTACATAGGAACCTCACGCGTTATCAAGCCTCGAACTGACACTTAGCATCCTAGACGACACGTTCTTCGACTGGTGAGTTCATACCCCTACCCTTTTTCCGTGTTTTTCAATGTTTTCAGGGGGGGATACTGTTGGATTAATGTCTAAGTCCATAACTATATTTGGTAAGACTTGACCCGACCTGGCATGGTCCATTTGGGTTGCATACCATCATGCACTTGGATGAGAGAAATAAGACACTTATGGTTATTAATATATTATAAGTTCTAGTATATTAATAATAAGAATAATGAGGTTATTTAATTAGTATTGATCAAGAATTAATCTAGGATTAATTAAGTGATCAAAAGAAGACTAATTAAATATATGGGTTGATTGAGTAAATCATCCATACTTGTATAGTGGGCTAATGCTCCATGGATAATCAAGTTGGGGTAAAACCCATAGGATGGTCCATGGATGCTCCATGGTGTATTTGTACCCATGGATCCAAGGAAATGGAAAGTCATGACAATTAGGGTTTACCCTAATTGTAACACTATATAAAGATCTTATTCTTGACAAAAATTGGTAACTAGAATCACACTAGTATGATTCTAGAGAGGGCTAGCCGATTTTGATGAGTGTAGAATTCTCTCAAGTCATTCCAAGTGTTTTGATGATTGTGATTCCATTTGAGGTGTCACACTTGGGGCACTAGACACTCAAGCTTCATGGAGACTTTCTTCTCCAAAGAGGTATGTATTCTATCTTGCTATAGTCATTGTGTTTGTATGCTAGATTAGGATAATACCTTGGATATTCTTATTTGCATGTATAATAGAGAAAACATAGATCCAAGGTATTTAGGGTTGCATGTACACTTAGGAGTGTTAGAATGCTCAAAACCCAACAGTGGTATCAGAGCCTAGGCTTGCTTTCTCTTATACTTGATGCAAATTGCTGGAAAAATGCTGAAAAACTCGATTTTCTGGCTTTCTGGGCACTGTACTCGCCGAGTCCACTGATGAACTCGCCGAGTACATGAGTAAAATCATCCTACTCGCCGAGTAGGTTGATGCCACTCGCCGAGTAGGAGCCCCAGACAGCATATATTCGAGGTTTTTTGGCTAGAAATGGACTAGGAACATTACCCTAAGTTGTTTTTGAACTTATAAACTTGTTTTTGATGTGGTAATGTTCATGCTAATCCATTTTCAAAGATAATTGTCAATAGATTCATGTTTTGTATTAGTTTAAGGTTTAGACTAATTACATGAAAAAGTTTGATTTGAATTATCTTGTTCTTATGAGTTGCTTAGATTAATAGAAATGTTGAGTGAAATAGTTGTTTTCAATCCATTTTAATCTAAGAGTTGAGTATAAAATGTGTTTGTGTAACTTGTCCTCAAGTTACATAAAGAGTCACATTAAAGACTCATAAAAATTCATAAGAGTTGGCAATGGTTACAAAATGAAGAGTCTTGTGTCATTGAATAATTTTTTATGACTCCATAACTTGTCCTCAAGTTATGAAAGTTCAAGAGTCACTTCATTAAAAGAAAAAATATGTAACCATAATTAAATCCATAAGTTATAAAATAAAGAAAAAGTTAGTTCTTTTATTAGTTTAAAGTCTTCCATAACTTGTCCTCAAGTTATGGAACTTGAAGAGTTTTTGGATTAAAACTACTTTAAACACATAAGTTATGGAATTAATTAGTTTTGAATAGTTTCAAAACTTGCCCTCAAGTTTTGGAATTTGAAAAGTTTTCACTTATGAATACTTTAATTCCAAGTTAGCCCTTAGAATTTTAAAAGTTAAAATTCAACCCTTATACTTTATAATATTATAAGTTAATAATATATATATGTATAAGAGTAAAGTCAGTCTTACCGCTAGTACGCCTCATTCACGAAGCCGGTCTATAAGGTGGGTATAAGGTTGTTGCCTATAAAATGGCAACTTAATGGGTGTCCACTCTCACCCACCGCTTGCTTGACTGGTGGAGGGTCGTTAGTCGAACGGGTTTGACAGGACTAGAATTCTCCCTTCATTAAAAGTATTAATGAAAAATACTAAGTAACTAAACTCTTAATAATACCCAATCTTAGTTACTTAGGAAAAATGTGAATAAGGTGCTAATCCATAAAATTACACTTTACACTTTGTCTAAGTCGTTAGTGGAGCGTGTGTGGTTAACCGGCACACTAACTTGGACTTAACAAGGTAGGTAAAGGGTGACTTAATATTTATCATAGTATCGATGGAGCGTGTGTGGTTAACCGGCACATCGATTGAGGGGTAATTTATTAAGGGTACCAAGTGATTTGCATGGTTACTTCACACCTTGTTTTGTGATCCTCGGCATCCCAGTCACAAAACCTGAAGGGCACACTAGAGATTGAAACATGCCATTGAACAGTTCAATGAATCTCAAAGATCTAGGAGTTTCAAAACCAATTAAAACCTAATAATACATTTCGTTTATCTTGGTGGAAATTGGTGAATCGTCATTCACCTACCTTCAAATATTTTATAGCTTGGATTACGGCATACCTCTTCTAAGTTATAAAATAGTTTGTTGGGTCCTAGCCTTAATATTTCATATTGGGTGTCATATTAAGGACTTAAGATCAACTATCTTGAATATCTCCCAAAAGATGTCTGGTTTAGACATTTATGATCTTCCCAAATCTCTTGAAACAAGGTTTCCTAATGAGGATGATGTCCCATGGATATCATACTTTTTTCTCCTCCTCCAATTATTCTCCCTAACCCACAAGTTCTTAAAAAGTTTAAGGTCACTCAAGCCCTATTGGCAAGGCAAGGTCTAGGTGTGAGCACATCTTGGAGATGTAGTCACATATTGACAAGCCGGGAGAGTTGGGTGTCAAAGTCTTAAGAAAGTTGGTGGTTCAATCACTTTCTAAGTCACATAGTGAGTTCCTTTGGGACACCTATGAAACAGACTATGACAAGACCCTTAATGATCTTATCTGTTTGCTAAGATCAACTTCCTAAAAACTTTATGGACATTGACAATAGTGACATTGGATATCTAGTAAAGCATTCTCTTCCCAATGGAAAGGGATCGGCCATAGTCAACTCGGTTGACCAAATGGTAAAGAGAAAAGCTAAGTCTGTGATAGTCTCGTGTACCATTATCAAAGGGTCCATATGTTTATATTGCCAAAGAAAGGGGCATTGGTTGCGAAGCTGCCAAAATTTACCTAAGGATGTTAAAGTCAATAAGTTTGATTCTACTTCAGGTAAATTCCACTATCTAACTCTGTTAAGTTTCTATTCTGAGATTCTTGATACAAGATGTGACTGGGTCACATGGTGATGTTTTAAGAATGAAAGAAAGGTGAAGAAACTTAAAGAAAGAATATGCTGAATCTGATCGCATAGATGGATTTCTATCGCGTAGTTTGAAGATCGGATTCTTGAGCTACTTCTTAGGAGTTATGAGATATTGCTTAGGAATAGATAACAACAAGTTTTCATGTGCTTATGGATTGTAAGGATAAGTTCTTTCCGCAAAGTTTTAAAATAAAAGAAAAATTTTTGATTTTATTTATTTTAAAAATATCCTTACAATGCCATTTGAGGAAAAATTGTTGCTTATAAGATTCCATTAACAGCAAGAGTGGAAAATATGAAATTGATTCTTTCATTTGTGGTAATGTCTAAATTTACCAAATAAGGAAAGATTCTCATCACCCAAGTTTCAAGTGGACCGGAACTTGGAATCATGCAAGTTGTATAGCATGATGAATGAGAACTTTCAAGTTTTGGAAAAATTAAGACTAATTACTTGTTCACATGGATGTGTGAGTCAAGTAAAGGACTAAAGGATCGAGTACATAGTTTTGTGCACTGATCTAGTCCACCACAAAAGATTGGTAAGACTATTCGTCATAGTTTACTAAAGCTCAGTAAATATGATTACACTTACAAGCTTAAGTGTAACTCTGAGACATTGGAAAAAGGTTCCAATGTATGACAGAGCGAATAAACAAGAATCAATTTAGGCAGAAGGATAAAAGTTTCTCAAATCTGAAAAGATGGGAGAGTACTTTAGTATCCGTTTTGTGATCATCTTAATGATTAAGAAACCATAGTACAATTAGTTCTCTAAGGAAATCTTAGTGCATTCTTATGACTAAGAAGAGGAACTTGAATTGTTGAAATGGTTAAATCAAGAAGATGAGTCATACTTCGTTCCAATACAAGTCTTAGAGTCATACTCCAAGATTGTAACTTGAGTGACATGTCTCAAAAGAAGGTTTAAAACACTTGTCAAATGTAAGAGTAAAAGTTTTCTACTCTTGTACATTTGAAATTGGTAAGTTGTGATGTTTTGGATAAAACAAAGACCAACTAAGGCCAATTGTGTGAAGTGTTTGTCTTGATTAGAATCCACACTATCTCTTGGATATTTGACAAGGGAGTCTTATAGGTCAAGAGGACAGTGGGAGTCTTAAAGGTCTTGAAAGGCTCAAGAACTAATCAAGAATAAAACCTGAAGTTCTTCACTAGCACACGACTTGAGGTTTATAACCTATCGTGTTGACATATTCTGTGCCCATTCCAGTTAAAGTTGACTTTGCATATGAGTTCTTAGAGTTCTCAATTTGTTGCACAACAACTTGGAAGCAATGGCAGGCCCTTGAGCTGCCAGGTGGCAAGAAGTTTAGATTGAGTTCGGTCCATATGAGTTTGGATTTGTCATTATCTTTGTCTTGTGATTATGGTTTTGACAATTCACATGGATAAGAACACATACACCATTAAATCTAAGTGTCATAAGGTTTCTCTCCGATTCATGAAAATGATGGTGAGGAAATACTTTCACTAAGTAGATTTTAGCTAGATAGCAATTGTGATATTTGCATTCTCAAAGTCGTTAGTGGGAAGTGGCAAAAAGGTCTAAACATTATGATTACGGCATCCCTCTTCATAATTGTTTAGATACACAAGTGTGCTATCTAAGGGAAGGTGCATGACTTTGATAGTCTTATCAAAACAATCTAGTATCAGAAATCTGAACTTTGGTAAGAAAGTCAGCTGATTTTTGAGTACATGTCAAAGCTAGTGGGAGCATAAGTGTTATGCTAATAATCATCATGTTAGTGGGAGCATGATAATTATGTTAAGTATTGCAAGCTAGCAATGTTAATTATAGAAAACAAAAGTTTCAATTGGGAAAAAGTTGTTTTGCTATAATTAAGGGAGAGGAAATTATACTTCATCTCAAATCTATAAGCTTAGATTGTGAGGTTTTAATCATTTAGTCAAGGATATATATATGAATTTCATGTTGGAATGGCTCAACATAAGGAAATTCTGTATATGAGTCCATTATTTGCGTTCTAAAATTCGATTATGATTACGGCATCCCTTTTCATAATCTGAATTATGAGAACTTGGCAAATTGAAATGGAAATGTTATAGCAAAGGACTGGTTTAGTCTTTATGTGAGACATCATGAATCGATTACCATATGCTTTGTATATAGGATCGATTACATGTGCTATATTCATTCGTTCTAAAATTTTCAAATGCCTGGAGCATTAAGAAGGAAAAAGGTTTAGAACTGGATATGACTAAAAGGATTAAACAATTGTCGAGGACAATCTAAGGTTTACCAAAGATTGGTTGCTCAAGGACAATTGGAAGTATAGTGATAATTCTGGAAGGACCATATTGACATAATCTGTAAGGAGGCAACTCTTGTTCAGAAGTGATAGTCAAAATGGAATCTGGAAATGTTTCAAAGTTAGAATTTTCAATATGTGTAAGATTAAGGAAACTTAATGCAAGAAGGATATTTCCAAGGAGTGGATCTCCTTTGGAATACTCTGTAATGATTGTTGCCAAGTCTTTATGACTTTGTGCATAATCATTACGAGAGGATCAATGCATATAAGTTTAGAATCTAACAGATTTCAGTAAATGGCATGAATTTGGAATCCTTGCATTTGCAGTAAGGATTTGGGAGTGTGAAAAGAGAATCATTGAAGCTATGTTCAATTGATCTAGTTCACAAAGTAAAGATCATAGACAAACATAGTATGCATACTTGGTGTATGGCATGACTAGTGTTTAACAAAACATAGTGTACATGCTTGGAGCATGGGACAACTGTTGTTTTAAATTCAAGAATAAAGTTGATAGCTGAAACAGTATACAATGAATAATGTGTAATCATATGGTGATAAATAAAAGGTGTTTTATTTATGTTCAAAGGGTTGATACCATATTGGATTCTATTATTATTGTGTTTCACTTTGCATGTTTTGACTTCCCGAATAAACTGGGTTATTCTTCTGGAATGACTAAGTTATCCAAACTATCCACAGTCGGTCATATGTTGGAAGTAGATATGAATTAAGACTGTCATGATAGGTTGTAGAGGTCTAAGGTGTTGGACAAGGCTACAACAATCATGAGTGCTCATAAGTTCTGAGTATTGGATTCAACCCGCGCTCATTGGAATCACTTCATGGATTTTATCACGAGTGATCACGAGACGATAATATCTTATATTCTTCAAACCTAGAGATATGAATTGTTACTATGAGTTGATAGTACATTGATTGCACAAAACCGCATTTGGTAACTCGGTGCTATAAAACGTGCTTTTGTGTATGATTCAACAAGTAGTAGAACAAGCCATATGAGTCGAAGTTTATCCATTCCTTTTACCTTCGGGATAAAAGCGATATCTGTGGGCCCCTCGATGATTTGATGATGACAAATGGAAGTGCTCGGCCGGGCCAGGACTGATTTGATTTGTTCAATTAGTCAGTCGTCATAAATCGGAAATCGGGAAACAACAAATGGACAGAGAGAATGATTATAATCCATGTCTCAGTCCATATGATATCTAGAATGGAGGAATATATGATCCCTTATCTAATGGACAAGTCACTGACAAAGGTCAGAGTTCATCTACAAGGTCAGAGTTCGACAGAAGCTTTTTGAGAGCTACGATTGCCGGTTGGTTCCTGAAGTCATACGCAATAATAGTTTTAGACTTATCCAAGTGGGAGACTGTTGGATTAATGTCTAAGTCCATAACTATATTTGGTAAGACTTGACCCGACCCGGCATGGTCCATTTGGGTTGCATACCATCATGCACTTGGATGAGAGAAATAAGACACTTATGGTTATTAATATATTATAAGTTCTAGTATATTAATAATAAGAATAATGAGATTATTTAATTAGTATTGATCAAGAATTAATCTAGGATTAATTAAGTGATCAAAAGAAGACTAATTAAATATATGGGTTGATTGAGTAAATCATCCATACTTGTATAGTGGGCTAATGCTCCATGGATAATCAAGTTGGGGTAAAACCCATAGGATGGTCCATGGATGCTCCATGGTGTATTTGTACCCATGGATCCAAGGAAATGGAAAGTCATGACAATTAGGGTTTACCCTAATTGTAACACTATATAAAGATCTTATTCTTGACAAAAATTGGTAACTAGAATCACACTAGTATGATTCTAGAGAGGGCTAGCCGATTTTGATGAGTGTAGAATTCTCTCAAGTCATTCCAAGTGTTTTGATGATTGTGATTCCATTTGAGGTGTCACACTTGGGGCACTAGACACTCAAGCTTCATGGAGACTTTCTTCTCCAAAGAGGTATGTATTCTATCTTGCTATAGTCATTGTGTTTGTATGCTAGATTAGGATAATACCTTGGATATTCTTATTTGCATGTATAATAGAGAAAACATAGATCCAAGGTATTTAGGGTTGCATGTACACTTAGGAGTGTTAGAATGCTCAAAACCCAACAGATACAAGCAAACTATAAATGTTTTCAAAACCTAAAACTAATATATTTCTATAAATATCTGGCTAACCTTTAGATATCTTTACCCCTTATGTATTATGTTGAGCATAAGGGATGTTTTATCGATTATAACTACATGGATTTTAGTAAAGGAAACAATCAAATCAATCAAATTATTATGGGAATAATTTGGGATCTTTGGTTCTTGTTCAATGAGTTCAGATTTATGTAAAGTATTTAGATAAACTATGTCTGATTCAGTTTATCTCTGTTTATTGTAAAGTATTATGCCATATAGTTTATTTGTATTAAACTGTTTTTACCGTATTATGTTCCAAAGTGATTAGTATGTTTTGATATTGTCCGAGAATACCGTGAATAATTTAGTACTACCTTGTGAGATTCGTCATTACCCTTTGGGTTATAATTAAATCCTCCCCGAAAGTGTAACCAGAGTCTCCTGAAGGGAGAGCATGGAATTTGTGAATAGATCTATTCGGGACTGACAATCCCACACCTTAACTGCTAGCTACAGTTAGGCGGGCACGCCTGGGGTGACAAATTATGGATATCGTCCGACGTCTGACGAACGTCAAGGAGGTCTCGGTGTCGCATTAGCATGGTTACCCGACTCACAATACGTATTAATATAAGTTTATTCACGGATTTGATTTTATATCTATTTTCAAACTATAGTATCTATATCTAGTGCGGGATGTTAGTCCCATGGTTTTCAATCTATATCTAGTGTGGGATGTACTTCCCATGACTTTTAATCTATAGTTTTTGTGTATTAAAACTATGTTATATCTAGTGAGGGATATTAATCCCATGGTTTTGAAATCTATATCTAGTGCGGGAGATTAATCCCATGGTTTGAAATCTATATCTAGTGCGGGGTCTTAATCCCATGGTTTTGAATTTATATCTAGTACGGGATAGTATTCCCATGGTTTTCAATCAATATTTTTATGTATTAAAAATATCTACTGTTATATTAGATGATAATTCCCAATGGTTTTTCAATATATAGTTTTATGTATTAAACTATACAGTGTGGTATTTAACTAAACTTTACTTTTAGGAAAATAAGGGTTTTTCCTGGGATAACAAACTGTACATAACCGGATCGTATAAAAATCAGATAACTAAACTATACTTATAAGAAAATATGGGATTTTCTTGGATAAAAAACTTTTCGGAAAACCAAAGGAAACTTGTACATTTTCAGAAAACAAACCTCTTATGAACTCACCAGCTTTATGTTGATTTTCAAACTGCTTGTATTCTCAGGTCCTTGTTAGACAGGTACTCGATGATCCCTTTTGGCGAAGACGGAGTGCGTAGAAGACACGTCTTACTTTTGTTCATATGATATGTATATGTATAACACATGTAATTCTTGTCTTAAAACAAATGTAAATGAATCTATGTAATGTAAAGTTTTGTGTTTACTATGCTTACTATGTGCATTGGATTTGATACTTAACGTGGAGTCCACCCCGGAAATGTTTCCGCCTTCGGTTTTCGGGGTGTGACATTATATATGGTATATGGTATGTTGGGGAATTTGGTAAGCTTTGTGCTTACGATTTTCAGTTTATGTTTCAAGTACTTCTGGTTCCAATGGGAAGAGCTTAAGATGATTGCAGAGCACACACCACCTCATTCTGCATTTTGTGATTTACTCTTATATTATATGATGACTGATACAATTGTTTTATCTGGATTTTTATGATGATGTTTTTGGGATATTGGTTTTTTTAATTTAAGAATAAATTTTTTGGGTCTTATTTTTAAGACGTTACAAGTTGGTATCAGAGCCTTGGTTTGAGGGATTCGAACATACTCTCAGGTGTGTCTAAACTCAGTATTTGCATAATAGAATGCAAGGAGAGATGCCTTGTATTCCTATTGTATGAGCTTGTAGACATGCATGCTACTACTGATCAGTCAGTGAAAGGATGGCATGATTAAGTGATGCTTGGTTCTGATTACTTGATGCTTGAATGTTGTTTGCTTTGTGCTTTTTAGGCGTTCTCACTAGCTTTAGCTAACTAGTAAGCGAATATGTTAAGTTACATATTATAGGAACTAAATAATTTTAGAAGGTTAGGTTTTAACTCTATTGCGCAGCTCTTGTTTGAGTCCTATAGTTTTAGTGTGAGACCTTACATTCGAAGAATTATCTGGTTTTTAGGGATATGTAATTGTATTCGTGAGCTAGTTAGAGGAATTTAGCGGGAGTTCCTTCTGCTGCTGATCGCAGAGAGTCATGTGGAGTTTGCCCTACGAAAACCTAGGATGAGATCTAGTGTTGGGAGCCATATCTTGATGAGGGTTAATCGTATGGATGTAAGGTGACTTGATGGATTTAAGGCAATCCTTGAGGAAAGTACGGATAGATGTGGAAGGTAGTATGGGCTCGTACTGCTCGAAGCAGAGGATCTTTATTCGAGTCAAGGAGAGCTACAACGAAACCAGGGGGCTTGTAGAGTTGTGATTCCTCGATATATTCTGAAGCTTATTATGATGGCTTATATGGACTTTTTTCAGTATGGTGACTTTGCGGAGCAGACCTGTTGGCAGTTTGGTGTTGGATAGGGTTCAGGTTCAAGTCCTGGAACTGGGCAGCTGGATGATCAAACTAGGGAGTTCATCTCATCTAAGATTACATGTTTTATTCTTGAGCAGACTCCTGTGATCCTTGGTACGGTCAAGGAGGGAATTCTGGAGATTTTAGATGAGCAGTTACGCTCATTTCATTCTAAGATGATAGCCTTGGTAAAAGCGCATTCTTTAACCTTCACGGAGTTTCGTTTATGTGGAGCTCCGGACTATCACGACGGGGCGAAGGACCCGATAGCAAGCAAGAGGTGGTTAGCAAATGTTACTAACTCCTTCTGCACCAGCAGTTACCCTAGGGGGAAAAGTTCAGACTTGCTTCTTATCTTTTGAAGGACAGGGCACGAGACTGGTGGGAGGATGTGGGGTACGTAGTCAGTGATCAACCTATTGATACGATAACATGGGATGATTTTATGACTAGGTTCAGGGCTGAGTTTGCACCAGTGATTAAGATGCAGCAGATGGCGCGAGAGTTTCAATATCTCCGCCAGACTACTGAGATGGTGGCTGAGATCACCGTGATGTTTCGAGAGAGGGCATTTTTGGTTTTGCAGTATGTGGCGGATGAGGAGATGAAGAATTCTAGGTATCATGCGATGTTGAGGAGTGATATTCGGCAGGTTTTGAGATGATCTAGTTGCAGGACGCTGGAGGATATGATAGCGAGGGCTAGGGAGAGATAGATTGATCTCGAGATGGAGAGGAAGAGGAATATGGATGAGGCTCATGTATTGGGGGGTTAAGTGTAACAACTCGTTATTCCGAATCTATGTAATAGTATAGATCAATTTGTATTTCTTTTTAAAATAATAACAATAAAGATGAATTTTTGTATACTATGTGCATTTACATATCGACCCTCAAATCTGAGTTAGAACAAAGAACGCCCAAATCTGAGTTATAACAAAGAAGTAATGGCCTACGAAAATCCGCGACAAAACCGGCAAAACACTGTTTAATGTAAAAAGTGAATTTTCAATAAAATGCTTTTTAGCCTTAACTATCGAAATGAAAGTTATAGTATACGTTAAACCCAGAGTGCCCATAAAAAGAACGTCTAAATTCGACACAGCAGTACACAGCCCGAAACTCGAAATTTAGTTCAATCAACTTTTGGACAAAAAAACCAAAATGAGAATCGAATATCTTATCAACATAAATCCAACGGTAAAAAGACAGACGAAAACGGTCGTCGGATGAGGAAGTTATGAATTTTTAACGGACTTTTCATGTCCCGACCTGTTAAAAATATAACTTTTAAAATAAGTCAAAATTAGTCGACGAAGTCTAAACGAAAGTTGTAGAGCATGGTCGCACCTACGCGTGGATATAAAGAACGTCAAAAACAGAGTTCGTATGTAAAAGATATGAATTTTTTGAAGTTTGAAAAAGAGAAGTATGCCTCGCGTACAAGAGTACGCCCAGCGTACTCGGAAGCAAGGCCTCGAATTAACCACATAGCCTCTTTCTTTGCAAGTGACACGTATCTTGCTCAATCAACGCGTCCGAAGCCAGGTGGCCATTACGCCTAGCGTACGAAAAGATTACGCCCAACATAATGATACTCGCTTCAACGTGTACCTCTTAGCCTCGCCACTTCCGAAGATCGAATAAGACTCCAACTTGTATGCCCCGCGTACAAGAAGTACGCCCAGCATACCGAGGTTTTTAGTAGTACGCCCAGTGTACGTGAATATTACGCCCAGGGTACCGAGGACCAGACCCTCATATAAATAAGATGTGAGGCCTCCAAGTTTTATTTAGAATTTTCAAATCCTCTCTCCACTTAAACACTCCTTTAAGCCTTTCTAAACCCTCCAAAGTCCCAGGTACCTCCTTACCACCTGAAGCAAGCCCCGAAGTCCCGAAGTCCTCAATTTTCAACTGAAAGTCTGCCCGAGTGAAGTCAGCTTTTCATCAAAAACTCTTAGTTACATCAATAAAAATCCCTTCTAAGAAACGAAACTCTGCCCGAATCACCACCTATCAAGTGAGTTCATACCCCTACATTTTTTTGATTTTTAACTATTTTAGGGGGGATACAAGTGACACACAATAAAATTGTGTTAATATCTCATAAGATTTTTAAATGTTTTAGTATATTTCAAATTGTTATAATTGTTAAAAATTGCATATTCATATCTATGTAAATTATATAATTTTGATTCAGAAGATTTAGAATATGTAATTTGACCCCATTTCATGTTCCTTGTTTTGGTTGTGGGCTTAGGGTAAAGTTATTTAATCAAAGATCTACTTAATCACAATTACATAAATATTACACTTATATAATAATGGTTTTCAAACTATTTGATAATTCATGGGTACAAATAGAGAATTTCATGGAAAAATAGTATTACAGATTATTACAGTAAAACAAACATCTAAACTATAATATGTATAGTTTAGAGGACTCATCCATTGGTTTCAAGTTTCAAAGTACATAACATGAAAACTAACATAGCACATAACAAAATACAAATAGAATACATGATGGAAAACAAGCAGAGAACATTATCAAAAAACAAACAGAATACTTTACTAAGAAACAAACATATAAAACTATATTTTATATAGTTTACGAAACTTACTTTCAGTATAGTTATTACAAAGTAACTTTTCATTATTCTACATGTAATCATCGATATAGCACTTGTGACACACGCTTCAAGTACTTATTTAAGTATAAAACAAAAGTCCTGGAAATTATAACTAGAGTCTCCTTTAGGGAGAGCGTGACTTTTGTGTACAGATCCATACGAGACTGACAATCCCGCACCAGAGCTGCTTGCAACAGCTAGGTCGGTTGACCCGTCGTGACAACTGTCGTACCATATTTCGACGTCTGAAGAACGTCGTGTTTTAGGCGATCCTAGGCCCATCAAGCATGGTTATGATAACTCACAATTTGGTATTGAACAAAATGATTATTGTATGAATAAGTAACACTTCACATAATTTTATTTAATTATAAAATTATAATACAATATTTTACAAGTATAAACACATATTACAATTTAATTACATAGAAAACATACTTCCATGGTTTTATGAGAACTAAACTACATTTTACAAACTCACGGTACAAAAAGTATCACACATTTTGCCTATAGAATAACATAGTAAAAAATATAGGATTTTCTGGGAAAAACATGTTTACTTTATCAATGAAGAAGAAAACAGATTTTAGTTACAAACATACTTATGAACTCACCAACTTAATTGTTGACACCTTTTCAAAAACTACTTGTATTCTCAGGGAAGCAGTGATACAGGTACAACCACAACTTTTTGAGAAGAGGAGATCTATAAACTCATGTCTTTTAGACATGTACTTTTGAGTTCATATACATTATGTTTTGATCACAATTGTAAAACTTATAACTTTGTAAATACAATGGTTGTTGTAATTTGATTACTATTGTGCATTGTTGTGATACTACATGAATTCCTCCACCCCCCGAATGTTTTCGCCGTTCCGGTTGGGGGTGTGACATATTGGTATCAGAGCATTATTTATAGTGAACTCAGTATATCAATTTATAAATGATATACAACTATAAACACAGTGGACCCGACTGCTCTGACTACAAGTATACTTTTAAAATATAAGTACTTTATAAGAAGTATACTAACACTCGCACATATAGAAATAGTATCACAGTAATAACTACAAAAAAGTATTTGGATGTTGGATACTGCAGTTAAACCTGTACAGTTATGTAATCATATCTGGGATAAATATAGCCTGATCAACTATATTTATTTGAGACATAACCAACACGTGTTTGGGAGTGATGGTAGTGTTGCGACAAGTCTAAAACTTACCAAACTCTACTCATATAGAAGAACTCTAGAACAAAACACAAATTTAAAAATACAATGGGAGTATTTTGTAAAACTACATCATTATGCATCTTATCATTAATTCCTCGTATAGACTTTATGGCTAGATATCCTCCACCTGGGGATCCCTACTTCCTTAACCAAGGGAATAATGTTTGGATAGAAGATGATCCTGAGGAGGATAGTAAAGAAGAAAATTCATATGGCATAGACTTGGAACCACATGTATACAACCCACTACAAAGAGTACAACACCCAGTAGCCAGACAACATTTTCAATGTCCGACCCCATCATGGGGTGATGAACTACACAGGTGGAGCAACCAACAAGGACAACACCCTCCATTTGGTATGAACAGAGACTTTTATGACATCAGTAATGGAGGATCGGCTGACAGGGCCCTCCCTGTTCTAGTGTGCCGTATTTCTCGTCAAGTTGATCAATCTCGTATATTGATCAACCAAATCCTAGAAGTCACTGCTGCCTCCCAACAAAACATCGTGAATCTTCATCGTCTAGATGGAGATCATGATGAAACCAGACACCACACAGACATGCTCCGTGTAGAAATGATTGTTGCTCAAATTGAAATGAGAGCGCTCCAAGAGCGTCAGACTACACTGGAGAGGCGTTTAAGAGAATCAGAATCCCATGTGGCAGAGCCCAGTACTAGGAGACGTACTCGTCGCAAGTAGTGTTTACACTACTTCTATTTTCTATTTTAATGTAAATTAGGATGTCGAATGTATATATTACTTTTTACTATATGTAAACCCTACGATTAAGTGAATACACTACTCGTGGGTAGTAATGTTGTCTAATTTTCCTTTTTGTTGATATAATATAAACTTATATCTAGGCCAAATTCTCCCAACTTCATGTACAAAACAACATATCAATGAAAATGATAAGTATTTTACTTCATAAGGAGTTATTACAATTTTCATAAACATCTTGCTTCTTAAATTTTGGTTACAAACTTAAAGCAGACTCATTATGTTCAACTATACAAATTCATTACAAGTGTTGCTATAAATGAATTTAGCGATTGTTTACTCATATTAGTAAACTTTTATCATTTAATAGAGCACTATAACAGTCACGAGTTAATGCAATTGGAATTAAAATATGTCTTAACCAATTTCACTTGACCTATGATATTGTACTTATCATCATTTTCTTAAAACACTATAGATTAAAGATGCCTCCCAGGAAGTCTAACAGGAAAAACAACAACAATCCACCAATTCAACCAAATCCACCACCACCACCACCTCCACAATTCAATGTTTCTATTTTCCAAGCAGCAGTAGCTACCGCTGCGGCCGCTGCCATGGCGCAAATCAATGCTAGTAGTACCAGTGGAGCTAGCGGTGGTGCTCTTAACTCTAATCATCGGGAAAATTTAGGACACCCTCATGACTGTTCGTATAAAGACTTCACTAATGCAAAACCCAGAGCTTTTGATGGCACCGGAGGTGTTATTACTCTGACATGCTGGTTTGAGAAAATGGAATCATTGTTTGAAATCTGCGCTTGTCCAGAAACAAGCAAGGTTAAGTTTGCAGTTTGTACCTTCCTAGACAGAGCCCTTTCCTGGTGGAATGGCTATGTCAAACCCTTATCCCTTCCATTCGCCAATGCTATGGGTTGGGATGATTTAAAAACCCTGATGCTGGCAGAATATTGTCCCCGCATCGAAATTCAAAAGCTAGAAGAAGAACTTTGGAGTCTGAAGATGAAAGGCTCTGATATAACTGTATATACTTCCAGGTTGAGTGATCTAACTATTTTGTGTCCAAGGATGGTTCCCACTAAAAGAAAGAAAGTTCAGAGATACATTTGGGGACTCTCTCCTCAGATACAAGGAAATGTTGTTGGATTAGTGTCTAAGTCCATAACTATATTTGATATGTACTTGACCTGACTCGGCATGGTCCATTTGGGTTGCATGGCATCATGCATTTGGATAGACTAAAATGAGAGAAATAACACTTAAGTTTTGGTAATATATTATAAGTTCTAATTTATTAATAAGATTATTTAATTAGTATTGATCAAGAATTAATTTGGAATTAATTAAGTGATCAAAAGGAGACCAATTAAATATATGGGTTGATTGTTTAAATCATCCATACTTGTATAGTGGGCTAATGCTCCATGGATTATCAAGTTGGGCTAAAACCCATAGGATTCTCCATGGTGTTTTTGTACCCATGGATCATGGAAATGAAAGGCCATGACAATTAGGGTTTACATGGTGTAACCCTAATTGTGACACACTATATAAGCATCTTATTCTTGTCAAAATCGGCCACCATGAGAGACTGTGAAGGAATGGTGAGGGCTAGCCGATTTCATGAAGTGTATCACTTCTCTCTAAGTTATTCCATGTTCATTTGATGTTGACTGAACCAATTGAGGTGTCACACTTGGGGCACTAGGCTCTCGAGCTTCATGAAGTTAAGCTACATCAACAAGGTATGTGTTTCTATCTAGTTTATTATTCAAGTATCAAAAGATTTTATGCTAGTTAGGGTAATACCTTGGAATATTCATATTTGCATGTATAATAGAGAAATAAATAGATCCAAGGTATTTAGGGTTGCATGTACACTTAGGGGTGTTAGAATGCTCATAACCCAACACTGGTATCAGAGTCTAGGCTTGTTCTCTTGTTATACTTGCAAAATTGGCTGAAAATCGAAGTTTTTATGCTGTCTAAACAGCAGACTCGCCGAGTCCATGAAGGGACTCGACGAGTCCAAGACAAAACTCATCCAACTTGCCGAGTTGGTTCTTGCACTCGATGAGTTGGACCCCCAGACAGCATATCTTATATTGTTTTGGCTAGAAATGGACTAGGAACATTACCCTAAGTTGTTTTTCAACTTATAAACCTGTTTTGATGTGGTAATGTTCATGATATTCCAATTTAAAAGATAATTGTCAATAGATTCATGTTTTATATTAGTTTAATGGCTAGGCTAATTACATGAAAAAGCTTGATTAAATTATCTTGTTCTTATAAGTTTCTTAGATTAATAGAAAAGTTATGTGGAATTGTTGTTTTCAATCCAAATTAATCTAAAAATTGATTCTAAAATGTGTTTTTGTAACTTGTCCTCAAGTTATATCAAAAGTCACATTTAAGATTCATAAAAATCATAAAGATTTCCATAAGTTATGAATAAGGAAGAGTCACATTCTTTTAATAGTTTAAAGTCTTCCATAACTTGTCCTAAAGTTATGGAACCTGAAGAGTTTTTTGAATTAAAACTACTTTAAACACATAAGTTATGGAATTGAATAGTTTTGAATAGTTTCAAAACTTTCCCTCAAGTTTTCGAATTTGAAAAGTTTTCCCTTATGAATACTTTAATTCCAAGTTAAGCCCTTAGAATTTTAAAAGTTAAAATTCAACCCTTATACTTTATAGTATTATAAGTTAATAATATATATGTATAAGAGCAACTCAGTCTTACCGTTAGTAGGCCTCATTCACGAAGCCGGTCTATAAGGGGGTATAAGGTTGCTACCTATAAAATGGCAGATTCATGGTTGTCCACTCTCACCCACCATTTCCTTGATCGGTGGAGGTTCGTTAGCCGAATGGGTAGGACAAGGACTAGAATTCTCCTTTCATTAAAAGTATTAATGATAAATATAAAGTAACTAAATGTTTTTTTATAATTCCCAATCTTATTTACTTTAGGAAAATGTGAATAAGGTGTTAATCCATGAAATTATACTTTACACTTTGCTTAAGTCGGTTAGTGGAGCGCGTGTGGTTAACCGGCACACTAATTGGATTTAACAAGGTAGGCAAAGGGTAACTTAATATTTATCAGTATCGGTGGAGCGCGTGTGGTTAACCGGCACATCAATTGAGGGGTAAATATTAAGGGTACCAAGTAATTTGCATGGTTACTTCACACCTTGATTTGTGATCCTCGGCATCCCAATCACAAAACCTAAAGGGCACACTCGAGATTGAAACATGCCATTGAATAGTTCAATGAATCTTAAAATATCTAGGAGTTTCAAAACCAATTAAAACCTAATTAAATTATTTTGTTTTCATGGTGGAAATTGGTGAATTGTCATTCACCTACCTTCAAATATTTTATAGCTTGGATTACGGCATCCCTCTTCCAAGTTATAAAAGTATTGTGTTGGGTCCTAGCCTTAATCATGTTGGGTGTTATATTAAGGACTTTAATCAACTATCTTGAATATCTCCCAAAAGATGTCTAGTTCAGACATCTATGATCTTCCCAAATCTTTTGGAACTTCACTTCCTCCACCTCCTCCAATTATTCTCCCTAACCCACAAGTTCAAGGTCACTCTAACCCTATTGGCAAGCAAGGTCTATGTATGCGCGCATCTTAGAGATGAAGTCACATATTTACAAGCTGGGAGAGTTGGGTGTCAAAGTCTTGAGAAAGTTGGATGTTCAATCACTTTCTAAGTAACATGGTGAGTTCCTTTAGAACTACTATGAAGCAGACTATGACATGAACCTTAATGATCTTATCTCTTTGCTTGGTGCTGCTGAATCAGCAATGATTTCAGGACTAGTAAACCAAATTGATTAGGAGATCAACTTCCCAATGGACATTGAAAATGAATACATTGGATATCTAGAAAAAACCTTCTCTTCCTAAGGAAAGGGATTGACCATAGTCAACTCGGTTGACCAAATGGTAAAGAGAAAGGCAAGTATGCGATAGTCCCATGTACCATTTCCAAAGAGTCCATATGTTTCTCTTGCCAAAAGGAAGGGACATTGATTGCGAAGCTGCCTATTTACCTGAAAGATCATAAGGTTGATCAAGTCAAGAAGTTTGACTCTACTTCAGGTAAAGTCCACTATCTAACATTGTTAGGTTTCTATTCCGAGATTCTTATTACATGATGTGACTGGTCACATGTTGATGTTTTAAAAATCAAAGAAAAGTGAAGAAACTTAAAGGAAGTATATGTTGATTCTGATCGCGAAGATGGATTTTGATCGCATGGTTCGGTGATCAGAATTTTTAAGCTATTACTTAGGAGTTATGATATATTTCTTAGGAATAGATAACAACAAAGTTTTACATATACTTTTGCATTGTAAGGATAAGTTTTTCCACAAAGTTTTTAAAATAAAAGGAAACTTTTGATTTCATTTATTCTAAGTATCCTTACAATGGCTTTTGTGGAAAACTATTGCTTATATGATTCCATTAATAGTAGTATTGGAAAATGGATTTGTTCCTATCATTTGTGGTAGTGTCTAAATTCACCAAATAAGGAAAGATTTTCATCACCCAAGGTTTCAGTTGGATAGAAACTTGGAAATCATGCAAGTTGTATAGTATGATGACTGAGAATTTTCATCTTTTGGAAAATTAAGACTAATTCCTTATCCACATGTATATGTGAGTCAAGAGAAGGACTAAGGGATCGAGTACACATTCTTGTACACTGGTCAAGTCCACCACAAAATAAGACTATTCGTCATCATTTACTAAAGTTTATTAAATATGGTTATACTTACAAGTTTAAGTATAATTCTGAAGCATTGGAAAAGTTTTGATGTATGGCAAAACAAATGAGAAGAATCAAATTAGGCAGAAGGATAAAATTTTCTCAAATCTAAAAAGATGGGAGAGTACTTTAGTATCATGTTCTGTGATCATCTCAATTATTAAGAAACCATATCACATTTGGTTCTCTAAGGACATCTTAGTGCATTCCTGTGGCTAAGAAGAGGAATCAAGAATTGCTGAAATGGTTAAATCAAGAAGATGAGTCATACTTCGTTTCAAAACAAGTCTTAGAGTCATACTCCAAGATTGTAACTTGAGTGACATATCTTAAAGAAAGGTTTATAACACTTGCCAAATGTAAGAGTAAAAGTGTCTTCCTCTTGTGCATTCGAAATTAGTAAGTTGTGATGTTTTGGATAAAACAAAGACCAACTAAGGCCAAGTGTGTGGAGGGTTTGTGATAAAGAATCTACACTATCACTTGAATATTTGGCAAGATAGTCTAATATGTCAAGAGGACAGTGGGAGTCTTAAAGATCCTGGAAGAATTTCAAAGATCTAATCAAGAATAAAAACTTGTAGTTTGACACCAGCACACTGTTGGGTTTTGAGCATTCTAACACTCCTAAGTGTACATGCAACCCTAAATACCTTGGATCTATGTTTTCTCTATTATACATGCAAATAAGAACTTCCAAGGTATTATCCTAATCTAGCATACAAAATAATAACTATAGCAAGATAGAATACATACCTCTTTGATGTAGAAAGTCTTCATGAAGCTTGAGTGCCTAGTGCCCCAAGTGTGACACCTCAAATGGAATCACAATCATCAAAACACTTGGAATGTCTTGAGAGAATTCTACACTCATCAAAATCGGCTAGCCCTCTCTAGAATCATACTAGTGTGATTCAAGTTGCCAATTTTGTCAAGAATAAGATCTTTATATAGTGTTACAATTAGGGTAAACCCTAATTGTCATGACTTTCCATTTCCTTGGATCCATGGGTACAAATACACCATGGAGCATCCATGGACCATCCTATGGGTTTTAGCCCAACTTGATTATCCATGGAGCATTAGCCCACTATACAAGTATGGATGATTTACACAATCAACCCATATATTTAATTAGTCTTCTTTTGATCACTTAATTAATCCTAGATTAATTCTTGATCAATACTAATTAAATAATCTCATTATTCTTATTATTAATATACTAGAACTTATAATATATTAATAACCATAAGTGTCTTATTTCTCTCATTCAAGTGCATGATGGTATGCAACCCAAATGGACCATGCCGGGTCGGGTCAAGTCTTACCAATTATAGTTATGGACTTAGACATTAATCCAACAGTCTCCCACTTGGATAAGTCTAAAACTATTATTGCGTATGACTTCAAGAACCAACCGGCAATCGTAGCTCTCAAAAGCTTTTGTCGAACTCTGACCTTGTAGATGAACTCTGACCTTTGTCAGTGACTTGTCCATTAGATAAGGGATCATATATTCCTCCATTCTAGATATCATATGGACTGAGACATGGATTATAATCATTCTCTCTGTCCATTTGTTGTTTCCCGATTTTCAATTTATGACGACTGACTAATTGAACAAATCAAATCAGTCCTAGCCTGGCCGAGCACTTCCATTTGTCATCATCAAATCATCGAGGGGCCCACAGATATCGCTTTTTTCCCGAAGGTAAAAGGAATGGATAAACTTCGACTCATATGGCTTGTTCTACTACTTGTTGAATCATACACAAAAGCACGTTTTATAGCACAGAGTTACCAAATGCGGTTTCGTGCAATCAATGTACTATCAACTCATAGTAACAACTCATATCTCTAGGTTTGAAGAATATAAGATATTATCGTCTCATGATCACTCGTGATAAAATCCATGAAGTGATTCCAATGAGCGCGGGTTGAATCCAATACTCAGAACTTATGAGCACTCATGATTGTTGTAGCCTTGTCCAACAGCCTTAGACCTCTACAACCCATCATGACAGTCTTAATTCATATCTACTTCCAACATATGACCGACTGTGGATAGTTTGAATAACTTAGTCATTCCAGAAGAATAACCCAGTTTATTCGGGAAGTCAAAACATGCAAAGTGAAACACAATAATAATAGAATCCAATATGGTATCAACTCTTTGAACATAAATAAAACACCTTTTATTTATCACCATATGATTACACATTATTCATTTTATACTGTTTCAGCTATCAACTTTATTCTTGAATTTAAAACAATAGTTGTCCCATGCTCCAAGCATGTACACTATGTTTTCTTAAACACTAGTCATGCCATACACCAAGTATGCATACTATGTTTGTCTATGATCTTTACTTTGTGAACTAGATCAATTGAACATAACTTCAATGATTCTCTTTTCACACTCCCAAATCCTTACCGCAAATGCAAGAATTCCAAATTCATGCCATTTACTGGAATCTGTCAGATTCTAAACTTATATGCATTGATCCTCTAGTAATGATTATGCACAAAGTCATAAAGACTTGAAAACAAACATTACAGAGCATTCCAAAGGAGATCAACTCCTTGGAAATATCCTTCTTGCATTAAGTTTCCTTAATCTTACACAGATTGAAATTTCTAACTTTGAAACATTTCCAGATTCCATTCTGACTTTTCACTTCTGAACAGGAGTTGCCTCCTTGCAGATTATGTCAATATGGTCCTTCCAGAATTATCACTATACTTCCAACTGTCCTTGAGCAACCAATCTTTGGTAAACCTCAGATTGTTCTCGACAATTGTTTAATCCTTTTAGTCATATCCAGTTCTAAACCTTTTCCCTTCTTAATGCCCCAGGCATTTGGAAAATTTTAAAACGGATGATTATAGCACATGTAATCGATCCTATATCCGAAGCATATGGGACACGATTCATGATGTCTCACATAAAGACTAAACCAGTCTTTTGCTATAACATTTCCATTTCAATTTGCCAAGTTCTCATAATTCAGATTATGAAAAGGGATGCCGTAATCATAATCGAATTTTAGAACGCAAATAATGGACTCATATACAGAATTTCCTTATGTTGAGCCATTCCAACATGAAATTCATATATATATATCCTTGACTAAATGATTAAAACCTCACAATCTAAGCTTATAGATTTGAGATGAAGTATAATTTCCTCTCCCTTAATTATAGCAAAACAACTATTTCCCAATTGAAACTTTTGTTTTCTATAATTAACATTGCTAACTTGCAATACTTATCATACTTATCATGCTCCCACTACCATGATGATTATTAGCATAACACTTATGCTCCCACTAGCTTTGACATGTTCTCAGAAATCACCTAGACTTCTAGAAATCAATACTTCATTGACTTTCTTACCAAAGTTCAGATTTCTGATGCTAGATTGTTTTGATAAAACTTTATCAAAATCATACACCTTCCCTTAGATAGCACACTTGTGTGTCTAAACAATTATGAAGAGGTATGCCGTAATCATAATGGTTAGACCTTTTTGCCACTTCTCACAAGTCCATATTAGTGTGCCGGTTAACCACACGCGCTCCACTAACGACTTTGAGAATGCAAATGTCACAATTGCTATCTAGATAAAATCTACTTAGTGAAAGTGTTTCCTCACCATCATTTTCATGAATCGGAGAGAAACCTTATGACACTTAGATTTAATGGTGTATGAGTTCCAACCCATATGAATTCGTCAAAACCATAATCATAAGACAAAGATAATGACAATTCCAAAACCACATGGATTGAACTCAATCTTAACTTCTTGCCACTTGGCAGCTCAAGGGCCTGCCATTGCTTCCAAGTTGTTATGCAACACATTGAGAGCTCTAAGAACTCATATGCAAAGCCAACTTCAACTGGAATGGGCACAGTATATGTCAACACAATAGATTATAAACCTCAAATTGTGTGCTAGAGAAAAACTTTAGGTTTTATTCTTGATTAGTTCTTGAGACTTTCAAGACCTTTAAGACTCCCACTGTCCTCTTGACCTATAAGACTCCCTTGTCAAACATCCAAGAGATAGTGTGGATTCTAATCAAGACAAACACTTCACACAATTGGCCTTAGTTGGTCTTTGTTTTATCCAAAACATCACAACTTACCAATTTCAAATGTACAAGAGTAGAAAACTTTTACTCTTACATTTGACAAGTGTTTTGAACCTTCTTTAAGACATGTCACTCAAGTTACAATCTTGGAGTATGACTCTAAGACTTGTATTGGAACGAAGTATGACTCATCTTCTTGATTTAACCACTTCAACAATTCAAGTTCCTTTTCTTAGTCATAAGAATGCACTAAGATTTCCTTCGAGAACTAATTGTGCTATGGTTTTTTTTTAATCATTAAGATGATCACGAAAGCTGATACTAAAGTACTCTCCCATCTTTTCAGATTTGAGAAACTTTTATCCTTCTGCCTAATTTGATTCTTCTTATTCGCTCTGCCATACATTGGAACCTTTTCCAATGTCTCAGAGTTACACTTAAGCTTGTAAGTATAATCATATTTACTGAGCTTTAGTAAACTATGACGAATAATCTTATCGATCTTTTGTGGTGGACTTAATCAGTGCACATGAATGTGTACTTGATCCCTTAGTCCTTCACTTGACTCACACATCCATGTGAACAAGTAATTAGTCTTAATTTTCCAATACTTGAAAGTTCTCATTCATCATGCTATACAACTTGCATGATTCCAAGTTCCGGTCCAATTGAAACTTGGGTGATGAGAATCTTTCCTTATTTGGTAAATCTAGACATTACCACAAATGAAAGAATCAATTTCATATTTCCACTCTTGCTCTTAATGGAATCATATAAGCAACAATTTTTCCTCAAATGCCATTGTAAGGATATTTTAAAATAAATAAAATCAAAAATTTTCTTTTATTTTAAAACTTTGCAAAAAAAAAACTTATCCTTACAATCCATATGAAAACTTGTTGTTATCTATTCCTAAGCAATATCTCATAACTCCTACGAAGTAGCTCAAGAATCCGATCTTCAAACTATGCGATAGAAAACCATCTACGCCATCAGATTCAGCATATTCTTTCTTTAAGTTTCTTCACTTTTTCTTTGATTCTTAAAACATCACCATGTGACCCAGTCACAACATGTATCAAGAATCTCAGAATAGGAACTTAACAGAGTTAGATAGTGGACTTTACCTGAAGTAGAGTCAAACTTATTGACTTTAACATCCTTAGGTAAATTTGGCAGCTTCGCATCCAACGCCCTTTCCTTTGGCAATATAAACATATGGACCCTTTGATAATGGTACACGAGACTATCACAGATTTAGTTTTTCTCTTTACCATTTGGTCAACCGAGTTGACTATGGCCGATCCCTTTCCATTGGGAAGAGAGAGCTTTTCTGGATTTCCTGTGTCACTATTGTCAATGTCCATCAAGTTTTAAGGAAGTTGATCTTAACAAATAGATAAGATCATTAAGGGTCTTGTCATAGTCTATTTCATAGGTGTCCCAAAGGAACTCACTATGTGACTTAGAAAGTGATTGAACCACCAACTTTCTCAAGACTTTGACACCCAACTCTCTCGGCTTGTCAATATGTGACTACATCTCCAAGATGTGATCACACCTAGACCTTGCCTTGCCAATAGGGCTTGAGTGACCTTAAACTTTTCAAGAACTTGTGGGTTAGGGAGAATAATTGGAGGAGGTGAAAGAAGTATGATATCCATGGGACATCATCTTCATTAGGAAACCTTGTTTCAAGAGATTTGGGAAGATCATAAGTGTCTAAACCAGACATCTTTTGGGAGATATTCAAGATAGTTGATCTTAAGTCCTTATTATGACACCCAATATGAAATATTAAGGCTAGGACCCAACAAACTATTTTATAACTTAGAAGAGGTATGCCGTAATCCAAGCTATAAAATATTTGAAGGTAGGTGAATGACGATTCACCAATTTCCACCAAGATAAACGAAATGTATTATTAGGTTTTAATTGGTTTTGAAACTCCTAGATCTTTGAGATTCATTGAACTTTTCAAAGGCATGTTTCAATCTCGAGTGTGCCCTTCAGGTTTTGTGACTGGGATGCCGAGGATCACAAAACAAGGTGTGAAGTAACCATGCAAATCACTTGGTACCCTTAATAAATTACCCCTCAATCGATGTGCCGGTTAACCACACACGCTCCATCGATACTATGATAAATATTAAGTCACCCTTTACCTACCTTGTTAAGTCCAAGTTAGTGTGCCGGTTAACCACACACGCTCCACTAACGACTTAGACAAAGTGTAAAGTGTAATTTCATGGATTAGCACCTTATTCACATTTTTCCTAAGTAACTAAGATTGGGTATTATTAAGAGTTTAGTTACTTAGTATTTTTCATTAATACTTTTAATGAAGGCAGAATTCTAGTCCTGTCAAACCCGTTCGGCTAACGACCCTCCACCAGTCAAGCAAGCGGTGGGTGAGAGTGGACACCCATTAAGTTGCCATTTTATAGGCAACAACCTTATACCCACCTTATAGACCGGCTTCGTGAATGAGGCGTACTAGCGGTAAGACTGACTTTACTCTTATACATATATATATTATTAACTTATAATATTATAAAGTATAAGGGTTGAATTTTAACTTTTAAAATTCTAAGGGCTAACTTGGAATTAAAGTATTCATACTTGAAAACTTTTCAAATTCCAAAACTTGAGGGCAAGTTTTGAAACTATTCAAAACTAATTAATTCCATAACTTATGTGTTTAGAGTAGTTTTAATCCAAAAACTCTTCAAGTTCCATAACTTGAGGACAAGTTATGGAAGACTTTAAACTAATAAAAGAACTAACTTTTTCTTTATTTTATGTCACACCCCAAAACCAAGAACGGCGGAAACGTTCTGGGGCGGAGGACGTCATGTAAGGTAATCACAACACAGTAAATGTAAATAGGCAAACAACATCATCCATTGCATTAAATATATAAATTTAATACATGTGTGTTCTGTAAAATTTTAGACACCAAAAATATAACGTAAATCAAAATAACAAAATGATGAGTCTTGAGTACGCTCCATCATCTCAAAAGCTGGCATCGGTACCTGTCTACTGATGACCTGAGAATACAAGTTATTTTGAAAGAGTTTATCAGCATTAAGCTGGTGAGTTCATAAGTATTTTAGTGTCAATGTTCATTGTCAAAAACGTTTGAACTTGTCCCAATGTATAAGTTTGTAAAAATGTAAATAAATGTTTAAAAGTATTTGCAAAAGTTTGAATCTCTCAGAAAATCCTATATTTTCTATAATAGTAACCTTCTACCAAGGCTTAACTGTTTTGTAAACTCGTCTGTTGTAAAAGTGTGTGATTACCCAAGTATAACTATCATTTGATAAAATATAGTTTGTACATTAATGCTTAAGTGAGATTATCACCAAAATATGTAATGGGTAAATCATTGTAGTACTGTAGTTTTGTATAATAAGAACTACTGTTGTACTGATTACTACTACCTTAAACCGGATTTATATTAAGGTATAATGTGATAATTGCACCATACTATCGACTGATAACAACGACATAAAGAACGGTCGTAATAACGGAATGACGTTTGGCACCCGCAGACCTGCAGGTCCGGCTGTAGCTAGCAGCAAGGTGTAGGATAGTCAATCCAGTATAGATCTATACGCAAACTCAACGCTCTCCCTCCAAGAGAATTCTGGCTACAACTCGGGCCATGACATTTAAGGCATGCTCCGATACAGTGGATCACATTTGTTATCGTATTCTTGCATGTGTGATGAAATGTTTCTTGTTCTAGTATAGTTGTATATGTTCTCGTAGTATAGTTGTATATATTCTCTTCCTATTATAGACTCATGAATGAACTGACTCATTGATCTAGCAGTTGTAATAGTGTGATTCTGTGTTACCCCGATGGTAACTTGTTAACAGTGTGTTTAGTACGTATGATTATGGAAGTACTTTTATGTCTATATATGTATATTTGATATATAATTAATATGGAAACGACCTTCGGATGGTCACCCGAAATCCTATCAGACCACATCCAAATCGAGGAAAAGGAAACAAGGTGGATAGCCTTCCTAAGTCCTTTAAACATTATTTATACGTCTATACATATATGGGCATGCAATTTGTAATATAAAAGCATAAATAAGTATTTATAAGGCATTTGAAACATAAGTATTATTTTTAAAGAAAGATTGACTTGATGTCAATCTATAAAACCATTTGAAGGTGTAGATTTGATTAAAACAGTTTAAGTATAAGGAACATTTGCTTAAATCACAGTTGCAGTGTAAATTCGAAAAGTAAATGGGTTTGGAAAACATTTAGAAGTAAAATAGTTTGATAGATAGTTTGAATAGTGATAAAATCACTGGTTTCCCTAGTTATTAATCACATGTGATTAATGCAATCACATGTGATTGAAACGATAACTATAAGTATTTAACTTGTATCCCCCCCCCTTTTGAAAGCATATAAAAGCATTTAGAATATTTAACAGGTTGATTAAGGGGTATGAAACTCACTTGATTGATTGAAGAAAGCGAGATGGAAAACCGGGCAGAGTTTCGTCTCGGAAAACGGATTTTTCTCGGGATTCTCGGGAGTCTCGGGAGTAAAATCGACCCTCGGGACTTGAGCAAAAAGACCAGAGCTTCGGGTTATAACGGGCACGGAAAACGAGACAAAGTTGTGAGAGAGAGGAGAGAAATGAGCAACATTTTCGGAAAGCCTCGCATCCTATTTATAGGAAGGCTGAACCGCCTCCGAACGCGGGGCGTACGCTCGTACGCAGCGCGTACGCGTACGTCATGCATGACCGAAGCCTCGACTGCCTCGGTTCGGATGGGACGGGTTGCTGGGTACGCGGGTCGGATGGGACAGCGGGTCGGACGGGACAGCGGGTCGGACGGGTCGGAGTTTCGGACGGGTCGGACGGGTTAGAACTCTTCGGATAGTGCGACGTGGACGATCCGAGACCCTCGATCTCAGTACGCGGGGCGTACGAAGGTACGCAGGGCGTACTTCGGTCCAATCCGATGACTCCTCTTCGGATATTACCGGGAATTTATAATTAAATTCTTATTTATTTTAAATAAACTTCAAAAATTCATATCTCTCTCATACGAACTCCGTTTTTGACGTTCTTTATATCCTCGCGAAGGTGAGACCATGATCTACGACTTTCGTTTAGATTCCGTTGGCTAATTCCGAAATTATTTTTATTATTTATTTATTAAAATGACGTGATTAAGGAATTTCTTCAAAATTTCATAACTTCCTCATCCGGAGTCAGATTTGGACGTTCTTTTTATGTACGCAAACCTTGATATGATTCCTATTACTTTATTTAATCCGAATAAGATTTTAGGAAGGTTACATTTTGACCTAAATTTGATCGGTTTTACATTACATTGACTCGAAATATCGGGTTGTCACATCATCCCCCCGTTAGAAGGAATTTCGTCCCGAAATTAGAATTTTAAGCAAGCTAGAATTTACAAATAACTAAGCAAAAAGGTGAGGGTATTTCAGTTTCATCTGATCCTCACGTTCCCAAGTGAATTCCGGTCCTCGCTTGGCATTCCAGCGAACCTTCACGATAGGGATACGGCTTTGCTTTGTCTGCTTGACCTCACGGTCCATGATCTCTATAGGTTCTTCCACGAAGTTGAGGCTCTCGTTGATTTCGATCTCGTCGAGTGGGATTACAAGAGTCTCGTCGGATAGACACTTTTTCAAGTTAGATACGTGGAATGTAGAATGTACGTTACGAAGTGCGTCTGGTAGTTCGAGTTTGTAAGCTACGGGGCCGACTCTTGCAAGAATCTCGAAAGGCCCTATGTACCTCGGATTAAGCTTTCCACGCTTGCCGAAGCGTACCAAGCCCTTCCAGGGTGAGACTTTGAGGAGGACTCGGTCTCCCACCTGAAATTCCAAAGGTTTCCTTCGCTTATCAGCGTAGCTCTTCTGTCGGTCTCTAGAGGCTTTCAATCGTTCACGGATCTGAACGATCTTCTCTGTTGTTTCCCGAATGATCTCCGGACCGGTGAGAGTACTGTCGGAAGTTTGTCCCCTGGCTAATTGGGTATCACCCACCTCAGCCCAACACAGAGGGGATCTGCACTTACGGCCGTAGAGAGCTTCAAATGGAGCAGCCTTGATGCTCGTGTGATAACTGTTATTATAGGAAAACTCGACAAGGGGTAAATGAGTATCCCATGCCTTCCCAAAGTCAATCACGCAGGCTCGCAACATATCTTCTAGAGTTTGGATGGTCCTCTCACTCTGTCCGTCGGTCTGAGGATGGTAGGCTGTGCTCATGTCCAGCCTTGTTCCTAGGGAATGTTGTAGTGATTGCCAAAATCTTGAGGTGAACCTACTATCTCTATCGGAGATAATGGAAATAGGTACACCATGTAGCCGTACGATTTCCCTAATGTATGTTCTCGTAAGCTTCTCCATCTTGTCGGTTTCTTTGATAGGCAGGAAGTGTGCAGACTTGGTCAATCTATCAACGATGACCCATATGGTGTCAAGTCCACCCGTTGTCTTGGGCAACTTGGTTATGAAATCCATAGTGATCCGCTCCCACTTCCATTCCGGGATCTCTGGTTGCTGCAATAAACCAGAGGGCTTCTGGTACTCGACCTTAACCTTTGCGCAAGTAAGGCATTTACTTACGAAGGTAGCAATCTCTGCTTTCATATTAGGCCACCAGTATAGCTTCTTAAGATCCAGATACATCTTATCTGAACCTGGGTGGACGGAATACCGAGTGTTGTGCGCCTCGGTCATGACCAAGTCTCGGAAGCCACCATGCTTCGGTGTCCAGATCCGGTTCATGAAATATAAAGCTCCGTCACCCTTGGCTTCTAAATTCTTGTCCATTCCTCTAAGGGATTCACTTGACACATTTTCAGATTTCATGGCCTCAAGTTGAGCCGCCTGAATTTGCTTAGTCAGGTGTGAATGGATGGTTATCGATAATGACTTGACTTTGCGACCAGAATATTCCTTCCGACTTAGGGCGTCTGCTACTACGTTGGCTTTACCCGGATGATAACGAATGTCGCATTCGTAATCACTGAGTAGCTCGACCCATCGTCGTTGTCTCATGTTGAGCTCCTTCTGATCGAAAATGTGTTGTAAACTCTTGTGGTCGGTAAAGATAGTGCTCTTCGTTCCGTACAAGTAATGTCTCCAGATCTTCAGAGCAAACACTACTGCTCCTAGTTCAAGATCGTGGGTTGTGTAGTTAACCTCGTGTGTCTTCAATTGTCTCGAGGCGTAGGCGATGACCTTACCTCGCTGCATCAGAACACATCCGAGCCCTTGATTCGATGCATCGCAATAAACTACGAAGTCTTCTATTCCTTCCGGAAGGGATAGTATTGGTGCGGTGCACAAGGCTCGTTTGAGCGTTTGGAACGCTCTTTCTTGTCTCTCTTCCCAGTCAAAGGCCACACCTTTCTGGGTTAGGGTTGTAAGAGGCTTCGCTATTCGTGAGAAGTTCTGAATGAACCTGCGGTAGTAGCCAGCGAGACCTAGAAATTGACGAATTTCTGTAGGAGTCTTCGGTGCTGACCAGTTCTCAATGGCCTTAATTTTGGATGGGTCCACGTGGATTCCCTCTTCGCTTACCACGTGTCCTAAGAATTCGACTCTTCGGATCCAAAATTCACATTTCGAGAACTTCGCATAAAGTTTCTCTTTTCGTAATGTCCCTAGAACTTGTCGCAGGTGATCGCCATGTTCTTTCTTACTTCGGGAGTAGATTAGGATGTCGTCAATGAAAACGATGACGAACTGATCCAAGTAGGGTCGGCATACTCTATTCATCAGATCCATGAATACTGCGGGCGCATTGGTCAATCCGAATGGCATCACCACGAACTCGTAATGTCCGTAACGAGTTCGGAAGGCGGTCTTCGGCACATCCTCCTCTAGCACTCGTAACTGGTGATATCCGGATCTCAGATCAATCTTAGAAAAATAGTTCGCCCCTTGCAGTTGGTCGAATAGATCATCTATGCGTGGCAGAGGGTAACGATTCTTGACCGTCAGTTTGTTGAGTTCTCTGTAGTCAATACACATACGGAAGGATCCGTCCTTCTTCTTAACGAACAAGACCGGTGCTCCCCAAGGTGAGAAACTTGGCCTTATAAAGCCCTTGCTGAGCAGTTCGTTAAGTTGACCAGAGAGTTCCTGCATCTCAGCTGGTGCTAAACGGTAGGGCGACTTGGCTACTGGGGTAGCTCCTGGGACCAAATCGATTCTGAACTCGACTTGTCGTTGCGGAGGTAATCCGGGTAGTTCTTCTGGGAAAACGTCGGGGAAGTCGCTCACTACTGGGAGGTTCTTTAGTTCTTTCGTTTCTAGGTTCGTGTCGACGACGTGAGCAAGGAATGCGTGGTATTCCTTACGCAGGTATTTCTGTGCTTGAATACTTGATATGATGCGAAGACTTGCACCGGGTTTGTCGCCATAGACTATAAGAGTTTCGTTAGACGGAAGGTTTAGACGGACTGCTTTCTCGAAGCACATGATGTCGGCACGATGAAGGCTTAACCAGTCCATGCCAATGATGACGTCGAAACTTTTTATTGAGACTGGCATGAGGTCGATTGGAAATGAATGGTTGTCTAGGGTTAGGGTACAACCTAAGTATATGCTACTCGTATTTTCAGTTTTTCCATTAGCCATTTCTGCCATTTCTACTGTAAATAGTTCTTTGAGTGCGTGCGGTGGTTGATTAAGCATGCGAGCAAATTTATGGTTTACGAAGCTTCGCTCCGCTCCACTATCGAACAGAATGCATGCATAGGAGTTATCGAGGAGGAACGTACCGGTCACCACTGTCGGGTCAGCAACTGCTTCCCCGTGGCCAATAGCTAGTACCCTCCCTGCTCCTCCCGCATTCCTCGCTTTGGGGCAGTCCCTCTTAAAGTGGCCTGCTTCGCCACATCCATAGCAGGTCGGGCTCGCGCCAGAGCCAGGGACTTGGTTGATAGGTTGTGCCGGGAACTTACAGAATCGGACGGTGTGTCCTTTCCTGTTGCAGTTAGAGCACTGCAATTCACGGCAGGGGCCGTTGTGGTGGTAGCTGCATTTGTTGCACTTGGGCGAACTTCCAGCATACCGACTCACCGGAGCAGTAGTAGTAGCAGTAGGGGTTACTGCGGCATGAATTGCCACCAATTGCTGCTTTTTGGCAGCCTGCTGCTTCTTCCTTTCATCCCAGAATTTCCGCTTAGTATCGGCGGGTTTGGAGGGTTCCGGGATGGCTAGGGTGGTTGTGGTTGCAGGGGTTTTGATTCCATGGTCAATGAGTCGTTGTGCCAATCGTTTGGCACTGTCGAAGGTAGCGGGGTTTGACGCTAGCACATTCCCCTGATACGGAGGCACTAGCCCCCATATATACCTCTCGATCTTCTTCCCCTCGGTGGGAACCATATTGGGGCAGAGGGCCACCAGCTCGCTGAATCGGGCAGTATAAGCGACCACATTGGTGCCCTTCATCGACAGGTTCCAGAGTTCCTGCTCCAGTTTCTGGATCTCGCCCCTCGGGCAGTATTCCTCAGTCATGAGGTCTTTCATTGTTTCCCAGCCCATGTCGTTGGCTACGACGAGAGTTAGTGCTTTGACGTGGCCGTTCCACCACGTTAGGGCTTTACCCTCAAAGGTGCATGCGGCATATTTCACCTTGCACGCAGCAGGGCATGAACAGATTTCGAAGACTGATTCAGTCTTCTCGAACCACTGCGAGAGAGCAATGACTCCGCCGGTGCCATAGAAAGGCTTCGGCTTGCAGTTTGTAAAATCCTTGTAAGAGCACTCCCTTGAGCGCACAGGGATTTCGACCGGAATAGATTCCACAGGGGTTCCACCTCTGCTGGTATCAGAAGAGTGATACTGAGCCATGGCAGTTGCCACTGCTGCAGCTACGACAGCATTCAAGGCTACAGTATCGATGACCGGAGGCGGAGGAGGTGCAGGATTATTCCTATTCCTGGGAGACTTGCGAGGAGGCATCCTTTAGCTGAAAGTTTAAAAAGATAAGAAATATGGTAAGAATCAATTTGTAAGCAACGCGAGAGTGACACATTGACTAACTAAACATTGTCCAACAGTTGAAAGGGTGCTTGAAACCACAACAAGCATTATTAGTGGGAAAGCACAAGTGTATAGATTTTTCCCCAGATAGATAGATCTCAAAAATTTACTGGTATTACTGATGTAATAAGTTCAGGGAAAATCGACCTAACAGTAGGTCATACATCATACCATATAGAAAAGTTTGACAGTCCTTAGATTTCAAATTTGAGTAAGGAAAGTTAGAAACATTTTACACACGAGTGCTACTTGGAGCACAGATGTTAAAGGCTATCCTTTAATTAAAAGACGGAGATGTACTAGACATCAACCAACGGCGATGGGAAAAATCCCGGGCGAGTACTGCGGTCGGATACTTGACGAAACACCTCTTGAATGGGTCGATCCTGAGTCCTCTGACGAGCTCGAAGTTCCAATATTTCAGCTCGTGAGGCAGCCAACTGCTACAGCAGGGTTTTATTTGTCCTCCGGGTCCGTTCCATGTCTTCTTCAAGACGGCGGATGCTGACTGTGTTGACACCTGAGTCGGCATCAATCTCTATGACCCGGTCGACGGCTGCTCTACCTTGCTCGACAATACGAGCTATTCTGCGGATAAAGGCAGGCAGAGCTCGGTCAGTAGAGCCACCATCGCTGACGTTGTAAAAGGTTCGGTCCCCAAAGTATGGTAAGGGTTGACCCTGATCATCACTCCAGCGGTTCGGTTGATTGCCCACATGGGTGTAGGACCTGGAAACGCTGGTCGAGGGTTGTTGTTCGGGGCTTGACCTACAATCGGTAGGTCGTTGACTTCAGGCTCGGAGTCGGACCCATCTGAAAAGCCTTCTGCGAGGTGATCATTCAAAGGGATTGGATGATTAACTTCGGGCTCTTCATCGATCCACCCGGCATTGCCTTTATTGGGAAAGTACGGGTCGCCATGATGGATATCTAGCCATCAAGATCTACGCGAGAATAGAGGTATAAGAATATAGTATACGTGTAACTAGTAGCGCAAAATACTCCTATAGTATTTTAAGTTTAAGTTCTATTGATCTTCTTGTGGTATTGTTGGTAAGTTTTTAGACTTGTTAACCTATCACAACCATTCTAAGGCATGTGCTAATCACTCCTAGGATCAGCATAGTTGATCAGGCTATGCCATTCCCAGGACTGACCATACATCCCCGAGCTCACTTGTGATATTTAACAATCGTAATACTTTTGTTCTTGTCATTGTGACACTTATTTTAGTATGAATGCAGACTAGTATACTTAGTTTAAATATTTTATTATTTTAAGTATAGACTCTTGGTCAGAGTTTAATCCCCAATGGGTTTATAGTTTAGTATATCTTTTATGGGTTGATATACTCAATTCACTATAAACAATGCTCTGATACCAATCTGTCACACCCCAAAACCAAGAACGGCGGAAACGTTCTGGGGCGGAGGACGTCATGTAAGGTAATCACAACACAGTAAATGTAAATAGGCAAACAACATCATCCATTGCATTAAATATATAAATTTAATACATGTGTGTTCTGTAAAATTTTAGACACCAAAAATATAACGTAAATCAAAATAACAAAATGATGAGTCTTGAGTACGCTCCATCATCTCAAAAGCTGGCATCGGTACCTGTCTACTGATGACCTGAGAATACAAGTTATTTTGAAAGAGTTTATCAGCATTAAGCTGGTGAGTTCATAAGTATTTTAGTGTCAATGTTCATTGTCAAAAACGTTTGAACTTGTCCCAATGTATAAGTTTGTAAAAATGTAAATAAATGTTTAAAAGTATTTGCAAAAGTTTGAATCTCTCAGAAAATCCTATATTTTCTATAATAGTAACCTTCTACCAAGGCTTAACTGTTTTGTAAACTCGTCTGTTGTAAAAGTGTGTGATTACCCAAGTATAACTATCATTTGATAAAATATAGTTTGTACATTAATGCTTAAGTGAGATTATCACCAAAATATGTAATGGGTAAATCATTGTAGTACTGTAGTTTTGTATAATAAGAACTACTGTTGTACTGATTACTACTACCTTAAACCGGATTTATATTAAGGTATAATGTGATAATTGCACCATACTATCGACTGATAACAACGACATAAAGAACGGTCGTAATAACGGAATGACGTTTGGCACCCGCAGACCTGCAGGTCCGGCTGTAGCTAGCAGCAAGGTGTAGGATAGTCAATCCAGTATAGATCTATACGCAAACTCAACGCTCTCCCTCCAAGAGAATTCTGGCTACAACTCGGGCCATGACATTTAAGGCATGCTCCGATACAGTGGATCACATTTGTTATCGTATTCTTGCATGTGTGATGAAATGTTTCTTGTTCTAGTATAGTTGTATATGTTCTCGTAGTATAGTTGTATATATTCTCTTCCTATTATAGACTCATGAATGAACTGACTCATTGATCTAGCAGTTGTAATAGTGTGATTCTGTGTTACCCCGATGGTAACTTGTTAACAGTGTGTTTAGTACGTATGATTATGGAAGTACTTTTATGTCTATATATGTATATTTGATATATAATTAATATGGAAACGACCTTCGGATGGTCACCCGAAATCCTATCAGACCACATCCAAATCGAGGAAAAGGAAACAAGGTGGATAGCCTTCCTAAGTCCTTTAAACATTATTTATACGTCTATACATATATGGGCATGCAATTTGTAATATAAAAGCATAAATAAGTATTTATAAGGCATTTGAAACATAAGTATTATTTTTAAAGAAAGATTGACTTGATGTCAATCTATAAAACCATTTGAAGGTGTAGATTTGATTAAAACAGTTTAAGTATAAGGAACATTTGCTTAAATCACAGTTGCAGTGTAAATTCGAAAAGTAAATGGGTTTGGAAAACATTTAGAAGTAAAATAGTTTGATAGATAGTTTGAATAGTGATAAAATCACTGGTTTCCCTAGTTATTAATCACATGTGATTAATGCAATCACATGTGATTGAAACGATAACTATAAGTATTTAACTTGTATCCCCCCCCTTTTGAAAGCATATAAAAGCATTTAGAATATTTAACAGGTTGATTAAGGGGTATGAAACTCACTTGATTGATTGAAGAAAGCGAGATGGAAAACCGGGCAGAGTTTCGTCTCGGAAAACGGATTTTTCTCGGGATTCTCGGGAGTCTCGGGAGTAAAATCGACCCTCGGGACTTGAGCAAAAAGACCAGAGCTTCGGGTTATAACGGGCACGGAAAACGAGACAAAGTTGTGAGAGAGAGGAGAGAAATGAGCAACATTTTCGGAAAGCCTCGCATCCTATTTATAGGAAGGCTGAACCGCCTCCGAACGCGGGGCGTACGCTCGTACGCAGCGCGTACGCGTACGTCATGCATGACCGAAGCCTCGACTGCCTCGGTTCGGATGGGACGGGTTGCTGGGTACGCGGGTCGGATGGGACAGCGGGTCGGACGGGACAGCGGGTCGGACGGGTCGGAGTTTCGGACGGGTCGGACGGGTTAGAACTCTTCGGATAGTGCGACGTGGACGATCCGAGACCCTCGATCTCAGTACGCGGGGCGTACGAAGGTACGCAGGGCGTACTTCGGTCCAATCCGATGACTCCTCTTCGGATATTACCGGGAATTTATAATTAAATTCTTATTTATTTTAAATAAACTTCAAAAATTCATATCTCTCTCATACGAACTCCGTTTTTGACGTTCTTTATATCCTCGCGAAGGTGAGACCATGATCTACGACTTTCGTTTAGATTCCGTTGGCTAATTCCGAAATTATTTTTATTATTTATTTATTAAAATGACGTGATTAAGGAATTTCTTCAAAATTTCATAACTTCCTCATCCGGAGTCAGATTTGGACGTTCTTTTTATGTACGCAAACCTTGATATGATTCCTATTACTTTATTTAATCCGAATAAGATTTTAGGAAGGTTACATTTTGACCTAAATTTGATCGGTTTTACATTACATTGACTCGAAATATCGGGTTGTCACATTTTATAACTTATGGATTTAATTATGGTTACATATTTTTCTTTAATGAAGTGACTCTTGAACTTCCATAACTTGAGGACAAGTTATGGAGTCATAAAAAGTTATTCAATGACACAAGACTCTTCATTTTGTAACCATTGCCAACTATTATGAGTTTTATGAGTCTTTAATGTGACTCTTCATGTAACTTGAGGACAAGTTACACAAACACATTTTATACTCAACTCTTAGATTAAAATGGATTGAAAACAACTATTTCACTCAACATTTCTATTAATCTAAGCAACTCATAAGAACAAGATAATTCAAATCAAACTTTTTCATGTAATTAGTCTAAACCTTAAACTAATACAAAACATGAATCTATTGACAATTATCTCTTTGAAAATGGATTAGCATGAACATTACCACAGCAAACACAAGTTTGTAAGATCAAAAACAACTTAGGGTAATGTTCCTAGTCCATTTCTAGCCAAAAAACTCGAAAATATGTTGTCTGGGGGTTCAACTCGTCGAGTGCATGAACCAACTCGGCGAGTTGGATCGAATTCATCACTTTTTAGGCATGGACTCGCCGAGTCTCCTGATGGACTCGCCGAGTCTGATGGCCAGACAGCACCAGATTCGTTTTTTCAGCTTCTATTGCAGGTATAACAAGAAAACAAGCCTGGCTCTGATACCACTGTTGGGTTTTGAGCATTCTAACACTCCTAAGTGTACATGCAACCCTAAATACCTTGGATCTATGTTTTCTCTATTATACATGCAAATAAGAACTTCCAAGGTATTATCCTAATCTAGCATACAAAACAATAACTATAGCAAGATAGAATACATACCTCTTTGATGTAGAAAGTCTTCATGAAGCTTGAGTGCCTAGTGCCCCAAGTGTGACACCTCAAATGGAATCACAATCATCAAAACACTTGGAATGTCTTGAGAGAATTCTACACTCATCAAAATTGGCTAGCCCTCTCTAGAATCGTACTAGTGTGATTCAAGTTGCCAATTTTGTCAAGAATAAGATCTTTATATAGTGTTACAATTAGGGTAAACCCTAATTGTCACGACTTTCCATTTCCTTGGATCCATGGGTACAAATACACCATGGAGCATCCATGGACCATCCTATGGGTTTTAGCCCAACTTGATTATCCATGGAGCATTAGCCCACTATACAAGTATGGATGATTTACACAATCAACCCATATATTTAATTAGTCTTCTTTTGATCACTTAATTAATCCTAGATTAATTCTTGATCAATACTAATTAAATAATCTCATTATTCTTATTATTAATATACTAGAACTTATAATATATTAATAACCATAAGTGTCTTATTTCTCTCATTCAAGTGCATGATGGTATGCAACCCAAATGGACCATGCCGGGTCGGGTCAAGTCTTACCAATTATAGTTATGGACTTAGACATTAATCCAACACACACGACGTGAGATTTATAACCTATCGTGTTGACATACTCTTGTGCCCATTCCAGTTAAAAGTTGGCTTTGCATATGAGTTCTAATAGTTCTCAATTGATTTCATAACAACTTGGAAGCAATGGCAGGCCCTTGTGCTGCCAGGTGGCAAGAAGTTAAGATTGCACAAGTTCAATCCATCAGAGTTTGGATTTGTCACTAACATTGTCTTGTGATTATGGTTGTGACAAATTCACATGGATAGGAACACATACACCATAAAATCTAAGTGTTATAAGGTTTTTCTCTGATTCATGAAAATGATGGTGAAGAAACACTTTCACTAAGTAGATTTTAAGGAGATAGCAAATGTGATATTTGCATTCTCAAAGTCATTAGTGGAGCATGTGTGGGTAACCGGCACACTAACATGGACTTGTGAGGAATGGCAAAGGTCTAAACAATTGAGACTATGATTACGGCATCCCTTTTCCTAGTTCTGAAATTGCTTAGACACACATGTGTGCTATCTAAGGAAAGGGTTATGATTTTGATTAAGCATCTCGTATCAGAAACTTGAACTATCGTAGGAAAGTCTATAAAGTATTGATTTCTAGCAGTTCAGCTGATTTCTTAGTACATGTCAAAGCTAGTGGGATTATGCTAATAATCATCGTGTTAGTGGGAGCATGATAATTATTGTTAGTATTGCAAGATAGCAATGTTAATTATAGAAAACAAAAGTTTCAATTCGTGAAGTTGCAACGGTTGAAAAATTGTTTTGCTATAATTAAGGGAGAAGAAATTATACTTCATCTCAAATCTATAAGCTTAGATTGTGAGATTTTAATCAAATTTACTTAAGTATATATATGAATGTTATGTTGGAATGGCTCAACATAAGGAAATTCTATATATGGGTACATTATTTGCGTTCCAAAATTCGATTATGATTACGGCATCCCTTTTCATAATATGAATTATGAGAACTTGGCAAATAGAAATAGAAATATTATAGCAAAAGTCCGGTCTAGTATCATGTCTTTATGAATCGTATCATGTATGCTTCGGATATAGGATCGATTGCATGTGCTATAATATTCATCCTTTCTAAAATTTTCCAAATGTCTGGGCATTAAGAAAAGAAAAGGTCAAGAATTGGATATGACTAAAAAAGATTAATCAATTGTCGAGGACAATCTAAGGTTTACCAAAGATTGGTTGCTCAGGGACAGCTGGAAGCATAATGTTAATTTTGGAAAGACCATATTGACATATTCTGAAAAGTGGCAACTCTTGTTCAAGAGTAATAGTCAAAAAGGGAATATGGAAATGTTCCCATAGGTGGAAGTTATTCATTAAATCTGTGTAAGATTAGGAAACTTAATGCAAGAAGAATTTTCAAAGGCAATGAACTTTGAATATGAGATTTCGGTTCCATGGAGTTGGTCTCCATTGGAATACTCTGTAGTGTATGTTGACAAGTCTTTGTGACTTTGTGCATAATCATTACAAGAGGACCAATGCATATAAGTTTAGAATCTAACAGATTTAGGTAAATGGCAGGAATTTGGAATTCTTACATTTGCGGTAAGGAATTGGGATTGTGAAATGAGGATCATTGGAATTATGTTCAATCTATCTATTTCACAAAGTAAAGATCATAGAAAAACATAGTGTGCATACTTGGTGTATGGCATGACTAGTGTTTAAAAAAAATATAGTGTACATGCTTGGAGCATGGGACAACTATTGTTTTAATTCAAGTATAAAGTTGATAGTTTGAAACAGTATGCAATGAATGATGGGTAATCAATATGGTGATAAATAAAAGATGTGTTATTTATATTCATAAGTTCTGAGACCATATTGGATTCGATTATTCTTGTGTTTCACTTTTCAAGTTTTGACTTCCAGAATAACTAGGTCGTTCTTCCTGAATGACTAAGTTATTCAAACAATCCACAATCGGTCATATGTTGGAAGTAGATATGAATCAAGAATGTCATGGGTTGGCTTGTAGAGGTCTAAGATGTTGGACAAAGTGGTGCTACAACACTCATGAGTGCTCATAAGTTCTGAGTATTGGATTCAACCCATGCTCATTGGAATCACTTCATGGATTTTATCACGAGTGATCATGAGACGATAATATCTTATATTCTTCAACTTCATGGATTTTATCACGAGTGATCATGGATAAACTTCAACTCATATGGCTCGTTCTACTACTTGTTGAATCATACACAAAGGCACATTTTATAACGTCGAGTTACCAATGCGTTTTCGTGCAATCAATGTACAACCAACTCATAGTAACAACTCATATCTCTAAGTTTGAAGAATATAAGATATTATCGTCTCATGATCACTCGTGATAAAATCCATGAAGTGATTCAAATGAGCGCGGGTTGAATCCAATACTCAGAACTTATGAGCACTCATGAGTGTTGTAGCACAACTTTGTCCACCAAATTGGACCTCTACAAGCCAACCCATGACAGTCTTGATTCATATCTACTTCCAACATATGACCGACTGTGGATGGTTTGAATAACTTAGTCATTTCGGAAGAATAACCTAGTTATTATGGAAGTCAAAACATGCAAAGTGAAACACAAGAATAAATGAATCTAATATGGTATCAAAACCTATGAATACAAATAAAACACTTTCTATTTATCACCATATTGATTACTCATTATTCATTGTTTCGGTTTTATCAACTTTATAATTGAATTAAAACACTAGGTGTCCCATGCTCCAAGCATGTACACCATGTTTTCTAAACAATAGCTTTTCCATACACATGTATGAACTCTATGTTTGTCTATGATCCTTTTCTTTGTGAAATATATCAATTGAACATAATTTCAATGATTTTCTTTTCACACTCCCAAATCCTTGTCTTAAATGTAAGAATTCCAAATTCCTATCATTTATCGAAATATGTTTAGATTTTAAACTTATATGCACTGTTCCTCTTATAATGATTATGCACAAAGCAACAAAGACTTGGCCACAATCATTACAGAGTATTCCAATGGAGAGAAATTCCATGGAAACGATGTCTCAAATTCAAAGGGCATTGCTTTGAACATGCTTCTTGCATTAAGTTTCTTTAACCTTACACAGGTTGCTTCCACCTATGAAGACAACTCTATATTCCCATTTTGACTACCACTTCTGAACAAGAGTTGTTACTTTTCAGACTATGTCAATATGGTCCTTCCAATATTAATAGTATACTTCCAACTATCATTGAGCAACCAATCTTTGGTAAACCTTAGATTGTCCTCGACAATTGCTTAATCACTTTAGTCATATCAAACTCTAGACATTGTTCCCCTTAATTCCCCAAGGCATTTGGAAAATTCAGAAAGGATAAATATTATAGCACATGTAATCGATCTTGTACCCAAAGTAAATGGGACACGATTCATGATGTTTCACATAAAGACATGGTTCTAGACCAGTATTTTGCCATAATAATTTTTTGTTTGCCATATTCTCAAA
The DNA here is from genome assembly GCF_051521515.1 of Lactuca serriola. Taxonomy (NCBI): domain Eukaryota; kingdom Viridiplantae; phylum Streptophyta; class Magnoliopsida; order Asterales; family Asteraceae; genus Lactuca; species Lactuca serriola. The sequence goes on along the minus strand of NC_136414.1, from coordinate 117,787,623 downwards.
ATTTGACTATGAAAAGGGATGTTGTAATCATAATCGAATTTTGAGAACGCAATATATAGAATTTTCTTAAGTTGAACCAATCCAACATGAAATTCATATATATATTCTTGACTAAAGGTGATTAAAATCTCAATATAAGCTCTTTAGAATGATTATAAACTCAATCTAAGCTTTTCAGAATTGACATGAAGTATAATTTCCTCTCCCTTAATTATAGCAAAACAACTTTTTCAACCCCTGCAACCTCACGAATTGAAACTTTTGTTTTCTATAATTAACATTGCTAACTTGCAATACTTATCATAATTATCATGCTCCCACTAACATGATGATTATTAGCATAACACTTATGCTCCCACTAGCTTTGACATGTATCCAAAAAACAGTTGGACCTCTAGAAGTCAATACTTTATTGACATTCTTACCAAAGTTCAGATTTCTGATACTAGATTGCTTTGATAAGATTTTATCAAAATCATACACCTTATCTTAGATAGCTCACAGGTGTGTATAAACAATTTCAGAACTATGAAAAGGGATGTCGTAATCATAGTCTCAATTGTTTAGACCTTTTGCCATTTCTCATAAGTCAATGTTAGTGTGCCGGTTAACCACGCACGCTCCACAAACGACTTAGAGAACTGCAAATATCATAATTGCTATCTACTTAAAATCTACTTAGTGAAAGAGTTTCCTTGCCATCAATTTCATGAATTGAAGAGAAACCCTATGACACTTAGATTTAATGGTATGTGTGTTCTTATCCACGTGAATTTGTCAAACCATAATCACAATACTAGGTTAGTGACAAATCCTAACTCATATGGATTGAACTTGTGCAATCTTAACTTCTTGCCACCTGGCATCTCAAGGGCCTGCCATTGCTTCCAAGTAGCTATGCAAGCAGTTGAGAACATGTAGATCTCAAATGTATAGCTAACTTAACTGGAATGGGCATAGAAATGTCAACACGATAGGTTATGAACCTCTAGTTGTGTGCTAGTGATGAAATACAGGTTTTTATTCTTGATTACCTCTTGAAACCCTTTCATGATCTTTTAGACTCCCACTGTCTCCTTGACCTATAAGACTTTCTTGCCAAATATTCAAGAGATAGTGTGGATTCTAACCAAGACAGACACTTAACACAATTGGCCTTAGTTGGTCTTTGTTTTATCCAAAACATCACAAATTACCAATTTTAAATGTACAAGAGTAGGACACTTTTACTCTTACATTTGACAAGTGTTTTAAACCTTTCTTTAAGATAAGTCACTCAACTTAAAGTCTTGGAGTATGAATCTAAGACTTGTTTTGGAACAAAGTATGAATCATCTTCTAGATTTAACCATTTCAACAATTCATAACTCCTCTCTTAACTATCATAATGCAGTTAGAGGATGAACTATGATAAGGTCTCAAAATCATTAAGATGATCTTAAAACGTGATACTAAAGTATTCTCCCATCTTTTCAAATTTGAGAAACCTTTTATCCTTCTGCCTAATTTGATTCTTCTTATTCGTTCTGTCATACATTGAAACTTTTCCAATGTCTTAGAATTATACTTAAGCTTTTACGTATAATCATATTTACTAAACCTTAGTAAATCATGACAAATCGTCTTATCCATCTTTTGTGGTGGACTTTGACAAGTGCACAAGAAAGTGTACTTGATCCCTTAATCCTTCTCTTGAGTCACATATACATGTGACCACGGAACTAGTCTTAATTTTCCAAAGTTGAAAATTTCTCATACATCACACTAAACACCTTGTATGATTCCAAGTTTCGGTCCAATTGAAACTTGGGTGATGAGAATCTTTCCTTACTTGGTAAATTTAGACACTACCACAAATGAAATAATCAAATTCATTTTTCCAATATTGCTAGTAACATACAAACATTAAGTTTTCATAAATGCCATTGTAAGGAGATAAAAATAAAGTAAACCAAACTTTTATTTATTCTAAAATGCGGAAAAACTTTTTCCTTAAAATGTAACTTGAAATGAAAACTATGTTATTACATGTTTCCTAGCAATCTATCATAACTCCTAAGAAGTAGCTCAAGAATCTGATCTTCAATCAAGCGATAGAAATCCATATTCGCGGTCAGATTCAGCATACTCTTTCTTTAAGTTTCCTTCATTTTTCCTTTGAGTCTTAAAACATCAACATGTGACCCAGTCACATCATGTAATAAGAATCTCAGAATAGAAACTTAATAGAGTTTGATAGTGGACTTTACCTGAAGTAGAGTCAAACTTATTGACTTTACCATCCTTATGATCTTTCAGGTAAATTTGTCAGCTTCGCAACCAATGCCCTTTCCTTTTTGGAAATAGAACCATATGGATCCTTTGGGAATGGTATATGGGATAATCTCAGACTTAGCCTTTCTCTTTACCATTTGGTCAACTGAGTTGACTATGGCCGATCCCTTTCCATTGGGAAGAGAATGCTTTTTCTGGATTTCAAGTGTCACCATTTTCAATGTCCATAAAGTTTTAGGAAGTCGATCTTCTAATCAAATTTTCTTTACAAGCCTTCCAAATCATTGTTGATTCAGCAAAACCAAGCAAATACATAAGATCATTAAGGGTCTTGTCATAGTCTGTTTCATAGGAATCCCAAAGGAACTCACTATGTGACTTAGAAAGTGATTGAACCACTAACTTTCTCAAGACTTTGTCACCCAACTCTCCCAGCTTGTCAGTATGTGACTTCATCTCCAAGATGTGATCACACCTAGACCTTGCCTTGCCAATAGGGTTAGAGTGACCTTGAACTTGTCGGTTACGGAGAATAACTGGAGGAGGTGGAGAAAGTGAAGTTCCAAGAGATTTGGGAAGATCATAGATGTCTGAACTAGACATCTTTTGGGAGATATTCAAGATAGTTGATCTAAAGTCCTTAATACAACACCCAATATGAAATATTAAGGCTAGGACCCAACACAATATTTTATAACTTGGAAGAGGGATGCCGTAATCCAAGCTATAGAATATTTGAAGGTAGGTGAATGACGATTCACCAATTTCCATCATGAAAAACGAAATAAATTATTAGGTTTTTTTATTGGATTTGAAACTCCTATGTCTTTTGAGATTCATTGAACTTTTCAATGGCATGTTTCAATCTCGAGTGTGCCCTTCAGGTTTTGTGACTGGGATGCCGAGGATCACAAAATAAGGTTTGAAGTAACCATGCAAATTACTTGGTACCCTTAAGTGTTTACCCCTCAATCGATGTGCCGGTTAACCACACACGCTCCATCGATACTATGATAAACATTAAGTTACCCTTTACCTACCTTGTTAAATATGAGTTAGTGTGTCGATTAACCACACACGCTCCACTAACCGAATTAAACAAAGTGCAAAGTGTAATTTTATGGATTTGCACCTTATTCACATTTTCCTAAGTAACTAAGATTGGGTATTTATAAAAGGTTTAGTTACTTGGTATTTATCATTAATACTTTTAATGAAGGGAGAATTCTAGTCCTTGTCCTACCCGTTTGGCTAACGACCCTCCACCGGTCAAGGAAGCGGTGGGTGAGAGTGGACACCCATTAAACTGTCATTTTATAGGCAGTAACCTTATACCCCCTTATAAATCGGCTTCGTGAATGAGGCCTACTAACGGTAAGACTGACTTTACTCTTATATATATATATATATATATATATATATATATATATATATATATATATATATATTATTAACTTATAATACTATAAAGTATAAGGGTTGAATAACTTTTAAAATTCTAAGGGCTAACTTGGAATTAAAGTATTCATAAATGAAAACTTTTTCAAATTCCAAAACTTGAGGGCAAGATTTGAAACTATTCAAAACTAATTAATTTCATAACTTATGTGTTTAAAGTAGTTTTAATTAAAAAACTCTTCAAGTTCTATAACTTGAGGACAAGTTATGGAAGACTTTAAACTAATAAAAGAATGTAACTTTTCATTATTTTGTAACTTATGTATTTAATTAAGGTTACACGTTTTATTACTTAATGAAGTGACTCTTGAACCTCCATAACTTGAGGACAAGTTATGGAGTCATAAAACCATTTAATGAGAACAAGACTCTTCATTTTGTAACCTTTGCCATCTTTTATGAGTTTTAAGAAACTTAAATGTGACCTTTCATGTAACTTGAGGACAAGTTACACAAACACATTTTAGAATCATCTCTTAGATTAAAATGGATTGAAAACACATAATCAATTAACTTATCTATTAATCTAAGCAACTCATATGAACAAAGATAATTCACATCAAACATTTTCATGTAATTAGCATAACTTTTAAAGTAATACAAAACATGAATCTATTGAAAATTATCTTTGAAATTGGATTAGCATGAACATTACCACATCAAAAACAAGTTTATAAGTTCAAAAACAGCTTATGGTAATGTTCCTAGTCCAATTCCAGCCAAAAACCATGAAGATATGTTGTCTGAAGGTCAAACTCGTCAAGTACTTCATGGAACTCGTCGAGTTCATGCTCTAATACATGAACTCATCGAGTTTTCTACCAGAACTCGTCGAGTTTTTGGCCCTGACAGATTCTTGGCTTCGAAAAATCTATTTGCATCAAGTGTAAGAGAAAGCAAAACCAGTCTCTGATACCACTATTGGGTTTTGAGCATTCTAACACTTCTATGGTGTACATGCAACCCAATAAACCTTGGATCTATTTTTCTCTATTATACATGCAAATAAGAACTTTCCAAGGCTTTAATCCTAACTATCATACTATGAGGCAACTATACTACAAAGACTAGTTAGATGACATACCTTTTGGTGTAGCTTGATGTCTTCAAGCTTTAAGAGCATAGCCCCAATAGTGTGGAAGCCTCAAGTGGAATCATAAATCACCAAAACACCTTGGAAGACTTTGAGAATAAGAATACTTTGGTTCTCTCTAGTGAAATTGGCTAGCCCTCTTAGTGTACCCACACTAGTGCCAATTTCACCAACTAAGGACATCTTTATATAGTGTGGAGACTAGGGTTAAACCCATGACCTTTCATTTCATATGATCCATGGGTTAAACACTCCATGGACTATCCATGAAAGCTTAGCCCAACCTAAATGAACTTGGCCCATTCCATATATATATATATATATATATATATATATATATATATATATATATATATATATAAGAGTTCATATTTAATTAGTTCCTTTTGATCACTTAATTAATTCTAAATTAATTCTTGATCAATACTAATTAAATAATATGATTTCATATTAATATATTAGAACTTATAATATATTAATATAAATCATAAATATACTATTCTCAAAAGACTATCTGTATAAATTGTGTCGGTGAAGTGCAACCCAAATGGATCATGTCAGGTCGGGTCAAGTACATACCAAATATAGTTATGGACTTAGACATTAATCCAACATATATCTACTTAATCAAGCATAAGTCAGAAACCTTTGAAAATTCAAAGAGTTCAAGCAGGAAGTCGAGAATCAGTTGGGCAGGAATATCAAGATGCTCCGATCCGATCGGGGAGGAGAGTATCTTAGTATTGAGTTCTTTGACTATCTTAAGGAATGTGGGATAGTCTCACAATTGACACCTCCTAGGACACCAAAGTTGAATGGTGTTGCCGAGAGGCGTAATCGGACCTTATTGGACATGGTTCGTTCCATGATGATTCGAGCTTCGTTACTAATCTCATTCTGGGGGTATGCCTTAGAGACTGCCGCCCATATCCTCAATCTAGTCCCTACTAAGAAGATTGCCAAAACACCTCACGAGATGTGGACTGGGAAAGTTCCCAATATAGACCACATCAAGATTTGGGGTTGCGAAGCTTTTGTGAGGCGCAAGTCTCATGACAAGCTTGAACCTCAAAGTGAGAGGCGTATTTTCATCGGTTATCCACAAATATCCTTTGGTTACCTCTTCTACAGGCCTAGTGAAAATGTGGTCTTTGTAGCAAGAAGGAGAGTCTTTCGTGAGAGAGAATTCATAAGCCAGTGGGAGGCAAGTTGATCTTGAAGAGCTTCAAGAGTCAAATGGTGAAGGAGCCTCAAACACTATCAACCAACCTGAGGAGGAAACTCCTATTGAGACGATAGATGAGTCCGTACCTCTGAGGCGTTCCACTAGGGTTAGGAACACACCTGAGTTTTATTATGGTCATCACATCACCACTGAAGGTAATACATTTATTAGTGATAGTACACTAATAGATTTGGATGAACCTAATAATTATAGGGAAGCCATGGCAAGCCCTGAGTCTGCTAAATGGAAGGAGGCTATGGACAGCGAGATTCAGTCCATGTATGACAATCAAGTGTGGAAATTGGTTGACAATGTACCAAGTAAATGGATCTTCAAAAAGAAGACCGACATGGATGGGAAGGTACACACCAACAAAGCAAGACTGGTGGCAAAGGGCTTTACTCAAACTCCGGGAGTTGACTATGATGAGACCTTCTCACCAGAAGTAAAGATTAAGTCTATTAGAGTTTTTCCGGCCATAGTTGCATTTCATGATTATGAAATATGGCAAATGGATGTCAAAACCGCTTTCCTTAATGGGAAGTTGGCAGAGGATGGATACATGGCTCAGCCAGAGGGTTTTGTCGATGCAAAGTACCCTAATATGGTGTGTAAGCTTGAGAAATCCATTTATGGATTGTGATGAGATTAAAACTTAATCTTGAAGATCGATTAGATCTCAAACAGGTAAAATAAAGATTAAACAGCAAGAACACGAAAACAATAAACAACTCAAGAATGAATCAAACGTGTCGAATGATTATAAAACAACCCTCAGAAGAGCTCGATCAAGAACATCAACTATAGAGGGTTAAAAGGTTTACAGGAACGATGAAGAAAATCAAAGCTATCGTAATTCTCTATCTTGTTTTCTAGATCGTTAACCTAATATGCATGCAAGCATATTGTTATATAGTAAACCTAACAGGCTCACGGTTGGACGGGCCCAAACCGGAGTACAAAATAATTGAACAATTAACCGAGCCCAATGACGCAATATTAAACAAATCTGCAACCCAACAATCTCCCCCTTTGCGTCAATTGGAGCGAGATCTTCACTTCTTACTTGGGCCAGCAGCAGCAGCCGGTACCTTCTTCTTTACAGTCTGAAACAGACGAGAGATAAGAGCAAGTATCGTTTGTCTGAATCTGATGTACCATTGAATCATATCGTTGAAGTATTTGATATCATCCGCTGCATTCTCTTTACATCGATGGATGGTCCCCAGCACATGCTCAAGACAAGCAGTGGTATAAAGATGTTTATCCGCTAAGGCAAAGAGACATTTCTGTCCTTCAGCCCTAGTGAACATGACCGAATTACACCTTGGGTCAATCTTTCCCATCTTCATCTGGTTCATATCACTGGCCGAGCCAACAGGAGATATCTTCGGTTTCTTCTTGAAGACAGTGGCTACCTCCTGATCCATCAAGGCGACCTCCATGATATAGCATACTAACATCCTTTTGAGATGGTCTATAATCAGATCATATTCAGCTTCATTCGTCAAGAGGATGTTATGCAGAACAATCCAGTCATGGGGGTTGAGGTTCGGTAGATCTGCTAAGGATATAAGATGTTCGGTTCTTGCAGACCCTCAAATCACTTTGAACCGAACGTTGATGAATCTCCCCTCAGAATAAGGCTTCAAAACCCGAACATTAACGATCTTCTGAGCGCTCCATGTTTGGTACTGTGGTTGAGCAGCCTTCAGATAGAAATCGATTAACTCCCGATCAACCTCAGGATTAGGATGAGGGACTTCAAAAATGTTGGAGAAGGCGTGGAAGATAAACGCCTTTCGGGTTAAGGGCATGTCGAACTGCGAGTCGACAGAGTTGTAGCAGTCGAAGGAGATCACCGGTTCGAGCCAAAGGATGCTCGGAGTATCGATAGCCTCCTTAATCATTCTCTCTCGAGTCCAAGCAGGGAAAAGAGTCTTCCTGCTCTCGAGGAGATCGTGGGCTTCTTTCTTCTTGCGTTCGGCTTCTTCAGCTTCTCGCGCCACACGAATGTTGTCATTATCAACATTGCGACTATTTTTGCGTTTCAGCAAGTCAGCAATGGTTTCTTTATCATCTTCATCTTCTTCCTCAGCTATCTTCTTTCCTTTATCCTTCACACCCGAACCCGAAGTTTGACCAGTAGGAGGAGGTTCGGTTGTGTGAGCAGCTTTTGAAGAAGGAGGTGGTTTCAATCCGGACTTCACTTCTCCTCCTTGTTTTGGAGTGGACACGAAACTAGGTAGCCCTTCTATTTTACTGAGCAGGTCCAGGGCAGGAGCAAGTTTTTCAGCAAGGGTTCGCCTCACCGAATGGTTGAGAATTGGATCATGTGCTTCCAGGATGTTGGAAATGGCTGAGTGTACATCCGAAACACATGTCTTGATGACCTCCCGTTCGGATCGAAGAGTGTCAAGTTGTTGCTGCGAGTTGGAAAGCTGAGCACTCTTGACCTTAAGGGCGGTGGTTTTTCTTGCAAGGGCGTCCATCAACGAGTTTTCTGCAGCGAGATCCTCTTGGAGTTTAGAGAGGCGCTCGTCAACAGAGGCACGAAGGGCCGAGTTGTCGTCACTAATTGATTGGCGAAGGGTAGCGAACGACTTCAACTCCGTTGAGACGAACGTCGCCAATTGTTGAACAATCGGTTCCAGCGTTGTCTTGGATGCAACAGCACTCTCCTGTAGAGATTGTAATAAGGCAGAGGCGTCGGAGAATAGTTTATCGACTTTTTCGGTCGCCGCCTCACAAGCTTTTGTCGAAGCGTCAATTGTTGCAGTGGCAGAAGCAACAGAATCATTTTGAGCCCTGGAAAAGGCATCAACGATCTTCTGAAGAGCGGCTTCAGAGAGAGAGGATTGTGAGTTAGAGGATGAAGCAATAAGCAGATCAACCTTCTCATGCAGCTCCTTAAGATGTTTCTTTGTTACTGGAGCTTCCTCATCATCGTCGCTTTGGACCTGAAACGGACTGAAATAGACCGAATCAAATTGCATGTTCTCCCCGCCAAGGAAAGGGTTATCTCTGTCAGAGGCATGACCAGGAGATGGGGGTAATGGTGAACCTCGAGGTGTAGTGGTGTGAGTAGGTTCAGGTTGAGTGTGAGTTGGGGTAGGTTCGGGTGGTTGTTGAGTATGGGTAGTTTCGGTTACTGGTGGTGGTTCGGTTGCATCGGTATGAACCCCCGTATTAGATACGTTGGTTGTAACTTTTGCAGTAGTTGTTGTAGTTGTATCAGTGAAAATGGGTGGTGGTATAGGGAAAGAGGTTTTAGGAATGGTGTTAGAGGGGTTTATGGTGGGAATGGAAGTAGGGATTGTTTGAGTGGGTGAAGGAATGGGTGAGATATGGATTTCCATGTCTAGGGTAGGTGATCGGGGTGGGGTGTTGCCTCTTGGAGGGGTTTCGCCTCGTTGAGAGCCATCCGAATCCGAACTCTCGCCTTCTGAGTCACTCGAAGAAGAAGCGATTATGAGTTTGCGCTTCGGTTGAGTCTTTCGCCTCTTCGGCTGCGGGGATTGTGTAGTTGTGGTTGGTTTCCGCTTCCTGGGAGAAGGACCTTTAGCCCCTTTGGTCACTCGCTTCCCTTTATCTGCCTTTTTGCCTCTATGAACAGGCTTGTCAGCATCATGGATGGACTTGAGCATTTCCTGTGTGAGTTCCCTTGGTCCTGACTGTTTGAACTCCTTAATAGTCCGGATGATCCGGCTGTAAGATGGAACATCGTCGTACATGGTCTCCGGAATAGAGCCAATGAATGAGAACTTTGATGCATCTGAGACGACAATCTTCGTGGTATGAAAAGTACCAATCGAAGACATCGATGCACCGGCAGCAGTGGGGACATCAAATTTGTCCATCGCCCATTTTGTGATGAGAGCCCAAAACCTTGCATACGACACCTCAGAATGTCGTGAAGAAGAAGAGAGGCTTTGGATGAGTTGTTGCCAGAGAACCAACCCATAATCGACGTTGATCCCGTTGTAGACACCGTACATGATCGACAAGAAGAGTCGACTAGAGCCATCGGATCCTGAGCTCCGTTCAGATAAACCTTTAAAAAGAACAGTGAACATACCGTTCCACTGTGGCGCCAAGCAAGACTTTTTAAATTTCGCGACGGAGGTGAGCACCTCCGTGTACCCCATGTTGTAAAACATACTGTAGATATGGCCAATCGGAATCGTCTCCGGATTAACCCTGGAAGGGTCAGCAGCAAACCCTAGCAATGCGCCAAATCGTTGCTTTGAAATCGAGGTCTTGTGATCAGAAACCTCGAAGAAAACCCTATCGACTGCTTTATCGTAATGTGCAGTCGCATACACCTGCGAGAGGAGCTCCATAGGCACAGATTCAACCTTAGAAAGTGCAGGAGCGATCGGCGAGTACTTCAGGCACTCAATAATCGGGAACATGTAGGAATCGTACGCCTGAGGGGTTAAATCGATCACCAAACACTGTTGAGGGCGAATGGGAAGGATGTGGGAAGTAGCGTGAACTGACGATGATTCTACCATTGTTGAAGTTGGAAAGAAGAAGATGAACAGTAAGGGTTTAAGGGAATTTTTGCTCTCTTGGGAATTCGGATGCAGTAAAGAGGTAAATGGGAGAGGAGACTGCCTTTTATAGTGGGTGTAAGGAGAGAGAAATCTGTTCAAATCTTCTATCGAAATATGAAAGGTTTTTCCGGAATGACAGATGCGTGACAGTTAAGGTATGTGATGATCACGCATGAAAGAGAGTGTCAGATTCCTTGTAACACGCCGCCCAACAAGCGCCATTGCAGAAGAAACCGTTTCAAATTCACACGCGCCTGTTTGTGCCAGAGAGGAACCGCTTCATCTTCGCACACGCGTCCATAACGTCAATTAAAGAATGGGCGTTTCAAATTTGCATGCGTCCCTTTTTTTTACTGCCGTTTGAAATTCAATCCGTTTATCTCCCGCCTGAGTCAGCAACCCTTCATCTTATCTTTTGAATGGCATCTTTTGAATAAATCTCCCACGTGGATTATTTTTGACCATAACTTGTAAATAACCTCCAATTCAGTAAAACAGCCTGTAATTATTAGTACCAGAATTTTGGAAAATCAAAGATTTTCGTGCTAAGAGTGTAAAAAGAAAAGAAATAAAGCAACTCTTTTTAGGAATAAACGTGATGTCAATAATGACACGAAACAAATGATCCCGGGCACGAATCTCTTCCTTCAAGGTCAAGAGAGACCTTAAAGTGTTGATATGGTTTCCCGTTGAATGACGATCAAACACTTATTAAGAAATGTTGAAAGGCTTCTTTTAATTAAGCTACTTAAGGGTGGCTTTTGCTTTGATGCAACAATTCTAATCTTGAAATAAGAAAGAAAGTGAACAAAGTACTTGTGAGACCGGTGTAGTCTGTTGAACAAGTAGGTAGGTATTAATTTTAAAGTGGCTTGGAAAATAGGAAATCTCAACACAAAAAAATAAAACTAGATTCCAAGGGAAGAAATGTTATGGGGTTTAACAATTTCATAGGAATCACACAAAATAAATTTTGAGATTTCATCAAGGTACATCCGTCAATTCTTTGGTGAAAACTTGAGCAAATTAATTGTTCACCGTCAATTCAGATTTGGTGTTGAATTTTGGGTTTCACTCAGCTCGTAGTGGCACGAACCTAAGATCATAAACACAGATTTTGAGTAACCATAAACCTCAGTGGTAATTTCTGAGAGTCTCAAGGGTTACATTGATGAAATGAATGTAATGGAGAAAGTAATGGAGATGGTGTGAGAAATCAAATTGCCTCTGCTATAAACGAAGGACCAAGCAGAAAACTCTTATCTCATGTGAGAAGAGAGTTAGGTAGCTCACGATTAGAATAAATGTGGTAGCCTAATTGGGAAGACAAGGTTTGTTTATAACAGGTCATTAAGGCTATTATTCAAAATCTTATGAGGCTTGGGACACATACAGCAGCATGCTTCTAGGGACACTTCACTAATCCAACAATTTTTATCCCCATAGACGAACGAACACACAAATAAAATAAAAAAAATATTTTTGGAGTTTTTGATATATAAAAAAAATAAATTAAATTAAAATAAAAAACAAGCAAGAAGAAAAAAAATAAGATTTAGAAAGATTAAAAAAAACTTTGGAAAATTTGGTAACCGAACCCGAGCGTTCGGTTGGTGTCGGTTGAGAAAAATTCTGAAAAACCGAACCCGAGCGTTCGGTTGGTTTCGGTTTTGAAAAATTTTGAAAAACCGAACCCGAGCGTTCGGTTGGTTTCGGTTTTGAAAAATTTTGAAAAACCGAACCCGAGCGTTCAGTTGGTTTCGGTTTCGAAAAATTTTGGAAAACCGAACACGAGCGTTCGGTTGGTTTCGGTTTTGAAAAATTTTGAAAAACCGAACCCGAACCTTCGGTAGGTTTCGGTTTTGAAAAATTTTTAGAAACCAAGGAATTTTGACATTCAAGTAGGTAATACTTTAGACGAATAGATAAACAACTTTGTACAAGAAATTTACAACCAAGAAAACTACCTTTGAAATGATGAGCGAGTGCAGATGATGCAACCGAACCTGAACGTTCGGTCACTTTCGCTTCTTACGATTGAGGTTGAGAGGTAGTTTGGGGTACTGACTCTGATTCCATCATACCTAGCCCTTGTAATATTCTGTTGAATGATGCTTCAGGAAGAGCTTTGGTAAAGACATCAGCCAGTTGATCAGTGGTTCTAACAAAGTGTACTTCGACGTTTCCATCTTCCACATGATCTTTGATGAAGTGATACCTCAGTGCTATGTGTTTGGTTTTGGAGTGTTGCACTGGGTTATGACAGATCCTAATTGCACTTTCAGAGTCGCAATATAGTGGGATCTTCTTCATATTGAGTCCATAGTCTCTGAGTTGACTCTGGATCCAAATCACTTGAGAGGTGCAGGATGCAGCTGCAATGTATTCAGCTTCTGCAGTGGACAAAGACACACACATTTGTTTCTTTGACTGCCAGCTAACCAACTTCCCGTCAAGGAATTGGCAGCCACCAGTTGTGCTTTTTCTGTCGAGTCCACAACCTCCAAGGTCCGCATCTGAATAGGCTTGAACGAAGAAGCCTGAGTTAGAAGGATACCATAGACCTAGACAGGTGGTTCGCTTGAGATAGCGTAGAATGTTCTTCACTGCAAGCATGTGAGGAAATCGAGCACAGTAACAAACAGAAAACATTATGTCAGGCCTGCTAGCAGTGAGATACATTAGTGAGCCTATCATCTGTCGATAAAGCGTAATATCAACAGCCGGTTTGTCCAGGGATGGGGTGAGCTTGGTGCCGAATGCCATTGGGACTTTGACTTTGGAGTCTCCCATCATACCAAACTTTGCTAGGAGAGTCTTCGTGTAAGCTTCCTGATTGATAAAGATGCCTTCGGGTCCCTGTCTAATATTTAAGCCAAGGAAAAAGTTAATAGGACCCATTGAGCTCATTTCAAATTTAGTCTCCATCAGCTTTCTGAATTCAGCTGTTAGGTTGGGATTCGTTGAGCCAAAGATGATATCATCGACATAAATTTGAACGATCATAAGGTCGTTACCTTCCTTTTTGCGAAAGAAGGTTGGGTCAACCGAACCTTGTTTGAATTTAGACATCTTTAAGAATTTAGTGAGCGTTTCATACCAGGCTCTCGGAGCTTGTTTCAATCCGTATACAGCTTTATCCAGAATGTAGCAATGATTTGGATATTTTTCGTTCACGAACCCAGGAGGTTGCTCCACATACACTGTTTCTTCGAGTGCTCCATTAAGAAATGCACACTTTACGTCCATTTGGAAAACTTCAAAGTTTTTGTGGGCAGCATAGGCAAGGAATATTCTGACGGATTCAAGCCTAGCTACAGGAGCGAAAGTCTCTTCATAATCAATCCCTTCCTCTTGACAATATCCTTTGACTACTAGACGAGCTTTGTTCCTTATGACGTTTCCTTCCTTGTCCATTTTGTTCCTAAAGACCCATTTGAGACCAACAACCGAGGCTCCTGGAGGAGTTGGAATGAGGCACCAGACTTTGTTCCTTTCAAATTCGTTCAGTTCGTCTTGCATTGCTTGAACCCAATCGGAGTGATCAAGAGCAGTGTTAACTGTCTTCGGTTCAACTTTTGATACGAATGAGTTAAACATGCAAAATTCAACTTTGTAAAATAAGGATGTTTGTTTTGCCTTGAGTTGTGATCGGGTTAGAACCTTTTCAGAAACATCATCAACAACTTGAGAGATAGGATGACCTCTGGTCCATTTGGTGAGAGGAGGGTAGTTTGGATCAAAGGTTGGATCCAATTCAGCATTGATCATTTCTTCTGGCTCGGATTGGCTTTCGTAGTCGAATGACATATCAGCTTGCTCCCCCTCGATAGATGAGCTTTCAGGAATACTTTGAAAATCTTGAGCTTCAGAGGTTTCTTGTGGTGCTGGTCTTTCAGGCATTGATGCACCTTCGGATGGTGAAGCACTCTCGGTTAGCAAAGGGCTTGGCTCCCCCTCAACTTGTGAGCTTGGCAGGGATGATGATGGTGGATTCTCCCCCTCGACAGAAGCATTGGGTGATGGAGGTTCGTCAGAGATTGATCCTCCTTCATTTATTCTCCTTGCAGCTTCTTCGACAATTTGCCTCATGTGATCTACTTTATTATCTGCTGCGCCTGCTTCTGAGAGAGTGGCTTTCTCTGGTTCGTCGAATAGCTCCAGAAACTTCTCGTATAGATTAGCGATCGAGACCGTAACCTGGCCAGTTAGAGGAAAGATTTCCCCTGCAGTGTTTTCACTGGCCTTTAGCTTTTTGACATAGCTATCATCGAAGGTTACGTAGTAAGTCTCTTCAATTTTCTTTGAACGCTTGTTTAAAACCCTGTACGCTTTAGAAGTGAGAGAATAGCCCAGAAAGATTCCCTCGTCGGCTTTGACATCGAACTTGTTGCGGTGTTCCTTGGAGTTAAAAATGAAACACCGTGAACCGAACACATGGAAAAATTTCACATTGGGCTTCCTGTTGTTGAGAATCTCATAAGGTGTGAGCGTGAATCGTTTGTTGAGATATGACCTGTTCTGTGTAAAACAAGCAGCAGAAATAGCATCAGCCCAAAAATAAAGAGGTAAGGAAGCGAAACTTAGCATGGTTCGTGCAGCTTCACACAAAGATCGGTTTCGTCTTTCAACAATTCCGTTCTGTTGAGGTGTGTAGGGAGCTGAGAAGTTATGACTTATTCCCTTTCTGTCAGGAATTCTTCAAATTCTCTATTTTTGAATTCCAGACCATTGTCGCTCCTGATGTTGCGAACAACCTTCTTCAGCTGCACTTCAATCTGCTTGATAAACACCTTTAGCTTGTGAGTCGCTTCAGATTTAAGCTTTAGAAAGAACACCCATGTAAAACGCAAAAAGTCATCAACAATAACAAGTATATACTTGCTACCACCAATGCTTTCG
Organism: Lactuca serriola; assembly: GCF_051521515.1. NCBI lineage: Eukaryota > Viridiplantae > Streptophyta > Magnoliopsida > Asterales > Asteraceae > Lactuca > Lactuca serriola. Next base: position 117,772,112 of record NC_136414.1, on the reverse strand, counting down.
ATAGATGATGGACCACACAAATCAACATGAAGTAATTCAAGTGGTTCAACAACTTTAGTGTTTATTATAGATGGATGACTTTGACGACTCTGCTTTCCCATTTCGCATGCAGCACACAAATGATCTCTATCATACTTGAGCAGTGGGAGACCTCGAACATGACCTCCAGTGACAAGTATGTTGATGTCCTTAAAGTTAAGATGAGAGAGCCTTCGGTGCCACAGCCAGCTTTCGTCAGATTGCGCTTTTGATAACAAGCAGATAGCTGGGTTTCCTTTGATGGGTTTGAGGTTTAGAGGAAACATTTCACCTTTGTGTTCAGATTTGAGAATAACTCTTTTCGTCTTCTTCTCAATTATTTCAGAACCCTCATCATCGAACGAGACTTTGAGACCGGTACCTCCAACAAGCTAAGATACACTGATGAGGTTGTGTTGTAGCCCTTCCACGTATGCAACCTTCCTTATCGTGAAATCACCGTTAGTAATCATTCCATATCCTTTTATGGTGCCGAAGGAGTTGTTCCCGAACTTGACGTTTCCACCATTTGAAACAGACCTGTATTCCCTTAGTTCTTCTTTCCTCCCTATCATGTGACGCGAGCAACCACTATCAATGTACCATTCTTCGTCAAACTGCTCGTCACTAATAACCTGCAAAATTAAGCAGATTTAGGAACCCAAAGTTTCTTGGGTCCCCGTGAGCCTTTCACAGGAACAGGAATAGTAAGAGAGATGTCAACAAGATATGTTTGTTTTATTAGTGTTGTTTCATCTTTCTTTTTTATGGTAAAAACTTTGATTTTATTAGGATTAGGTGCGTTCGGTTTAGACTCAGATTTAGACACTGAAACCTTCTGTTTCCCTTTTTGTTCAGCTGAAGATTGAGATTTTCGAGAAGGAACAGAATGGAATTCAGAAAGAGGTGGAGAATAATTGGAAGAATTAGAAGAAGTAGATGAGTGAGATTGAGAGGGCTTAGATTGAGATGACTTCTTGGCTGGAGACTCTAGGTGACCCTTTTGCTTTTGATCATTTGTGGGACTGACCTTAGAGTTTTGATCTCTTTTGATTTCAGAACCGAACCTTTGCTTTCGGTTGGTTTCCTTCTCTGAACCGAACCTTTGCTTTCGGTTGGAGTTATTCTCAGAACCGAACCTTTGCTTTCGGTTGGTTTCGTTCTCTGAACCGAACCTTTACTTTCGGTTGTTGTGGCTCTCGTGCATTTCAACAGGATTTTTCTCATACTTTAGGTTCTTGTCTTGATGAGAGAAATAAGCATTCTGGGATTGCCAGAACTATTTTCTTTCAGAGAGATTCTTCCTGTATCTCTGATTCCTTTGACGTTTCTGATTTCTCATCTGCTTCGGTTGATGATGGATATTAGCTTTCGGTTTCGGTTTTTCTATTGCTGGTTCACTCTGAACTGAGGAAGTTTCACTTGAAGTTGTGACTTCTTTTGCTGGAATTCCTTTTTCTTGAGGAATGTATTTCGTACCGCTTGTGCTTGGCACATCAAAGTTATCAGGTTTATTCAAGGGTTCTGGTACGTATCTCCCTTTGCTTTTCCATGAGGTCCTTTCAGACAAACCTACTGTTTCATCAGCATTATCGATTGGGGCTGACCAGAAGAACTCATCGCAGCCATCAGCATTGTCTTCGTTTACAATAGCTGTGAGTTCAGCAGTTTGATGTTCGGTTACTCCTGTGACCTTGTACACTTGATTTGGAGTGGTCCTAACCTTTTGATATACAACGGCTTTTTCTGCTAAGATCGGGGACTTTTGTTGGGACAATCGAGCGAACTCCACTGAATTTTCTGAAATTAGATTCTTGTGGTTTTCAGGTTCGCTTTTCACAAATTCTGAGCAGTCAACCGTGTCCTCTACAAAAATTTCACTCATATTGTCATCCTCATTAAGCTCAGATGCATTTTCAACATCAATTTTGTTTTCTGAGCTCAAGTTGGAGTTTAAAGAGTCAAATTTTTGTATGGTTTTGGTTCTCAGTTTAAGTCTATCATTTTCATCCAAAAGGTTTTTAAGCATGTCCTTATGGTCCTTGGATTTAATGAAAGATTCTATTTTGTCCAGTCCATACATATAGGTTGGATTGACGTCATCAGATGATATCACACTCTCACAATTGTAAGCTTCAGCATCAATTTCATCCTCCTTAAACTCAAGGAAGGGCGAAATCATGCGATGAATCTTTTGTCCTATTTCACAATCCAAGTGAAGCTGAGTAATATTAGTGTAAAGACGTTTAGCAATCAAACATAAAACATTTCGCTGTTTCAAAAGCTTTAAATTGTCTCTTTGCAAATAAATGTTTTCATCTTTTATTTTGACTAATTCTAACTCCTTCAATTCGATCCACATGCGCCGTTCCTCACTCTTCGAAGACACCCTGCTTAATTGATCAGTTAGGTTAGAATTGGTGACTCGAGTTTGAGTTAAACTACTATCTAGATGAGAAATTCTTGAATTAACGCTTTTTAGTTCTTTTTCATATGAGCATTGTGGGACTTTAAATGAAACAAACACCGATTGTACCTTCTTGATGAGTTCATCGAGCTCGTTGAACTGCACGCTGAGCGGTTTGGCTGTAAAGCACATATCCTGTTGCTCCTTCGGTTCATTGCTTCCACCATCAGTGTTGTATCCCCTCATCTGAGATACGTCAGACACCATCAAGCATCTTCCTCCACTGTTTTCCTCTTTTGCCACACAAGCCTTTCCATGACAGGGCTTCCTCACTTCATCGTCTTCAGAATAGGTTGACCAAACTGTTGGATTAATGTCTAAGTCCATAACTATATTTGGTATGTACTTGACCCGACTCGGCATGGTCCATTTGGGTTGCACTTCACCGACACAATTTATATGGATAATCTTTTGAGAATAGTATGTTTATGATTAATATTAATATATTATAAGTTCTAATATATTAATATGGAATCATATTATTTAATTAGTATTGATCAAGAATTAATTTATAATTAATTAAGTGATCAAAAGGAACTAATTAAATATGGACTCTTATATATATGGAATGGGCCAAGTTCATTTAGGTTGGGCTAAGCTTTCATGGATAGTCCATGGAGTGTTTAACCCATGGATCCTAGGAAATGAAAGGTCATGGGTATTAGGGTTTAACCCTAATCCTCCATACTATATAAAGATGTCTTTGGTTGGTGAAATAGGCACTAGTGTGGATACACTAAAGAAGGGCTAGCCAATTTCACTAGAGAGAACCAAGTAATCATATTCTCTAAAGTATTCCAAGGTGTCTTGGTGATTTGTGATTCCACTTGAGGCTTCCACACTATTGGGGCTAAGCTCTTAAAGCTTGAAGACATCAAGCTACATCAAGAGGTATGTATTCTATCTTGTTACATTCATAGTTTTTGTATGCTAGATTAGGATAATACCTTGGATGTTCTTATTTGCATGTATAATAGAGAAAACATAGATCCAAGGTATTTAGGGTTGCATGTACACTTAGGAAGTGTTAGAATGCACATAACCCAACAGTGGTATCAGAGCCACGGGTTGTTTTCTGTTATATTGATGCAAATATTTTATTTTCCAAGTTGAAAAAAAAAGGAAAAAACCATGAAGTTTGTCAAATTTTAAGATAATTACTTGTTCTTGTGAAAAACTAATTATTTGTAAAATTTGAATAATTTGCTTTATGAGTTGAATTAGGTCAAATTTAATAAAAGATAAAATCATATGATAATTTTATTAGTTTTAAAAGTTTGATCTAAAGAGTGTTATTTTTTGAAACCTCCATAAGTTATGGATATGAAAAGGTTTTTAAAAAAAAATTGATTCAAAGTTTTTATGGAGTTACAAAATTTGGTGTTAATGTTTTAAAGGATTCCATAACTTAAGAATAAGTTATGGATCACCAAAAGTTTTTTGTGTTACCTTGTTTTATGAGTGAATTTAGATTAATGAATAAAATTATGTGATAGTTGGTTTTAATCCAAATTAATCTAAAAGAAGTTCATAAAATGTGTTTATGTAACTTATAAGTCACATTTATGAATCTTAAAACTCATAAAAGTTGGCAAAGGTTACAAAAATGAAGAGTCTAGTTCTAATTAAAAGGTGTTATGACTCCATAATTTGTCCTCAAGTTATGGAGGACCAAGAGTCTCTTCATTAAATAATAAATTAAAAAAAAAGTGTAACCTTAATTAATTCCATAAGTTATAAAATAAAGAAAAAGTTAATTCTTTTATTAGTTTAAAGTCTTCCATAACTTGTCCTCAAGTTATGGAACTTGAAGAGTTTTTGGATTAAAACTACTTTAAACACATAAGTTATGGAATTAATTAGTTTTGAATAGTTTCAAAACTTGCCCTCAAGTTTTGGAATTTGTAAAGTTTTCTCTTATGAATACTTTAATTCCAAGTTAGCCCTTAGAATTTTAAAAGTTAAAATTCAACCCTTATACTTTATAATATTATAAGTTAATAATATATATATATATATATATATATATGTATGTATAAGAGTAAAGTCAGTCTTACCACTAGTACGCCTCATTCACGAAGTCGGTCTATAAGGTGGGTATAAGGTTGTTGCCTATAAAATGGCAACTTAATGGGTGTCCACTCTCACCCACCGCTTGCTTGACCGGTGGAGGGTCGTTAGCCGAACGGGTTTGACAAGACTATAATTAACCCTTCATTAAAAGTATTAATGATAAATACTAAGTAACTAAACTCTTAATAATACCCAATCTTAGTTACTTAGAAAAATGTGAATAAGGTGCTAATCCATGAAATTACACTTTGCACTTTGTTTAAGTCGGTTAGTGGAGCGTGTGTGGTTAACCGGCACACTAACTCGTATTTAACAAGGTAGGCAAAGGGTAACTTAATGTTTATCATAGTATCAGTGGAGCGTGTGTGGTTAACCGGCACATCGATTGAGGGGTAAACACTTAAGGGTACCAAGTAATTTGCATGGTTACTTCACACCTTGTTTTGTGATCCTCGGCATCCCAGTCACAAAACCTGAAGGGCACACTCGAGATTGAAACATGCCTTTGAAAAGTTCAATGAATCTCAAAGATCTAGGAGTTTCAAAACCAATTAAAACCTAATAATTCATTTCGTTTATCTTGGTGGAAATTGGTGAATCGTCATTCACCTACCTTCAAATATTTTATAGCTTGGATTACGGCATACCTCTTCTAAGTTATAAAATAGTTTGTTGGGTCCTAGCCTTAATATTTCATATTGGGTGTCATATTAAGGACTTTAAATCAACTATCTTGAATATCTCCCAAAAGTTGTCTGGTTTAGGCACCTATGATCTTCCCAAATCTTTTGAAACAAGGTTTCCTAATGAAGATGATGCCCCATGGATATCATACTTCTTTCTCCTCCTCCAACTATTCTCCCTAACCCACAAGTTCTTGAAAAGTTTAAGGTCACTCAAGCCCTATTGGCAAGGCAAGGTCTAGGTGTGATCACATCTTGGAGATGTAGTCACATATTGACAAGCCGGGAGAGTTGGGTGTCAAAGTCTTGAGAAAGTTGGTGGTTCAATCACTTTCTAAGTCACATAGTGAGTTCCTTTGGGACACCTATGAAACAGACTATGACAAGACCCTTAATGATCTTATCTATTTGCTAAGATCAACTTCCTAAATCTTTATGGACATTGACAATGATGACATTGGATATCTAGTAAAGCTCTCTCTTCCCAGTGGAAAGGGATCGGCCATAGTCAACTCGGTTGACCAAATGGTAAAGAGAAAAGCTAAGTCTGTGATAGTCCCGTGTACCTTTATCAAAGGGTCCATATGTTTATATTGCCAAAGGAAGGGGCATTGGTTGCGAAGCTGCCAAATTTACCTAAGGAGGTTAAAGTCAATAAGTTTGACTCTACTTCAGGTAAAGTCCACTATCTAACTCTGTTAAGTTTCTATTCTGAGATTCTTGATACATGATGTGACTGGGTCACATGGTGATGTTTTAAGAATCAAAGAAAAGTGAAGAAACCTAAAGAAAGAATATGCTGAATCTGATCGCATAGATGGATTTCTATCGCATAGTTTGAAAAATCGGATTCTTCAGCTACTTCTTAGGAGTTATGAGATATTGCTTAGGAATAGATAACAACAAGTTTTCATATGGATTGTAAGGATATGTTTTCCGCAAACTTTAAAAATAAAAGAAAATTTTTATTTTATTTATTTTAAAATATCCTTACAATGGCATTTGAGGAAAAATTGTTGCTTATGTGATTCCATTAAGAGAAAGAGTGGAAATATGAAGTTGATGCTTTCATTTGTGGTAATGTCTATATTTACCAAATAAGGAAAGATTCTCGTCACTCAAGTTTCATTTGGACCGGAACTTGGAATCATGCAAGTTGTATAGCATGATGAATGAGAACTTTCAAGTATTGGAAAATTAAGACTAATTACTCGATCACATGGATGTGTGAGTCAAGTAATGGACTAAGGGATCGAGTACATAGTCTTGTGCACTGGTCAAGTCCACCACAAAAGATTGATAAGACTATTCGTCATAGTTTACTAAAGCTCAGTAAATATGATTATACTTACAAGCTTAAGTGTAACTCTGAGATATTGGAAAAGGTTCCAATGTAAGGCAGAGCGAATAAGAAGATTCAAATAAGGCAGAAGGATAAAAGTTTCTCAAATCTGAAAAGATGGGAGAGTACTTTAGTATCAGTTTTGTGATCATCTTAATGATTAAGAAACCATATCAAAATTAGTTCTCTAAGGAAATCTTAGTGCATTCTTATGACTAAGAAGAGGAACTTGAATTGTTGAAATGGTTAAATCAAGAAGATGAGTCATACTTCATTCCAATACAAGTCTTAGAGTCATACTCCAAGATTGTCATTTGAGTGACATGTCTTAAAGAAGGTTTAAAACACTTGTCAAATGTAAGAGTAAAAATTTTCTACTCTTGTACATTTGAAATTGGTAAGTTGTGATGTTTTGGATAAAACAAAGACCAACTTAGGCCAATTGGGTAAAGTGTTTTTCTTGATTAGAATCCGCACTATCTCTTGGATGTTTGACAAGGGAGTCTTATATGTCAAGAGGACAGTGGGAGTCTTAAAGGTCTTGAAAGTCTCAAGAAATAATCAAGAATAAAACCTGAAGTTCTTCACTAGCACACGACTTGAGGTTTATAACCTATCGTGTTGACATATATGTGCCCATTCCAGTTAAAGTTGGCTTTGCATATGAGTTCTTAGAGTTCTCAGTTTGTTGCATAACAACTTGGAAGCAATGGCAGGCCCTTGAGCTGCCAGGTGGCAAGAAGTTAAGATTGAGTTCAATCCATATGGTTTTGGATTTGTCATTATCTTTGTCTTGTGAATATGGTTTGACAAATTCATATGGGTAGGAACTCATACACCATATAAATCTAAGTGTCATAAGGTTTCTCTCCGATTCATGAAAATGATGGTGAGGAAACGCTTTCACTAAGTAGATTTTACGAAGATATCAATTGTGTTATTTGCATTTTCAAAAGTCGTTAGTGGAGCGCGTGTGGTTAACTGGCACACTAACATGGACTTGTGAGAAATGGCAAATGCCTAAGCAATTGAGACCATGATTACGGTATCCCTTTTCATGGTTCTTGAAATTGCTTAGACACACAGGTGAGCTATCTACGGAAAGGGTGTGTGAATCTAAATTTCAGACTGTCCAGCTGATTTCTGAGTACATGTCAAAGCTAGTGGGAGCATAAGTGTTATGCTAATAATCATCATGTTAGTGGGAGCATGATAATTATGATAAGTATTGCAAGTTAGAAATGTTAATTATAGAAAACAAAAGTTTCAATTGGGAAAAAGTTGTTTTGCTATAATTAAGGGAGAGGAAATTATGCTTCATCTCAAATCTATAAGCTTAGATCGTGAGGTTTTAATCATTTAGTCAAGGATATATATGAATTTCATGTTGGAATGGCTCAACATAAGGAAATTCTGTATATGGGTCCATTATTTGCGTTCTAAAATTCGATTATGATTACGGCATCCCTTTTCATAATCTGAATTATGAGAACTTGGCAAATTGAAATGGAAATATTATAGCAAAAGACTGGTTTAGTCTTTATGTAATACATCATGAATCGTGTCCCATATGCTTCGGATATAGGATCGATTACATGTGCTATATTCATCCGTTCTAAAATTTTCCAAAATGCATGGGGCATTAAGAAGGGAAAAGGTTTAGAACTGGATATGACTAAAAGGATTAAACAATTGTCGAGGACAATCTAAGGTTTACCAAAGATTGGTTACTCAAGGACAATTGGAAGTATAGTGATAATTCTGGAAGGACCATATTGACATAATCTGTAAGGAGGCAACTCTTGTTCAGAAGTGATAGTCAAAATGGAATCTGGAAATGTTTCAAAGTTAGAATTTTCAATCTGTGTAAGATTAAGGAAACTTAATGCAAGAAGGATATTTCAAGGAGTTGATCTCCTTTGGAATACTCTGTAATGATTGTTGCCAAGTCTTTGTGACTTTGTGCATAATCGTTACAAGAGGATCAATGCATATAAGTTTAGAATCTAACAGATTTCAGTAAATGGCATGAATTTGGAATTCTTGCATTTGCGGTAAGGATTTGGGAGTGTGAAAAGAGAATCATTGAAGTTATGTTCAATTGATCTAGTTCACAAAATAAAGATCATAGACAAACATAGTATGCATACTTGGTGTGTGGCATGACTAGTGTTTAAGAAAACATAGTGTACATGCTTGGAGCATGGGACAACTATTGTTTTAAATTCAAGAATAAAGTTGATAGCTGAAACAGTATACAATGAATAATGTGTAATCATATGGTGATAAATAAAAGGTGTTTTATTTATGTTCAAAGGGTTGATACCATATTGGATTCAATTATTATTGTGTTTTATTTTGCATGTTTTGACTTCCCGAATAAACTGGGTTATTCTTCCGGAATGACTAAGTTATTCAAACCATCCACAGTCGGTCATATGTTGGAAGTAGATATGAATTAAGACTGTCATGGGTTGGCTTGTAGAGGTCTAAGGTGTTGGACAAAGGGCTACAACACTCATGAGTGCTCATAAGTTCTGAGTATTGGATTCAACCCGCGCTCATTGGAATCACTTCATGGATTTTATCACGAGTGATCATGAGACGATAATATCTTATATTCTTCAAACCTAGAGATATGAGTTGTTACTATGAGTTGATAGTACATTGATTGCACGAAAACGCATACGGTAACTCGGTGTTATAAAACGTGTCTTTGTGTATGATTCAACAAGTAGTAGAACAAGCCATATGAGTCGAAGTTTATCCATTCCTTTTACCTTCGGGATAAAAGCGATATCTGTGGGCCCCTCGATGATTTGATGATGACAAATGGAAGTGCTCGGCCGGGCCAGGACTGATTTGATTTGTTCAATTAGTCAGTCGTCATAAATCGGAAATCGGGAAACAACAAATGGACAGAGAGAATGATTATAATCCATGTCTCAGTCCATATGATATCTAGAATGGAGGAATATATGATCCCTTATCTAATGGACAAGTTCGTTGACAAGATCAGAGTTCGACAGCAGCTTTAAGAGCTACGATTGCCAGTTAGGTTTGAAGTCATACGCAATAATAGTTTTAGACTTATCCAAGTGGGAGACTGTTGGATTAATGTCTAAGTCCATAACTATATTTGGTATGTACTTGACCCGACTCGGCATGGTCCATTTGGGTTGCACTTCACCGACACAATTTATATGGATAATCTTTTGAGAATAGTATGTTTATGATTAATATTAATATATTATAAGTTCTAATATATTAATATGGAATCATATTATTTAATTAGTATTGATCAAGAATTAATTTATAATTAATTAAGTGATCAAAAGGAACTAATTAAATATGGACTCTTATATATATGGAATGGGCCAAGTTCATTTAGGTTGGGCTAAGCTTTCATGGATAGTCCATGGAGTGTTTAACCCATGGATCCTAGGAAATGAAAGGTCATGGGTATTAGGGTTTAACCCTAATCCTCCATACTATATAAAGATGTCTTTGGTTGGTGAAATAGGCACTAGTGTGGATACACTAAAGAAGGGCTAGCCAATTTCACTAGAGAGAACCAAGTAATCATATTCTCTAAAGTATTCCAAGGTGTCTTGGTGATTTGTGATTCCACTTGAGGCTTCCACACTATTGGGGCTAAGCTCTTAAAGCTTGAAGACATCAAGCTACATCAAGAGGTATGTATTCTATCTTGTTACATTCATAGTTTTTGTATGCTAGATTAGGATAATACCTTGGATGTTCTTATTTGCATGTATAATAGAGAAAACATAGATCCAAGGTATTTAGGGTTGCATGTACACTTAGGAAGTGTTAGAATGCACATAACCCAACACAAACCTCCACGCCACCGAACTCGTCATCAACAACCGAACCCTGCACAATTAGAGCATTCATAGAAGGGTTAGCGGTAGATTTCTTCTTCCTTATCTCATCAAGCTTTTTCTGTAACAAAGCTTCTTCATCCTTTTCCTCATCCTTTTCAGCCATCTTTTTGAGGACACAATCCTTTGCATAGTGGTTCTTTCCACCACAATAGTAACAGCTTACTCCAGAATCACCTTCTGCCTTCGGTTCATTCTTAGACTCTTCAACCTTCGGTTCATCTTTAACCTTTTCAGAACTATAACTCCCCTGCCAGTTTCGGTTTTTGTTGGAGGGAAATCTCTTCTTAATGAACCTCTTGGGGTTAGACACCATCATAGCATAATCCTCAGACCCGAGGTCATAATCTTCCAAGTTGAGGTCTTCGTCTTCCATCACAGCTTTACTTTTGGACAGGAGGGCTAACGAACCTAGACTTGAAACCACATTCTTCTCCTGCAACACAATCTTCTCCTGAGATTTGAGAATGCCCACCAGTTTCGCCAAGTAATATGATTTAAATTGCTCATGGACTTTAACTGTAGACACCACTGCTCTCCACTCTGATCTTAGACCATTTAAATACGTAACCTTCTGCTCAATAAGTTTCCTGTCGATGTCATGTTTGATCATCTTGCTGAGAAGATGATTGAAGCGATCGAACGTTTGGGTCACAATTTCTTCGGCTCCTTGCCTGAATTCTCCAAACTCAGACAAGAGTAAGGTTTGGATAGAGTGTTCAAGATCCTCGTCTGTAGAGTACAATTCACGTAACCTGTCCCAAATCTCCTTTGCCGTCGTGCATGAACTTACCAGCCTGAAAGTGTCGGACTGAAGGGCGAATCTGATCAATCTTAACGCCTTGATATTGCACTGAAATTTATCCTTTTCATCTTGCGCAATATCTTTAACATCTTTCAGAAGATCATTATACTCCTTTTGAGTTTTAATAATCCTTGAAGTTGCAGAATGAGAAAACGGTCCATTAATGATTGCTTCCCAGATGAGGTATCCATTATCCTCAGATCCTATAACATAATCTTCAAAGTGATGCGCCCAGACTTCATAATCATGGGTGTACAGGATGGGAATTTTCGTGGTAGATCCAATGTTGTTCGAAATATTGATGGGATTCGATTGCGACTCCTCCATAATGATCGAATAACCTGTTTAAAGATCAGACTTGTAATAAATCAGATTAGGGCAAAACAATAAATATCATGATACGTCAATAATGAGATGACGGCTCAATAAATATCAGTAATTGCGGAAAACCCTAATTGAAACCTTTTTCACAGAAAAGAAGTGTATCGATTACACAGCCTCCTGCTCTGATACCAATTGATGAGATTAAAACTTAATCTTGAAGATCGATTAGATCTCAAACAGGTAAAATAAAGATTAAACAGCAAGAACACGAAAACAATAAACAACTCAAGAATGAATCAAACGTGTCGAATGATTATAAAACAACCCTCAGAAGAGCTCGATCAAGAACATCAACTGTAGAGGGTTAAAAGGTTTACAGGAACGATGAAGAAAATCAAAGCTATCGTAATTCTCTATCTTGTATTCTAGATCGTTAACCTAATATGCATGCAAGCATATTGTTATATAGTAAACCTAACAGGCTCACAGTTGGACAGGCCCAAACCGGAGTACAAAATAATTGAACAATTAACCGAGCCCAATGACGCAATATTAAACAAATCTGCAACCCAACAGATTGAAACAAGCATCTCGTAGATAGAATCTTTGCTTCGATGAGAAAGTCAAAGAGTTTGGCTTTTCGAGGAGCGAAGATGAGTCCTCTGTGTATGTTAGGGCTAGTGGGAGTATAGTTAGCATTCGGGTGTTGTATGTGGATGACATACTACTCATAGGAAATGACATCCCAACTTTGCAGGAGGTAAAATCCAGGCTTGGGAAGTGGTTTGCTATGAAGGACCTTGGAGAAGCTGCTTATATACTAGGGATAAGGATAATGAGAGACAGGAGTAAGATACTAATTAGACTTTGTCAGAGTACCTACTTGGATAAGGTGTTGAAAAGATTCAACATGCAGAATTCCAAGAAAAGGGACTTGCCAATCCAGCATAATGCCAAGCTGAGTAAGACTCAGATTCCGAGTACAGAGGCTGAGATAGTTGAGATGAGTCGATTCCCATATGCTTCCGCTGTTGGCTCGATCATTTATGCTATGACTTGTACTCGCCCTGATGTGGCCTTTTCTTTGAGCATGGTTAGCAGATTTCATGGAAATCCTGACATGGCGCACTGGACTTCGGTAAAGAATATTCTCAAGTACCTGCGAAGGACTAAGGACTAGGTCCTTACCCTTGGTGGGAGTGATGACTTGAGAGTGATTGGGTATAGTGATGCTAGCTTTCAGACTAATAGGGATAATTTCCACTCTTAGTCAGGCTGGGTCTTTACCCTAAATGGAGGAGCAATTACTTGGAAAAGTTCCAAGTAGGAGACAGTAGTTGATTCTACTTGTGAATCAGAGTACATAGCAGCAACTGAAGTGGTGAAGGAGGCAATATGGCTGAAGAACTTCATTGGAGACCTTGGAGTTATGCCAGCTATACAAGTGCCTATGGAAATTTTCTATGACAGCAATAGTGCAGTTGCCTTAGCCAAAGAGCCAAGAGATCCTGGTAGATCCAGACACATTGACAGTATATACCACTTCATAAGACACAAGATAGAAGAAGGACTCCTCGTGGCAAAGAGGGTATCATCAGAAGAGAACCCTGCAGATCCATTCATGAACAGACTGGCTAGGGTTAGGCATTTGCAGCATGCAAGAAGCGTCGGGTTGAGGGATGATATTAGTTTTAATAATTAGATTTATGAAACTTGTAAAATGAAATTAACATTTGATGATTAAATAAAAGTTGTTATTTATTTATGAGTAAAGTGTTACTATCCTATGTTGATCGTTACTATTGTTTCAATTTTGCATGTTTTGACTTCCAGAATAATTATTTTATTCAAACTCTCCACAGTCGGTCATATGTCGGAAGTAGATATGAATCAAGACTGTCATGAATTTGGCTTGTAAGATTTGTCTAAGGTGCATTAGACATAGCAATGGTTGCTACAACATTCATGAGTGCTCATAAGGTCTGAGTATTGGATTAAACCCACACTCGCTTGTATCACTTCATGGAATTTATCTCGAGTGATCGCGAGACGGTAATATCATATATATCTTCAAACCTAGAGATATGAGTTGTTGACTATGAGTTGGTTATCCATTGATTGCATGAAAACGCGTCAGTAACTTGATGTCATAAAACGTGCTTTTGTGCATAATTCAACGAGTAGTTAGTACAAGCATATGAATCAAAGTTTATCTATTCCTTCTAGCAATAGAAGCAATATATGGGCCCCTCGATGATTTGGTTTTGACTTATGTGTCGGGCCTCGTCAAAACATAATTGATGTGTTCAATTTAGTTATATGTCAAACAAATCAGAGATCGAGAAACAAATGATGGACAATAAGTTAAACCATATTCCATGTGTTTTTCCGTCTGATATCTTGAGAACAGAGGAATATATGATCACTTATCTAAAATGGCGCTTCATAGTTTAACAGACTTTCAAAGAGATACGATTGCTGGTTGGTTCCTGAAGTTATACTTGCAACTATAGTTATCAGACTTATCCAAGTGGGAGACTCTTGGATAAAGTGTCTAAGTTCGTAACTATATTTGGTATCAACTTGACCCGACCCGGCATGGTCCATTTGGGTTGCACTTCACCTAACAACTTGTATGGATATACTTTTGAGAATAAGATGTTTATAATATATTAATATATTATTAGTTATAATATATTAATATGATATCATAATTATTTAATTAGTATTGATCAAGAATTAATTTAGTGCTCAAAATGGAGCTAATTAAATATGGACTCTTATTTATATACATGGATTGGGCTAAGATTTATTTAGGATGGGCTAAGAGTATATGGAGTCCATGGATAGTCCATAGAGATTTTAACCCATCCTAGGTAAATGAAGAGTCATGGGTATTAGGGTTTAACCCTAATCCTCCATACTATATAAAGGAGTCCTTGGTTCTAGAATTGGTACTAGCGTGTGTGAGCATAAGAGTGAGTCGATTTCTATAAGTGTTCTTATTCTCTCAAGAGCTTCCAACTTGTTTTGGTGATTTGTGACACCACTTGAGGCATCCACACTATTGGTGCTAGGCTCATAAACTCCAAGCAATCGACCACAAAAGAAAGGAATGTTATTCTACTTAAAGTTTTGTATTACGACTACCCCATAACATGCTAGTTAGGTTGTGAACCTTGGAAATCAGATTTGCATGTATTTTAGAGAAAACATAGATCCAAGGTTTCTAGGGTTGCATTTACACCATAGGAGTTTTAGTATGCTCTAAACCCAACATAGAGTGTGTCGACCTTACTTAGACAAGTTCGTCATAGTCTTCATTGATGATATACTAAGTCTATTATCAGAGTAAGGAAGAACACAGCCAACACTTGAGACAGGTCTTGGAAACTTTGAGGGCAGAGAAACTGTATGTGAAGTTCTCCAAACGCAAATTCTGGATTCGAAAGGTGGAGTTCCTAGGTCATGTAGTCAGCAAAGATGGAATTCATGTTGATCCTTCCAAGATCAAGGCTATCGAAAGTTGGGCGACCCCACGAACCCCAACAGAAATTCGACAGTTTTTAGGTCTCGCTAGCTGCTATAGGAGATTCATTCATAACTTTTCCAAGATTTCAAAGCCACTCACCACCTTGACTCAAAAAGTTGTGTCATTCGAATGGAAGGAGAAACAAGAAACTGCTTTCTAGACCTTAAAGCAAGCCCTTTGTAGTGCACCGATCTTGTCCCTCCCAGAAGGAGCTGAAGATTTTGTAGTCTACTGCGACGCATCTAATCAAGGGCTCGGTTGTGTTCTTATGCAACGAGGAAAGGTTATATCCTATGCCTCAAGACAGCTTAAGAACCACGAAGTCAATTATACTACGCACGATCTTGAACTGGGAGCAGTGGTTTTTGCCTTGAAGATCTGGAGACATTATCTATATGGTACAAAGTGTACAGTCTTTACTGATCATAAAAGCCTTCAGCATATCTTTGATTAGAAAGAACTCAACATGAGACAAAGACGATAGGTAGAGCTACTTAATGATTACAAATGTGAGACTCGTTATCACCCTGGCAAGGCCAATGTGGTAGCAGATGCACTGAGTCATAAAGAGTACTCGGACCGCTGAGTAAAGTCTCTGACTATGACTATCCATTCCTACTTATCTGCACAGATTAAGGAGACTCAATTGGAAGCCCTGAAACCTGAGAACATAACAGGTGAAGCCTTAAGGGGGATGGAGAAGAACTTGGAAACTAAGGGTGATGTAGTACGTTATTTCATGAATCGAATCTGGACATTGAAGTTTGGTGGATACAGAGACATGGTCATGAATGAAGCCCATACAACTCGATACTCAGTTCACCCAGGTTCAGAAAAGATGTATCCGGACCAAAAGAAGCTCTATTGGTGGCCAAACATGAAAGCCAAAATAGCTACTTTTGTGGGAAAGTGTCTAACTTGCGCCAAGGTTAAAGTAGAAAATCAAAAGCCCTCAGGCATACTTCAACAGCCAGAAATACCTGAGTGGATGTGGGAGCCGATTACAATGGATTTCATAACCAAGCTACCCAGAACAACGGGTGGTCATGATACCATTTGGTTTATTATCGATAAATTAACCAAATCCTCCCACTTCCTACCAATAAAAGAAACAGATAAAATGGAGAAGTTAACAAGGGCGTACATAAAAGATATAGTACAATTGCATGGTGTGCCCATATCTGTTATCTCTGACCGAGATAGTAGATTTACCTCACGGTTTTGGCAATCATTTCCAAAATCCTTGGGAACAAATCTTGACATGAGTATAGCGCACCATCCTTAGACATATGGGAAAAGCGAGAGAGCAATTCAAACGATGGAATACATGTTAAGGGAATGTGTGACAGATTTCGGTAAAGCTTGGGATACCCATTTACCGCTTGTTGAATTATCTTACAACAACAGCTATCACACTAGTATTAAAGTTTCACCCTTTGAAGCTCTCTATGGCCGCAAGTGCAGATCCCCTCTGTGCTGGGCTGAAGTGGGCGATACACAACTAGAAAAGAACCAAATCCCAGATAGTACTCTAACCGGTCCCAAGATTATTCATGAAACTATAGAGAAGATAGTCCAAATCCGGGAATGGTTGAAAGCTTCTTGAGATAGACAGAAGACTTATGCAGATAAACGACAAAAACCTTTGGAATTCCAGGTTGGAGACCGCGTTCTATTGAAGGTCTTACCAACAAAAGGAATGATACATTTTGGTAAATGTGGCAAGCTGAATCCAAGGTACATTGGACCATTCCATATCATTGCTAGAATTGGTCCGATTGCTTACAAACTCAATCTACCGCATGAACTCAATAACATTCATCGCATATTTCATGTCTCAAATCTCAAGAAGTGTTTGTCCGATGAGACTCTTGTTATCCCATTCGAAGAAATCGAATTAAATGAGAGTCTCAGCTTCATAGAACAACTTGTACAAATCCTAGACAGGGAAGTGAAGAGAACTAAACAAAGTCGTATCCCGATAGTGAAGGTCCATTGGAATGCAAAATGAGGACCTGAATTCACTTGGGAGCAAGAAGATCAGATGAAACAGAAATATCCACATCTATTTCCCTAGTCTTTCTGTAACGCTATAGTCCTAATTTCGGTACGAAATTCTCTCTAATGGGGGGATAATGTAACTACCTGTTATTTCGAATCTATGTAATAGTATAGATTAATTTGTAGTTCTTTTTAAAATAATAATAATAATAATAAAGAGAAATTTTTGTATACTATGTGCATTTACATATCGACCCTCAAATATAATGTAACGCCCGGGTTTCAGGGCTAAGCATATTTGTCAATGTAATAGTCTAGGTCAACTTTTGTAACTCTTTTTCAAGTAATAAAGATGAAATATTTGAGTATTATGTGAATTATGTGTATTTATGTGCTTATAATTTAATTATAAATGTATAATTAATAAAGAATAAAAATAAACATCAAAATTAAAGTGTGAGATAAGCCCGATATCTCTACATAAAGTTGTATAATATGTCTCAAGGTTTCCGTACATATAAAGAACGCTGAAATCCGAGTTATAATGAAGAAGTTATGACCCGTCGAAGTTTTACGGCAAAACCGGCACGACACCGGGAAGCATAAATAGTGAATTTACGATAGAGCGAGTTTTAGCCTTAACGATATAAACAAAAATCGAAGAGTATGTTAAACTAAGAACATAGATAAAAAGAACTCCCAAATCTGACTTCGTATGAAGAAGTTATGATTTTTCGAAGTTTCGGATTAGCGGTGTACAGCCTGAAATTCGAATTTTAGTTCGAGCGGTTTTTGGCTTACGCGACCTAAATGAGAGTTGTAGATCTCATTAATAGGAACTCAACGGTAAAAAGACAGACGAAAACGGAGTCCGTATGAAGGAGTTACGAATTCTTCGCGGTCATTTAGCAGTCTAATCTCCTCCTACTGTTAAATTTAAGATCAGTCAAGAATTAGCCGACGGAGTCTAAATGAAAGTTGTAGATCTTGTTTTTACCTACGCGTGGAAAAATAGAACGTCAAAAATGGAGCTCGTATGCGAGAGTTATGATTTTTCTAAGTCGGGAGGTTGTTGTGCGAAATCGGGTGACGTGGCGCAATCCTGGCCGTTGCTTCCTCCCCAAGGCTAGCCACCAGATGGTGACACCTGGCCATAAAAATCGACGAGTTTGAGGTAAACTCGACGAGTTTTGGTGATTTCCAGCCTATAAAAAGGGTGTCGGGGCATCCTCATTTCTCACACCTTCCAACTTCTCTTTCTCTCTCTATAATCTCTCTCTAAGCCTCCTTAAGCCCCCTAAAGTCTAGGAAAACCCCTAGCACCCGAAGGAAGCCCCGAGGCTCCCGGAGTCCCGAGAAAAGGGGTCTTTCGACTCGGGAACGCTGCTCCAGCGAAGCCCGGTTTTCGAGAAAACCCGCTGTAAGTGAGCTACGCCTAAGCTATCTTTAGTTTAGCTTACGTTTTAATATAGTAATGTTATTAGGACCTTATAATAAGTACTTGGGCTATTATTACGGGTTATATAAGTATTGTTTAACGCTTATATAATAATAATAATAGCTAGACTATTAATTAATTGTGGTTATCGTTAGACTAAACCCTAGTGGCAATGATACTAGGTTTTGCCAAAGGAAAAGTGTGATAAGAGTAACGAAGTGTTGTCCAAGCGCCGAGTCACCACCTACTCAGGTGAGTGCATAGTTACTTTCAGCTTACACATAGATATGAAGTATTTTATATAAATTACGTGCTATGTGTGCATATTATCTGAATACTTGCTATCTATGCTGCATGAAAATTGTTATACATGTTTTCAATGATTTAAATTGTATATGTATTTTATATCTACAAAATGTGTTGGGTAAAACATGGGTAGATGTAATAGTTGTTGTGTGACGAAATAAAATAATGAGAGGCCTCGTTATAGATGTTATTGATGAATCAGTCATCTAGCGGAGTATAGATGACGACCACGGACTATTCTAGACAGTCCAGTGGAACACTAGCAGGCTCGCAACCTGTAGGTGTTTATTCGAACTGTGTGTTTATTTGAATTGTGTGCTCACCAGATGTACTCCATCCCCCATATGGTTGCCTCGAGGACATTTATTGCTGAGGAATCCCCTTAGCAGTAGTGTCCGTCCCGATGATAATCCTTAGGGTAGGTCCCATATGATAGATGCTTAGGGACGTAATGTGAGGATAACGGGAACGGGTAATCGGGTTTGTTTAATTTAATGAAGTTAATAAACTTATTTATTGTGGGTTGAAAACCCTATGTGCTCACCAGGCTCCCAAGCCTGACCCACTCAGTTTCTTGTATTACAGGTAGTGGCGCATGAGCATAGATGTGATGTCTTGGGATGAGAGATTAATCGGATATAGGCCTGTAGATATGAAATAATGTAGTAAGGCTTATATTGTACTGTTTATGCTTTTGATCTGTACGAACATGACATCCCAAGTCTTTTAATGAAATACATTTCTATGGAAATGATTTTGATAAATCTTTATCATATTTTGTTTTGGGACAAATCCGCAACACTTTTATTTAAAATGTTACTCTGATTTTTAAACAAAGCATAAACAAACCGGTCTTTTCTGGCCGTGATTTTGGGGATGTCACAGTTGGTATTAGAGCATTAGTTTAAGCGAACTAGGAATATGGATTTATTTCTA
Source organism: Lactuca serriola (assembly GCF_051521515.1). Lineage (NCBI taxonomy): Eukaryota > Viridiplantae > Streptophyta > Magnoliopsida > Asterales > Asteraceae > Lactuca > Lactuca serriola. The sequence continues at coordinate 117,752,285 of NC_136414.1, read as the reverse complement.
GACTTAAACTTAGAATGTTAAGCGATGATTGTGAGGTGTGAGCACTAGATTATTTTAGGAATTATGCCTAAAATGCTTTATGTGCTAAATGCTTTGTGCCTGATATGCTATTATTTGTTCGGATCTATGGTCTGTTGCCGACCGGATCTGGAAACCTTATGTGTTTAGGATTCTAAACGTACGACTATGATATTAGAACTAGCATGTAAACGTTTCGGGGTGATAAGGAAGATTTGAACATCAGTCCTAAATAAAGATCTAAATTCACCTTATTCAGTGTAAATATCAAGATGGAAAGGACCCGTAGCAGAAATGTGAATGCAAATGGGAACAGAAACCAACCCCCAGTGATTGAGCAAATACCGGTGATGGAAGCCGCTGCTGAGCCAGTCACAATGGTCGGAGTGCAAGCGATGATCCAAGCGATGTTGGATCGTCAAATGGAGGAAACTAGACGTTTGCTCCAGCAAAATCGAGAGGAAGCCACTATTCAGATCGAACAGCCCGAGTTGAACGAAGGGCAAACTGAGGAAGGAGACTACAGTGGAACTGTTGGTCAAGTCAACCCACCAATAGTTCAACAAAACAACCAAGATGACGGGTTCGAGAAAAATGGATGCAAGTACAAGGATTTTCAGACTTGCAAGCCATCGAATTTCACGGGAAAGGAAGATCCAATCGGGGTCATGGATTGGATCTCGGAAATGGAGTTAGCTTTCATGACATGCGGTTGCAGAGGGAAGCTACAGACCACGTTTGCAGTGCGTCAGTTTCGAGGAAGCGTTGTATGCTGGTGGAATACCTTGGGGAAGACTTTAAGCCCCGACAAGCCCCTGCAACTGACATGGGCAGAATTTCTGGTGCAATTCAAACGAAAGTACTGCTCAGCTCAAAACCTGCTTGAGCTAGAGAACCAGTTTCTAACCCTGAAGAAGGGGAGCATGTCAATCGATGAATACACGAACAACTTCACAGAAAAGATGGAATTTGCCTTGCGTCTTGTTCCGGATGAGCTGACGAAAATTGATAAGTACGCAAAGGGATTACCATGGGAGTACGCGGTGCCAGTGCGTCAGGCACCTACTTTGGAGGCAACTATCTGGGCTGCCAAGTCTGTGGAGGATATGATTAAGGGAAGAGCTGCCAACAAAGTCGAGGTTGGCGAAAAGAGGAAATTTGAAGGGTCTGCTAAACCCAACAAAAAGAAGAGCAAGTTCGGTTCAAAGAAGTTCGGGGGAGGAAATGAATTGAAATGATGCGAGAAGTGCAAGAAGAAGCACTCGGGAAAATGTGGTGAGGAAGTAACCTGCTACAAGTGTGGGAAAACGGGGCACTATGGCAATGAGTGCACCACCAACAAGAGGGTGTGCTATGAGTGTCGTGAAGAAGGGCATATTGCTAAGGATTTCCCAAAGAAGAAAGATGCGGGAAGGCCCAACATACCACCGACGCCGAAGGCGAGAGCCTTCCAGATGACGCTCAAGGCTGCGAAGGAGGCAGCAGACGTTGCTTCAAGTACCTTTCTTGTAAATGGTTTGCCTGCAAATATACTATTTGATTCCGGAGCCAACTACTCTTTTGTGTCGCACAAATTTGGTGGGAAATTAGCATTGCCTATAGAAAAACTTGATAATGCCCTGATTGTAGAAGTTGCCAGTGGCAAATCCGTACCTGTTAGTAATCGTATTAGGAACATCGTCATCGACCTAAACGGAAATGAATTCCACGAAGAGCTATTACCCATAGAGTTAAACGGTTTCGACATCGTTTTGGGTATGGATTGGCTTAGCGCCAACGATGCTGAGATTCAATGCCGAAAGTGATGGGTTTTGGTCATAAGACATCCTATGTGCTCATACAAACCCTAATGCTTGGATCTAGGTTTCTCTATTGTACATGCAAGTTATCCAAGACTATAAACCCTAATTCTAGCATATGGAAATCGATATTAACATATAATTAGGTTTAAGATGTTACCTTGATTGTTATGTAGTAATAACAATCCCAATTCCTCCTTGAATTGACTTTGGAAGGCTTAGAGTCACAAGTGTCACTTCTCTAATGGTTCACAAACACCAAGAGCAAATGGAGAAGGTATAAAGAGAGAGGAGAGGTATAAGAATTCGTCTCTAGGACCTCTTGGGAAGGCATAGACGAATTCATGAGCCTTGGGGTCTTTATATAGGTGTAGAGATTAGGGTTTTAGTCCTTATCCTTATCTAGTTGCTTGCCCACCAAGTAACCATAAGATAAGCCTTGAAAACCCTTATCCTAGTCGAATTCTAAGGCCTTATCACCTTAAATTCGTCCAACCTATTAATAAGATAATCCTTACCTTATTTTGTAACTATCACATAATTACAATTCAGCCCCTCTAGTTTAATTAATTACACTTGATCACAAAATTAATTCTTAATTAATTATTGACGAATATTAATTAAACAAATATGATTTCTCCTTTAATATATTATTCTTATAACATATTAATAAATCATAATAACCTCTCTCTCTCTAGTTATTTCTCCAATCAAGTTGCTTTGGTGAAGGCAACCCAAAAGGACCATGCACCATCGGGTCAAGTACATACCAAAATAGTTATGGACTTAGACACTAATCCAACAGAAAGAAGATAGTAAGGGTGAACCCACCTGGAAAGGAATCATTTATGGTGTACGGGGACACACGTAGAGTGAATTCTGGAATCATCTCCCTGATGAAAGCCAAGAAATGTTTGTCCAAGGCATGTGCATCATACTTGGCATTCGTAATCGATGCTAAGAAAGAAAAGAAAGAGGTGCAGAATATACTGGTTGTATGTGATTATCCGGAAGTCTTTCCCGAAGATCTTCCCGGATTACCACCTGATAGGCAAGTGGAGTTTCGTATAGACTTGTTACCAGGAACGACACCGATAGCAAAAGCACCATACCGATTAGCACCGACGGAGATGAAGGAGCTTATGACGCAACTTCAGGAGCTGTTGGACAACGGTTTCATTCGACCTAGTTCATCACCCTGGGGAGCTCTAGTGTTATTCGTGAAGAAGAAGGACGGAAGCATGAGAATGTGTATAGACTACCGAGAGCTGAACAAGGCAACGGTGAAGAACAAGTATCCATTGCCGAGGATTGATGACCTATTCGATCAGCTGCAAGGTTCGAGCTACTTATCAAAGATCGATCTTAGGTCAGGATATCATTAGCTGAATGTGAGAGATCAGGATATCGAGAAGACTGCATTCAGAACGAGATATGGACACTACGAGTTCTTGGTTATGTCATTTGGACTTGTTGGGTTTTGAGCATTCTAATACTCCTAAGTGTACATGCAACCCTAAATACCTTGGATCTATGTTTTCTCTATTATACATGCAAATAAGAACTTCCAAGGTATTATCCTAATCTAGCATACAAAACAATGACTATAGCAAGATAAAATACATACCTCTTTGGTGTAGAAAGTCTTCATGAAGCTTGAGTGCCTAGTGCCCCAAGTATGACACCTCAAATGGAATCAAAATCACCAAAACACTTAGAATAACTTGAGAGAATTCTACAACTCATGAAATCGGCTAACCCTCTCTAGAATAATACTAGTGACCGATTTTGCCAAGAATAATATCTTTATATAGTGTTACAATTAAGGCAAACCCTAATTGTCATGACTTTCCATTTCCTTGGATCCATGGGTTCAAATACACCATGGAGCATCCATGGAGCATCATATGGGTTTTAGCCCAACTAGATAATCCATGGAGCATTAGCCCACTATACAAGTATGGATGATTTACACAATCAACCCATATATTTAATTAGTCTTCTTTTGATCACTTAATTAATCCTAGATTAATTCTTGATCAATACTAATTAAATAATCTTATTATTCTTATTATTAATATACTAGAACTTATAATATATTAATAACCATAAGTGTCTTATTTCTCTCATTATAGTCTATCCAAGTGCATGATGGTATGCAACCCAAATGGACCATGCAGGGTCGGGTCAAGTCTTACCAATTATAGTTATGGACTTAGACATTAATCCAACAGTCTCCCACTTGGATAAGTCTAAAACTATTATTGCGTATGACTTCAGGAACCAACCGGCAATCGTAGCTCTCAAAAGCTTCTGTCGAACTCTGATCTTGTAGATGAACTCTGACCTTTGTCAATGACTTGTCCATTAGATAAGGGATCATATATTCCTCCATTCTAGATATCATATGGACTGAGACATGGATTATAATCATTCTCTCTGTCCATTTGTTGTTTCCCGATTTGCGATTTATGACGACTGACTAATTGAACAAATCAAATCAGTCCTGGCCCGGCCGAGCACTTCCATTTGTCATCATCAAATCATCGAGGGGCCCACAGATATCGCTTTTATCTCGAAGGTAAAAGGAACGGATAAACTTCGACTCATATGGCTTGTTCTACTACTTGTTGAATCATACACAAGGGCACGTTTTATAGCACCGAGTTACCAAATGCGATTTCGTGCAATCAATGTACTATCAACTCATAGTAACAACTCATATCTCTAGGTTTGAAGAATATAAGATATTATCGTCTCATGATCACTCGTGATAAAATCCATGAAGTGATTCCAATGAGCGCGGGTTGAATCCAATACTCAGAACTTATGAGCACTCATGATTGTTGTAGCCTTGTCCAACACCTTAGACCTCTACAACCCATCATGACAGTCTTAATTCATATCTACTTCCAACATATGACCGACTGTGGATGGTTTGAATAACTTAGTCATTCCGGAAGAATAACCCAGTTTATTCGGGAAGTCAAAACATGCAAAATGAAACACAATAATAATTGAATCCAATATGGTATCAACTCTTTGAACATAAATAAAACACATTTTATTTATCACCATATGATTACATATTATTCATTGTATATTGTTTCAGCTATCAACTTTATTCTTGAATTTAAAACAATAGTTGTCCCATGCTCCAAGCATGTACACTATGTTTTTTTTCTTAAACACTAGTCATGCCATACACCAAGTATGCATACTATGTTTGTCTATGATCTTTACTTTGTGAACTAGATCAATTGAACATTACTTCAATGATTCTCTTTTCACACTCCCAAATCCTTACCGCAATTGCAAGAATTCCAAATTCATGCCATTTACTGAAATCTGTTAGATTCTAAACTTATATGCATTGGTCCTCTTTGTAATGATTATGCACAAAGTCAGAAAGACTTGACAACAATCATTACAGAGTATTCCAAAGGAGATCAGTTCCTTGGAAACATCCTTCTTGCATTAAGTTTCCTAATCTTAAACAGATTGAAAATTCTAACTTTGAAACATTTCCAGATTCCATTTTGACTATCACTTCTGAACAAGAGTTGCCTCCTTACAGACTATGTCAATATGGTCCTTCCAGAATTATCACTATACTTCCAACTGTCCTTGAGCAACCAATCTTTGGTAAACCTTAGATTGTCCTTCGACAATTGTTTAATCCTTTTAGTCATATCCAGTTCTAAACCTTTTCCCTTCTTAATGCCCCAGGCATTTGGAAAATTTTAGAACGGATAAATATAGCACATGTAATCGATCCTATATCCGAAGCATATGGGACACGATTCATGATGTCTTACATAAAGACTAAACCAGTCTTTTGCTATAATATTTCCATTTCAATTTGCCAAGTTCTCATAATTCAGATTATGAAAAGGGATGCCGTAATCATAATCTAATTTTAGAACGCAAATAATGGACTCATATACAGAATTTCCTTATGTTGATCCATTCCAACATGAAATTCATATATATCCTTGACTAAGTGATTAAAACCTCATGATCTAAGCTTATAGATTGGAGATGAAGTATAATTTCCTCTCCCTTAATTATAGCAAAACAAATTTTTCAACCCCTGCAACCTCACAAATTGAAACTTTTTGTTTTCTATAATTAACATTGCTAACTTGCAATACTTATCATAATGATCATGCTCCCACTAACATGATGATTATTAGCATAACACTTATGCTCCCACTAGCTTTGACATGTACTCAGAAATCAGCTGGACTTCTAGAAATCAATACTTCATTGACTTTCTTACCAAAGTTCAGATTTCTGATACTAGATTGTTTTGATAAGACTTTATCAAAAATCATACACCTTCCCTTAGATAGCACACTTGTGTGTCTAAACAGTTATGAAGAGGTATGCCATAATCATAATGGTTAGACCTTTTTGCCACTTCTCACAAGTCCATATTAGTGTGCCGGTTAACCACACGCGCTCCACTAATGACTTTGAGAATGCAAATATCACAATTGCTATCTAGATAAAATCTACTAAGTGAAAGTGTTTCCTCACCATCATTTTCATGAATCGGAGAGAAACCTTATGACACTTAGATTTAATGGTGTATGAGTTCCTACCCATGTAAATTGTCAAAACCATAATCACAAGACAAAGATAATGACAAATCCAAACTCATATGGATTGAACTCAATCTTAATTTCTTGCCACCTGGCAGCTCAAGGGCCTGCCATTGCTTCCAAGTTGTTATGCAACCAATTGAGAACTCTAAGAACTCATATGCAAAGCCAACTTTAACTGGAATGGGCACAGAATATGTCAACACGATAGATTATAAACCTCAAGTCGTGTGCTAGTGAAGAACTTCAGGTTCTCTTCTTGATTAGTTCTTGAGACTTTCAAGACCTTTAAGACTCCCACTATCCTCTTGACCTATAAGACTCCCTTGTCAAACATCCAAGAGATAGTGCGGATTCTAATCAAGACAAACACTTCACAACATTGGCCTTAGTTGGTCTTTGTTTTATCCAATACATCACAACTTACCAATTTCAAATGTACAAGAGTAGAAAACTTTTACTCTTACATTTGACAAGTGTTTTAAACCTTCTTTAAGACATGTCACTCAAGTTACAATCTTGGAGTATGACTCTAAGACTTGTATTGGAACGAAGTATGACTCATCTTCTTGATTTAACCATTTCAACAATTCAAGATCCCTCTTCTTAGTCATTAAAAAGCACTAAGATTTTCCTTAGAGAACTAATTTTTATATGGTTTCTTAATCATTAAGATGATCACAAAACTAATACTAAAGTACTCTCCCATCTTTTCAGATTTGAGAAACTTTTATCCTTCTGTCTAATTTGATTCTTCTTATTCGCTCTGTCATACATTGGAACCTTGTCCAATGTCTCAGAGTTACACTTAAGCTTGTAAGTATAATCATATTTACTGAGCTTTAGTAAATTATGACGAATAGTCTTATCAATCTTTTGTGGTGGACTTAATCAGTGCACAAGAATGTGTACTCGATCCCTTAGTCCATTACTTGACTCACACATCCATGTGAACAAGTAATTAGTCTTAATTTTCCAATACTTGAAAGTTCTCATTCATCATGCTATACAACTTGCATGATTCCAACTCCCGGTCCAATTGAGACTTGGGTGATGAGAATCTTTCCTTATTTGGTAAATTTAGACATTACCACAAATGAAAGAATCAATTTCATATTTCCACTCTTGCTATTAATGGAATCTTATAAGCAACAATTTTTCCTCAAATGCCATTGTAAGGATATTTCAAAATAAATAAAATCAAAAATTTTCTTTTATTTTAAAAACTTTGCGGAAAAACTTATCCTTACAATCCATATGAAAACTTGTTGTTATCTATTCCTAAGCAATCTCTCATAACTCCTAAGAAGTAGCTCAAGAATCCGATCTTCAAACTATGCGATAGAAATCCATCTACGCAATCAGATTCATCATATTCTTTCTTTAAGTTTCTTCACTTTTCTTTGATTCTTAAAACATCACCATGTGACCTAGTCACATCATGTATCAAGATTCTCAGAATAGAAACTTAACAGAGTTAGATAGTGGACTTTACCTGAAGTAGAGTCAAACTTATTGACTTTAACCTCCTTAGGTAAATTTGGCAGCTTCGCAACCAATGCCCCTTCCTTTAGCAATATAAACATATGGACCCTTTGATAAAGGTACACAGGACTATCACAGACTTAGCTTTTCTCTTTACCATTTGGTCAACCGAGTTGACTATGGCCGATCCCTTTCCATTGGGAAGAGAATGCTTTTCTGGATTTCCTGTGTCACTATTGTCAATGTCCATAAAGTTTTAGGAAGTTGATCTTAGCAAACAGATAAGATCATTAAGGGCCTTGTCATAGTCTGTTTCATAGGTGTTCCAAAAGAACTCACTATGTGACTTAGAAAGTGATTGAACCACCGACTTTCTCAAGACTTTGACACCCAACTCTCCCGGCTTGTCAATATGTGACTACATCTCCAAGACGTGACCACACCTAGACCTTGCCTTGCCAATAGGGCCTGAGTGACCTTAAACTTTTTCAAGAACTTGTGGGTTAGGGAGAATAATTGGAGGAGGTGAATGAAGTATGATATCCATGGGACATCATCTTCATTAGGAAACCTTGTTTCAAGAGATTTGGGAAGATCATAAATGTCTAAACCATACATCTTTTAGGAGATATTCAACATAGTTGATTTAAAGTCCTTAATATGACACCCAATCTGAAATATTAAGGCTAGGACCCAACAAACTATTTTATAACTTAGAAGAGGTATGCCGTAATCCAAGCTATAAAATATTTGAAGGTAGGTGAATGACGATTCACCAATTTCCACCAAGATAAACGAAATGTATTATTAGGTTTTAATTGGTTTTGAAACTCCTAGATCTTTGAGATTCATTGAACTTTTCAAAGGCATGTTTCAATCTCGAGTGTGCCCTTCAGGTTTTGTGACTGGGATGCCGAGGATCACAAAACAAGGTGTGAAGTAACCATGCAAATCACTTGGTACCCTTAATAAATTACCCCTCAATCGATGTGCCGGTTAACCACACACGCTCCATCGATACTATGATAAATATTAAGTCACCCTTTACCTACCTTGTTAAGTCCAAGTTAGTGTGCCGGTTAACCACACACGCTCCACTAACGACTTAAACAAAGTGTAAAGTGTAATTTCATGGGTTAGCACCTTATTCACATTTTTCCTAAGTAACTAAGATTGGGTATTATTAAGAGTTTAGTTACTTAGTATTATCATTAATACTTTTAATGAAGGGAGAATTATAGTCCTGTCAAACCCGTTCGGCTAACGACCCTCCACCAGTCAAGCAAGCGGTGGGTGAGAGTGGACACCCATTAAGTTGCCATTTTATAGGCAACAACCTTATACCCACCTTATAGACCGGCTTCGTGAATGAGGCGTACTAGCGGTAAGACTGACTTTACTCTTATACATATATATATTATTAACTTATAATATTATAAAGTATAAGGGTTGAATTTTAACTTTTAAAATTCTAAGGGCTAACTTGGAATTAAAGTATTCATAAGTGAAAACTTTTCAAATTCCAAAACTTGAGGGCAAGTTTTGAAACTATTCAAAACTAATTAATTCCATAACTTATGTGTGTAAAGTAGTTTTAATCCAAAAACTCTTCAAGTTCCATAACTTGAGGACAAGTTATGGAAGACTTTAAACTAATAAAAGAACTAACTTTTTCTTTATTTTATAACTTATGGATTTAATTATGGTTACATATTTTTCTTTAATAAAGTGTCTCTTGAACTTCCATAACTTGAGGACAAGTTATGGAGTCATAAAAAATTATTCAATGACACAAGACTCTTCATTTTGTAACCATTGCCAACTTTTATGAATTTTATGAGTCTTTAATGTGACTCTTCATGTAACTTGAGGACAAGTTACACAAACACATTTTATACTCAACTCTTAGATTAAAATGGACTGAAAACAACTATTTCAATTAACTTTTCTATTAATCTAAGCAACTCATAAGAACAAGATAATTCAAATCAAACTTTTTCATGTAATTAGTCTAAACCTTAAACTAATACAAAACATGAATCTATTGACAATTATCTTTGAAAATGGATTAGCATGAACATTACCACATCAAAAACAAGTTTATAAGTTCAAAAACAACTTAGGGTAATGTTCCTAGTCCATTTCTAGCCAAAAACGTTGAATATATGCTGTCTGGGGCTCCTACTCGTCGAGTGCATGAACCTACTCGGAGAGTAGGATGATTTTACTCATGGACTCGGTGAGTTCATCAGTGGACTCGGCGAGTCCAGTGCCCAGAAAGCTAGAAAATCGAGTTTTTCAGCATTTTTCAGCAATTTGCATCAAGTAAAAGAGAAAGCAAGCCTTGGCTCTGATACCACTGTTGGGTTTTGAGCATTCTAACACTCCTAAGTGTACATGCAACCCTAAATACCTTGGATCTATGTTTTCTCTATTATACATGCAAATAAGAACTTCCAATGTATTATCCTAATCTAGCATACAAAACAATGACTATAGCAAGATAGAATACATACCTCTTTGGTGTAGAAAGTCTTCATGAAGCTTGAGTGCCTAGTGCCCCAAGTGTGACACCTCAAATGGAATCACAATCACCAAAACACTTAGAATAACTTGAGAGAATTCTACAACTCATGAAATCGGCTAGCCCTCTCTAGAATAATACTAGTGACCGATTTTGCCAAGAATAATATCTTTATATAGTGTTACAATTAGGGCAAACCCTAATTGTCATGACTTTCCATTTCCTTGGATCCATGGGTTCAAATACACCATGGAGCATCCATGGAGCATCATATGGGTTTTAGCCCAACTAGATAATCCATGGAGCATTAGCCCACTATACAAGTATGGATGATTTACACAATCAACCCATATATTTAATTAGTCTTCTTTTGATCACTTAATTAATCCTAGATTAATTCTTGATCAATACTAATTAAATAATCTTATTATTCTTATTATTAATATACTAGAACTTATAATATATTAATAACCATAAGTGTCTTATTTCTCTCATTATAGTCTATCCAAGTGCATGATGGTATGCAACCCAAATGGACCATCCCGGGTCGGGTCAAGTCTTACCAATTATAGTTATGGACTTAGACATTAATCCAACAGGACTAACCAATGCTCCAGCAGCATTCATGGATTTGATAAATAGGGTTTGTAAACCATTCCTCGATAAATCTGTGATAGTTCTCATCGACGACATTCTCATCTACTCGAAAAGTCAGGAAGAGCATGGCAAGCATCTACGAGAAGTGTTGGAAGTATTAAAGAAGGAGAAGCTTTATGCTAAGTTCTCCAAATGCGACTTTTGGATACGAGAGGTCCAGTTCTTGGGTCACGTGGTTAACCAGGAAGGGATAATGGTTGATCCTGCAAAGATCGAGGTTGTAATGAAGTGGGAACGTCCAAAGAGTCCCACGGAGATTCGTAGCTTTCTAGGATTAGCCGGATATTATCGACGATTTATCCAAGGCTTTTCTTCGATAGCTGCTCCATTAACAGCGTTGACCCACAAAGGAGCTACGTATACGTGGAGTGAGAAGCACGATGAGGCATTCGAGCAGCTAAAGAAGAAGTTATGTGAAGCACTGATACTTTCTCTACCCGATGGAGTTGAAGACTTTGCGGTTTATAGCGATGCATCTGGAGTCGGGTTGGGTTGTGTTCTGACCCAAAGAGAAAAGGTGATAGCATACGCATCTCGACAATTGAAAGAGCACGAAAAGAACTACCCCACTCATGATCTGGAGTTGGTAGCGGTAGTATTTGCCCTAAAGATATGGAGGCACTACCTCTACGGCACGAAGTGCAAGCTCTTCACTGATCATAAGAGTCTCCAGTATCTCTTTAATCAGAAGGAGTTGAACATGAGGCAACAACGCTGGCTAGAACTACTCAAGGACTACGACTGTGAGATACTTTACCACCCAGGTAAAGCAAATATTGTTGCTGATGCTCTCAGTCGGAAAGTCAATCTTGAAAGGAAAAGGCCAAGAGCGTTAAGAATTGAAGTCATCTCGACGATTTTGGAAAGTATCAGGAAAGCTCAAGAAGAAGCTTTAGAGAAGAATGACCCAAAGAAAGAACGTTTGGGAAAAACGTTAGTGTTCGGTACAAACAGTCGAGGACTGAAGGTATTCCAAGATCGAATTTGGGTACCTAAGACGGGAGGAATAAGAGATCTTCTGATGGAAGAAGCACATAAGACCATGTACTCAATTCATCCCGGTAGCACTAAAATGTATAGGGACCTAAAACCCTACTACTGGTGGCCGACGATGAAGCCGAGTGCGTAACATGTGCGAGAGTTAAGGCACAACATCAAAAATCGTATGGGAGTTTAGAACCTTTACCTGTACCCATGGGTAAATGGGAAGACATCACCATGGATTTTGTGAGTAAACTACCCAGGACGAAGAGCGGACACGACATGATTTGGGTATTCGTGGATCGTTTCACCAAGAGTGCACACTTCATAGCAGCCAACGAGAAGTGGTCTATGGATAAGCTCGCAAATGCTTACGTGAAGGAAATTGTAAGACTTCACGGTGTTCCTCTTACGATTGTATCAGATCGTGATAGTCGTTTCACGTCGAGGTTTTAGAGGAGTCTATAAGAGGAGTTGGGTACAAAGTTGTGCTTAAGTACTACTTACCATCCGCAAACCGATGGTCAGAGCGAAAGAACGATTCAAACACTGGAAGATATGCTGAGAGCATGTACCCTCGAATTCTAAGGGAATTGGGACGAGCACTTACCTCTGGTAGAATTTTCCTACAACATTAGTTTTCACTCGAGCATCAAGATGGCACCTTATCAAGCATTGTATGGACATAAGTGTCGTACGCCGTCTTGTTGGCTTGAAGCCAGAGAGAAGCAGTTTATGGGCCCCGAGATAGTCCATGAGACTGCTGAGAAGTTGCAGGTGATTAGGGAAAGAATGTTAGCAGCTCAGGATCGACAGAAGAGCTATGCTGACAAGAAAAGACGACCAATGACTTTTGAAGTTGGGGAGTTTTGCTTAAAGTCTCACCGTGGAAGGGACTTATAAGATTCGGAAAACGAGGGAAGTTGAGTCCAAGGTTTACTAGACCGTTCAAAGTTCTTCAGAAGATAGGGAACCAAGCTTACAAGTTGGAATTACCCGAAGAACTCAATGGTATTCATAACACCTTCCATGTGTGTTATTTGAGGAAATTCATGGGAGATGTTCCCGATATAATTCCAATCTCAGAGTTAAGGATGGATGAGAATAAGAGGCTGATCGAAGAGCCCGAGGCAATTGTTGACCGTAAGACTAAGAAGTTACGACGCAAGATGGTCGACTTAGTGCTAGTCCGATGGAAACATTCGAATGGTCCGAATCTCACATGGGAAACAGAGGATGACATGATGAGTCGCTATCCACATCTGTTTGCTGATGCATGATTTTGGGACGGAATCATCCTAAAGGGGAGAGAATTGTAACACCCGGGTTTCAGGGCAAAGCATATTTGTCAATGTAATAGTCTAGATCAACTATTGTAACTCTTTTTGAAGTAATAAAGATGAAATATTTGAGTATTATGTGAATTATGTGTATTTATGTGCTTATAATTCAATTGAAAATGTATAATTAATAATGAATAAAAATAAACGTCAAAATTAAAGTGTGAGATAAGCCCGATATCTCTACATAAAGTTGTAGAATATGTCTCAAGGTTTCCGTACATATAAAGAACGCCGAAATCCGAGTTATAACGAAGAAGTTATGGCCCGTCGAAGTTTTACGGCAAAACCGGCACGACACCAGGAAGCGTAAATAGTGAATTTACGATAGAGCGAGTTTTAGCCTTAACGATATAAAAAAATCGTAGAGTATGTTAAACTAAGAACATCGATAAAAAGAACTCCCAAATCTGACTTCGTATGAAGAAGTTATGATTTTTCGAAGTTTCGGATTAGCGGTGTACAGCCCGAAATTCTAATTTTAGTTCGAGCGGTTTTTGGCTTACACGACCTAAATGAGAGTTGAAGATCTCATTAATAGGAACTCAACGGTAAAAAGACAGACGAAAACGGAGTCCGTATGAAGGAGTTACGAATTCTTCGCGGTCATTTAACAGTCTAATCTCCTCCTATTGTTAAATTTAAGATCAGTCAAGAATTAGCCGACGGAGTCTAAATGAAAGTTGTAGATCTTGTTTTTACCTACGTGTGGAAAAATAGAACATCAAAAACGGAGCTCGTATGTGAGAGTTATGATTTTTCTTAGTCGGGAGGCTGCTGTGCGAAATCGGGTGACGTGGCGCAATCCTGGTCGTTGCTTCCTCCCCAAGGCTAGCCACCAGATGGTGACACCTGGCCATAAAACTCGATGAGTTTGAGGTAAACTCGACGAGTTTTGGTGATTTCCAGCCTATAAAAAGGGTGTCGAGGCATCCTCATTTCTCACACCTTCCAACTTCTCTTTCTTTCTCTATAATCTCTCTCTAAGCCTCCTTAAGCCCCCTAAAGTCTAGGAAAACCCCCTAGCACCCGAAGGAAGCCCCGAGGCTCCCGGAGTCTCGAGAAAAGGGGTCTTTTGACTTGGGAACGCTGCTCCAGCGAAGCCGGTTTTCGAGAAAACCCGCTGTAAATGAGCTACGCCTAACCTATCTTTAGTTTAGCTTACGTTTTAATATAGTAATGTTATTAGGACCTTATAATAAGTACTTGGGCTATTATTATGGCTTATATAAGTATCGTTTAACGCTTATATAATAATAATAATAATAATAATAATAATAATAGCTAGACTATTAATTAATCGCGGTTATCATTAGACTAAACCCTAATGGCAATGATACTAGGTTTTGCCAAAGGAAAAGTGTGATAAGAGTAACGAAGTGCTGTCCAAGCGCCGAGTCACCACCTACTCAGGTGAGTGCATAGTTACTTTCAGCTTACACATAGATATGAAGTATTTTATATAAATTACGTGTTATGTGTGCATATTATCTGAATACTTGCTATCTATGTTGGATGAACATTGTTATACATGTTTTCAATGATTTAAATTGTATATGTATTTTATATCTACAAAATGTGTTGGGTAAAACATGGGTAGATGTAATAGTTGTTGTGTGACGAAATAAAATAATGAGAGTCCTCGTTATAGATGCTATTGATGAATCAGTCATCTAGCGGAGTATAGATGACGACCACGGACTATTCTAGACAGTGCAGTGAAACACTAGCAGGCTCGCAACATGTAGGTGTTTATTCGAATTGTGTGTTTATTTGAACTGTGTGCTCACCAAATGTACTCCATCCCCCACATGGTTGCCTCAAGGACATTTATTGCTGAGGAATCCCCTTAGCAGTAGTGTCCGTCCCCATGATAATCCTTAGGGTAGGTCCCTTATGATAGATGCTTAGGGACGTAATGTGAGGATAACGGGAACGGGTAATCGGGTTTGTTAAATTTAATGAAGTTAATAAACTTATTTATTGTGGGTTGAAAACCCTATGTGCTCACCAGGCTCCCAAGCCTGACCCACTCAGTTTCTTGTATTACAGGTAGTGGCGCATGAGCATAGATGTGATGTCTTGGAATGAGAGATTAATCGGATATAGGCCTGTAGATATGAAATAATGTAGTAAGGCTTATATTTTGCTGTTTATGCTTTTGATCTGTACGAACATGACATCCCAAGTCTTTTAATGAAATACATTTCTATGGAAATGCTTTTGATAAATCTTTATCATATTTTGTTTTGGGACAAATCCGCAACACTTTTATTTAAAATGTTACTCTGATTTTTAAACAAAGCATAAACAAACCGGTCTTTTCTGGCCGTGATTTTGGGGATGTCACATATAACAACAGTTATCACGCCAGCATTGATTAACCTCCTTTTGAGATGTTCTATGTGAGGAAATGTAGGACCTCGATTTGTTGGGGTGAGGTTGGTCAGTAGGTTATGGGGAGTACCAAGGTGGTACTCAAGACCACTGACTTGATTCACCAGGGTCGGAGTAGGCTCCATACAGATTAGATTCGGCAAAAGAGTTATGCCAATAGACACCGATCAGATTTAGAGTTCCAGGTGGGGGATACGGTTTTCTTGAAGGTGTCACCTTCGAAAGGTGTCATCCGATGCAGGAAGCGTGGTAAGATGGGTCCCAGGTATATCGGTTCTTTTAGGTTTTTGGCTCGGTGGGCTAGGTTTCATATTGCTTGGATCTTCCAGATGAGCTTATTGAGATTCATAGCACATTCCATGTCTCTCAGCTGCAGAAGTGCTTAGTGCATGATTACGCAGTGGTACCGTTGGACGATATTCAGGTGGATGATCGCCTTAATTATATCGAGAGACTGTTGGCAATTCTTGACCGGAAGATAAAAACCTTTAGGAACAAGGTTATTGAGTTAGTGAAAGTCTACTGGCAGCATCACAAGGGCTCTGAATGGATTTGGGAGCCGAAGGATGAGATTGTAACAACAAAATATTTCAAACAAAATTTTCATTTTTAAAACTCATATAATTCATTTCACAAAATCACTAGTCTCTCAAGTCAACATAAATCCACAAGAAAAGTCAAATCCCAAAATCCTCAACATAATCTCGTACAGGTGTGTACAATCACGCCGGTGCCTTCCAGCGATCCTCGGAGGTACCTGAAACACATATCACATAACACGGTAAGCATAAAGCTTAATGAGTTCCCCAAAATACCACGCACATAATTAGCCACTCGAGGCTATAGCTCTATAAGACCTTCCGGTTAATGTGTCTCAGTGGGACCCTCCAGTCTCACGACTCGTTGGACCCTCTGGTCCGGTCTAAGTGAGAACCCTCCGGTCTCACTGGTCGTTGGACCCTCTGGCCCGGTCTATGTGAGGACCCTCCGGTCTCATAGTTCGTTGGACCCTCCGGTCCGGTCTAAGTATCTCATAACATAACATATAGTAGATATCACACAGAAAGGCATATCTCAAGCAAGCACATAAGACCCGTTGGTCACACATAATTACCACTCTAGATAAGGTATAGTGAGAAGACTCACCTCGTAAGCTAGCAAGTGAAAATCCCGTACTCGGAAATCTTGAACTCTAACCACCGGCTTAGCCTCCACCTTACACATATAATAATTATTCCTAATTAATAATGTCCCTCAAGAAGCTAGGCTAATCCTTCTACAAACTCACAGAAGGGTAAAAGACCATTCTACCCCTCCATAGGCTTAATAGTCCACCATTTGACCAAACCCTAAAAGTCAACAAAAGTCAACGGTGTAACATCCCCAAAATCTCGGCCAGAAAAGACCGATTTTCATTTATGCTTTTAAAATAATTTCAGAGTAAATCCTTTTGATTTGAAAGAGTTGCGGAATTTGTTCCCAAAAACAAAACATGATAAAACAATGTTTACCAAAGCATTTCATAAAAGAAATGTATTTTTCATTATATAATCAAAACTCGGGGTGTCATGTTCCGATACAGACCAATAAGCATAAACGATAACAATACAAGTCATTCAACAAATATATACATATACAGACTTGTAAACAAAACAACTTGATGGTTCATCCATCTTATGCCCTCGCGCCACTTCCTGTAATACAAATAAAAACTGAGTGGGTCAGGCTTGGGAGCCTGGTGAGCATATAGGGTTTTCAACCCACAATAAATAATTATATTTAATTCCACCAACCAACAATAACCCAATTACCCATTCCCGTTATTCTCACTTTATGTCCCTAAGACAACTAACATAAGGGACCTAGTCTAAGAATATTTCATCGGGGCGACAACACATGCTTCGGGGGTTCCTCAGCAATATAAGTCAAATAAGGCAACCATGAGGGGGATGGAGTACAGCGAATGAACACCCAAGTTCATTAACACCTACAGGTGGCGAACCTGCTAATGTTTCCACAAGACTGTCTAGAAAAGTCCGTGTTCGTCATCTAAACTTCGCTAGATGACTAAATCAAACAACAACGAGGCCTCTCATCGGTTTATTACACACCAACTATCTACCCATGTTCTACCCAACATATTAGTAGATAAAAATATACATTTTTATACATAGTTTAAAAACCTATATAGCATGCTTTAATCAATACATATTCCACATAACAGATGAGGCACACACACACACATAACACGTATTTCATAGAGAATAAATCATATCTATGAGATGGAAGAAAGTGAATACACATTCACACATATAAACAACAATATACTTAATACATTCAAACCATACTTGTATTATTATCATGTTTATGAAAGGTAGTATACACTCACTTGATCAGAAGATGATCGGACAGCACTACGGCTTGTAGAAGTAGTAATCCTCAGCAGATCTGAAAGATCTTCACAAAAATCGAACTTCTCGCGGACAGAGCTTCGGCTCGGGAACCGCACTTCTCGGGATCTTCGGGATCTCGGGACTTGCTTCGGGACTCGAGAATAATACCGGGGCTTCGGGGTATTTCTGGCACGCAAATCGATGCAAAACGGGAGAGAGAAGAGAGAAAATAGCAAAAGAACTCGGCTGCCCTCGCATCCTATTCATAGGAGGCTGGAGCCTCGGAGTACGCGGGGCGTACTGCTCCGAAACGTCATGGCGTTCGTCATCCGAAGAACTCGAGTGCGAGGTGTGTCATGCTTCGCTGTACGCGGGGCGTACTTCGGATCAGATCGGTGACTCCTTCGGATAATCATCCGAATTAAAGATTAAATTTAAATACAAAATATTTAATAAACTTCGGAAATTCATAACTTCTTCATACGAACTCCGTTTTCGACGTTCTTTATATCCACGCGAAGGTGATACTACGCTCTACAACGTTCGTTTAGACTCCGTCGGCTAATTTTAACTTTATTTTTATTATTTATTTTTAATAGGCCAGGACAGAAAAACTTCGTTATAAATTCATAACTTCTTCGTTTGACGTCCGTTCTCGCCTAACTTTTCATCGCTTCGATACCAACAACGAGACCTTCGATCTTCGTTTAGATTGCTTCGGCTAAAAACCGCTCGATCTCAAATCGAGTATTTCGGGCTGCACACCGCTAAGCCGAAACTTCAATAAATCATAAATTCCTCATACGAAGTCAGATTTGGGCGTTCTATATATATATTCGGAAACCTTGTTTCAACTACTACAACATTAACCAAATATATCAAGTTTATTTTACACTTAAACATTGACTCTTATTTTCATTCTTAATTAATCAAACCACATAATTAAGCAATTAAGCACAAAACACATAATACTCAAATAATACAATCTTATTATTTCAAAACGGGTTACAAAGGTTAACCTAGACTATTACATTGCTAAAAATGGCAAGCCCGGAAACACAGGCGTTACAAACCGCCAGGTAGTACGTTGCGCATACTCGATCTCTAAGATGTACGTACTCGTCTGCCATGAAGGCATCAGGGATGTGCGATCTTTACGCCACGCGTATTGATTTACGCCCAGCGTACTCTCCAGTTTCCTCTTTCTCACTCATTTGGTGTTAAACAGTTAAGACCTTGGCTCATCTCATAGATCCCGACTCTCTAACAGCTCCTAACCCATAAATTCAGTGACTTTAAGCCTTTGCATGGTTGAAAAGGTCACTAACCCTCAAAATATACACTCTTTCGCCTCAAGGAGCTCATAGCTCATGCATGGAGTGATACTAACGACCAAGATTGGATTTTTATGACATTACACCACTCATAAGCTCAAAAGGGGTTGGTCCTAGTCTCTGGAGTTCAAGATCTCATCAAGTCTCCACCTTTTTGGGACAAAACCCTAAAATACTCCATTAAGATACTCATAACAAAAGAGAGGTAAAGTTTGAAGCTTTATACCTCAATAAGAAGCTCCCAAATCAGATATGCTCGGATCTAGAAGCTTGGAGTCCAACTCTTTCTTCTTCAAGGCTTCCTATTCTCTTCAGGAACACACAAGAACTCTCAAAGGCTCATAAACACACACACATACACACACGTAAGCTCTAAAACAAGGGTTAGGGCACACTTAGGGATTGTTGTCTGAGGATGATGGCCAGAAATGAGGCCATCATATCCTTTAAATAGGGGACTCACCCGAGATTAGGGTTTTCATTCTAGGCCTAGTATGCCCAGCGTACTAGGTGGTCTTCGCGTCACTTGCACACTGACAAGTACGCTAAGCATACACCTCAGGTACGCCCTGCGTACTCGTGTTTCACCTATTTAATAATAAGGGCCAAAATAGATAATAGCTCAAAAGATCAAGGTTCACAAGGTATACTTGGACTTGGGATGTTACAGAGAAGAGGGAGAACTAGCTAGAATTATATTGAGCCGCAGACTTCGAGGATAAAGTCTGATTCATGTGGGGGAGAATTGTAAAGTTGAAATGGTTATGTTTCCTTTTAGCCCTTCGTACCATAGTGTACGCTTAGCGTACTAGCTAAAGTATGATCGCGGGTTCGAGCCTCTTACGCTAGGCGTATGAGGGTTACGTGGGGCGTAAGCTGGCCAGGGCAAACCATAATTTTTAGGTTTTATGCCCTATTTAAGCCTCATTAACTCAACTCCTGGACATTTTAGACCAACCTCCAGCCTTTGAAACCCCTAATTCGTCCCTTTGCCTTGTGTGGTGCCCTTGTGCTCTCGTTTTGAACATTTTAGGGATTTGTGCATCTTGAAGTGGTAGAAGAAGAAGCTTGAAGACTCATATTTTGGATGGAAGCTTAGAGATCCAGCTTTAGCACCTTCATTTCGTGACTTTTGAGGTATAAAGTTCCAAGCTTGTCATATCATTTCATAGATCTATTTCCTTTGCTTGTTTGTGGCTTTCTGGTCCCTTTTTGGTTGGTTTATGAGATAAGGTCATTTTTGGAGCTTATCCTTGTATATCTATGCATATTAAGGGCTTTTTAAGCATAAAGGTGCAAATTTTATGGTGGTTTTCGTATCATGCATGTGTTAAGTCATATATTAAGCCCTTTTGAGCTCTATAGCCCCATTAAGCCATGCATGCACATAAAGTTGTCAACTTTATGTGATAAACCACCGTAAGAAAGTCATATCAAGATTTTGGGTCAAAGTCTTAATCGAATAAGTGTTGAATAAGGAAGGTTGTCAAGGTTGAGGAGTACGTTGGGCGAACAAGCTGGTACGTCGCGTGTACAAGCCTCCACATGAGTACGCTTAGCGTACGAGCAGAGTACACCCCGCATACTCAGCAGTTGGGCTTCGGAAGTTTTGGGCTCACGGTGTTGGGCTACGATTGAACTATGGATGATTAAGGCCTTGTTGGGCCATCAGAATGCCATTTTGGGCTAAGTATGTTTTGGTGGATCTTGGTTGAAGGCCCATGTCACACCTCCGAACCAGACGGCGGAAACGTCCGGGGGCTTGGGTGACTAACAATTGAATTATCATCACAATGAATATACATGAAACATAACACATTCATCACCAACATTACATATAACAACCAGCATTGTTCACATCAAGTATATTGTTATAAATTAGATAAATTAAAAGTATTAATTGGATGATGAGTGGTGTTACACAAAATAAATCCATACATACTCGAAAATCTTCCTACTTAACGATTACCTGAGAATACAAGTTATTTTGAAAACGGTCAACATATATAATGTTGGTGAGTTCATAAGTATGTTTGAGTAAAAGTCTTTGTATCTTTTATAAAAACCCAAAAAATCCGATATTTTCTGTAAAATGTCTGAAAATGATGTGAAAATCAAGTATAAATGCATGTGTGAATTTCATAGTTGTAAAATATATGAATTTAGTTTAGATTTCTTGTATTGTAAGTAAGTGATGATTGTATATCAATATTTCCCCAGAAAATCCGATAATTTTTTATTTATAATAATGTCGAGGTTCTTGTATCGTTAAATAAGTTATTTTGTATTGACACAATCGGAGGGTTAATCTTCGAAATGTTAAATTTGGTATTGAATCTCTATATGAGTTGTTATAACCATGCATGATAATGACTAGGTTGCCAGTCTTGGCATTTTTTCAAACGCCGGTATTGCTAGAGGTTTGATTGCCCTAGACTGGCCTAGTCTAGCTGTAGCGAACAGCTAAGGCGTGGGGGGTCACCCCGTATAGATTTATACACAACCTCCCGCTCTCCCTCCAGGAAACTCTGGTTATAATTACAGGCTAAAATTGTACACTCAGAGGTGACAACCGACATGTCTCACTAGATTCTCAACCCTTTGTACTATGTTTAATGTTTACGTGTATGTTGTATGTTTTCATATTCAAAAGGTACATATATAAGTATACGAAGTTCAATGATTATGCAAAGGTATAGTTACGATCTACAAAGCATGTGAATTTCATTCCAAGCCCAATTAGCATGTAAATGGACCACAAAGGCCCAATAACATGAAAAAAGGGTAATTTGGGCCCAATTGGCATGTAAGTGGACCACCAAGGCCCAACAAACATGTGACCCATAGCTCAGGCCCAGATTAACATGTAAATGGGTCGCAAGGCCCAATAAACATGTAATGGAAATTATTGGGCTCAATATACACTTAAATGGGCCCTTAAGGCCCATTGGCCATGTAAGGTGAATATTAGGCCCAATAAAATTGTTATCGATGTATTACGTCCATTTGTTATTATTTCGTTGTTTGTTTTAGTTTGAGGTTTACTGAATTGAATATAAAAAGTCCTCTTTTTGTAAAAACGACGTTCTTGGCCAATAAGTCTCAAATTTTCAATTAAGGCCCAAAGTTTTGTAAAAATAACACTTTAGTCCATAAGTTATAAAAATTTGTAATTTCGTCCCAAATGTTTAGAAATTCATGTATCTAATCCAAAAAATTATATTTTGACATTTATGGCCCAGTTTTGTAGAAAATTACATTTTTAGCCTCTTGTTTGTAAAAATTAAAAATTGTCACTTTCGGCCCAATTGTGATAAAAGTTACATTTTTGGTCCAATTTAGAAATAAATGTTATTTTCACCCCTAATTTTGATTTATTTACATTTATGACTCAAACTTTGGCCAAATAACATTTTTAAATCCTAAAACTTTATTTTTTTCGCAAGTTTGGGCCCAAAACCGTGACGCCCAAATGTTTGGCCCATTAAGCTCAAATTTATATTTTTGGCCCTTTGGAAAGTATGTTTAACATAAAATTCCCTATTTATACAAGTAGGACCTATTTGGTCCCTATAAAAACATAAATGTCACTTATTGCCCTTATCTTTTGTTTTCTTGACAATTTTGACCCCTAACAAGGTTTTTGTTTTAAACTTTTATATCTTAAACATATAATTACTTTTGACTTGATAATATGATGTATAAAGTGTCTTAGTTCATGGATATTTACTCAATGTTACTTAAAATTTCGAGATTTGTTTAGATCTAACACATTTTTAAAAAATAAACAAAGAAATCACAGACATGCATGTAACACATAGATCTACACATTTTACTTGCATTCTCCCCCAAAAATCATATGAAAACCAAAAACAAGGGGGTATGAACTCACCTTTCCTTTTATGTTTCGGTTTTTGAAGAAGAGATGAAGAAATTTTTGTTCCTAGCAACACCTTGATGTAGATTTCGAGCTTAAAAAGTTTCTAAGGTGTGATCATGGAATAAAGCTATGTAAGAAGGAGTTTTTCATGTTAAAATGAAAGGAGTTGTTTGTGTTTGATAATAACTTACCAAAGATTGGAAACACTTGATAAAGATCCTTGAAACACAAGCAAATTTTCGAAACTCTTGGAGGAAGAAGGATGATCTTTGAGAGTGTTTGGATAGTATTTGGAAGAGTGTCTGTGTGTGTGTGTGTGTTTAACTCTCGGCCGAGAAGAAGAAAAAGAGAGAGAAGAGATGAGTTTTCATGGAAACATGAGATGGCTTGGTTGTTTGGAGTGTAATGTGCTTAGTTATCCATCAAATAAAAATGAGGTGGCACCACCAAAGTCAACCCTCATTTCATTTCTTTTTTTAGTCATGGGCCGAGAATTGCATTAAGAAGAAGATGATGATTCATTTTGGCCCAAATCTTGATCCTTACTCGAAAACATGAGGCCCATAGAGAAGTTTTCGGCCCATTGGGCCTTTAGGGTAGTTCACGGCCTAAAAAGGCATAAAAGAATGGATTTATGGCTTACTAGGTTAATTTGATTAGCTATGGCCCAATAAGGCCCATTAGGGTTAGAATGACTCATTATAGGCCCAAATGATCCAAAATGTTATAGATTTGGGAATTGGGTCCATTTAGAATCCGAATAGGGTTTCTAAGCTTAAAATAGTTTAATTGGATGCTTATTAGTCAATTAGGCCCAATAAGGAAATCCTGGTCCAATATGGACTCAAACCGGGATTCTTAGGGTTTTCAGACTCTTTTTTGAACATGAAAGGTGAATTCAAAATAAGCACTAAGTGATATTTACTTAGAGTATATGTTTTACAATAGTTGGATGATTACATGAGAATAGAATTTCCTAGCTAAACTGCTAGTTGTGATAGCCCGTAAAGTGGGTTTGGGTCCAATTTAGAAAATCGGGCCATAATTGGGCTTTGGGTGATTATTATGGAAATTGGGCTTTTTGGACATTTGGATTGGGCTTTGGCCTTGGGACAAGTTAGGGAGGGGTAAAAAGGTTTTTTACCCTAGTTTGGACTTTTAGTGTGAGTTGGGATCCAATTACTAATTGGATGTTATTTTGTGATTGTTAGCGCGGGAACTTTAGTGGGCCAGCAGGTAGAGATTTATATGTGAGATTCAGCAGTTTGAGGTGAGTTTCCTCACCATGTTTAGCAGTTCTAAGGCACCAATGTCGGCCCATGATCAGTTATGCTAGGATACTAGATGTTTGTGTGACTCTTGTATGTGTATATGCTTATGTGATTTTTATGTTGGGCGAGGCCCATTATGCGAGTTTGGGCGGGGCCCGTTATACTTAGTGGGCAGAGCCCGATATGTGAGTTTGGGCGGGATCCGTTATACTTAGTGGGCGAGGCCCATTATGCGAGTGTAGGCGGGGCCCGATACACTCATTGGGCAAGGCCCGTTATTTGTTTATTTATATATGTGTGGTATGTTGGGGAACTCAATAAGCTTTGTGCTTATGGTTTTCAATTTATGTTTTAGGTACTTCTTGTTCCAAAAGAAACAGCCTAGGATGATTGCAGAGCACAAACCACCTCATTCCATATTTTGTGATTTACTCTGATATGATATGATGATTGATACATTTGTTTTATCTGTATTTTTATGATGATGTTTTTGGATATTGGTTTTATTAATTTAAAAATGAAATTTTTGGGTCTTATTTTTGGGAAGTTACACACACCCAAGTCAAATAGCATAAGAGCAGGCAAGGAGTTCACTAAGAAGGTACCTAACAGAATCATAAACATAAGTATACTATAAAATATCATACAAAATAATAAATGGGAACATACCAGTAATGACGCATGGCGCCACCTTGGCCTCCTCTGCAGTGAGTTGGAAAGCATGCACTCGAGCTCGCGGGGGCTCCTCCCTACGCTGGCATCCATCTATAATCCTAGGGGTAGCAATGGTTGGCGCTTGCACAGGCCTGGTGGTATGTAAGGGACACTAGGCATTCACATGGCCCACCTGCTCGCAATGGTAGAAAATCCTACTGCTTAGTGGAGGAGCCTGCTGATGATAGTCCTTCACAAAATGTCCCTACCTGCCTCAA
Source organism: Lactuca serriola (assembly GCF_051521515.1). Lineage (NCBI taxonomy): Eukaryota > Viridiplantae > Streptophyta > Magnoliopsida > Asterales > Asteraceae > Lactuca > Lactuca serriola. Next base: position 117,726,667 of record NC_136414.1, on the reverse strand, counting down.
TTGTGGTATGAAGAAGAAGAAGACCGACAGACACCATCATGAACCTTGTCGCATTTCTCGTAAGTGCGGACCCTCATGCCTCCAGATCTCGAATCAGCGGGCTTAAGCTGCTTTTTTGTTGGTTGTGACTGAACGGGAGCCTGCCTCAACTCCCTCATCTGAATCTATATCTCAATCCCCCGCCTCCTCGCGGCATCCTGAAGCTCAACGAGGGAACCATAACGTTGTGTGGACACGATCTGTCGAATATCCGTCTTGAACATGTTCAAGTACCGGGTCATCTGAGCCTGCTCCGAAGCAGCAAACTCAGGGCATAAAAGAGCCTTCTAAATAAACATCTTAGTGATCTCTGTCACCATCATATTAGTCTGCCTCAAATCTAAATACTCTTGAGCAAACCTCTCCCTCTCCACCAAGGGAAAGTATCTCGTACGGAACATCTTCGAGAACTGCTCCCAAGTAACAGTAGCTCTCTGCTTAGGAGTGTAAGCACCAGTCACTAATCTCCACCAATCCTTCGCCCCCAACCTGAGAAGGTTCATGGTGCACTTGACCTTCTGGTCAGCAGGGAAAGAGCATGTGAAGAAACAGCCCTCCACATCATATAGCCACCTCATCGCTATTCCCTGACCCAATCAAACTCCGAGGGCTTCGTATTGTCGAAGTCCCGATACTGGAAAGATCACTCCCCTCAAACTCCTGTAGCAGCAACATCCGCAGTAGCTGCAGAAACAGCAGCCTTAGAAAGTGCAGTATATTAATCATCGAAGAGCCTAATCACCTCAGCAGCAATCATCTCTCGAATCTTATCATCGGTCAATCGTAGCCTATCATGGCCACTTGCTCCAAATCAAAAACTTGATCCCCTCATGAATACCATACTGAAATAAACCATAATATATCAAAAATGCCACAATTCTGAAACAACCCAAAAATTACGACCCAAAAATTTCAATTTTTATTTTAACAAAAACCATGATACTGAGTATCGCATAATAAAACCATACGTTGCGTGTTTCGAAAACCATAATAAAATACTGTGAGAAGAACTGTATCACAACTGTATCCAAACATATCAAGAAACTGAATCAACTCCCAGGACAAAAACTGAAGTTGTGGTGTGTGCGATGCCATCATCCCGAGCTCTTCCCTTTGCTTGCGGAAGTACCTAAAACCAAAACTGAAACTGTAAGCACGAAGCTTAGTGAGCTCCCCCAAACTACCACATACCATACAATACATATAAAGCACATACTGGGCCTTGCCCACTGACTGGGACCCCGTCCCCTGCATCGGACCGAAGTCCGGACTAACTATCTGGGACCCCGTCCCCTACATCAGACCGAAGTCCGGACTAACTGAGCACAGCATAGCATAACATGCCAACTAGCATAAACACATAAATCCTGTCTGAGCCACGGAGGCGTCAAACATACTAACTACTGCATTGGACCGAAGTCCAGAAACTACTGCTGACTGAACGGGCCGGCGTTGTGGCCTTAGACCCGTTCCTACTGGAAGGAAACTCACCTCGTGAACTGGCTGCTATGTGTATGGCTCTGGAAGCTAACTGTTGCAGCTCCGGTATCTCCCCGACTACAAATCCATAAACACACTCAATCAGATGCTAATCACTGCATTGGGTAAATGACTCTTTTACCCCTGGTCAAAGTCAACTCTCCCGGTCAAAGTCAACCTACAGTTGACCTGATTCGCCGAGTTGGGCCGCCAACTCGCCGAGTCCCTAGTCTCACTTCTCAACCCTACTCGTGGCTACTCGTCGAGCATGGCGTCGACTCGACGAGTACCCTCTTGATTCAAAAGCTCAGGCAATCTGCATCCAACTCGTCGAGTCATATGAACAACTCGATGAGTTGTTCTTCGATCTAAGAAGATTGTCTTGGACTCGCCGAGTTGTATGAACAACTCGTTGAGTCCATCCATTACTGAGTCTAACCTCCGACTCACTGAGTCCATTCTACTGCTCACTGGCCTCCACTCGGAATCACTCAAAGGGTAAAGATCGGGGACTCGCGGCCTGAATCGCTGAGTCCGAAGAACGACTCGCCGAGTCACATGCATGCAGATCCTAAAAACTCGATTCTGATCAAAACCACCGCATACAATTTATAGATCTGAGTTTCTAAGGCTGATTTACCACGTAAAGTTTTCAACTTTACGTGTACATATGCATGAAAAGGGATATAAAGGCTAAAAAGGCACTTAGAAGAGTAGATCTAGGGCTATCATGCAAAATGGCTCTATAAAGGTGATAGATCTACGATTTTGGAACTGAAGCATGGCTAGATCCGAAGGCTAATCAATCTAATGTGATCTCTCTACTAAGAACAAGCTAAGAAATGGCTAAAAGAGGCTAAATATGCTTGTGAAAGAGAAATAAATCATAAAAACAGAAGGGAATCGGCTGACACCTCAATAAACTCTGAAATGGGTGCAAGACCTTGGATCTTCTTCTTCTCCTTTGGATCTAGCCTCCTTCTTCTCTTCAAAACTTCAAGATTCACACAAGAAATGTTCAATTACTCAAGGGAATGATTAGGGTTTGTTAAATGATGTTCTGAGGGTGAAGGGAATGAGTTTGGGTCTCATAAGGTGGTTTAAATAGGGTGCAAACCCGGGGATTTAGGGTTTCTACCTGGCAGGCAGACTCGCCGAGTCTCAAATATGGACTCGCCGAGTCGCCGACTAACACGTGCTCGAAATCTCGTCCCTACTCGACGAGTCGGGCCATAGACTCGCCGAGTCCCTCTCGAAAACTTCTAAATAAATGCTACGGAAGCAACATACTAGGAATGGGGCGTTACAATTCTCCCCCACTTGTCTCAGACTTCGTCCTCGAAGTCTGCTACGGCTGAATCTGTAAATAACTCTGGGTAGTGCTCTCTCATTTCTTCCTCAGCCTCCCACGTCCACTCAGACCCCTTCCGGTGCTGCCACAGCACCTTCACTAACTGAATTGCCTTGTTCCTGAAGGTCTTTGTTTTCCGGTCCAGAATCGCGACCGGCCTCTCAATATACTTCAGGCTGCTATCAACCTGAATATCTTCTAAGGGAACCACTGCTGACTCATCCACCAAACACTTCCTCAACTGAGACACGTGGAAAGTGTTGTGTATCTGGCTAAGTTGTACTGGAAGATCCAATCGATAAGCAACCCGACCCACTCGGGCCAAAACCCTGAAAGGACCAATGAATCTGGGGCCCAGCTTGCCCCTCTTCTGGAACCTGATGACACCCTTCCAGGGTGAGACCTTCAAAAGGACCATATCGCCCGCCCGGAACTCCAAGTCTGAACGCCTCCTGTCGGCGTAGCTCTTCTGCCGACTCTGCGCAGTCTGCAGTCTACTACGGACCTGCTAAATCAACTCGGTTGTCTTGAGCACCACCTCTGTGCTCCCAACGACCCGCTGACCGACCTCGCCCCAACAAATCGGGGTCCTACACTTCCTCCCATAAAGCATCTCAAATGGAGGTCGATCAATGCTCGCATGATAACTGTTGTCATACGAAAATTCCGCTAATGGAAGATACGTATCCCAACTGCCACCGAAGTCTAGAACACATGCCCTGACCATGTCCTCGAGAGTCTGAATCATCCTCTCGCTCTGCCCGTCCGTCTAAGGGTGGAAAGCGGTGCTGAAATGGAGACGAGTACCCATCTCGTCGTGAAACCGCTTCCAGAATCTGGATGTAAAACAGACGTCTCGGTCTGACACCACCGATACCGGCACTCCATGACGTGCCACTACCTCACGCACATAGATATTGGCTAACTTTTCTGCTGATATTCTCTTCTGGATCGGGATAAAATGAGCACTCTTCGTCAACCGATCCACTACTACCCATATCGAATCTACCCCTCGTGCGGTCCTGGGAAGCTTGGTGATAAAATCCATGGTAATGTCCTCCCATTTCCACACGGGAATGTCTAACGGCTGCATCTTGCCGTGAGGCCTCTGGTGCTCCGCCTTGACCTTCCTGCAGGTCAGGCATCTCTCAACATACCAAGCGACATCCCGCTTCATGCAGGGCCACCAATAATCGGGTCGAAGATCTCTATACATCTTCATCGCCCCTGGGTGGATTGAAAATCGTGACTTATGAGCCTCGTCCATCAACACCTGCCGTACCCCACCCCAGTACGGTACCCACACTCTCCCATGAAGTGTCAGCAGTTCCCGACTGTCATAATCAAACGAAGCTACTCGGCCCACTATCCTCTCACACTTTTGCCTCTCCTCCTTGAGGCCCTCAACCTGAGCCTCCCTAATCCGTTCCAACAACGGAGTAATCACTGTCATCCTCAAACACAAACCTCTGATAGGGGCTTCCGACACCTTGCGGCTTAGGGCGTCGGCCACCACGTTGGCCTTCCCTGGATGGTAAAGGATCTCACAATCATAATCTTTCAGCACATCCAACTACCTCCTCTGCCTCATGTTCAGACTCGGCTGATCCATAAGGTACCTCAAACTCTTGTGATCCGTGTAGATAGTACAGCGGACCCCATAAAGATAATGTCTCCAAATCTTGAGGGCAAACACAACCGCCCCCAGCTCTAAATCATGGGTAGGATAGTTAGCCTCGTGAGGCTTCAACTGCCTCGAGGCGTAAGCTATCACATGGCCTCGCTGCATCAACACTGCTCCTATACCTGTGATTGAGGCATCACATTAGACTACAAAGTCCTCTACCCCCTCTGGAAAGGTAAGGATCGGAGCCTCGCACAATCTCTGCCTGAGGGTCTCGAACGTTGCCTGCTGCTCAGGCCCCCAACGAAATACCACCGACTTCTTGGTCAGTCGGGTGAGCGGCACTGCTATCTTGGAGAAATCCTGAATGAACCTCTGGTAATACCCTACCAACCCTAGGAAGCTTCGAATCTCGGATGGAGACTTTGGGACCTCCCACTGCATCACGGCCTCTATCTTAGCCGGATCCACCAAAATACCCTTCTGGTTGACGAGGTAACCAAGGAACTGCACCTCACGCAACCAGAACTCGCACTTAGAGAACTTTGTGAAAAGTCTCTCCCTCCTCAAAACTTCCAGCACCTCCCTCAGGTGTTCCTCGTGCTGCTCCTGCATCTTGGAATACACCAAGATATCATCTATGAATACTATCACTGACCGATCCAGCATCGGTCTACACACACGATTCATGAGATCCATGAACGCGGCTGGAGCATTGGTGAGCCCAAATGGCATCACCACAAACTCATAATGACCATACCTGGTCCTGAAAGCAGTCTTCTGCATATCCTCCTCCCTAACCCGCATCTGATGATATCCGGAGCGTAGATCGATCTTGGAGAACCAAGACGCTCCCTGAAGCTGGTCAAACAAATCATCTATCCTCTGGAGTGGGTAACGGTTCTTCACCTTTACCTTATTCAACTCCCGGTAATCTATACACATACGGTGCGACCCATCCTTCTTCCTCACAAACAGAATCGGCGCTCCTCAAGGCGAACTGCTCGGCCGAATGAAACCCTTGTCTAGCAGCTCCTGCAGCTGCGTAGACAACTCCTGCATCTCAGGGGGAGCTAGACGGTACGGTGCCTTGGCTATCGAAGCCGCACCAGGAATCAGGTCGATCCTAAACTCAACCTGCCTCTCAGGAGGTATTCCCGGTAAATCCTCGGGAAATACATCCGGGAAGTCTCGCACAACCGGAACATCATCAACTGTCGTCTTGCCCTTCTCCCAGGCATCCAACACATAAGCTACATAACCAGCGCAACCCTGCTGAAAATAGCGTCTCGCTCTCGCGGCAGAACAAAAGGTTGGTCCGCGCTGTGGCCTCTCGCCATGAATCACTAACTCCCCCCCACTGGGAGTGCGAACCATCACTAGCTGTAGCTCACAATCAATCACCGCCCCATTGGGACTCAGCCAATCCATGCCTACTATAACCTTATTCCCTCGCAGGGGAATAGGAACCAGGTCCACCGAAAACTGCTCGTCAAATAACTGAAGAGAACACCCTCTATGCACTCTGGCGACCCTCACGGTCCTGTCATCTGCTATCTCAACCTCTAGTGGACAATCCAGCTCCCCTGGAGCTTTACTAAATCTCTTGCTAAGCGCTAGCGATACAAACGATCGGGTAGCCCCCGAATCAAATAATACCATAGCAGAAATGTCGTTCACAGAGAACGACCCTATATGAAAACATATAATCATAAGCAATAATCAATCAATAATAAAGAGATGAAGGGAAAATACATACCCGTCACCACATCAGGAGTCGCTCGCGCCTCTTCTGCTGTCATCTGAAAAGCCCTACTCTTCGCCACTGGCGCCTCGGCTCGGCCCTGCCGACCATCTGTAATCCTCAAAGTAGCAGGGGCAGGTGCAGCCACCTTCCCTACTGCGGCTAAACTCGGACACTGAGACTTTTTATGTCCCCTCTGATTGCACTAAAAGCAAATCAGATCTGATGTTGCGATGGCAGTAGCAGGGGTCGTACAATCCCTGCTCAAATGCCCAGTCCGACCGCACTTGAAGCAGCCGGAACTCCCTGCCTTGCACACCCCATCGTGCATCCTCCCACACTTGCCACATCGACCGTGGCTCGGCTGAATCCTGGATCTGTGATCTGAAACCTTGGGCTTTTTGCCCGAACCTCCTGAACCCGAAACCGCCTCCGGTTTCCTCTTCTTTTCCATCTCGAGATCAATCTCCCTCTCTCGAGCCCTAGCAATCATGTCATCCAGCGTTTTACAGCTGGACCGACTCACAAACTGGCGGATATCGCTCCGCAACATCTCATGATAACAGGCCTTCTTCATCTCCTCATCGGCTGCATACTGAGGAACAAGAAGGGCCCTCTCCCTGAACTTGGCGGTGATCTCCGCCACGGTCTCTGTAGTCTGGGTGAGGTCCTGAAACTCTCTGGCTAACTGTTGCACCTCAATAATCGGTGCAAACTCCGCCCTGAACCTGGTAGAGAAATCAGCCCAGGTCATGGCATCTAACGCTGCATCATCTCTAATGGTATGTCCGACCTCTTCCCACCAATCCTGTTCCCTGTCCTTCAGAAGACAGGACGCCAATCTAACCTTGTCCCCCTCGGGACACCTGCTCGTGCGGAACGCATTGGCCACATCCGCCAACCATCTAGTACTCGCTATGGGGTCCCGCGCCCCGTGATAATCTGGAGCTCCACATGCCTTGAACTCCCTGAACGTAAGTGTTGCAGCTCCGGTATCTCCCCGGCTACAAATCCATAAACACACTCAATCAGATGCTAATCACTGCATTGGGTAAATGACTCTTTTACCCCTGGTCAAAGTCAACTCTCCCGGTCAAAGTCAACCTACAGTTGACCTGATTCGCCGAGTTGGGCCGCCAACTCGCCGAGTCCCTAGTCTCACTTCTCAACCCTACTCGTGGCTACTCGTCGAGCATGGCGTCGACTCGACGAGTACCCTCTTGATTCAAAAGCTCAGGCAATCTGCATCCAACTCGTCGAGTCATATGAACAACTCGATGAGTTGTTCTTCGATCTAAGAAGATTGTCTTGGACTCGCCGAGTTGTATGAATAACTCGTTGAGTCCCTCCATTACTGAGTCTAACCTCCGACTCACTGAGTCCATTCTATTGCTCACTGGCCTCCACTCGGAATCACTCAAAGGGTAAAGATCAGGGACTCGCGGCCTGACTCGCCGAGTCCGAAGAACGACTCGCCGAGTCACATGCATGCAGATCCTAAAAACTCGATTCTGATCAAAACCACCGCATACAATTTATAGATCTGAGTTTCTAAGGCTGATTTACCACGTAAAGTTTTCAACTTTACGTGCACATACGCATGAAAAGGGATATAAAGGCTAAAAAGGCACTTAGAAGAGTAGATCTAGGGCTATCATGCAAAATGGCTCTATAAAGGTGATAGATCTACGATTTTGGAACTGAAGCATGGCTAGATCCGAAGGCTAATCAATCTAATGTGATCTCTCTACTAAGAACAAGCTAAGAAATGGCTAAAAAAGGCTAAATATGCTTGTGAAAGAGAAATAAATCATAAAAACAGAAGGGAATCGGCTGACACCTCAATAAACTCTGAAATGGGTGCAAGACCTTGGATCTTCTTCTTCTCCTTTGGATCTAGCCTCCTTCTTCTCTTCAAAACTTCAAGATTCACACAAGAAATGTTCAATTACTCAAGGGAATGATTAGGGTTTGCTAAATGATGCTCTGAGGGTGAAGGGAATGAGTTTGGGGCTCATAAGGTGGTTTAAATAGGGTGCAAACCCGGGGATTTAGGGTTTCTACCTGGCAGGCAGACTCGCCGAGTCGCCGACTAACACGTGCTCGAAATCTCGTCCCTACTCGACGAGTCGGGCCATAGACTCGCCGAGTCCCTCTCGAAAACTTCTAAATAAATGCTACGGAAGCAACATACCAGGAATGGGGCGTTACAAATTCATACCATAAAAATCATCCTATACAAACAAATCCCTTGGGGTTTGTGACTTCTTTGCAATTCTATAGGGTCCTGTGCTTCCAGTAGTATGGGCCCATACTACCTTCCACCCCTACCCGTATTTGTCTCAAGGATCATCACAAACTGCCTAAAACAAGTACAGTAACTAAGATACGCATACATCTAATCCTTACTCTATTGAAAGTGACTAGACATTCCTCATCCGGTCGGTTGTTCACACATATACTCATCCATGAAACATCCACCAACCCTACAACCACTCGTGTATGCTAATCATACATAACATTGGATCCTATACACAGTCGAATACTTGATTTTACCCTAAGACCACAACCAGACACGGAATAGGAAGTAACGCCAAAACAAACATTCTTAGGCTGTAGAATCTTAGTTATGTACAATTATGATGAACACACTAAGCAACTACTGTAATGATGTCAATTTCATACAAAAGTTCTCCTAGGCTACCAGGCATCATACATCAGGCAATCCCTGAAGATTACTAACCTATCACTAGCATGGATTTTTATCATAATTATTAGTAATAAATAATATTATGGTAACTTGGGGTATAGTTCTTACTCCGTTGAGCATACACATTGCATTCCTCCTTGGTTACATTTGAAAACAATTTTTGAAAACTTTTACAGATACTTAGTTTGAGTCTGGATTCACATGAATGCTCATTCAATTCTCTCAAACCATGGCTCTGATACCAACTTGTAACATCCCAAAAATATGAGTAAAATATTTCATTTTTCCAAAACAGCCACAAGATAATAATTGTTTACAAAACCATTGTTTCAAAAGTAAAATCCATATTTAAAGTATCCCAAGATCCAAATACATAAAAATATGAAGGATGTGCATGATCACGCCTTCGCCTTCCCCCAGTCGTCTGAAGTACCTAAGACAATAAACTAAAATGGTAAGCCAAAGCTTCGTGAGTCCCCCTAAAGTACCACATAACACAACCAAACAGATATATAGAATGCATGTTGGGTCCACAACCTACCGGTTGGCTTACCTTGGCCCACAACCTCCCGGTTCGGTTGCCCTGCATATAACGTACTGGGTCCACAACCTCCCGGTTGGATTACCCTGGCCTACAACCTCCCTGTTGGATAGCATTAGCCCACAACATCCCTATTGTATTGCCCCGGGTTTGTTGACTGACAGCACAAAGCAGTATAGTCTCAACCCAACCATACTATGTCGACATATAACATATAACATATATTCAACAGACAGATAATCATATAGTCAGTCAACAGACTCACAAGCATATCTACCGATTACTACCCCAAGGTTGTAAAAAACGCTCGACGCTAGCTAATCGGTGGACTGGGGTTAAGGGATTAATCAGCTAAGCGGTGATAAATCAGGGACCATTAATTGCTAACTCATTAAATTTTCAAAAATTAAATATGACTAATATTATAACAAAGTTCGTAAATACCACTAATATCTTAATAAAATAGGTTAATATGATTAATACAGCATTAATCATTCCTCAAATGGTTTCTATTGAGATAGAATTTCTTCAAAGTGTTAGAATTTCATCGTTTCTACTATTTCAGTCATTTTGTATGCAGGGATTAATCGTTAGACGCTCTCTAATCGATCGGGTAGCGCCTAGGGATTAATCGGAGATTAATCGGGACCTAATCGGTATTTTTACAACACTACTATCGCATAATAACATCCTATATACCAGGACTCAGTTCTAACATATCAATACAACATAGCAACATCCTCTAAACCAAGGTACAAAACTCAGTGGGCCGGCATTAATGCCTTCAACCCGTAAGTACAGTAAGGAAAACTCACATATCAATCTGAAAAAGATCGTTGAACAGGACACAACTCAGAATATTAGCTCAACCGGTCATCTATTCATCAAATAATGACCAATCTCAAATATCATTCAAAATACCCAAAATGCTCCTAGGTCAAACTTAGTCAAAGTCAAAAAGTCAAACTTGGTCAACATAGCTGAGTATGTTGGGCGTACTCAGCCTGTATGTGGGGCGTACTCACTCTTTGACCAAAAACGTGATGCCGACCTAGTACGCTCAGCGTACCATTCTATACGCCCAGCGTATGCTGCCTCCTCGTAATCCTTCTATTAAGAGCTTATTTCATTAAGCTCTTTCGTCCAATTCTCAGATCTAGCCCCACACTAATGTCTTTAACCACAAAGTTTCAAACTTTATGTTATTACATCGCTAACAGCGCCTAAAAGCTAAGACCCTAACTTGTTATCCCATTAGGACATCCCAACACTTGCATGGAGGGAAAAGAAGGTCCAAGATCACATTTTTATCACTCAAACCACCCTAAAATGTCCAAAAGGACAACTCATTTGTTCTAAGGTAGCTCATACCCAAATGGACCAAGACTATAGGGCTAATAAACATAAAGTTCTAAAATTATCAAGATTTAGAGATATGATCATCAAGTTCAAAACTTTATACCTCAAAATGAAGTTTGGAGGTGAGGTGTTTCTGGATCTAAGTGGTCTTGATCTTCCAAGATGGTTCTTCAATCTTCTCTTGGCTTCAAAGACACCAAAACACACATTATCAAGCTTCAAATGAAAAAAAGAGGTTATGGTTGCTATGGATGGAATGAGGGTTGGAGGCTGATGAGGGAATGAGCCTTGGGGAGTTAATGATGTTTATATAGGGTCCAAAACCTAAATATTAGGGTTTGAGGTTTTGGCACTTACGCCCAGCGTACGCATGCTCCGCCCAAATATTACAAAAATGCCACTAAGTGCCATTTTGCAACAATTTCTCACACAAGGGCTAAAATGCAATAATTCTTATACTTAGGGATGAAAATGGAAATACCTCGATATCAAGATGTTACATCATGTACCCTTTGTAAAATTCATATCACTTGTTATGAGGTTCTTTGTGTCAAATAAAACTTCATTTTATTTGTTATTAGTCGCGATCAATTATAAACTAAAATCCAGTATTTTAAAATTTAGTCGTAGATCGGTTTTAAGAATCGGTAATAGTCTTAAAAATTTTATTTTATAGTTAAGACTTGGAGTTTTGGATGAGTTTTAAAAACACAATTTTAAATCTCATTTTAACAATAAAAAAAAATTTGACTTCATGAATTTATAAAATAAACACATTTTATTTTATAAACTCAACTTTATGCATCTTAATAAGTAATCTTGCTTTATAGTCATATATGGTTTCATCCGGATGATATTTTCCTTTGAAAAATCCATTTGGGTCTTATGGATGGGTAGATCAGCTAAATTCTAAGTTTTGTTGCTCATAATGGAATCCATTTCATAATTGACAACTTCCTTCCATAAAGGAGTATCCCTAGACGACATGGTTGCATTAAAGGTTTTATGATCGTCATCCAGGTTAATAGAGAAAATCTCACTTTCTTTTGAGTTCATTCGACCAAATAAGAGAAAAAAACTATCTCTTAGATGTTTCTCTTTTCTAGCCCTTATACTTCTCTTTGGTCCTTCAATAACTTGAGAAAACCACATATTATCTCAAGAAGTACTTGGAGCTATAATGAGGTTTGAGTTTTCACCATCTCTTAAAAACTTGTCCTCGAAGAACTTCACATCTTTGGATTCTACGACGACACCTGATTCGTCATCCAATCATCAATACACCTTGGTGTTCTTAGCATACCCAATGAATACGCTCTTCTCAGCTCGGGCTCCTAATTTGGATCGCTTAGGATGGGGTGTCTACTAATAATCAACACACACTCACACTCTTAAATAGTCTGGTTTAGGTTGTCTTCCCTTCCACAACTCATAAGGACTTGTAGAATACACTCCATAGATTGTTATGAAACTCGATATGTTCACTATGCAACTGACCATCTCAAGTAAGGTTCAGTTATTTCTTTTAGCCGAACCATTCTATTGGGGAGTAAATGGTAAAGTTTTTTCATATTTGAGTCTATTCTCTTCGTAGAATTTGTCAAGACACTCGATTGAAATATTCAGTTTTTGTCCGGGCAGAAAATCTTTGTGTTTCTCATGTGGATTCTTTATATCAGTGTAAGAGGTCTTCCATTTTAGCTATAGAGATAGATCTCATTGATTAGTTTGTCAATTCTCTGAAACGTTCATGCCCAAATGAAAGAATTAATCCTCAAAACTAATTATTACAATGATTCAACATGTCCTCATTCATTCATCCTATTTTAAATCCAAGTTCATCATACACATTTAAAATCAAAGCATTTTAAAATCCAAGTTTCACCATCATAACCCCAACATCAAAATATTTAACCAATAATCTCAAAACAGCAATGTACTTGCTGAAAATGCAACTAATCTCACAACTCAATTTACACACTTAGAATAGTTGTCTATATAGTCTTCCAAATCCTAACGAGAAATGGGTTTAGCCAAATACCTAACGCAGGTATTACGCAAATCAAATATGCAAAAGAAAGATACAACTCTTAAATTGCAATGTGGATGATGAGACAAGCATTGTTTGAAAATATAGCATTAGCTTTTACATATTCCTAAACCTAATTTTCAATCATGAGAGATGATGGAGAGCTGACACACAACTCAGTTTCCCTTTCCTAATTTTAGCAAACTGTTATATGATCATCATGTATGAAGCCATCAACCGAGAGAATCACAATATTAACGTCATCTAATAGTTGAAAAGAAACAGAAAAAGAAAAAGAAAAGAGAAGATTCTGACTTTATACGAAAAGCCAATAATATATATCAAGATCTTGAAGGTCACCGCTGTTTTGGGGAACACAAAACACGACCTTAAATTTATGATAAACATCTACACCAAACTCATGTTTTTGTTTGTAACCATTAAAAAAAAATGAAATCGGATTTTATTACACAGGAACAGCAACTGCCTCATCAAGAGCATCAACACCAGGGAGTATTTTTCCTTCCAACAACTCCAAACTTGCACCACCACCTGTTGAAATGTGACTCATCACTTCCGCCACTCCAACTTTCTCGACAGCCGCCACTGAATCTCCACCTCCAATGATTGTAGTCACCCCCTTTCCACTAAGTTCAGCCAGTTTCTTTGCAACTGACTGCAATTTTAGTTTATAAAAAAATGAGAAACAAGGATCGATGCAGTTTAAAGAGTTGAATATATATTATATTTATATATGGAACACACACCTCTGTTCCAACTGCAAATTTGTCAAACTCAAAGACTCCCATTGGTCCATTCCAGATGACAGTTTTGGTGGTTTCCAAGGCATCATTGAAAGTCTTGACAGAATCCGGTCCAATATCTAGGCCCATCCAGCCATCAGGGATAGCTGATGCTGGCACAATCTACATATAGTACCCAAAAAAAAAAATACTTGTTAGTATTAGTTTTTAGTTTTGACAAAAAAAAAATTGAAAAAAAAAGAAGCAACCTTGCTGTTTGCATCAGGTGCAAACTTGTCAGCAATGACGACATCTGTTGGTAGCAAGAGGGAGACTCCTTTTGCCTTGGCCTTTGCAAGGAGTGTGGTTGCAAGATCAAGCTTGTCTTCTTCCACCAATGAGGATCCTACTGAAAGCCCTTGTGCCTTGTAAAATGTGAAGATCATACCCCCACCTAAAAGCAATATATCACATTTTTCAAGAAGGGACTCGATCACTCCAATCTTGGATGACACCTTTGAACCCCCAACAATGGCAGCAAATGGCCTTTTTGGGTTTGAAACTGCCCCATCAAGATAATCCAGTTCCTGCAGTTTTTAAACAAACAAACTAGTTACATATCATCCATCATTCATCAAGGGATCAATGATCAATGACTGAGTTATCAAACCTTTTGCAAAAGGAAACCAGCAACAGATGGCCTCAAGAACTTTGTGACTCCCTCAGTTGAGGCATGGGCTCTATGGGCAGTTCCAAAAGCATCATTTACATAGAGATCCGCTAGTGAAGCAAGCTTTTCTGCAAATCCAGGATCATTCTTTTCTTCCTCCTTGTAAAACCTTACGTTTTCAAGAAGAAGAACACCACCATCAGGAAGTGAAGCCACCAGCTTCTCCACATCTGGACCAATACAGTCATCCGCCTTCACAACCTGTTTTGTTTATCAATTAATAATTAATATATTTTTCTAGCTCTGTTTGCTTTTCTTTTAAGAACAGCAAGTACCTCAACACCAATCAGTTCCGATAGTCTGGGAACAAGAGGAGCCAGGCTGTACTTGGGAGTCACACCTTTTGGCCTACCCTGAGGAATTTCATAAAGGAAGTGAAGTAAATACCTCTTATTTCTAAACAAAAGAGAACAAAATACACATCTTCTTGGACCCAAAACCTCTTGGTTCAAAGGCTACCCCTCATCATCGTTTACTCTTTTCTTCAATGAAATAAAGATTTCAAGCCCAGAAGAAAAACTCAATCGGCCTTCTATTTCCTACAATGCATGTTTCCTGTTTTATCTTGTAAAATCATAAATGCTCACCACACAGTAAAAACATTGTGATCGTAGCTCATTACACTAACTACAACTTGAATTGAATGATCAGGCTTAAAAGAAGAGGTCGGAGGACTATATTAGTTACGATTATCATCTGAGATAAAAACGGGATTTAAATAGGAATGCATATGCTTCAGATGTGCTTGTCGCATTTAGAAATGGACAAAGATTGATCACGGAAGAGCATCACATACCAAATGACTAGAAAGGATGACTTTAGCACCATTGCTGATCAAGTGCTTGATGGTTGGGACGGCGGCTCTGATTCTTGTATCATCTGTGATATTCTGACTGTCGTCCAATGGCACATTCAAATCAGCCCTAACGAACACCTTCTTGCCCTTTAGATCGGCAGGAGAGAGGTCTCCAACGCTCCTCTTGGCCATAGACACAACGCCTGTGATTGGTCTGGCGGAGGTTTTGAGGGATTGGAGCTTGGAGGCTACATGTGCAGAGAAAAGGGGATCAGCGGCGGCGAATCCAAGGCCACGAAGTGGGGAACGCAGAAAGCGAGAAGGCAGGCGAACAGTGGGGCTGCTACGGGAGGTAGTGGAAGACGAAGAAGTTGTGGGGATGAGTGAGAGAGTGGTGGGTGATGCTGCAGAAGCCATTGTTGAATAATCGAGTAAGGAATGAATCAGTGGCAGTGATAGAGAAGAAATAGATGGGGTTTATTATGTGGGGATTTGGGGATTGGGTGTCTGCTTTTCCTTATCGTTGAGGAGAGGCCAAAGATCTTCGTCCTTGGATTTGCCTCTCCCTGTTCAACGGCTTTCTTTGGTCCAAGAGTCGAGTTTGAGTAAATTACAAAACAAGTACCTCCACTATCATCAAACTACAGTTTGCTTTGGTTTCCTTTTTTTTTGCATTCATAGTCCCTAATGGCTAGGAATGAGCATTAGAGTCGCCGGAATCGGAACCGAAACTGAAACCGGAATTGGTAATAAGGTCCGGTTACCAGTTCTCCACTTTCAATGTTGCATATTTTTTGTTTCAACATTTCTTTTAATTTGTCCCACTTTTAAAATGCGCATAACTCACTCATATAAAATTGGAATTACTTTATTCTTTTTTCATCATGTAATTTAGTGTTTGTACTTCAATTTAGAATGTAAAAAGTCATAATTTTGTTAAATATTTGTAACACCCATAAAATTTACGCCAATTTAAAACATTTAATCCATTCAAAAACCATTAAGTTATTATAACTTGTTTTCAAAATAGTTTAAACATCAGAGTATCCCCAGAACCAAATCACAAAATCATGAAATATGAGGAGCGGTACGATCACGCCTTTACTGTCACACCCCAAAACCGGAATGGCGGAAACGTTCGGGGGTGGAGGACGTCATGTCAAGTATCACGAGATATGTATATGGTAAGCAAGTAATGAACAATCATTTCATTTAGAAAGAAAGTGTTTACAATGTATGTGTTCACAAAACATAGAAGTCATAAACAAATAACAAAACAAGACTTGAAGCTATAATGCTCCATCTTCTGAAGTCCCAGCACGAGCACATGTCTAATAGTCTCCTAAGAATACAAGTTATTTGAAAGAGTTGATCAGCAATTAAGCTGGTGAGTTCATAAGATTTTAGTGATGTGAGTAAGCTGTAAAAACGTGGTTGAAAATGTATATGTAAAGTACTGTAAGCTGTAAGGTGTTGTTTTGTAAAGTTTGCATGTTCCTCTAGAAAATCATATATTTCCTTCTTAAAATGGGAGTTGAGTAAAATGACACTACAAGCCTTTCTATGCGTAATAAGTGGGTACAAGTTATATATACTTGGAGTAAACAAACAATCGATTATGCGCATCTGCCCTCAACCTACAACCCGACGGGGTACAGTAAGTAAGGCGGATAGCATGTATTCCATTGGTTGTTAGATCGTTGTCATATATAACCTTGGTGTATTCACTTGTTACTCATGGAGTTATTTGTAATGGTTCCTTTATATCTAATGGAGAGTTCCTTTTAAGAAAACCTATATTTCTTATAATAAAATATTGACTATGGTGATTACCTTTATAATAGCTTTGTTTATACTGCTATATATAATTTGATATCAGGTAGATAGTAGATTGGGTGACCTCGGTGTAAGCCCACATCCAACGGGAACAGGACGTACAGCGAAGAGCACACATCCTACTAGCTGTCGGATACTAGTTTTATATATAAACATGGTGTATAAACTAAGGTATTGTAGAGTTAACTCACTTAAAGTCTTTAAAACTGTATTGGCTTAATAAAATGGATTAAGCCCTTAACTGGGAAATCGCTAGTTTTGTATATCAAAACAACCGACTTTGAAACGTAAGTTTTGTACTAGAAAAACTGTGAGTTGACTCTGTGTCCTATGACCTAATCCATACCTGGTACCCTTATGATGACTTAATATATACTAAGCATAAATATATATAGATTCGGGTAGCTAATAGATTGGGTGACCTTGGTGTAAACCCACATCCAACGGGAACAGGACGTACAGCGAAGAACACACATCCTATTAGCTGTCGGAATCTACTTAACATATATGTATCCTATAGTGTATACATTACGGAATCATAAGGTTAGCATCATGGTCCTAACTTTTAAAAGTAGCCTTTTACCAAGACTCGACTGTTTTGAAAGCAGTCTTCTACCAAGACTCTACTGTTATGAAAGCAGTCTTCTACCAAGACTCTACTGTTATTGTCAACTGTAAAGTACATTCTCCCTAGTTTATAACCTATCTCGAATAGAGAATAGATTAACCTTCAAGTGTTACCGACACTTTATGAAAGTAATGGGAGAAATGAGTACCCCGATGTCGTTTATAATGACATACGGAGGTACTATCAATCTAAAAACATATGTGTGTTTTATTACGGTCATAATGTGAAAGCTAGAACCCCTACTAACCCGCTCTCATGTATGGAGATTGAGGGAACCATACGTGACCCGAGCAAATCCATGCAAGCCGTGTATTTCACATTAAATTTAGATCCTGTCTGCGTGTTATCATGCTATAGCAAATTTACTTGTTTGTTATGTTGTGTTCTGGTATTGTTTGATTCTCTTCACTGTTTGTTCTGTTCTGTTCTGTTATGTTCTGTTCTGTTCTATGTGTGCTTCATTGTACTAGAAGTAATGAATAGCATTCTCCTAAACTATACCTATAATAGTTTACTAATGTTCTAACTGGACTGATACTGAAAAGACTCATTTATCTACAAAGTTATGCTTATACTTTAAAAATGGAGTTTTGTATAACTATAAAGTAACATAACCTTTAAAAGAGTTTTGAAATGTTTTAACAACTTATAAATAACATAAGTAACATTTTGAAAGATGTTTATAACAAACATTGACACAATTATCATTGTGTTCAACTTGTATTCCCCCCCCCCCTTTAAAACAATTAAAATAGTTAAAAGATTCATTACGGGGTATGAACTCACCTGATGTGGGTGATTCAAACGGGTATGTGCGTACGGATGAGAAGTTCCACGGATGAAGTTCCGAGACACAATAAGTCCTAAATGACATATAAGGACACATATTGACATAAATATAGTGTTTACAACAACTATATGAAAGGAAACATCTTCCGGGACTAGGAAACACCTTAACCAAGTGTTGGAATCACATGTGATTCAACATAGGAGGGTATAAAGGCACTTATATGAGTTTACTACCATGAGTTCACAGCCCAAGGGAGTTTATGATGGGTTTTGTTCATAAGAACATCCTATGTGCTCATACAAACCCTAATGCCTGGATCTAGGTTTCTCTATTGTACATGCAAGTTATCCAAGACTATAAACCCTAATTCTAGCATACAAGTAATCATATTAACATAAGAATGGGTTTAAGACATTACCTTGATTGTTATGTAGCAATAACAATCCAATTCCTCCTTGTATTGACTTTAGAAAGCTTAGAGTCACAAATGTCACTCCTCTAATGGTTCACAAACACCAAGAGCAAGAGGATGAAGAGGAGAGAGGATGGAGGCTGCCCTAAAACGTGTGAAACCCTAGAAGGATGCTTAGCCACGTTTTTGGGTCATAAGGGATCTATATTGTGACATCCCCAAAATCACGGCCAGAAAAGACCGATTTTGTTTATGCTTTATAAAAATCAGAGTATTTCATTTTATAAAAAGGTTGCGGAATTTGTTCCCAGAAAAACACGATAAATACGTTATTAAAACATTTTCGAAGAAACGTATTTTTATTCATCTTAAAACGTTTGGGATGTCATCGTTAATACAGAAACATAAGCATAAACAGAACTTACAATTATTTACACTAGTGATCTACATCTCTTTAAATCTCTCAGAGTAATGTCACTTCATATCGTCACCTGTGATGTAAATAAACTGAGTGGGTCGGGTTGGGAAACCTGGTGAGTACATAGGGTTTTCAACCCACAATAATATAGTTATTATGTTTAAACAATCAAACAATCAACCCAATTACCCATCCCCATTATCTTCTTTTAGTCTTCCCTAAAGATATTATCTCAAGGGTCATCTCCTATATCATATTTACTTCTCATCTCCTTACATCGTATTTCCTTATATGATTGTTCCTACGGACTTTACCTAAGGATCATCGCCTACATTGCATAGACAATACTAATCCGGGGATTACTCCCTCAATATGTGTCTAGCAAGAGTTAGGGTATCATCGCATGATTACGCAACCACAACATCGCCTGGACTTGTAAATCATGATAAGGGTTAGTCTATCATTGCATGAATACGTAGCCACAACATCGCCTGGACTCGTACTTCATAATAAGGGTTAGACTATCATCGCATGAATACGTAGTTACAACATCGCCTGAACTCGTAATTCATCACCTACAGGTTACTAGCCTGCTGGTGTTTCCACGGGGTTGTCTATAATAGTCCGTGGTCGCCATCTATACTCTAGTAGATGACTACATCTCCAAATTGTCGGACAAGGTTGTAGTATCCTACATCACCGATTCATAATCACCTATCTATCATCACCTTCCTATTATCACCTATCTCTCATTATTTTATTTCATCACTCACCAACTATTTCATCTACCCATGTTTTATCCCAACATATTTGTAGATATAAAATAAATATACAGTTTAAATCATTTAAAACATGTATAAAACGTTCATCCAGCATAGACAGCAAGTATTCAGATAATATGCACACATAGCACGCAGTTTATATAAAATACTTCATATCTATGTGTAAGATGAAAGGGACTATGCACTCACCTGAGTAGGTGGTGACTCAACACTCGAACAACGCTTCGATACTCTCAAAACAATTTCCTTCGATAAAACCTAGTATCAATACCACTAGGGTTTAGTCTAACGATAACCGCGACAAACTAATAGTCTGACTATTATTATTACTATATAAGCGTTAAATAACACTCAATATAACTCATAATAATAGCCCAAATACTCATTATAAGTTCCTAATAATGTTACTATATTAAAACATAAGCTATACTAAAGATGGGTTAGGCGTAGCTCACTTACAGCGGGTTTTCTCGAAAACCGGGCTTCGCTGGAGCAGCGTTTCAGAGCCGAAAGGCTCTTTTCTCGGAGCTGTCGGGAGCTCCGGGGTTTCCGCCTCGTGCTAGGGAGTTACCCTAGGCTTTGGGGGGTTAGGGAGGCTTAGAGAGAGAGTTTAGAGAGAGAAAGAAGAAGGTTGAGGGGTGAGAAAATGAGGGAACCCGGCACCTCTATTTATAGGGGAGAAATCTGATGGACTCATCGAGTCTGAGTCATGACTCGCCGAGTTGGTGCATGTGGCAACCTTCTGGTGGTGCCACGTGTCCAATTCTGGTGGTGCCACGTCACCCCTATCACGTATCAGCCTTCGAACTTAGAAAAAATCATAACTTTCGCATACGAGCTCCGTTTTCGACGTTCTTTATATCCACGCGTAGGTAAAATCAAGATCTACAACTTTCATTTAGACTCCGTTGGCTAATTCTCGACCGATCTCAAATTTAACAGTAGGAGGCGTTTAGACTGTTAAATGACCGC
Organism: Lactuca serriola; assembly: GCF_051521515.1. Classification (NCBI taxonomy): domain Eukaryota; kingdom Viridiplantae; phylum Streptophyta; class Magnoliopsida; order Asterales; family Asteraceae; genus Lactuca; species Lactuca serriola. The sequence goes on along the minus strand of NC_136414.1, from coordinate 117,705,684 downwards.
GAAGAATTCGTAACTCCTTCATACGAACTCCGTTTTCGTCTGTCTTTTTACCGTTGAGTTCCTATTAATGAGATCTTCAGCTCTCATTTAGGTCGCGTAAGCCAAAAACCGCTCGAACTAAAATTCGAGTTTCAGGCCGTGCACTGCTAAGCCGAATCTTAGAAAAATCATAACTTCCTCATACGAAGTCAGATTTGGGCGTTCTTTTTATCGACGCTCTTAGTTTAACATATTCTACAACTTTTGTTTAGATTGCTAAGGCTAAATCTCGCTTTATCATAAATTCACTATTTACGATTCCCGGTGCCGTGCCGGTTTTGCCGTAAAACTTCGACGGGCCATAACTTCTTCGTTATAACTCGGATTTCGGCGTTCCTTATATGTACGGAAACCTTGTGACATATTCCACAACTTGGTTAAGATTATTTATTCTAAATAATCTTTTGTCGAAAAGTCGTTTTCGACCCCTATTGCCTCTAAATTGACTAGCCCGGATTTGCGGGCGTTACATATATATGTAGGAGGCTATTAGGGTTATCTAACAAGGAAACCCTAATTTGGATGCTTAAGCCCTAAGCAACCCATAGATTCCTTTCCTTAAGGCCTTGGATGATTTCCTCATGGGCTTTCCCATAGAATTCGTCCACTCCTTAATATAAGGCAATTCATAGCCCAAATTGCAATTATCTTATAATTACAATTCCAGTCCCTTAAGTTTAATTAATCTTTTTTAGTCACAAAACTAATTACCAATTAATTCTTGACTAATATTAATTTAAACAATATGATTTCTCCTTTAATATATTATTCTCATAATATATTAATAAATCATATTTAATCCTTTCTCTCCATAATTCATCCTATCAAGTTCCTTTAGTGAAGACAACCCAAAAGGACCATGCACCATTGGGTCAAGTACATACCAAAATAGTTATGGACTTAGACACTAATCCAACAGTTTACGGCCGTAAACTCATGGTTACTCATGGGTTAGTGAAAGTATGAAAGCTAGGGAATTATTTAGGGACATTAGCTCTAGCCTAGGGTGAGAAAGACCACGTCTTTTGGCACTTTTGGGGTGTTCACGGCCCAAATGAGTTTACTACCGTAAACTCATGGCCAAATATACTTCTGAGGGTCCTAAAGGTCATAAAGAATCATTCTAAATTCATGCCTAAGCCCTTGGAAGTGTTTGTGGCATCAAAACACCTTTATTTTGAGTTTTCGGCCCATAGACCATTTTGGCTGGAGCTTGCGGCCGTAATCACCTATGGGTGATGACATTTTGATTGTTTTGAGTCCTAAACACATCTAGGTAAAGTTCTATGCTTGTCTCTTGGCTTATGGAAGGCATTTAGGGCATTTTGGCACCCTAAAATGGAGTTCACGACCTAAGAACTTTCTTGGCCGTGAACTCACTTTTGGTCCTTGATTTTTAATGATTTTGATGCCTAAAAATGTCAAGGTTTGTCCCATGTTTGGTTTCCAAGGTTTAGGGGGACATTGGGCACACTTTGGCCCTTATAAAGGAGTTTACTCTCCAAGATGTTCTTGGGCAGTAAACTCCCAAATCTTGTTGTTTTGGCTTGATTTTCATGTTATTAAGGCATATAACACACTTATATACACTCTAGTTTGAAGTACTCACAGTTGGGGGGTGATCGGGTGAAGATCCTTGAGAGAGAATATCGACTTTTATCTAGCTAGAAATGTAACAAATGAATCCAAAATGGCTAAATTTTCTTTATAGAGCCTTGAGGGTTTTTGGTCCGAATACCATTTTTGGACTGTAATATTCCAAACTCTTGAAGGTTTGGGCATTTATTGCAACATATTAAACCCTAGTGTATCCTCTCTCCTGATATCCTCTGGAGCACTAACCTTAAAACACTCAAACTTATCCCAAAAGTTTGATAGTTAGTAGATACATATTTGACTTCAATTGTGGTGGATGGTTGTACCGAATGGAAATTTTTGGGTTGTCACATTTACCTTGCCACGAACTCCTGATGTACCTGAAACAATAAACTGAAACTGTAAGCCCGAAAGCTTAGTGAGTTTCTCCCAAAATACCCATACACATACAACAATACACATACAACAATTAACAGCATATTATGGGTCCAGTCAACCATCGGGTTGGAATACCCCTGGCCCTCAACCATCAGGATGGAATGCCAATATACTACAAGTCCAATCATCCTTGCGATAGAATACCCTCGGCCCACAACCATCGGGTTGGAATGCCCACACTCCTACACATACAATAACTATTATGGGCCCACTCATCCATCAGGATGGAATACCCCAGGCCCTCAACCATCGGGTTGGAATGCCCACCTACTATAAGTCCAATCATCCTACCGGGATGGAATACTCCTGGCCCACAACCATCGGGTTGGAATGCCCACCTACTATGAGTCCAATCATCCTACCGAGATGGAATACTCCTGGCCCATAATCATCGGGTTGGAATTCCCACCTACTATGAGTCCAATCATCCTACTAGGATGGAATACTCCTGACCCACAACCATCAGGTTGGAATGCCCACCTACTATGAGTCCAATCATCCTACCGGGATGGAATACTCCTAGCCCACAACCATCCGTGTAACACCGTAAATTTCAAAACAATTTTTTTCATTTAAAAATAAACATTAATTCTTAAAAACACTTTTCTTAAAATTCCAGTCATAATTGAATTACAAAAACATAACTCCATTTTCACTTGCTTAATAAACCAGGATGCTCAAAACATGACTCTTTCTCTGGTGTATACAATCGAGCCGATGCCGTCCCGTGATCCTGAGAGAAACCTGAAACACATAACACAAAACACTGTAATCACGAAGCTTAGTGAGTCCCCTAAAATACCACACATAACACATATTAGCCACTCGAGGCTATAACTCTGTGGGTCCGTGGACCCTACTCTATGAACCCTTTGGTTCTAACTCTGTGAACCTTTCGATTCTAACTCTAGGAACCTTCCGGTTCTAACTCTATAAACATGCACAGCATAAATCACATAGAAATAATGCAGTACAACACATAACATACATAGCATACAAATACTCTGTCACATAACTCTGGTTACCTACTCAAGGTAAAGTATAGTGAGAAGACTCACCTGGCAATCAGAAAGTAGATATCCCTACACTTGAATCTCGAACTCGCCACCGCCTAACACATAAGGCAAATACTCTCATGAATATAACTCTCGAGACTAGAATCAACCCTCTCATGGCACCCTCTTAAGGGTAAAAGACCATTTTACCCCTCTCTTGGCCCAAAGGCCACATCGCTGACCAAACCCTAAAAGTCAACAGTCAACTTTGACCGGACTCGGCGAGTGCACTAGGGTGACTCGGCGAGTCTACACGTGTCCACTGACTCCCTTGGATCCTCTCTTGACACGTCGAGTATTTCTCTGACTCGACGAGTTTCACCTGGCATAAATCGCGGGGCCACCACGACTCAACTCGCCGAGTCTCAAGAACAACTCGACGAGTTTCGGCTTGACTCAGTCCCCCCTGACTCTCCTTGACTCACTGAGTCGACCCCTCAACTCGACAAGACCACTCGCTGAGTGGTTACGGGCAAACTTCATGCTACTCGCCGAGTCTGTTCTTCAGACTCGGCGAGTCCATGCCATGCATAACTCAAACTCACTTCTGAGGTTAGATCTGTTCGATACAATCATAGATCTGGCCTCCCCAGGCATGATAATCACGTAAAGTCCAAACCTTGGTGCTCAAACAACAACTACTTGCTCCTAGATGATGTTTTAGCCCCATATCTCATAACTCTAGGTCAAAACTCCCATGAATCCTCATAAAGCTTAAGGAATAAGGCTTCTCTGGACCTCTATGGATCTCATCCCAAGCCTCATCACAAATAGGGACGAAATGGACATCGAATATAACCAACAAAGGGGTCAAGAAACCCTAACCCCTATGTTTATCATAACAACAAAAAAGGAAGCCAAAATATACCTCCAAGATGATGCTCTAAGCTCCAAAATCGAAGGATGTCCACCTCCCTTGCCTCCTCTTAGCTAGAATCTCCTTTGCCTTGCCAAACAAAGCTTCAAAGGTCAACAATGGCTTCTTCTCTCTCCCAAAACGCTCAAAATCTCTTTAGGGTTTCTCTCTGAGGTTGGTGGCCGCAAATGACGGCCATAAGCCCCTTTAAATAGGTCTCATACCCTGGAAATTAGGGTTTCATTAAACAGCGTGGACTCGCCGAGTCCATACGCGAACCCGCGCACAAAACCGCGATCCTACTCGGCGAGTTTGGACTCCAACTCGCCGAGTCTCCTCACACTCACCCACAAATAATGAATAAGATAATACTTGGGAATCTGGGGTGTTACAATCCTCCCCCACTAGAATTAGACTTCGCCCTCGAAGTCTCGCTCTGCAAATAACTCTGGATACTGCTCACACATCTTACGCTCTGGCTCCCAAGTTAACTCTGACCCTTTCCGATGCTGCCACTGGATCTGCACCAGTGGCACCTCTTTATTCCTCAGAACCTTAGTCCTTCGATTTCTGACCGCCGTTGGTCTCTCAGCATAATTCAGGCTCACATCCACCTGAATATCCTCTAGTGGCACTACTGCTGACTCGTCGGCTATGCACTTTCGCAACTACGACACGTGGAAAGTGTCGTGAATCTGACCCAACTCTGCTGGCAACTCCAAACGATAGGCTACCCTGCCTACCCTCGCGACCACCGTGAATGGACCAATATATCGGGGCCCCAACTTCCCCCTCTTCCTGAATCGAATCACTCCTTTCCAAGGAGAGACCTTCAGGAGCACAAGGTCGCCGATCTGGAACTCGAGCTCGGAACGGCGCCTGTTGTCACACCCCCAAACCAGAATGGCGGAAACATTCGGGGGTGGATGACTTCACGTAGTATCACAACCATTGAATATTGTAAAGAAAGTAACACAACCATCACATATATAATGAAAACGTATGTTGTTGCGTTATACATAATAGCAAAAGAATATTACAATGAGATGGTAAATGTTCAATAATAAAACATCTTTAGTGTTTCCTTCTCCAAAAGCTGGTAGTTACTTGTATTACTGATTCCCTGAGAAATACAAGTGGTTTCGAAAAAGTGTCAACAATTAAGTTGGTGAGTTCATAAGTGTTTTGCATTGAAAAGTATGTCCCTTTTTTGATAGTAAATCGATGAACGAGGTTTTCAGAAAATCCAATATTTTCTATAGATGATTTGAAAAGTTTCCCGTGTTGGAGTGCATTAGTGTTTTCCATGCTTGAATAATAGTGATAACATTTGTATTAACAATGAAATGGAAAACTGAAACGCATGTATGAATCTCGTAAATCTAACTTGTTTTTATACTTTTATGTGAGTTTTATAACCATGCTAATGACATTGTTGGCCTGTAACAACGTTCTTCAGGCGTTGGAACTGTTATGACATTTGTCACCCCAGGCCTGCCGGCCTAGCTGTAGCTAACAGCTTAGGTGTGGGATTGTCAATCCCGTATAGATCTATACACAAGTATCACGCTCCCCCTACAAGGGATTATGGTATATAATACAGGACTTAATATTGCATACTCGAACGTACGTGAAGCTGTCTCACATTACTAGGTATAAACAGATTTACGATGATAAAAGACTGTACTTCTTTTGAAAGCATTTCATTTGTCGAGATGTATATGTAAAATGTATGAATCACTTGAATACTATGCTCATTATAGTTTGTCAAAAGTATGTTCCCATTTGGTTGCAACAACTTGGTGATATAATATTCTTTTAAAACATAAAGTTATATTTGTATCAACACTCTATAAGAACGATATTATAAAAATGATACTTTGATTTGTAATGTACTTGTATTCCCCCCCTAAAATGTGAAAAGAATTGAAAAGTAGGGGTATGAACTCACTCGTTTCGAAGAGAGAGGCTAGGGTTGAGCAGAACTTCGTCCGCGGATGGTTGCGTCGTCGGGCTCTTCGGGGATCTCTGCAGCGTAAATCTTCCGTCGGGGGCTCGAGTGCGGAAACGAAGGTCGTCGGGAGTGGTCTCTGGGGCTTAGAAGTATGGGAGAATGACTGATGAATTGTGAGGGTGTGCTAAAGTTCGAAGCTCATGCCATCTATTTATAGTGCTGGAAACCCCCGTACGCGGCGCGTACTCCCCGAGTACGCGGGGCGTAAGTTGGCGTCATGGCTTACGACTCGGGTCTAGCTAGCGTAGCTTGGGCGGGTCGATGTGACTACTGGGTCTAGCCGAGCGTAGCTTGGGCGGGTCGATGAGACTCGACTCTGGGTCTAGTACGCGGGGCGTACTCCCAGATTACGCGGGGCGTAATCCCTGCTTCCGACTTCTAAATTCCGTAACTTTCGCGTACGATCTCCGTTTTTCGCGTTCTTTATATCCACGCGTAGGTGAGATTATGCTCTACAACTTTCCTTTAGACTCTGTCGGCTAGTTTTGACTTTATTTTTAATGATACATTTTTAATAGGCCGGGCCTCCTAAAGTTCGTTAAAAATTCATAGGTTCTTTATTCGACGTCGGTTTTCGTTTGTCTTTTTATTGTTTTATTACTACTGAGGAGATCTTCAACTTTCGTTTAGGTTGCGTTAGCTAAATAACACTCGATCTTCAATCCGAGTTTTTAGCCCTCTACTACTGTTACGAAACTTTGAAAATTCGTAACTTCTTCATACGAGGTCCAATTTGGGCGATCTTTTTATGTACGTTCACCTTTCAACGAGATCTACGACTTTTGTTTAGATACTTAAGGCTAAAATGCATTTTATTGAGATTCTACTTTTTACATCAAATAATGTTTTAACGTCGTGTCGTAAATATACGAGTGGTTATAATTTCTTCAATATAACCCGGTTTTGAGCGTTCTTTATGTTTTTGGAAACCTTGGCATGATATCTAATATTCGATGCATCCCAACTTAGATACTTGAACACTTTATTTTTGAGGTTAATTTCGTTGTTTTTAGCTTTCGATTGTTTACAATGCTTTTTGGGAAAAATAGGGTTGTCACATCATCCCCCTGTTAAGGGAATTTCGTCCCGAAATTTAATCTAAGATAGAGTTTACAGTTTTAGGAAAAAGATGCGGGTACTTTTGTTTCATCTGATCTTCGCGTTCCCAAGTGTATTCAGGTCCTCGCTTGGCGTTCCAGCGGACCTTTACAATGGGTATGCGGCTTTGTTTAGTCCTTTTGATTTCCCGATCCATGATCTCTACTGGTTCCTCCACAAATTGAAGGTTTTCATTTATTGCAATTTCGTCTAGAGGGACGACAAGGGTCTCGTCGGATAAGCACTTCTTTAGATTTGATACGTGAAAGGTAGGGTGTACGTTGTGGAGTTCCTGAGGTAGTCTAAGTTTGTAAGCCACTGGACCGATCCTGGCAAGGATCTCGAATGGTCCGATGTATCTAGGGTTCAGTTTTCCACGTCTTCCGAAGCGTATTAAGCCTTTCCAAGGTGAGACTTTGAGTAGGACATGGTCTCCAACTTGGAATTCCAAGGGTTTTCGTCTCTTATCTGCGTAACTCTTTTGTCTATCCCTTGATGCTTTTAGACGTTCTCGGATTTGAACAATCTTCTCCGTAGTCTCCCGTATGATTTCTGGCCCAGTGAGCGTGTTGTCAGTTGCTTGACCTTTTGCTAGTTGTGTGTCCCCCACTTCGGCCCAGCACAAAGGTGACCTGCATTTGCGGCCATAAAGGGCTTCGAACGGGGCAGCTTTAATACTGGTGTGGTAGCTATTGTTGTACGAGAATTCGACCAATGGTAGATGTGTGTCCCATGCTTTGCCAAAATCGATTACGCAAGCTCTCAGCATGTCTTCTAGGGTTTGTATAGTTCTCTCGCTCTGGCCGTCGGTTTGTGGGTGATAAGCGGTACTCATGTCTAGCCTTGTCCCCAAAGCTTTTTGTAATGACTGCCAGAACCTTGAGGTGAATCTACTATCTCGGTCCGAGATAATGGATATGGGCACACCATGCAGTCGTACAATTTCTCTGAGGTATGTCCTTGTTAACTTCTCCAATTTATCCGTCTCTTTGATCGGTAGGAAATGCGCTGACTTAGTTAACCTGTCGACAATTACCCAAATGGTGTCGAGTCCGCTTGTTGTCTTGGGTAATTTTGTTATGAAATCCATGGTTATCCGCTCCCACTTCCATTCGGGTATTTCTGGTTGTTGTAATAAACCCGAGGGCTTCTGATATTCCACCTTGACTTTGGCACATGTTAGGCATTTGCTTACGTAGGTAGCAATTTCGGCTTTCATGTTTTGCCACCAGTACAATTTCTTGAGATCGAGATACATCTTATCGGAACCGGGATGTATGGAGTATCGTGTTTTATGGGCTTCGTCCATAACGATTTCTCTGAATCCACCAAACTTCGGTATCCAAATTCGATCCATGAAATAACGAATTCCGTTGTTCTTGGTCTCAAGGTTCTTATCCATTCCTCTTAGGGCTTCTCCTGTCACATTTTCGGATTTCAAGGCTTCTATTTGGGCTTCCTTGATTTGCGTGAACAGGTGTGAATGGATTGTCATAGCTAGGGATTTCACTCGGCGACCTGAGTACTCCTTCCGGCTGAGTGCATCAGCCACTACATTAGCCTTTCCGGGGTGATACCGGATTTCGCACTCGTAATCACTTAGTAGTTCTACCCATCGCCTCTGTCTCATGTTGAGTTCTTTCTGATTTAGGATATGTTGGAGGCTTTTATGATCAGTGAAGATGGTACATTTTGTGCCGTAGAGATAGTGTCTCCATATCTTCAGAGCGAAGACGACTGCTCCTAGCTCAAGATCATGCGTTGTGTAGTTCACTTCGTGCGTCTTTAGTTGCCTTGAGGCGTAGGCGATGACCTTCCCTCTTTGCATTAAGACACACCCAAGTCCTTGGTTCGATGCATCACAATAGACCACGAAGTCCTCCGTTCCTTCTGGCAAGGTTAGGATGGGCGCACTACATAAGGCTCGCTTTAGTGTCTGAAATGCACTGTCTTGTTTTTCTCCCCAGTCGAAGGTCACATTCTTCTGGGTTAGGGTGGTAAGTGGCTTGGCAATCTTTGAAAAGTTCGGTATGAATCTTCGGTAATACCCGGCGAGTCCCAAAAATTGCCGGATTTCTGTAGGGGTTCTTGGAGTAGTCCAATTATCTATTGCCTTTATCTTGGAAGGGTCCACGTGTATTCCTTCTTTGCTTACAACATGTCCTAGGAAATCCACTTCCCGAATCCAAAATTCGCATTTGGAAAATTTTGCGTAAAGTTTCTCTGCCCTTAATGTTTCCAGTACTTGGCGGAGGTGTTTGCTGTGTTCTTCCTGGCTTCTTGAATAGATGAGTATATCATCTATGAACACGATCACGAACTTGTCCAGGAAGGGACGACATACTCGGTTCATCAAGTCCATGAACACTGCTGGAGCATTCGTCAATCCGAAGGGCATTACCACAAATTCGTAGTGACCATAACGTGTTCGGAAAGCCGTTTTGGGGATGTCTCCTTCCAGTACTCGTAGCTGGTGATAACCAGACCTTAGATCGATCTTTGAGAAGTAGCTTGCCCCCTGCAGTTGGTCGAACAGATCGTCTATGCGCGGTAAGGGATATCGGTTCTTGATTGTGAGTTTGTTTAGCTCCCGATAATCGATGCACATGCGAAAAGATCCGTCCTTCTTCTTCACAAATAGGACTGGCGCTCCCCATGGTGAGAAACTGGGTCTGATGAATCCCTTGCTTAGCAGCTCGTTTAATTGACTGGATAGTTCCTGCATCTCGGCTGGGGCTAAACGGTACGGCGACTTTGCTACAGGGGTAGCCCCGGGGATTAAGTCGATTCTGAACTCGACTTGACGTTCCGGTGGGATTCCTGGAAGATCTTCTGGGAAAATATCCGGGAAGTTGCAGACTTCCGGAATATCTTTAATGTTTTTCGATTCTCGTTTCTTGTCTACTACGTGGGCTAGAAAGGCATGATATTCCTTACGAAGATACTTTTGTGCTTTAATACAGGAAATGATTTGTAAACTTGAACTAGGTTTGTCGCCATAAATGACAAGAGTTTCACTGTTTGGCAGATTTAAGCGAACAGCCCTTTCGTGGCAAAGGATATCGGCATGGTGAAGGCTCAACCAGTCCATACCGATGATGACATCGAAACTTCTTATGGAAATGGGCATAAGATCTACTTGAAACAAGTGCTCGTTTAAATTTAGTGTGCACCCTACGTATAAATCGTTTGCGTGTTCTGTTTTACCGTTTGCCATTTCTACCGTGAATATTTTATTGAGTGGTTGGGGTTCTTGATTAAGTAGGTGTTTGAATTTATGACTCACAAAACTTCTCTCCGCACCGCAGTCAAAAAGTATGCATGCATAAGTGTTGTTGAGTAGAAACGTACCCGTAACCACCGTGGGGTCCGCTATTGCTTCTCTCTGTCCTACTGCCAGCACTCTCCCCACACCGCCAATATTCCTTTCCTTGGGACAATCCCTCCTGAAGTGTCCAGTCTCTCCGCACCCATAACATGCCCGGCTTACCCCAGTTCCAGGAACCTGAGTAATTGGTCGTGCCGGTGCTTTACAGAAACGGGCTGTGTGCCCTTTCCTGTCACAGTTCTTGCAGTGCATCTCGCGACAAATACCATGGTGATGGTAGTTGCACTTGCTGCACTTGGGCAGAATCCCTGCATATGGTTTTGTTGGCGCAGAGGTAGCAGGAGTTGTGGTGGGGGTAGTAGCAGCATAAACCGCAACCATTTGTTTCTTTGAAGGTTCTTGTGAAGTTTGCCCCTTCCTTTTGTTCCAAAATTTCTTCTTGTTGTTGTTGTTGGCATTGATTTCATTGTTGCTGTTCCCTTTGGTTGGTTCAGCCATAATCGCCGCGACTCCTTGACAGACACCATGATCAACAAGAGATTGCGCTAGTTCCTTGGCGCTGGCGAAAGTCAAGGGTCTGGAAGCTAGCACACTTCCTCGAAGTTGGGGTGATAGTCCCCAAATGTATCTCTCAACCTTCTGGCTCTCCAGGGTTAACATTCCTGGGCACAGTGTTATTAAGTCACTGAACCTGTTGGTGTAACCAACTATGTCCGATCCTACCATCGAGAGGTTCCACAGTTCCTGTTCAAGCTTCTGAATCTCGCCTCTTGGGCAGTATTCTCGAAGGAGCATTCTTTTCAGGTTTTCCCAACCCATGGAGTTTGCCACCACCAGGGTTAGTGTCTGGACGTGGCCGTTCCACCATGTCAGGGCGCGCTCAGAGAAAGTAAAAGCGGCGAACTTTACTTTGCTTTCTTCAGGACATGCACAGATTTCGAATACAGCTTCTGTTTTCTCTATCCATTGAGATAGAGCCAATACTCCCCCAGTCCCGCAGAAGGGAATAGGTTTTCCGTTGGTGAAGTCTTTGTAAGTGCATACCCCTGAGCGGCTTTGACCTTGGCCATTTGTAAAACTGTTTGTTCCTCCCCCCGATCCGTTGTTGCTCATTTGAGCCATTGCTGCAGTTACAGCAGCGGTTACAGCAGTCTGGAACATAACGGTGTCCATAATTGGAGGAGGTGGTGGAGGTGGTGTTGAAGTTGAGTTTCTGCGTGTTGATCTACGAGGAGGCATGTTCTGGTAGAGAAAAATAAGAATGAATACTATAAGTTTCTAATGTTTTGACAATCGAGTGTTAGTTGTATCTTGTAATTTGTTTTTGACTTTAGGTTATGGTTTCAAGGTAGGCATAGAAATTTAAAACTCGCTACTTTTGAGAGGTATATAATAAGAAATACTTCATATTTATACATATAGGTCACACCTGAGGTGTGTTACATTGCATATCTTGTTCGGGAAAATTTGATCCTCCTAGAGATCTCCGATTACGGATACAACAGGGAAATAAAGGAAAAACTTTTATCCGAAATCCTAATCTATAACAAAATTGTTGGGCATCGAACAAGCTCTACTTGCGGCGTTTGGAGCTAGACTCGGCATCCGACCGTTTGACTCCCATCAGTCGCCTCTCGAGATCTGCTTGTTGTTCCTTCATTCCTCTTATTTCTGCCAGAGCCACTATCATTTGGTTCTGAAGTGTTCCCGTGTAGATTTGGGTATTTTCATGTAGTCCTTCCAAACGGCGGATGTCAGCGGCGTTACCTTGGGTAGCAGCATTGATTTCACGAACTCTGGCTGCTTGTTGGTCCGCCTGGTAGTTCTGGTTAGCTATAGCATTCACGACGACAGGAAGTGCTCGATCTGCTGAGCCTCCCCCTCTGACGTTGTAAAAATCCCGACACATGCCGAATGGAGGGCGTACACCTTGTTGGCGGCTCCAGTAGTAGAGGTGGCTTCCCCAGATGGGGATGGGTCCCGGTTGATCTGGTCTGATTACGGGAGGATGAGGGATGGGAGGGTCGTACACTTCTGGCTCGGAGTCTGTCCCGCTAGAAATCTCCACGATCTCTTCGTCGACTTCGAACTCCTCTCCGACTTCGACTTCGAATTCTTCCTCGACCTCTTCTTCGATTTCCTCTGGGTCTTCCTCCGGGTCTTCTTCTATCCAACCGTCGTTGCCTTGGTTTGGGTAGTAGGGATCTCCTGGTAAATGGAATCCGGCCATTTGTCTGTACTAGGATGGATGTATGAGAACGTTATAAGAAAAGAAATTTCTATTTAGCGACTTATTATTTTTAACTATAAATTTTATTGTACAACTATTTTTAATAATACTTCTATACTATTTCAACTTGGCAAACTAGAACAATTTTGTATTTGGTAAGTTTTCGGCTTGTTGTCCACTACGACTATTCCTCGACGTACGTTGGTCAAATCCAGGATAAATATAGTTGATCAGGCTATATTTATTCTCGACATGATTACATACTCCGAGGCTCAATCGTAGTGTCGTAACTTGCCGTAATACTTTTTAGTAAAACTTGTTATGATACGAGATTTATGCATGCTTGTAAAAATGTATATCTTTAAAAGAAAGTATTTTGTTCATGAAAATGTTTCATCAGAGGGTTTTTGGTCCCCTTTGCATTTATAGTTTGTATATCGTATGTGGTTCGATATACTTAGTTCACTATAAACAATGCTCTGATACCAATCTGTCACACCCCCAAACCAGAATGGCGGAAACATTCGGGGGTGGATGACTTCACGTAGTATCACAACCATTGAATATTGTAAAGAAAGTAACACAACCATCACATATATAATGAAAACGTATGTTGTTGCGTTATACATAATAGCAAAAGAATATTACAATGAGATGGTAAATGTTCAATAATAAAACATCTTTAGTGTTTCCTTCTCCAAAAGCTGGTAGTTACTTGTATTACTGATTCCCTGAGAAATACAAGTGGTTTCGAAAAAGTGTCAACAATTAAGTTGGTGAGTTCATAAGTGTTTTGCATTGAAAAGTATGTCCCTTTTTTGATAGTAAATCGATGAACGAGGTTTTCAGAAAATCCAATATTTTCTATAGATGATTTGAAAAGTTTCCCGTGTTGGAGTGCATTAGTGTTTTCCATGCTTGAATAATAGTGATAACATTTGTATTAACAATGAAATGGAAAACTGAAACGCATGTATGAATCTCGTAAATCTAACTTGTTTTTATACTTTTATGTGAGTTTTATAACCATGCTAATGACATTGTTGGCCTGTAACAACGTTCTTCAGGCGTTGGAACTGTTATGACATTTGTCACCCCAGGCCTGCCGGCCTAGCTGTAGCTAACAGCTTAGGTGTGGGATTGTCAATCCCGTATAGATCTATACACAAGTATCACGCTCCCCCTACAAGGGATTATGGTATATAATACAGGACTTAATATTGCATACTCGAACGTACGTGAAGCTGTCTCACATTACTAGGTATAAACAGATTTACGATGATAAAAGACTGTACTTCTTTTGAAAGCATTTCATTTGTCGAGATGTATATGTAAAATGTATGAATCACTTGAATACTATGCTCATTATAGTTTGTCAAAAGTATGTTCCCATTTGGTTGCAACAACTTGGTGATATAATATTCTTTTAAAACATAAAGTTATATTTGTATCAACACTCTATAAGAACGATATTATAAAAATGATACTTTGATTTGTAATGTACTTGTATTCCCCCCCTAAAATGTGAAAAGAATTGAAAAGTAGGGGTATGAACTCACTCGTTTCGAAGAGAGAGGCTAGGGTTGAGCAGAACTTCGTCCGCGGATGGTTGCGTCGTCGGGCTCTTCGGGGATCTCTGCAGCGTAAATCTTCCGTCGGGGGCTCGAGTGCGGAAACGAAGGTCGTCGGGAGTGGTCTCTGGGGCTTAGAAGTATGGGAGAATGACTGATGAATTGTGAGGGTGTGCTAAAGTTCGAAGCTCATGCCATCTATTTATAGTGCTGGAAACCCCCGTACGCGGCGCGTACTCCCCGAGTACGCGGGGCGTAAGTTGGCGTCATGGCTTACGACTCGGGTCTAGCTAGCGTAGCTTGGGCGGGTCGATGTGACTACTGGGTCTAGCCGAGCGTAGCTTGGGCGGGTCGATGAGACTCGACTCTGGGTCTAGTACGCGGGGCGTACTCCCAGATTACGCGGGGCGTAATCCCTGCTTCCGACTTCTAAATTCCGTAACTTTCGCGTACGATCTCCGTTTTTCGCGTTCTTTATATCCACGCGTAGGTGAGATTATGCTCTACAACTTTCCTTTAGACTCTGTCGGCTAGTTTTGACTTTATTTTTAATGATACATTTTTAATAGGCCGGGCCTCCTAAAGTTCGTTAAAAATTCATAGGTTCTTTATTCGACGTCGGTTTTCGTTTGTCTTTTTATTGTTTTATTACTACTGAGGAGATCTTCAACTTTCGTTTAGGTTGCGTTAGCTAAATAACACTCGATCTTCAATCCGAGTTTTTAGCCCTCTACTACTGTTACGAAACTTTGAAAATTCGTAACTTCTTCATACGAGGTCCAATTTGGGCGATCTTTTTATGTACGTTCACCTTTCAACGAGATCTACGACTTTTGTTTAGATACTTAAGGCTAAAATGCATTTTATTGAGATTCTACTTTTTACATCAAATAATGTTTTAACGTCGTGTCGTAAATATACGAGTGGTTATAATTTCTTCAATATAACCCGGTTTTGAGCGTTCTTTATGTTTTTGGAAACCTTGGCATGATATCTAATATTCGATGCATCCCAACTTAGATACTTGAACACTTTATTTTTGAGGTTAATTTCGTTGTTTTTAGCTTTCGATTGTTTACAATGCTTTTTGGGAAAAATAGGGTTGTCACACCTGTCCACATAACTCTTCTGATGACTCTAAGTGATCAATAACCTCCGCCTGACCTGCTGAATCTGCGTAGTCGTCTGCAGCCCAATCTCCGTACTACCCATAACACGCTGCCCGACCTCTCCCCAGTAAATGGGGGTCCAACACCTCCTCCCATACAACAGCTCAAAGGGTGGCATACCAATGCTCGAATGATGGCTGTCGATATGGGAAAACTCAACCAAGGGTAAATACGTGCCGCAACTCCCTCCGAAATCTAATACATATGCCCGAAGCATGTCTTCGAGCGTCTGAATCGTTCGCTCGCTCTGAAGTGTCCTCAAACATCACCATGATAAGCTCTAGCTCATTTCTCATATCCCTCTTTGAGACTGAGCACCAGGTCAGCTTTTGACTCCACAGCTGAGCCTCCAAAGGTCACCCATATCATGATCCAAATATCCCACTAACTTCCTCCCCATGACCACTATCCCAGCCTAGTGACACGCAAGTCACGAAATTCTATTTTCCTTATACGAGAAAAATACAATCCAACCGAGGATCGTCTCAACTCTGATCTCTGGTGTCTGCTGTGCATATCCCTTGCGCATCTCGCCGCATCTCTCGACAGAGACGGAGACCCCAGTCTCGCCCCCGGTTCAACACCCAGGCTCCAAAAACTCAATACTAGGGCTACCCAATCCCAAAACTCTTCCACATCATACACTGATCGGAGAACACTCCATCATCACATTCTCTTGCCATCTAGTGAGTACGATGGCTCCCCGCAACATCATGATGACCTCTCAATGACTAGCGAGTACTACGGTTCCCCGCAGTATCACAACACTCTCTGACTAGTGAGTACTACGGCTCCCCGCAGTATCACAACACCCTCTGACTAGTGAGTACTACAGCTCCCCGCAGTATCACAACACTCTCTGACTAGTGAGTACTACGGCTCCCCGCAATATCACAACACTCTCTGACTAGTGAGTACTATGGCTCCCCGCAGTATCACAACACCCTCTACCTCCACTAACTCATGCTCCGTAGACTATCATAGGTAGCTACCCATACTCGACTCGAATATGCATCACAGACTTTGGAGGCAATCGACATAACAAAATGCCTACCCTTGCGGAGATCCACTCTCTTAAATAATCCCTCTGGATGCCAATACTCGAAGGGCTCCCACTAGATCCATAGATACTTGATATACCACAAGTCGTCTCAACTCAAGATTCACGAATAACTCCGAAATCAAGATATCATACCGGGATACCTCGGAACACCATAACAGAACATCACAAGATCCTGCCACAACCATTGATCTCCTGCCCCAAGCATCATATAGATACAATAATACATTTCCTCTTAACCCCATAATTAGATCTTCATTTTTCCCAAATTGCAACTTCGGTGTATCCAATTACTCAATTGGAATACGAGAAAACGCTAATGCTACGGAATACGCTGATAATTCTCCGAAACCCTTTTTCCTACCACTCAAAATCCAAGCAACAATACGCATACCGACCCGGGAGTTGGCTGCCCAATCATTCTCTACCTACTTGCAACAACACCGACCATTACCAGGTTCCTGACCATTAACCACCTGCCGTGGAGACATTCATCCTTCTCAAACAAGTACTTCACGCATTAACTCACTCTGACCCCTTTCCTCGATCATCAACATCTCTGGTCTCATGAATTCTTACCGCAGATCTCTATACTCCACTTATAACTGCTCTTGACAAATCTCTGCTTTCTTCCATACGGTACCCGGTTCTCCCCCACTCAGGGTTCGAACCATCACCAATTGGCACACAACCATCCCACAAACTATTTTCACCAGCAAAATCGCACCTGCCCCTGGAAAGTGCTACACAACGCCCGATAATCCCCTTTAAGGAAATCAATCGACCTCATATACTCTGAACCTCAGATGAAATCCTCAAGAACTTCTCGTCACGACTGCCTCTAGTTGCTCCAAGTCTCGTACCAATCCAATACCAAACAACTCAACTGCCCAATAACATCACTGTCTCATAGACTGAACCACAAAATCATCGTACCCCCACCTCAACTCATCAACCAACGTTCCAACACATGGATCATCCCAAGAACAGGGACCCACTCCCATATTCAATACTCAACATAGATAGAAAACCCATTGTACTGCTAAACTCGACTGAACTCCCCACTGATACCACTACAATACACCCTACTATACTCAAATAGGTGTAATGTGGTCCTCGACTATCTCAGTCCCAACTGACTATCTGACCATGATAAATCACTGCCTTGCGGCACACATGCTACCTGATACTCTGGTGGAAAATCATCATCAATGACAACATGCAGGGTTTACCCCCAAACCCAAAACTTAAACATCATGCTTCTCATGTTTTGCACACGAACATAATTAGTACCACCCAGATCATAAAAGGTGACATCTCCTCTATCGACTGATCGCTCAACTCAGACCGAAATTCTCCCCTCTCTCTGAATCCTTACTAGAATACTCTGAGAGGCTCTCGATCTCCCTCTCAAGGGATGCCTCTTCGAACTCAATCATGACCGGATCACCGGAGAACCACAAGCATCATTCACTACGAACCATGGTACTCATTCCATGACATCTCTTCTCAATATGCTCCGGTGTATGGTACCCGAACCATAACATCACTCCTCAATCCGCTCCGATGTATGGTACTCGAACCATACATCACTCCTCAATCTGCTCCGATGTATGGTACCCGAACCATAACATCACTCCTCAATCCGCTCCGATGTACGGTACTCGAACCATAACATCACTCCGAAATCCGCTCTGATGTATGGTACCCGAACCATAACATCACTCCTCAATGCGCTCTGATGTATTGTACTCGAACCATAACATCACTCCTCAATCCGCTCTGATGTATGGTACTCGAACCATAACATCACTCCGCAATCCGCTCTGATGTATGGTACCCGAACCATAACATCACTCCGCAATCTGCTCTGATGTATGGTACTCGAACCATAACATCACTCCTCAATGCGCTCCGATGTATGGTACTCGAACCATAACATCACTCCTCAATCCGCTCTGATGTATGGTACTCGAACCATAACATCACTCCGCAATCCGCTCTGATGTATGGTACCCGAACCATAACATCACTCCTCAATCCGCTCCGACATATGGTACTCGAACCATAACATCACTCCGCAATCCACTCCGATGTATGGTACCCGAACCATAACATCACTCCTCAATCCGCTCCGAGGTATGGTACTTGAACCATAACATCACTCTGCAATCCGCTCCAATGTATGGTACCCGAACCATAACATCACTCCTCAATCCGCTCCTTAGAACCTCCAGAATACTCCCTGTATCAAGTATGGGTCCTCTACTTTCAGTAGTACGGGCCCATACTACCTGCCACATCTACCCATACTTTCCACACGGACTATCCCGGAGCTCCTAAGTAGCTGCTCGACCTGCTCGTTCACCAATCCCATCGCGCGTGCTCGTTCCCCAGCGAAATTCTCTACCCTGCCAGCGCACTCATTTGGCTAAGGTTACTCCCTAGGCTCTTCCTAGATTCCCACACTTCTCTACCATCAGCTGCTGAAGAGCTACTAATGATGTCAGTCATCTACCTCCTGAATATCGTCATATTCACTTAGTAGCTGACTCCCATCATCGAGAGTTCCACAAAGCACGAAGCAAGAAGCATTCGGGCATTGAAGCGTCCCCTTCAGCACGAAAAAAAACTCCTTAAGTTATTATCCACTCACCTTCCTCATTCGTGATGGATATCACTGAACTCTAACAACTTCGCCCCACGTGGGCATCTGGCTACCCTCTCGGCAAGCTCCTCATATGCTCATATAGATACATCTTCCATATTACTTCCCTGCACAAATCCCCTAAAAATTTCCTACTGGACACTCTCGCTCAGCACATACTCAAAAGCACATCACATATATCAGCAACCCTAGGCTAAGGCATCACAAATCAGGCCACTCTAGTCCTAAAATATGAATTGCCTAGACTGCCTCTAGCATGCACACTATCTCATAAAATATATCACAAATATCTCATAAAACAAAATAAGGGTGTTTTGGGGAAGTCACCGTTCGGGCTCTGGCTGATTGTACACACTGCTCTTTTTGCTTTCTCTTTGAAACTCTTATTCTCTTTATAAAAACACATTTCTTTTTGAAAATTTTTCTTAAATCCTCAGTTTGAGTCCAGATTTACCCGAAGGTGCATCTAAATCCCTCAAACCAAGGCTCTGATACCAAATTGTAACACCGTAAATTTCAAAACAATTTTTTTCATTTAAAAATAAACGTTAATTCTTAAAAACACTTTTCTTAAAATCCAGTCATAATCGAATTACAAAAACATAACTCCATTTTCACTTGCTTAATAAACCAGGATCCTCAAAACATGACTCTTTCTCTGGTGTGTACAATCGAGCCGGTGCCGTCCCGTGATCCTAAGAGAAACCTGAAACACATAACACAAAACACTGTAAGCACGAAGCTTAGTGAGTCCCCCAAAATACCACACATAACACATATTAGCCACTCGAGGCTATAACTTTGTGGGTCCGTGGACCCTACTCTATGAACCCTCTGGTTCTAACTCTGTGAACCTTCCGGTTCTAACTCTGTAAACATGCACAGCATAAATCACATAGAAATAATGCAGTACAACACATAACATACATAGCATACAAATACTTTGTCACATAACTCTGGTTACCTACTCAAGGTAAAGTATAGTGAGAAGACTCACCTAGCAATCAGAAAGCAGATATCCCCACACTTGAATCTCGAACTCGCCACCGCCTAACACATAAGGCAAATACTCTCATGAATATAACTCTCGAGACTAGAATCAACCCTCTCATGGCACCCTCTTAAGGGTAAAAGACCATTTTACCCCTCTCTTGGCCCAAAGGCCACATCGCTGACCAAACCCTAAAATTCAACAAAAGTCAACGGTCAAATTTGACCGGACTCGGCGAGTGCACTAGAGCGACTTGGCGAGTCTACACGTGTCCACTGACTCCCTTGGATCCTCTCTTGACACGTCGAGTATTTCTATGACTCGACGAGTTTCACCTGGCATAAATCGCGGGGCCACCACGACTCAACTCGCCGAGTCTCAAGAACAACTCGGCGAGTTCCGGCTTGACTCAGTCCCCCCTGACTCTCCCTGACTCACTGAGTCGACCCCTCAACTCGACAAGACCACTCGCTGAGTGGTTACGGGCAAACTTCATGCTACTCGCCGAGTCTGTTCTTCAGACTCGGCGAGTCCATGCCATGCATAACTCAAACTCACTTATGAGGTTAGATCTGTTCCATACAATCGTAGATCTGGCCTCCCCAGTCATGATAATCACGTAAAGTCCAAACCTTGGTGCTCAAACAACAACTATTTGCTCCTAGATGATGTTTTAGCCCCATATCTCATAACTCTAGGTCAAAACTCCCATGAATCCTCATAAAGCTTAAGGAATAAGGCTTCTCTGGACCTCTATGGATCTCATCCCAAGCCTCATCACAAATAGGGACGAAATGGACATCGAATATAACCAACAAAGGGGTCAAGAAACCCTAACCCCCATGTTTATCATAACAACAGAAAAGGAAGCCAAAATATACCTCCAAGATGATGCTCTAAGCTCCAAAATCGAAGGATGTCCACCTCCCTTGCCTCCTCTTAGCCAGAATCTCCTTTGCCTTGCCAAACAAAGCTTCAAAGGTCAAAAATGGCCTCTTCTCTCTCCCAAAACGCTCAAAATCTCTTTAGGGTTTCTCTCTGAGGTTGGTGGCCGCAAATGACGGCCATAAGCCCCTTTAAATAGGTCTCATACCCTGGAAATTAGGGTTTCATTAAACAGCATGGACTCGCCGAGTCCATACGCGAACCCGCGCACAAAACCGTGATCCTACTCGGTGAGTTTGGACTCCAACTCACCGAGTCTCCTCACACTCACCCACAAATAATGAATAAGATAATACTTGGGAATCTGGGGTGTTACAATTCGGTTGGAATGCCCACCTACTATCAAACATGTGCACCTATCAAATAACCATATAACAGTCTATAGAGACAAGATACTAGGGCCCTATCATCCTCGGGATGGAATACCCTCCACTACCAATCAACCAAGTGCACATATAACAGGTAATCTCCTACCAGCATACAGATAGTTAGACCAACTACATGTCACTAAGCATAGCCACATCCAATTTACCAGGATACCACTCTAACCAACAATGCTAACACATAATCATTCTTTCTACCAGAATGCCAACTAACATATCACATCAGTAACTATCTCAAATAACGAATCAAATGGTCGGCCTTGGTGCCTTAGACCCTTGGGTATAGTGAGGATAACTCACCTTGCAATTGCCGAACCAAACCACGAAAGCACAATCCCGAAGCACTGCCCTAGACTCCAACACCTATAGCTATCAATGGTCCAATGACATAAATATCAAAATTACCATAATACCCTTGAAGGTCAAATGGGACAAAGTCAAAGTCCTGGCCAAAGTCAACCTTCCTGATTGACCCTACTCGCCGAGTCAACCCATTGACTCGTCGAGTTCATAAACTCAGAAGACTCTCATATCACGAGTCGACTCGCCGAGTCACCCCATGACTCGTCGAGTCCATCAATCTCTGAGTCCTATCCTGTCCAACTCACTGAGTCACCGCTCAACTCACTTATCCGAGTCTTAACCAGAAGAGGTTGGGGGTTCTGCGTTATAACTCACCGAGTCCAAGAACAGACTCGTCGAGTCCATGACAATCTTCATCAGACTCGCCGAGTTGTTCATCCAACTCATCGAGTCCATGCCCATCATCATATGACTCGCCGAGTCAACCTATGAGACTCGCCGAGTCTCTTCAGTCCTTCATCCATACAGTTACTTCTAGAGCCATGCAGAGGCTCCATACTGTAGATCCATCCTCCTAGGGCATGACTCTCACGTAAAGCTACCAACTTTACGTGAGTACAAGGTGCTATTGGCCCAAAACAAGCTAGGGCTGGGGTTTAAGGCAAGAATGTTTCACAACCAAACCAAGGGCTGATGCTTTATGATTTCCTAGACCAAGGCAAGTCTAGATCTGAAGTTGCAACCTCAAATCGAGACCCCTAATCCGAAATGGATCTTAAACATACTAAAATGGCCCCAAATCCATCCATAAGTTGATCTAGAAAGGAAGGGATCAAGGTAAAAACTTGTTACCTCAAAAATGTGCCCAAACTGAAGAAGATTCTGGATCTATACGAGTCCCTTGATGCTATGCACTTGATCTACAAGCCTCCTTTGCTAGAATCTCTTCCAAAGCTTCCAAGCTCACTCCAAAGGCTCACACATGATTTTAGGGTTTTCTGACTCTCAAGGGGTAACAAGGAGGCTGAGGGGAGGACTTAAGGTCCTTTAAATAAGGTGCAAACCCTAAGATTAGGGTTTTCTTTTCCCAACACCAACTCATCGAGTCCAGCCGTCGATTCGGCGAGTTGGTCACTTAACTCGCGACCAGAACCCGTTCTGACTCGACGAGTAATTGAACCTACTCGTCGAGTAACTTCCTCAATTTACACTTTAATCCCTTACATCATATTTCTGAAGTTTGGGATGTTACAACTCTCCCCCACTTAAATTAGGCTTCGTCCTCAAAGCCTACTGCAACACACGATTTTGGATAACACCCCCACACTGCAGACTCCGATTTCTCAATCAACTCAGGTCCTTCCAGACGCTACTACCGTACCCCTATTAAATCAACTTCTTCTCGTGCAGTATCCTGCAAATATTCCAAGCCGAACATCGACTTTTTCTACTTAATGACAACACACATCAACCAAGTATCACCCGATGATACTGCCACCTTCCTGTCATGAACACACTTTCGTGACTTGCGAAAGTTAGATGCCACAATTATTCACTGGGTCCTTTCATAGTGCCAAACTATCCTTCCCTTTCCAAAATCGGCGATAACCCAAGTAACTCGCAATATTGGAACTCATCTCCTCCCCTCCCTGAATCTATTTCCTTTTCGCGCTGACAAGATGATGCATCCTTCAGCTTCTAGCAACTCCCATGAATTAACCAGTTGCATCACATAACCGTTCGTACCTGGACCAATCAGCCTCGGGCTGGAATACCAGGTACACCTATAACGAGTCCAATCATCCCAAGGATGGTATACCCTCGCATTCTCATGCATGTTTGTCCCAATCAACCCTCGAGTTGGAATACCAAACACACCAGGTCCAATCAATCATAGGGTTCGGTCATCCTCGTGATGGAATACCCTAGATTGGAATACCACTATTTACATAACCCAAGCCTACAACCATACCTGGAACCCAAGGATCTAACCTTGCAGCTCCCTCAAACTTCTCTGATTCGACATAACCGAGTACGACTCGTCCAACCTCAACCATACGTCTACTCCAAAACTGCCACGGCAGGAACATAACATCACGGTCTTTATGCCCATGACCTATGACTGGAATACCCTCACATGGTTCTCAGCACAAGTCTAGATTGCTACCGAGTCTATCAAGCCCGCTACTCCCAATTCTATTGTCCAAATCTCCATCCTAGAGATACTCACTTCCCCCACCTCCGAGGAGACTTAAACCATGACCTCACAACCTCAATCAGTGTCGCAGTGTCAGAACCTTACCCTACATCATCCACTTGGAACACGTCGCTATCCCATAACACATATACATACGCCGAAACTGATCGCATAACTATCAATCCATAAAGAGTCTTCCGCATACCTCTCAACATTTTCGACATTTGGGGATAATCCCACTGTTTGCTATAGCATATCAGTATCCTTAATGCTTGCTCATAGATCCACAATACATACGAGGTCTGTAACATAATTGGTCTGCGCTATTGCACCACTCCAGTACCGACATCCAAACTGCGTTAGGCAACATCTCTAAAAACAACCCCCCATCTGAGAATTTCCAATTCTCCCCCACTTAGAGCACTACTACTGTCTACCGGTGGCGAAGCAGGTACACTACTCAATCGTCCCAATCCGAGACAACGAACTTCAAGGAATCCAGATTTCAGCTAATGATTCTAAATCCCTGAATCATAACCTCTCTTTCTCTTGAATGGACCACCGGATACAATCCCTCTAGAATCCCGTAACAATCAAATCTCACTAGCATCTCTTATGCCCTAATAACTCATGCAGGAAAATAAAAAGGAACTCATGATACCAACATGAACAAAAGATAGGAAAAAGGCATACCGGTTGTCACCTCTAGCGTTGTCCTGGTCTCCTCGACCATGAGTTGATATGCAGGCCCTGGAGCCTTTGGAGGCTCTGCTCTACCCTGACCCCCGTCAGTAAGTCTCAATGTGGCTAGTGTTGGGGCCTGCACTGGCTTGGCAGCCAATAGTGGACACTGGGCCTTCATATGGCCCACCTGATCACAATGATAACAAAGTTGGACTCTGGCAGCTAGAGCCTGCTGCTTGCAATCCCTGGCTATGTGGCCCTCCTTGCCACACTTGTGGCACCAAGAAAAAGACCGGAAAACTCCATCATGTACCTTACCGCACTTCCCACAAGTGCGACTCCTCTGACATCCCTGATGATAACTAGCGGCCCTCATCCGTTTCGGTGCAGGCTGCGACTGCACCGGGGCCTGCCTCTGCTCCATCAGCTGGAGCTCAATCTATAACTCGCGCCGCCCGGCGGCCTCCTGCAACTCCATCAAGGTACTACATCTTTGCATAGATATGAACTGTCTAATATCCATCTTGAGCATGCTCAGGTACCGAGACATATGAGCCTGCTCCGAAGCAAACTTAAGGCAAAACATCGCCCTCTCTGTAAACATCTTGGTGATCTCCATCACCAACTCTGAATCGTGTTTCAGCTCCAAAAACTCCTGATCCATCCTCTCCTGCTCAACCCGCGGAACATAACGGGTACTGAACGTGTCTCGGAACTGATCCCAAGTAACCGTAGCTCGCTGCGCATCAGAATATGATCCTATAGTCAACCTCCACCAATCCTTTGCCCCGAGCCTTAGCAGGTTCAGAGCACACCTCACCCTCTAATCAATATGGGAATGCTTATGAGTTCTATGTCTTTCATTTAACTACAAAAAGTAAAGCACGTTGGTCAGTGAAAGTACCTTGATCAATATGGGTGAGTTGCTTAACACAGAAACACTGGTAGGCCCTTGTGCTACTAAAGGGCAAAAAATTTAGAATAAGCGAAGTTCAGTCCATGAAAGGAAATATAATTTTGAATTTGGTTTTGTCCTAAACCTTGTCTTATGATCATAGGTTGGAAATGATAGATTCACATGGATGGGAACGTATGCACCATAGAATCTAGATGAAAAAGATTCACTCTAATTCATAAGAATGATTATGAGGAAACATTTTCGCTAATAGATTTTAAAGGATCTGATAAAAGATAAATATGGATATTTCTTGTATTAATTTCATTCTCAAATTCATAATATGATTAAGACATCCTTTTTCATATTTCGAATTGTGAGGAATGGCAAGGAATTGTTTGAACCTTCATGACATATATATATATATATATATATATATATATATATATATATATATATATATATATATGTAAGTTTTGAAAGGATTTTAAACACACACACACATATGCTATCCAATGAAGGTGTATGAGCTTAAGAAGTCTAGTTGGAGACTTATCGAAGCATTGCGTAACAAAATTTTGTATTTTAGTAAGAAAGTCAAGAGTATTGATCTCTAAAAGTCTAGTTGTTTTTTGGATACATGTCAATGCTAGTGGGAGCATAATTGTTATGCTTGTATTTCATGTTGACAACACTATTTGTAGGGAACAAAGTTTTCAATTTTCAAATTGCAAAGTTTGGAAATTATTTTGCTATGATAGACTTAAGGGAGAGGACACTCATACTTCTTTTCAAATCTAAATGTTTAGATTACATAGTTTAATAGAACCTAGTCATATATATATATATATATATATATATATATATATATATATATATATATATATATATATATATATACTAGCTGTAGACCCGCACAAAGCGGCGGCGAAAAATAGTTTCTCATTCGACGATAAGTTCTATATGGAAACATGTTAGATTTCAAGTAACACAAAACATATGCATATTATTATCGATCGGTTTTACAGCAACAAATAAATGTAACCCTCGCAATACAAAAGAAAATAAATATTTTGGTGTGTAGTGTACGTTTATAGTCCTTCATTTTAGAAATCAGGACACATGCATACGAAGTGACTTGCTTATACCTTTATTGGTATTGATAAAGTTAATAAAAGGGAGAATCAAAGTTAATCTTAACAACCCCGTTTGCTTGATACAGATAAGTCTAAACGGATATATCCTATTATCCACTTTACTATCTAAAGTTTTAAACCGAAAAATAATAAAATTAATACAACCATATTTCATGGAACATGAATAACAAATGGAATATTAATTTTCTATTAGTCATAAATCATACATAGATATTTTTTCTTAATATTAAACAAAGTATTTGATTTTACAACTGACTGGTCAATTTCGATTAGAGGGCATAAATAATAAATAAAGCTTAAAAAAATTACAAATAAAAGGGCCTATATAATGGATTATTTGTTTTATTTTAATTGGATAAGAGATCGGGTCAAATTTTAGGAAGAGATAAGATTTCAAAGGTAATCAGATTAAAATTTAATATTATTTTATTCATGATTAGTTATACTTTACGCTTAGAGAGTTGAACGTCTTAAAAAAATAATATTATTTTATTGGATCTATTTATAGAAATAGTAGGATTTCTTTTATAAGTTAGTAAAGATATATATATTATAGCAAGAGACTGAACATATATGAAATCCTTATGTGAGACATAATGAAATCGAGTCTCATATGCTTCGAATATAGGAACGATTACATATGCTATAATATTCACTTATTCTGATTTTTCCAAATGCCTTGAGCATTGAGAGGAAAAGGATTAGAATTTTTTGTGTGACTAGAGTTGTTAAACAACTATCAAGAACATTCTGAGGTTTGCTAAAGATTGGTTGCTTGTGGACAGTTGGAAGTATGGTATTAATTTAGACGGACCATAGTGACATGTTTTAGATTGAGATGATTCTTGGTCAACATTGATGGTCATATGGGAATACGGAAAGTTTCCATAATGGCAGTTGACTATTGAGTCTACATGTCAATTAGAAACTTTAATGCAAGAAAAGTGTTCAAGGAGCATACCTTGAATTAGAACCTTCATTACCTTAGAGTTGTTTCTAGTAACAAAGTTCCAATGGAATATTTTGTAATATCGTAGGCTCAGTCTCTGTGACTTTGAAGTCTCGACATCACAGAAAATCAATGCATGTAAGGTTGGAATTCCAATACATCTTAGATAGTGACACGAATTTGGAATTATGAAATGAAGATCATTGGAATAGTGTCCAGTCGATCTGTTCACAAAGGAAGGACCATAGAGAGGCATAGTATGCATGTCCATAACATGGAATGATTGATGCTTAACTCAAGTGGTTAGTTGATTACTTGAAACATTATACAATGAATAAAGTCATAATTATTATGGTGATTAAATAATAAGAGTTTTATTTATATTCAATAGTTTTGAGACCATAGTTAATTAATTTGTTATTGTGTTTCACTTCGCATGTTTTACTTTCTGAATAATTTGATTATTCGAAATTCCACAGTCGCTCATACTTTTGGAAGTAAGTATTGAAATAAGACTATCATGAATTAAATTGTAGATTGTCTATGGAGATTACGCATTGCAATGGTTGTTACAATGTTCATGAGTACTTAGAAAAACGGAGATTTTGAGTATTGGATAAACTCATGCTCAGAGAAATACTTCATGGATTTTATCATGGGTAATTCTGAGACGATAATATCTTATATTCTTAAAACTGAGATATATGAGTTGTAATTTACAAGTCGGTTATACATTGGTATTGCGAAAACGCATCAGTAACTTGATGTTATAAAATGTAGTGTCGTGTGCGATTTGGTGAGTAAAAGATACAAGCATACGAGTCAAAGTTTATCCGTTCCTTTTTCCTAACGAGAAAAGCGATATCTTTGGGCCCCTCGGTGATTTGATGTCGACATCTGAAGTGCTTGGTCGAGCTCGAACTAAATTGATATGTTTAATTAGCAGTCTGAATTTAGTCGTCACAAATCAAGAAATCGAGAGACAGAATGTTGGACAATGAGATTGATTTCAATCCATGTCTCATGTCTATACGATATCTTGTAGAACAAAGGGATATTTGACCACTTATCTTAGGACATGTAACTAACTAGGTCAGATTTCAACAACAGATTTGGAAGCTACAATTTGTTGATCGGCTCAGAAGTTTACCGGCAACTATAGTTATAAACTTATCCAAGTGAGAGACTATAAGATTAGGTGTCTAAGCCCATTACTTTAATTGGCATATACTTGAATTGATGGTAGCACAGTTCTTTTGGGTTGCCCTCAAACTTGTTAATTGAATAGGATAACTTTTAGAGAGATATATATTGATTTATTAATTTATTATATGATTAATAAATTAATTAAAAATCAACATAAATGATTTGTTAATATATTATGAGAATAATATACTAATTAGAAATATTGTTATTTAATTAAGAATTAATCAAAAACTAATTTGAATTAATTTTGGGTTTAATTGGATTAATTAAAAGTACAAGGACCTAAGCTTTAATTGCTCAATAGTTGAACTTAATGAGGATGTAGTGCATATGAATAGGACATCAAATGATCCTTTCTTGAGTAAGTTATGTGTTGATGAGGAGGAGGATAACAACATTGTAGATGATGATGATGATGATGGGAGAGAATCTGAACCTAACATCCAAAATCATTCCATATTTAATGAGCTATTACACTAGAAAAAACAAAAACCAATTCTAGGAATGAGATTTAAGGGTCCAGGGCAAGTAAAATCAATGTTATGCAACTATGATGTGGCTAATGGATATCAATTGTGTTTTGAAAAAAATGATAGGAAAAGACTTTTGGTGAGGTGTAGTAAGGGTGCTTGCACATTCTGATTATGGACTTCTTGGATGAGTGATGAAGAGAGTTTCCAAATCAAGTCACTAAAAACTAATCATAATTGTGCTATGAACTTCAAGTTTGGATCATTGGTGACATATGCATGGATTGGGAGTCACTATACCAAAGAGATTGTACAGAGTCAGAAAATGAGTGTAAGGAAGCTTAGGGTAAAGGTAATAACCAAGTTTGGTATCCAAGTTACTACGGGCCAATGTAGGAGAGCAAAGAAGTATGCATTGAATCTTATTGAAGGTAGCCTTGTTAAACATTATGGTAAGATATGGTCATATGGTCATGAGATTTTGAGGACAAATCTTGGGTCAACGGTTAAACTAGATGTGGAGGATGGTCCAGATGGAAAGAAATATTATAACAAGTTCTATGCTTGTTTTCAAGGAGTTAAATAAGGTTGGATGGAAGGTTGTAGAAGGATAATAGGTATTGATGGATGTTTTTTGAAAGGTGTTTGTAAGGGGGAATTGCTTTGTGCAATTGGGAGGGATACAAATGACAAGATATATCCTATTGCTTGGGCAGTGGTTAATGTGGAGAATAAGCAGAATTAGGAGTGGTTTTTGGAGCTTCTCATTGATGATCTAAACTTGAATTTAGGCAATGGATCCAGTTTAATGTCAGACCAACATAAGGTTAGTATTTTACATAGTAATTCATGTATATTTATTTTAGACAATTTGATTTAAACCTTCTTATTAATACAAGGTTTAATAGAGGCTGTTAAAGAGTTGCTATTATATGTAGAGCACAGGCAGTGTGCTAGACATATTTGCCAGAATTTGCAAAAGAGATTCACTGGTGCCATATATCATATCTTGTTTTGGAGAGCATCTAAAGCTACAACTGAGCATGCTTATAAAGTTGTGATGAAAGAAATTGAGACATTGAACCTAGATGCCTATCAATATTTCATGGA
This sequence comes from Lactuca serriola, assembly GCF_051521515.1. Lineage (NCBI taxonomy): Eukaryota > Viridiplantae > Streptophyta > Magnoliopsida > Asterales > Asteraceae > Lactuca > Lactuca serriola. Next base: position 117,675,272 of record NC_136414.1, on the reverse strand, counting down.
GAAAGATCCTAAAACCTAATCAAGAGCTTTCTTTCAACCTGGAAGGTGTTGTGATACAGTTGAAAATGGTTTCTCTGAAAGTTTTAATGTTGTAATAGTAAATGCCAGGAAGAAGCCCATAATCACCATATTAGATGAGTTAAGATTGTATATGATGGACATATTGTACAACATGAAATTAAAGGGACATCAATGGAGAAATCAGATTTGTCCAAAGATAAGGGATAAGGTCAATTTGCTTAAAAAAATTCAGAGGCGTTATCAGGTACTACCTAGTGGATTAAACCAATTTGAGGTTAGGGGAGCAACATGTGCATATGAGGTGGACTTAAAAAGGAAAACATGTTCATGTAGGCTGTGGCAATTGAATGGATGTAGATGTGCTCATTTTGTAGCTAGCATATCCTAACTTAATAGGGATGTAGAAGCCTATGTAGACAACATGTATAGCACCACCACATTTATGAAGGCATACAGTTACAGAATGGCCCCAATGAATGGCAGTGACATGTGGCCAGAGACAAATTATACTCCACCATTGCCTCCTATTAGTAGAATGATGCCCGGTAGGCCAGCTACTAAGAGGAAGAAATCCACTACAGAGAATAAAGGAAAAATCAAGGTTTCTAAGGCTGAAAAAAAATTTAGATGTAGTATATGCAAGGAGATAGGTCACAACAAGGCCACTTGTCCAGAGAGAAAACCCCAAAAGTTAAATGTGAAGAAACAAAAGAAACAAAAAGATTGTGTGAAGCAAAATGCAGGACAGGTAAAACCATTTAAAATTTAAATTTATTTACATATGATTTGCCACTAACATTATTATATCATGCCATATAGGGTAGTAGAAGTGAACTTCAACAACATGAAGATGTCGAAACAATTCCAATTGAGATGGATACTACTCAAAATGATATGCAAGATACTCCTAATGATGTTGAACCCAGTAGTGCAAGGGATTTTAGTCAGTATATGCAAGTTACTCCACCTAGAAGTTATGAATGTGAGGAGGGTGTTGTGGGTGAGGAGGCTATTATGGGTGAGGAGGCTGAGGAGAGAGGTAATGTTCAAGATGATGAGGTTATTACTAATATCCAAGTTGTCACACCCCCAAACCGAATTGGCGGAAACATTCGGGGGTGGAGGACGTCATGTACAGTATCATAACAATGCATAATAGTAAATCAAGCAACAACATCATCCATTGCATTAATACTATAGTTTATACGTGTGTGTTCTTTGTAAAGTAATATGGCACCAAAAGTATATATATATATATATATATATATATATATATATATATATATATATATATATATATATATCAAAAATTGAAAGACGAGTCTTGATCCTACTCCGTCTTCTCAAAAGCTGTACATATGTACCTGTCTACTGGTGACCTGAGAATACAAGTTATTTTGAAAGAGTAGATCAACATTTAAGTTGGTGAGTTCATAAGTATTTTAGTGTCAAAAGTTTGCATTTGTTTCATGAAAATGTTTGTAAGTGTTTTGATGTAAATATTTGTATACTTCCTAGAAAATCCTATATTTTCTACTAAAAATGAAAAGTAGTCTTCTACCAAGATCCGACTGTTTTGTATGTTTGCTCTTTCGTAAAAATGTATATTTTTCCAAGTTTATGACTATCTTTATTAGAAAAGGAGTTTGCATTTTCTCAATATCATAATATCATTGTATGAATGTAATGGAAAAATGAAGATGTACAACTGTGTGGTGTAAAAATACTCTACTAAAGCACTAACTACCTTAAAAACAAATTGTTAATTAAGGTTAAAATGTGATAAGGTTATAACCATGCTTGATTGACTAGTATCAAACACGACGTTCTTCAAATGTCAAAAATGGTATGACATTTGTCACTCGTAGACCTGCAGGTCCCACTGTAGCTAGCAGCAAGGTGTAGGATGGTCAATCCCGTATAGATCTATACACCAACTCATGCTCTCCCTCCAGGAGACTTTGGTTATAAAACGTGACACAAAAAGTATATTGTTATGCCATGAAATAGTGTTTCACATTGTAGTTATTATGTTCTTGTTATAGTATGTATATTTTGTAATGTATAGTAATGATATGAATGTATTGACTCATGTATGTTTCTCTGTTCTAGAAATAGCATGTAGTGATCCTCTAAACTATACCTATTATAGTTTACTAGTATGTTTCTTTGAACTCTTACTGATTTCTAGAAAAGACTCAATTACTCACCATAAGCAACTAAGTTAAGTATGTTCCTTAAAAACGGGTTTAATATTCATATATGTATTTAATAAGTATAACTACGATTTAGCCGACAGTCGGACTAGTGATCCTACCCTAAGCCCACAACCAAACAAGGAACAAGAGTCAAGGTATCTAGCAATAGTCCTAAGTCCATTAAAGCATACTTATACGTAAATAGATAGATGAATATGATTTGATATAAAAGAAGTTTTAAATAGTTTAAAAGATTTATAACAAGTTTTTGATTATAAGAAATCCTTTTGGTTGTTGTTTTCACATGAAAAAGGTTAACACAATTGTATTGTGTTCTACTTGTATTCTCCCCCTAAAAGCATTTAAAAGTGTAATTGTAGGGGTATGAACTCACCTTTGGGTGAGTGAATTGGATGAAATATCGATATAGGATGTTTGGTATGCCAAGTGAAGTCCCGAGCACAATTGGTTCCTATTTAGCATACATTAACACACACACACACACACACACATATATATATATATATATATATATATATATATATGAAATTAGGGCCTATAACATCTAATGAAGCAACCTTAGGAACTAGGAAACACTTACAATGAAGTGTTAGAATCGAAAATGAAGGATTGAAAGATGATCACGGCCACACAAGAGGAGTTCACGGCCCTTGGAGGGTTCACGGTTGAAGAACACTTGAAGTGTTCATGGCCCAAATGATGAATCTTTGAAGGGTTCACAGCTATAACTCCTTGAAGATCTTGAAGATCTTGATGAAAAGTGAAGGATCAATAGATGAAAGCAAATGGTTTCCAAGGAATAACAAGAAAATGGTGTGATACTTACGTTTTTGAGATGAAAGGAGACCCTTTTGCAATACTTGGGAGAGAATAGGAGAGTTCACGGCTGGAAGATGAGAAATGAAGAGAAAAATGGCTAACACTCATATATATATATATATATATATATATATATATATACATGTGTGTGTGTGTAACACCCATAAAATTCAAGCCAATTTAAAACATTTTAACACATTCAAAACCATTAAGTTATACAACTTGTTTTCAAAATAGTTTAAACATCAAAGTATCCCCAGAACCAAATCACAAATCATGAAATATGAGTAGCTGTACGATCACGCCTTTGCCTTGCCACGATCTCCTGATGTACTTGAAACAATAAACTGAAACTGTAAGCCTGAAAGCTTAGTGAGTTTCCCCCAAAATACCAACCACATACAACCATAATCATATCATATCATATCACAATACAACACAACCATGCCTCTCAAGTCTGCAGAGTAACTAGTCCGCCCTCAACAGGCCTTCAGTCCACTGGGTCCACTCTCTGAGTCTACAGTATGACTGGACCGCCCAGCACCGGGCCTTTAGTCTATATGGATCTATCCCGAGCCTTCAGTATGATTGGACCACCATACGGGCCTACAATCTATCTAGATCTATCCCGAGCCTTCGGTATGACTGGACCGCCATACGGGCCTACAATCTATCCGGACCGCTCGTAGGGTATGTTGGCCTTCAACACAAGCAGGACCGCCTCAACCCAAACATCAAACAAATAACCATGTGCACATATAACAGGTAATCATATAACAGTCCATAGACAAACAAATCGATCTAGCAGATCATAAAGCATAGCAACATCCTAACCAGGATACCGACCTAACCGGTCACTAACATAGCATCATCCTATATAACAGGATACCGACCTAAACCAGGTCACAAACATAATATTGTCCTAGTTACCAGAACGTCGATCTAATCGGATCAATAAGCACATCAAACAGTACACGTACAAATATCAGATATAACTATCTCACAGATCATTGATCATAGTAATCTCTCATAACCAAAACGCCGACCTAACCAGGTCACTAACATACCAATCCTAACGAATCATAAGAGCATGACAACATATTGTCTATCCGGATACCGATCTAACACATCATAACCACAAGTAGCATATTGTAACCAACATAACAACTAAAAGGGTCGGCCTTGGTGCCTTAGACCCTATTGATATAGTGAGGATAACTCACCTTGCAACTACCGAACCGAACTGAACCATGAAAGCACTGGCCCGAAGCATTGCTCCAAACTCCAACACCTGATGCCATCAATGGACCACGACATAAATATCCAAAATACATAACACCCCTGAAGGTCAAACAGGTCAAAGTCAAAGTCCTTGCTAAAGTCAACCTTCCTGATTGACTCTACTCGCCGAGTCAACCCGTCGACTCGTCGAGTTCTTATACTCAAAAAACTCCCATAACACGACTCAACTCGCCGAGTCTCCCTAAGACTCGTTGAGTTCAACGATCATTAAATTCCATCCTGTCCAACTTACTGAGTCGCCAACCGACTCACTGGTCCGAAGTTTAACCACAAGAGGTTGGGGTTCTGCGACCTGACTCACCGAGTCCAAGAACAAAGTCGCCGAGTCCAAGGCAATCTTCAACAGACTCGCTGAGTTGTTCTTCCAACTCGTCGAGTCCATGCCCATCTTCATATGAGTCGCCGAGTCCACCCATGTGGCTCACCGAGTCCCTTCAGTCCTTCATCCATACAGAGGCTTTTCGAGCCATGCAGGGGCTCCAAACTGTAGATCCACTCTTCTAGGGCATAACCCCTACGTAAAGTTGCAAACTTTACGTGAAACCAAGGAGTTAAAGGTCCAAATCACTCTAGGGCTTGGGTTTTAGACAAAGGGGTTTTACCATCAACTCAATGACTGATGCTTTATGACATTCTGGACCAACATAAGTCTAGATCTGAATTAGCAACCTCATATCTAAACTCTAAACCTGAAATAGGTCTCAAACATACCCAAAATGGCCCCAAATCTCTTTCATGAATAGATCTAGATGCAAAAGAGTGAAGGTAACATCTTATTACCTCCAAGATATGCCCAAACTGAAGTAGGTTCTGGATCTACACCACTCTCTTGATGCAAGCCCTTTTTGATCTTCAAGTTTCTTCCATAAAAGACAACTTCTAATGCTTCAATCTCCCTCCAAAGGCCTCACACACACGAGCTTAGGGTCTTCTGGTTCTCAAGGGAAATAAGGAGGCTGAGAAAAGGACATAAAGTCCTTTAAATAGGGTGCAACCCTCAAGATTAGGGTTTTCTCATTCCAGCACCAACTCGTCGAGTACTGCTTCCGACTCGGCGAGTTGGCCACTTAACTCGCGATCAAATCCCTCTCCGACTCGATGAGTAGCATACCTACTCGTCGAGTAGCTTCCTTAATTTACACTTTAAGCCCTTCACTCATACTTCTGGAATTTGGGATGTTACAATATATATATATATATATATATATATATATATATATATATATATATATATATATATATATATATATATATATATGGGGGAAAGGTAGTTTACGACCCAAGGATGGGTTCACGGCCGTGAGCCTAGCTTGCGGCCGTGAACCTCTTTTGAAGGTGTTTCCGGCTCGAATGCAGTCCACTGATCTCTTGCTAACACTTCTTAACACACAATACCTTAAGTGTACTAGGCCTAAAACTCATAATATGACTCTTAACTTAGAAAAAGATAATAGAAACAAGTCTGAACATTTGATTGATTTGATCGACTTACAAGATAGAAATTTTCAGGTTGTCACATCATCCCCCTGTTAAAGGGAATTTCGTCCTGAAATTAAGACTTAAGAAATACACATAGACTACGGGAAAAGATGAGGATACTTAAGTTTCATTTGATCCTCCCGATCCCAAGCGAGTTTAGGTCTCCGCTTTGCGTTCCAGCGAACCTTCACTATCAGGATACAACTTTGTTTCGTTTGCTTGAACTCCCTGTCCATGATTTCTACTTCTTCTTCCACGAACTTGAGGTTTTTATTGATCTCGATTTCATCTAGTGGTATAACAAGAGTCTCAATGGATAGGCACTTTTTCAGGTTTAATACGTGGAAGGTAGGGTGTATGTTACTTAGTTCTTGAGGCAGTTTGAGTTTGTAAGCTACATGGCCGATCCTAACGAGAATCTCAAAAGGCCCTATGTACCTTGGATTTAGCTTCCCATGCTTTCCAAAGCGTATCAAGCCCTTCCAGGGTGAGATAACAAGAGTCTCATTGAATATGCACTTTTCCAGGGTCGATACGTGGAAGGTAGGGTGTACGTTACTTAGTTCTTGAGGCAGATTGAGTTTGTAAGCTACATGGCCGATCCTAGCGAGAATCTCAAGGGGCAGTTTGAGTTTATAAAATGTTGTTCGAAATTTATAATAATAATAACTAGATTATAGCCCGCGTTAAACGCGGGAAACGCACAAAAACATATAATCGTTTATAGACATTGTATAATGAGTATAAAAAAATATATGGTTATTGGTATTATTGAAATGTGTAGAAAATAAATTAAAAACGACAAATATATATAATCATTGAAAGATCTCTTTGTAGACATTATTTTTTATTTTATTAGTTGAACGACTTTCCTCATCTCATATAGTTATGATATTTATATATTTATAAGCATTTTAATTAGACGTTCCTTGCATAATAATGTTACCTAATTTAAACATATATTGACAACCAATATACCGTTTTTTCTATTGCATTAAATATTGACAACTATTTCATTTCTTCAAATAAAGTTATGTAATATAATTTATAAAATGTTAAATGTTATATAGATTTAATTTTAGTATATCATTAATGGAGATTCTTTTCTAAATCATGATTGGTTTATTTTAAATTGATTATAAATATAAATGCTAGCTTTTATGTTCTTATTTATTTAGTGTTCGCAAGAACTTTGCATTAGTTTTGGCGCAATTTTGAATAATTTTAGTATATCATCAATGTAATTTGATATATCTGTCAATTATATGAAATATCAAATAATGACATTTCATTACTATTGTGATAATTTAGTTTATATATTGTATTTTCACTAATCTTAACGGTCTTATTTTTTCTAATAACCGTAATGCTTTTACTAAATGTACTTTTTACAAATCTCCTAATATCTTATAATTTTTATCTTACTTTATAATTTTTCATAACTATGTTATTTTCAAGATTGACTGCTTTAATAGTGTTTTTTTTTCAGTCTATTCAATTTTATATTTCATTGTACAACATCATCGTTTGTATGTATTATGAAATTTCACTTTAAAAATGTTTAATGTTACACCTTGATATTAATTTTTTTTAATAAACTCATGTAATAATTATGGAATATATATCTCATTTTAATTAACATTAACTTCCTTTATTATATCAAATTCCTCATTAAACGGATATACTTTTGGAAAATAATAATTATAATAGGGCAACATTATCTAAGACGTAAATGTTTGATCTACTTTTGGAGAAAAAAAAATCAGGATCATTAAAAAAAATTATATAAAGAAAATACAAATTTAAATTTGTTGAAATTATGGATGAAATTACTGGCGAAAATTTATTTTGGAGGGAGTTGTATTTTGTAAGGTATAATAATATTACAAAATTTGAAATATCTAAATTAATAAATTTTATTGTTACTATACAAAGATAAAAAAGTAGGTTGATATGATATACAAAAACATAATAATTTCAATGATATTTTAAAATCATGCCAAAATTAACCGGATTCTTATGACATAAAAATAAAAAAAAAATCATAATCATCTCTAATATATAAAAGTAACATTTTCGTAATTAATGTCAGTTCCTAAGATAGTTAATTTTTGTTTTGTTAAAGGTACATAATATCTTTTCATGTTTATTTGAAAAGTTTCAGAAAAGTAGTTAACTGATTTAATGTAATTTGTGATAAAGAAAATCGAAATATATGAATACATACATTTGATATAGGAACAAAAAATAATCGAAAAAAATATAAAAAGCGAAAGAAGGTACTGACCTTCTAGCGCACAGGAGTGAATGTTTATAGCAGAAAATGATGATGAAAGTTATAAGCAATATTAACGATGTTGTAGGAGAAGGTTTGAAGAAAAGAAACGATTGAAAATAAATGTGAGTCGCGGATTCAATGATGAATTGTATATTTATGTGATAATTTGAATATAATTTTTCGGTATTAATGATTTCCTAATAAAAAAAGATTTTATATTAATGGTTACTAATATAAACGAATTTATATTAATGGTTGATATTAAGGCCTTGATTGAAATGATTTGTTTGTAATATGTTTTTAAAATTGACCATATTAAAATCTTCATAATTGAAAATTCAAGATGTAAAATATGGAAAGCTTTCATTGGAATTAAATACATTCCATTTCAACGAATGTAAGTTATTGATTGATGATTGGAAAACATTTATTGGAATTAAATACATTCCATATGGGGAAGATGATGTCAGCAATTTGATCTAAGAGTGGAAAAAATAAGATTGAAATACAATCAATGGTCCAGATTATTTAAGATGATGTCATAAGGTTTCTCTTTTAGTAATATTTAAGATAAGATAATAGTAGTAATAATAATAATATTAAAATATATAATAAAAAAAATTAAAAAATGATTTTATATAGCCGTTTGAATTTTATAACGTCGTCCGAATTATAAAATTTTGTTCGAAATAATAATAATAATAATATTAATATTAAAATATAATAATAATAATATTAATATTAAAATATAATAATAATTTAAAAACAAAAAAAAAACAAAATAAGAAAAAAAAACAATAAAAGACAAAAAATAAACCACGGTGGAATTGGAAAAAAGAAGAGGTACTTGTATAAAACCCCTTTTAAAAATGTTTGAGTTGTATTTTTTGACTTTTTGAGTGTAATTTAGCTTTTAAAAACTAAAAGTCACAAAAAAATCATATTTTTCTAAATTTTTGAAAAACCATCTTTTTATTCTTTACAAAAAAAGTTAATTTAATTTTTTTTTCTTTTGATATTTTTTAACTTTTTAGAAAAGATAAAAGTTAAAATTCATCTACCCTAATAAATGAAAATGACTTTGCCACATGTCATTCTTTCATAAAATTAGTCACATGTCATTTTGTTATTATTTGAGATATATTTATTTTCCAGTTGTCATTATTTTAATTTTTATTTTCAATATATCATTAATTTAGTTTTCATAAATTAAACCTACCATTAATTTCAAATTTTAAATTTTAAAATTTAAATTTTAAATTTCAAATAAATTTACAGTTTAAACCTTTATGTTTAACATTTTGTTATAATTAACCCGTTTATTACACAATAAACACATAATTTCAATTTATTTATTTTTTGTATGTTTTTTCTCATAATTTTCACTTATTTTAATTTCAAATTCAAATAAAATTTCTATTTAATCGTTTGTACTTAACATTTTGTTTTAATCAACCCGTATAATATATAAGTCTCACAACTAGTTTTAAAATAATCCTAAACACCCTCTTTTTTTTTAACCCACAAAAATACAAATATACTACTCTACTCCTAAATTAACACCTAATGACTCGGTTATTCATTCTCATCGCCCAATTGCTGAGCCAGCTCGGCACTAATCCGTTCCCGAACACCCAGAAGCTAGCCGTCTTAGACAAACCTAAAAACGTAGAGGAACTGGTTTCTCGATTTCAACCATTTTTCCGACTTATCCAGAGTCATGTTGTTATTTTGACCTTTTTTGGTGCTAGTGACAAAACACAGATAAACCTCTAAAACCCCTTTTCCCTTGACACTCCGTCGATAGAGGGACGGTCTCTTGAGGCCGCAGGTGCGAAACTCTCCAGCTGGCTATCAACTTACAGCAGGTTTCTTCTTCATCTTATCTTATGTAGAACAAAAGAGACAGAGAAATGGATCTTAAAATACAGTTCACGGCAAACAAATTCTACCTGTCTTCTAGTACAAGAAGAGGAGTGATTATTTTTAACCAAACCCACCCAAATCTTGTCTTGTTACCACTTCCGCGTTACAATCGCATCAAAAGAAGAAAATCCGGTTTTCGTGTTTCTGCTTCCGTCAATCCAGATGGTTCAGAAGACGGTTCGGCTTGGTCCAAGTTCTCTCGGTCAATTCGACGCAGTTCGGAGGTTTTGTTAGATAAATTCGGGGATTCATTGAAGAAAGAAACCGGGTTTGATTTGCAAGATGCCAATGCCAGGATTTCTGGGTTTGTGGGTGGAACTCAAGACTCTGTATTGAAATACCTAACTCAGTTCTCAGCTTGGAACGACTGGCAACGTTGGAAGGTAATCCTTGCCTATGTTAAGCTTAGTGGAAGTTCTCTTAACAAGTGTTAATCTTTTTTGCAGGATATCAATAATTGGGAACCCACAAGAGTAGGTGTGTTGGCAATCTATGTCTTGGTGATGGTCGTTTCATGCCAAAGGATATTTATGGCTGTGCGAGCTCCTTTTCTTCATCGTCAAATAGAAGAAGCATCGGAAGCCTACATGGAGGCTTTGATTCCTGAACCATCTCCCTCTAACATTAGGAAGTATGGATCTTTCTAGCTTTTCCTCCATTTTCTTTTTACTATGACATGCATCAATTTGTTAGACCTGTTATCTTATTGTTGTTTCTGCTGTGCTTTTCTTTGTTCCTCAATGAAGATGAAGATGTTAGTTAGGTTCATAAATACTATTAGGACCAAGTTTAAGGCAGCCATTGTGTTTCTAGTTGAGGAAAAGTGATGCAAGGACATGGCATCAAGTCTCTTATGACAAACATTTACATAAATTCAATGAACTCAAATCCACTAATGACTAATGAGTTGGAACCTTTCAACAATCAACACTATTGTGTTGATTCTTGCTCTTCCCGTTTATGTCCTTGATGGGTTTGTTAGTCTCAGTATTGACTAGCCCACATTCTTTTTGGACCTCAACATGGACAAATTCTATTGGATGCTTACTAGCTAAAACTCTGACATACAAGCTCCATCATAAGGGTACAACCTCATAGACATATGCCATGACTTTACCAAAGTTCAGTTTTCTGATACTAGATTGCTTTGATAAGTAATGTTCTAAGACCATACAAATTTTTCTCCATGATGTATTAATAGTATTATTATGTTGGAGATTGATGATACATGTAGAAGTTAGAGTCATATGTAGTGGGAACCTACAGGCTTCCTTGGCGTGGTGGAGCAGGGATTGCTCAAAATCCAACCAAAGTTTGATGGGATACACAATAAACTTCCAAGTCTTTTCTCATTTCCTCCAGCAAGTTCTCCATTTTTAGTGTTCCTTGAGGCTTATTTCTTGAGAATTCTTTAGTTTGGATTTCCCATTGAGTTGCCTTAGAGCTATCGACTCCCACTATATCCGTAGTATCATTTCAATTCAAGAGGAAGTTAGCATACCATCTCTCTATGTCGAAATAACAAAAAATTTCTCAAGTTTGGGGGAGAAATGAAAGAATGAGTTGTTTCAATGATCAGAGGGCCAAGAAGTTCTTTCTTAAAGGAACATCCACCAAATCTTATTATTGATTTACCTATAGAGCAGCTATATATGGAACAAAATGTTTGAGGAGAGAAAGGTGTATCATGTATGTGACATTAGGTGATCATATGTCATGATCATCATGGCGGCAAAGCAACTATAAATGTTTGGATGGAGTAACTTACATCATCTATCAGGATCTTTTGTAAAATTATGACAATCCATTGTCATATGCTAAGTGTGAAAGGTGTTTTGTAAAGAATCACATTAGTTTTTAACATAAAACATAAGATTAATAAAGATAGATTATCTTTTTTTACTGTACATGATATCAGATAGACTTTCATCAAGAGCAAATGTTAAAGCAGCAACTACATTTGGATGCTTTTATTGTGAGGCAGTGCTTAGTTAACTAACTGCTTTCTTAGTAATGATGCTTGAATTCTTTTTCTCAAAGGTATAAAAAAGGTTTATGGAGGAAGTCGATACCAAAAGGCCTCAAAATGAAGAAATTCATTGAAGGGCCAGATGGAACACTTATCCACGACACATCCTATGTTGGAGAAGATGCATGGGATGATGATGATGATGATGCCACAGCTTCTAAGGACAAAGTCAAGGAAATCATTGACCATGATGTCAGACTGAACAGTCAAGACAAAAGGGAGCTTCAAAAAGAGCTAGGGATTTCAGGTTAGTGTGTGATTGATTGATTGATTACCTTTGCTGTCTTTATCTTTTTTTTTTTTACTAAGTAAGGAGCTAGTTTTGCATGGCAGATGTTAATCAAGAAGAAAGTACACGGACATGGCAAGAAAGGCTGCAAATATGGAAAGAGATTCTTAGGAAGGAGCAATTGGCTGAGCAATTAGACTCATCACGTGCTAAGTATGCAGTTGAATTTGACATGAAAGAAGTTGAAAAGAGCTTCCGTGAAGAAGATGCAAAAGCAAAAGCAACAGCAGAAGGGACAAGAGCACTTTGGATATCAAAAAGATGGTGGCGTTACCGACCTAAACTTCCTTATACTTACTTTCTTGAAAAGCTTCAAACCTCTGAGGTTGCAGCTGTTGTGTTTACAGAGGATTTGAAAAGATTGTATGTAACAATGAATGAAGGGTTCCCCCTAGAATATGTTGTAAGTTTGATCCTGTCTTAAGTCTATTGACATTTGACATTTGTAGAGGTGAACATGTTTTTTACATATTGTATGTAGGTTGACATGCCACTCGATCCATACCTCTTTGAAATGATCACAAATTCTGGAGCTGAAGTTGATCTACTCCAGAAGCGACAAAGCCATTACTTGTTAAAACTAGTAATCGCGTTGCTTCCCACAATTTTGGTTTTATGTTTTCTACGGGAATCCATAATGCTTTTACACATTACTTCAAAGCGCTTCCTGTATAAGAAGTACAATCAGCTATATGATATGGCCTATGCTGAAAATTTTATCCTGGTAAGTAAAATTTATTATATTGGGCTTCAATTTCATGGCTAATCTTTTTTTAATTTACAATACAATACCAGCCAGTCAGAGAAGTTGATGAAACAAAATCAATGTACAAGGATGTAGTGCTGGGAGGAGATGTATGGGATCTGTTGGATGAGCTAATGATTTACATGCGAAATCCAATGCGGTATTATGAAAAACAAGTGAAGTTTGTTCGGGTAATTTACAAACATTTACAAACTAAATTTGGAATTGGAATTGGAATATTATTGGAATTTCAAGTGTATAAATAAATATTTTGGTTACAAATTACAATACAACAGGGAGTGCTTCTATCAGGGCCTCCAGGGACTGGAAAAACACTATTTGCAAGGACACTAGCAAAGGAGAGTGGGATGCCATTTGTATTTGCATCTGGTGCAGAGTTCACAGATAGTGAAAAAAGTGGGGCTGCAAGAATAAATCAAATGTTCTCAATTGCAAGGAGAAATGTAACATTCTTTTAGGATTTATGATTTAATATAATTATAAACATCATTGGGAAGCTTTTTTGGTTTACGTGTTGGTTGGTTGTGGTTGTGGTTGTGCAGGCTCCTGCTTTTATCTTTGTAGATGAGATTGATGCGATTGCTGGAAGACATGCAAGAAAAGATCCACGAAGGAGATCAACATTTGAGGCACTAATCGCCCAGCTCGATGGAGAGTTAGTAGTATCTGATGATATTTATTTTGTTTTGTTTGAAAAAGTTATTAATTGATGTATGAATGAATTTCAGTAAAGAGAAAACAGGGGTGGATCGATTTTCATTAAGACAAGCAGTTATATTCATCTGTGCTACAAATAGGCCGGATGAATTGGATCTAGAGTTTGTTAGTGGTGGACGTATTGATCGCCGATTGTACATTGGTTTACCTGATGCAAACCAAAGGCTGCAAATTTTTGGTGTCCACAGTTCCGGGAAGCAGCTTGCTCATGACGTCGAATTCAACAAGGTGTGCCAATATTTTATTTTATTTTTGTTGTTTGTTTATTCCAAGGGCCAAGACTCATCTTGTTTATGAAATCATCTACAGCTGGTGTTTCGCACTGTTGGGTATTCTGGGGCAGATATAAGAAATCTTGTGAACGAAGCTGGAATAATGGCTGTAACTATTCTTTCATCATGTTTCATGTTATTGATTGTGATATATATATATATATATATATATATATATATATATATATATATATATATATATATCATTCATGTTAAATGAATGATATATATACATAAATATCTGCAGGTGAGAAAAGGGCATACGAAGATCTACCAGCAAGACATTGTTGATGTATTAGATAAGCAGCTGCTTGAGGGAATGGGTGTGCTCCTAACAGAGGAAGAACAGCAGAAGTGTGAAGAAAGAGTAAGATTTTTTTTTTTGTTTTTTCAACATATTTGAATTGGTGGTATTAATTAATTAATTAATTAATCAATCGTGTGATAATAATAGGTATCTGCTGAAAAGAAGAGGCTGTTGGCAGTACATGAAGCTGGTCATATAGTATTAGCACATTTATTTCCTCGATTTGATTGGCATGCATTTTCTCAGCTGTTACCGGGTGGTAAGGTATATGTTGATAACTTTAAGTGTTTTTGTCTGCTTTGAATTTAACCTTTTTATTTGAATAGGAAACTGCAATATCTGTTTTCTACCCTAGAGAAGATATGGTAGACCAAGGGTACACAAGTTTTGGCTACATGATGATGCAAATGGTGGTGGCTCATGGTGGCCGTTGTGCTGAACGTCTTGTCTTTGGTGATGATGTCACTGATGGTGGAACTGATGATCTAGAAAAGATCACAAAGGTAAGGTTCATGTCATCTGTAATTCTCTATGTTTTTTCACTTGTATTCCATTAACTCTTGTGCTGTGTTGTGTCTTCAGATTGCTCGAGAAATGGTGATTAGCCCTAGAAATGCAAGGTTAGGGTTTGCTACATTGACAAACAGAGTTGGATTGGCTAACAGAGCAGATACTACTGATGGGGAACTCATAAAATACAGGGTGCATATTCACTCACTCACTCTGATATGATTATTATTATTAGTTGAAATGCTTGTTTGATTGTTATTTGGTATTCTTATCTTGATTCTCAGTGGGATGACCCACATGTAGTTCCTGCTGACATGACAGTTGAAGTTTCAGAACTCTTCACTCGGGAACTTACAAGAGTAATTAACCATACCATACCATTCATTATTCATTCTATTTCTATTTTCTACTACCCTCCCTTCCTCTTCTAGTCTTCTTATTTAATGGAATTAACATTGGTGGCAGTATATTCAAGAGACAGAAGAGGTTGCAATCAAAGGGTTGACCCAGAATAGGCACATACTGGATTTGATTTCAAGGGAATTACTGGAGAAGTCAAGAATTACTGGGGTGGTAAGTATATTATTAATTACTGTACTAATTAATTAGTATGGAATGATTAACAGATTGTAAGCATGATTTGATTTCAGGAGGTTAAAGAGATAGTAGGAAGAATGTCCCCTCAGATGTTTGAAGATTTTGTCAAGCCTTTCCAAATAAATGCGGAAGAGGTATTTTAAATGATACATACATACATACATATTTGAGTGGAATGAATCCAATAAGCATTTGGTTTTGTTTTTGTTTTTCCAGGAAGGACCGCTGCCTCACAATGAGCAGTTGAGATACCAAGCTCTGGATGTTTACCCAGCACCTCTCCACAGATGTTGAGCAGCCTATGATTTGTGGATTTGTGGATTTGTGGATGTGGTTGTATTTTCCAGTATACAAAATCCAAATAAATATAAGAAAAATTCCCTTTTTCACTCATGTTTATCCTCCAATTACTTTGCTCTCAACCTGTTAAACTTTCTATCCACTATGTCCACAGACTATTATTTCATAGAGAGCAGCTGTGTGATAATTACTAGTGCTGTACCATAACACAGATAGGCGTGGCACACGATAGGCTTCCAAGCCCGTGTTGAGGGAAATATTTTTAATCAATACCACCGCTTTCCTTCTACACCTACTATCGATCATAGAAATCCAACCACATCCATGGCATAGAAAGGATGTTTGGGTGTGAAGAAATGAGAATTACATTTGTATTTCTTCCATTGGAGGTAGGCAACCCTACCCCACCATAGAATCCATGGCGTTGTATTCCCAAATACTGATGGAAATCGGTAGGGAAATGGCCCAACCGCTGAACTCAATAAAAATTTTAATGCTAGATTTTTAGGCGTGGCACACGAATTTAAAATTACTCTAAGACAAATTTATAATATTAGACAAATTCGATACCCATTACTTTTATAATATTGGACACTTGATAATCTTAGATAAATATAAAGTTTTATAACTATAACCATAAAAACAAACACAAACATAAAGCATAAGTGGATCCACAATTTTTTTTTTTTACACTATCAAAATATTAAACTAATATCCCATTTGGTTATTTGGTTGATCTGAAATAATAAAAAATTAGCTGACATCAACCAAAAAAAATCATCTTTATTCAGCTAACCGAACAAAATTACCTAAAGATTGAATATCTATTTTTATCCTAGGTAACTTAAGGAAACTTTTGTTGAGTTATCAAAAACAATGTATTTGTAGGCACATATGGTATAAGGTGGTTTTTTGACGTGTCATTCAATTAGAAATGACTCATCGCTCGATTGTGGTTACGTCTTATGTTTATCTGTTTATTACAACGTTTGATTTTTCAATTACTATTCTAACAGTTTGTTTTTTGGGTGTATAAATGAGATGTAAGGATAATCTGATCAACAAATGATTTGTTTATGCTCATTTATCTGTATAATTGTTGAGTTGAGAGTTTTCTTATTGATTTGTTATTTTGTGTCGGAATTGAACACCATTGCTAATTAAGGTATATACTCTTTGTTGCTTTACTTTGCATTGTTGTTTGATAGCTGAGGTATGTATTTTTTGCTGTTTTGCTTTGCATTGTTTGTTTCATCATGACATGAAAGTGCATTTTTGGTACTGATGATAGTAACCTGATAGGGGTCAATGGATTTTGATCAAACGTTGAAACATTTGTCTTTGTTCGTGATAATCTTTTCCTGATTGAAAATGGGAAATGATAAATAGGAAATAGTGGTAAAGAGTTATGAAGATGTAAGTTGTTTGAGTGTTTGTTGTCATTTGATGCGGTGTGTATTTAAAATGTTTTATGTAATATTTGTTCAACAAGTATCATGTGTTGTAAGCTATTTTTCATGATTGTTAGAAACCGCACATTATTATTATTATGTATAACTTTCTAGGAACCGAATATGAATCTGTTACCATTCCAAGAGGTCGACGCCTTTCTATATATTTTGATCATCTATTTAGTTTTGATGTGTACATTTATCTTATCTACTTTGATCAATTTTTTAGTAAACTTTAGGCATTGGGAAATGGAAGTACGTTAAGTAATTATCCACATTATTATTACCTCATATTATTATTTTAATGAATAGGTATCACTACATTGAGTCAATTTGATCTTTAAATTTTTCTTTATGTACTTTGATTACTTTAAAGGGAAGGGCTTAGGATGATCGCATGACACACACCACAGTTTTCTAGCCTGAGAGATTTACCCTGGTATTTGATATGAAATTTTGATATGTTGACAGATATTATGATATTTTGAGATACATGGTTTATGATTTTATACTATGGTGATGATATTTATGGTTTTAATAATGATTTAAAAATGAAATTGTTGGACCGTATTTTTGGGATGTTTCAATTAGGCCTTAGGAAGGGTTCTAAGCTTCTAGTGATTCCACATTCACCATAACTCGTCTTTGAACATCAAGATAATAAATTCTTTTTTTGTCTTTTACACATGCAAATCATCATCTTGTTGGTAATCATTGGCCAGAAATGAGCACATTTCTTCCTAATTGGTGTAACACTCAAATCCAGATATTCTATTTTTAACCCTCAAAGTAATTCATTTTGGAAAAATAGACCCTCTGTACACTAGGTGTACGTATACATACGCTTAGCGTACGCTTATGCATGCAGTGGGTGGCTAAGGCTCATACGCTAGGCGTACGAGCATGTACGCGGGGCGTACGAGGCTAATGATCAAGCCCTAATTTCTTGGCTTGGTTACTATTTAAGCACACTTATATCATTTGGACCTTACCCTAACCAGCCTCCATTACTCTCAAACGTCCCCAAAACCCTAAATCCTTTGTGAGCAACTCTTGAGCTTGGAACTACCTCAAATACCTCATTTTTGGTGTGTTAGCAAAGAGAAGGAAGTGGAAGCAAGCTTTAAACGTTGGAAAAGCTTTTGGATCTTGCATTTGGAGCAGCTTGGGAAGCTTGGGGAGGTAAAAAGCTTTCACCTTACGTATTCTTTTTGCTTGTTGAGTTAGGGTTTTCCTCGTTTGAGTCCATAAATCGTCTTAATGAGATAGAAAGAGTTGTTGGGAGCATATTGATAACTTCATTTTATTTACTTCTTTTTATAGTTTATTTTAGCACATTTCATTCGCATTTTAGTTAATTTCCATGCATATTTTCATTTTTATTATTTTATGACCATTTCGGGTACTTTCTAGTTTCTTAAGCATTATTGAAGATTTTTTTGGAGACTGGCGGAGTGGGATTTTTAGGAGCTGACTGGACTTGAAGGGCAATGGGGATTTCGAGCTTGATGGCTATGGAGGTGATTCATGGAGTAGGCTTGTCAATTGCTTGAAGGCTTATTTATTTTTTTGGTCTCGACAACCACCAAAATTTGGCGTCGTTGCCGGGGATCGATTTATATTTAATCAATTTGTTTCTCTATGCCTAGATCTCATTGTGCAAGTACTCTAGTTTAATAGTAAAAAATTGAAAAAAAGTATGGTTCGGAAATGAATACTCCTTGCATTGAAGATAAACTTTCTGACCTAGATCAGTTAGTTATGATGATTGAAAGTGACCAAGGTGTGCAGCCCATGCCTCTTCTTTGCGATTTTTGCGCCCAAAATAGACATCATTTCGACATGTGTCCATATTTACAAGGAAGATGGGAAGAAGTGTAAGATAAGGGAAGCTACTACCATTCAAACCAATGGAGTTATGATCAGCCTCAACATAATGAATGGTGGGACAACAACCAAGTTTGGGGAAATAACCATTACCAAAACCCATACCAAACATGGGGCAATAACCAATACCAACCAACTCCACATTTCCAAGAACTCTATCCTTACCTTCCTCAACAAACTGAAACGCCAAGCATGTCCTTAGAGGACATTGTGAAAAGCATTGCCACTTCTACCCAAATTTTCCATGAAACAACCCAAGCTAGCCTCGGAAGCCTAGAGCAACAAATAACACAAATTGCTCAATCAATGAGTATAATGGAAGCTCAAGACAAATTACCATATGAAGAGAGCCTATGGCATAGCACATGTGCCATTCCTTTGAAAGATGAGAAAAGTTTTGATGGCCCAAGAGAGCTATACGAAGAAGAGGAAGAAGAAGTAGAAGTGGAAGAGACTGTCAAGGAGGAAGAAGACATTGAGAAAGCTGACAATGAAACTATAAAGGAAGTGATAAGGGTTAACAAAAGAGAGGTTGAGCCACCCACTACCATTGAGAAACTAACTCCAATGGTAGAACAACCATAAGAGCTGGAAATGATAAATCTGTCGGACCCTTCAAAGGATACGTATCCCGAGAAAGAAGACGCCCAACCGGTCACCTACTTAACCGCCATGTCAAAGAGGGAAGAGTTGGTCACCTTAATGAGCAAGTACAAGAAAGAATATGGTTGGATGATTGCTATTATCAAAGGTCTAAGTCCGGTATGGTTCTCCCGTAAAAAGAAAGTCAAATATAAGAAAAGAGTCCCAATGGAGGTATGGAAATTAAAAAATATAGACAAGGGGAAAATTTGCAAGGTTAATAGACATCAACTGAAGCCATTCTATGAATGTTTTGATTCAAATGTCCAATATGTTGTCCATTTGGACGTCCCAATGTGTTAAAGTGAAGTTTGGAGGCGTCTCGCCAAAGATGTTAAAGAAGGGCATTTTTGGAAAGCATTTTGTTTTCGTGTCTTTGAATTCAAATAAAGAAGTTTTGAAGATGTTTTGATGTTTCTTGTAGAGTTATCTTTGAAGAATTAAGTGTTTCCATATGTTCGGGCCCTTCCAATCCAAGAAAATGCGAAGAAACAAAGAAAAATGAAGCAAAAATGAAGATCGGGATCAGCGGGTTGCGCGACACGCATGCTGTTGCACGGGTGGATTGCACGGCCAGGTGTGATGAAGCGACATTGACCCAAGACTTAACTGCAAGGTCTGCACAACCTGCGCACTGTGCTGGGCAGTTTGGGCTATTTTTGGCTATTATTTGGCCAGGTGTTGACCAAAGGTTTTAATGAGCTGACCTTTTGACTTTTCTTGACCAACATTGACCGAAATTGACCCTTGTTGACCCATTGATTAAAATGTTCAACTTTCCTTCTTCTTCATTTAACCATCTTGACCTCCCACTCCATTCCTCTAAAGAACATAACCTTCCAATACCCATCTCGCTGAAAAAATCAAGATTGTCGGAGTTCTACCGGTCGGAATTTCACGAAACCACCGCCACATACACTTTCAGCCTCCCGATCCTGCGATTTAGGTCATTTCTGCCCTTACCTTAAGCATTGAGGACAATGCTTGTTCTTAAGCTTGGGGTGGGGCATTTCCTTTTCCTTATTTTTTCATGCATTTTTAGTTAGGGTGCATATCATTTTAGTTTTAAGCTAATTTGCATTCATTTTTTTTTATTTTATAAAATTCAAAAAAGATTTTATTTTCTTCTTTTCTACTTTTTATTTTTGCATAACATTTAGCTTAGGGCATTAGCATTCACAAGGGCGGAACACGAGCACTAAAACTAGAGGGACTGGATACCAAGTGAGTCAAATACATATTTGTTTTGATTTTTCAATGTAACGCCCCGTCTCTGGTATGTTGCTTTCGTGGCATTTATTTAGAAGTTTTATTGAGGGACTCGGCGAGTCTATGGCCTGACTCGTCGAGTAGGGTCGAGTTTTCGTGCACGTGTTAGTTGGCGACTCGACGAGTCCATATTCGGGACTCGACGAGTCTGCCTGCCTGGAAGAAACCCTAAATCCCCGGGTTGCTCACTATTTAAGCAATGCTATGTGCCCCAAACTCGCCTCCTTCACCCTCAGAGAGCTGTGAGAAAACCCTAATCCATTCCTTATTGTTTTAAGTGCTTTTGTGTGGATTTTGAAGGCTTGAAGAAGAAGAAGAAGAAGAAAGGAGCAAAGAGAAGAGGTGTAGAGCAAAGATCCAAGGGCAAATCAGAGTTCATTGAGGTATTTCTCGGATTCCTTCTGTTTTATGCTTTAGACCTCCATTAGAACTCTTCTAGGGCTAGTTTGATGCATTTTCTAAGCCCTATAGTTGTATGGATGCCTTAATAGGTCGAGATATCTCTAGATCTGTTCATTTAGGAGTTGTAGAGCCCGTATCTGTTGCCTTTTTAGAGATGCTTTGCATAAGAACCCTAGATCTAGCCTTTATTATGATTTTTTAGCCTTATTATCTTCTTGGTCGCTATTGGGCACGTAAAGATAGAATCTTTACGTGCTAATCGAGTTAAGGAAGCCCAGATCTATAAGTTTCAGACGCTGGATTCAAGCAGAATCGAGTTTAGAGTAGCTGCATGGATATGACTCGGCGAGTCGGAAGAACGACTCGGCGAGTCAAGTCGCGAGTCCCGTTTTTCCCTTTTTGAGTGATGTCGAGTGGAAGCCAGTGAGTAGTAGAGTGGACTTAGTGAGTTGGAGGACCGACTCAGTAATGGAGGGACTCGACGAGTTGTTCATACAACTCGGCGAGTCCAAGGCAATCTTCTTAGCTCAAGAACAACTCGTCGAGTTGTTCATATGACTCGGCGAGTCGGATGAAGATTGTCTGAGTTCTTGGATCGAGAGGGTACTCGTCGAGTCGATGCCATACTCGGCGAGTAGCCACGAGTAGGGTTGAGAAGTAAGACTAGAGACTCGGCGAGTTGGCGGCCCAACTCGGCGAGTCAGGTCAACTGTGGGTTGACTTTGACCGAGAGAGTTGACTTTGACCAAGGGTAAAAGAGTCATTTTACCCAGTGCAGTGTTTAGCATTTGATTGAGTGTGTTTATGGACTTGTAGCTGGGGAGATACCAGAGCAGCAGCAGTTAGCTTCCAGAGCCATTCACACAGCAGCCAGTTCACGAGGTGAGTTTCCCTTCAATAGGAACGGGTCTAAGGCCAATGACGGCCCGTTCAGTTAGCCGTAGTTTCTGGACTTCGGTCCAATGCAGTAGCTAGTATGTTTGACGCCTCCGTGGCTCAGACATGATTTATGTGTTGTGCTAGTTGATATGTTTATGCTATGTTCAGTCAGCTTCGAACTTCGGTATGATGTAGGGGACAGAGGTCCCAGTCAGCTTCGGACTTCGGCCGGATGTAGGGGACGGAGATCCCAGTCAGCTTCGGACTTCGGTCCGATGTAGGGGACGAAGGTCCCAGTCAGCTTCGGACTTCGGTCCGATGTAGGGGACAGAGGTCCCAGTCAGCTTCGGACTTCGGTCCGATGTAGGGGACAGAGGTCCCAGTAAGCTTCGGACTTCGGTCCGATGTAGGCGGCAAGGCCCCAGTTAGCCCAGACTTCGGTCCGATGCAGTGGGCAAGGCCCAATATGTGCTTATTTGTCATTATGTGGTATGTGGTAGTTTGGGGGGAGCTCACTAAGCTTTATGCTTACAGTTTCAGTTTTGGTTTCAGGTACTTCCGCAAGCAAAGGGAAGAGCTCGGGATGATGGCATCGCATACACCACAGCTTCAGATTTGTCTTGGGAGTTGATTTAGTTTCTTGATATGTTTGGATACAGTTGTGATACAGTTTTCTCACAGTATTTTATTATGGTTTTTTTGAAACACACAGCTTATGATTTTATTATGTGATACTCAGTCTCATGGGTTTTGTTATAATAAAAATCGAAATTTTTGGGTGGTATTTTTGGGATGTTTCAAGTTGGTATCAGAGCCCTGGTTTGAGGGATTTGGATACACCTCCTGGTGCATCTCAACTCAAACTAAGGGAAAGATAAAAAGATTTTCAAAAAAAAAAGAAAAATGTTTTCGAATGAGATTTTGAAAAGAACTTAGAAAGAAAAGAATTTTTAAACAAGATAAGGGTGTGGTGCATGCAATCAGCCGAGCTCAAGTAAGTACTCCGAAATTACCAATACAAGTTTTATTATTATGATTAATTGTTCCAGTTTCAGTAGAACAACATGCTAGTATAGGACTAAGGATCTAGGAGGATGCCTTATGTGCCTGCTATATGTGTTACAGCTTTATGAGAATTGCATGCTAGTATTGAGTAGACAGCAGTAGGATAGCCTGTTTAGGTTATGCCTGGTAGCGCGAGCTTAGCATTGTATGCTAGAGTAGCT
Source organism: Lactuca serriola (assembly GCF_051521515.1). Classification (NCBI taxonomy): domain Eukaryota; kingdom Viridiplantae; phylum Streptophyta; class Magnoliopsida; order Asterales; family Asteraceae; genus Lactuca; species Lactuca serriola. The sequence continues at coordinate 117,651,685 of NC_136414.1, read as the reverse complement.
TCTCGTTATGAGAATAGTTTTGCCTGAGTATGTTTCCTTTATCCGAATGCTGCTTGCTTTGTGCTTTGTGGGACTCTGAGTGGTGGGAGTTAGCCATTAGGTGAATACTTCACATCACATGTGATCAGGGTTGAATAATCTCAGAGTGCTGGATTTGGCCCTATTGCGCAGCTCTTGTCTAAGTCCAACCGTTGTAGGGACGAGTCTTTTACTCGAAGGATTATCCGAGCCTCATTGCATGTGATGGTATTCAGGTGGTGGCTAATTAGCATTATAAGGAGGCCTTCAGCAGCTGAGGACTGGTTTGAGTGGAGTCAGCGATTTCCCTAGGGCAAGCCTAGGATGAGAGTAGCAGAGATCAGTAGTAGTAGAAGTGACTTGGTGGAGTCAAGGCAGTTCTTGAGGAAAGTACGGATAGATGTGGAAGGTAGTATGGGCCCGTACTACTGAAAGTAGAGGATCCGTACTCGAATCAAGGAAGGCCGAGACAAGACCAGGAAGCTAGTGGTAGTATCAATGATCCCTTGAGATATTTCAGTTTTCTGATGTTGCTATGATGTGTTTCAGAATGGTGGTTTTGCGTCCGAGGACAGCAGCCGGTAGTGGAGGTGCCGGGGAGGGATCAGGATCAGGCTCGGGGGACGAGCGCATGGATGAGCAGACCAGAGGTCCTTTCTTCAGAGATTACTCGTATCATTTTAGAGCAGACTCCTGTGATCTTCGGTTCGATCAAGGAGGGTATCCTAGAGCTGATGGATGAGAGATTGGGCACCTTCCGTGCCGAGGTGGCGGCCATGATGGGGTCGCGTGCACTTACATTCAGGGAGTTCAGGGCATGTGGACCTCCAGATTATCACAGGGCGCGGGACCCCATAGCAAGTACTAGATGGTTGGCGGATGTAGCCAACACGTTCTGCACTAGCAGGTGTCCCGAGGGGGACAAGGTCAGATTGGCGTTCTGTCTTCTGAAGGACAGGGCACGAGATTGGTGGGAGGAGGTCGGACATACCATTGGAGATGATGCAGCATTGGATGCCATGACCTGGGCTGATTTCTCTACCAGGTTCAGGGCGGAGTTTGCACCAGTTATTGAGGTGCAGCAGTTAGTCAGAGAGTTTCAGGACCTCACCCAGACTACAGAGACTGTGGTGGAGATCACCGCCAAGTTCAGGGAGAGGGCTCTTCTTGTTCCTCAGTATGCATCCGATGAGGAGATGAAGAAGGCCCGTTATCATGAGATGTTGCGGAGCGATATTCGCCAGTTTGTGAGCCGGTCCAGCTGTAAAACGTTGGACGACATGATTTCTAGGGCTCGAGAGAGGGAGATTGATCTCGAGATGGAGAAGAAGAGGAAACCGGAGGCGGTTTCGGGTTCAGGAGGTTCGGGCAAAAAGCCCAAGGTTTCAGATCACAGGTCCAGGTTTCAGTCGAGCCACAGTCGATGTGACAGGTGTGGGAAGATGCACGATGGGGTGTGCAAGGCAGGGAGTTCCGGCTGCTTCAAGTGCGGTCGGACTGGGCATTTGAGCAGGGATTGTACGACCCCTGCTACTGCCGTTGCAGCATCAGATCTGATTTGCTTTCAGTGCAATCAGAGGGGACATAAAACGTCCCAGTGTACGAGTTTAGCTGCAGTAGGGAAGGTGGCTGCACCTGCCTCTGCTACTTTGAGGATTACAGATGACCGGCAGGGCCGAGCCGAGGCGCCAGTGGCGAAGAGTAGGGCGTTTCAGATGACAGCAGAGGAGGCGCGAGCGACTCCTGATGTGGTGACGGGTATGTATCTTCCCTTCATCTCTTTATTTTATTGATTGATTATTGCTTATGATTGTATGTTTTATATAGGGTCGTTCTCTGTGAACGACATTTCTGCTATGGTATTATTCGATTCGGGGGCTACCCGATCATTCGTATCGCTTGCGCTTAGCAAGAGATTTAGCAGAGCTCTAGGGGAGCTGGATTGTCCACTAGAGGTTGAGATAGCAGATGACAGGACCGTGAGGGTCGGCAGAGTGCATAGAAGGTGTTATCTTCAGTTATTTGACGAGCAGTTTTCGGTGGACCTGGTTCCTATTCCCCTGCGAGGGAATAAGGTTATTGTGGGCATGGATTGGCTAAGCCCCAATGGGGCGGTGATTGATTGTGAGCTTCAGCTAGTGAGGGTTCGCACTCCCAGTGGGGGAGAGTTAGTGATTCAGGGTGAGAGGCCACAGCGCGGACCGACCTTTTGTTCCGCCGCAAGGGCGAGGTGCTATTTTCAGCAGGGTTGCGCTGGTTATGTAGCTTATGTCTTGGATGCCCGGGAGAAGGGCAAGACGACAGTTGATGATGTTCCGATAGTGCGAGACTTCCCGGATGTATTTCCCTAGGATTTACCGGGAATACCTCCTGAGAGGCAGGTTGAGTTTGGGATCGACCTGATTCCTGGTGCGGCTCCGATAGCCAAGGAACCGTATCGTCTAGCTCCCCCTGAGATGCAGGAGTTGTCTACGCAGCTGCAGGAGCTGCTAGACAAGGGTTTCATTCGGCCGAGCAGTTCGCCTTGGGGAGCGCCGATCCTGTTTGTGAGGAAGAAGGATGGGTCGCATCGTATGTGTATTGATTACCGGGAGTTGAATAAGGTAACGGTGAAGAACCGTTACCCACTCCCGAGGATATATGATTTGTTTCACCAGCTTCAGGGAGCGTCTTGGTTCTCCAAGATCGATCTACACTCCGAGTATCATCAGATGCGGGTTAGGGATGAGGATGTGCAGAAGACTGCATTCAGGACCAGGTATGGCCATTATGAGTTTGTGGTGATGCCATTTGGGCTCACCAATGCTCCAGCCGCGTTCATGGATCTCATGAATCGCGTGTGTAGACCGATGCTGGATCGGTCAGTGATAGTATTCATCGATGATATCTTGGTGTATTCCAAGACGCAGGAGCAGCAAGAGGAGCACCTGAGGGAGGTGCTGGAAGTTTTGAGGAGGGAGAGACTTTTCGCAAAGTTCTCCAAGTGCGAGTTCTGGTTGTGCGAGGTGCAGTTCCTTGGTCACCTCGTCAACCAGAAAGGTATTTTGGTGGATCCGGCTAAGATAGAGGCCGTGATGCAGTGGGAGGTCCCGAAGTCTCCATCTGAGATTCGGAGCTTCCTAGGGTTGGCAGGGTATTACTGGAGGTTCATTCAGGATTTCTCTAAGATAGCAGTGCCGCTCACCCGACTGACCAAGAAGTCGGTGGTATTCCGCTGGGGGCCTGAGCAGCAGGCATCGTTCGAGACCCTCAGGCAGAGATTGTGCGAGGCTCCGATCCTTACCTTGCCAGAGGGAGTAGAGGACTTCGTAGTCTACTGTGATGCCTCAATCACAGGTATGGGAGCGGTGTTGATGCAGCGAGGCCATGTGATAGCTTACGCCTCGAGGCAGTTGAAGCCTCATGAGGCTAACTATCCTACCCATGATTTAGAGCTGGGGGCGGTTGTGTTTGCCTTCAAGATTTGGAGGCATTATCTTTATGGGGTCCGTTGCACCATTTACACGGATCACAAGAGCTTGAGGTACCTTATGGATCAGCCGAGTCTGAACATGAGGCAGAGGAGGTGGTTGGATGTGCTGAAGGATTACAATTGTGAGATCCTTTACCATCCAGGGAAGGCCAACGTGGTGGCCGACGCCTTAAGCCGCAAAGTGTCGGCAGCCCTTATCAGAGATTTGTGTTTGAGGATGACAGTGATTACTCCGTTGCTGGAACGGATCAGGGAGGCTCAGGTTGAGGGCCTCAAGGAGGAGAGGCAAAAGTGTGAGAGGATAGTGGGCCGAGTAGCTTCGTTTGATTATGACAGTCGGGGATTGCTGACACTTCATGGGAGAGTGTGGGTACCGTACTGGGGAGGAGTACGGCAGGTGTTGATTGATGAGGCTCATAAGTCTCGATTTTCTATCCATCCAGGGGCGACGAAGATGTATAGAGATCTTCGACCTGATTATTGGTGGCCCTGCATGAAGCGAGATGTCGCTTGGTATGTTGAGAGATGCCTGACCTGTAGGAAGGTCAAGGGGAGCACCAGAGGCCTCACAGCAAGATGCAGCCGTTAGACATTCCCGTGTGGAAATGGGAGGACATCACCATGGATTTTGTCACCAAGCTTCCCAGGACCGCACGAGGAGTAGATTCGATATGGGTAGTAGTGGATCGGTTGACGAAGAGTGCTCATTTTATTCTGATCCAGGAGAGTATATCGGCAGAAAAGTTAGCCGATATCTATGTGCGTGAGATCGTGGCACGTCATGGAGTGCCGGTATCGGTAGTGTCAGACCGAGATGTCCGTTTTACATCCTGATTCTGGAAGCGGTTTCATGACGAGATGGGTACTCGTCTTCATTTCAGCACAACTTTCCACCCTCAGACGGACGGGCAGAGCGAGAGGACGATTCAGACTCTCGAGGACATGCTCAGGGCATGTGTCCTAGATTTCGGTGGCAGTTGGGATACGTATCTTCCGTTAGCGGAATTTTCGTATAACAACAGTTATCATGCGAGCATTGATCGACCTCCCTTTGAGATGCTTTACGGGAGGAAGTGTAGGACCCCGATTTATTGGGGCGAGGTCGGTCATCGAGTCGTTGGGAGCACAGAGGTGGTGCTCAAGACGACCGAGTTGATTTAGCAGGTCCGTAGTAGACTGCAAACTGCACAGAGTCGGCAGAAGAGCTACGCCGACAGGAGGCGTTCAGACTTGGAGTTCCAGGTGGGCGATATGGTCCTCCTGAAGGTCTCACCCTGGAAGGGTGTCATCAGGTTTCGGAAGAGGGGCAAGCTGGGCCCCAGGTTCATTGGTCCTTTTAGGGTTTTGGCCAGAGTGGGTCGGGTTGCTTATCGGTTGGATCTTCCTGTAGAGCTTAGCCAGATCCACAACACTTTCCATGTGTCTCAGTTGAGGAAGTGTTTGGTGGATGAGACAGTAGTTGTTCCCCTAGAGGATATTCAGGTTGATAGCAGCCTGAATTATATTGAGAGGCCGATCGCGATTCTGGACCGGAAGACAAAGACCTTGAGGAACAAGGCAATTCAGTTAGTGAAGGTGCAGTGGCAGCATCGAAAGGGGTCTGAGTGGACGTGGGAGGCTGAGGAAGAAATGAGAGAGCATTACCCGGAGTTATTTGCAGATTCAGCCGCAGCAGACTTCGAGGACGAAGTCTGAGACAAGTGGGGGAGAATTGTAACGCCCCGTCTCTGGTATGTTGCTTTCGTGGCATTTATTTAGAAGTTTTATTGAGGGACTCGGCGAGTCTATGGCCTAACTCGTCGAGTAGGGTCGAGTTTTCGTGCACGTGTTAGTTGGCGACTCGGCGAGTCCATATTCGGGAGTCGGCGAGTCTGCCTGCCTGGAAGAAACCCTAAATCCCTGGGTTGCTCACTATTTAAGCAATGCTATGTGCCCCAAACTCGCCTCCTTCACCCTCAGAGAGCTGTGAGAAAACCCTAATCCATTCCTTATTGTTTTAAGTGCTTTTGTGTGGATTTTGAAGGCTTGAAGAAGAAGAAGAAGAAGAAGAAGAAGAAGAAGAAGAAAGGAGCAAAGAGAAGAGGTGTAGAGCAAAGATCCAAGGGCAAATCAGAGTTCATTGAGGTATTTCTCGGATTCCTTCTGTTTTATGCTTTAGACCTCCATTAGAACTCTTCTAGGGCTAGTTTGATGCATTTTCTAAGCCCTATAGTTGTATGGATGCCTTAATAGGTCAAGATATCTCTAGATCTGTTCATTTAGGAGTTGTAGAGCCCGGATCTGTTGCCTTTTTGGAGATGCTTTGCATAAGAACCCTAGATCTAGCCTTTATTATGTTTTTTGAGCCTTATTATCTTCTTGGTCGCTATTGGGCACGTAAAGATAGAATCTTTACGTGCTAATCGAGTTAAGGAAGCCCGGATCTATAAGTTTCAGACGCTGGATTCAAGCAGAATCGAGTTTAGATTAGCTGCATGGATATGACTCGGCGAGTCGGAAGAACGACTCGGCGAGTCAAGTCGCGAGTCCCGTTTTTCCCTTTTTGAGTGATGTCGAGTGGAAGCCGGTGAGTAGTAGAGTGGACTCAGTGAGTTGGAGGACAGACTCAGTAATGGAGGGACTCGACGAGTTGTTTATACAACTCGGCGAGTCCAAGGCAATCTTCTTAGCTCAAGAACAACTCGTCGACTTGTTCATATGACTCGGCGAGTCGGATGAAGATTGTCTGAGTTCTTGGATCGAGAGGGTACTCGTCGATTCGATGCCATACTCGGCGAGTAGCCACGAGTAGGGTTGAGAAGTAAGACTAGAGACTCGGCGAGTTGGCGGCCCAACTCGGCGAGTCAGGTCAACTGTGGGTTGACTTTGACCGAGAGAGTTGACTTTGACCAAGGGTAAAAGAGTCATTTTACCCAGTGCAGTGTTTAGCATTTAATTGAGTGTGTTTATGGACTTGTAGCTGGGGAGATACCGGAGCAGCAGCAGTTAGCTTCCAGAGCCATTCACACAACAGCCAGTTCACGAGGTGAGTTTCCCTTCAATAGGAACGGGTCTAAGGCCAATGACGCCCCGTTCAGTTAGCCGTAGTTTCTGGACTTCGGTCCAATGCAGTAGCTAGTATGTTTGAAGCCTCCGTGGCTCAGACATGATTTATGTGTTGTGCTAGTTGATATGTTTATGCTATGTTCAGTCAGCTTCGAACTTCGGTCCGATGTAGGGGACAGAGGTCCCAGTCAGCTTCGGACTTCAGCCGGATGTAGGGGACGGAGATCCCAGTCAGCTTCGGACTTCGGTCCGATGTAGGGGACGAAGGTCCCAGTCAGCTTCGGACTTCGGTCCGATGTAGGGGGCAAGGCCCCAGTTAGCCCGGACTTCGGTCCGATGCAGTGGGCAAGGCCCAGTATGTGCTTATTTGTCATTATGTGGTATGTGGTAGTTTGGGGGGAGCTCACTAAGCTTTGTGCTTACAGTTTCAGTTTTCGTTTAAGGTACTTCCGCAAGCAAAGGGAAGAGCTCGGGATGATGGCATCACACACACCACAACTTCAGATTTGTCCTGGGAGTTGATTTAGTTTCTTGATATGTTTGGATACAGTTGTGATACAGTTTTTCTCACAATATTTTATTATGGTTTTTTTGAAACACACAACTTATGATTTTATTATGTGATACTCAGTTTCATGGGTTTTGTTATAATAAAAATCGAAATTTTTGGGTGGTATTTTTGGGATGTTTCAAGTTGGTATCAGAGCCCTGGTTTGAGGGATTCGGATACACCTCCTGGTGCATCTGAACTCAAACTAAGGGAAAGATAAAAAGATTTTCAAAAAAAAAAAGAAAAATGTTTTCGAATGAGATTTTGAAAAGCACTTAGAAAGAAAAGAATTTTTAAACAAGATAAGGGTGTGGTGCATGCGATCAGCCGAGCTCAAGTAAGTACTCCCAAATTACCAATACAAGTTTGAGGTTGATTCCTTATTTCCAGAGAAGAGAAATGGCTGCAAATTTGGCCATGAAAATGGCTTCAGTGTTTGGAGATAGTTATATTTATTAAATTTTTAATAATTTTGTTCAATTATAATGTTATATGTTATATTTATTAATATTTTAATAATTTTGTTCATTTATAAGGTTATATTTAATTTTATATTCTTAGGATTAATGTTATATTTACTAATTTATTAATATTTTTAATAATTAATGGTCCCCGATTAATCCCCGCCTAGCCGATTAATCCCTTGACCTAGTCCACCGATTAGCCTACGTCGAGCAATTTCTACAACCATGATATATATATATATATATATATATATATATATATATATATATATATATATATATATATATATGTAACATCCCAAAAATGGGAGCCAAAAATTTCATTTTTTAAAACATACAGTTTGCAAAACATTAGAAATAAAACATTCACGGATCATATCATTTCATAAAAAGATGTTGGTTGTCTAGAAACCATTTTATAAAACATAATACTGTCAGAGTACAAACCCCAGGAGGATCCCATAGTGCGGAATACAAAGCGTGTGTGTGATGTACCGCTACCGTGCCGGCTCCTTCCCTTTCGAAGAAGAAGTAACTGAAACCAAAACTGAAAACTGTAAGCACGAAGCTTAGTGAGTTCCCCCATCTTACCACATACCATACAATCACATATCATACACACTTCCGGGCAATTCTGGGGTGCCCGACCTACCCGGTACGACCATTTTGGGGTGCCGACCTACCCGTGTCAAGCCGTTCTGGGGTGCTGACTACCCATGTGAAGCCATTCTGGGGTGCTGACTACCCATCGGTCCTAACAACCGATCCTCCGGGACTATTTCACCCCTACTGCTACTATCACATATATCATAACATAACATATTATCAGACATATCTGGGGCGTCCGATTTACCCTTTTGTCCCAACGACCGGGCTTGGGGACTATTCCCCTCCTACTACCACTATCACATATAACATATCATGCCAGCATATAAACATATCATCACATACCGTCAGGCATATCTGGGGTGTCTAACCTACCTTTCGGTCCTAACAGCCGAACTCTACTACTATCACACATACATATCATGCCAACATAGGAACATATCAGGTAATAGCAAACCTAGATGATATCACAAAGACAATCATCTAACGTACAACTCCTACTGGTGGGCTGGTGTAACGCCCGTGTTTCTAGGCTAGGCATTAATATTGACATAATGGTCTAGGTTAACCTTTGTAACTTATTTAGAAGAAATGAAAAGGAATTATGTGAATTATGTGTTTTATGCTTAATTATTAGGGCTTAATTAATTAAAAATAAAAATAAGCGTCAAAATTTAAAGTGTGAAATAAGCCCGATATCTTTACATAAAGTTTTAGTGGTCGAAACAAGGATTTCGGGGATATAAAGAATGCCGAAATCCGAGGTATAACGAAGAAGTTATGACCTGTCGAAGTTTCGCGACAAAACCGGCACGGTGCCGAATGTCGTAAAAAGTGAGTTTTTGATAAACTACTTTTTAGCCTTAGTAATGTAACATCCCGAAATATCAAGAGTAGAGTGGAAGGGCTAAAAGAGTAAATTGGGAAAGACTGACTCGGCGAGTCCATGGATGGAATCGGCAAGTAGAGTCGCGATTTGGTCGCGTGTTAAGTAGCCGACTCGGCGAGTCAATGAGGTGGACTCGGCGAGTAGGCGCTGAGTGGAGAAAACCCTAATTCTCGGGGTTGAGCTCTATATAAAGAACATTATGTTTTCCTCCCAGCCTCTTTATCACCCCCTTGACTTCCAGAAACCCTAAATCGTGGAGAAGCACCATTGTTGAGCAAATTAGAGCTTGGAGAGGTGGTTATTGAAGAGATCTTAGAGAAGGAGAGGCTTGGAGCAAGGGGCTTTGCTTGGATTCGAGTTTCATTGCAGTTGGGGCGTTCCTTGGAGGTAATATCTCGTTCTTGGGCTGTTGTTATGTTGTTTCTTCATTTTGGGGTTTGTGGGGAGCTTGTCTTTGAATGTAATTGGAGTCTAGAGGTTAGATCTGAGGTTGCTACCTCAGATCTGGATTGGAGAAGGATCAGAGACCATGAAAGTCCCTGTATTGGAGTGTTTAGTGGAGCTATCATGTCCCAAACCCTAGTCCAATGTGCAAAATGCATAGATCTCTTTGGATTCACGTAAAGTTCGCCACTTTACGTGATGGATGAGTTGTAGGAGGCTAGATCTATGATTTGGAGCAATTGCATGGCCTGGAATGCTTCTGAATGGATTCAGACCGGTGGTACTCGGCGAGTCACATGGGTGTACTCGACGAGTTGCTTGATGATGAGCTGGAACTCGAAGAGTTGGAAGAACAACTCGGCGAGTTGGATGAAGATGGCCTGGAACTCGGCGAGTTGTATGAACAACTCGGCGAGTAGGTTGAAGATAGCCTTAGACTCGGCGAGTCTGTTCTTGGGCTCGGCGAGTCTTGTCGAAGAGTCCCAATATATTTTCTGGTCGAGTCGAGAATCGGTGAGTCAAGGGATGACTCGGTGAGTTGTGTGCGAGTGGACTCAGAGTCGTTGAACTCGACGAGTCTCGGGGTGACTCGGCGAGTTAGGTCGCGGATTGAGGGAAGTTTTGAGTATGGGGACTCGGCGAGTCATCGAGTTGACTCGGCGAGTAGAGTCAGTCAGGGGTTGACTTTGACCTTGTCTTTGACCAAGGGTCGACCAGTGGTTTCCAGGGGCATTTTGGTAATTGTTGATTATTGTTTTGAGTTCAGTGCATTGGTGGTTGTCCAGTGGTGGAGATCGTATCAGTGATCGGAGTAGCTTGGGTTATCTGTTCAGTCGGCAGCTTCAAGGTGAGTTATCCTCACTATATCAACAAGGTCTAAGGCACCAAGGCCGACCCTTATCGGATTGAAATCCGGGTAGTTGTTATTATGTTACTGCTTTGATATGTTTGCATCCTGTGAGTTAGGATGGTATATGTTAGAGACCTGATTGAGATCGGTATCCTGAGAGATAGGGAGATGCTGTGTTAGTGACCTGTTACGTCGGTATCCTGGTTAGGATGGTGGTATGTTATGTGATCTGTTTGATCTGCTTATTGACTGTGAATTGCTATATGATTGTATGTATATGTGCACATGGTTGTTTGGACTGGAGTTGGGTTGAGGCAGGTCCTGCTGTGTGCTGTAGGCCAAGATACCCAGGGCGGACCGGTTGTCCCGAAGGCCCAGCGAGCGGTCCGGATAGGCTGTAGGCCCCGAAAGGGCGGACCAGACGTGCCAAAGGCTCGTAGAGTGGACCAGATAGACTGAAGGCCCGGTGCGGGCAGACCACTCATACTGTTGAATCAGAGAGTGGACCAGGTGGATTGAAGGCCCGGGAGCGGGCGGACCAATCACACTGCAGACTCGATGTATGTGGATAGACTCGGAGGGTGGACCAGGTGGACTGTAGGCCGGTGCGGCGGACCAGTCACACAGTAGACCCGAAGTGCATGGCTGTTCTGTGATCGGATATGTTATGGCATGTTATGCGTGTATGGTATTTGTGGTTGGTATTTTGGGGATATCTCACTAAGCATTCGGGCTCACAGTTGTGGTTTCATGTTTTTCAGGTTCTTCAGGAGACTGTGGCAAGGCGAAGGCGTGATCGTATCGCTCCTCATGATTTTGTAGTATTGTGATTCTGGGAACACGTTAAATGTTTTGTATTGAAAACCTTTTTGTAAAGATTTAATGGAATCGAGATGTTTAAAAAAAAGTTAAAATTGGTTGTATTTTTCGGTCGTTACAAGTAATCTAAACGAAAGTCGTAGTATTCGTTAAACCGAGAAGTTCGATAAAAAGAACGCCCAAATCTGACTTCGTATGAGGAAGTTATGATTTTTCGAAGTTTCAGCTTAGAAGTAGACAGCTAAAAACTCGAATTTTAGATCGAGCGATTTTTAGCCGACACAACCTAAACAAGAATTGAAGGTCTCGTCTTTAGGAGCACAACGGTAAAAAGTCTGACGAAAACGGACGTCGGATGAAGAAGTTATGAATTTTTAACGAATTTCCTATCCCGGTCTGTTAAAAATAATAATATAAAATTTAAAGTCAAAACTAGCCGACGAAGTCTAAACGGAAGTTGTAGAGCGTAATGTTAGCTACGCGTGCGAGAAGTGCAAAAAGAAGCACTTCGGGAAATGTAGCGAAGAGGTGACTTGCTACAAGTGTGGAAAGACTGGGCATTATGCCAACGAGTGTCCGTCCAACAAGAGGATGTGCTATCGATGTAACGAGGAAGGGCACATTTCGAAAGACTGCCCAAAGAAGAAAGATGTAGCAATGCCCAATGTTCCACCAAAATCAAAACCAAAGGCGTTCCAAATGATCCTTAATGAAGCAGATGGAAATGCAAAGGATCAGGATTAAGGACCTTATATTCCCAAAGCTATGATATAAAGTAGCAATGCAGTTAGTAACTTGTGGTGTAGCCTATTAGAGGCACAGTATATGGTAAACTCGAACCTTTTGTGTAATTATTTTAAGAAATGAGATAAACCCTGGTTTTGTCATCTGATGAATTGAATGACTATGTGAAATTCTTGTATGGTGACTTGGAGAACTGCGAGACAATACTTGGGACGGGTAGGAGTAGGTGTGAATGGTAGTAGAGGCCTATACTACCGGAAGCACATGACTCGTACTTGGATCAAGGAAAGTCACAAGGTTACCAAGAAGCTAGAAATTGATTCCGTTATTGTTCGAGTACTTCATTACCTTCGTTTCGGTGATGACTAAGAAGATGATTGTTATTCCGACCCTAGAGGTCATATCAAATTGAGTCTGACTACGATGAGTTTGTTGCATGGTTCAGAGAACCAAGTTCGATGTAGTAGTTGACTTAAGCCGAATTGAAGAAAAGGATGTTAGCTGCTCAAGATCGACAAAAGAGTTATGTTGATAAGAAAAGACAACCTATATCCTTCGATGTTGGAGATTCGGTTTTACTTAAAGTCTCGCCGTGGAAGAGACTTATAAGATTTGATAAGAGAGGGAAGTTGAGTCCAAGGTTTATTGGACCCTTTAAAGTTCTTCAGAGAATCGGGAATCAAGCTTACAAGCTAGAATTACCGGAAGAACTAGAGAGTATTCATAACACCTTTCATGTGTGTTCTTTGAGAAAGTTCACGGGAGGTATGCCCGGCATAATTCCCATTTCTGAATTAAGTTTGGACGAGAACAAGAGGTTAATTGGAGAACATGAGGCAATCGTTAACCGTAAGACTAAGAAGTCGTAATGTGAGATAGTCAATTTACTGCCTGTACGTTGGAAACATATAAATGGGCCAAATCCCACCAGGGAAACGGAGACTGACATAGTGAGTCGCTACCCGTAGGTGTTTGTCATTGTGTGATTCCGGGGACGGAATCATCCTAAGGGGGGAGAGAGTTGTAACGCCCGTGTTTCTAGGCTAGGCATTAATATTGACATAATGGTCTAGGTTAAGCTTTGTAACTCATTTAGAAGAAATGAAAAGGAATTATGTGAATTTTATGTGAATTATGTGTTTTATGCTTAATTATTAGGGCTTAATTAATTAAAAATAAAAATAAGCGTCAAAATTTAAAGTGTGAAATAAGCCCGATATCTTTACATAAAGTTGTAGTGGTCGAAACAAGGATTTTGGGGATATAAAGAATGCCGAAATCTGAGTTATAACGAAGAAGTTATGACCTGTTGAAGTTTCGCGACAAAACCGACACGGTGCCGAATGTCGTAAAAAGTGAGTTTTTGATAAACCACTTTTTAGCCTTAGTAATTTAAACAAAATTCGTATTATTCGTTAAACCGAGAAGTTCGATAAAAAGAACGCCGAAATCTGACTTCGTATGAGGAAGTTATGATTTTTCGAAGTTTCAGCGTAGTAATAGACAGCTAAAAACTCGAATTTTAGATCGAGCGATTTTTAGCCGACACAACCTAAACGAGAATTGAAGGTCTCGTCATTAGGAGCACAACGGTAAAAAGTCTGACGAAAACGAACGTCGGATGAAGAAGTTATGAATTTTTAACGGATTTCCTGTCCCGGTCTGTTAAAAATAATAATATAAAATTTAAAGTCAAAATTAGCCGATGAAGTCTAACAGAAGTTTTAGAGCGTAATTTTAGCTACGCGTGCATATAAAGAACGTCAAAAATGGAGCTCGTATGCAAAAGTTATGGATTTTAGAAGTTTTTGCGCGAAAAACGAGAAAAATCCCCAAAACCGAGAAATTTCGCTGAGTCACCTCGGACACGTCATCCCTCGCATGCGAGGCCTCCACGTGGAACCTCCTGATAGGACCAAGCTTCGCGTGTCGTCTTCTGATTGGACCAAGTCCGCGGTCCACTCGCATTCGGATAGGCTCGCATGAGACACCCCGCGGATGCTCCACGGACAGCCCTTCGCATACGTGGACTCTTCTCATTGGACCGAGGCTGCTGACCAATCCGAAGCTCGCAGCTGACCAGTCCGAGACTCGCCGAAGCAGCCACCTGGTCCGAGCCTCGCAGACGCGTGCCATCCCCTCCTCGGTTCGGATCCGAGCCTTCGGTCCGCCTCCCCTATAAATAGAAGGGTGCGAGACCTCCCGGGGGTATTTTGAAAACTTGTCATTTTTAGCCCCTTTCTCCATATTTCTTTCATATTATCATCCCCCAAAGCCCCGGTATCGATTATAAGCCCCGGAATACACCACGAAGTGCCCGTGAAGCCCGGAAAATTTATCTTTTCGGTTTCGAAGCCCGACTTTTGCAGAGCCCGGTTTCTCAATAAAACTCCTGGTTTTATTAGAAATGATCGTTTTAGGAAACAAATTGCTGACCGGTTTTCGTTAAATCAAGTGAGTGTGTAGTCACTTTCATCTTACACATAGATATGAAGTATTTTATATAAAATACGTGCTATGTGTATATATGTTGTTTGTTTATTCGAGATGGATGAATGTTTTATACATGTTTAAAATGATTTAAAATGTGTGTATATATATATATATATATATATATATATATATATATTATCTTCAAATATGTTGGGTAAATATGGGTAGATAAAGTATGAGGGATAGAAGTACAGTATAGATGTACTTTGGTAGCTATGAATTTAGTACAGTATAGATGTACGTTGGTAGCTATGAATTTAGTACAGTATAGATGTATGTTGATAGCTATGGATTTAGTATGTTGGCAACTATGGACTGGCAACTATGGACTTAGTGCCTGTTGTATAAACCTTGGCGACGATGTGACTTCGTGCCTAGGCAACTATGGACTTAGTGCCTGTTGTATAAACCTTGGCGACGATGTGACTTCGTGCCTATTTGACATAAATTGTTGAGGGAAAACAATGTTGTCATCTAGGTGTTTGTTTTGTTTGACATAAATTGCTGAGCGAAAGCAATGTTGTCACCATACTGATTGCTTTATGTCAGGTGGTCTCATTTGACATATATTGCTGAAGAAAGCAATGTTCTCACATATTTTGGTTGTTTCTTTGACATAAATTGCTAAGGGAAAAGCAATGTTGTCACCCCGGTGTTTACCTTATTTGACATAAATTGCTGAAGACAGCAATGTTGTCACTTTATTGGTCGTTTTGTGTTAGGTTGTCTTAGTGTTGTCACCATGTAGGTTGCCTTATTTGACATAATTGCTAAGGAACCCCCGAAGCAAAGTTGTCACCCCTATTGAAAATCCTTAGGCTAGGTCCCTTGTGATAGTTGTTTTAGGGACGTAAGGTAAGGATAACGGGTATGGGTAAATAGGGTTGTTTTAGGTGGATGAAATTAATAAATTATTTGTTGATTGATAAACTTAAAGAGTTTATTATTTATTGTGGGTTGAAAACCCTATATGCTCACCAGGCTTCCAATCCTGACCCACTCAGCTTTTTATATTACAGGTAGTGGACTACGAGCATAGTCGGATGATGATGATGAGTGATTTTGGATTATAGGCCAGTAGTTGTAAATAACTGTGTAAGGCTTATAATGTCTTGTTTATGCTTTTGATCTGTATCGGAACATGACATCCTGAGGTTTTGTTATGAAATAAAAATATATATTTCTTAAAGAAAGGTTTTGATAAATTGTTATCATGTTTGGTTTTGGGAACAAATTCCGCAACACTTTTAATCAAATGATTACTCTGATTTTATTTTAAAAAGCATAAACGAAATCGGTCTTTTCTGGCCGTGTAATTGGGGATGTCACAGTTGGTATCAGAGCATTAGTTTAAGCAAACTAAGAAATATCCTACGATTTCTAGACTTAAACTTAGAATGCTAAGTGATGATTGTGAGATGAGTGTCTACCATATTTTAGACACAAGTACCAATTTATTTTAGGAAAAATGCTTAAAATGCCCTTATGTTCTTAATGTTATATGTTTGCCATATATGCCATTATTTGTTCGGATCTATGGTCTGTTGCCGACCGGATCTGGAAACTTTATGTGTGTAGGATTCTAAGCGTATGATTACGAGATTAGAACTAACATGTAAACGTTTCTGAGTGATAAGGGAATTGACATTTCTAACAATGATAAATACCTAAATTCGCCTTATTCGGTATATAGATTATAATGGCAAGAACCCGAAGTGGAGCTGGAAATGTAAACAGAAACCAACAACCTCAACCCCAAGTGGTGGAACAGGTGCCTATAGTAGGAGCTGCACCAAAACCCATCACTATGGCTGGAGTACGAACTAAGATTCAGACCATGTTGGCTGAACAAAGGGAGGAGTTGAGGCAAAGGCTGTTGAACAACAGGGATGAACCTTCAGTTCCTGTTGAACGCCGTGAACTAAATGACGATCGATATGAAGAAGGGAACAACAACAGATCGGTTGGTCATAGTGAACCGCTTGTGGTTGGGAGGAATAACCACGAGGGTAGAGTGGAGAGAAATGGGTGCAAGTATAA
The DNA here is from genome assembly GCF_051521515.1 of Lactuca serriola. NCBI lineage: Eukaryota > Viridiplantae > Streptophyta > Magnoliopsida > Asterales > Asteraceae > Lactuca > Lactuca serriola. Next base: position 117,635,251 of record NC_136414.1, on the reverse strand, counting down.
GGACTTTATGACTTGCAAGCCATCGACCTTCACTGGAAAAGAAGATCATGTCGGAGTAATGGACTGGATCTCGGAAATGGAGTTAGCTTTCATGACTTGTGATTGCCAAGGAAAGCTACAAACTACCTTTGCAGTACGTCAGTTCAGGGGTAGTGCTGCTCGTTGGTGGAATACATTGGGGAAAATCCTAAGCCCTAATGAGCCACTGCAAATGACTTGGGCAGAGTTCTTGGTGCACTTTAAGTGCAAGTACTGCTCGGCCCAAAACGTGCTTGAGTTAGAAAACCAATTTCTTACACTAAAGAAGGGAAGCATGACCATTGATGAATATACGAATAACTTCATAGACAAAATGGAGTTTGCTTTGCGTATTGTCCCAGATGAGCTGGCGAAAATTGACAGGTACGCAAAGGGACTTCCATGGGAGTATGCGGTGCCAGTACGTCAGGCACTTACTTTGCAGGCAGCTATCTGGGCTGCCAAGTCTGTTGAAGATATGATTAAGGGGAGAGCCACCATCAAGGTTGAAGTTGGCGAGAAAAGAAAGTTTGAAAAGACTTCAGGGTCCAACGAGAAAAGAAGGTTCTCGAAGGTTAGAGGAGGTGAAGGCGAAGCAAAATGGTGCGAGAAGTGCAAAAAGAAGCACTTCGGGAAATGTAGCGAAGAGGTGACTTGCTACAAGTGTGGAAAGACTGGGCATTATGCCAACGAGTGTCCGTCCAACAAGAGGATGTGCTATCGATGTAACGAGGAAGGGCACATTTCGAAAGACTGCCCAAAGAAGAAAGATGTAGCAATGCCCAATGTTCCACCAAAATCAAAACCAAAGGCGTTCCAAATGATCCTTAATGAAGCAGATGGAAATGCAAAGGATCAGGATTAAGGACCTTATATTCCCAAAGCTATGATATAAAGTAGCAATGCAGTTAGTAACTTGTGGTGTAGCCTATTAGAGGCACAGTATATGGTAAACTCGAACCTTTTGTGTAATTATTTTAAGAAATGAGATAAACCCTGGTTTTGTCATCTGATGAATTGAATGACTATGTGAAATTCTTGTATGGTGACTTGGAGAACTGCGAGACAATACTTGGGACGGGTAGGAGTAGGTGTGAATGGTAGTAGAGGCCTATACTACCGGAAGCACATGACTCGTACTTGGATCAAGGAAAGTCACAAGGTTACCAAGAAGCTAGAAATTGATTCCGTTATTGTTCGAGTACTTCATTACCTTCGTTTCGGTGATGACTAAGAAGATGATTGTTATTCCGACCCTAGAGGTCATATCAAATTGAGTCTGACTACGATGAGTTTGTTGCATGGTTCAGAGAACCAAGTTCGATGTAGTAGTTGACTTAAGCCGAATTGAAGAAAAGGATGTTAGCTGCTCAAGATCGACAAAAGAGTTATGTTGATAAGAAAAGACAACCTATATCCTTCGATGTTGGAGATTCGGTTTTACTTAAAGTCTCGCCGTGGAAGAGACTTATAAGATTTGATAAGAGAGGGAAGTTGAGTCCAAGGTTTATTGGACCCTTTAAAGTTCTTCAGAGAATCGGGAATCAAGCTTACAAGCTAGAATTACCGGAAGAACTAGAGAGTATTCATAACACCTTTCATGTGTGTTCTTTGAGAAAGTTCACGGGAGGTATGCCCGGCATAATTCCCATTTCTGAATTAAGTTTGGACGAGAACAAGAGGTTAATTGGAGAACATGAGGCAATCGTTAACCGTAAGACTAAGAAGTCGTAATGTGAGATAGTCAATTTACTGCCTGTACGTTGGAAACATATAAATGGGCCAAATCCCACCAGGGAAACGGAGACTGACATAGTGAGTCGCTACCCGTAGGTGTTTGTCATTGTGTGATTCCGGGGACGGAATCATCCTAAGGGGGGAGAGAGTTGTAACGCCCGTGTTTCTAGGCTAGGCATTAATATTGACATAATGGTCTAGGTTAAGCTTTGTAACTCATTTAGAAGAAATGAAAAGGAATTATGTGAATTTTATGTGAATTATGTGTTTTATGCTTAATTATTAGGGCTTAATTAATTAAAAATAAAAATAAGCGTCAAAATTTAAAGTGTGAAATAAGCCCGATATCTTTACATAAAGTTGTAGTGGTCGAAACAAGGATTTTGGGGATATAAAGAATGCCGAAATCTGAGTTATAACGAAGAAGTTATGACCTGTTGAAGTTTCGCGACAAAACCGACACGGTGCCGAATGTCGTAAAAAGTGAGTTTTTGATAAACCACTTTTTAGCCTTAGTAATTTAAACAAAATTCGTATTATTCGTTAAACCGAGAAGTTCGATAAAAAGAACGCCGAAATCTGACTTCGTATGAGGAAGTTATGATTTTTCGAAGTTTCAGCGTAGTAATAGACAGCTAAAAACTCGAATTTTAGATCGAGCGATTTTTAGCCGACACAACCTAAACGAGAATTGAAGGTCTCGTCATTAGGAGCACAACGGTAAAAAGTCTGACGAAAACGAACGTCGGATGAAGAAGTTATGAATTTTTAACGGATTTCCTGTCCCGGTCTGTTAAAAATAATAATATAAAATTTAAAGTCAAAATTAGCCGATGAAGTCTAAACAGAAGTTTTAGAGCGTAATTTTAGCTACGCGTGCATATAAAGAACGTCAAAAATGGAGCTCGTATGCAAAAGTTATGGATTTTAGAAGTTTTTGCGCGAAAAACGAGAAAAATCCCCAAAACCGAGAAATTTCGCTGAGTCACCTCGGACACGTCATCCCTCGCATGCGAGGCCTCCACGTGGAACCTCCTGATAGGACCAAGCTTCGCGTGTCGTCTTCTGATTGGACCAAGTCCGCGGTCCACTCGCATTCGGATAGGCTCGCATGAGACACCCCGCGGATGCTCCACGGACAGCCCTTCGCATACGTGGACTCTTCTCATTGGACCGAGGCTGCTGACCAATCCGAAGCTCGCAGCTGACCAGTCCGAGACTCGCCGAAGCAGCCACCTGGTCCGAGCCTCGCAGACGCGTGCCATCCCCTCCTCGGTTCGGATCCGAGCCTTCGGTCCGCCTCCCCTATAAATAGAAGGGTGCGAGACCTCCCGGGGGTATTTTGAAAACTTGTCATTTTTAGCCCCTTTCTCCATATTTCTTTCATATTATCATCCCCCAAAGCCCCGGTATCGATTATAAGCCCCGGAATACACCACGAAGTGCCCGTGAAGCCCGGAAAATTTATCTTTTCGGTTTCGAAGCCCGACTTTTGCAGAGCCCGGTTTCTCAATAAAACTCCTGGTTTTATTAGAAATGATCGTTTTAGGAAACAAATTGCTGACCGGTTTTCGTTAAATCAAGTGAGTGTGTAGTCACTTTCATCTTACACATAGATATGAAGTATTTTATATAAAATACGTGCTATGTGTATATATGTTGTTTGTTTATTCGAGATGGATGAATGTTTTATACATGTTTAAAATGATTTAAAATGTGTGTATATATATATATATATATATATATATATATATATATATATTATCTTCAAATATGTTGGGTAAATATGGGTAGATAAAGTATGAGGGATAGAAGTACAGTATAGATGTACTTTGGTAGCTATGAATTTAGTACAGTATAGATGTACGTTGGTAGCTATGAATTTAGTACAGTATAGATGTATGTTGATAGCTATGGATTTAGTATGTTGGCAACTATGGACTGGCAACTATGGACTTAGTGCCTGTTGTATAAACCTTGGCGACGATGTGACTTCGTGCCTAGGCAACTATGGACTTAGTGCCTGTTGTATAAACCTTGGCGACGATGTGACTTCGTGCCTATTTGACATAAATTGTTGAGGGAAAACAATGTTGTCATCTAGGTGTTTGTTTTGTTTGACATAAATTGCTGAGCGAAAGCAATGTTGTCACCATACTGATTGCTTTATGTCAGGTGGTCTCATTTGACATATATTGCTGAAGAAAGCAATGTTCTCACATATTTTGGTTGTTTCTTTGACATAAATTGCTAAGGGAAAAGCAATGTTGTCACCCCGGTGTTTACCTTATTTGACATAAATTGCTGAAGACAGCAATGTTGTCACTTTATTGGTCGTTTTGTGTTAGGTTGTCTTAGTGTTGTCACCATGTAGGTTGCCTTATTTGACATAATTGCTAAGGAACCCCCGAAGCAAAGTTGTCACCCCTATTGAAAATCCTTAGGCTAGGTCCCTTGTGATAGTTGTTTTAGGGACGTAAGGTAAGGATAACGGGTATGGGTAAATAGGGTTGTTTTAGGTGGATGAAATTAATAAATTATTTGTTGATTGATAAACTTAAAGAGTTTATTATTTATTGTGGGTTGAAAACCCTATATGCTCACCAGGCTTCCAATCCTGACCCACTCAGCTTTTTATATTACAGGTAGTGGACTACGAGCATAGTCGGATGATGATGATGAGTGATTTTGGATTATAGGCCAGTAGTTGTAAATAACTGTGTAAGGCTTATAATGTCTTGTTTATGCTTTTGATCTGTATCGGAACATGACATCCTGAGGTTTTGTTATGAAATAAAAATATATATTTCTTAAAGAAAGGTTTTGATAAATTGTTATCATGTTTGGTTTTGGGAACAAATTCCGCAACACTTTTAATCAAATGATTACTCTGATTTTATTTTAAAAAGCATAAACGAAATCGGTCTTTTCTGGCCGTGTAATTGGGGATGTCACAGCCGACATTGTGGCCGTAGACCCACCGCTACTAGAAGGTAACTCACCTCAAAGTAGCTGCTGATCTGCGTGGGAATTGACTGTCTTCTGCTGCTGCTGTCCCGGAAGTCCTCCGGCTAAAATCCCCATAAAACACCCTGTCAAATACTGCTAACCGACCTCAGGCTAAAATGACCATTTACCCCTGACCGAGCCAAGATTCAAAGTCAAGGTCAACTTCTACTTGACCCGACTCGCCGAGTTGGCCTGCCAACTCGCCGAGTCCCTATCCTTTTGTCTGACCATAACCCCGTCTCTACTCGTCGAGTTAGGCGTTGAATTGACGAGTTTTCCTTTTAATCCAAGGTCCAATAGTCCTTCATCCTACTCGCCGAGTTCATCTTCATCCGAAGAACATGCTATGCTGCGACTCGCCGAGTTGTATGAGCAACTCGCCGAGTCTGTTCTTGAGGCAAGAAGATTGCCTTGGACTCGCCGAGTCAGGGCATTGACTCGCCGAGTTCCTTCATGGGTGAGTCTGGCTTCCGACTCACTGAGTCACACCCCATGACTCACTACTCCACTCCGCAACACAAAAAGGGGAAACTCGGGGACTCGCGACTCGACTCGCCGAGTCCGATGAACGACTCGCCGAGTCTATCGCATGCAAACACTAAATATTCGATTTTGCTTGGATCCAGCTCATGCCATACATAGATCTGGGTTTATAGGGCCTGGTTAACACGTAATGTTTCCAACTTTACGTGTAAATAAACACCAATGAAGGTTTTAGGGCTCAAAATGCACTAAAAGAGTAGATCTAGGGTTTTCACGCAATATGGCTCTATAAAGGAAGTAGATCTGAGCTCCTGGAGCTCAATCATGCCTAGATCTAAGGGTTAATCAACTTATTACAAACCCTAATTCATAATCAAGCTTGGAAATGGATCAAGAAGGACTTTAATGGAGCTATAAAGGTCTACAAGCATGAAAACAGAGGGAAATTGAGTTATACCTCAAGGGAATCACTTGAAATAACACCAAGATGTCTGGCCTCCATCTTCTCTTCTTTATCTACTCTTCTCTCCTCTCAAAATCTTCAAGAAACACACCAAAACACTTCAATCTCTCAAGGAATAAGGGTTTGGACGATATTGGGAGCTCTGAGGGTGAAGGGGGCGAGGTTGGGGCGCATAAGGTTGGTTTAAATATGGTGCAAACCCTTGAAATTTAGGGTTTCATCAGACAGCGGGGACTCGCCGAGTCGCCAACTTAAACATGCTCCCAAACCTATCTCTACTCGGCGAGTCGGGCCTACAAATCGCCGAGTCCAAGGCCAAAATGCAAAATAACTAGATAAATTTTTACGTACCAGGAACCAAGTGCTACAAATCTCCCCCACTTATTTTAGACTTCGTCCTCGAAGTCTGCTGCTCGATCCGGAAACAGCTCGGGGTAATGCTCCATCATTTCTTCCACCGGCTCCCAAGTCCATTCCGAACCCTTTCGGTGCTGCCATTGCACCTTTACTAATTCCACCCTCTTGTTCCTCAGATCCTTCGACTTCCGGTCGAGGATTGCGACTGGGCGCTCAATGTAATTCAGGCTGTCATCAACTTATATATCCTCTAGCGGTACCACCGCTAAATCATCCACTAGGCACTTCCGTAGCTGGGAGACATGGAAGGTGCTGTGGATCTGACTGAGCTCGGCTGGCAGATCTAGCCTATATGCCACCTTGCCCACCCGGGCTACAACCCTGAACGGACCAATGAATCTCGGGCCCAACTTGCCCCGCTTCCTGAATCGAATGACGCCTTTGCAAGGCGACACTTTCAGGAGAACCATATCCCCGACCTGGAACTCCAGGTCTGATCGACGCTTGTCGGCGTAACTTTTCTACCGACTCTGCACAGTCTGGAGCCTACTTCGAACCTGCTGGATTTTCTCGGTCGTCTTCAGCACCACCTCGGTGCTCTCCATGACCCTCTGGCCAACTTCACCCCAACATATCGGGGTCCTGCACCTCCGTCCGTACAACATCTCGAATGGGGGACGATCAATACTCACGTGGTAGCTGTTGTTGTACGAGAACTCAGCCAAGGGAGGATAGGTATCCCAACTACCACCGAAGTCTAGCACGCATGCCCGCAACATATCCTCCAACGTCTGGATGGTCCGCTCGCTCTGACCCTTCGTCTGCGGGTGAAAGGCGGTGCTAAAATGCAAACGAGTGCCCAACTCATCATGAAACTTCTTCCAAAACCTGGAAGTGAACCGCACATCTCAATCTGATGTCACTGACACTGGCACCCCGTGCTGCGCCACTATCTCCCTGATGTAGATATCGGCCAACTTCTTGGCCGATATACTCTCCTGAATCGGAATAAAATGAGCACTCTTGGTCAACCGATCCACGATGACCCAAATCGAATCTACTCCACGCGCCGTCCTGGGAAGTTTTGTGATAAAATCCATCGTAATATCCTCCCATTTCCATAACGGGATATCCAACGGCTGCATCTTTCCATGCGGTCTCTAATGCTCGGCCTTGACCTTCCTGCAGGTCAAACACCGCTCAACGTACCACGCCACATCCCGCTTCATGCAGGGCCACCAATAATCTAGACGAAGATCCTGATACATCTTTGTCGCCCTTGGGTGAATAGAGAATCGGGATTTGTGCGCCTCCTCCATCAAGATCTGGCGCACGCCTCCGTGATACGGCACCCACACCCTACAGTGTAATGTCAATAACCCTCGGCTATCATAATCGAAGGAGGTGACTTGACCCACTATTCGCTCACTCTTATGATGCTCCTCCTTCATAGCCTCCTGCTGAGCTTCCCGAATCTGCTCTAACAGTGGAGTCACCACTGTCATCCTCATACACACATCCCTAATCGGTGCCGCCTTATGACTAAGCGCATCGGCCACCACGTTGGCCTTTCCCGGGTGATAAAGGATCTCGCAATCATAATCCTTCACCACGTGCAACCACCGACGCTGCCTCATGTTCAGATTCGGCTGATCCATGAGGTACCTCAAACTCTTGTGGTCCGTGTAAATGGTACATCAAACCCCGTAGAGGTAATGCCGCCAAATCTTGAGGGCGAAGACCACCGCCCCTAACTCTAAATCATGCGTCGGGTAGTTCGCCTCGTGAGGCTTCAGCTGCCTCGAGGCATTAGCGATGACGTGTCCCCTCTGCATCAATACTGCGCCTAAGCCCGAGATAGACGCATCACAGTATACCACAAAATCCTCTACACCCTCCGGCAGGGCTAAGATTGGCGCCTCACACAATCTCTGCCTCAGAGTCTCGAACGCTTTTTGCTGCTCAGGCCCCCATTGAAAGACCACAGCTTTCCTAGTCAACCGTGTCAAGGGTATGATTATCTTGGAGAAATCCTGAATGAATCTCCAATAGTAGCCTGCTAATCCTAGGAAACTCCGAATCTCGGATGGAGACTTCAGAACCTCCCATCTCATCACGACCTCTACCTTGGTCGGGTCTACTGAAATCCCGTTCTGGTTGACGAGGTGCCCAAGAAACTGCACCTCGCGCAACCAAAACTCACATTTGGAGAACTTGGCGTACAAGCTCTCCCTCCTCAAGGTCTCCAAAACCTCTCTCAGATGCTCCTCGTGCTCCTCCTGCGTCTTGGAATAAAACAAGATGTCATCAATGAAAACTATCACAGACCGATCCAGCATCGGTCTACACACGCGGTTCATGAACGCGGCAGGAGCATTGGTGAGCCCAAACGACATCACCACGAACTCATAATGGCCATAACGCGTCCGAAACGCGGTCTTTTGTGCATCCTCCTCCCTGAACCTCATCTGATGATAACCTGAACGCAAATCGATCTTGGAGAACCAAGATGCTCCCTGTAACTGGTCAAAGAGATCATCAATCCTCGGGAGTGGGTAATGGTTCTTCACCGTTACCTTATTTAGCTCCCGATAATCTATACACATCCGATGTGACCAGTCCTTCTTCTTCACAAATAGGATCGGGGCTCCCCAGGATGAACTGCTCGGTTGAATAAATCCCTTGTCTAGCAACTCCTGCAGCTGCGTAGACAACTCCTGCATCTCGGGAGGAGCCAACCGATAGGGTGCCTTGGCTATCGGAGCCGCACCAGGAACTAGGTCGATCCTGAACTCTACCTGACGCTCCGGAGGTATTCCAGGAAGCTCCTCCGGGAACACATCAGCATAGTCTCGCACCACTGGAACCTCACTCACAGTCGCCTTACCCGCCTCCCGGGTATCCATAACGTACGCGACATATCCCGCGCAACCCTGCTGAAGGTAGCGCCTAGCTCTCGCTGCTGAACATATTGTGGGTCCATGCTGTGGCCTCTCGCCGTGGATCACCAACTCTCCCCCACTTGGGGTCCTGATCCGCACTAACTACTGTGCGCAATCTATCACCGCCCCATTAGGGATCAACCAATCCATGCCTATAATCACCTTGTTCCCCCGCAAAGGGATGGGAACCAAATCCACCAAATAACGCTCCTCAAATAACCTTAGGACACAATCCCTGAATACTGCTGACGCTCGCACCGATCGATCATCGGCGATCTCTACCTCTAAAGGGCAATCCAACATGCCCGAAGACTCAGTAAACCTCTTGCTAAGCGCAAGGGAAACAAATGATCGGGTGGCACCCGAGTCAAACAACACCTAAACAGGAATTCCGTTCACATGGAACGATCCTAACGCATATACACAGAGCACAGATCAATATCATAACATCATAGAAATAAGATAGAGGGAAAGAATCATATCCGTCACCACATCGGGTGCGGCGTGAGCCTCCTCGGTAGTCAGCTGAAATGCCCGGCTCCTCACCACTGGTGCCTCTTCCTTGACCTGCCGGCCATCTGTAATCTGAAGGGTAGCTGGAGCTGGCGCCTTAGCCGACACTGATGTTGTCAACTGGGGGCAATTGGCCTTCTTGTGGCCCCTCTGGTTGCAGTGGAAACACATCAACTCCGATGTCTGAATCACAGGTGCAGGGGCGGTACAATCCCTGCTGAAGTGCCCCGTCTTGCCGCACTTATAGCAGCTCGACGATCGCAGCCTACATGCCCCCTCATGAGGCCTGCTGCATTTCTTGCAGCGGCTCAGTCCTGACTGGCCTTTCGGCCTACCATCTGGTCCCTTGGGCTTCTTCCCAGAAGCCCCTCCTGCCTGACCCTCCTATGTCTTCCTCTTCTGGATGTGCTCCAGATCTATCTCCCTCTCCCTTGCCCCGGCAATCATAGAGTCTAGGGTAGGGCAAGCTGAAAAACTGACATGCTCCCGAATATCAGCTCGTAGCATGTCATGATAGCGGGTCCTCCTCATATCCTCATCACCCGCGTACTGGGGCACCAACAACTCCCTCTCCCGGAACTTGGCGGTGATCTCCGCCACAGTCTCCGTCGTCTGTCTCATATCCAAGAACTCCCTGGCCAGCTGTTGAAGCTCGACAGCCGGCGCAAACTCTGCCCTGAAACGGGTTGCGAAGTCCGACCAAGTCATAGCCTCGACAGCCGAGGCTCCCAACGAGTCACCCACGGACTCCCACCAATCCCTAGCTCGATCTCGTAAACGCCCTGCTGCAAACCTCACCTTCGACCCCTCAGGGCAGAAGCTAATCATTTGTGCAGACTCAATGTCTGCAATCCATCGTTTGGCAGCTATGGGGTCCTTCGCCCTGTGAAAATCCGGCGCACCACTGCCCCGGAAGTCCTTGAAGGACAGTGTGCGAGATGCCGACTGGCCAGATGCCATGTCGCTCCTGAATGCCCTGAGACGATCCTCCATCAACTCCAATATCCCTTCTTTGATCGACCCGAAGATAATGGGGGTCGACTCAAGGATGCCTCTGGTGATCTCTGACGCGATGAACTCGCGTAGCCCCTCATCTACTGGCTCGGAACCTGATCCCGAACCCGATCCCTCTCCTGAACTGCCAACTGCTGGCCTCGAGCGTAGTACCACCATTCTGAAATACAAAAATAATAATTGTTAGCGATACTGATACCTCTGGAGGGATCACACTTACTACAAGTTCACTAGTCTTATCTCTGCCTTCCTTAGTTCTGATACGGATCCTCTGCTTTCAGTAGTACGGGCCCATACTACCTTCCACATCTATCCGTACCTTTTCCAAGGACTGCCTTGACTCCACCATGTCCCTTTTACTACCGCTGATCACTGCTATACTCATCTTAGGCTTGCCCCAGGAAATCTCTAACTCCACCCTACCCGGTCCTCAACTGCTGAAGGCCTCCTTGTAATGCCAATTAGTCATTACCTGAATACCATCACATGTGGTGAGGCTCAAATAATCCTTCGAGTAACAAGCTCGGCTCTACACGATTAGACTCAGACAAAAGCCGCGCAGTAAGGCCAAATACAGTACTCTAAGATTATTCAACCCTGATCACATGTGACGTGATGTATTCATCTAATGTCTAACTCCCATAACTCAGAGTCCCCACAAAGCACGAAGCAAGCAGCATTCAGACACAAGGAAACAATCTCAGGCAAATCCGTCCTCATAGAGGAAAGTTGTACTAGCATACAATGCTAAACTCATACTATCAGGCATAACCCTAACAGGATATCCTACTGCTGTCTGCTCAATTCTAACATGCAATTTTTCATACACTGAAGCACATAAGGCAGGCACATAAGGCATCACTCCTAGATTCTTAGTCCTATTCTAGCATGCTGTTCTACTGAAACTGATAAACATAACATAAGCTGGTATGGGTACTTTGAGGAATACTTACTTGAGCTCGGCCGGTCGCGCACATCACACACTTCGTTCCTTCTTAAAACTCTTTACTTAGCTTTTCGGAAAAATATTTTCTTCCTTAAAATCTTTTAAATCCCTTGATTTGAGTTCAGACACCCCCGAAGGTGTGTCCGAATCCTTCAAACCAGGGCTCTGATACCAACTTGTAACATCCCAAAAATAGGAGCCAAAAATTTCATTTTTAAAACATACAATTTGCAGAACATTAGAAATAAAACATTCACGGATCATATCATTTCATAAAAGATGTTGCTTGTCTAGAAACCATTTTATAAAACATAATACTGTCAGAGTACAAAACCCCAGGAGGATCCCATAGTGCGGAATACAAAGCGTGTGTGTGATGTACCGCTACCGTGCCAGCTCCTTCCCTTTCGAAGAAGAAGTACCTAAAACCAAAACTGAAAACTGTAAGCACGAAGCTTAGTGAGTTCCCCCATCTTACCACATACCATACAATCACAGATCATACACACTGTCGGGCAATTCTGGGGTGCCCGACCTACCCGGTACGGCCATTCTGGGGTGCCGACCTACCCGTGTCAAGCCGTTCTGGGGTGCTGACTACCCATGTCAAGCCATTCTGGGGTGCTGACTACCCATCGGTCCTAAAAATCAATCCTCCGGGACTATTTCACCCCTACTGCTACTATCACATATATCATAACATAACATATTATCAGACATATCTGGGGCGTCCGATCTACCTTTTTGTCCCAACGACTGGGCTTGGGGACTATTCCCCTCCTACTACCACTATCACATATAACATATCATGCCAGCATATAAACATATCATCACATACCGTCAGGCATATTTGGGGTGTCTGACCTACCCTTCGGTCCTAACAGCCGAACTCTACTACTATCACACATACATATCATGCCAGCGTAGGAACATATCAGGTAATAGCAAACCTAGATGATATCACAAAGACAATCATCTAACGTACAACTCCTACTAGTGGGCCGGCATTGTGGTCGTAGACCCACCGCTACTAGAAGGTAACTCACCTCAAAGTAGCTGCTGATCTGCGTGGGAATTGACTGTCTTCTGTTGTTTCTGTCCCGGAAGTCCTCCGGCTAAAATCCCCATAAGACACCCAGTCAAATACTGCTAATCGACCTCATGGTAAAATGACCATTTACCCCTGACCGAGCCAAGAGTCAAAGTCAAGGTCAACTTCCAGTTGACCCGACTCGCCGAGTCCCTATCCTTTTGTCTGACCATAACCCCGTCTCTACTCGTCGAGTTAGGCGTTGACTCGACGAGTTTTCCTTTTAATCCAAGGTCCAATAGTCCTTCATCCTACTCTCCGAGTTGTATGAACAACTCGCCTAGTTCATCTTTATCCGAAGAACATGCTATGCTGCGACTCGCCGAGTTGTATGAACAACTCGCCGAGTCTGTTCTTGAGGCAAGAAGATTGCCTTGGACTCGCCGAGTCAGGGCATTGACTCGCCGAGTTCCTTCATGGGTGAGTCTGGCTTCCGACTCACTGAGTCACACCCCATGACTCACTACTCCACTCCGCAACACAAAAAGGGGAAACTCGAGGACTCGCGACTCGACTCGCCGAGTCCGATGAACGACTCGCAGAGTCTATCGCATGCAAACACTAAATATTCTATTTTGCTTGGATCCAGCTCATGCCATACATAGATCTGGGTTTCTAGGGCCTGTTTAACACGTAAAGTTTCCAACTTTACGTGTAAATAAACACCAATGAAGGTTTTAGGGATCAAAATTGTCACACCCCAAAACCGGAACGGCGGAAACGTTCTGGGGTGGATGACGTCATGTCAAGTATCACAACACATGCATTATAGTAATCAAAGTACAACAAAACATTGCATTAATAGTAATAGTTTTACATGGTTTACATTACAATACATCAAGTAATACAAGTAAACATATAGGTGCAGCTTGGTACTAAGCTATCTTCATTAACAGCTCCGGGAATGTACCTGTCTAATGCTGACCTGAGAATACAAGTTATTTGAAATGAGAGTATCTACATTTTTACAAATGTTGGTGAGTTCATAAGTATTTAGTGTCATTTTATCCAAATAACTTTAATAAAAGTGGTAGTTTTAGAGTATCCATTACATTAGTGTCTTTTCCAGAAAATCCTATATTTTCTTTAATAAAAGCAGTCTTCTACCAAGACTGGACGGAGTTATGTGGTAAAAAGTAGTTTTCCCTTAATCGCTAAATTTATCAAAATACAGAATTTATTTATTAAAGAAAGCAAGAGAAATCAGGGAAATAACATATGCCTCAACAGTGAAGACTGCTGACTAAGGCAAAGGAATCATAGACTCCAGGAGAGTATCGAACAAACGACACGCCTGGCTCAGTCTAACAAAGAGAGACACAGACCCCAGAAGGTACCAAATGAAAGGTACAACTAGTAAGGTCTAAAACAGAGAATACAGACCCAGACAGTATCAAATGAAAGATACAGCTAGCAAGGTCTAAAGACAGTGTGACTCTGAGAGTAGGTTTCCAGCATACAGTGTAAATTGCTGGTGAAATTCCGTTACCTTAAGACCATTAATTATAAGGTAACCTGGGATACTCGTAACCATACTAACCGACAATAGAGTACCTGACGCCCTGCAAGCGTCTATAAAATATGACATTTGTCACCCCTCGGCTTGGTAGGCCGTAGACTGTAGCTAGCAGTCAGGGTGTGGGGTGTCAATCCCGTATACATTTATACACACAATGTCCGCTCTCCCTACAGGAGACTCTGGTTACCAACTAGACGACGGAGAAGGTCGTGTCCCGAAGATGCATCCCAAATAGTGGGTAGTGGGTTTCCAATATAAGTGCTGAACTAGAGGTAGAGACCCTTAACTGAACTGACTAATGTAAACCTATATGTCTATGCTTGTGTACATAATATATAACTAATGATCAAATGACCTTCGGACGGACATCCGATCCCACCAGACCACATCTCAACGAAGAAAAGGAAATAGGGCGAACAAGCCTTCCTAAGTCCTTCAATCATTATTTATATGCATTTATACAAGCACAAGCACACATCTAACTACGTTTGAGTGTGTAACAAGTGGAAACATATCGTGAAGTATAACCAAATCGTGTGGAATAACCGAATCGTGAAGTATAAGTGTATAGTGTGGAATAACCGAATCGTGAAGTATAAGTGTACAGTGTGGAATAACCGAATCGTGAAGTATAAGTGTACAGTGTGGAATAACCAAATCGTGAAGTATAAGCGTTACCAAATATAAGTGTATCACGAAGTAGAAGCGACAACAAGTGAAGTAAGAGTGTCTAATAGGCATAAGCAACTACAAGTATAAGCGAAATAGAGGCAATAACAAGTATAAACGCATCACGAAGTGAAAGCGTTATCAAGTAGGAGCTTAAACTAAGAGGGAGTATCAAAACATGGAAGAAAACCTTTATACTTGAGAAAATAACAACTTGGTGTTCTTTGGTAAAATAAGTTTGAAAACCATTAGAAATTCTTTGGAAACTTTTCATAAACCAGTTTAAAATGAACTTTGATAAAACAGTATAAGTAAGGGTTTTGAACAAGTGAAAACCTTTTGGAAAACCATTTATAGTATCCTACTTGGTAAAACAGTTTACAGTGTGGTAAATCCTTGTGCATGCGGGTTATCAATCACATGTGATTGATATGATAACTGGCATGTTTAACTTGTATTCCCCCCCCCCCCTATAATACATGTAAAAACATTTAAAAGGTTCATTCAGGGGTATGAACTCACCTGGTGTAAGTGGATCCGACGAAGGTGCCGGTTGGGTGCTCGGTGTCAAGTAAAGACTTGGACACACTTAGTGACCTATTTAACATATGATAACATATGTTCACATACAATTAGTACATTTAATACTAATTAAACAAGTATACGCACTCTAAGGAGCGGAAAACACTTTGGTTAAGTGTTTGGGGGTGTCTCGGGTAACATTTAAGGGTGTGAATGGGTTAGGAATGGAGTTTACTCTTCAAGAGTAAACTCTATATATAGAGTTCACGGCCCTGGGACAACTCCCCATGAGTTTACGGCCGTAAACTCATGGTGAGGGTGTTCTAGGATGCTTAAAGGCCTTATCTCAATTGTGGAATTTTGCTAGGTCCAAATATAAAAGGTATGAATGGATTTAAGGCACTTAAATGGACCAAATGGGAGTTTATGGCCGTAAGCTCCCAAGGACATCTTTCTTGGGTGTTTCAAGGGCTTAAGTGATTGAGAATAAATCCTATGTATTTTTCCAAGTCAAATGGGGAGTTTAGGGCACCATTTAACCCCTTTATAGGAGTTTACGGCCCAGGTACCCTTTCATGAGGGGTTTACGGCCGTGAACTCCTTATGGAGTTGTTTTAATTGAGTTTAAGGTCCCTAACTTGTTGATGGTTGATTCTTAAATTTATTCTAAGGCCATTGGTGTGTTTAAGTGGATTTTAAACACTCAAATATGAGTTTACTCCCCATGAAGTGGAGTTTACGGCCCAAGCATGTTCTTGGGCAGTAAACTCATGTTTAATCTTCAAAAACTCGTTTCAAGGTGTTCTAAGTCCGAATATGTAAGCCTAAAAGTCATATCTAGGCCTTAGGGGCAATTTGGAGGGGTTTTGGGGCTTAAAAACCCCCATTAAATGGTGTTCACGGTCCAAGAGTGTTCTTGGGCCGTAAACACATCATTTTGTCCCTATTTTATTATTTAAACACGAATTTGCATGCTAGATAGGCTATACAACAAGTTAGGATACTTTACCTACTCGTTTGGGGCTCGAAACGGACGATTTTTGGCTCGGGAAAAATTTGTAGAGAGAGAGTTTAGAGAGAGAGAGAGAGTAAAAAGGTGGAAATGGAGTTTACTCTCCCTTATATAGGGGTTGGAGTTGAAGCTCAGTGGAATTCTACCCGATACTGCCGTTAGACGGGGCTTTTTGGTCGCACCCGATTTAGTGGTCGTAATAAAATTTAACTTTTTCCAAATTACTATGGAAATGTAATTTAAGTGTTTTTATTTACTTTATTACGGCTATAACGACATAGAATATAAATAAATAAAACACTTATTTATTTTACGACCTCAAATTAACAGAACTTTTATAACATGGAATATTCCGTTAACGGAAACGGGGTAATGTAACGGAATAAACTTTGGGTTGTCACAAAAATGCACTAAAAGAGTAGATCTAGGGCTTTCATGCAATATGGCTCCATAAAGGCAGTAGATCTGAGCTCCTGGAGCTCAATCGTGCCTAGATATAAGGGTTAATCAACTTATTACAAACCCTAATTCATAATCAAGCTTGGAAATGGCTCAAGAAGGACTTTAATGGAGCTATAAAGGTCTACAAGCATGAAAACAGAGGGAAACTGAGTTATACCTCAAGGGAATCACTTGAAATAACACCAAGATGTCTGGCCTCCTTCTTCTCTTCTTGATATACTCTTCTCTCCTCTCAAAATCTTCAAGAAACACACCAAAACACTTCAATCTCTCAAGGAATAAGGGTTTGGACGATGTTGGGAGCTCTGAGGGTGAAGGGGGCGAGGTTGGGGCGCATAAGGTTGGTTTAAATAGGGTGCAAACCCTTGAAATTTAGGGTTTCATCAGACAGCGGGGACTCACCGAGTCGCCAACTTAAACGTGCTCCCAAACCCGTCTCTACTCGGCAAGTCGGGCCTACAACTCGTCGAGTCCAAGGTCAAAATGCAAAATAATTAGATAAATTTTTACGTACCAGGAACCAGGTGCTACAATATATATATATATATATATATATATATATATATATATATATATATATATATATATATAGACCCTAACATAAAACAAAAACTAAATAAATTTAGCAAATAAGTCATATTCTTTCATAGAGATACATTTATGTAAAAGAAAAAATCAGAAGCCGTTGATATTTTTTGATTTTTTCTAACACATTAACCAAGAAAACAAACCAACACCTTTTAATTGCTAATATATTTATATATTAATAGTGGCGAAAACAAAAGCTGACAGTAGAAAATGCTTTTAGCCTTTTTACCTTTTACCTTCTGCATCTTCAGAGCATTTTAAATAAGTAAAAAAACAAGGGCTTATCTGGTGAGAAATGTTAGAGAGAGAGAGAGAGAGAGTCCGAGTAATGCACATATATTGATGACGAGATCTCATAGTCTAAATGGGCGAGTGGGGCGCTCGGTCAGACACACAGGGGCGTGGTGGAGCAAAGATTTCTGGCAGAAACCAGACCCATCTCTAAAGCGACTACTGTAGATCGGAGAGACGCGACTAGGGTTTTTTGGTTTTTACCTTCAAGCTTTGTTTTCTATAAACGATTTAGATTGAAGAGAATATGTGGAATTTAATTTTGAATAAGATGAGTTTAAATGAGGATTAGGATTTGTTAAGTTTTGATTTTTAGATTTAAATTACTTATTTTTGTATGTTTTATCGGATTAAAAAGCTTTTAGCGATTCCCTCTCAAAACTAGAAGTATAATATTATATTTCACCTAAAAACTAAAGAATATCTAAAATATTTTCAATAATATTATAGGATATCATTTTCTAGTAGTACATCTTCCTTGTTCTTAGTCAAAAAAGCTGGGAGGCCATGGCCTCCCCTGGCCCCTTAGGGCGTCCGCCACTGAGCATTCATACATTTTTGTTGTCTGTTTATTCTCACCCCCCTTGGATACCATGTAACAGGTTCATAGTTATTGTATTATTATTGGTCCAGGATTTTGTTGCTATCTCACCCATCGAACTGAGACCATTAGCCACAGTTTGGGACTTCATACCTGGGATCAACTGCTAGAGCTTAAGGGGGTAAGTAATAATGGCCAGATAGTTTCATGAAGAATTATGCATGCGATACTAAAAACTGTAGGATATACTATAGCAATGGATGTTCTTAGCTCTGCAGTCCATACCACCGAGAGGATCACACTTGATCATGTTTAAACCGTTAGGATGAAGTAGTGGTGCTTATCCCTCAGGTCTCTTTACATCACCATATTATTTGTCACACCCCCGAACCAGACGGCGGAAACGTCCGAGGGCTATTGTGACTCAATTGAATACCATCACAATGAATATACATGAAACATAACATCATACAATACCACGCGTTGGAATATTACAACTGGTTGCGTTTACATTCAGTACATAGTTCAAAACATTACATTCTCAAAAGTAGATTGTTCAATACTAGTTAAACAAACAACAAGACATCACTGAGTACATTTTCCCCTTCGGTTTACCTGTTACCTGAGAATACAAGTATTTTGAAAAACGTCAACATATGAAATGTTGGTGAGTTCATAAGTAATGTTTGAAAATACAGTGGTTTGTATTGTTTTGAAAATCACCAGAAAATCTGATATTTTCTGAAAAGAACTTAGTATAAAAAGTGTGAAGATCCGTAAGTATGCTTGTTTGTTTCTATAAATGTAGGAGTACGATTTGTAAAACTCGGTATGTAATTTGTAGGTGTATTAATTGGAAACCTTAGGAAAACCCGACGCTTCCCTATTACTCTGCATTAAATAATTTATGTTTTGTTTCTTCGTTACGACAGGTGTATTCGTTGAGCTCCGGAGACGCTGGATTAATTACGAGTTGTGAATTGTTGTAAACGTACATTAATGAAAACGACCAGTTGACAACCGTACAAACGATCCCTTAGGCATCGTTTGCACTATTCACTTAACCCAACCACCCGGACTCATGTAGCCCCACAACCGAGGGGAAAAGAAGAGGGTGCGAAACCCCGGTATTTCCCTACGTCGTTCAAGGCTATCGTTAATGCGAAGGACCCTTAGTCCGACTCGCATTTAGTGAATTCTCGACCTTACTAGCAGCACCAGAAGGCCCTTGGGGTCCAACAGCACAAAGCCTGTAAGAGTCCTTTTACACGAAATTAGGTCATATAAGACCCAACTACATGTAAGCGAGGTTCCTCCGGGCCTAAAGATCATGTCATCGGGCTAGCTAGGCCCAACAAGCATGATTTGAAACTTTTGGGCCCAAAGACGGTGTATCGACGTCTGGTGTATTCTCACGTGTGTATTGACTTCCCGAATTTTCCGCGTGTGTATTGAAGTTTCGTCGTGTTAGTAATTTCGAATTCATTATTGATTCGAGACCGAATCAATTCGTTTGATAACGAGTTTTGGTGTTGAAGGTGTATTATAAATTGCCGATAGTCGAGATGCTAATATTTCCTCATGACGGATTTATTATTTAAAACATTAGGATGTGTCTTTATTTCAGCCCCTTTCTTTTGGATAATTACACATTTAGCCCTTTGTATAAAATAAATTTCTATTTTAGTCCTCAAACCATTTTTCTTGACACTTTAGTATCAAAACTTATAGAAAAGTTATTTTTCAGCTCAAAGATTATTTGGAAAACAGTTTTAGTCCACCAAATGAAATTTTTCTCGGCTAGAACCCTCATTTTCGCAGTTTTTACACTTTTGGCCCAAAATAGAGATTTTTTGCATTTTTGGTCCCTTTTAAATATGAAAAGCATTTTTAACCTTTGAAATGGACTTGGGACACTAGTAGTCCCCTGTTTTACAGAAAAATGCATTTCCAGCCCCTCAACTTTACAATTTTCGCATATTGGGCCTTATTGGGCCGAAAAGTTCATTTTTGGCCCATTATGCTTAAAAATTCACATTTTAATCCTTCCAAAGAGTAAGTTTCTGGAAAATACCTTATTGAAACTGTTTTGACACATTTCATCCATCAGAATTTGTATTTTGTCATTTTGGGCCCTTTAACTTTATATTTTCAACATTTTGAGTCCAAAAATGGGATTTTTAGCCCATTGAGTTCATGTTAACCAAGTTGGTTATTTCTCTAGAAATGATTTGTGTGTAATAATATGTTTAACACTTGTTTCATACATCCTAATGCAAATCTTGATTTTTAGGACTTTTTGACTAGTTTCAACACCATAATCACATATAAACATGTAAATAAGCATAGAAATCATACAAAGCATACACATAATCATAGATCCACACATTTTCTTGTATTCCCCCCCCCCCCCACAAAACTTATAAAAACCGAAAATAAGGGGGTATGAAGCTCACCTTTGGGTGTGGTTTCGGTTTTTGGAGGAGAAAATGAGAAGAAATTCGGCCTTAGCAACCTTCCTTGGAAGATTTCGAACTTGAATGCTTCTTAGGTGCTAGATCATTAGTTTGAATGGATTAAGAGGTGATTTTTGGATGAAATTAAGTAGCTAGTTTAAGGATCTAAGAGATTTCTTACCTTAGATGATGGTTTTTGTGTAAAAATCCCCTTGATTCCTTCCTAGATCTCGAAATATGGATGAGTTGTGAGAGAGTTTCCTTGAGAGAAAAGTGAGTGAATTGTGTGTGTGTGTGTGTTTGGAATCGGCCGAGAATGAGAGAGAGAGAGAGAGGAAGGAATAGATCTTTGAGGTGATACATGCATGGAAGTATGTGATATGTTGCATGGAAGTCCCTTGGATAATTGTGAGGTGTCACTCACAAAGTCAACCCTCTCTTCTTTTGGGCTTGGGCCGAGAATGAGGAGGGTGTGAGGAGATTTTTGGGCTTTTTGCCCTTAAGCCCATGTTATAGCTAGGTTGGATGATTTTTGGCCTAAAAAAATATAAATATGATTTTTATGACCCATTAGGTTAGATTAGATTAATTATGGTCCAAAATGGTTCATATAGTTAATCTATCTCATTCTAGGCCCAATATGGCCAAAAATATTGAGTTAAATGGAATTGGGTCCAATTAGAGCCCATTTAAAGGTTCTAGTCTCATGATAGTCAAATTGGAAGTTTATCGGTCCACTGAGTCCAATAAGGAAGTCCTAGTCCAAAATGGACCTAAACAAGAACTTCTAGGGTTTCCAATTGCTTGTTGACTATTTGTTGCACTTGTATGGTGTATTAGTTTGAAAATTAGATGTCATAGAGTAAGCATCTTACATGCTCTTTAAGTTTTTGATTCTACATTTTACTTGAGTGTAGAGATTACATGACACAAAATTTCTAGTTGTGACATTATTTTTGCGATTTTCTTAGGATTCTAGAGAGTCTTTTAGTCCACATTTGGACATTTTCATTATTTTTGAAAAATCACAAGTTTTAAAAGGAGCTTACATCTCTATGCTCCACACATGGTCATTTTCACACTTAGACCATTATTATTATTATTATTATTATTATTATTATTATTATTATTATTATTATTATTATTATTATTACTGTTACTGTTACTGTTACTGTTACTGTTACTGTTACTGTTACTGTTACTGTTACTATTACTATTACTATTATTATTATTATTATTATTATTATTATTATTATTGCCCTTCCGTTCCACTTACATATTTTTGGGAACCAAATTTCAAGTCAAAAAGTGTTCTTGATAAAAAAAATTGTCATGTTAGTGCATTTATTACATTCAAGTCTCAAAAAAATCCCAAGCAAAATCCAAGCTGCAATTATTTTAGATAGATGACCGGTTTAATTATTGAACAAATTTTCCTACATTTTGGTCACTCGACGTTTGATACTTATTTATTTGTTTAGGAATCTTTTTTTGTATATAGATTGAGTTTTTTCTTTTCGCAAATTGGTGATGTTAGAGAGACTGTCGAGTCAGATACTACGGGAGGTTTGGGCCAACATTAAGTGAACTAATTCCTACATCGGTGCTCGAGCGATTAAACCCAATCACACTTGAGAGTGGCCGAAAAACGTGAGATCACACAACTTTCGTGATAAGAGTTTACACTTAAAAGAAGAGCTCCACACGAGCCCGTCCAACTGCTTTCTTCCTACTACAAATGTTATTCATTGTATGCATGTTCTATTGGGGCTGCGACTGACCATCCCTCCTTACTGACCTAGAGGAGTTGTTTTAAATGTGGTTTTTGGTTCCATTGTCATCGGATGAAAAAGTAATGAGATAATAGCAAGATCAATTTTGACCAAGTTGACTAACGGCGATCAGGTTCCGCGGTTCTATCCATTTGTCCACATTTAGATATTTTCATTATTTTTGAAAAACCACAAGTTAGAAAATGAGCTTACACCTCTATGATTCACACATGGTCATTTTCACACTTAGACCATTTAGATTATTATTATTATTATTATTATTATTATTATTATTATTATTATTATTATTATTATTATTATTATTATTATTATTATTGCCATTCGATTCCACTTACATATTTTTGGGAACCAAATTTCGAGTCAAAAAGTGTTCTTGATAAAAAAAAAATTGTTATGTTAGTGCATTTATTACATTCAAGTCTAAAAAAAAGTAATAAATAAATAATCCCAAGCAAAATCCAAGCTGCAATTATCTTAGATAGGTGCGGTTCAATTATTGAACAAATTTTCCTACATTTTAGTCACCTGGCGTTTGATACTTATTTATTTGTTTAGGAATGTTTTCTTGTATATAGATCGAGTTGTTTCTTTTCGCAGATTGGTGATGTTAGAGAGACAGTCGAGTCAGATACTACGGTAGGTTTCTTTCCGCGCTTTGGGCCAACTTTCATGATAAGAGTGTACACTTAAAAGAAGAGCTCCACACGAGCCCATCCAGCTGCTTTCTCCCTACTACAAATGTTCTTCATTGTATGCATGTTCCATTGGGGCTGCGACTGACCATCCCTCCTTACTCACCTAGAGGATTTGTCCTAGATGTGGTTTTTGGTTCCATTTTCATCAGATGAAAAAGTAATGAGATAATAGCAATATCAATTTTGACCATGTTGACTAACAGTGATCAAGTTCCACGGTTCTATCCATTCTTTTTAATTTTCTTAAGATAGTTCATTCCGAGTTCAATTTATTCTTGTCTTACTTGAGGACAAGTAAGGTTTAAGCTTGGGGTGATTTGATAGCTTCATTTTATTTACTTCTTTTTATAGTTTATTTTAGCACATTTCATTCGCATTTTAGTTAATTTCCATGCATATTTTCATTTTTGTTATTTTATGACCATTTCGGGTACTTTCTAATTTCTTGAGCATTATTGCAGAGTTTTTTTTTGGAGACTGGCGGAGCGGGATTTTTAGGAGCCGACTGGACTTGAAGGGAAATGTGGATTTCGAGCTTGATGGCTATGGAGATGATTCATGGAGTAGGCTTTTCAATTGCTTGAAGGCTTGGAAGATTTGAACTTTAAATTAGCAAGGCGTGAGAGAATTTTTGAGTGTTCAGAGATCGATGATCGGGAGTTTGCGGAAGCTATGAGTGATTTGAAGAGGCAAATTGGGCTCAAACTGAATAAATCTTGAAGAAAAATGGGCTAGGAGCTGATTGGACTCGAACTGGGCCAAGTGGGTTAAGCTATGAAGGCCCAAACCTCAAAATAGCCCATATTAGGCACCACTTGCGCAACAGCACGCGGGTCGCGCACAGAACTACAGGGGCAATTTTGGAATTTCATTTGGAAGGCTATTTGAGGAAGGTTGGTGCCCATCTTTTGGGCACTCTTGGACATCCGATTTTTGAGCATTCTCTCTAGAGTTTTGAAGACTTTTGAAGGCCAAGAACACCTCAAGAACATCATCTTTTTACCTCTTGATTCTTGTTAAATGTTTGATACAATCTTCTCTAACTTTGTTTCTTTGAGTTTAGCCATGCTTGGCTAAACTAAAATTGGTTGACTTTTGTCGAATCCTTTGAACTTTTGTTAAATGTTGAAGAATCCGTGAACTTGTTCTTAATCTCTATGGGAATGCTTTGTGTTTTAACATATTATCACTACTTGTATGTTTTTATTCATGAGTTTAAATGTGTTTGTGGTGATTAGTTGACTAATTTCTTGATTAAGTAAAGGATCCTCAAATTAGCAAGCAACAAATGATTTTTGTGTTGTTTTTGCTTCACACAATCATAAAAACATTTCCTCCAACATGGTAGTGAAAGCATTTGACTCCTCTTGGATTTGGTGACTTTTTGGTTAATGCTAGTTGACTTTCACTCATCACATGCTTAATGGAGATTGTGACTTTAACTAAGGAAATTGTTTTGAGCTTCTCTAACCATTTTAACAACTAAGAAAGGTCTAGGTAATCTCAAGCTTCTTGGATTACTATAGCCAAATTGAGGATTTAAAACAAGAATTGCACCATTGGATTCTAAGAATATGTTCATCAAAAGTCAAAGTGAGGAAACTTTAAGTCAACCATCTTTCCCTTATTGATTTTACATCAAAATCTTGTTTTTGCTAAATTGTCCATTTAAATCTTAGTTTAGTTTTACTTTATTTCAAATATTTCAAAAGACCAAAACCCCCAATTTTTATTTTATTGTTATTTAACGAGTATTTTTACAAAGAGATTTTCATTGAGTAACAAATTGAATCAATCTCCATGGATTCGACCCCTTTACCACTATACACTATTTTAGTGTAAGATTTAGGGTTATTTATTTTTTTGGCCTCAACCCACCACATATATGGCATGCAATGGCATAAAGTTGCCAACTTTATGCCTTAGGACCCTTAAATTGGTTAAGATCTGGAATTTAAGCGAAAAGTCTGCATGCATTAAAGACTTAATGGAGTTGGATGCAATACAGTTTGCATGTTGGGCGTACTATGTTGTACGCTGCGCGTACAACCCTTTAGCCCAATATGCTAAGCGTACAGAAGAGGTACGCTGGCATATGCTCCCAGGAAGCTTTGGGCTTGGACTTGCTGGTGTTTGGGCTTGAATTTATCTTTGGACCGATGTTGGTATGTTTGGGCCTATTGTGCCTTGTGGCCTAATATAGAATTGGAATTTGATGCTAGGCCCATTAATGAAGGAATGTCCTTTGGGCCATTATGGAGGGACTTGGACTTAGAATTCTGGGATCTTTTATTAGGTTAAGTTATAATCCTAATTAGGGTTATTTATATATATGTTCAGTGTGAGATTTTGAGCTGGTAGTCGAGCATCTATTGTTTTTAGCAGTCTGAACTGAGTCTTCTCACTATACCAATGGGTCGAAAGCACTAATGTCGGCCCATTGCATGATATGATATTTCAATAGTTGAATATGCAATGGTTTTGTTATTTGGTATGTATTGAATTATGTGAAGACCATAGGGGGAGCCCATGACACTTGGTAAGACTGTGAGGGGGAGCCCATGGCCCTTGAATGTAAGACCATGGGGTAGCTCATGGCATCCCAGTTGAAGACCATGGAGGGAGTCCATGAAATTATGTGGTTATGTGTTTTGTGTATTTTGGGAAGCTCACTAAGCTTGGGCTTACAGTTTTGTTGGGTGTTTCAGGTAAATCTGGTTCTAAGGGCAAGGGCCCGACTTGATGGCCCGGCAGACACTCTCTAGTATTTTTGCACTTATTGTTTGGATACTATGATCTTTTGAACTATGTGTTTATGTAATGGAATTTTGGAAAAACAAATGTGGTTGAGATTTCTAATTATTAAATGAAAAATTTTATCTGAATTTTTGGGCTATTACAAGTTGGTATCAGAGCCTTCGTTTGAGGGATTCAGGCACACTCCAGGGTATGTCAGAACTCAAACCGAGGAAATGGTAAACCCTTTTTCAAAAAGAAATAAAAGTTGAGTTTTTCCTGAAAACGGTTTTCTTAAAAGGGGGAGAGTGTAATGCACATAATCGACCGAGCTCAAGTAAGTGTTCCGAATGTATTAGCCATGCTATAGATATATTCTTGGAAATTGATGTTGAATTGATTATTTGCTAAGTGTATGCTTTCAAAGTTGTATATGTCTAGGACTGCATAGTCCCATAATGATGGATTCTGCCTTATTCATGTTCCTTTTTTGGTTGTAGTTTAGGGTAGAAGCTTTATTTGACAGTCTATGTGATTCTATTTGTGTATAACTTGCATGCATAGGGCAACCTGCTATGATTGATTTAAGTTTCTGGTTCAGTGAGGATTGAGAAATCCTAGAATAGTCTAGGATATGAGCTTATGTTGTGTTATGTGGGTAATTTTTTGTGGTTGGGTGAATTAGAGGTATCAGGTATGGCCTTGGGGAAGGTACATGTAGGTGTGAAAGGTAGTATTAGGCCCATACTACTGAAAGCACAAGATCTGTACCCGAAATAAGGACAGACCTAGAAGCTCTAAGGAGTCTGGTGAGGAGGAATCCCTTCAAACTTCCTAAACGATTGCTATGTATGTTGAATTTTTTCAGTTGAGGATGGTGATAATTACGCGAGGAGGTTCGGGTTCAGGATAAGGATCATGATCAACTTCATGCTTCAGTGTAGAGCCCATCCATGAGAGGCTGCACGATCTTATCGCAGCTGAGGTTACTCGTGGCATCCTTGACACTACCCCGATGAACTTTGGTACCGTTAAGGAAGGGATCATGGAGATTATGGAGTAGCGGCTCTAGTCTTTTCGAGCCGAGATCACTACGGGTCAGATTGGGGCTTGAGCTCCCTCATTTCGGGAGTTCAATGCATGTGGTGAGCCTGAGTTCTTTGGGGTCAGGGACCCCATCACTAGTCGTCGCTAGGTGGAAGACATGGAGAATGCCCAACGCACGAGCTTTTTCACCGAGGCGGCAAAAGTGGGGTTCACGTCTTGTATGATGACGGATAGGGCGCAAGATTGGTGGGAGGATGTTACACGCGAGGTGGGATCAGCAGGTGTGGCTGAGATGTCTTGGGAGGAGTTTGGGCGGTGGTTTGATCGGGAGTTTGCACCAGCCATTGAGGTGCAACGTTTGGTGAAGGAGTATCAGGATCTTCAGTAGACGACAAAGAATGTGGCGGAGATCACCGCCAAGTTCCGAGAGAGGGCAATATTGGTTCACAGTATGTTGCAGATGAGGAGATGAAGAAGACGATGTATCACTCCATGATGAGGGATGATATTCGTGAGTTTGTGAGCTTTTGGGGGTGCAAGACCCGGAATGACATGGTGGAGAAGCCCCAAGAACGGGAAATTGAGTTAGAGCTCTGGAGAAAGCGGAAGTCGGAGCAGGTTCAGGAAGCAGTGGGTCAAGCTAAGAAGCCTAAGACCTATGATCCTCCCAGTAAGGGATAGTAGGGGCGGGGCCGATGTGCCAAGTGCGGCAAGCCGCACAGTGGAGCCTGTCGGGCAGCATGTTGAACATGTTATGCTTGTGGCAATCCGGGCCACATGAGCAGTGATTGCCCCAAGAAGGGCTTGATTTGTTTTCACTGCAACCCGACCGGTCATAAAAAAGTTGATTGTCCGAGGTTGACTGGAGGAGCAGTGGTGGCGTCTACGCCCGCCACGATGATTACTGATGGCCGCCCGATCAAGGCGGAGGCTCCTGCGGTGAAGAGCTGCGCATTTCAGCTGACCACAGAGGAGGGCTGAGCAACACCGAACGTCATGACTGATATGTGATCTATTTCTGTCTTATTTGTTTTATTGTTATGATCATGTTGTATTGATCTTGTTTAGGGGCTTTTTTGGTCAATGGATTATCAGCTCATGTTCTTTTTTATTCGGGGGCTACCCGATCATTTTTATCTCTTGCACTCAGTAAGAAGTTTCGAGATGCTCCGGGGACTTTGGATTCCCCACTCAAGGTGGAGATTGCGGATGACCATACCATGAGCATTACGAGGGTATTTCGGAGGAATGTTCTGAATATGTTCGGCGAGAGGTTTCCTATTGATTTGGTACCGATTCCTTTGAGAGGATTGAAAGTAATCATTGGGATGGACTAGTTAGGGCCCAATGGGGCCGTGATGGATTGCGAACGACAGCTGGTGAGAGTTCGAACCCCAATTGGGGGAGAGTTGGTTATTCATGGAGAGAGAGCCTCACATGGGCCAACCCTTTATTCGACTGCGAGGCTAGGAAACTTCTTCAACAGGGTTGTTCTAGGTTTCAGGCTTATGTCTCAGATACGAGGGTAGTGGCTACGCTAGAGATGAGCAGGGTACCTATTATGAGAGATTTTCTCGATGTTTTTCCACAGGAGTTGCCTAGGGTGCCTCCCGAGAAGCATGTAGAGTTCCAGATTGACTTGATCCATGGTGCGACTCCGATAGCCAAGGCGTCATATCGTTTAGCTCCTCCTGGGACGCAGCAGTTGTCTACGCAGCTGCAGGAGTTGCTAGATAGGGGATTTATTCGTCCGAGCAGTTCCCCATGGGGAGCACCGATCCTGTTCGTGAAAAAGAAGGATGGGTCACACATGATGTGTATTGATTATCGGCGGCTGAACAAGCTGACGGTGAAGAATCGTTACCCACTTCCGATGATTGATGACTTATGTGAAGACCATGGGGGAGCCCATGACATTTGGTAAGACCATGAGGGGGAGCCCATAGCCCTTGGATGTAAGACCACGAGGGTAGCCCATGACATCCCAGTTGAAGACCATGGAGGGAGTCCATGG
The DNA here is from genome assembly GCF_051521515.1 of Lactuca serriola. NCBI lineage: Eukaryota > Viridiplantae > Streptophyta > Magnoliopsida > Asterales > Asteraceae > Lactuca > Lactuca serriola. The sequence goes on along the minus strand of NC_136414.1, from coordinate 117,606,334 downwards.
CATATATATATATATATATATATATATATATATATATATATATATATATATATATATATATATATATATGTGTGTGTGTGTGTGTGTGTGTGTGTGAATGGCATTATGTGGTTAAGTGTGTGCTTACAATTTTGTTGGGTGTTTCAGGTACTTTTGGTTCTAAGAGCAAGGGCCCGGCTTGATAGCGCAACAGACACTCTCCAGTATTTCCACACGTATTGTTTAGATACTCCGATCTTTTGAACAATGTGTTTACGTAATGGAATTTTGGAAAAACAAATGTAGTTGAGATTTCTAATTATTAAATGAAAAACTTTATTTGAATTTTTGGGTTGTTACAATTGGCACTGTGATAGAAAATACCAGTGTTCTAAAAGGCGCGCCATGGCATGCGCCATGGCGTTAGGCGTGGCTCCGCCGTTACGAAAAGCGTAATAACGTTGCTGTTAGGCGTGGCGCGTGGCAAGGCGTGATATGGCGCGCCATGGCGTGTTATGGCGCGTGTTTTTTCGTTTGAGACACGGTTTTTTTCTCTTTGTTATGTATTTTCTAATCGGAGATACAGGTATTGTGGTTTTCGTTAAATTTTTGTTACTAGTTATTGATCTAACACTTCTAAAAAGTAGTTATATGTAATATAAATTTATATTTATGTGGTAATATAATTTTAAATTAATACAAAATCGCCGCCTTACATCATGCCTTGAAAAACGTCATGGCTCGCCATGGCTCGTTAAGCTTGAGGCTTGACCTTGCCGCCACGCCACGCCTCACGTCATTTAGAACCTTGGAAAATACTACATTTCAAAATACAATAATCCAATGATGTTTTATATTTAAAAAATTATTAAAATGATACATTATGATATAGTTTCTAAATAATCTAAATATTTTATTATAGTTTCATTAAATCTCATTAAACATAGTGAAGCTAACCTGATTTCATAGTCACCATTATCATAAAACAATAACATAAGCATTGTTACTTACTAGCTTAACATTCATCCGTGTACATGTAATTAAATGATGATAAATAGAGCTTAAGTGATGAATCAAAATGTGTATAATCATTACCCTATTGATTAAAAAGTAGAAACCTAAAAGCGATAGACTTACTTGAACAATCTTTCATTTTAAGTCATCATTCTCAATGCCTTGGGAATCCAAATCGTCTTCATTTAATGAAAGGATGATTAGTTCTTGCAATGGATCAGAATCACTTAACTGTGTTGTATTGAAGTAACCAAATCCTTGCAGAACCAGTTGATACATGAGTTATTTGCTACAAAAAGAAGGAAAATTTTAGTGCTTAATAAAGCTATATAAACTCCATAAAGCTAACTATAGATCATTGTTGGAATCTGTAAGGTCACACCTTATGATCTGAAAAGCCAAATACTACACACTGACCACCAACGCCAACGTCAGAATGATCAACATCAGCATGAAACCAATGATCCTAGTGATCTTTGTATATTAGGATGTTATAGGTTGTATATATATATATATATATATATATATATATATATATATATATATAGGGAAGAGTTATATGGAAAATGAATGATTAGGGCAACACATATTTGAACCAATGAAAACATGACAACACATCACTTCCACAATACATTACTTGTGAAGAAAGAAATGGACACGTGTCATTTGATTATTGGTTCCAGTAGATGTTGCCCTAGTTATTTGTTTTCCATAAAACTCATTCCTATATATATATATATATATATATATATATATATATATATATATATATTAGCAGTGGGCCCGCGCAAAAGCAGCGGTAAAAGATTAGTTTGTTATTAGAAAACATATTCCAAAAAAAGCACTTACTGCATTGGTCAATCGAATGTGGAAATTTTTGAAGTATTGTGTTTTATTGGACATACATTCTAAGTCTATTAATTGTTTTTGTGTTTGTTCGGTATGTATTTTCTTATGTTGGATTCGTTATACCAAAAACATATAATATGCAACTACATTTTCATCTGGTATGATATAGGAAAAGTGTCATCGGTGAATAGCTTTTTTTTTCGGAGACATTTCACATTCAAAAAACACGTGGTGAATCTTTTTAATAATATTGTTACTCATATTAATTGGGTAGGTTGATTTTAAGACATTATTCTATCTCTTTGTTGATTTTGTAGCTTTTGGCTAGATTCTTTCTACAACTATTTTAACAATAATCTCTTTTGTCCTTCAAGAAAAAATATATGGCGAACAAAAAAAAATTGGTGGTCGGTTTGCTTTTCAATTGACATGTTTTAATATATTTATCGCTTTTGCATTTGTTGTATGTGTGTTTTAATATATTAATAATCGTTTTTGCATTTGTTGTATGTGTTTGGTTTGCTTTTGGATTGATTTAGAAATTATCCAATATCACTTATAGAATATTTAGCTCATTTATTAGATTTTGTTCACGAAAACTTTTTTTTTTAAGTACTTATAAGAATATTTCAATTAAGTTTTTGACAACCTTTTCTTCATCAAAATATTATGACTACCTTTAGGTATAAATAAATCAATACACATCAGTATATACAAACCAATTCATGCAAAAAAATTAGAAAATTAATTATATTAATATACATTTTAAAATTGAGAAAAAAAAGTTACAATGATGAGAAATGACGTTTAAATGTTGAACTATACAAACCTTTACATATGTTAGTAAACATTACAAGGAAAAAGGGAACAAAATTCTATTTTACCACCAACTCCAAACCGTAACCTGAACACATTGTGTGTTTCCGTAAAACTATTGCATAAACAACGGAGCAACAAAGCGCTGCATATTCCTTTTAAAAATTCTATAAATGAACAGACAATTGGATATGATTGTGTTTACTGTCACAAAGAAGACAGATAAGAAAATATGGAATGCATTTTGGATCTAGATGTGTGTTTATCTTATCCTAATTAGTCGGCTCACAAACATACATCTTCTAAATCAAAGGAAAATAAAAGAACTTAGAACCCAAAAAAATTATTAGAGCTTAAAAATCATAAAGAAAGAGTCATAAAATATTGAGACGTTTTATCCTAAAGAGCACTGATATGCTTAGGGGCTCTATTTGTTGTAATTGGGTGATCACGTGAGCTGTAGTCGATGTATGGCTTCATGAATACTTTGTTTCACATCATTCACACCACATAATATACCAGGATGGTTTTATGCCTTTAAAATTATTAAAGCTTTAATATGTCTCCTATTTTACACTTGCATCTTCCCTACAACTATATTCAACTACGACAAGATGGTTTGATGCCATAATATCTTAAATCTATAATTATTTTATGCTTTTAAAAAATGCACATGACAACAATAATTCAATTGAACAAAAGGTTATCCGATGACAATATAAATATATATTTCTCTTTCTTTTTGTTCACAAATCCTATTTGGCTATAACTTTTTCAAGAATTTTTTTTGAGTTAATCCGGATGATTCACCAGGCTATAAGAAGAACACAAATAATCTAATAACATTCAAAACTGGAAAAAATTGCAATAGTTGGATAGGTTTTTAAAGGTAAAATAAATCAAACTAAAAAGGGAGAAATAAAATTGCACCACTTGATGCATGGACTCATACTGAGGGTAATTTTTTGGTCCATCATTACTTTTATAACCTTATGAGTTCCGAGTTAAAGGCAAGTATCAATATTATCTAAGAAAATCAAATCCAAATTTCTATTAGCTTTGTATTGGTATAAATTTTCCCAAAGAAAAGAAGATCAAATCCAATCTACATGAACAACAAACACAAATAAGATTGATGTACAAATATATTTAAAAGTCGGTCAGATTAGGCTACCAAAGAGAATATATAAGTGAGAATAGGATACGAGAGGTGAGTTCACAGAAGATACATGCTTTCATATAGAAATCAACATATGTTAATGTAGGTAATGTAATGCTTACCTTTGGGTATGTTAGATAAACATCAACAAAAAAAGAAGCAACGGTCCTTGCCAATTGCATCCAAATATCCACTGTTTCTTCAGGAAGTTTACCCTTGGGATCAGGTGCCCTACAATGCAAAGCATAACATCATGAAAAAATAATCCCTTACTATTTAGCCACTTTGTATGTCAATAAACATTCACGTCACAAATAGGTTGAAATCATACATAAAATCAAACAATGGTACCTGAGTTTTTTCATAATCCAGTCAATATTCACCAAATCAGTAATATTTTGTCAATTTAAAAACCTTTAAAAAACATCCAAAATAAGAGAAAGGAATTAAGAACTACCTGTTATAGAAGCAACCGTAGTTAGAATCCTTGATTCCTCATGAGCATCCCCTGAACTTTGTTAACATAATTATTTTTCTAATATTTAGAACCATTTTCTGGCTTGAACCTAACAAAAAGAATCAAATTTAGCAATCTAAAAGTAATAAGCTTAAATCTCGTATGATTGGGTCAACAGTTACATAGTTTACATGCTAGACATATGAGTAATTCTTCAACTTAGTGGTACTCACCTCACACCAAGCAATTGGGTGTAGTAGTTCTTTCTCCAACTGTACCTGAAAATCGAAATCCAACAATTACAAAGTAAACAATCTACTATAAGGAACAAAGTTAACAAACTTGAAGAAATAAAAATCGATAGAGCCAATTTGTGTGTAATCAGATGAAAAAAAAAAAAAGACATTTTTTCCGTTTAATTGTCGGTACAACCCTGAAAGACAGTGCATTCTTTCAAACTATTAGGGTTCACGAAGAGGAGATATGAAGATGGGGTCGTGTAACAGGAGGACTTATGGAGCAACAGGAAGTAGGTCATCCACCTATCTCCTCCATCTTAGGTTGGGGGAGATAACATGATCTTCAATCCACCGATTTGAACTTCAAGGATGACGGTCATTTGTTACACGCACAAACATAGTTAAAAAAGGGTTAATTTCAAACCAGGATATCAACGGGTAAAATAGTCAGATTTCAGTTTCAAGGAAAGATATAATGCATGGATGAGAAAAAGAACCACATTGTAGAAATCAAAATCAAAGTTGGGAAAATAAAATGTCAAAAACTAAAATTTGTGAAATCAGAAAACAAACATGGTATGTTGATCAAGTGAGTATAAGGAGATGGTGATGACGATGAGGACGTTGGGCAAGCCAGGTGGTGTCGTGGTTTTGAGTTTTTTAGAGAGACGAAGGTGGAGGAAAAGAGAAGTCACTGGTGTGTAGTGGTAAGATACGTGATCTGGGGTTTGTTACTCCGGACGAAATTGTAACAAAAAAAACAAAGAGATGGAGTTTATAGATAGAGGACGACGATTACATAGAATCAAGATCATCAGTGGGTGGCGATTCAATGTTTTTAGGGTTTTAATTGGCTGGGAGAGGAGATGAAATTATATAACGTGTCTCTCATGTGTTTTTGACTCGATTGTTGAAAATGCCGATTAATTGCTGAAAATGAGGGGTTTCAATTCAATCCCTGAAAGTAAGGGATACCGATTCAAAAGTATTATATTGTTAGTGGATCAAATATTTGTACCTATGGCATTATTATTTGTAAGATTTATATTATAATATTATTATATTAATGGTTTGTTGTACTTTAAGCTTAAGCACTTGAACGTCTTAAAAAAATAATATTATTATATTGAATCTATTTTTAAAAATAGTAAGATTTCTTTTATAAGATAGTATATATATATATATATATATATATATATATATATATATAATGGATAGAATCAAGCCTTTACTTAGATAGATATGCATCCCCTAAATAGTGGGATCTTCGTTATTGTAATAATATATAATCAACATTAGGGAGAAACCCTAATGTAGTCTTGGTGACCGTCTTTGTGACCTCGTTCTCTTTGTGAGAATCTTCTTTCTTAGTGAAAGTATCTTTGTGATTATACGTGTTCTTCAGTTTTTCTATTTAATCTTTGTTTTGTTTGTTCGTTCTTTTTTATTCATACTTGAGTGTATCCGATCGATACAAACATTCAATTGGTATCAGAGCAGGTTTATGATACACTCAAATTATCATGTCGACCTCCACTAATCCCAAATTGTCTGTTGTTGGCAAGATCCCTCATTTTGATGAACTCGTTCTCTTGTGTGACCGCCAAATATTCTTCAAAAGACAACTTCAAGTTGTCCATTTTGGTTGTTAGTTGGTTGATGTCTCCCGAAGCACATCCTAAACCACTTGCCACCACTTTTTATTTTCACTTGGTTCGATCTCTTCCCATAGGACGAATGACTCTTGGAACCTCAAAAGACTCCTCATCATTGAGGTCAATCCCTACATGCACTTCGGACAATTGACTATGCGTTGTTTCGGATGTTTTGGGTCTTTTAGAAGAACCACACGTAATGGTTTCAGAATCGTCGACCTTCTGCCATTTTTTGACAATTTCAAAATATTCCAAACGTGTAGAAACTTGAAATTTGCCCCTTTCTGATTTCGGTACAATTCAAGAGCTTTTTGCAAAATAGTTTCGTCATTTGCACCACTTTGTCATTGTCGGTTGACACTCAAAAACACACCATTAAACTCTGTCACAACTTTATTAACATTTCTCCACTTGGAATAAATTAAGTTTTTTTCTTGGTACTTTCCAACATTCATCTCCATAAAAAAACACCATATAATTTTTTGGAAAAAAATTGGACAATCTTGGTCGTTTCCGACCACCGGATCTTCAGAAACATCCACACACGCACGAGCTAACGCCTTTTCTTCGGCTGGTGTTCATTGCTTTGGAGCCAGCCTTCCACTTTTTTTTGGTTGTGGTGAATTCTCTTCCGGCTCCGATTCCATATTAGAGACGACTGTGGGTTCCTCTTGAGTTTGGAAATTCATTAGGGAGTCGGGAAGATCATCAAATGGATTGAAGTCATTTTCCATTTGGGATGAGACATTCATTTGTGGATGGTTTTGAAATTAATGTTGGTTTTGGTATTGTGCTTGATTTTTATGATGATGTTCGTTTTAGGCTTGAAATAGGTAGTAAACACCACCAAGTTGTAAATTTGGTGAAGAATAAATTGACCGATCGTTTTGATTTTGAACAAAATTTATTAAAGGTGAGATGTTTGGGGTTTTGGGTGTTTCTTTTGGTATTTTTTTGAGCTTTTGGGTTGGAGGGGGAAACCATTCTTTTTTCACAAAAATTGTGTTGTTTGAGTGAAAAAATAAAGATGCCGAAGTGGGATAAAATAAAATATATAGTAGTATTTATATAGGGTAAAAAATGGGGATTTTTTGAAAAAAAAAACGGTCAAAATACGCTTCCAACGTTCACAAACATTTAAACCCAATACCCTCCCTCGTCGGTAAGTTTTAGCCGAGTTGCCGAGCCGGGCTCGGCCCGGTGTTCGCCAAGCTATCCGAGCTCATTGCCGAAGCCACTCTGAGTGGCCTAAGGATTAAAGATGCCAATAAAAGATACTCTTATTAAGTAAAGACTGAGTTACCAAACATTGTACAACTCCCCATTTCAACAATTTTAAAGAATCAAGATACTTCACATAAAAGACACCAAACTGACCCGTATTCTTTTCTATTGTTGGAATGGCTTACATAACTACTTTTGCGATAGCAGTGGCAGTATATGTTTAATGATAGATTGTGGTTGGGGTGGTTTTGTAACCACATTATAAGGCAAAAAATAACCACCTAACATATAAAATGAAATATTTGGTTCTACCTTCTACTTACCTTATTATTATCCTCCTAAGTCCTATCACAGCTTCCACTGGCCTTCTCATTTCAAACAAACAAAATCATCTCTGTCTCACATACTATATATATATATATATATATATATATATATATATATATATATATATATATATATATATATACGAATTTCATGGAAAAAATTACTATCTTAGACCTGGTATGTACTTTGGAGGATGGGATGCATTGCTAAGATCCCTTGTGTGGATGGGGATGGGAGGCTGCAGAGATAAGACGTAAGTGGGTGGTTATTTCAGTGAAGGATGGCCTGAGCATAGGGTTAGGTGCCCAACAATGCTCCATTAGCCTTCTCCATTCCCCATCACAATCCCTTGGAATACGGGTTCTCAATGTATTGCTCACAATGCCTCCTGCAACAAACAAAACAAATGGCTTCCATTAAATTTTCACTACATATTACCATTTAGCTATCAATTACTACAGAGTACAGACAATAGTACAGTGTTGGTATGATGGAATCGATCGGAGAAGGAATGGCTGTTTAGTTAATTTGAACCATTCCTTATTAAGAATTTCATGATTTCAATTGAATTATATATATATATATATATATATATATATATATATATATATATATATATATTGTATTTTTTTCATAAGTAACTACTACTACTACTGGTATGTATATTATGTGGGCCAACAATAGTAATAATCTATATCTATCAGATGTTAAGTTTTCTGTGATACTATTAGAATACTAGGAAACTATAGATTCCTTGTAAAATACTAGTAGTTAGATAGATAATGATAAATGATTAATCCCCACCTATGATTGCACCATAGTGCATGTTTGCATAGGGCTCCTCACCAGTCAGGATCTCCCATAACACAATTCCAAACGAGAACACATCAACCTGTTTGGTAATTGTTATGTTACCAAAAACACAAAAGAAAAGAAAACAATATATATGGTAATAGAATATGAAACAGGGGAATGGAAGGTAAAGAGGGTCATGACATGACATGATGATTACCTTCTCAGATACTTTATTGCTGCTACCATTTAGCAGCTCAGGAGCCATCCATGGCAGGGTGCCCCTAACTCCACCTGAAACCAAAGTGTTGCGTTTCATCTTTGATAGTCCAAAATCACCTACCTGAAATATTTATAATAAGAAAATGAAAAACTTGTAAGTTGTGATACATAGAGAGATAGATACCTTGCATATAGGGCGTGAAGGATCTTTCATATTGACAAGCAAGTTGTCACATTTGAGATCAAAATGCACAATATTCTTGGAATGTAAATACTCCATCCCAAAGGCTGCATCCATTGCTATTATAAGCTTCTTGCGATGGTCCAGATGCCTAGACAAAGAAAAAAAAAATGAAAAGGTAGATTGATTGATTGAGTTAAAGGAGGTATACAACATGAGATTACCTATCTTTGCCAAGTAAGACACGCCTTAAGGAACCATCAACCATGAACTCTGTGACTGTAGCTAATGTTCCCCCTGGACCATCATCTTGTACTATCCCATAAAATGCCACAACATTTGGATGGTGAAGCTTTGACAGAATCTCAGCTTCTCGCCAGAGCTCTATTATTGTCTATAATAATAAGACTTTATATGTTTGTTTGTTGGTGATTTTGACTAGTAAATAAATACTAAATAGAGTACGCGTGAGTACCAATCTCTCGTGTTGAGATGATCGACCTGCACCTGCTCTTGTTTATCCGTTTGATGGCCACATCTGTTCCCCTCCATTTTCCATGGTAAACTGTCCCAAATGTTCCAGAACCAACTTCCTTTAATTCTTCAACATCTTCATTCCTTATCATCTGTTCCAAAATCCATCCATCTTCACTTAATATAATGACCGAGAAGAACAAGTTTTTTCCCTGACCTTTCCAAGGGTTTCTTCCATTTCGCGAAGGTTATCTAGAAGGCGGATTTGGTATTTGGATATTATTTGTATCAATGATTTGGCCAATCATTGCCATTATCATAACCTTCCTTAAAACCCCAACTATTTTTATTTTTTATAACTCATCCCACTTGATTCAATACCGACCTAAATTTTTCATTTGCATTCTAAATCTCTTTATGTAGGAAGGAATTCAGGAATCAGGAATAGGATCACCTTTTAATTTTATTATAGACTTTGAAATTCTTATTTTTATTTACCAATATCTACCATCCATCAATCAATGTGTGCTGTGGATTTCAAGTTTAGGCCTTTGTTGTGTCTTATGTTCTTTACTATTCTACAATCAAATTATCTTCAATCTATCTATCTTTATTTCCTTTTATGATTGTGTTGTTATCTTCTCATCTAGTTTCCTGTGTAATTTTTTTGATTCCCAACCAACCATCATCTTCAACATCAACACAGCAATATCCATTCCACATAACTTTTCCCTACAATAAAGACTATATTACTTGGTTTTATCCCAACAGAGATAGGCAATGAAGTTACCCTATTTGTACAAAGGTTCAAGATTATAAGTTGGCATTGACTTACTTATCTATTAATTTAAAGTTTAAACTATAACTAATATGAATTATGAAAGACCAATACCTGCAAAGAACTGATATCAAGATCAGCTAGAGAAGGCAGCCTAACGTTCCCTATCTCGGCCTACAAGCATCAAATTGAGCAAATAAAAAAATAAAAAAACAAACATGCGCAAAATGACGAGACTAGAAATATACCTCTGGCATCCTCATCATGTTTTCAACAAACTGCATACTTTGAGTTTGACTTACATTGAGCTGAGATGGATCATCATCCTGAAGAAAAGTTTTTGGAGGTTCAGCAAGTTGATCCTGATGGATGAGAGAAACATCAGCAGCAGCCAATTTCTGGAAAAAAGACCAGTGCTGAGGTTTGTGGTTTGCTATGTTGAAGCTCAATCCTGCTCCATCTTGTGGTAGGACACCAACACCAGTTACCTCTTCTGATGACATCATTGCTCTTGTGAATATATCAGACAGAAAAAGTCGATCCTTCACATCAATAACTATGTCGCCTTGGGATTCAATTTCATTAGGAGGAGTATGGTTAGTTTTGAAGTGTGATATGCTTTCTGCTGCTGCTGCTGCTGGTTTGTGATTGATCACCTCCTCAGTAGTGTTGGTTTCATGGCCAGATTTAAGGATCTGTTCATTTTTTGTTGTTGAGATGGGAATGGGATCTTCAACAGCTTCTGAAATGAAGTCAGAACGTGCCTGAGTTAAGAGAAATTGAGAAGCAAGTGTGTCATCAGACTTTGTTAGCCTGTTCAACTCTGTTGGCCCCTGTGGAATCCTCTCAGAATGATAAACACGTGGAGGTGGAGGTGGCTCAAGGTAGCTCAAATCAATAAGATCATCATTCTCCTTATTATTAGATAAGTAAGAGTCCTCACTCACTAATTTAGGGTTTGGAGGACCATTTTCAACCTCTTGCTTTTGTATTGCCTTGTTTACAATTACTTGTTGATTTTGTATGTCCTATTTATGGCCTTGGCTAAAACCTCCTCCTTGCAGAGCACCATGTTGGTCGGATGAATTTGGCAGCATAAAAATAGATTCAGAAGATACTGGCAGTGGCAGTGATGATATGCTGCTGTTGGCGACAGGTGGCACTCTACTTGAACCCATGTCAGCATTATTATTATTATTATTATGTCCATGAAGCTCATTCAGATTGTTTCTCCCAAGATGATGTCCCATTCTTCTTGTTGATCCCACCAAACCATTCACAGCAACTACAAACTGAACCTCTGAATCGGCAGAGCCATAATGAGTATCCTCCAAGTCACTCAAGGAAAACAGAAACATCCTAAGCTTTTGATGATGATGATGATCATGAACATGAACAAGGCTGTTGCATTCCTCCATCATATTCTGCAAATCTTCATCACAAGAGACAGATACCAATGCATCAAGATCCTCACCGGGAAGCTGATACTTGATTGAACATGTTTCACTGTAAAGTGCTGTTGTTTTCTGCCATAACTCTTGCCAACACATGTCCTTTCTTATACGGATAATCATCGTATCTCCTCCAACATATCTAAGTTTCCCATCACTTGGACGTGGTAAAATCTTCCCACCAAAACTGCACAGGATCTTAATCTTATTCTTATTGCTTCCGCTTTCATCATATAAACAACTCTTCCTCTCCTTTCGACCTGTTTCTCTTTCTACAACATCAACATGACTCATTCCTGGAGTAATTGCAGGGGGGTTAGGGTATGGAATGAAGGGCAAGGCCATCATCACGCGATCCCGCATAAATTCAACAGCAAACTCTTCACCTGTCTGGATGGAAAAATTTAATACAGCTTTCACTTCTGTACCTCTTATATTGGCTGCTTCATTGTTATCAGATTCCTTACCATAATATTCGACATGCTTGTGGCCTTTTGAAGCTTCCATCATTCAAATTTCAAAAATCCTTATCTAGACGGATCTCTCTCAAACTAGTAGAATAGAATCAATCATGAAATATCTCAATTCCAGAATACCATGAAAATTGTATGAAAGCCATATGGAACGACCACACAAACCTACCAAAATATCAAACAAAAACCTCTGTCATACTCATACACAAACTATACCACCAGCTAAACATTAATTATACATACCACAGTTTTATAAGTCACAGGGGATCATGAAAGAAGATTCATCAACTGAATTAAAAATACCCTTAAACAACAATACTTGTCCATTATTTCAATGCATTATATTTTTGGTGGCCTTCAAATATCCAATTTTCTCTTCCTCTTTGAATTTTCTTCATTTTACATCTGCTTTTTTCTATTCCTTTCTTTTTTTACCAGATTACTTCTGGAACAGACCAGTCTTCCACCTATTACTATGGACCATGGAGCCTAAACAATTAATATCACTATTGGTGTAAAGTACATCCAACCCACACATACGAAATACGCAATTAGTAACTTCAGGACAGTCAAAATCGATAATATGAGAAACAAGTGCCTTATATTTTGAATATTAAAGGATAGCTTTGTAGGTATGCAGACGGGATGAGCAAGATCTTATCAAAAACCCCGATTCTGATGAAAACAATACATCAACAACTGCAGTACATCCAAGTCAGATGACATACCCTTAACATATATCAGTCTTTAATTGCGATTTCTTGACGAAATCGAACTGTGCTACACCTCGTGCACGAACGCTCTTCGCTTCTTTAATTCAGAATCTTGTTGTTGAGCGGACGAATTTCAAAAGGTTTTGCTTCTTCTCTCTTCCGTTCTTTGTTTTGTATTATGATTTTTGAGTTCTCTCTCAGCCGATAGCAGGTGTGTTCATCGTCAAGTCAAACGATGAGGTTCTCCTTATAAAAGTCCACATTGCACCTGCTTCCAACACAATTTTTCCGAGATGCTTCTTTTTACGGAAAAACAAAAACTAAAGTGAAATTCAGGTAATTACTTTTTGTTTTATCATTTATTTAGGCAATGAATTTGTGGAGCTTGTGCACATATAATTATTAATATACATATTTATGATAATTCTTTTATATATATATAAACCCGTATATTATACGGATTGATTTAAAAAAAAATTAAATATTAAAGTGTAAACATAAAATATTTTTTAATGTATAACTTTAAAATAAAGAAGATATATATTTATTGAAATTTAATATCATATATATCATATTTAATATTTTACATATATAAGTATATGCCTTTAATTTTAAAAATTAAAGTGTCAAGTGTCAAAATTAATGAGAGGTTGACATGTGGCAAAAAACTTTCATTTATTAAGGAATATATATATATATATATATATATATATATATATATATATATATATATATATATATATATATATATATATATAAAAGAGAGACACATTTTAGGAATAGTGAATATGTTTGTCTTTTGGCAGCAAAACTGGTCTTAGGTTTATAGGTGTGCTTACAGTTCTATTGTCTTTTCTTGTAGCGATCATATTTTGTCACTTTGTTTATTTTTTGTGGATACGTGTTCTTTCCACCGCCGATCTAAACCAATAGAGATTGGATTGGTGTCGATCAGTTGTATTCTCCCAACAAAAGTTTCACAACTAGCATTTTTAGTTAGAAAATTTTGTTCTCATGTAAGCATAAGTTATTGTAAGACTTATGCTAACACATTAAAGTTCACATTATGCTTCTTAATGAGCCATGTATTGTTATAATGCAAAACATATATGTACCTCAAATCTCTCCATGCATCTCAAATCGCTCCCAAATCTCTCTATGTACCTCAAATCTCTCCCTAATCCCCCAAGGTAGTTTCCTTAGTCAAAACCAACTCAAAATGAATGGAGACAACTTTAAGGAGCAAGTCCAGTTTGGAACCTCCTAACCGCACCGGACAGCTTCGCACTTCGGACCTCCTCAAGAGCCGATCAATCTCGCTCTGGGCGACCTGTTGATCCGGAACTGCTGGCTTCAGAAGGTCTCACATCATTCTGGAAGATCTCACATTACGGACCAGAAGCTCTCGCGGTCTCGGAAGGAAATGACTCCGGATGAGCTGACTTCGCAAACTCAAGTTCGGAACTCATGCCTTGACTCCGGGACTTGAGAAGAGCTTCGGAACAATTGGTTTGACTCCGGAATTCACTATTTGACTCCGGAATTCACCATTTGGCTCCGGATTTGAACCACTTCAAACCATTTCACCATTTTGAGGTATTTTGACGTCGGGAATCCCACTAAACTCGTATTTTTCATAACTTAGACCCCTTAAACCCTTATTTGATGCCAAATTTGAATATTTAAAACGTATTTTCATAAAAATAGCAATTAATATTCATAAAAGTATTATTTTAAATCATAAAGTGATAAGAGAGAGAGAGAGAGAGAGAGAGAGTTTGACTTTATGATTTGATGTAATCTCCCATTCCCCATGCATTCACGGATCCTCACAAATTATCCAACAAGCAAACATGATTAACTAGCAGTCCTCCAAGCACACTTCAAATCAACTTCATTTCCTTTATTTAAAAGAAGAACTCCTTTTGCTAATCCTCACTCTCACCTCATTTCACTCTCTGGTTATTTCACATTTCCTCAAAAATCCCCTCCTCACTCCATTTAACAACTAAACCAAACTCCTCTCAAGAACAAGTGGGTCCTTCCAAAAATCTTTCTCATCAAGGTGATTCTTGGAAATTTGGTGAGCTATTTCGAAATGTCCTAGTATTCCTACATATTATTTGGTTAAAATCATTTCATTTACACACAAGGTCCTATTTTAACCTCCTTAGGATAATATAGGCTTCAAGGAATCCAACAAGGACATTCTAGTGCTTAGGATCAAGATCTCTTCATTACACAATCAAAAACCCAACAAAACCAACTCAAGGTGAGCTTCATACCCCTATCTTTTGATGATTTCCATGTTTTTTGGGGGAGGATACAAGTCAAGGGTCTTGTGAAATCTTAGTATATTTTCTTGTTTATGCATGTATGTTATGATTTATATGCTTAAAGTTATGAATTCCATCTAATGGTTCAAGAACTCGATATTTTAGCAAGTCTCAAGGTTTTGAACTATATATCACCAATTATATGTTAGAACACAAAAACTAGTATTTTATGGATTATTGATCATAAATTGTTATGTCAATAGCCTTAAGGATTTGCTTAAAAAATGTGCTGAAACAAGTTATTGAAAACAATGTTTTGAAAGTGAGTAAAATATGGAAATAGTAATATTTTGGGAACCATTTTCGATCACATATATAAGGACCATCTTGGAAAATGGAATAAAATTGAAAAATTATTGATCATCTCATTTTTAAAGGACCAAAATGAAATTTTGGATAAACAAGGGCCTTTTTGAGTATTTTCATAAATATAAGTCTAAAATGAACATTTTAGAAGAAAAGGACCATTTTCGATAATTCACCTAGTTTTGAACCACTTATGACGCCTTTTGACAAA
The DNA here is from genome assembly GCF_051521515.1 of Lactuca serriola. Lineage (NCBI taxonomy): Eukaryota > Viridiplantae > Streptophyta > Magnoliopsida > Asterales > Asteraceae > Lactuca > Lactuca serriola. Next base: position 117,590,678 of record NC_136414.1, on the reverse strand, counting down.
TATGGGTCTTATTTGTTAATTTATAAAAAGAAGGGCCATTTTTGCCAATGCCGATAATTTTGGGTCATTTTTTATAATTATGATTCCAAGTGGATTATCCTCAATAAACGAAAATGATAAACCTAGTCAACTAGCACAAGTGATGTTATTTATTAAATAATGTATCTGATCGATTGCTCAAAAACAAGTTGGTATTCTTGCGAAGACGAGTCTCAAAAGTACCTAAATATAAATATATTAGTGTACGTCTAAAGTCCTGTAAGGAGTTATAACTAGAGTCTCCTGGAGAGAGAGCGGAAATTTGTGTATAGATCTATATGGGGTTGACACCCCGCACCTTCGTTGTTCGCTACAGCTAAACCGACCAGTCTAGGGTGACAAATGTTCTTTAATCGATTTGGGCGCCTTAGAAACGCCATGTCAGGTCTCCGTCATATTAGTATGGTCATAGCGGCTCACTAGAATATGTTAATGTATCTAGAAATTTATGTAAGGAAAACCTCATAAATAAATTGGCACATTGTGTTGACTGCCCCTATGAATGGTAGTGATGGTCCGCATTTGTTGTGTTGACCGTCCACTCAACTTGCGTGGAATGTCCACAATCGCCTGTTGATTTTTCACACCTATCCAGTCTTAGGGTTTTTAAGACCACCATTTTATATATCAGAAAATATAGGATTTTATGGGGAAAAACGATTGTATACGATTTTGAAAACGATAAGCTATCACACACATATGCAAGTATACTCAATTGGAAACAGAACTCACGATTAATTTATATAAGAAAATATAGGATTTTCTGGAGGTAACGATTATATACGGTTTCTAAAATGATAAACCAATACACACACGCATGTAACTATACTCAATTGGAAATAGGACTCACGATTATTTTATATAAGAAAATATGAGATTTTCTGGAGGAAATGATTTTATAAGATTTCGAAAACGATAAACTAGAACACACACACATGCAACTATACTAGATGGAAAACAAGGCTTACAACTATTTTGACAAGAGAACACTGAAATTTTATGGATTTCGAAACCATCACAAATTCTTATACAAAATGCTTACGAACTCACCAACATATTTTATGTTGACGCTTTTCAAACGACTTGTATTCTCAGGAAATCGGTAAGCATGTTAAAGGGACGCGGATTCAGGATTATTTTGCTGTAGTTTGAAAATTATTTACTTATGTCTCTTTGGTGTAATTTGAAGAACAAATATAATATGTAAACAATGTAAGTTCGTTATCTCAATGTATGATGTTTTGATTTGCTATGTTTCATTTATATTCAATTATTATGATACTGCACAATGAAGTCACCCGCCTCTGGGCGTTTCCGCCGTCTGGTCCGGGGGTGTGACAGATTGGTATCAGAGCATTGTTTATAGTGAAATACTATATCTAGCCATACAATATATACAACTATAAATACAATGGGACTAAAACACACTCTGATTAAAAGTAAACATACATGCTAGAACAGTATCATAACGAGAAGAAAACAAAAGTAACTAAAGGTTGAATACTACGGTCAAACCTAGGCAGTTATGTAATCATATCCGGGATAAATATAGCATGATCAACTATATTTATTTGAGATATGACCAACATGTGCTTAGGAGTGATGGTGGTGTTGCAACAAACCTAAAACCAACCAACGATACATGTAACAGATGTAACACCGTAAATTTCAAAACAATTTTTCGCATTTTATAAAAACATAATTCATTTATTACTCATAAAAACATCATTGTTTAAGACTCAATTCATAGCATATATCAATCCCAAGATCTCATAGTATAAAAACCCCGTGTGTGTAGTGATCAGGCCGGCGCCTTCTCGCGATCCTCACTAGTACCTGAAACACATAACACATAACACTGTAAGCACAAAGCTTAGTGAGTTCCCCAAAATACCATATATAACACATATTATCCACTCGAGGCTATAACTCTGTGGGTCCGTGCACCCAAACTCTATGAACCCTCAGGTTCTATCTCTGTGAACCTTCCGGTTCTAACTCTGTAACATGCACAGCATAAATCACATAGAATAATGCAGTGCAACACATAACACATATATATATAGCATACAACACTGTATCACATAACCCTGATTACCTACTCAAGGTAAAGTATAGTGAGAAGACTCACCTCAGACTCTCGTAAATCCCTGACTCGGTAGAAGTATTGCCTAGCCTCCGCCTATTCACACAAAGTAAATATCCTCATAAATATAACACTCGAGGCTAGAATCGACCCTCTATTGTCACCCTCAGAAGGGTAAAAGACTATTTTACCCCCCTCTTGACTCAAGGACTCCATTGTTGACCAAACCTTAAAAGTCAACAAAAGTCAACAGTCAAATTTTGACCCAACTCGCCGAGTGCACTCCAGTGACTCGACGAGTACACACATGACTCCTAACTCTTTGTCCCGCTTGGCACGTCGAGTCCCTCCCTAAACTCAACGAGTCACATCAGGCATGAATCGCGGGGCCACCCCGACTCAACTCGCCGAGTTCCAAGAACAACTCGTTGAGTACAGCCTTGGACTTCAGTCCTCTAATCCCCTTTTGACTCACTGAGTCATCCCCCAACTCGGCAGTCCACTCACTGATTGATTAATGGGCAACTTCATACTACTCGTCGAGTCTGTTCTTGGGACTCGGTGAGTTCATGCCATGCACACTCTGAAAACAACTTCTGAGGTCAGATCCGTCCCATACAATCATAGATATGGCCTCCCCAAGCATGATAATCACGTAAAGCTAACATCTTGGTGCTCATGCAAAGGCTTAAAGGCCTTATTTGAAGATATGACCACTAAAATGACATCCAAAGTTCATAACCCCCATTAGCACTCATAAACCTCAAGGGAAAAGGGTCTCCGGACCTCTTTGGGTCCAGATCTATAGCACCAACACGAGAAGGGACCAATTACTCAATAACCTTCCTCTAAAAGGGGCTAAAAAGCCCTAACTCAAGGAATTACACCATAAACTGAAGAAGGGTCGAATGAATATCTCAAAATGAAGTCTCTGAGCCCTGGAATCACTGGATTAGCACCCTCTTCAGCCTCCTCTTGTCTTGGTCCTCTTCTATTTGCAAAAACACTAACAAAAGATCAAGAAATGGATCCTTTCCTCTCACAATCGCTCTAGTTCACTTAGGGTTCCTCTCTGGGGTCTGGTAGCCGCAAATGACGGCCATAAGGCCCCTTAAATAGGCCCAAACCCGAGGAATTAGGGTTTCATTAAACAGCGTGGACTCGTCGAGTCCTCGGGGCGACTCGCCGAGTCCAGCCATCCACCCGGATAATGATTCGCGTCTCTACTCGGCGATTCTACGCACCAACTCGTCGAGTTCTTCCACAAAACTTGAAATACAATGAATAAATATAATACCTAAAATTCCGGATGTTACAATTCTCCCCCAATTGAATCAGACTTCGCCCTCGAAGTCTCATCCCTGAAATAGCTCCGGATGCTGCTCACGCATCTCCCGCTCTGGCTCCCAAGTCAACTCGGATCCTCTCTGATGTTGCCACTGAACCTGCACCAGAGGCACCTCCTTGTTCCTCAGAACCTTGATCTTCCGATCCACAATCACAACTGGTCTCTCCGCGTAGTTCAGGCTCGCATCCACCTGAATATCCTCTAACGGCACTACCGCCGACTCGTCGGCTATACACTTCCTCAACTGAGACACTTGGAAGGTATTATGAATCCGCTCCAACTCCACAGGTAGCTCCAAGCGATACGCTATCCTGCCCACCCTCGCGATCACTCTGAACGGCCCAATATACTGGGGCCCTAGCTTGCCCCTCTTCCTGAATTGAATCACTCCTTTCCAAGGAGATACCTTCAGGAGAACATAATCACCGACCTGGAACTCAAGCTTGGATCGTCGCCTATCCGCATAACTCTTCTGGCGACTCTGAGCGGTCAACAATCTCTGCCTGACCCGCTGTATCTGCTCTGTCTTCTGAAGCACAATCTCCGTGCTACCCATCACTCGCTGCCCTACCTCTCCCCAACAAATGGGAGTCTGACACCTCCTCCCATACAACAGCTCAAAGGGCGGCATATCAATGTTCGAATGATGGCTGTTGTTGTAGGAGAACTCCGCTAAGGGAAAATACGTGTCCAAACTTCCGCCAAAATCCAATACGCATGCTCGGAGCATGTCCTCGAGCGTCTAAATCGTCCGCTCACTCTGACCATCAGTCTGTGGGTGGTATGTGGTACTAAAATGCAGCCTCGTACCCAACTCCTCATGGAATTTCTTCCAAAATCTGGAAGTGAAACGCACATCTCGATCTGACACAATCGAGATCGGCACCCCATGCCGCGATACCACCTCTCTCACATATACCTCTGCTAACTTCTCCGCAAAAGAACTCTCACTAATGGCGAGAAAGTGAGCGCTCTTTGTCAAACTATCTACTATCACCCAAATCGCATCGACACCCCTCGCCTTTCTCGGCAATTTGGTGATAAAATCCATGGATATCTGGTCCCATTTCCACTCTGGGACTTCCAGTAGCTGCAACTTACCATGCGGTCTTTGATGTTCGGCCTTAACCCTACGACAGGTTAGGCACCTCTCAACAAACCACGCTACATCTCTCTTCATACAGGGCCACCAATACTCCCTTTTAAGATCCAGAAACATCTTAGTGGCCCCGGGATGGATCGAGAATCTCGATCTATGCGCCTCCTCCATCAAGATGGGACGTGTTCCTCCAACAAACGGTACCCAAATCCGACCCTGGAAGGTCATAAGCCCTCTGCTATCGGTCACGAACTCTGACACCTGTCCGATAACTCGCTCTTTCTTACGGTTCTCCGGTCTTACTGCCTCAGCCTGAGCCCCTCTGATGGTGTCCAACACCGGAGTCAGCACCGTCAGTCTCATACAAATATCCCGAATCGGGGCGCTCTCTGCCCTACGACTCAGGGCGTCGGCTACCACATTAGCCTTGCCCGGGTGGTACAGGATCTCGCAGTCATAATCCTTTACTACATCCAACCATCTCCTCTGACGCATGTTCAGGTTTGGCTGATCAATCAAATACTTCAAACTCTTGTGGTCTGTGTATATCGTACACCAAACCCCATATAGATAATGGCGCCAAATCTTGAGGGCGAACACCACAGCCCCCAACTCTAGATCGTGAGTGGGATACCTTGCCTCATGGGGCTTCAGTTGCCTCGATGCGTACGCGATCACATGTCCCCTCTGCATCAACACCGCGCCCAACCCAGATATCGATGCGTCACAATACACCACGAAGTCCTCCATTCCCTCTGGAAGAGCCAACATCGAGGCTTCGCACAATCTCTAGCGAAGAGTCTCAAATGAGGCCTGTTGCTCTGGGCCCCAGCTGAACACCACACCCTTCCGGGTCAACCTGGTGAGAGGAACAACAATATTGGAGAAATCCCTGATGAACCTCCAATAATAGTCGGCCAACCCTAGAAAACTCCTGATCTCGGAAGGAGATTTCGGCACCTCCCAACTCAACACTGCCTCGGTTTTGGCCGAATCGACCAAAATCCCCTTTTGGTTAACGAGGTGACCAAGGAATTGCACCTCTCGTAACCAAAAATCGCACTTGGAGAATTTGGCATAAAGCCTCTCCGATCTCAGCACACTGAGGATTTCTCACAAATGCTCCTCATGCTGCTCCCTAGATCTCGAATATACCAAAATGTCGTCAATGAACACAATCACTGATCGATCCAGCATCGGTCTGCATACCCTGTTCATGAGATCCATGAACGCTGCAGGCGCATTGGTGAGCCCGAATGGCATCACCACGAACTCGTAATGCCCATAACGAGTCCTGAACGCGGTCTTTTGGATATCCTCCTCGCGCACCCTCATCTGATGATATCAAGATCTCAGATCAATCTTGGAAAACCAAGATGCTCCCTGCAGCTGATCGAACAAATCATCGATCTTCGGCAAAGGATAACGGTTCTTGACCATTAACTTGTTCAGCTCTCGATAATCTATGCACATTCGGTGCGAACCATCCTTTTTCTTCACAAAAAGGATCGGTGCTCCTCACGCGGAGCTACTCGGCCGAATAAACCCATTCCCCGACAGCTCCTGAAGCTGCGAGGATAACTCCTGCATCTCTGGAGGTGCAAGGTGATAGGGTGCATTGGCAATAGGTGCTGCCCCTTGAATCAAATCAATGCGAAACTCAACCTGCCTCTCGGGAGGCACACCCGGTAACTCCTCGGGAAGGACATCCGGGAATTCACGCACTATCGGAACCTCCTCAACCGTACTCGGTCTCTCTGCACCAACTCTCGTATCTATCACATACGCTACAAAACCACTACAACCCTGCTGTAGACTCTGTCTCGCTCTAGAAGCCGAATAAAACGCTGAATCGGGACGGGTACCCTCGCCGTACACCGTAAGAACTCCCCCACTTGGGTCTCGTATAGTCACCAGCTGTCGCTCGCAATCGATAACGGCTCCAAATCTGCTCAACCAATCCATACCCACGATGACACAGACGTCCCCCATCGCAATCGGGACCAAATCAATAAGAAACTCTACACCGAAGATCTCGAGTACACATCCTCGAATCACCTCCGTGGCATACACTGCTCTCTCGTCGGCGATGGAGACTCTCAGAGGTCGACTCAACGCCTCTCGACTAATACTGATGTGCTGACTAAAAGCCAAGGATCTAAAAGATCGACTCACACCCGAGTCAAATAACACCAAAGCAGGTACAGAACTCATAAGAAAAGTACCTACGCATATCATAATATAAGCACAAAATCTCAAACATTAAAATAAATACATGAAAGAATACATACCAGCCACGACATCGGGCGCTGCGCGGACCTTTTCCGCAGTCAACTGGAAGGCTCTCCCTCAAGCCTTCGGCGTCTCGGTCTTCACCGGCCGACTATCAGAAGCTCTAATAGAAGCAGGGGCAGGCCCCTGAGAAGCTCCCTGTGCTGACCCTCGCAGCAGCGGACACTCGGCCTTCCGGTGTCTGGTCTGGTTGCAGTGGAAACACACTGCAAACCCCTTGGGGCAGTCCTTGGCCATATGCCCCTCCTTGCCACACTTGTAGCAAGATCCAGCTCTACAAACTCCATCATGACCCTTGCCGCACTTTCCACAAGTGCGGCCCTTCTGGCTCCATGCTCTGGGATCAGCAGGCTTGGCCCGCTTGGCTGCTGGCTGGGACTGTGTCGGTCGCCGATCCCTCCCCTGAGACTCCGCCTCCTCCCTAGCCTGAGTCTCTAGCTTGATCTCCCTCTTCCGGGCATTTGCCTGAAGCTCGGCAAATGTCTGGTACGAGGAGTTCGCCATGAACTCCCGAATATCTCTCCTCAAAATACTCAAATAACGGCTCATACGTGCCTGCTTAGTAGACATGTGCTCAGGGCAGAACATCACCCTCTCATGAAACATCCTGGTAATAACCGTAACAGACTCGGTACCCTACTTGAGGGTCAAAAACTCCTTTGCCAACCGATCCCGTTCCACCGGGGGAACGTACTCATCACGAAACATGGCGGTGAACCTCTCCCAGGTCACCGCAGCAAGCTCTGCTGGAGAGTAGTGTGCTGTGGTGAACTTCCACCAATCCTTCGCCCCCAGGCGAAGCTTGTTCAGCGCAAACCGAACCCTCAAGTGCTCCGGGCACGAGCATGTATAGAAACAACCCTTAATGTCAGATACCCATCTCATCGCTGCAATCGGATCCTGCGTCCCATCACACTCTGGTGTCTTCGTGTTGCTGAACTCCCTGAACAACAACGAGTCACCCCCTTGCGGCCTAGCGGCAGCGACGGTTGCGGTGGCCGCTGCAACAGCAGCCTCAGAAAGAGTGGCATAACGTTCGTCAAAATTCTCAATTAGCGTGGTCTTGATAGACCCGAACATCTCTGGTATCTCTGCCCTAATGGCCGCAACCACCTCCTCATGGATGATCCGGCGGATCTCCTCATCACTAGTCTCGTTGCTCTCTGGCGCATGACGTGTCCTCACCATGATCTATCTCTGAAATACAACATACGATATATTAGAAACTCACTCGAGCATACTCGCACTCGATAACTCATCCCTCCTTGATCCCTGGCATCCCGAAGATTCTTACTTGAACTGTACACCGTCCCAGTGTTTTCAGTAGTACGGGCCCAATACTACTGTCCACACCGCGTCAGTATACACCCCAAGTCCTCCTCCTAGGATCCCAAGTCCCAAGTACTCTATTATGCATGATCCACTCTCTAACAGATCTCTAATAAGCTTCTCACTGCTACCTACTTACTCTTAAGCATCTCATAGAAGCTCACCTCCCCCTAGGCTAAGGCATCACAAATCAGGCCACTCTAGTCCTAATAAGAATACCTAGCCCACTCTAGCACGAGAATACATCATATCAATCTCATAAGCATATAACATGAGGGTATTTTGGGAAATCACCGTTCGGGCGCTGACTGATCGTACACACGACTTTGCTCAGCGTTATCCAAAAATCTTTTACTCTTTTTAGAAAACTTGGTTCTCTTTTGAAAATATTTCTCAAATCCTCAGTTTGAGTTCAAATACGCCCGAAGGTGTACTCGAATCCCTCAAACCAAGGCTCTGATACCAACTTGTAACACCGTAAATTTCAAAACAATTTTTTGCATTTTATAAAAACATAATTCATTTATTACTCATAAAATCATCATTGTTTAAGACTCAATTCATAGCATATATCAATCCCAAGATCTCATAGTATAAAAATCCGGTGTGTGTACTGATCAGGCCGGCGCCTTCCCGCGATCCTCACCAGTACCTGAAACACATAACACATAACACTGTAAGCACAAAGCTTAGTGAGTTCCCCAAAATACCATATATAACACATATTATCCACTTGAGGCTATAACTTTGTGGGTCCGTGCACACAAACTCTGTGAACCCTCAGGTTCTATCTCTGTGAACCTTCCGGTTCTAACTCTGTAACATGCACAACATAAATCACATAGAATAATGCAGTGCAACACATAACACATATATATAGCACACAACACTGTATCACATAACCCTGATTACCTACTCAAGGTAAAGTATAGTGAGAAGACTCACCTCAGACTCTCGTAAATCCCTGACTCGGTAGAAGTATTGCCTAGCCTCCGCCTATTCACACAAAGTAAATATCCTCATAAATATAACACTCGAGGCTAGAATCGACCCTCTATTGTCACCCTCAGAAGGGTAAAAGACTATTTTACCCCCCTCTTGACTCAAGGACTCCATTGTTGACCAAACCCTAAAAGTCAACAAAAGTCAACAGTCAAACTTTGACCCAACTCGCCGAGTGCACTCCGGTGACTCGGCGAGCACACACGTGACTCCTAACTCTTTGTCCCGCTTGGCACGTCGAGTCCCTCCCTAAACTCAACGAGTCACATCAGGCATGAATCGCGGGGCCACCCCGACTCAACTCGCCGAGTTCCAAGAACAACTCGTCGAGTACAGCCTTGGACTTCAGTCCTCTAATCCCCTCTTGACTCACTGAGTCATCCCCCAACTCGGCAGTCCACTCACTGAATGATTAATGGGAAACTTCATACTACTCGCCGAGTCTGTTCTTGGGACTCGACGAGTTCATGCCATGCACACTCTGAAAACAACTTCTGAGGTCAGATCCGTCCCATACAATCATAGATCTGGCCTCCCCAAGTTGGATAATCACGTAAAGCTAACATCTTGGTGCTCATGCAAAGGCTTAAAGGCCTTATTTGAAGATATGACCACTAAAATGACATCCAAAGTTCATAACCCCCATTAACACTCATAAAGCTCAAGGGAAAAGGGTCTCCGGACCTCTTTGGGTCCAGATCTACAACACCAACACGAGAAGGGACCAATTACTCAATAACCTTCCTCTAAAAGGGGCTAAAAAGCCCTAACTCAAGGAATTACACCATAAACTGAAGAAGGGTCGAATTAATACCTCAAAATGAAGGCTCTGAGCCCTGGAATCACTGGATTAGCACCCTCTTCAGCCTCCTCTTGTCTTGGTCCTCTTCTATTTGCAAAAACACTAACAAAAGATCAAGAAATGGCTCCTTTCCTCTCACAATCGCTCTAGTTCACTTACGGTTCCTCTCTGGGGTCTGGTAGCCGCAAATAACGGCCATTAGGACCCTTAAATAGGCCCCAAACCCGAGGAATTTGGGTTTCATTAAACAGCATGGACTCGCCGAGTCCAGCCATCCACCCAGATAATGATTCGCGTCTCTACTCGGCGAGTCTACGCACCAACTCGCCGAGTTCTTCCACAAAACTTGAAATACAATGAATAAATATAATACCTGAAATTCCGGATGTTACAACAGAACACCAGAATCTAACATAAAATTTAAAATACTATAGGAGTATTTTAGGATACCATAAACCCCCACACCTAAACTTTCCCCGTATTTCTCATACCCCTATTCTTGCACAAACGACATAGTTGAAATTCCTCACAAAGACCTCTACTAACCTGTTGCGGTGACTTGAGGATGTGTCAAGGAAGGACCAAAAGAGGTCCATAAGAGAAGCCAAGAGGTGAAGTCTAAGGAATACCAAGATATGAATTATGAAAGGGAGGATTCCGACTAAGAGCCAAGCACAGATGAAATCGCCAAGGAAACCCTTAGCGAGCCTTATCCTATTAGCAAGAAACCCTTTCATCTCTCTCTTCCCAGATACGTAAACACCAAATATAAGTTCCCTTGGAATAGACGAACCTAGTAACAAAACAATACCCACGCAAAGACAAGCTTAGTGATTGATACCTACCAGGTTCAAGATGCATATCCACAAAAGACAATCCCATCCACAATCGATGTGCACCGTGCTTGGATCCCCAACACCCTCACAATTCAAGAACCACCCCCATATAGGCCACAAGTAACCCGATTTGACTCCTGGTTTACTACTCTCTATCATGGAGTAATGGAGACTGGAAGCAAAGCCCGATATACGACAATGTAAATCCGACTTTCCCACGAACAACAAGCACACCATTCCAAAGCCTTATGGAACCTACCAGTAGGACTAGAGAACCGCATGAACCGTCTATACTCCATAAAGGAGGAAGTGACCCCCCCCCTGAGACGACACTTGATTACAACTGAAACTAGGAAAACCTTAGCAAAACAAAGAGCGGAAGGGGTCGCTCGTGAAATGAGTAAAATGGTCGAACACCTTGTGCACCATTTCGGCATAGGAGGATCACCACACTACTCGCCCTAGGATTTATAATGTCTTGAACCACAACCAATAGTAGTAAACCCAGAGAGGTACGCCCTCCAAAAACCCATGTGATATGAATCCAATCATGGTATAGATGGCTATACCATATCCCGATAAAACATAACATGCGATATTCTACTCTCAATCGTAAATACATCATAGGGATGTAGGTCGAAACAATGAGGAACGTATAACGAAAACATGTGATTTATATGCGTACATGCATAAGTTCATATCTATAATCATAGACAAGATATGACTAGGAATAACCATAGTTACTCACGAACCTGTTTCCTATCATGCAACATAATCATGTCCTCTCATGAGAAGAACCAACACCCCGATGAAGCACCAGTCCTATGAATAGATTCCGCCACTTTCCGAACCACTGTGACGGTTGTCGTGGTAGCTGGCATGACATACCTCAATACCAACAACGCAAACGAAAATGGAAGCGGTATCGATAATTTCAACCGCAATAACAACCAAGGAAACCAACGAAGAACAACTTACCAAGACACCCCAAACTCCAAACCTAAGGTCATGAAGCAAAAGTTTAGGAACGAAAAAGGAGGCAGTTTGACCCAAAGGCTTACCAAAAGGCAGCAAGTGGGATCAGTCCTTACCCCTACTAACCCTACTCCTCCCACATCGAGAAAATCATATCTTGGGAACTTTCCACACTGCAACTAGTGCAAATACTATCATCTTGGAGTCTGCAGAGAATTACATTGCAATAGGTGCAACAAGAAGAGACACCTCGTCCATTACTGTAGGGCCCCGACCCCATGCATCACTCCGACCCTCAACCCAGAAGTAAGTCCAGTATGCCACAAATACGGTGCAACATGACATTTCAATAGAGATTGTCCAACAGAGATGAACGACGGAGGAGTTGACAACTAGACAGGAAGAGGCGACAAGGAACCCTACCGAGATTTTTGGTACGTTCCCACAATAAACTCTATGCATCGAATTTTCACAAAAAGGTTTTGGTAATTAAAATCATAATCAAAAACTAATTTCCTCATTCGAGCAAACCCTGTGAATCATGGAGAAACTAGAGATCCTTGTGAATGGACCATGATGGTTTCATATGAACGTTAGTATCATATATTGTTAGGATTCCACAAACTAAGAGTGTGCGATCCTACCTTACTATCCTGTCCCTCGTCTGAATGTGATTAGGATGGAACCACGCAGTCAATTATCTTGTTAAAATCCTCAGTATGAGCGGTTAGGTCACACCCATTTATAGTAGAAAAACCTAGCATAATTCGGATTATGAATTCCCTTGCTTTACGTCAGCGCTCATGTATTACTAAAACACCCAGCAAGTAGGAACAAAATAGACGCAATAGTAATAACAAAAACGAAACTGGTAGTGGTAAGAACATGAACGTAGAACACCCTATCATTCCTAACAACCATTACTCCCCACTCAACGTAACACCTTTTATAATAAGGAGTCCAGCGTCATTTATTTGGCACAGACTGGATTAATTCTCACCTTACAAAAGCGCTGTGAAGAGACTTCCGCTTTACACAACTGAATAACAAAACTCTCCCAACCTGTAACGACAAATCCCTAGCATCCAGACACATAAGCCCTATGTAGGAGATGTCACACTCTTTCCTAACCATGATAACGATTAAGAGCAAGAAACAAAAGATATTAAGGGAATATGAAATGCTTCCAACCTTCTCCCCCGGATATCCCCTAAGTCCCTTTGAAAACATCAACCATGTGCTAAGTCGAGTACGGAATCGACTTGACTCTTGGAACCATCCCAATAGCCAAATCCCAATACCACTTAGCACAATCACTAAAACAGCTAGTGCCTGGTCTCTAACCGCAGGAAGCACCTATCTGACTCATAAGGAGGAAATACGAATTGCCCATGGCACCGCCGGCTACCAATAAGTCAAACAAAAATCCATCCTCAAGAATCGACACTCCTTACCCCGAATCAGAGACTTGTTTAACCAACAACCAAGAACTGGCAAAGGTGAACCTACCTTTAGTTCGGAACACTATAGGAAGAAAAATCCCAAGGTAGCCTAAGACTCATAAGGTCAGTTACACCATACGCAATCTCAACTTTGGCAACAGTAGTGCCAACTCTTAAGGCGCATAAACTCTACTTATAGGACACCAGGAGCACGACCCCTAGTAGACCATTCAAAAATCCTCGCTAGGAGAGGTCCAGTAACCTACGACCTTTTGTTACAATAAGAACTCAGCTTCATACATTTCACATTCCAGGTATTCAACGCTCCTAAGTGTCGGGCTACCGAAGCTCTAGAAATCCTACTTGACGAGATCGAGGTAAACAAGAACCCATACCCCGAAGAAAGGCATGTGTAATAGACATTAGAAAAGCTTGGGATACCCACCTGTCTCAAATCGAGTACTCATATAACAACGACTACCATTCAAGCATAGGAGTTGCACCCTTTGAGGCCCTATGTGGCCGGAGGTGCAGATCATCCTCTGTTGGGCTGAGGTGGGAGACACCCAGCTGGCAGAAGGACAAATGTCGAATATCATACGCACTGGACCCAAGTTACTCGAGAGACAATAGAGAAGATAGTCCTAATCAGAGCACGTCTCCAAGCATCACGAGATCGGCAAAAAGGCGATGCAGATAGTAAGCTAAAACTTCTAGAATTCCAAGTAGGATATCGGGTATTACTAAAAGTCTCCCATTAGAAAGGGATGATACGATTTGGGAAGAGATGTAAACTAAATCCTCAGTACATCGGACCATTCGAGATCCTTGCCTGGATCGGTTCGGTAGCTTACAAACTCCAACTACCCTCAGAACTCAGTAATATACACCCTGTATTCCCTATGTCGAACCTAAGGAAGTGCCTATCGGACAAAACCCTCCCACTTCCACTAGATGAGATTGAAGTGAGCGAGGACCTTCTATTCGTTGAGCAGCCTATCGAGATTATGGATAGAAAAGTCAAGTGCACGAAACAAAGCCGCATCCCGATGGTGAAGGTTCGATGGAATGCTAAGCGTGGACCAAAAATTCACTTGGGGATGCAAAGACCAGATGAAGCAGAGGTACCCTCACTTATTCTCGCGTTCATGATCCTACCTTTCAGAAGAATTTCGGGGCGAAATTCCCTCTAACGGGGGGATGATGTCACAACTAGCATTTTTAGCTAGAAAATCTTGTTCTCATGTAAGCATCAACTATTGTAAGACTTGTGCAAACACATTAAAGTTTACATTATGCTTCCTAATGAGCCATGTATTGTTATAATGCAAAACATATATATATACCTAAAATCTCTCCCAAATCTCTCCATGCATCTCAAATCTCTCCTAAATCTCTCTATATACCTGAAATCTCTCCTTAATCCCCAAAGGTAGTTTCCTTAGTCAAAACCAACTCAAAATGAATGGAGAAAAATTTAAGGAGCAAGTCCAGTTCAGAACCTGCTAACCGCACCGGACAGCTTCGCACTTCGGACCTCCTCAAGAGTCGAGCAATCTTGCTCCGGACGACCTGTTGATCCGGAACTGCTGGCTTCGAAAGGTCTCACATCATTCCGGAAGATCTCGCATTACGGACCAGAAGCTCTCGCGACCTCGGAAGGAAATGACTCTGGATGACCTGACTTCGCAAACTCGAGTTCGGAACTCATGTCTTGACTCCGAAACTTGAGGATTGACCCCGAAACTCCACTCCAGAACTTGAGAAGAGCTTTGGAACAATTGGTTTGACTCCGGAATTCACCATTTGGCTCCAGATTTTGATCCACTTCTGACCATTTCACTGTTTTGAGGTATTTTGACATCGGGAATCCCATTAAACTCATATTTTTCATAACTTAGACCCCTTAAAACCTTATTTGATGCCAAATTTGAATATTTAAAACATATTTTCATAAAAATAGCAATTAATATTCATAAAAGTATTATTTTACATCATAAAGTGATAAGAGAGAGAGAGAGAGAGAGAGAGTTTGACTTTATGATTTGATGTAATCTCCTATTCCCCATGCATTCACGGATCCTCACAAATTATCCAACAATAAAACATGATTAATTAGCAGTCCTCCAAGCACACTTCAAATCAACTTCATTTCCTTTATTTAAAAGAAGAACTCCTTTTGCTAATCCTCACTCTCACCTCATTTCACTCTCAGGAGATTTCATATTTCCTCAAAAATCCCCTCCTCACTCCATTTAACAACTAAACCAAACTCCTCTTAAGAACAAGTGGTTCCTTCCAAAAATCTTTATCATCAAGGTGGTTCTTGGAAATTTGGTGAGCTATTTCGAAATATCCTAGTATTCCTACATATTCGGGTCACTCTTTGACTTGAACACCTTTTCATGAACCATATACACACATCATGCACTTGACCTAGTGGTATAAATTAGGTCCGAGTCTCGTAGGATCTTAAGTTAAAGGTGAAAACTGGGGCTAGTATACTTGATTCCTCAATTTCACTTGAATGTCAAAACCATTACATAGAATGCCAATAAACTGATAAAATAAGTTACAAACATTATTTATAACTATACAAGAGTTATAATGACATAAGATAATTTGAAGTCTCAAAGATTCTATTTATTTTGATATCCAAAGATTTACAAACTCTCAAAAATCCTAAAAGCCCTAAAATCTCAAATTTATAAACTTTAACACCTAAGACTCCATAAAATTTGTTATGAACCTCATAATATCAATTGAAAATTCAGGAAAATATAATCAAGGAACAAAAAAATTTAAGTCATTAACAATTACCCATAATTTATAAGTCAAAAATCAAGGTTTCATGAACAAAATCTTGGTTAGGGTGTATACTTTATAAAAAGTTTGAAACTTTTATAAAATAATTGAAATTTTTACAAACTTAAAAGAGAAGGAGGGCATTATAATCTCAAAAGTCGGCCACCCTATCTCATCCTTCAATATTTTCCTTCCTAAAACATTTACACAAACCTTACACTCCATATCCCTCATTCTCTCTCATTTTTCCAACACCTCCACTTCATTTTCTCTCTATTATCTCTTCCTCTCTCCTTCAACCACGAACTTTATTCCAGAAAATGATTCCAATAACACACCATGAACTCTAAATCTTCATCATCTTGTGGTGTTCTTGAAGGTAAACTCGATTTCTACTTCATTATTCCTTCAAAATCTCAAGTTTTCTTACACTTTCTCCTTCTTCTACTTCTTCATCTTCTTCAAACTTGTTTTATTTTTGTTAAAATGGCTTTTAGAACATCATAGATGTGTTCTAACACCATGCATGTATGATAAACAAGGTTGCATGTTCATGATCTTAGTGTAAAAATCGATTTTAAGGATTAAAACATCAAACTCAAGTTAAGAGTTTTTGAGAAACAATTTTTTATTCATAAATGCATGTATACATTTTGATAAGTTTTAATATTTTGATCTCTAGAAACATGACTAGAATATGATTTTATCATGAATTCATAAAATATTTCAAAATATTTACTCAAAGAAATGATGAAAACTCACTTTTCTAACCAATCATCACGCATGCAATCTGCCGGATTTCTCTACTTGACTTTAAACTGTCATATCTCACTCATTTCTTAACCAAAATTCGAGATTCTTTTTATGAAATATAATATTTTGACTTATCTTTCAAACCCATCTGACCTCACTAGAAAATTCCAATATTTCGATTTTTAGGAATTTTTACAAAACTATTGCTCAAACAACACCTTTCTGTGAATACTAGTTTTGTATTGCATGTTCAAAGGTCTTATTCATCACTAAAAATCTAGGAAAAATTAATTTGAGCACTTAACATCATGTATTAAGAGGAAAAAAAAGATCTTGATTCAAAAGTCTTTGTAACATGTTGCAAAAATTCTCAAAGTAACATCAATAATCTTTACCAAAATCACAAGAACCAAGTTTTCTCTATAATTTATTGAGCCTTTAGTCATGTTTTTCGACATCAAAAATAAGAAAATGATTATTCATTGTTATTAAATTGTATGAAGATGCATTCTGGAAATTTTCAGCTCAATATATATATATATATATATATATATATATATATATATATATATATAATATTTTGTTTTTACATGAAAATAATAAGAAAATAGAGTGTTAAAGCATATAAAATACTTATACTAGTAAATAAATTCTGGAAAAATTCGTGGATGTCCCTTTTAATATAATAAACATCTCTGATGAAGTTTCATTGATTTTTGTTACTGTTTAGTATGATTTTGACTTTTCTTTTTATTTAGTTCCAATAAATCATAAAACCACTTTAGGGAATGTGAAAATATCATCTCTTATTTTTTGGAGCTTATACCTTATGTGTACGACTCAGAAAAGTATTTTGGGAAATTTTCAAAATGTATATCTATTTTTCCATGATTTTTGTGTTTATAATGGACTAAAAACAGGATAAATATTTTTACTCATCCAAAATTCATGAAAATTTACCAAAAAATCTTATAATATATTAATATGATACATAAAATTTTGATGATTTTTATCTTCTGTATGCTATTTTTCTTCTATTTTCCCTATATTTAATACACTTAAATGTACAAAAATCATAAAATTGGGTTAAACAATTTAGAAGTCTATTTTTTATATTTTTCCCAACTTAAGTATGTCTAATGACAGTATTATAAAAAGTTTGGGAATTTTTATCATCTGGATTTTATTTTTCACAAATTTATATTGTTATGAAGGCATAAAAATTTGGAAAAATAGTTAATCACATTAAAAATTCAAGGGAAAATTTCTGGAAGACCTATACTGTGTTTAGAATGAAAAAGCAAAGTTTGAGAATTTTTGAAAACTGTTTGATAATATTTTGGATTTTTAGGATCTTTAAACACCTTTAAATGTGTTGAAATACCCTTAATTAATATTACAAAAATCTGGAAAATAATATCCAAAATTATCTTAATCACATGAGTTATAAAATTTCACCATTTCAGAAAAATGTTTGTAACTTATCAATATTAAATTTTGACACAATATTGGCATAATTCTATTGTACTAGTAAGTATACTAGTGTTAGATTTCGATTAGAGACTCCCTAGCGAATACCATTATTGTAGGAATCGGTAGTGGTACAAGTGGAATGTATTTCAAGGCACCATTTACATCATCTCAATGCACTGTGAGTATTCACGACTCCCCTATTTTCGGTTTTTATGTTTTGGGGTGGAAAAGCATGTCCGAAAAACTATTTATTGTTCGATGTATTTAAATTGATTTGTATAAAACTTGATTGCTATATTTTGCTATGTATGTCTATGCTACACGAAACATGAGGCCTTATCATCTTAAGTCCCTTCCCTTACACTTTACTCCAACCATTAACTCTTTGAGCCAATGGTCATTATGGATAACGCTATTAGGAATTGACAACTCCTCACTCGCCCGATTGCTTGAGTGCATGATACCATATAATCTATGGAACGATAATATCACACCCCGCTAAAGCGGAAACTCGAGGCGTGGCAGTATAAAGGGTTTCATAGAAAAAGTTAAAAGACAACACCAACCATAGTATTAAAAATCATTACAAATTTACAATGGGTTTGAACAAATTTTAAAAGAAATTACAATGTAAATTGAAATACAACACATGAGAATGCTCCTAACAGTGATGTGTCCCTAAGTGCCACTTACTTGATGATTCCTGAAAAAGCATGTAAAACGAGCGTCAACTGTAAAAATAGTTGGTGAGTACTCACAGATAAACAAAATAATATTGGTTCCATGAATTGAAATCAAAGTTTTGATAAAAGTTTCCAATAATAAAAGTATATTGTTAAAATGAGTAAATAAGTTTGTAAAAAAACAAAGTTCTTTGACATCATGAGAGATAAAGCATGTTGCCCAAATGAGATGCAACGTTCATATTCTCATGGAAGATAATGTTCGTTACTCAAACGAGTAAACAAGTTTCATTGCTAAAATGAGCAATCAATTTCGTTGCTACAAGGAGCAAACAATTTCATTGCTAAAACATGTATATAAGTTTCCAGTAATAAAAGTTCGTTGTTATAATGAGATACAAAGTTTATTGCTATAATACGTATACAAGTTTCATTGCTAAAATAAGTATACAAGTGTCGTTACTAACATGAGAATACAAGTTTGGTATGTGCATAAAGATTCGTATGTGCATCAAGTTTCCATTCATGAGTTCACAACCCAAACCTAATGACCGAATCGTGCCCTATTGACTACTATGTGTATCGCAAACATAGTGTATAAAATGGTAAAATGCACTCAAGCGAATCGTGTGAGTGAGGAGTTGTCTACCTCCTGATAGCGCTATCCAAATAACCATAGGCTCAAAAGAGTTTATGAGTTTTGTCTAGAGATTCCAGGGACTTAACCGCGATACAGTCCTCATGAATTAAAGTAACATACACATACATACGAAATATAGCAACCAAGTTTCATACGAGTCAAAATAAATACAACGAACATAAAAAGTTTATGACATGTTTTTCCACCCCAAAACATTTAAAAACCGAAAATAAAGGAGTGGTGAATACTCACAATGCATTGAGATGATGCAAATGATGCCTTGATCTAAGTTCCACTTGTACCACAACCGAATCCTACAATAATGGTATACGCTAGTGAGTTTCTTGTCGAAATCTAATGCTAATATACTTACTACTACAATAGAATTATGCCAATATTGTGTCAAAATTTAATATTGATAAGTTACAAACATTTTTCTGAAATGATGAAAATTTATAACTCATGTGATTAAGACAATTTTGGATATTAATTTCCAGATTTTTATAATATTAATTGAGGGTATTTCAACACATTTAAAGGTGTTTTAAACTCCTAAAAATCCAAAATATTATCAAACAGTTTCCAAAAATTGTCAAACTTTGCATTTTCTTTCTAAATACAGTAGAGGTCTTCCATAAATTTTCCTTTGAATTTTTGATATGATTAACTATTTTTCCAAAATTTTAAGCCTTCATAACAATATAATTCGTGAAAAAATAGCATCCAAATGATAAAAATTCCCAAACTTTGTATGATACTGCCATTAGACATACTTAAGCTGGGAAAAATATAAAAATGGATTTCTAAACTGTTTAACCCGATTTTATGATTTTTGTTTATTTATTCTAATAAAAACTGAAATAAATAGAAAATGGTTTCCAAAATTGCTCAAACTTTTTGTAACACTTTATTATACCTGTAGAAGATGTGAAAAATATAAAAGATATTTTTCAGTTAGTCTTTCTATTTTTCTTTGTTTTATCCTCTTAAATAGTCATTAATTGGAGAATAATTATTAAACAGTTAAAGTAAATTACCAAAAAAAATTTAAACTTCATTTACAGTGTAAATAATTTGGGAATAATACCAAAGATGGTTTTTATCTACTGGAATCCGATTTTGTTGATTTAAGTGTATTTAATCTTAGAAAATAGAAGAAATATAGTATACTGAACATAAAAATCATCCAAATTTTTATTTGAAGTTCCAATATATTATATGATCTTTTGATAAATTTTCATGAATTTTAGATGAGTAAAACTATTTTCCCCATTATTAGTCCATTATAAATACAAAAATAGGGAAAAAATAGGAATGCATTATGAAAAATTCTGAAAATATTTTTCTTAGTCTTGAACATAGGGTAGGAGCTGTGAAAATTATTAGATACCCTTTTCACATTCCTTAAAGTGGTTTTATGATTTATTTGAATTAAACAAAAAGAAAATTCAAAACCATAGCAAACAGTAACAAAAATCGATGAAACTCATTGATCTGTCATCATTCACTTTGGGGGTCATCCACAGATTTACCTAGGATCTATAGACATCATAAAGTATTTTATATGAATTATTTCCCTATTTTCTTGAAATAATTATAATAATTCGTGAAAAATGAATTATTTTCTGAAAATTTGTGGAACATCTCATTTTGTTGATGAAATTCTGAGAAAAATCATATTCGATCAGAAAATAAGTTTTAGATATTTATTTGGGAATAAATCCTTTACGAACCTATTTGAATGCTTTTTAACAACAAACTTTGATGATCAAGCCTGTAAGCTTGAAGATCATCACATGCATGTTGGTTTTTGGGTGAAATAATATCACCATAATCATAAAAATCGTGGTTATGAACATGCATGTGAATAATCTATCCATAGAATGGTGTAGAAGAAGAAGACATGCAAGAAAACTTGAGATTTTGAAGGAAGATTGAAGGGGGGATGAAGGATTTTCGTTTTTACCTCAAGAACAACTTTAAATCTTGATGTTTTTGAGTATAAATGGATGAAATTTTCTGCCAAAATTTGTGGTTTAGGGTGAGGGAGAGAGAAGATGGAGTGGTGAGGAAGAGTGTGAGAGAGAATGAGGAAGTGAAGTGTGGAGAAGTGAGAAATGATTCAAATTTTGGGGAAGAGAGATAATCAGAGAGAGAGAGGGGACAAATTTTAGGGTTGGAGAGGCTCCCTCTCTCCTATTTCTTTTATAAAAATTCAAATCTTTTATAAATATATCCAACCTTTTATAAAATGTGCACCTTAACCTAGTTTTTATGCATAAAACTCTTGATTTTTGACTTATAAATCAAGGGTAAATGTTAATGATCTAATTTTTTATTTTATTTGATTATATTTTCCTGAATTTAGTCATTTTAAATTGATATTATGTGGTTCATAACAAATTTTATGGATTTTTAGGTGTTAAAGTTTATAAATTTGAGATTTTAGGGCTTTTAGGGTTTTAGAGTTTAATACATCTTTGGATATCAAAATAAATTGAATCATGGAGACTTCAAATTATTTTTGTGTTTCTTAACTCTTATTCAAGTTAGAAATAATGTTTGTAATTCCTTTTTTGTTGGTTTATTGGCATTTATATGTAGTGGTTCCGAGATTCAAGTGAACTTGAAGAACCAAGCATACTAGTCATAGTTTCAACTTTGACTTAAGTTCCACGAGACTCCGACCTAATTTCTACTACTAGGTCAAGTACATAATGTATGTGTATGGTTCATGAAAAGGTGTCCGAGTCAAAGAGTGACCTGAATATGGATAGTCTCTAGTTATGTAGTTGTAGAATTCACATAACAATGTGAAATCTAAGTACATTGTCCATTGTTTCTAATTGTTTCCTAGTTTTTAGTAGGTTATAACTTAGCATCTAGTTACTAATTCTAGTATGTGTCGTGCCTATATGTGTAACTAACTTTAATCAAATCTAGAACCAACTCGAATTTTGACGGTTGTCACAGATAATCATAGATCTTGATAGGGCATCAGTTATAGGCTTGGTTGGGAACTCATTGTTTGCTCATATACATACAAACTCGTTTATTAATTATAGCAATGAACTTTGTTTCTCATTACAACAACGAAATTCTATTCATGAAAACTTATTTACTTATTTTAGAAATCAACATTGTTTATGGAAACCGGTATCAATATTCTGATTATCATGATTTCAAACTATGTTATGTTATAAACATGTGAGTACTCACCAACTATTTCTATAGTTGACGCTCGTTTTACATGCTTTTTCAGGAATCATCAAGTAAGTGGCACTTAGGGACATATCACTTTTAAGAGCATTCTCATGTGTTGTATTTCAATTTTCATTGTAAATTCTTTTAAAAGTTGTGAAAAACCCATTGTAAATTTGCAATGCTTTTTTTAATACTATAGCTAGTGTTGTCTTTATCTTTTTCTATGAAACCCTTTGCATTGTCATGCCCTATATTTCCGCTTTAGCGGGGTGTGACACTACACTTCAAAAACCCCACAAAACCAACTCAAGGTGCGCTTCATACCCCTATCTTTTGATGCTTTCCATGGTTTTTGGGGGAGGATACAAGTCAAGGGTCTTGTGAAATCTTAGTATATTTGCTTGTGTATGCATGTATGCTATGATTTATATGCTTAAAGTTATGAATTCCATCTAATGGTTCAAGAACTCTAGATTTTAGCAAGTCTCAAGGTTTTCAACTATATATCACCAATTATATGTTAGATCACAAAAACTAGTATTTTATGGATTATTGATCATAAATTGTTATGTCAAGAGCCTTAAGGATTTGCTTCAAAAATGTGCTGAAACAAGTTGTTGAAAACAATGTTTTGAAAGTGAGTAAAATATGGAAATAGTCATATTTTGGGAAACATTTTCGATCTATATATATATATATATATATATATATATATATAAGAACCATACACACACATACACACACACACACACACACACACACATATATATATATATATATATATATATATATATATAAGAACCATCTTGGAAAATGGAATAGAATTGAAGAATTATTGATCATCTCATTTTTTTAAAGGACCAAAATGAAATTTTGGATAAACAAGGGCCTTTTTGAGTATTTTCATAAATATAAGTCTAAAATGAACATTTTAGAAGAAAAGGGCCATTTTCGATAATTCACCTAGTTTTGAACCACTTATGACGCCTTTTGACAAATATGGGTCTTATTTGTTAAGTTATAAAAAGAAGGGCCATTGTTGCCAATGCCGATAATTTTTGATCATTTTTGATAATTATGATTCCAAGTGGATTATCCTCAATAAACGAAAACGATAAACCTAGTCAACAAGCACAAGTGATGTTATTTATTAAATAACATATCTTATTGATTGCTCAAAAACAAGTTGGTATTCTTGCGAAGACGAGTTTCAAAAGTACCTAAATATAAATATATTAGTGTACGTCTAAAGTTCTGTAAGGAGTTATAACTAGAGTCTCCTGGAGGGAGAACGAAAATTTGTGTATAGATCTATACGGGGTTGACACCCCGCACCTTCGCTGTTCGCTACAGCTAAATCGGCCAGTCTAGGGTGACAAATGTTCTTTAATCGATTTGGGCGCCTTAGAAACGCCAAGACAGGTCTCCGTTATATTAGTATGGTCATAGCGGCTCAATAGAATATGTTAATGTATCTAGAAATTTATGTAAGAAAAACCTCATAAATAAATTGGCACATTGTGTTGACTGTCCCTATGAATGGTAGTGATGGTCCGCATTTGTTGTGTTGACCGTCCACTCAACTTGCGTGGAATGTCCATAATCGCCTGATGATTTTTCACACCTCTCCAGTCTTAGGGTTTTTAAGACCACCATTTTATATATCAGAAAATATAGGATTTTATGGGGAAAAATGATTGTATACGATTTTGAAAACGATAAGCTATCACACACATATGCAAATATACTCAATTGGAAACAGAACTCATGATTAATTTATATAAGAAAATATAAGATTTTCTGGAGATAACGATTATATACGGTTTCTAAAACGATAAACCAATACACACACGCATGTAACTATACTCAATTGGAAATAAGACTCACGGTTATTTTATATAAGAAAATATAGGATTTTCTAGAGGAAATGATTTTATACGATTTCGAAAACGATAAACTAGAACACACACACATGCAGCTATACTAGATGGAAAACAAGGCTTACAACTGTTTTGACAAGAAAACACTGAAATTTTCTGGATTTCGAAACCATCACAAATTCTTATACAAAATGCTTATGAACTCACCAACATATTTTATGTTGATGCTTTTCAAACGACTTGTATTCTCAAGAAATCGATAAGTATGTTAAAGGGACGCGGATTCAGGATTATTTTGCAGTAGTTTGAAATTTATTTAGTTTTGTCTCTTTGGTGTAATTTGAAGAACAAATTCAATATGTAAACAACGTAAGTTCGGTATCTTAATGTATGATGTTTGGATTTGCTATGTTTCATTTATATTCAATTGTGTTATCTCAATGTATGATCTTTGGATTTGGATTTGCTATGTATATTCAATTGTTACGCGCCTCCGGGCGTTTCCGCCCGTTGGTCGGGGGTGTGACAAGAAGCCCTGATTCTCTCAAATCCTTGCTCTACCGCTTCTCATCAAAGTTGTCTATCGATTGAACATCGTCGGCCGATTCTCGCCACCAACGTCACCGATCTTTTTTCGTCTCCATGTTTCCTCCACCGATTAACTCCCACTGCTTTTCTTGCTTATACTCCCACCGTAAAATATTATTGACCTTATAGATGACTCATAATATCACCTTTCTTCCCATCACCGTCAGTAGTCTATTGGTTGCAATTTTGGGGGTTCATGGATTCAAATACCCGCTTCTATTCATGAAAGATTCATAGATGTCGATGCTTTTTTCGTTTCTTTTGTCAAGATTGAGGAATCATGGGCTGATGGTTGTTGGCGATTTTGATTATCGACACCGGCATATCGAGGTTTGGTCAGGAGGCGGAGTTTAGTGGTCCGGTCATATCTGTTGTGTCGGTTTCGAAGGATGTTATCGTGGATGGGGATTCGGTGTGGGTTTTAGGGGGTTTATCTTTTCATACTTGATAGTGCTTGGTTCTTACTACCAATTTTTTCTCTTCTTCCCTTTCTCATGAAAACATCTATACGATTTAGGGTTTGAAAATTTTCTGTTTTTGATGGTTGCGATTTGGCATGAAAAGGGATAAAAAGAGCTCTCTAGGAAGAATCGTTTAAGGAAAAAACAAAATAAAGGGGTAAGTCTTAGCCACCATCAAAATTATTTTCCAGCTCTCAACTCTCTTTGCTTATGTTTGATGCTCGGATAACTTTTCAGACACATCATTCAGTTTGATTTTGCATTCAGATTCCTAACCACAATGTACCGAGAGCCGATGTTATATCCAAATCAGATGCGTACAAACTCCATGCATTCAGGTAATTAGATGTTTGTTTATGAGTTTGCATAAAAATGAATAGGGCTTTATTAACGGTTACACAATAATGAAATACATCTTCCTTATGTTATATTTTACAATCTAATGAATTTATGGAATTTGTAGTGTTTCCTTCTAGAAAAAAGCATATCCAGATTGCATGCATAAGTTGCTTGGGTGTTTAAATCAGGTTATTCCATCTGTAATAATCTACAACAATTTTTTTACCCTTTAACTTTTCAATAAGAAAATGGATATTTCAAGTCTTTGTTACTTATATAGATTTGTTTTTAACAGAAAACCAGAAGGAGAAATATATGACACTTCTCACAAAAGGATGCCATTCGTTCCCAGACTTCCTTTGATCAAGCAGTTAATGCTTCTAGATGACTGTTGATGATCTTCTTACAACAAGTCCCAAGGTAATAGCAAATATCATAAATTGGTAAGGATATTTCTTTCTTTATAGGTCAAATATATAGTGATCTTCAACTTCTAAGGATCATTCATCTTATTATCATTTATTTGTGATTATTTTCTGGATAGCTTTTGTAATGGTTTTATTTTTCTCTTGCAGGAAAAAGACAGATAACTTGACATTTTCAATGGGGAAGACAGTTGTATGTATTTCAGTCTTTAAATTTATTTATTTATCCTATTCTTTTAACTTGGTTTACACTTCTTAATTGTGGTAGTTCTGTCGAAATTTGCAGCAATCGTAGTCCTTTTAAACTTTGGATTCACTTTTGGGCTCTGATTGAAACCCTTATATGTTTGTAACTATTGTTTCAAATAAGCTTCAATAATTTCTATAAATTAAGGTATTGTCTCCATTTTATGTTATTAACCCTTTAAATAACAGGAGTTATTAACACAACTTGGATTAAGATTTGTGTATTAGGCCAGGTGAGCAGGTAGTATGTATGATATATCATTCAATACCATGGGATACAATACCTACTACAAGATGTACTAAAAGCAATGTCCAAGTGGCATTTTTTTCATTTATGTTCCACTTTCTCAAGAGGATCAATCAAGGGACCATATAGTTTACATACATGTAGTATGAAGTTTTAAAAGTTGAGGCATGTTAAAATGAAAATATACAAAAATATTTTGGTTGTTGTCTCACAAAATTAAGCAGTAAGATTTTGCTTGACTTTGTACATGATCAATGGCAGCGATCGAAACTGATATTCCATATTTTTTTTATCCTCAAAGGTTAGTGATCATAACTTTATATCTTATTTAGTTTTGCATTATATGATGTGCAAGGTTCATTCTGTGAAGTAAGACCCAACTTTAATAATAATAATAATAATTTTGTTTTTGTTTAGATTTGGAGTATGAAGCACGAGAAACACATTCATGATTTAAAGATACCGTACTAAGGTAATTAAGTGGTTGATTTTGAGTAATTAGTTGTAATTATTTTAAATTGGGAATCTTTATTTTCTTACTAACCAAATGTAGTGAGATGACGTTCAATTGAGCTATGCATCATTAATAAAAAAAAACTATTGTTGCCAAGGTACGTATAATGATTTACAATTTATTTATTTATTTTAATTTACCATTTATGTTGATTAAATTACTTAATTAATTATGTGTCTGCATGGATTTTAATTTATTTTACAATTTGCAGTGAATCACTTGAGTCGATAATAAATGTATCGGATGTAGTACATGGAATAAGAACTGTAACCTTGAACCGGCATAAGCATGATGTCTATGGATTGATACTAATTTTTAATTTTTTTTTTATCAACAAAAGGCTAATACTTGATTTTTTTTTTTATAAAAATGTTTAATACAGGAACATCGGAAAAAATGCTATTTCTATTGACGAAATGGTAGATATGGATATTAAAACCAAGTTAGTCTCTTTCTATTTCCCCACATACTTTTATTTTTTATAAAAAAAAATAATGATTTTAATAGTTTTTGTTAAAATACCCCTACATACTGTTTTTTGGGTTAAAAACTTCATGATTTCATAGTTTTTGACCAAACTGCCATTGCATACAACTTTTTTGGTAAAAGTTACTGACTTGAAGAGTTTTTAATGAAAATTTCCCGTGTATACAGTTTAACTACAGTACCTGAATTTGAAAATTTTAAACAAATTTAATAGAATTATATTAGAATAACCTTAATAAAATATTAGATGTTAGTTTTAGCCAAAGTATGACAAGTTTTGGTTGAGAAAAATAGAATTTTACTTAATTTTAAAAACAAGTGAAATTGTCCGCATGTCATAAAAGAACAAAAATGAAACACGTTGATTTCTAAATATTTTTATTACTCTGAAAGATGTTTGAACCAGAAACTTAATAGCATCACATGTTAAAACCTGAGAAAATGTTTGAATGAGAAAATGGCCAGAATGTGTCAATATGAAAAGTAGTTTAAAAGGTTCCATGATTCTTTATTCGTATCTTAAACACCATTTTTACATTATTGGGTTAGATAACAGTGTTATAAAAATGGGACAAAAGGGCAAAAATGTACAAAATGAGAATTTTGCTTTTATAAAGCCCATGTTTGGGGTAAATGCAATTTTTTTATTTTTTTTGAAAGTCCATCATTTGGTTTTTATTTTTTTGAAAGTCCATGATTTGGCAACGTAGAAAATTGCAGGCACAAGATTATGTACTACCACTTGGAGATCTTATATTGCTATTTTCTTTATGCTCCTTGAATTGACTAATTTTCATGTCTTTGTAATGATTTATCATATACCCTTATTTTACTGTTTTATAAAACTTTTGATCCCTCATAATTACATTATTAGTAATGCACCGAACAAAAAAAATTATTTGAATTGTACACTTTTTTATAACATAAACAATTTTTCTTAACTGTTCTACATTTGCAGGTCAAGAAGTCTGTAATAGTTCTTTTTTTTTTTTAAACATGGATTTCCAATAACAGTTGCAGTAAGAGGGACTAATTTCTGAAATCGGGTTGAAATTGTTTGTTCTATTCCCCGATTTCATTGATTTTATATGTACTTTTCACTATTTGCCTATTTATTTCAAGGTTGGAAAATCTGATTACATATTACACAGTTTCATAGCTTTTTACCATTTTCCAATTTTGTAGTTATATACAGTCTTATTTAATATTTTCTTAGGACCTCTTATCAAGTTCAATTAATTTTTAATTTGAAAGTTATGCAACTCCAGATCAAATCCATACCCCGCAAAGCGGGGTCATTCATCTAGTTATTATTATCATAAACTATTACAAGTTATATGTGACATATATTAATCGTTATCATAGACTATAACAAGCCACTGCGGCGTACAGGTGACATATATAATGGATAAAGATAATTATCCTAGATGGTAATGAACAATTGGTTTTGTTTATATTTAGATTTTTTTTTTTCATTTGATCATCTAACTTGTTAAAGTCGATCACATAATATTATTGAAATTTAAATCAGTAATTAAAGTCGTTCATCTAACTTGTTGAAGTTGTTCACATAATGTCATTATTTTTCAAATTATGACTCTTGGTTCGTGTAACACTCGCAGATTCGGGCTAATCAATTTAGAGATAATAAGCGTTAAAAATGATTTTTTGATAGAAGATTATTTAGAATAAATAATGTTAACCAAAGTATAGTATATGTCACAAGGATTCCATACATATAAAGAAAGTTGAAATCCGACTTATAACGAAGAAGTTATGACTCGTGGAAGTTTTATGACAAAATCGGCACGACGCCGCATATCGTAAAAAGTGAATTTTTGATGAACCACTTTTTAGCCTTAGTAATCTAAATGAAACTCGTAGTATACGTTAAACCGACAACGTACATAAAAAGAACGTTCAAATATGACTTCGTTAGAGGAAGTTATGATTTTTCTAAGATTTAGCATAACAGTATAAAGTCCGGAAATTAAATTTTAGATCGATCGACTTTTAGCCGACACAACCTAAATGAGAATGGAAGATCTCATTAACAGGAGTTCAACGATATAAAGACAGTAGAAAACGGACGTCGGATGACAAAGTTATGATTTTTTAACGGACTTTAACTGTCTACGCCTGTTAAAATATAACTTTAAAAATAAATTCAAAATTAACCGACGAAGTCTAAATGAAAGTTGTAGATCACATCGCAACCTACGGGTGGATATAAAGAACGTAAAAAACGAAGCTTGTAAGTGAAAGTTACGAAATTTAGAAGATAATTAATTTTAGGGTTAAGTTCTGAAGGTGACAAGTGGCATCATCACAACCACTACTTCTTCCCCACGGCTTCGCACGAGATCGCGACACCTGGCACAACAACAACACGCCGTGTTTAGCCAGTAAAACGCTGTGTAGCTCGATTTTACATCCTATAAATAGAGGCGCAAATCACTTCATTTCTTACACCATTCTAACCCATTCTCTCCCAAATACCCCAAACCCTCTTCTCCTTTCCCTAACACCTCCTAGGTGTTCGAAGCGAGTCCCGGAGTGAGAAGAAGAGCTTTCGGCTCAGAAGTTCAGCCCATGTAGAGCCTAGTTCTTCGCTAAATGCCTAAACCCCCTTGTAAGTGAGTTATGCTTACCGTACTTTAAGTATAACTTATGTTTAAGTTCATTATCGTTATTATGAACCTATAAAAAAGATTTATCAGTGATTCAAAGTTGTTATTGTGACAACCCGATACGTTTCCAGTCAATTCCGTTAAATAAAATTTTGAATTCGAGTATTTCCATTAAGTTCGAAAGGGTTAGAAAATAAATTAAAGTATATAAATAAGGTTTATATAAATTTCGGAATTAAAAACACTCGAAAACCAAGATTTTTCCTCGAAAATCAGCCAAACTCGTTCAACACCTCGTTTTCGGCCGAAAACCCTCCCACCGAAAACCGATCTCGGCCGAGAACCCACCTCTGGCCGAAAACCCAACCGCTATAAAGGTTTTCATCCGAGAACTTGTTCATTTCTCACCCTTTCCACCCGAAACTCTCTATTTTTGCTCCCACGGATCACCCAAGAACACTCATACATTCAAGCGGAAACCTTCAAATCTTCATATTTTTCCTCAAGAACACCAAGAACACCAAGAACGGCCTTCATATCTTCAAGGGCCGAAAACACCAGCAAAATTGAACACCTGATTTCGGCCGAAAACCAGTTTCCAGACTGAAAACCTGGTTCTCGGATTTAGCTTGACCGAAAACCCTCCCTTTCACTTCAAACACTCTCGGTAACTATTCCTAACACAAAACAAATGTTTTTCTAACACTTACATTAATGATTTCACTACTTTAAATACAATTATGTGTTTAAATACTATTAGGATATCGTTAGTTCCGCATACGCCAACTCGAGGGTCGTCTTTTTAGTCTGCTATCTAGCTACAAGCACACACTATTTGTGAGTTCACACCCCTACATTTTTACTGTTTTTAATGTTTTCAGGGGGAATACAAGTAAAATACAAGGACTTTTGAGTTTTTATACAAATGATTTTTAAACAGATATAAAACTTTTGCAATTGACACAAACCGGGAAATCACTACATTTTATAAAAATATTTAGATATTTTATCCCTTTTGTATCATGTTGAGCATAAGGGTAGTTTACAACATACGACTATAATTGCAAAGTTTTCAGTACAATACATAATATACAATCAAACCGTGGTCAATATATTTTGGGAACATTACAGAACTTTTACAGGATTCAATACATGAAACGAGAACATACATACAAACTATAATAGGTTTAGTTTGAGATACATTACATGATTTTACTAACTCAATAGCTTTATACAGAAACGAACATATAAACTATGATAGATTTAGTTTATGGAACACAATACTACTTTTCCCGGGTATAAGGGATGCATTACTAAATAATTATTTGAGTATAATTATTTTACATTACAAAGTTCGTTACTACAAGGTTATACATACATTTACAAAGTACAAGAGAACACTACAACACTACACGTAAACTAGTTAATACAGGGTTGTGAGGCATTACTTCAATTGTATCCTCCAGGGTACGGAACTAAATCCTATATAGTATAACCAGAGTCTCCTGGAGGGAGAGCGTGAGATTTGTGTATAGATCTATACGGGACTGACAATCCCACACCTGAACTGCTAGCTACAGTTAGGCAGTATGACAACTCGAAATTTCCATCTTTTACAACCGTTCAATTCAATCAAAGATGGACTTGTTTCTGCTATCTTTTAGCATTGTTTGAAGTTTGTTTGAGTGTTCTAAGCCTAGTACCTTCAAGTTTGGGGTTTAGAATTGAGTTCCTTAAGCTCAACACTTTTCAAAAGGGCCAAACACTCCTTCAAGATGAGTGTATGGCCGTACACTTGGGTGTGCGGCTGTACACCTCCCTCCTGGCCATACACTCTCACATATATATGTGGGACTTAGCCATTTTTATTCACTTATCTCTCCTTCAAGCCAAGAAATCGATTCTCTCTCAACTATCATTGGGTTTTTCACCTAGATCTTCAAAATGTAAGTGTTACTTCCTTTGATTGGTTGATTCATTACACTATTTAGTGAAGATCCATGATTTCATCCTTGAAATGACTTCTTTTGGTTAGATCTTCAAGAACACCAAGAACACACACTAGTTCTTGGACCTTAAACACCCCTAAAGGCTTCTAATTCGTAAGTATCTCTTCCATCTTCTGGTTAGGATTATGAATCACTCCTTTTCTAGCCTTAAAAGATCATATTATGCATGAACACAAAGAGTGTACAACCGTACACCCTTCATATGGCCGTATACCCCTTGTTTAGTGCATATTTGGCCTCAAACTCATGATATACTCCAACGCAAGATCAAGAACACTTAGGGGATACTAGATAGAGCCTTAGACCACCCTTTTTGACATGTTCTTCAAGGAGTGTACGGCCGTACACTCCATGGCCGTACACACATGTGGCCGTACACACACTAGTGTGGCCATAAACCCATTTTATGCAATCCTTGGTACTTCTAACACTTCAATCTAAGTGTTTCCTAGTTCCTAGAGTGGTTTTCTTGCATGATTAGTTGTATAAACACTAATTATATCCATATACGTATCTTTTTCTTGTTTCACTGATTTCCTGAGAATACAAGTTGTTTGAAAAAGTGTCAACACAAAGGGTGGTGAATTCATAAGTTTTTGAGATAAAGAGTTTGGAAACTGATCTTTGTAATGAGTTGTGTGTTATCAAGAAAAATCCAATATTTTCCTTATAGAAGTTATGTGGTCCTAAATGCCAGGACCGAGAATGAACAAGTATTTGTCATACTTAAAGATATAAAAGTGGTTTTAAATTGGCGTAAAACCCTTTCTGAATTGAGAAAAATCCCGTAATGAATGGTGGGTAGTCTTAAATACCAAGGCTGAAAATATACAATAATATCTGTAATTATTGATATAAAAAGTGATTTTAAATCGACATAAAACCCCTTTTGATTTATGAAAATCCCCGTAAACTTTATGTGTTTTTAACTCCCTATGTGAGCCGCTATAACCATACTATGGCTGAATGAACCTGCCACGACGTTTCTCAGGCGTCGCGAAACTGAAATGACACTTGTCACCACAGACCTGCCGGTCTAGCTGTTGCATGCAACTCAGGTGTGGGGTGTCTAACCCAATATAGATCTATACACAACTATCACGTTCTCCCTACAAGAGACTCTGATTATAACTACCAGGAATTTGGATCCCGTACTCAGACGTACGAGGAGAGAATGTCTCACAATTTAAGTTAACAAGTTTACGTGTGGTGTGCGTGAGTGTAAAAACTTTTTCTGTGGGAACAAAACCTTCCGAAATGTGTTTGTTGTGTTAATGGAAACATAAACCATACCTATTATAGTTTATCAAAACAAGGGTAAAAGTGGTAATGTACATGAACTATACTTTAACATAGTTTATTCAAATATTTGTATGTAACAATTGTGCTATGATTATAACTAATCGTTATTTCTATGCTTTATCTAGCAAACTCCATTTGTTAACTGATGTATGACTATATACTAAGTCAAAATGTCATTTATTTGCAAGAACATATATTCACATAAAGATATACACCTTGCTCAACATGTTACAAGGTGAAATGAAATTGATAGCATTTTTCTGTTGTTAACATTTTCTTTTACTGATCTTAGAAAATTTATATAAAAATCATCAAAGGTTCAAATCAGAATCCGTAAATTCTGAGGGTTTGGGAAATGAGTCTAGTTTGTTCATAAGTTTTATTATGAATTTTAATGGCCTCAAACTTGTGTGAAAAAGTCCATAATCACAGACTGGTCCGGATTTGCTCTTGGAATGATAGGCAGTTTTGTAAAAATCACCATAAATTGTAGAAAAATCGTGTGGAGAGGTGCAAGTAGTCATTTTAAAGCTAAGAACTGGAACTACTTGAACCTAAAACAGTTTTGAAAACTAAAATGTTTAAGTTGTCCAAAACAGTCCGTGAATGGAGTTGAACTTTTCTGATGAAGGCTGTTAAATGAGTTTAGTTGTGTTCTTGGTGTTTTAACTTGTATTCCCCCCCTTAAAACTTAAGAAAATATGAAAAGATAGGGGTATGAACTCACCTTGAGTGGTTTCAGTAGATGAGTGCTGAAGAAGAGAAGTGTTCAACTCAAGAACACTTGAAAGTTCACTTGAAGATTCGAAGATCTAACATGAATGTGATGATGTTTGTGTAAGGAATCAAT
Source organism: Lactuca serriola (assembly GCF_051521515.1). NCBI lineage: Eukaryota > Viridiplantae > Streptophyta > Magnoliopsida > Asterales > Asteraceae > Lactuca > Lactuca serriola. Next base: position 117,555,893 of record NC_136414.1, on the reverse strand, counting down.
GATTTGAGTAAAAGGGAAGTGTGATAATCATAAGGAGGGTGATGATACTTACCAATATGAAGGAGAAAATCTGGAAAATGCCTTGGAAATCTCGAATTTGTGTGAGAGAATTTGAGAGAAAAGTGGTGTTTGATTTGTGGTGGAAATGAGTGAAGTGAGTGAAATGAAGAGAGAGGGAGAGAGTCTTTCAGCTCTTTGGACATGGGAGAGGCTGTAAATTGAGTGGGAAGGTACAAGGAAGTGACAAGGTATGGTGGGAAGGTGTGTGGGTTAGTCATGGAGTGGGGGTGGTGGTTGCTTGTGTCATAAATCAAAGATAAGTCAACACTCCACCACAAGATCTCATTTAATAGATTTTATTCTTAAATATGAATTTCCCTAAAAATATGTTTAAATTATGAATATATAGGGTCTTATATGTTAAAATATGATTTTTGGAGAAAATCCTGCGTTAAATGATTAAAAACGGGCTTAAAATGCTAAAAATACCAAAAATCGGGTAGGAAGTGCTGAAATCCGAAGTTCAGGGCCGGAGGTGCTAAGGCTCGGTCATCAGCAGCCTAAATCCGAAGTGGCTTGGTCTTGGTCGCGGAGGCGGATCCGAAGGAAAGATGGAGCTGCGGTCCGAAGTCAGGAGAAAGAGGAGGCTGCGGTTGGCTTGCTGCGGCTAGCTGGCTGCGGTCGGCTTGCTGCGGCTCGCTGGCTGCAGTCGGGGCTGTGGCTCGCATGCTGCGGTCCGGTCCAGGGTCCGGTCTCTAAGAGGCTTCGACCCTAGGGGGAGGTTCCGGGTCCTTTGGGGTATTTCACTTGTTCTAACCTCGATTTAAGCGATTTTTGACCCAATCAAGGGTCAGGATGACCCGAATGATTCCAAAAAATTACGGGAACTTTTGAGAGAGATTTGGGAGAGATTTCACATTCTTGGAGAGATTTGGGAGAGATTTCACATTCTTGGAGAGATTTCTCATACAGAGAGAGATTTGGGAGAGATTTCACATACTTGGAGAGATTTCTCATACAAAGAGAGATTTGGGAGAGATTTCACATTCTTGGAGAGATTTCTCATACAAAGAGAGATTTGAGAGAGATTTCACATACTTGGAGAGATTTATCATACAAAGAGAGATTTGGGAGAGATTTCACATTCTTGGAGAGATTTGGGAGAGATTTCTAGATAAAGAGAGATAGAGTGAAAACGATTGAGAGAGGTTTCGTGTGTGACATTTGTGAGTGTTTGGCTCCGCAACGCAAGGTCTGTAAGCTCCGTTAAGCCATGTTTAAGGATCTTGTACACTCCCAGTGAGTATGCAACATCGTTTTATTGGTTTGGTTCGTTACTTACCACAGTTTTAGGTTAAGGAAATCTAGATGTACGAACTTTCAATTTATGATCTCTCATTAGAATAGCGAGTTGCTTAGTAGTTACATAACGTAAACCCTAGTATACAAGAGTTAACTGAGTTGACCGGTTTGACTTGTTGACTTTATTGACTTTTACTTGACCAGAATTTGACAGTTGTCACATCACCGGTAGATAGGTACCGATGACCAGGTTTTGAGGAGACGGAGCTTTCAAGACTCATCTTTATTTTGATTATTCATTTTTGGTGTCTTATCAACTATACACAGAACACACTTGTAATAAAATTATACTATTAATGCAATAGATGATGTTGTTTCTTGTTTACTATTATGCATTGTTGTGATACTGTACATGACGTCCTCCGCCCCAGAACGTTTCCGCCGTTCCGGTTTTGGGGGGTGACAGGCAGGCATGCCTGGGGTGAAAAATGTCATAACATCCGACGCCTGAAGAACATCGTAGAGGTCACTAGGTCATATCAAGCATGGTTATATGAAACTCACAATAGTATAAACTAACAATTTGTTTACGGGATTTCATTTCTTCAAATAGTTTTATTTTAATTAATAGAACTACTATACAATACAACTGGAGAATTCCAGGGAATACAAACACATGGTTTTATTTTAAGTAATAAAACTACTATACATTACTGGTGGTATCCAGGGTTTTCATACAGAATAATGATATACATTACTGGTGGTATCCAGGGTTTTCATACAGAACAATACTTTACATTACTGGTGGTAGCCAGGGTTTTCATAAAATACATTACTGTAAATAACTACTTGTGTTATCCAGGGATTACATACAAGAGTTTTCACACAAAACAATACAATACAATACAGCTGGTGGCACACAACCATACATACAACAATATTTATATACAATTTCAGAACAGTAACAAACATACATTTGGTCTTAAAGTCTAAGACTACTTTTCACTACTAAAAAATATTGGATTTTGAGAAACATCCAAACATTTTCACAGATTCAAAGACAAGCTTTCATTACAAAAACATAATTATGAACTCACCAACTTAAATCTTGATACATGTCACACCCCAAAACCGGAACGGCGGACACGTTCAGGGGTGGAGGACGTCATGTTCAGTATCACAACAATGCATAATAGTAAATAAGCAACAACATCATCCATTGCATTAATAGTATAATTTCATACAAGTGTGTTCTGTTAAGTTTAATAGACACCAAAAAGTAAATCAAAATATGAGGTGAGTCCTGAATGTGCTCCATCTTCTCAAAAGCCTGGCATCGGTACCTGTCTACTGACGACCTGAGAATACAAGTTATTTTGAAAGAGTTGATCAGCTTTAAAGCTGGTGAGATCAAAAGTATTTTAGTGTCATTGTTTATATGAAAGTGTTTGTATGCACTTGATGTATAAGTTTGTAAAGGTTTGTAATTATTTGTAAATATTTGAACTCTCCTAGAAAACCCTATGTTTTCTACTAAAAGTAGCCTTCTACCAAGGCATCAAATGTTTGTAAAGGTTTGTAATTATTTGTAAATATTTGAACTCTCCTAGAAATCCTTATGTTTTCTACTAAAAGTAGCCTTCTACCAAGGCATCAAATGTTTGTATGTATATTTCTTGTAAGAGTATGTATTTTCCCAATTCTGACTATCATTAAACAAAATATAGTTTTTACATTACTATTCATTGTGAGAAGATCACAAGTGAATGCAATGGGGAAATAAAATAGTATTGTAGTGTTGTATTAGGTGACTACTATTGTACTAACTACCTTAATCCAATTGTTAATTACAGTACCATGTGATATGCCTGTACCATACTACTAACTATAAACACGACGATGTAAGATGTCGGAAGACATGATGTTTGGCACCCATAGACTTGCAAGTCCCACTGTAGTGAGCAGCAATGTATAGGATAGTCAATCCGGTATAGATCTATACACAAACTCAATGCTCTCCCCTTAAGGAGATTCTGGATACAAAACGAGCCATGAGAGGTCATGCCATGCCCCCTTACGTGGCTCACATAACTGTTTTAGTGTTCTTGTATATGTATTGTATGTACTAGCTGTATTGTATGTTCTCTCTCTCTGTCTAGTATGTATGTTCTCTCTGTATGTTATTGTTTGTTTCTCATCATAGTATTCTCTATCTGTTTCTCGTTATAGTATGTATTGACTCATGTATGAACTGACTCATTGTATGTTTCAATGTTCTAGTAATAGTATTGTAACTTCCTAAACTATACCTATTATAGTTTACTAGTAATGTTGTTTGTATGTATGAACATGTTTGTATACCTTTGCTACCAAAATGTATTGAACTGAATGAAGGAAATTTTATATCTATACACATATACATAATATATAAATAAGGATTCAAATGACCTTTGGACAAATAACCAATACCCTAAGTCCACAACCAAACAAGGAACAGGAAGAAAGATGAGCTATCAGTCCTAAGCCCTTTCAATCCTACTTATATAACTATATCTATATAGATACACATCTGGCAAAGTATAAGTTTAAAAGAGTTTAATGAAAGTATTTAACATGTAAAAGAGTTTGTAAAACAGTTTGAAGTAGTTTATTTGATAACACAGTTTGAAAAGTAAACAAATCCATATGTTTGATAGTTATTAATCACATGTGATTGATATAATAACTATAATAGTTCAACTTGTATTCCCCCCATAAAAGCATTTAAAATTATTTAAAAGGTTGATTAAGGGGTATGAACTCACCTGTAGTGAGTAGTTTGGAAGAACGGATCGTATAGGAAGCTAAGGGTCAAGTGAAGACTTGAGCACACACACGGATCCTATATAACATATAATAACACATATATGTAACCAATTAATCATTTAACAAATAATTAACCTAGTTAAGACACCCTAGGACATGGAAAACACTTTGATTCAAGTGCTAGAAGTACCAAGGGTTGCATCTAAGGGTTGCATAGTCACTTAAGGGAGTTTTCGGTCCAAGAGGTATGCTTCTTGTGGTTTTCGGTCCATATGGTTCTCTGTCCAACAGGTTTTCGGTCCAAATGGTTGGCCAAAAACTCATGATCTTTGATGCATATAGTGATTTCCAAGGTCTTTCAACAAGCAAAGAAGTGTTCTAGACTCAATACTAAGCATTAGGAAAGGCTTAAGGTCTTAAAGGCACCTTTCTTTAGGGTTTTCGGTTTAAGGAGATGCACTAACCGAAAACCCCTTTTGTTCTTGGAAAAATGACAATTTCAAGGTTCTAAATCAAGTATCCTTACTAGATAACAAGTATAGGAGATAGATACTTACAATATGGAAGCAAAGAAAGGTGTTTTCGGCCCAAAACACTAGTGTGTGTTCTTGAAGAACACTTGAAGATTTAAGAAAATGGAATGATTTCACGGATGAAATCATGTAAGATCACTAGATAATGGAAGAGATCGACTAAACAAGGAAGGAAACACTTACAATCTTGAAGATCTCGAAAAGTCTTTGGATGATACTTGAGAGAGAATTGTTCTTCACATGGAAATGGAAAAAGAATGGTAAAAATGACTAAGTGTCATTTATATACCCTTTAGGGTTTTCGGTCCAAACACTATTTGGGCCGAAAACTCCTAATTCTTGGAGTTTTGTGACTTAAATGTTGAACAATTAATCCTAAAGTATACTTCCTTTCCTTTATTCTTTCGAAGAATAAATATTTAAAGATACCCAAACGGACTTTAAATCGAGCTAAAAATTTGTAGTAATGAATTTGACTTTTAATTGAAGTGTTTGACTGTAAAGTTCGTACAATGAAAATTTCGGGTTGTCACAATACACTTTCAAAATCACTTGTATTCTCAGGGAACCAATAGATAGGTACACCCGTAGGATTTTGAGATGACGGAGCTTTTATATTCACGTCTTCTAAACTTTTGTTATACATTTTTGATGTCATACAAACTATGTATTAAGCATATGTATATACTATATTTTATCAATGTAATGGTTATGTTTGCTTTGATTGCTATTATACAATTGTTGTGATACTATACATGATGTCCTCCACCCCCGAACGTTTCCGTCGTTCTGGTTTGGGGGTGTGAAAATTATACTGATTGATCTACTTACGGGGATTATGTCTAAGCTATGATTTAGTGAGGTGTTTAAAGTAGGATTTCCAAACAGTATACTTCGTATACCAAATGGACCCTACCTCCAATATGATCCTATCTGGTTGTTCCTTACTTGATAGATCATGAAAGTATACTTTGAGTTAATGATGAATCTAGACTAATAATTTGTCAGAATAAATATTAGACTAAAACTTAGCGATAATAATGCTAGGTCACGTTAAAGGAAAAGACAGTTGCTAGAAGCGAAGCGATGCCCAAATTTCAAGTCGTCACTTTAACAAGTGAGTGCATAGTCCCTTTCGTGAACATGATTTTAATACAAGTAATAATAAGAGTGTTAAATATATGTTGAAAGTTGGTATGTGATTTATATGCTTATTATCTGGAAATATGTGTTATATGTATATTTGATGATATACGCTATGCGAACCAGACATGGTTCTATACGTGTTGAGATGTATTTACATGATAATAAGAATATAAGTATTATAAATGGGAAGATAAATGTATGTTAATACTTAATACTCTGTATACAATATTACACTAAATTAGGATAGTGTTGCTGAAACATAGTTAGTATTGAAAGTTGATTATAAGCATTGTGGGATTGCGTAGTGATGAAATAAGACTTAAAAGAGATGCTTAGTTCAATTAAGTTTGGATATTGGGTAGTATCTTATTAAGGGTACGTGTGTGGTCGGAATAGAGAGTAGAAACTCTATTCGAGGAGTTTGTGCCAGAATTATAAAGGTACTTTCTATGTACCAAGTCTTTTTCAAAGCTCCGTGTCTTAGGTGATGCTTGTGTCGGGGTATTATTATGTTTTGGGGTACGAGTCCTACACATACCAGGGTACTATAATGTGCCAGAAGTACTATCATGTACAAGGACTTTTTTTAACACTATTGTGTGTCGAGGTACGGGAGCCTACGGGAGTACTTTATTAGTATTTCGCCATACTTTTTATTTTGAAGAGCTTTGGAGTCATCGTTTCTTTTACGAAGTGATCGGATGAGCTTCGTGTGTCAGTGTTTCCTTTCACGAAGTAACTCAGGAAACTCTGTAGGCTGCCTAATATAGTGTGTCGCTAATAGACCATTACTAGGTATATCTGATGTTGTATTGTTGGATAGGGTGAGTCTGGGGGTAAAATACATCACGGTGTCAGACCACTGCTAGGCACAATTATCTAGATAACCACCACTAACTTAATTGTCTTGTTGTTTTGACGAACAGAGGTTCATGGTGAAACTTATTCCATTCCCCTTATTTGATATACTTATTGATCCCCGCTTGCTGCCAGGGAATTTCCGAAGTAGCGTCATCAGATGGTTGTTCATATTGATCCTTAGGATAAATCTTGTAAGATCGTTGTATAGGATCTATACGGGGGAATCGACGGGATGGGATAAATTGCTTTAGAGATATGATATATCTGTGTTAATGATAATAGTTGGATTTGCAGGTTTGAGATATACATTATTATCACATTGTGGGATTGAAATCCCTAGTACTCACCAGGTTTCCGAACTTGACTCACTCAGTTTATTGTATCACAGGTAGCTATACGAAAGATACATTCTGCTGAGAGATTCAAAGAGTATTGAGCCACTAGTTTAATTACCAAAAGGATTGTAATATTTCGTAATGATTATGTTTCTATATTGACGATGACATCCCAATGTTTTAATATAAATAAAATACATTTCTTCAGAAATGCTTTGATAATACCATTATCACGTTTTCTGGGAACAAATTCCGCAATACTACTTTTCAAAAAGGATAATCTGATTTTGAAATAAGCATAAACAAATCTGTATTTTTTCCGAGCCATGAAAATGGGGATGTCACAATTCGTTCTGACACAAGAGCATCGTTTGTTTCTTAAGGTGGGGTTCGAACCAGACGATTAAACTTCTGTTTTGCCATTATTATCCTAATGGAAGCTTGAGCCTTTTCTATATGTGTTAATATCTTATGTGGGGAGTTGAGGGCGACCCAAATTCGTTCTTAAGGCCAAAAGAATTGGGTGGACTAGCATTATGCTAAACGCCAAAGTAGCGAAACAAACTTATGTTTAAGGCAAAAAGTCGGACCAACTTTGTGTTGAAGGCCAAGAGGCGGGCCAACAATTGTTAGAAGGCCAGTGTTATGTATAATTAGCATACACAAGGCAACTGCAGAGTTAGTGTAGGTTTCAAGAGTTGGGGTGGATTGGTAGAAGGCCAACAATTATGAGGATATGATAGTTACTCTTGGGAGAGTGAGCATTAGGATTATGCGTACCCTAGTTCCGTGGGGCCTAGTGTCCCAAGTAATTTGTTGTGATCCTTTGAGAAAAATATAGGTAGGTATGGAAGGTAGTATGGGTCCGTACTACTAGAAGCACAGGACCCGTACGCGTATCAAGGAAGTCATGAGTTTCGAGGGATGACTGGTATAACACTAGTGATGTCTTGGGGTATAATGCTATTGTCCGATGTGTTTCAGTTGAATGTCAATATGGTATAGCACTAGGGTTAGTTATCGCCCATCCTCATGTTGTCAGTCTTTTGGTTCTGGTTGCTCTAAATGAGGGTGAATTTGGTGCTTGTTCAGGCCCAAGTGGCCATGGCATTTTAGATCTGAAGGGTACAGATCTATATGAGTTAGTTGATCATAAGGTGTCAAATACCTTGTTAGAAGTAGTTCTAGTATGAATCGCGGGACTCCTAAAAGGAGCGAATATGATGATGGATCGAAGGATTGAAGCCTGAGGATGGATGGTCAGTCAATGGTTGGGATTTCATTCTCTATGACAAGTTTATTTTCTTCCATCCTCTCGTGTTTAAGGGAGAAGGGATCGAAGGTGTGTCCGTCGATGGATAGAAGAAAGGGATGGTGTTCTCAACATCCGTTTCTACCACAAAAGGGTATTATTCAGTTCGTGATGAATCCTTTCTGTCTTATAGCAATGGAATATTTGAGAATTGACTGTTCTTTTGGTTTGATGACCTATGTGAAGACCATGTCACAAGTCGGATGCATGATGTAGTTTTGAGAAGATCATGTGTATCCGAGGAGGCATCGTGATGTTCCTGATTCAGAAAGGAGAGTTATATTGATATGTTGGGTTTGTCGGTATTATTAATGAAGCACCCGCAAGGGGTTCTTTAAGCTTTGGATGAGGATAAGGTTGTAGGTAAATTATTCAAATGAAAGTTTCGGCTGCATGAAGTTCAAGTCATAAAGTGCCTCACCAATTCAATGGTATTTTGATCAATTTCGCTAAGATTGAGGTGGCAATTATAGGGGAAGTTTCCGATGTCTCCATATGGGATTTAGAGTTTCCTTCAATTTGGTTGATTATTATTCGGATGATCATCTGGTGTTGTGTTATGCATTATGAAGGTCAAAGTTGGTATGTTTCTGGTTGAGCCAATCTGATGTTTTGATGTTATACTCGATAGTTGATGATGGATCGAACCCTAAGTGGCGGAGAACTGGATGTTCTGCTTGGAGGATGATCGTCTAATTCGATTTTTATGGTTTCGGCACAAAGGGTTAGAGGGATCTACCGTTCAGGTGCTAGATTTTGGTTCGGGTTTATTGATGTATAAGAAAAGGAAAGAGGGCTACCATCGAAGTGCACATGGTTAAGAAGTTTATTTTTGTGTTTCTCAGGGATCCATTTGAGTCCTCCATGTTCACAGAGAATTTAAGAGCTTGTCAGATTGCGAGTGCATAACAAGTTTCTGTTATGCTTATGTCTTCATGAATGCATATGTTGTTCTCTTAGAAGAAAGCTATGGGCTAAGGAAGTTTTTATGGTCAATAGTTTCTTCTGGAAATGTCAAGGATCTTGAGAAAAGAGCATTTGAGTCGTACATGTTGCTCATCAGATATAGAGAACATGGTTAGCTCGTAGTATGGTCACTTATCCTTGGTTGAGATGGGCCATGGTTGATATGTCGATCGAATTCAGAGTTCAATAAGATCTTAAATTAGAACTTGTTCTTTGTTACTGGGAGTTCGAATGTCGGAGCGACGTTGTTCAGTTTATAAAAAATGGGTGCTTCTTTGAGCGGTTAAGGTTCGTCGCTTCATTTAATCCACTGGTACTTAACCCTTTGGGTAAGGTTATGATGAAGAAGGGACATAGTCAGCTTGAGGAGCGTTGTGTTTTCCCATGGACATTGTGAAATGTTGAAAGTTCCATAAATATTGTCGTGCGGGGTGTATGTAGACCGAGTATGATAGCGTGAAAAATACTTGGTCCAACCTTATGGTATGGTTCGTCTGATGATGTGTTGATGGAAACTTATACCGTGGAAGGGTTATGTGCTACAGAATTGCATGGCTCTTGTTGTTCTTGGTAAGTGTTGAATAGGATGTTGATTGGGTTCTTGCAGGTCGGTGGGATAATAGTTGTGTGCCTACAGGTCCACCGGGTGCTGGTCGGGAGTCTTCATGTCTGTGGATTGGGTGATGGCAAGAACGGTGAGAAACCATGAGCTTCTCATTCCAATGGTTGGATAGTGTCACGACATGTCGTGAACCATCACAGATTTCACTTATATATGTTGGACTCATAGTTGTGTCGTGAATACCCGTGTGTTTAGTTCATTGGTTTGGTCTTTGGCATGATCGGGTGTTTGAGTAGTAGGGAAATGTTGGATTAGGTGTCTAAGCCCATAACTATAATTGGTATGCATTTTAATCGATAGTAGCATGGTCGTTTTGGGTTGCCTTCACCATAACAACTTGACAGGATGAATTATGAGAAAGAGGTTGATAGATGATTTATTAATATATTATAGAATAATATATTAATTGAGAAATAATAATATTTTAATTGGTATTCATCTGAAATTAATTTGGTGATCAAAAGAGCTTGATTAAATGTATGGGGACTGATATTGCAATTTACTGTTAGTTGCAAGTTGGGTTGTGGACTTCTAATAGAAGGGGTGGAAGAATTCTATGGGAAGCCCATAGAAGAATTCATCCAAGGGGACTTCTAGAAGGGTTCCATTGATTGCTTAAGGCCTAAGTAGAGAATTAGTGTTTCAGTCAAAAACCCTAGCAAGACAAGTATACAAGGACCCATTGGCAAGTTGAAATCGGTCCTATGTTTTCATAGAGAACCCTAACCGATTTTAGTAGCCTCCATCCTCTCTCTTTTGTTCATCTATTGCTAGTTGGTGTTTGTGACTCCACTAGAGGTGCAATAATTGAGGCACTGAGTTCTTGAAGGTCAAGATCAATCAATCAACAAAGAAAAGGTATTCTTCTAACTATGTTTAAGTTATCAATTTTGAAAATTGTATGCTAGATTAGGGTTTATGCTTTAGATGACAATTTGCATGTATAATTTGAGAAAAACCTAGATCCAAAGCATTAGGGTTGCATGTGCACCATAGGAATGTTGTAGTGCTCAAAACCCATCAACGGTACAGAGCTTAGGGTATTTTTCTATTATATGATGCAATTTTTTTCGATTTTGGTCTCTGACTGGTGGACTCGAGGAGTCCTATGAAGGAACTCGACGAGTTGGACCAACTCGACGAGTCATGTCCTGACTCGACGAGTTGGTTCGTCAGATGGCAGATTTTTCGGATTTTTGGCCTAAATTAGATTTGGATAATTACCATAAGTTGTTTTTAATGAATAAATTCGAAGTTTTTAATATGGTAATGTATATCCTCATCTAATTCGAAGATAATTGTCAAATTTTAAGATAATTATGAGATTTTGTGATAAATTAATTATTTTTAAAATTTGATTTGAATTTTCTTACCAAGTAAGAAAAGATAAGGTCAAATTTATAATAAGGGTAAATTATATGATTAATTTAATTGTTTTGAAATTTGATCTAGAAGTTTTGAATGGTTTCAAAACATGCCCTCAAGTTTTGGAATTTAAAATTTGATTAAAAGTTTTAATTTTGAAATATTAAATTTTAAAACCCTAATGTTTTAAAAGTTTAAAATACAACCCTTATACTATTATAATATTATTAGCTTAATACTTATATATATATATATATATATATATATATATATATATATATATATATAAAAGATGAATCGGTCTTACCGTTAGTAGCTAGGCCTCATTCATGAAGTTGGTCTATTTGGGTTGATTAAGGAAGCGGCCTGTAAAATGACCGCCGCTGGGTGTCCACTCTAACCCACCGCACTCTTGACTAGTGGAGGGTTGTGAGCCGAATGGGTAGGATAGGACATTGATTCGTCATTAATAAGTATAATGAATATTATAAAGTAACTAAATGTTTTTATAAATTCCTAATCTTAGTTACTTTAGGAAAAATGTGAAAATGATGCTATTCCATGAAATTGCACTTTGCGCCTTGCCAAGTCGTTAGTGGAGCATGCATGGTTAACCGACACACTAACTTGGACTAACAAGGGTGGCAAAGGGTAGCTCGAGAATTATAATAGATTAATGGAGCGTGTGTGGTTAACTGGCACATTGATTAGGTGGTAAATGACTAGAGAGTGCCAAACTAATTTACATGGTTATTCACACCTTGTTTGTGATCCTCGGTATCCCAGTCACAAACTTGAAGGGCATAATCGAGATTAAACATGCCATTGAAAAGTTCAATGAATCTCAAAAGAATCTAGAAATTTCATTTCATTTAAAACCTAATTCTTTATTTTGTTTTTCGTAGTGGAATTGGTAAATCGTCATTTACCTGCCTTCATATAATTTGCAATTGGATTACGACATCCCTCTTCTGAATTATGAATTATAGTGTTGGGTCGTAGCCTTAATATTTCATTTGGGTGTTATATTAAGGATTGCTTATCTAGTCTAAACTTTGTTCCTTTTCTTTTTCAGATGTCTGGCTCAAACAACGCTTCCGGCTCAAACTCGAACTCCAACTCCTCAAGCTTCTTTTCTCTTATGAACATTTGTAGGAGGGTCACCTTCAATGGGTCCAATTTCAGTGATTGGATCTGCAACATACACATGGCCCTTCGATACGAGGAGAAAGAATACGTCCTCGACAAAAAGCTCAAAGAGATAGATGAAACTAAAGCTTCCGCTGAAGAAATAGTTGAGTATAGGGTTTAAGAAAAGGACACGACAAAGGTGTCATGTATAATGGTAGCCACTATGACTCCTGAGCCGCAGCGGTTCTACGAGGACTACTGGCCTTACAAGATGTGCCAAGATTTGATGGAAAAGTACCATCAAAGTGTGCATGAAGAAAGGTACGAAATTGTCGCCTCATTGATAACGAACAAGATGAAAGATGGAGAGTCCATCACGAGCCACTTGCAAAGGATGCAAAGGTATGCGGATCGTCTGCTCAATTTGAATGTCAACTTTGACGAAGAGTTGGAGATTGATATCATTCTCCGCTCTTTACCTCCCTGTTATGATCAGTTCTAGACGACTTATCATATGAACAAGGAGGAAGTCACCTGAAGCAAACTTCAAGGTCTGTTGAGAACTGCTGAAAGTGGGTTGAAAGGCAAAGCTGTGGCAACCACTCCTACTGCTGCTGCCCCAGTCCTGGCTATTAGATAAGGGAAGGGGAAGAAGAGAAAAGCTCCCTCTAAGAATCACAAGGGAAAGTCCCATGATGTATCTTCTTCAAATGGATTCAAAGGAAAAGGTGGTTTTGCTACTCCTTCATTTGATCCAAAAGAAGCATAGTGCTTCTACTGTCACGACAAAGGGAATTGGAAACGAAGTTGCCCAAAATACTTGCAGGACATCAAGGATGGGAAGATACAGCCCTCCTTCGCAAGTATTTATAATATTCAATCTAATAACTCATTACATGCTAGTTCTTGGGTCCTTGATACAGGATGTGGTTTTCACATTTGTTCTAATTTGCAGGGGATAAGAAGAAATAGGGATGTGGAGTATGGGAAGATGAACCTGATAATGGGGAATAGGAAATCGTCGCCTGTCACCATGGTCAAGATTTATTCTTTAGTGCTTAGTAGTGGGTTAGGTTTAGAATTGAATGATTGTTGCTACTCATCAGAAACAACGAGGAATATTATTTCTTTTCATGGTTTGTACATACAAGGTTTTAGATTTTCATTTAATAATGAAATTGGTTCTATTAATGCTTTCTATAATGGTACTTTATATTTTGAAGCATTGCCTTGTAATGGTGTATATGAAACTATGATGGTTGCAGACAACTTAGGGAATAATGTGTTGCATATCGATTCGTCTAATGGTTTAGACAAGGCATGCTTATGGCATTTTCGTCTTAGACATGTCAACAAGAAGCGCATAGATCAACTCCAAAAGGATGGAATGTTGGATTCGTTTGACCTAAAGTCAGATGACACATGTGAATCTTGTTTACTTGGAAAGATAACCAAATCACCTTTCGCTGGTACTTGTGAAAGAGGTGAGGGATTATTAGATGTCATACACACCGATGTGTGTGGGCTCTTCAGATCCACCACAAGGGATGCTAACCGATTCTATGTTACGTTCACCGACGATTATAGTAGATATGGGTATATCTACTTAATCAAGTACAAGTCGGAAACCTTTGAAAAGTTCGAAGAGTTTAAACAAGAAGAGGGGAATCAATTGGGCAGGAAGATAAAGATGCTCAGATGCAATAGGGGTGGAGAGTACCTTAGTATCGAGTTCCTTGACTATCTTAAGGAATGTGGAATTGTTTCACAATTGATGCCGCCTAGGACACCACAGCTCAATAGTGTGGCTGAGAGGCGCAATCAAACCTTGTTGGACATGGTTCGTTCCATGATGAGTCGAGCTTCGTTACCTATCTCATTTTGGGGTTATGCCTTAGAGACTTCCCCCCACATCCTTAACCTAGTCCCAACTAAGAAGGTTGCCAAAACACCTCACGAGACGTGGATAGGGAAGGTTCCCTCGTTAGCACATATCAAGGTTTGGGGTTGCGAGGTTTTTGTAAGACAAGAGACTCACGAAAAGCTTGAACCTCGCAGTGAGCGGTGTATTTTCATCAACTACCCAATATAAATCTTTTGGATATCTTTTCTATAGACCGAGTAACAACGTGTTCTTTGTAGTGAGGAGAGGGGTTTTCTGAGAGAGAGAACTCATTTGCCAAGAGGACAGTGGGAGGTAAATTAATCTTGAAGAGCTTCAAGAGTCAAGCGATGAAGGAACCTCTAACACTAGCGATCAACTTGAGGAAGAAATTCCTATTGAACCAGTTGGCGAGTCCTTAACTCTAAGACGTTCCAGTAAAGTTAGTATTCCACCTGTGTTTTATGGTTTCCACATAACAACTGAAGATGATACGTTTATCAGTGATAATACACAGATAAATTTGGATGAACCTAACAACTACAAGGAAGCCATGACGGGCCCAGATTCTACAAAGTGGAAGGAGGCTATGGACAGTGAGATTCAGTCCATGTATGACAATCAAGTTTGGAGCTTGGTTGACAATGTACCAGGTCGCAAGATAGTTGGGTGCAAGTGGAACTTCAAGAAGAAGACCGACATGGATGGGACAGTGCATACGTTCAAGGCACGATTGGTTGTGAAGGGCTTTACTCAAACACTAGGGGTTGACTATGATGAGACCTTCTCACCAGTGGCCAAGATCAAGTCTATTAGGGTTATGTTGGCTATCGCTGCATTTAATGATTATGAAATTTGGCAGATAGATGTCAACTACTTTCCTTAATGGGAAGCTGGCTGAAGATGTTTACATGTGTCATCCAGAAGGTTTTATGGATGCCAAATACCCCAATAGAGTGTGCAAGCTTGAAAATCCATTTATGGATTAAAATTGATATTTCCATATTTATACATACTTTTAGGCAATATTTAATTACATTTTAATTAACATTTTGGTTATTTGCATAGAGAAATGGTACTTATAAGGTTAATTTATATTTTGCAGCCAAAAAGAAGACATTTTGAAGAAAAAGGACTAAAAGTGTTAAAGAATGGAACTTTGGAGGATAAAGACTTAAAAGTTGAAAAATCCAGTAAAAACACGTATTCATGACGTGAGGAGTTATAGCTCACGACGTGAGTGTGGACTTTCTAGAAGATAGACATCGCGAAGAAAGAATTCGTGTTGGATACAGATTATTACAGGAATCACGACACGAGACACTTATCCTCACGACGTGAGTCGAGCAAAATCCAAAACTATATAATTCTTTAATCCCTAGGACTTTAAGGAGGTTGGCTGATTTAGAGAGGTTCCAGAAGTCGAAAATTAGAGAGTTTGAAGGCTAGGAAATTGGTTTGAACACCAAGGAAGAAGAAGTTCATAATTCGATTTTTTACTTTGGTACTTTAAACATATTTTTGATTATAACTTGTTTGTGTTCATTTGTTAGAATGAGTAGCTAAATCTAGCTGCTTCTATTAGCTAGATGAAGCTGGAACTCATGGTTTGATTAAATAGATTTAGACTTTTCTTGTTAGTTAATGTCTTGTGTTTGATTGATTATACCTAGCATGCTTGATTTGATAACTAGATTGCTTAAACTTCTTATTCTGTGTAGTTAATGACCATTAATTTGCATGAATTTGAATACCTATTAATTTAGTGAACATTAGATTATTAGAGCTAAGATCAAACCAATCTTAGTTAAGTAATTGAATTAAGCTGTGCTAGAGAACTCATATTATGAACATAATTGTGTTTTTCAACTCAATCTTACATAGCTCCAATTCTATTTAATAAATTGATTATGTGTTAATTATGTGACCATACATAGCTCTACATGAATTAATTGAATATTAGTAAATTTGGAATTGAATTGCTAATAATATTTTAATTGGTAACCAACAGAATTGTCATAATTAATATATAAACCATTGAGGGAAAGTGGATTCAAATTAACAGAAGTGTTTTATTAATTTGATAGTTGTTGATAATTTAAGTTCACCTAAACTTGCAAAATAAGATAAAAACCATTACTTTGCTCGAATCTTAGGTTAACTTAATAGTAGTTAGATTAATTAATTAAAATTCTTCCCTGTGTTCGACCCCAACTTACCTAAACTACATTACAATCCGACTAGGTACACTACTTAGGTGCATATTGGTTAGTTAAGTTAGTTAGGAAATAAATTTAAAACTAGTAGGTATAATTTGCACACATCAAGTTTTTGATGTCGTTGCCGGGGAACGACCATTATAGTTGTTAATTTATTTGCTTTAGGTTAATTGATCCTTTTTGTGGGGTAAAACCTGCAAAAAGTTATTTTTCAGCTTAGTATTTTTTGTTCAGAACTGAACTCACGACATGAGCTTTTAAGGCTCACGACGTGAATCCAATCATTTTTCTTTTTCTTTATTGTTGTTTAGTTTTACGTTTTTATTTTTGTTTATTTTGCAGTAGTTCATGACCAAAGGTTCCAACATGCCTTTGACGCCACCACTTGAAGATCCAGAGTCAGCCATTCACAGAAAGACGGATAAGAACGTAGGAGTGAACGAACCACCAAAGAAATCACCTTTCAAGGATATTAAATCAGTCTTTGGAAAGAAGCCAAGAAAGAAAGCGGGAGAGTCAAGTACATCAGCAAAGGATAAAAGCAAGATAGAAAACTTTGATCAAATATCTAACCCATAAGAATCCGATTACGAATCCGAGCCTGAATTTGCATTAGAAAGGAGTGAACCCAGAGACAAGCTAGAAAACGAAATGGCAAATATTATGGATATGTCCATGAGAGCATACAAGAAGCGGATAAGAGACGATATTGGTCTCGTTCTGCTACAACCTACAATTCCCGCCACCTCAACATTCGAGTTGAAAGGACACATTCTTGCTGCACTTAAGGATGTACCATTTTATGGAAAGGACCATGTGTAACGCCTGTGTTTCTAAGATATGCATTAATGATGATGTAATAGTCTAGGCCAACCTTTGTAACTTATTTTGAAGAAATGGAGAGGAATTATGTGATTATTATGTGAATTATGTGTTTTATGCTTAATTATTAAGATTTAATTAATTAAAAATAAAAATGAGCGTGAAAAATAAATATTAGATTAAGCCGATATCTATTAAGAAAGTTGTAGTGGCCGTGACAAGGATTCTTGATATATAAAGAACACCAAAATCCGAGTTATAACGAAGAAGTTATGACCTGTCGAAGTTCCATGACAAAACCAGCACGATGCTGAATAACGTAAAAAGTCAGTTTTTGATAAACTACTTTTTAGCCTTAGTGATCTAAATGAAAGTCGTAGTGTTCGTTAAACCTAGAGTATGCATAAAAAGAACGCCCAAATCTGACTTAGTATGAGGAAGTTAAGATTTTTCTAAGTTTCAGCTTAGCAGTAGACAGCTAAAAACTCGAATTTTAGATCGAGTGATTTTTAGCTGGCACAAACTAAACGTGAATCGAAGGTCTCGTCAATAGTTGTACAACGGTAAAAAAGACAGATGAAAACAGACGTCGGATGAAGAAGTTATGAATTTTTAACGGATTTCCTGTCCCGGTCTGTTAAAGATAATAATATTAAATTAAAGTCAAAATTAGCTGACGAAGTCTAAACGAAAGTTGTAGAGCGTAATTCTACCTGCACGTGCATAAAAAGAACGTCAAAAATGAAGCCCATATGCAAAAGTTATGGATTTTAGAAGTTTTGGCACAAAAAATCAAGAAAAAACACGAAATCCAAGGAATTTCACATGGACAGATTTCGGCCACGTCACCCGGATTCTCGCATGCATGCCACGTACTCATTGCTGATTCGACCAAAGGGAGGCCCAACCGAAGCAGGACGCGTGACCAGGTGACTCCTTGCATCCGAAGCTGCCTTGCCTCCGTCCAATGCGTGCCCTCCGGACGTGTCCTAGCTTCGCAGGCACGCCACCTTGCACCCCTCGGACCTAGACCTTGGTCCAATCAGAAGCCAACAACTGGAGCCTCGCACGTGCGTTCCACCTGACCCTCGCATCTGCTGACACCTGTTCGCTTCTCAGCCCTCATATCAGAAGCCCCGCCCCTATAAATAGAAGGGTGCGAGACCTCCTGGGTATATTTTGGAAAAGTGTCATTTTTCACCCCTTAAACAATATTTCTTCCATTCTAACTTCCCCAAAGCCCCGATATTATACAAACACCCAAAATAAGTTCCGAAGTGCCCGAAGACCCGGAAAAATTTGTCTTTTCGGTTTTGAACCCCAACCCTCGTAGAGCCTGGTTTCTCAATAAATCTCCTGGTTTTATTAGAAACGATCGTTTTAGGAAACGAAGTGCTGCCCGATTATCATTAAATCATGTGAGTGTGTAGTCACTTTCACCTTACAAATAGACATGAAATATTTTCTTTAAAATACGTGCTATATGTAATTATATTAATTGTTTATTTGAGGTGATTGTTGAATAGATGTTTTATAGAAGTTTGAAATTGTATATGTATTTTATCTACAAATATGTTGGGTAAAACATGGGTAGACGAAATAGTCGATGTGTGTTAAAATGATGAGAGGCCTCGATGTTGTTGTTGTAGTCGTCTAGCGGAGTATACATGACGGCCACAGAACTTTATAGACAGTCCAGTGGAACACTAGCAGGTTCGCATCCTGTAGGTGTTGGTGAACTATATATTCATTGGTGTACTCCATCCCCCTCATGGTTGCCTTTGGGACACGTATGGCTGAGGAGTCCCCTTAGCAGTAGTGTCCATACCGATGATAATCCTTAGGCTAGGTCCCTTGTGATAGGTGTTTAGGGATGTAAAGTGAGGATAACGGGAATGGATAATCAGGGTTATTATTGATTGATAAATTTAATAAGTTTATTATTAATGTGGGTTGAAAGCCCTATATGCTCACCAGGCTCCCAAACAGACCCACTCAACTTTTTATATTACAGGTAGTGGACCCCGAGCATAGTCGGATGATGATGAGAGATTTTTGGATTATTGGCCAGTAGTTGTAAATAACTGTTGTAAGGCTTATAATGTTTTGTTTATGCTTTTGATGTGTATCAATTCCGCAACATCTTTAAAAAAGATTACTCTGATTTTATTTTAAAAGCATAAAATAAATCATTCTTTTCTGGCCAAGAAATTAGGGGATGTCACAGTTGGTATCAGAGCATTAGTTTAAGCGAACTAGGAATTTGTAGGGTTTCTAGACTTAAACTTAGAATGCTAAGTGATAATCGTGAGATGAGTGTCTAGTATATTTTAGACACGAGCACTAGTTTATTTTAGGAAAGATGCCTGAAATGCTTTTATGTGCTTAATGCTATATGTTTACCATATATGCCATTATTTGTTCGGATCTATGGTCTGTTGCCGACCAGATCTAGAAACCTTATGTGTATAGGATTCTAAGCGTACGATTACGATATTAGAACTAACATGTAAATTTTTTGGAGTGATAAGGGGAAATTTAAATATCTATCGTGAATAAAGAACTAAATTCACCTTATTTGGCATATAGATCAAAATGGAAAGAACTCGAAGTGGAGTTGGAAATGAAAATAGAAACCAACAACCTTAACCCCGTGCCTGTAGTAGGAGCTGGACTAGAACCCATCACCATGGCTGGAGTACAAGCCATGATTCAGACAAGGATGGGTGAACAAAGGGAGGAAATAAGGCAAATGTTGCTAAACAACAGGAGTGAACAGTCAATTCCTGTTGAACAACCTGAATTAAATGACGATCAATCTGAAGAAGGAAACACCTGTAGATCTGTTGGTCATAGTGAACCGCTTGTGGTTAGGAGAAATAACCACGAAGATAGAGTGGAGAGAAATGGGTGAAAGTATAAAGACTTTATGACTTGCAAGCCATCAACCTTCACTGGAAAAGAAGATCCCGTCGGAGTAATGGATTGGATGTCGGAAATGGAATTGGCTTTAATGACACATGGTTGCCAAGGCAAGTTACAAACCACATTTGTAGTGCGTCAGTTCATAGGTAGCACTGCTCGTTGGTGGAACACTCTGGGGAAAACCTTAAGCCCTAATGAGCCATTGTAACTGATTTGGGCAGAGTTCTTGGTGCACTTCAAGCGCAAGTACTGCTCGGCCCCAAATATGCTTGAGCTAGAAAACCAATTCCTAACGTTGAAGAAGGGAAGTATGACCGTTGATGAATATACAAATAGCTTCACAGACAAAATGGAGTTTTCTTTGCGTATTGTCCCAGATGAGCTGACAAAAATTGATAGATATGCAAAGGGAGTTCCATGGGAGTATGCGATGCCAGTACGCCATGCTACTTTGGAGGCAACTATCTGGGCTGCCAAGTTTGTTGAAGATATGATTCAGGGGAGAGCTACCGCCAAGGTTGAAGTTGGCGAAAAGAGAAAGTTTGAAGGAACTTCGGGTTCCAATAAAAAGAACAAGTTCTCGAAGACTGGTTCGAGGAAATTCGGAGGAGGAGCCGAAGCCAAGTGGTGTGGCAAGTGTAAGAAGAAACATGCTGGGAAATGCAGCGAGGAAGTCACTTGTTACAAATGTGGAAAGCTTGGGCATTATATTATGCCAATGAATGCACCTTCAATAAGAACGTCTGTTTTGGGTGCAATGAAGAAGGGCATATTTTGAAGGATTGCCCGAAGAAGAAGGATGCAACAAAGCCTAATCTTCCACCAAAGCCAAAGGCGAGTGCCTTTCAGATGACACTTGAAGTTGCGAAAGAAGAAGCTGATGTCGCTTTAGGTACCTTTCTCATAAACGAATTGCATGCCTAAATTTTGTTTGATTCTGGAGCCAATTACTCCTTTATTTCGCATGAATTTGGTAGAAAACTAGCTTTGCCTGTAGATAGACTAGTTAATGCTTTAATAGTCGAGGTTCCTAGTGGCAAGTTTATACCTGTTAGCCATTGTATGAAAAATTTCTTCATTGAATTGAATGGGAATAAGTTCCACAAGGAATTATTACCTATCGAGTTAAATGGTTTCGACATAGTTCTAGGAATAGATTGGCTTAGCGCCAATGATGTCGAAATATTGTGTAGGAAGAAGATAGTAAAAGTAAAACCGCCAGGGAAAGAGTCGTTTATGGTGTATAGAGACAAACGCAGAGTAAACTCTGGAATCATTTCCCAAATGAAAGCCATAAAGTGTTTGGCCAAGGGATGTACATCATATCTAGAATTCGTGATCGATGCTAAGAAGGAAAAGAAGGAGGTGCATAATATTCCGGTGGTGTGTGACTATCCGAAAGTCTTTCCTGAAGATCTTCATGGATTACCCCCTGATCGATAAGTAGAATTCCGTATCGACTTGTTACCAAGAACGACACCAATAGAAAAAGCACCATATCGATTAGCACCAACAGAAATGAAAGAGCTTATGACACAACTTCAGGAATTATTGGACAAAGGTTTTATTCGACCTAGTTCATCACCCTGGGGAGCTCCGGTGTTATTCGTAAAGAAGAAAGACGGGAGCATGAGAATGTGCATCGATTACATAGAGCTGAATAAGGCAACAATAAAGAACAAGTACCCGTTGCCAAGGACTGATGACCTGTTCGATCAGTTGCAAGGTTCGAGCTATTTCTCGAAGATCGATCTTAGGTCAGAATATCATCAGCTAAAGGTAAGAGAGCAAGATATTGAGAAGACTACGTTCAGAACAAGATATGGACACTATGAGTTCTTGGTTATGTCTTTTGGACTAACCAATGCTCGAGCAGCTTTCATGGATTTAATGATTAGGGTTTGTAAACCATTCCTAGATAAATCCGTGATAGTGTTCATAGATGACATTCTGATTTACTCGAAAAGCCAGGAGGAACAGGGTAAACACTTGTGAGAAGTGTTAGAGGTATTAAAGAAGGAGAAGCTGTATGCAATGTTCTCCAAATGTGAATTTTGGATTCAAGAAGTCCAATTTTTGGGTCATGTGGTTAACCAAGAAGGGATAATGGTTGACTTAGTGAAGATTGAAGCTGTGATGAAGTGGGAACAACCAAAAAGTTCTATAGAGATCCAAAGCTTTTTAGGATTAGCTGGATACTATCGAAGATTTATCGAAGGCTTTTCTTCGATCGCGACTCCATTAACAGCTTTGAACCACAAAGGAGCTACTTTTACTTAGAATGAGAAGCATAAGGAAGCTTTCGAGAAGTTAAAGAAGAAATTGTGTGAAACACCGATTATTTCTTTGCCTGAAGGAGTTGATGACTTCGCAGTTTATAGTGATGCATCTAGAGTTGGGTTAGGTTGTGTTCTGACCCAAAGGGATAAAATGATAGCGTATGCATCGAGACAATTGAAAGAGCATGAAAAGAACTACCCCACTCATGATCTGGAGTTGGCCGCGGTGGTATTTGCCTTAAAGATATGGAGGCACTATCTTTATGGTACTAAATGCAAACTTTTCACCAATCATAAGAGTCTTCAATATCTTTTTAATCAGAAGGAATTGAACATGAGGCAACGACGCTGGCTAGAGTTACTCAAGGACTACGACTGTGAGATACTTTACCACCCTGGTAAAGCAAATGTTGTCGCTGATGCTCTCAGTCGGAAGGTAAACCTTGAAAAGAGAAGGCTAAGAGCATTGAGAATTGAAGTTGTCTCGACAATTGTGGAAGGTATAAAGGAAGCTCAAGAGGAAGCTTTAGAGAAAAATGACCGAAAGGAAGAACGTTTGGGAAAAACATTAGTGTTTAATACAAACGGTCAAGGACTGATGGTATTCCAAGATAGGATTTGGGTACCTAAGACGGGAGGAGTAAGAGATCTTCTGATGGAAGAAGCTCACAAGACCATGTACTCGATTCATCCCGGCAGCACAAAAATGTATTGGGATCTAAAATCTTACTACTGGTGGCCGACAATGAAGCTCGATGTTGCTAAGTATGTGGCCGAGTGTGTGACATGTGCTAGGGTTAAGGCATAACATCAGAAACCATATGGGAGTTTAGAACCTTTACCTGTAACCATGGGTAAATGGGAAGATATCACCATGGATTTCGTGACTAAACTGCCCAGAACAAAGAACGGTCACGACATGATTTTGGTGGTCGTTGATCGATTCACTAAGAGTGCGCATTTCATAGCATCCAACGAGAAATGGTCTATGGATAAGCTTGCAAATTCTTACGTGAAGGAAATTGTGAGGCTTCATGGTGTTCCGTTAACGATTGTATCAGATCGTGACAGCCGTTTTACCTCAAGATTTTGGAGGAGTCTACAAGAGGAATTGGGTACCAAGTTGTGTTTGAGTACAACTTACCATCCGCAAACCGATGGTCAGAGCAAACGGACAATTCAAAAGTTGGAGGATATGCTGAGAGCATGTACCTTGGAATTCCAAGGTAACTGGGATGAACATTTACCTCTGGTAGAATTTTCCTATAATAATAGTTTCCACTCAAGCATCAAGATGACACCTTATCACACTTTGTATGGAGAAAAATGTCGAACGCCGTCATGTTGGTTGGAAGCTGGGGAAAAGTAGTTTGTGGGACCTAAAATAGTCCATCAGACTGCTGAAAAGTTGAAAGTGATTAGGAAAAGGATGCTAGCTGCTCAAGATCGTCAAAAGAGCTATCCTGACAAGAAAAGACAACCGATATCATTCGAAGTTGGAGATTCGGTTTTACTTAAAGTCTCTCCGTGGAAGGGACTTATAAGATTTGGTAAAAGGGGAAAGTTGAGTCCAAGGTTTATTGGGCCGTTTAAAGTTCTTCAGAGGATCGGGAATCAAGCTTACAAGCTAGAATTACCAGAAGAACTAGAGGGTATTCATAACACTTTTCATGTGTGTTATTTGAGGAAGTTCATAGGAGATGTACCTGACATAATTCCAAGTTCTGAATTAAGGCTAAATGAAAACAAGAGGTTAATTGAAGAACCAAAGGCAATCGTTGACCGTAAGTGTCACACCCCTAAACCTGAACGGCGGAAACGTTTGGGGGCGGAGGACGTCATGTGTAGTATCATAACAAATGAATAGTAAAGAAAGTACACACCACCATCATATACATAATTGAAAAGTTTACATGATTGTAGTATTACATGTTTGCAAAAGTCAATTACAATATGATGTACCAAAGATTAAACTAATGCCTGAGCGTAAGTCTTCAAAAGCTGTTGCTAACCTGGTTTAGCGATTTCCTGAGAATACAAGTTATTTCAAAGAAAAAGTGTCAACATTTAAGTTGGTGAGTTCATAAGTAGTGTTTTGAGAAAATGTATGCCATTCGAAAGTTCGTGTATGTTTTCCAGAAAATCGGATATTTTCTTATGAGTGTATGAAATGAGTATGAATGATTGTTGTATAAATTGTATGTATTTGAACCAGGAAAATCCCTTATTTTCCTATTAGTTGATTGTTTTGGATACAGGAAAATCCCTTATTTTCCTAAAGTAACAGGCAGTCTCTAATGAACAAGATCGTAACATTAAGTAAATATGCCATACTTAAACTAGGAATGAATTGTTTTATTATTAAAATAAAACTAGTTGTAGCAGTGTTTATCGTGAATTCTGAACATGATGATAATACCCTATAATATAGTTATTACCCCCCGAGCATGATTGAGTTATGTATTACTACGTGCATGAGTCATTGTTTCTAGGTGTTGTAAGTTCCTCATAACCATACTAGACGCAGTACCTAATGTTGACATTTGTCACCCCGGGGACTGTAGCTAACAGTCAGGGTGCGGAGTCGTCAGCCCCGTATAGATCTATACACACTTGTCACGCTCTCCCTCTAAGAGATTCTGGTTATAGGTGGGGACTTTCGTTTGGTACAATCAAAGTCATATGACATCACATGATTGCTAACAACAAGTTCACGAGTAATATGATGAAAAATCGTTTGTATGAAATGATTTCCTTTTCTATTGTGTTACAAAGGCGTAATGATGAGTTGAGTTTTCTTGTAAAAGCATCATGTTATAGTTGAAATGGTTACCCTTGATATGATGTAGTATGAAAATGTATAAATAAAACATATTTCTATTTATAAAACATATTGTATCCCAAGCGGGTAAAGTTGTGTTGTGAGGTGTTTTGCATGATAACTTCATAAGATAGTTAAAACAACAGTATGAAAAGTATAGCAAAAGATCGATGTTACACGCGATTTTAGCCGTGAGTTTACTTGTATTCCCCACCCCCCACCTTAAAAGTGTATAAAAGCATTTAGAAGACATTTGAAAACATAGTTATACGGGTATGAACTCACTTGGTAGAAGAGGCGGGTTGAAGAAGATAAGGCAATAATCGAGCAGAACTTCCACGGGAGAAAGCGAATTTTCTCAAGAATCTCGAGAGTGTAAAACTTCCTTCCAAACTTGGATATGAAAATTGGGACTTCAGGATGGCTCCGAGGGTTTAAACGCAGAGCTTCGACATGAGAAAGAGAAGAAATGAGCAAATATGCCCGGAACCCTCGCACCCTTTATATAGAGTCTGAATCCTCGGATTATGCTGGGCCTATCGAGGCATTACGCTGGGCGTAATCTGGATCAGACCGGTGACTCCTCCTCCTTCGGATAATATCGGGTATTTATAATTAAATTTAATACTTTAATTATTTAATAAACTTCAAAAATTCATATCTTCCTCATATGAAGTCCGTTTTCGACGTTCTTTATATCCACGCGTAGGTGAGACTACGTTCTACAACTTTCATTTAGACTCCATCGACTAATTTTGACTTTAGTTTTATTATTTATTTTTAGTAGGCCGGGACAGGAAAACTCCGTTATAAATTCATAACTTCTTCATCTGACGCCCGTTTTCGTCTTTCTTTTTACTGTTGTATCACTATTGTCGAGATCTTTGGTTCTCGTTTAGGTTGCGCCGGCTAAAAGTCGCTCGATCTCTATTTCGAGTTTTTAGCTGTCTACCGCTATATCTGAAACTTCGAAAAATCATAACTTCCTCATACGAAGTCATATTTGGGCGTTCTTTTTATGTATGCTCACAGTTTAGGGATACCTACGACTTTTATTTAGATACCTAAGGTCAAAAATATTTTATTGAGATTTTGCATTTTAGGCTTAACAGCGCCTTAGTGGTATTGATACAGATCTTCGATTGGTCATAACTCCTTCATTATAACTCGGATTTTAGTGTTCTTTATATTTTTGGAAACCTTGTTACGATATCTACCACTTAGTATACTCAAACCGAGCATTTTGAAAATATCATTTTTGACCTGAATTTGACTGGTGTTACAGTAAGACTAAGATGTTGCGACGCAAGATGGTCGATTTAGTGCTTATGCATTGGAAACATACGAATGGGCCAAATCTCACCTGGGA
Organism: Lactuca serriola; assembly: GCF_051521515.1. NCBI lineage: Eukaryota > Viridiplantae > Streptophyta > Magnoliopsida > Asterales > Asteraceae > Lactuca > Lactuca serriola. The sequence goes on along the minus strand of NC_136414.1, from coordinate 117,529,198 downwards.
AACGGAAAGTGACATGATGAGTCGCTACCCGCATTTGTTTGCTGGTGTGTGATTCCGGGGACGGAATCATCCTAAGGGGGAGAGAATTGTAACGCCCGTGTTTCTAAGATAGGCATTACTGATGATGTAATAGTCTAGGTCAACCTTTGTAACTCATTTTTAAGAAATGGAGAGGAATTATGTGATTATTATGTGAATTATGTGTTTTATGCTTAATTATTAGGATTTAATTAATTAAGAAATAAAAATGAGCATCGAAAATAAATATTAGATAAAGCCGATATCTATTAAGAAAGTTGTAGTGATCGTGACAAGGATTCCGGATATATAAAGAACACCGAAATCCGAGTTATAACGAAGAAGTTATGACATGTCGAAGTTCCACGACAAAACCGACACGACGCCGAATGACGTAAAAAGTGAGTTTTTGATAAAATACTTTTTAGCCTTAGTGATCTAAATGAAAGTCTTAGTGTTCGTTAAACCGATAGTATGCATAAACAGAACACCCAAATCTGACTTCGTATGAGGAAGTTATAATTTTTCTAAGTTTCAGCATAGTAGTAGATAACTAAAAACTCGAATTTTAGATCGAGTAATTTTTAGCCGACACAACCTAAACGAGAATCGAAGGTCTCTTCAATAGTAGTACAACGGTAAAAAGACAGACGAAAACGGACGTCAGATGAAGAAGTTATGAATTTTTAACGGATTTCCTATTCCGGTATGTTAAAAATAATAATATTAAAATTAAAATCAAAATTAGCCGACGAAGTCTTAACGAAAGTTGTAGAGCGTAGTTTTACCAACGCGTGCATATAAAGAACGTCAAAAACAGAGCCCGTATGCAAAAGTTATTGATTTTAGAAGTTTTGGCACAAAAAATCAAGAAAAAACACGAAATCCGAGGAATTTCACATGGACAGATTTTGGCCACGTGACCCGAATTCTCGCATGCATGCCATGTGCTCATTGCTGATTCGACCAAAGGGAGGGCCAACCGAAGCATGACGCATGCCCAGGTGACTCCTCTCATCCGAAGCCGCCTCGCCTCCGACCGACGCGTGCCCTCCTGACGTGTCCGAGCTTCGCAGGCGCGCCACCTTGCACCCCTCGGACCTAGACCTCGGTCCAATCAGAAGCAAACAACTGGAGCCTCGCACGTGCGTTCCACCTGACCCTCGCATCTGCTAACACCTGTTCGCTTCTCAGCCCTCATATCAGAAGCCTCGCCCCTATAAATAGAAGGGTGCGAGACCTCCTGGGTATATTTTGGAAAAGTGTCATTTTTCACCCCTTAAACAATATCTCTTCCATTCCAAATTCCCCCAAAGCCCTGGTATTATACCAAAGACCCAAACTATGTTCTGAAGTGTCGGAATACCCGAAAAAATTTATCTTTTCGGTTTTAAAGCGCAGCCCTCGCAGAGCCCGATTTCTCAATAAAACTCCTGGTTTTATTAGAAACGATCGTTTTAGGAAACGAAGTGCTACCCGATTATCATTAAATCATGTGAGTGTTTAGTCACTTTCACCTTACACATAGATATGAAGTATTTTCTTTAAAATACGTGCTATGTGTAATTATATTCATTGTTTATTTGAGGTGACTGTTGAATAAATGTTTTATACAAGTTTTAAACTGTATATGTATTTTATCTACAAATATGTTGGGTAAAACATGAGTAAACGAAATAGTCGATGTGTGTTAAATTGATGAGATTCCTCGATGTTGTTGTTGTTGTTGTTGTAGTCGTCTAGCGGAGTATAGATGACGACCACGGACCTTTCTAGACAGTCCAATGGAACACTAGCAGGTTCGCATCCTGTAGGTGTTGGTGAACTATACGTTCATTGGTGTACTCCATCCCCATCATGGTTGCCTTTAGGACATGTATGGCCAAGGAGTCCCGTTAGCAGTAGTGTCCATCCCGATGATAATCCTTAGGCTAGGTCTCTTGTGATAGGTGTTTAGGGACGTAAAGTGAGGATAACGGGAATGGGTAACCATGGTTATTGTTGATTGATAAATTTAATAAGTTTATTATTAATGTGGGTTGAAAACCCTATATGCTCACTAGGCTCCCAAGCCTGACCCACTCAACTTTTTATATTACAGGTAGTGGACGCCGAGCATAGTCGGATGATGATGAGACATTTTTGGATTATAGGACAATAGTTGTAAATAACTATTGTAAGGCTTATAATGTATTGTTTATGCTTTTGATCTGTATCGGAACATGACATCCTGAGGTTTTGATATAAAATGAAAATATACATTTCTTAAAGGAAGGTTTTGATAAACTTCTATCATGTTTTGTTTTGGGGACCAATTCTGCAACATCTTTTAAAAAGATTACTCTGATTTTGTTTTAAAAGCATAAATTAAATCAGTCTTTTCTGGCCGAGAAATTAGGGGATGTATCACCATGAGCATGCTTACAAGCATTTAGATGAAGTCAATGACATTGCACACTATTTCAATATCCCAAATGTTCCAAAGAGACCGTGTTGTTAAGGATGCTTCCCGTTACTTTTAAAGGAGCTGCAAGATATTGGTTGAAAGCACTTCCACCCGGTGCAATTACTACTTGGCCACGGATGCGTGAGCAATTCTTGGAACAATTCTGCCCACTATCAAAAATATCTAAACTCAAAAAGGCAATAGCCAACTTTGAGCAATTCCAGGTGAATCACTTTATGAGGCATGAGAGCGTTATAAAGGGATGCTAAGGAATTGTCTTCAAAATGACCTCAACATAGAATAAGAAGTATCCATCTTTTATGATGCGGTGAATGTCATGACAAGGAAACTCCTTGATTTTCAAGGACCACTTACTAAGAAAAATTCGGATGAAGTGAAGGAGTTGATTGAAGAATTTTCAAAGCATTCTCATGAGTACCACAATCCAAGAAATGAAGGAGAAAAAGGAATTGGGGGAGGAAATTCTGAAGACATGGCTGCTGTACTAGCTATGCTTGACACCATGGACAGAAGAATGACCAAGATGGACCAGTTAATTCATGCTATTAGAGTTGGATGTGAAAGATGAAATGGTCCACGCTTGACAAAAGAATGCCACTTGGATGAACATGGAAATAAAAAGGCTCAAGTTTGCAATTCTAGTGGGGATAAATATGATGAAGATTGGAGAAGACCCAAGAAGGAGTGGTTGCCATATGAAGACTACAAGAAGCAAAAAGAAGAAAAATATAGGCAGACAGGTCGAGGCTTCTACCAAAAGGAACCACCACCAGCCTAAAAGAAAGTTGACTTAGAGAACATGTTAGCTCGTTTTATGGAGGCTTCTGAAAAAAGACATGATGAAACGGATGCAGTGATAAGGGAACATCAGAATATCTTGAAGGAACAACAAGTTTTGCTAAGATATCACCAAGCATCGATCCATAATGTTAAAGTCCAACTAGGTCAACTAACTACTCTCGTATAAGATAAGTTATCTCTAAAAATCCCCGAGAAAGACCTCATTCGCAAGTCATGATGATTGAAACTGAAGAAGAGGCTATTTCTGAGTTCTTAGAAGCACTAGAAGTGGTGCCACGACCTTCCGAACCAAATCCGAGAAAGTCAAAAATCGAAGAAAAAATTTCTGCTGAAACACCAAACTCACGACATGAGCCTTCAAGGCGCACGATGTGGGTCGAGTTTGAATAGAAAAATGCAGCAAAAGTTTCGGCTTATCGTCCTCCTTTATCTTTTCGTCCCAAGCTAATAGTCATCCACTGGAACAGGAGCATTTGGAACTTATGAAGCAAGTAAAGGATATTCCAATAAATACTCATTTTATTGAATCGTTATCTAAAATTCCCGAATATGCACGGTTCTTACAAGACTTGATAGATACTCGTCGGCATTTGAAGAAAAATTCCAAGGTAGTTCTTAGTGAGCAGAGTTCAAAGGTTGTATTGGGGGAGTTACCAAAGAAGATGAAAGATCCTGGACACCTCACTCTTCCGTGTGAATTTGGGAATAATTTGAAGACTTATGTTTTAGCCGATTCTGGGGCTAGCATAAATTTAATGCCATTTTCATTTTATCAAAAAATCAATATTCCGAAGTTGAAGGCTACAAGAATGACCATTCACATGGCAAACCGCTTAGTGACACATCCTAGGGGCATTGTGGAAGACATCTTAGTAAATATTGAGAATTTTGTTTTTCCAATTGATTTTGTGGTTATGGAGATGAAAGAAGATCATGATGTTCCAATCATCTTGGGTTGGCCTTTACTTAACACTACTGGTGCCTTGGTTGATATTCACGAATCTAAGCTTACCTTGAGAGTAGGAGATAATGAAGCTACTTTTGGAATAGAGGATGGTTTCCAAGGAAGTGATGTTCAAGGTGAAGTTTTTAATATTGATAAAGAAGAAGATGAACTTGAAGAATTGCTTATGGAAGAAGAAGTAAAGACAATTCAACAAGTCAAAAATACCAAACCAAGAGCATCTGTTCCATTGGTGTTTGAAGTAATTGCTTATACAAATCCAACTTCTTGGTTGAGTGAGGAAAGCAAATATTTATCAAGTGACGAGGACGAGGCTACTTCTAAGGAAACGAGTTTAGCTGTGGATGAAAAGATGGTTCCCGTAGAGCAAAGAAATGAAGAATTGGAGAGTAAAGGGATCATATGCAAGCTTGAAGTAAATGAGGTGAAGGCTAAAAAAGAAAACTCCAGAAAGGCATATATTCGACGAGTTCAAGTGTATAAAAGAAGATGGAAGGAGCAGAAAATTCAAATGGTGATGGACACTTCGGATAATTCAACGTGAGGCAGCATAGAGTCCGGCTCATGACTCCAACAAAAAGAAGTGCTTCTCGGGAGGCAACTCGAGCTCGGTTTGAATTTTCTTTTCGTTTATGCCTTTTTTTTAGTATTTTTAGTATAATTGATCACCTAATCATCTAATAATCTAATGAATGGTAAAAATCAAGTGTGGTGTACTTTAAATTTAAGTGGTAAAACAAAATAAGGGTTTTTAAAATAAATTAGAATTGTTAATTAGGCTGAGTTTTACGTCCAGATAAGACTCACGACGTGAATCCTTATTGTAATACGGGGTGAGTCTGATTTATGTGATCTAATTTTTTATGGCCCAACTTGAATTCAAATCGAATTGGCCCAAATATGTTAGCCCACACTGGACTCACGACGTGAGCCATAAAAGCTCTTTACGTGAACTTTAAACTCACGGGACCACAACTTAAACAAATCAGAAACACTTTGACCACCACTTTACCCCAACTCACGAAGTGAATACGGTTCCTAGTCCCCCCACTCTTGATTTTGGAAATTTCTCCCAACCTCAACCTTTTTGCTTACTTAACAATTGCTAAAGGTAACATTTCATGTTTTAATCCTTTATTTTATCTAGTTTAACACATTTAGGGGCTAGGGTTTATGTTATATGTTGAAAAGTACAAATTACCTATGATTTTTCCCGAATTTGATCATGCATGCCCCTTAAACGTGATTGAAATTGTTGTTATATAAAACCCTTAGCGGTTATTGCCTTGATTTGTTGGAATATGGTTCAATTTTGGGTATTGATGCAGCCTGCCTTCGCACCCAGTTCACGACGTGAGTCCTCAAGGCTCACGACGTGAATACTGGATTCCAAAAATATTTCATTTTTTTTAAATATTAAATGGTTGTATGTTTTTGGTTTTGTTTTGGCAGAAAAATGGCACCAAGGTGTGAGGTTCAAGATGACCAAGGCGAGGTTGCTAATTTACACCCATTTTATGTGTTTCCGACAAACATATCTCGGGATGTCCTTACTAGATACACCAACAGATTGGGGTGGCTTCACAACCGATAATTTGTTGTAGCTCCAACTGTTAATTGGCACAAACATAGGTAGGTTGGACTCCTTGACTAGTTAAACCCATTTCTTACTAAAACTTTTGTGGGAAATGAGATTTCTTTCATATGCAAGGGCTGAAGCAACTTATTTTCCATTCAAGAAAAACTATATAAGGAGCTTTGTGTGGAGTTATTCTCTACCATGACTTTTCAAGACAATGTTCAAGACCTGAACTTTCCGCATGCATTGGTTTTCTGGTTGGAAGGAGAGTATCGGGAGTGTAGCTTGGTGGAGTTTGCTTGGAGAATGGGCTTATATGAGCCCAATGAAGCCATGACTCCCGGTTTTTCTGCATTCTTGTGAGAGGTTGTCTGTACTTATTCCGGGGGAATGTCGGGACACGAGTTTTGGAACCATATTGCTTCGGGTATTTTCAACTCTGGTGTGTCACCGGAAAGTAACATCAAATCACCCATCCATGTGTCACACCCCGAAACCATGATGGCGGAAGCGTTCCGGGGTGGAGGACGTCATGTGTAGTACCACAACATTTGTATAGCAAGCATAGTAAACACAACCAAACATTGAATACAATCATAAAAAGTGTTTACATCGGTTTGAAACTTGATTTAAATACATCTAAAGTATGCAAAATATAGAAAAAATGACTCTTATTGCTCCGGATCCTCTAATCCAAGAAGTACCTGTCTACTGATTCCCTGAGAATACAAGCAGTTTGAAAAATATCAGCATAAAACTGGTGAGTTCATAAGCATTTAGTTTTGGTGGAAAAATGTTCCTTGAATCCTTTTGTAAAGTGTTCCTCAAGAAAATCCTATATTTTCTTATGAAAAGTGTGTTTGAAAACCCATTCATTCCATGACTTCCAGGTTCGTACAGAACATGTATAATCCAATGAGTCCCAGAATGAATATGAATATCCGTTGGTTGTAAAATAATCCGTTTTGAATAGCCGGTTTATCCCGGGAAAATCCTATATTTTCCCTTAAGGTTGAAGGCTGAATATCCGTTTTAAACTGATGTTTGCAAGTATCTACCATACTCGTGTATATAAAAGCAATTTTCTTTTAAAAAAAACCATGGTTACACCCAGAGAAGTATATTAGTCTTAAAAACTAAATAAAAGAAAACCATGATGAACTAAGTCCTGAAGATATTATTGGTAATACCCTCTAGTAATTAAATCGGTTATTACGTTGAGGTTAGTTCACTTGATTCATTATTACAAAAGTAAATATCTGTTATCTAGGTTTTGAGTTTTATAACCATAGCTGACTGGATATAGCCCGCAACGGCCTGTATCCTTAATGAATTTGTCACCCGCAGACCTGTCGGTCTGGCTGTAGCTAGCAGCGAGGTGCGGGGTTGTCAGTCCCGTATAGATCTATACACAACAGTCATGCTCTCCCTACAAGAGACTCTGGTCACAAATGCTAGTCCTACACTCTGATTATGTGGGAGTGTTTCCAAGGACATGTCTCAAACTTAGCCTAAAAAATTTACAAGTAATAATACAAAAAATCTTGTTTATGATTTGCATGAATCCTTTATAAAATAATACACTTTACTACAAGATTCACAAATTCATTGTTCTAGTTTTGAAAACTGTTTCTACGTGTTGATTTCTTAATCGGTTGGCAAAAACTATTTTCCATGTTTAAAAGCATACTGAAAATATAATTATCTTAAACAAAATAATATATTTGAGCACAAGTTTCCTTGTACTTTTGCTTGTATCCCCCCTGAAAACATGAAAACCTCGGAAAAATGTAGGGGTATGAACTCACCAGTTTTATGCTGATATTTTTCAAAACTGCTTGTATTCTCAGGGAATCAGTAGACAGGTACTTCTTGGATAAGAGGAGCCGGAGCAATAAGAGTCATGTTTTTCTATATTTTACATACCTTAGATGTATTTAAATCAAGTTTCAAGCCGATGTAAACACTTTTTATGATTGTATTCAATGTTTGGTTGTGTTTACTATGCTTGCTATACAAATGTTGTGGTACTACACATGATGTCCTCCACTCCGGAACGTTTTCGCCATCACGGTTTCGGGGTGTGACAGATTAGTATCAGAGCCCTTGTTTATAGCGAACTAAGTATACCGAACCTTAAATGGTATACAACTATATATATTAAGGGGCCTAAGTGCTCTAAACTAAAAAGTATACTTTAAAAAATACAAGTATTTTTATATAAGTATACCCGAGTATCAGAATCCGTGTCGTATGTAGAACAAAACAAAAGTATTTGGATATTGGACATTGCGGTTAAACCTGGGCAGTTATTTAATCATGTCTAGGGTCAATATAGCCTGATTAACTATATTCACTCGAGACATGACCAACATGTGCTTGGGAGTGACTTTGGTGTTGCAGCAAGCCTAAAAACTTACCAAAAACATCTCACATAATATACTATAGGAGTATTTTAGCCAGAGCCAAACTCAGTATATAGAATCACTCCAAGTGTTGCTACCTCTTCTTTCCTAAGCGATAACTTACTTGCATTAGTAACCTTCTTGTGCTTATCTCTTGGTAGAACACTTTTATCATTAGGATGAAATATATCTCGTTTCATATTTCTTGAGGACTTACCATCCTCTTCTTCCTGATTGTTTCTAGAAAAAGATGCCTCCTCGACCAAGACCCAACAGAAGGGAAAACACTCCGCCACCACCACCACCTCCCCAGTTCGACCCCGTCATGTTCCAGGCAGCAGTTACCGCCGCTGTAACCACAACAATGACACAAGTAAACTCTGGTGGGGCTGGAGGTGGAACCGATCCGCAATGAAAAGACGGAAGTCAGGGACATCAAAAGGAGTGTTCCTACAAGGACTTCATGACTGCAAAACCCAAGTCCTTCGATGGAAACGGAGGAGTCATCGCTCTGACTCGATGGTTCGAGAAGATCAAATTAATCTTCGAAATTTGTGCCTGTTCCGAAGCAAACAAGGTGAAGTTCGCCGCTTGCACCTTCACCAACAGAGCCTTGACCTGGTGCAATGGTCGAGTCAAAACCCTAACCCTACTGGTGACTAATGCCATGGGTTGGGAAAGACTGAAGGAACTCATGCTGGCAGAATACTACATGAGGGGCAAAGTGCAAAAGTTGGAGCACGAACTTTGGAACTTGAAGATGAAGGGTTCTGACATCGCCGCCTACATTGCTAGGTTCTATGACTTGGCACTCCTCTGTCCAACAATGGTCACCCCGAAAAGCAAGACAATCGAGAGGTACATCTAGGGGCTGACGCAACCAACCAAAGGAACTGTCTTGGCTGCGAGGCTAACCACATTTGAGAGCGCCAAGGATCTGGCTCAGACTTTGATCGATCTTGGAGTCAATCTTGACGAGGTGACGTCTGCTCCTGCACCACAGAAGGAGAGTAGTGGGAAGAAGAGATTTCGAAACAAGCACAAGGTCCAGTCCTCTCAGGAGCCCCCCAAGAAACAACAAATAGTGACAGTCCACACTGCTACTACTCCTGCTGCAGTCGCCGTTACTCCAACAAACCCCAGTTGCTATGCTGGAAATCTACCTCTGTGCAACAAGTGCAACTACCACCATCAGGGACAGTGTCGGGAGATGTCGTGCACCAACTGTGGCAAGAAGGGGCACACAACTCGATTTTGCAAAGGACTAGTCCAACCAACCAATCAGGCTCCTGGGGTGGGTGCTGGCCAAGCCTGTTATGGCTGTGGAGAGGTGTGTCACTTCAAGGGAGATTGTCCCAAGGCAACAACGGGTGGCAATGCAGGAAGGGTGCTGGCAATGGGCCAGGAGGAAGCGGTCGCTGATCCTACCCTTATTACGGGTACGTTCCTCCTTGAAAACTCTCATGCATGCATTCTTTTCGATTCTGGTGCGGAGAGGAGTTTTGTTAGCCATGCATTCAAACATCTAATCAAATGTAAATCCCAACCTTTAACCGAAATGTTCACCGTCGAGATGGATAATGGAAAGAAAGAGAGCGCAAACGATATATTCATAGGCTATACTCTTACCGTAGGAAATCATTCCTTTCCTATTGATCTTATGCCTATATCTATTAAGAGTTTCGATGTCATTATCGGTATGGATTGGTTGAGCCCCAATCATGCTGATATCCTTTGTTTCGAAAAAGCTATTCGCCTCAAACTTCCCTCTGGAAAAGCCCTTATGATTTATGGTGATAAACTCAGTTCAAACCTTCGTATCATCTCGTGCGTCTGAGCTCAGAAGTACCTGCGGAAGGAATGCCATGCGTTTCTAGCTCATGTCGTTAATGAAACACAAGAGGGTAAAGACCTCGAGAGCATCCCCGAAGTCTGCAACTTTCCTGATGTCTTCCCTGAAGATATCCCAGGATTTCCTCCCGAGCGTCAAGTCGAGTTTCGCATCGAATTGATCCCTGAAGCTACTTCTGTAGCTAAGACTCCTTACTGTTTAGCGCCAAGGAAAATGCAGGAATTATCCAGCCAACTCAATGAGTTGACCAGCAAAGCATTCATAAGGCTGAGTCCCTCACCCTAGGGAGCTCTGATCTTATTTGTGAAAAAGAAGGATGGATCCTTTCGGATGTGCATTAACTACCGAGAGCTGAATAAGCTGACCATCAAGAACCGATATCCCTTACCTAGAATCGACGATCTCTTCGACCAACTTCAGGGAGCCAGTTATTTCTCAAAGATCGATCTAAGATCAGGGTACCATCAGTTGCGAGTTCACGAGAATGATGTGCCCAAGACAGCATTCCGAACTCACTATGGACACTACGAGTTTGTAGTAATGCCCTGTGGTCTGACCAACGCACCGGCAGTATTCATGGACCTGATGAATCGAGTGTGCCGCCCTTTCTTAGACAAGTTCGTGATTGTGTTCATCGACGATATACTTGTCTATTCGCAGAGTGAGAACGATCATAAACAGCATTTGAGGCAGGTGCTGGAAACCTTAAGTGTAGAGAAGCTATATGCAAAATTTTCAAAATGTGAGTTCTGGATCAGGAAGGTGAATTTCCTTGGTCACGTGGTTAGCAAAGAAGGCATACACGTGGACCCTTCCAAGATCAAAACGATAGAGAATTGGTCTGCACTGAAGACGCCCACAGAAATCCGACAATTCTTGGGTCTCGCTGGCTATTATCACAGATTTATCCATAATTTCTACAGAGTTGCCAAACCCTTAACCACTTTGACTCAGAAAGGCGTAACCTTTTGTTGGAGTGAGAAGTAAGACACTGCATTCCAAACGTTGAAGCGGGCCCTATGTAGCACACCTATCTTGTCCCTGCTTGAAGGGACGGAGGACTTCGTTGTCTACTGTGATGCATCTAATCAGGGCCTAGGCTGTGTGCTCATGCAGCGAGGAAAGGTCATCGCCTACGCCTCGAGACAGTTGAAAACGCACGAGGTCAATTACACAACTCACGATTTAGAGTTGGGAGCAGTGGTCTTTGCGTTAAAGATCTGAAGACATTATCTCTATGGAACCAAGTGCAGTATCTTAACTGACCATAAAAGTTTGCAGCATATCTTCGACCAGAAGGAGCTAAACATGAGGCAACGACGATGGGCTAAGCTACTCAGTGATTATGAGTGCGAAATCCGCTACCATCCCGGCAAGGCTAATGTGGTGGCAGATGCCCTCAGCCGAAAAGAGTTCTCAGGTCGTAGAGTGAAGGCACTGACCATGACTATCCATTCCCATTTATCCGCGCAAATCAAGGAGGCTCTGCTGGAAGCCTTAAAACCGGAGAACATGCCGGGTGAAGCCTTGAGAGGAATGGAAAAGAACCTAGAGATCAAGGGAGATGGAGTCTATTATTTCATGGACCGGATCTGGACCCCAAAGTTTGGTGGTTACAGAGAGGTTATAATGAATGAAGCTCACAAGACTAGATACTCCGTTCACCCAGGTTCGGGCAATATGTACCTCGATCTCAACAAACTGTATTGGTGGCCGAACATGAAAGCAGAGATCGCTACCTTCGTGGGAAAGTGCCTGACTTGCGCCAAGGTGAAGGTCGAATATCAAAAGCCCTCAGGTCTACTCCATCATCCAAAGATACCTGAATGGAAGTGGGAAAGGATAATGATGGATTTTATCACCAAGTTACCTAGATCTCCGAGTGGGCACGATGCCATTTGGGTAATTTTCAATCGGTTCATGAAGTCCGCCCACTTCCTGCCAATCAAAGAAAACTTCAAGATGGAGAGACTCACACGGATGTACATTCAAGAGATAGTTCGCCTTCATGGGGTACCTGTATCCATTATCTCCAACCGAGATAGCAGGTTTACCTTGAGATTCTGGCAATCACTACAGAAGGCTCTTGGAACTAAATTGGATATGAGCACGGCTTATCATCTGCAGACTGATGGACAGAGTGAAAGAACAATTCAAACCTTAAAAGATATGTTGAGAGCCTGCGTCATCGACTTCGGGGCATCGTGGGACACTCATCTTCCTTTGGTTGAATTTTCCTACAACAACAGCTACCATACCAGCATCAAGGTTGTGCCGTTTGAAGCCCTCTATGGCCGCAAGTGCAGATCCCCTATGTGCTGGGATGAAGTGGGTGACACGTAGCTAGTCAAGGGTTAAGTCCCCGACATCACTCTCACCGGTCCTGAGATTATCCGAGAGACGACTGAAAAGATTGTGCAAATCCGAGAACGAATAAAATCCTCACGAGATAGACAAAAGAGCTACGCCGATAAACGATGAAAACCCTTGGAATTCCAGGTCGGTGACCGCGTCCTTTTGAATGTCTCACCATGGAAAGGCATGATACGTTTCGGAAAACATTGAAAGCTAAACCCAAGGTACATTGGGTCATTCGAGATCCTTGCTAGGATCGGTCCCATAGCATACAAACTCCAGTTACCCCGAGAACTCAGCAACGTCCATCCTGTCTTCCACGTATCGAACCTAAAGAAGTGTCTGTCCGACGAGACACTTGTGATTCCTCTCTACGAGATCGATCTGGACGAAAGTCTACATTTTTTGGAAGAACCTGTTGAAATCATGGACCATGAAGTCAAACGTACCAAGCAAAGTCGCATCCCGATAGTGAAGGTCCGCTGGAATGCCAAGCGGGGTCCTGAATTCACTTGGGAGCGCGAGGATTCAATGAAGCAGAAGTATCCCCATCTCTTTCCAAGTTCATGATTGTAATCTATTCTTGAATTTTGGGACGAAATTCCCTCTAACAGGGGGATGATGTGACAACACGAAACTTTTACCTTGTACCTTAGTCAAATTCTATCAATGTTAAACTCGTTTCAGCTACCTTTTAGCATTGTTTTGAGCCTGTTTGGATGATCTAAAGCCTTTTACAACCAAAGTTTGAATTAGGGATGGGTTGGCTTAAGATTTATGGTTGCAAAAAGGCCAAAAACTCCATCAAAAAGGAGTGTGTGGCCGCACACTCGAGTGTATGGCCGCACACATGAGTGTGTGGCCACACACCCGAGTGTATGGCTACACACATGAGTGTATGGCCACACACATGAGTGTGTGGCCGCACACCCGAGTGTATGGACGGCACATGAGTGTATGGCCGCACATCCGAGTGTATGGTAGCACACCCGAGTGTATGACCGCACACATGAGTGTGTGGCCACATACCCGAGTGTATTGCCTCACACACGAATGTGTGGCCGCACACCCATCCTCCAGCCGCACACTCATCCCTATTTATATAGGGTGACCCCTTCCCTCATTCCTTCCATTTGGCTGCACTCTACTTTCTCTCTCTAAAAACTTCATCCAAGAACACTCTAAGGGCCTAAAAAACGTGAAGAATTCCATCATTTAGCTTGTTATACAGGTAAAACACCTAAATCTAATCCTGAAACTCTTCATGTTCTTCATCACTTGAAAGTGTACGGCCGCACACCTTCATAAGGTGGCCGTACACACCTCAAAAACCCTCCAAAGTGAGTGTTTTGGCCCTCTATCTCTTAGTTGGACTTGGTTTGAGCCTTGAAACACTTGAAAATCGACGTTTGGAGCATAAATGAAGAGTGTACGGCTGCACACTCCCGTGTGTAGCCGCACACACACCCTGGCCGCACACTTTGGCCACACACACCCTCTGTACGGCCGCACACTCCTGTGTGCAACCGCACACATAGCCTGGCCACACACACACCCTAATGACCATACACCTCCTTCGTTTGATCACATAAGGTCCCGACAAGCATTTCCAAGTCTTTAGGGTGGTTTCCCACCATGTTTTGTCATGAAATACCTAAATCTAATACATATATGTGCTATTATATGTTACTAGGATCCACTTGAGAGCGAAACCTCAATTGACACTCAACACTCGTAACCGATCATCCGATCGAATCATCCGTCAAACAGTGAGTTCATACCCCTACGTTTTTCTGAGTTTTTCATGTTTTAAGGGGGAATACAAGCAAAAGTACAAGGAAACTTGTGCTCAAATATATTATTTTGTTTAAGATAATTATATTTTCAGTATGCTTTTACACACAGAAAATAGTTTTTACCAACCGATTAAGAAATCAACACGTAGAAACAGTTTTCAAAACTAGAACAATGAATTTGTGAATCTTGTAGTAAAGTGTATTATTTTATAAAGGATTCATGCAAATCATAAACAAGATTTTTTGTATTATTACTTGTAAATTTGTTAGGCTAAGTTTGAGACACGTCCTTGGTAACACTCCCACAGAATCAGAGTGTAGGACTAGAATTTGTGACCAGAGTCTCTTGTAGGGAGAGCATGACTGTTGTGTATAGATCTATACGGGACTGACAACCCCGCACCTCGTTGCTAGCTACAGCCGGACCGACAGGTCTACGGGTGACAAATTCATTAAGGATACAGGCCGTTGCGGGCTATATCCAGTCAGTTATGGTTATAAAACTCAAAACCTAGATAACAGATATTTACTTTTGTAATAATGAATCAAGTGAACTAACCTCAAAGTAATAACCGATTTAATTACTAGAGGGTATTACCAATAATATCTTCAGGACTTAGTTCATCATGGTTTTCTTTTATTTAGTTTTTAAGACTAATATACTTCTCTGGGTGTAACCAGGGTTTTTTTAAAAGAAAACTGCTTTTATATACACGAGTATGGTAGATACTTGCAAACATCAGTTTAAAACGAATATTCAGCCTTCAACCTTAAGGGAAAATATAGGATTTTCCCGGGATAAACCGGATATTCAAAACGGATTATTTTACAACCAACGGATATTCATATTCATTCCGGGACTCATTGGATTGTACATGTTTTGTACGAACCTGGAAGTCATGGAATGAATGGGTTTTCAAACACACTTTTCATAAGAAAATATAGGATTTTCTTGAGGAACACTTTACAAAAGGATTCAAGGAACATTTTTCCACCAAAACTAAATGCTTATGAACTCACCAGTTTTATGCTGATATTTTTCAAAACTGCTTGTATTCTCAGGGAATCAGTAGACAGGTACTTCTTGGATTAGAGGATCCGGAGCAATAAGAGTCATTTTTTTCTATATTTTGCATACTTTAGACGTATTTAAATCAAGTTTCAAACCGATGTAAACACTTTTTATGATTGTATTCAATGTTTGGTTGTGTTTACTATGCTTGCTATACAAATGTTGTGGTACTACACATGACGTCCTCCACCCCGGAACGATTCCGCCATCACGGTTTCGGGGTGTGACACCATCATTTAATTCACAGGCTTATCACATTCTCCATTCACCACAAAAGGTATGGGGATAAGGTCACCAAGATCAACTTATTTTTCTTGTGGACGATCTTACAGCCGGGGGTTTGTTGCAATATCCCCTACTTTTTGGCTCGATATTTGGCAGAATATGTGGTGAGTTCCCGACCCGGAAGCCCAATTTGTGGTGGCCACTTTGTCACCCGACTAGCCCGATCCTATGGTGTGATTATCCCCAGAATTACAGGGACACTAACTTGTAAAGCAGGAAATGAGTTCTCTTTTGGCTACCTTGAGACAATGAGGGTTATAGATAATTATGGTTCACATTGGGGCATAGTAAACAGTGATAATGAGGATGTTGAACACCAACCTAAGAAACCCGAACAACAAAAAAGGCCTCTAAGAAGGAACGTGAGAGCCCGGGGGGATATAGGGAGAGCAAACCAACCCCCTCAAAAATATGAGGGTGGAGTACCCACTGACCCGTTCCAAAGTCAGGTGGGTACATACTTGGATAACCTTCGTGGGGGTGTGACTTACAATATCCAACTTCTCGAGGGTATGTATTTCCACATGAATATGGTGAGGCCACCCACGGTGCCGCCCCATTGCCCATATATTCCGATATGGGAGGAGCTATAGATGCCGCGAGGAGACGGGGTCGAGATGAGTGGAGCAAATATTGATGATGAAGATGATTGGATTATCTTTTAATTTGTTTAGTTTTATTTTTAGTTTGTTTGATTGTTTTTTTTGTTTGGGATTGTAAGACTTTTAAATTGGTTATGTTCTTGTTTACTTCTTTGGTTATTATTTTCAGATTTGCTAGGAATCATGGGAAAGGGATGTCGAGATATGAGTGCAAACACGTTTAGCCGAGAATCTAGAGTCGAGAGTTGAGACCCACAATTAAAAATAAGTGTGGGGTGAGTCAAGAGAGAAGAGTCAAAAATAATAGAATTAGAAGAGTCTTAAGCCATTAAGATATTGGGTTGAAGTATAAAAATTGAAAAAAGAGTTGGAGGGATTCATTCTCTGTTTACCCAGTTCTCACGATGTGAATGTATCTTACTCACGTCGTGAGTCATTTTCCAATGGCTTTTCAGGATGCGCGTTTTCATGAACTCACGTCGTGAACTCCATTACTCATGTCGTGAGTGTTATATTTCAAAAAAATTGAAGACAAATATTCCGATTTCATTACACGGGTTACCACCATCCTTCTTTGAATTATTATGAAGATAATTATGGCTCAATTTCTCAACCAAGAAATGTGGCGTACGCCTTCCCACATTGTTCTTTTATACTTTGAAGATTTTTCTACACCACATCTATTAAAGATTGAAGTCTTGATTCCAATTTTTGTCGGCGCATTCACATATCTCACGTGTTGAAGATCCAAGTTTCGTATTAAAAGAAGTTCGTATTCAAGATGCACAACTTATCCACACATTTGGAGTTCGATCACGCCACTACTATCCAAGGGAGTCTGTTCCTTTTTCTGATTTTTATTGCTTTTAAATTATTTTATGCATACAATGAGGGCATCGAATGAAATAAGTGTGGGGTAGGGGTAGAGAAAGTAAATTGCTAGAAAAATGAAAATTTAAAAATTTTAGAAATAGATTTGAAATAATAATCTAAAATTTTTAATTCTAGTAATAGTAGTTTAAACTTAAGTTGCTAGTGTTGCGTGGGATGATCCGATGCGAGCTCAAATGTTTAACCGAGCCAACATATGTTATAATATATTTGTGGCTTCCCATTACTAGTGAAAAGTCACGAGTTATGAAAAGGTAATCTGGTAGTTTATATGGAATAATATGTTTTACAGCCTAAACCTGAAATTTATCCAAGAAAGCTTATGTAGTCATTGCACATAGACTAATACCTTTAGCCAATAAAGGTTGAAGTTAAGCTCCCTTGCTTAAGCATGTAGGATTTGAGAGATAAAAAAGTGAGTTATACATGTAAAAGAAAAGAGAGAGAGAGAGAGAGAGAGAGAGAGAAATTACCGAAAAGTGAAATAACTTAGAATTTTTTTAGAGCAATCAAAGTATAAAGATCAAAAGATCAAAATTCTGAAGAATTAAAAAGTTGAAGATACCAAAAATCAAAAGGTGGTGAATTCAAAGAAATCAAAGATCACATATCAAAGAAGTGAAGAATTCCAAGAGCTCCATTGTGGTATCTAAAGTTGTAATTTCTTAATTATGTATGCTTGGGTAGCTTAACCAAAAATACCTTGAGGTTAAGAAAGATTTCTGAGGATTGATTCGGAGGGTTGCAGAAATGAGTATCATATAAGCTAAGGGGTGAAGTTTCATAAGGAATGTGAGTCTTTAGGATTGGGAGGTTATTAGGATAATTAGACACAATTATGCGCATTGAGGCCTTGGTATAATGGATGAGTTCAAAATTGATTGTTCTATGTGATGCTAGTGATGAAGGTTTAAATTAAAAATAATTAGTTTTTCTTGAGGTCAAGCAAAAGATAAGTGTGGGGTATTTTGATATTGTTATATTTATACATATTTTTAGGCAATATTTACATACATTTTAATTAACATTTTGGTTATTTGCATAGATAAATGGTACTTATAAGGTTAATTTATATTTTGCAGCTAAAAAGAAGACATTTTGAAGAAAAGGGACTAAAAGCATTAAAGAATGGAACTTTGAAGGATAAAGGCTTAAAAGATGAAAATTCTAGCAAAAACACGTATTCACGACGTGAGTGTGGACTTTCTAGAAGATAGACATCGCGAAGCAAGAATCCGTGTTGGATACAGATTATTATTAGACTCACGATGTGAGACACTTATCCTCACGACGTGAGTTGGGAAAATCCCAAACTATATAAATCCTTAATCCCTATGACTTTAAGGAGGTTGACTGATTTAGAGAGGTTCCAAAAGTAAAAAATCAGAGAGTTTGAAGGCTAGGAAATTGGTTTGAACACCAAGGAAGAATAAGTTCATAATTCGATTTTTTTACTTTGGTAATTTAAACATGTTTTTGATTATAACTTGTTTGTTTTCATTTGTTAGAATGAGTAGCTAAATCTAGCTACTTCTATTAGCTAGATGAAGATGGAACTCATGGTTTGATTAAATAGTGTTGGTTAATGTATTATGTTTGATTGTTTAGACCTAGCATGCTTGATTGATAACTAGATTGCTTAAACTTCTTATTCTGTGTAGTTAGTGACCATTAATTTGCATGAATTTGAATACCGAGTAATTTAGTGAACATTAGATTGTTAGAGCTAAGATCAAACCAATCTTAGTTAAGTAATTAAATTAAGCTGTGCTAGAGAACTCATATTATGAACATAATTGTGTTTTTCAACTCAATCTTACATAGCTCCAATTCTATTTAATAAATTGATTATGTTTTAAATTACATGTGACCATACATAGCTCTACATGAATTAATTGAATATTAGTCAATTTGGAATTGAATTGCTAATAATATTTTAATTGGTAACCAACAGAATTGTCATAATTAATATATAAACCATTGAGGGAAAGTGGATTCAAACTAACATAAGTGTTTTATTAATTTGATAGTTGTTGATAAATTAAGTTCATATAAACTTGCAAAATTAGATTAAAACTATTACTTTGCTAGAATCTTAGGTTAACTTAATAGTAGTTAGATTAATTAATTAAAACCGTTCCCTGTGTTCGAGCCCAACTTACTTAAACTACATTACAATCTGACTAGGTACACTGCCTAAGTGCATATTGGTTAGTTAGGAAATAAATTTAAAACTTGTAGGTATAATTTGCACACATAAAAAACAAGCGTCTCGCAGATGGAATCTTTGTTTCGATGAGAAAGTCAAAGAGTTTGGATTTTCGAGAAGCGAGGATGAGTCCTGTGTGTATGTCAAGGGTAGTGGGAGTATAGTTAGCTTTCTAGGTTTGTATGCTGATGAGATACTGCTCATAGGAAACGACATCTCGACCTTGCAGGAGGTTAAGTCTTGGCTTGGGAAGTGTTTCGCTATGAAGGATCTAGGAGAAGCTGCTTATATTTTGGGGATAAGGATATTGAGAAACATAAGTAGGAGACTAATAGGACTTAGTCAAAGTACTTACTTGGACAAGGTGCTGAAACGTTTTAGCATGGAGAATCCCAAGAAAAGGGAACTGCCAATCCAGAACAATACCAAGCTGAGTAAGACTCAGAGTCCGAGTACCGACGCCGAGATAGCGGAAATGAGTCGAGTGCTATATGCTTCCACGGTTGGCTCGATCATGTACGCTATGACATGTACTCGCCCTAATGTGGCTTTTGCGTTGAGCATGGTTAACCAATATCAAGCGAACCCAGGTAGAGCTCACTGGACCGAAACGAAGAACATTCTTAAGTACCTACAAAAGACTAAGGAATAGGTCCTTACACTTAGTAGGAGTGATGACTTAAGAGGGACAGGGTATAGTGACACCAGCTTTCAGACCGACAGAGATAACTCCCGCTCTCATTCAGGCTGGATGTTTACCCTAAATGGAGGAGCAGTTACTTGGAAAAGTTCCAAGCAGGAGACTGTGGCTGATTCAACATGCGAACCAGAGTACATAGCAATGAGCGAAGCGTCGAAGGAGGAAATATGGTTGAAGAACTTCATTGGAGATCTCAGAGTTGTACCAGCCATAAAGGATCCTATGAAGATTTTCTGTGATACCGAAGGAGTGGTTTCCTTAACCTAGGAACCAAGGGATCATGGTAGATCTAGACATATCGACAAAAAATACCACTTCGTCAGACATTGGGTAGAAGAGGGACTCCTCATAGTCAAGAGCGTATCGTCAGAGTAAAACCCAACAGATCCCCTCACAAAGGGTCTGAGCAGGGTTAAACACTTACAACATGCGAGGAGCATTGGTCTGAAGGACGATATTAGTTTTAGTGATTAGATAGAAGCTTAGCAACTTGTAATAGATAAAATGTAATCTACAATTGATGATTAAATAAAGGAGTTTTATTTATGAGAAAAGTTTATTTATGAGTAAGTTAATGTGTGAGCCTTGTGCGACGAACCATCAACAAGAGGTTAATTGAATTAGTAATTTGATTAACTATTATTACAAGTCTTGCTTGATACGAACTGAACACTAGTAAACATGTTAGTTTAATCAACTGATCACTGCTTGAATTGACTTGTTTGCTAAAGGATTAGTAATAGTGAACGTGAACCAAATCATTTTATCGGTGAACATGAATAAATAAAACTATGTGTGCAATTATCTATGATTTAAAGATGTAATCTGTCTAAACCAAAGTACCTAAAGTGATTTGTCTCCCTGTCAGTTTATTGAGATTCGCTATTAAGTTGTTCCTTTGAGATTTAATAAATCCTTTCTTTACTGCTTTTGTGTTTTTTTGTGTAACCTATAATCAAATGTTTTAAATTAAATTCACTATCGTTCCCCTTGTGTTCGACACCCTTGCTTATCAAAGATATACTATACTCGATTGGGTTCAATGCCTGTAAGGTGTGGTTTAGATGCGATAAATTAGGAATTATAAATTAAAAAACTACTGCATTAAATTTTCACATCAGTACCCCATGGCGGGCAACGATCTCGTAGATATACATATTGGCTAGCTTCCTTGACGATACGCTCTCCCGAATAGCAAGAAAATGGGAGCTCTTGGTCAATCGATCCACGATGACCCAAATAGTGTTGAAGCCCTTTTCCATTCTCGGCAATTTGGTGATGAAGTCCATCGTGATCTGTTTCCATTTCCACATGGGAACCTCCAAAGGCTGCAGCTTGCCATGCGGCCTCTAATGCTTGGCTTTGACCATCTTGCAGGTCAAGCACCTCTCGACATACCATGCGATCTCCCTCTTCATTCATGACCACCAATAACTATGTCTCAAGTCTCGTTACATCTTGGTGGCCCTCGGTTGAATTGAGAAGCGAGACTTATGAGCCTTCTCCAGTACAATCTGTCTGACCCCACCAGACATCGGAACCCAGACCCGACCACAACGGGTCAACAATCCGCGACTATCCTGTACAAATCGGGTGAGCTCACCCCTAGTCCTATCAAGCTTCCAGTTCTCATGTTTTACACCCTCAGCCTGAGCTTCCCTAATAAATCTCACGAGTGGAGAGTCCACATATATCCTCATTCATACATGTCATTGGTACAACAAATCCAGCCGACTTGCGGCTCAGGGTGTCTGCCACAACATTCGCTTTACCCAGATGGTAAAGGATCTCGCAGTCATAATCCTTGACTACGTCCAGCCACCTGCGCTGCCTCATGTTCAAGTTTAACTAATCCATGATGTGTCTCAAACTCTTGTGGTTCGTGTATATGGTACAGCGGACCCCATGGTAGTGTCTCCAGATCTTGAGAGCAAACACCACCGCTCCCAACTCCAGATCATGTGTGGGATATCTCGACTCATGTGGCTTCAGATGCCGTGAAGCATAGGCTATTAACCATCCCCTTTGCATGAGGAATTCTCTTAATATGGTGATTGATGCATCACAAAACACCACAAAATCCTCAACTCCCTCAGGGAGTGTCAACACTGGCGCCTCGTAGAGTCACTGTCTCAGAGTCTCGAATACATTCTGCTACTTAGGGCCCCACCAGAAATCTACCCCCTTCCTCGTCAAACGAGTGAGGGGTATTGTATGAATCTCCGATAGTACCCAGCCAATCCCAAAAAGCTCCTGATATCCGAGGGAGACTTCGGACCTTCTTACCGCATAACCGCCTCGATCTTGGCCGGATCGACTAAAATATCCTCCTAGTTAACGAGATGTCCAAGGAAATGAACCTCTCGTAACCAAAACTCACACTTCGAGAACTTGGCAGACATCCGTTCTCGCCAAAAAACTCCTAATAGCTCATGGAGATGCTCCTCATGCTACTCTTTGGTCTTGGAATACACCAAGATGTCATCTATAAACACAATGACCGAGCGATCGAGCATCATTCTGCACACCTGATTCATCAGGTCCATAAATATTGTTGGCGCGTTGGTGAACCCAAACGGCATCACCACAAACTCGTAATTTCCATAACGAGTCCGGAACACGGTCTTCTCCACGTCCTCCTTACTAACCCTGACCTGATGGTATCCGGACCTCATGTCTATCTTGGAGAACCAATATGCTCCCTGCAACTGATCAAAAAGGTCATCTATCCTCGGGAGTAGATAACGGTTCTTCACCGTTAACTTTTTCAACTCTCAGTAATCAATGCACATCCGGTGTGAACCATCATTCTCCATGGCGAAAAGAATTGGCGCTCCCCACGAAGAACTGCTCGGACGGATGAACTGCTTGCCCAACAGTTCCTGCAACTAAGATGATAGCTCGTGCAACTCAGGTGGTGCCAATCGGTATGGCACCTTTTCGATAGAGGCCGCACCTGGCACTAGGTCGATCCTAAACTCGACCTGCCTCTCCGGAGGCACTCCGGGTAACTCCTCCAGAAACACATCAACGAACCCTCTGACAATCGGAATATCCGAAACCGAAACCTGATCCATGACCCGCGTATCCATCACATACGCCAAGTAACCTGCACACCCGTGCTGAATATATTGTCGAGCTCTGGTAGCTGAGCAAAACCTTGAACCCAATCTAGTGCCCTCGTCGTAGATAACTAGTTCTCCCCCACTTGTGGTTCGAACTACCACCTGCTGAGCCTTGCAGTCGATCATGGCACCAAACCGACTCAGCAAGTCAATACCCACAATCACACACATCCCCCATGGGAATTGGAATCAAGTCTATCGGGAAGGATACCCCGAAGATCTCAAGAACCCAACCCCGATAAACTAAAGAAGCAGAAATCCCATGTTCGTTGGAGACTCGCAACGGACACTCTAGCTCTGCTACAGGAAAACTGAGCTCCCAACTGGACGATCGAGAGACAAATGACCGACTCGCCCCCGATTCAAATTACACCAGAGCAGGCAAGGAGATCACTAAAAATATACCTAATCATAGGTACAAACATATAAGAATAAACAAATATAATCAACAAGATAAGAGATAGAAACATACCAGCGACCACATTTGGCGCTGTCCTGGCTTCCTCGACTGTAAGCTGAAAGGCGCGTCCCCGGTCCCTTGGGGGCTCTTTCTTACCCTGACCCCGTCAGTAATCCTCAGTGTAGTCAGCGGTGGAGCCTGCGTCGGCCTGACAGCTAGTAGGGACACTGGGCCTTCATATGGCCCACTTGCTCACAATGGTAACAAAATCTGACCCCAGAAGCTGGAGACTGCTGCCTACAATCCCTAGTAAAGTGGCCCTGCTTGCCACACATGTGCCACCTTGAGGAAGACCGACAAACCCCATCATTTACCCTGTGACAATCCGAAGAAGGCATACATGTGGACCCTTCCAAAATCAAAGCGATAGAGAATTGGTCAGCACCGAAGACGCCCACAGAGATCCGTCAATTCTTGGGTCTCGCTGGCTACTATCACAGGTTCATTCATAATTTCTCCAGGATTGCTAAGCCTCTAACCACCCTGACCCATAAAGGTGTACCTTTTATTGGGGAGAAAAGCATGACACTGCGTTTCAGACATTAAAGCAGGCCCTATGTAGCACACTCGTCCTGTCTCTACCCGAAGGGACGGAGGACTTTGTTGTCTACTGTGATGCATCCAGTCAGGGACTAGGCTGTGTGCTCATGCAGCAAGGAAAGGTTATTACTTATGCCTCAAGGCAGCTGAAAGTACACGAAGTCAACTATCCAACTCACGACCTAGAGTTGGGAGCAGTGGTCTTCGCATTGAAAATTTGGAGACATTATCTCTACGAAACCAAGTGCACCATCTTCACCGACCATAAAAGCCTACAACACATTTTCGATCAAAAGGAGTTGAACATGAGGAAATGGTGATGGGTAGAGCTACTCAGTGATTATGAGTGCGAAGTACGCTACCATCCCGGCAAAGCCAATGTGGTGGTGGATGCCCTCAGCCGGAAGGAGTGCTCAGGTCGTAGAGTGTAGGCACTAACCATGACCATCCATTCCCACTTATCCGCACAAATCAGAGAGGCTCAACTGGAAGCCCTAAAGCCAGAAAACATGTCAGATGATTCCTTGAGGGGAATGGAAAATAACTTAGAGATCAAGGGAGACAGAGTCTATTATTTCATGGACCGGATCTGGACCCCAAAGTTCGGTGGTTATAGGGAGGTTGTCATGAACGAAGCTCACAAGACCAGATACTCCGTTCACCCAGGTTCGGATAAGATGTACCTGGATCTCAACAAGCTATATTGGTCGCCAAACATGAAAGCAGAGATCGCTATCTTCGTGGGCAAGTGTCTGACTTGCTCCAAGGTGAAGGTCGAATATCAGAAGCCCTCAGGTCTGCTCCAGCAGCCGGACATACCTGAGTGGAAGTGGAAAAGGATTACTATGGATTTGATCACTAAATTACCCAAATCTCCGAGTGGGTACGATACCATATGGGTAATTGTCGACCGATTGACCAAATCCGCCCACTTCTTGCCAATCAAAGAAACTTTTAAGATGGAAAGGCTCACACGAATCTACATCCAAGAGGTAGTTCGACTGCACGGTGTGCCTGTGTCCATTATCTCTTATCGAGATAGCAGGTTCACCTCGAGATTTTGGTAGTCCCTGCAGAAAGCTCTTGGAACTAAGCTGGATATGAGCACAACTTACTATCCTCAGACTGACGGGCAGAGTGAGAGGACCATTCAGACATTGGAAGACATGTTGAGAGCATGTGTAATCGATTTTAGTAAGTCTTGGGATGTCTATTTCCCCTTGGTTGAGTGCTCTTACAACAACAGTTATCACACCAGTATCAAGGCAGCGCCGTTTGAAGCCCCGTATGGTCGTAAGTGTAGATCCCCTCTGTGCTGGGCTGAAGTGGGCGACACACAGCTAGTCAAGGGACAAGTCCCCCACAACACTCTCACCGGTCCAGAAATCATCCGTGAAACTACATAAAGGATCGTACAAATTCGGGAACGACTAAAGGCTTCTAGAGATAGACAAAGGAGCTATGCTAATAAGAGACAAAAACCCTTGGAGTTCTAGGTTGGAGGCCGTGTTCTATTGAAGGTCTCACCCTGGAAAGGCATGAAATGATTTGGAAAGAATGGAAAGCTAAATCCGAGATACATAGGACCATTCTAGATCCTTGCTAGGATTGGTCCCGTGGCGTACAAACTCCATTTACCAAAAGAGCTTAACAATATTCATCCTGTCTTCCACGTCTCGAACCTTAAAAAGTGTTTATCTGATGAAACCCTTGTAATCCCACTCGACAAGATTAGGATCAACGAGAACCTTAACTTCGTGGAAGAACCAGTTGAAATCATGGATCGGGAGATCAAACGAACGAAACAAAGTCGCATACCAATAATGTAGGTTCGTTGGAATGCCAAGCGGGGACCTGAATTCACCTGGGAGCGTGAAGATCAAATGAAACAGAAATATCTGCATCTCTTTCCGATTCCATGATTTGTATTCTATGTTTGAATTTCGGGATGAAATTCCCTCTAACGGGGAGATGATGTGACAACCCAAAACTTTTTCTGTTACCGCTAATCAACTTCCGTTAATAAAAAAATTGAATTTTATTCGAGTTGGAACCTGAAATCATGCGAAAACCTCGAATTTTTCTTGAAAAACAACAGTTCACGGCCTGACTGGAGTTCACGGCCATAAACCTGTTTACGGCCGTAAACTTGTTTGCGGTCAATGCCAGGTGGACCCCTCCACCGACCATAAAAACCCCTATAAATTTGAGACCTTACCCCCTCATTTACACTTTTCTGGCCGAACACCCTCTCTTTCTCTCTCTAGACTCTTGACCGTAAACTCCCAAAACACCCTTATTCATTCGGAAATCATCGAGAATCACCATTGGGAGTCATTTTGGAGCATTTAGAACACATTTTCTTCAAAATCCAGCATCATTGTTCTTGAATTTACGTTCGTACACGCTTCAAATCATCAAATCTTCAAAGCCCGTAAACTCGTTTACGGCCGTACACTCATCGAATCTTCAAAGGCCGTAAACCCCAGTTCACGGCTGAAAAATCTTCACGACCGTAAACTGCCTGCTGGTCGTAAACTACTCTTCACGGCCGTAAACCCTTGTTCACACCCGTACACATCTCTTAAGTGGCGAAAAGCCTGTTTCCTCGATTCAACCAAGTCCCGGTATCATTCCATAACCAAAAACAAGTGTTTTTTGTAACACTTTATCTAACGAAATCGCTAATTTAGATGCATATATGTATTTCTTTGATATTAGGATTCCATTAAGTGCCACATACGACAACTCGAGGATCTTTGTTTCCAGTGCGACGTTTTCACACAACAAACAGTGAGTTCATACACCTATGCTTTTATGGTTTTAAAATGTTTTCAGGGGGAATACAAGCCAAACAAAAAGATTTTCAGCGAGTCTAAAACTTATGCAATTAATACAAATCAACGGTTTTTCATAAAGCATTTAGATACCTTATCCCTTTTGTAATATGCGGGGCATAAGGGACATTTTCTAAACTTAATTGCATAATTTTCAGGTCAGTTCACGAACATAACATTTCAGTCAAATTATAATATGTATAGTTTGGGGAATTCATTACCAGTTTTACAGATACAAATTACTTACATGGTTGAATATATAAACTATGAAGGATTTAGTTTATCCATCACTACATACAAATAACAAGTGTATCATACTAAATAATTTTTTTGTGTATAGTTATTTATACTCTATCAAATATTCAATTGATTTCAAGCACAAGAACAACGATACAGAACAACACGTAAACTAGTTAATACAGGATTGTGAGACAACTCTTCATTTGTACCCTTCGGGGTACTGGTAAATCCTCTACATTTAGTATAGCCAGATTTTCCTGGAGGGAGAGCATGAGATTTGTCAATAGATCTATTCGGGACTGACAATCCCACACCTGAACTGTAAGCTACAGTTAGGCAGGCATGCCTGGGGTGACAAATATCATAACTTACGACGCCTGAAGAAACATCGTGGAGGTCATCAGTCATATCAAGCATGGTTATACGAACTCACAATAGTATAAACTAACCTTCGTTTATGGGATTTCATTATTCGATAGTTTTATTTTAATTAATAGAACTACTACACAATACACTGGAGGGCACTCCAGGGATACAACACTTGGTTTTATTTGAAGTAATAAAACTACTATACGTACTGGTGGTAGCCAGGGTTTTCAAATAGAAGACACACTACATACTGGTGGTAGCCAGGGTTTTCAAACAGAACATACTATACATACAGTAACAAACAAACATGCTAGAAAATATTGGATTTTCTTGGGAAGCATGCATACAATTTTCAGAACTTGATAACAATGGTTTTCACTACAAAACAATCTTATGAACTCTCCAGCTTTATGCTGATACGTTTTCAAAATTGCTTTTATTCGTAGGGCAACAATAGACAGGTACTCTCGCCGGCTTTTGGCAAGACGGAGCAATCGGAGTCTCATCTTCATATATTTGCTACTTTTGATGTATAATCAATAAAACAATAGATGTAAATATTCAAATTATATTGTAATGGTTGTGTTTACTTTGATTACTATGGTACAATTGTTGTTATACTACAAATGACGTCTTCCACACCCGAACGTTTCCGCCGTTTCGGTTTGGGGGTGTGACACACCCTGCTGCACTTCCCACAAGTTCGACTCTTCTGACTCCCAAGCTTGGAGTCAGCGACCCTAAATCGTTTCGGCATAAGCTGTGACTGCTTCGGGGCCTGTCTCTATTCCCTCAACTGTAACTCAATCTCAAGCTCACGCCGCCTAGCGGCCTCCTGTAACTCCAGTAATGTATCACACCGCTGAGTAGCAACGAACTGTTTGATGTTAGTTTTGAGCATGCTCAGATAATGAGTCATCGGAGCCTGCTCGGACGCAAACTCCAGGCAAAACATCACCTTCTCTATGAACATGTGAGTGATCTCCGTCACCGACTCTGTACCCTGTCTTATCTCCAAAAACTCCTATGCCAATTGCTTACACTCAACCTGTGGAATGTAGCGAGCACGAAACATCTCCCTGAACTGTTCCCAAGTAACTGCAGCTCTCTGCCCATCAGAATATGACCCTATCATCAATCTCCACCATTCCTTTGCTTCGGACCTCAGTAGGTTTAGAGCACACCTGACCTTCTGTCAGTAGGACATGAGCATGTGAAAAAGCATCCCTTCATGTCAGATAGCCACCTCATCGCTATGATAGGGTCCTGAACCCCATCGAAGGTCGGGGGCTTCGTGTTATCGAAGTCCCGATACTGAAAGGCCCAACCTGTCCTCGCACCTACAGTCGCCACAGCTGCGAAGGCTGCAGCAGCGGTCTTAGTAATAGTTGCGTATCTGTGACAACCCGGAATTTCTATTTTGTACAACCATTCAACTTAATCAAAGTCAGACTTATTTCTGCTATCATTTAGCACTGTTTAGAGTCTGTTTGAGTGTTCTAATCCTAGTACATCCAAGGAATGAGTGATAGGAAGTATCTCCTGAAGTTCTAAACCACCAAACAAGCCTTAAACTTCATCATGTGGAGTTTATGGCCACAACATATGAGTATACGGCCGTAAACTCATGGTGGCCGTAAACTCATGCCTTATACATGATGTTCTTTCATTTCTACCTCATTATTCACCATTCCAAGTCAAGAAACTCGGTTACTCTCTCAAATATCATAAGGATCTTCATATTGTTCTCCAAAAATGTAAGTGTTTCATCCCTTGATTAGTTGACACATCTTCTTAACTAATCTTCAAGAACACCAAGAACACCAAGAGCACACACTATTGTTTTGGGCCGAAATCAACTCTTTTAGTTTCTATATCGTAAGTATCACTTCCCTATAACTTGTTATCTAGTAAGAACACTTGATTAGCACCTTGAAAGCATCCATTTCCCAAGATCAATAGGAGTTTATGGCCAAGAGCATCTCCCTTGGCTGTAAACCCTTGTGAAGGGTGCATTTGTGGTCATAACTCTTCCTAAGGCTTGGATTTGAGTCTAGAACACTTCCTTGTGGATTGTAGGACTTTAAAACACCATTTGGCACAAAGCATTATGATTTTATGGTCGTAAACTCATGTGGACGTGAACACCTTGGCCGTAAACATGAAGGGCCGTGAACACTTGGCCGTAAACACCAAGTGTGGCCGTAAAATCCCCTTATACACAATCATTTATGATTTATACGCTTCCATCCAAGGGTATCCTAGTCCCTAAGGTGTTTTCCTTTCATGATTAGTTGTGTAAACACTAATTATATACATATATGTGTCATTATATGCTAAATAGGATCCGTGTGTGTGCTCAAGTCTTCACTTGACACTTAGCATCCTATACCACTCTTTCATCCAAACCATTCACTGCAGGTGAGTTCATACCCCTTAACTTATCTTTTAAATGATTTTGAATGCTTCAAATAGTTTTACAAACTCTTTTATATGCAACACTCTTTATTAAACTCTTTTAAACTTATACTTTATCAAAATCATGTCTATATATATATATATATATATATATATATGTGTGTGTATATATATATATATATATATAGTTATATAAGTAGGATTGAAAAGACTTAGGACTGATAACTCATCTTATTTCTTATTCCTTGTTTCGTTGTGGACTTAGGGTATCAGTTGTTTGTCCGAAGGTCATTTGAATCTTAGTTATATATTATGTGTATGTATATAGATATTAAAGTTCTTCATTCAGTTCAATACCTTTGGGTAGCAAGGGTGTGAAAACATGTTCATTCATACAAACAACATTACTAGTAAACTATAATAAGTATAGTTTAGGAAGTCACTACTTACTATTACTAGAACAATGAAACATACAAGAGTCATTTCATTCATGAGTCAATACAAAAAAACTATTATGAAAAATAGAGAGAATATACTATTATGAGAAACAGAGAGAATATACTATTATGAGAAACAGAGAGAACTTACTATGATGAGAAACAAAGAGAACATACACTACACTATACAAAGAGAACATGCAATACACTAGTACAGAGAGAACATACTATACAAACACTAGAACACTATAACATTAATGTGAGCCACTACTTCATGGCATGGAAATCTACTGCTGTATCACGTTTTGCAACCAGAGTCTCTTGGAGGGAGAGCATGAATTAGTGTATAGATCTATATGGGATTGACTATCCTACACCTTGCTACTAGCTACAATGGGACCAGCAGGTCTACGGGTGACTAATGTCATACCATTTCGATGCCTTAGAGCATCGTGTTATACTAGTCTATCAAGTATGGTTATAATCATATCACATTTTTCCTTAATTAACAAACTGGTTTAAGGTAGTTAGTACATTGGTAGTTACTTACATACAATACTACTTTACACTGTTATTTTCCCATTGCATTCACATTGTGATCTTCTCACATAAACGGTAATGTAAACTATATTTTAGTAATGATAGTCATACTTGGGAAATATACACTTTTACAGACAACACAATACACAGAACATTTGGGCCTTGGTAGAAGGCTACTATTTAGTAGAAAATATAGGATTTTCTAGGAGATACAAACAATTACTACAAACACCTACAAACATTTACAAACATTTAAAAATACTTACAAAATTTTGCATGAAACATTTACAAGCACTTTCATACAAACAATGACACTAAAATACTTATGGACTCACTAGCTTTAAGGCTGATCTACACTTTCAAAATAAATTGTATTCTCAGGTCACCAGTAGACAGGTACCGATGACCAGGTTTTGAGAAGATGGAGCACGTTCAAGACTCATCTCTTATTTTGATTCATATTTTTGGTGACTTATAAACTATACAGAACACACTTGTATTAAATTATACTATTAATGCAATGGATGATGTTGTTGCTTACTTACTATTATGCATTGTTGTGATACTATACATGACATCCTCCGCCCCTGATCATTTTCGCCATTCAGGTTTTGGGGTGTGACAGATTGGTATTAGAGCTCTGTTTATAGTGAATCGAGTATATCAACCCTTAAAAGATATACAAACTATAAACACAACGGGATTAAAATACCCTGACCAAGAATTTATACTTTTAAATAATAAAATATTTAACCAAAGTATACATATCTACATTCATACTAAAATCTGTGTCACTAGGACAGAAAGAAAGTACTGCGGTTGTTGGACAGCACAAGCAGGCTTGGGGACATATGATCAGATCTGGGAGTGATATAGCCTGATCAACTATATCTTTCCGAGAAGTGATTAGCATGTGCCTAGTAATGGTTGTGATGTTGCAGCAAGTCTAAAAACTTACTAACACTACTACAATGAAAAAATAGAAGATAACATAAACTTAAAATACTATAGGAGTATTTTGTGTTACTAAAATTCTTATTTGAGAACTAAAGGTATTTATTGATAGGTCAATAGTTGCTTGGTGGATACGCTAAGGTCATATGTGAATAAGGTGTCATAGACTTAGAATTTGTAATCTTTGCTTTATTTCCTACTCCTTGTTTGGTCGTGGATTTGGAGTTAGGGTCACTTATTCGAAGGTCTATCCTGTTTCGATTACATGTAACTCGTATTCACTATGCAAGTATTGAAGTAACCGATAACGATCATCCTATAATTATCTAAATTAGTACGTCTATTAATTATTTCTTTTATCCATATTCTCGGGTAGATAACATGGCTGGATTCCATCCCCATGGCAACCCGTACTTTCCCAACCAAGGTAA
Source organism: Lactuca serriola (assembly GCF_051521515.1). NCBI lineage: Eukaryota > Viridiplantae > Streptophyta > Magnoliopsida > Asterales > Asteraceae > Lactuca > Lactuca serriola. The sequence goes on along the minus strand of NC_136414.1, from coordinate 117,496,851 downwards.
TGGAGGATGGCTCGATGCGGAGCTAGAAGAGAATCATCCAATCCCTCTGGATGATGACTTCGTCAAGAACTTTTCAGAGGATTCTGACTCCGAACCCGAAGTCAACAACCTATCCCCAGTGGCTCAAATCCAGAACCCTAACCCTTGTCCAACATTTCAATGCCCCACACCTCTGTGGGCAACAAACATGAACAGATGGAGCCACGAATAGGGTTAACCCTTACCTTACAACGGAGATCGAAGATTCTATAACTTGAGCGAGGGAGGCTCAGTGGACAGAGTCCTGCCTATTCTGGTCTGCAGGATTGCTCGTAATGATGAACAGGGTAGAGCGGCCATCAACCGAATCATGGAAGTTAATGGCGATGCGAGAGTCAATACCATACGCATTCGCAATCTAGAGTCAGCTTATGAAAGGACTCAGAACCAGAATGCGACCTTGCAGAGAGATCTTGCTGCAACCCAAGCTGAAGTCAGGGAACTTCAAGCTCATCAAGCAATATTTGAAAGGCGCATGAGAGACATGGAGCGTCGTCCGTCAGAATCAAGGACTCATTCCAGTGGTTCTCATCGTAGATAGAGCCTACTCAACTTTCTCTTTTGGATATAACTTATGTCTATGTAAAAACTATAGTTTTAGTTGCCTATTAATGATAAGACCTTGAACTTGTTAAGTCTTGCTAGGTCTTAGTTCTGTCAAAATTTTCCTATCTTGGTATGATGTAAGACCTACTTTTAGGTCATTTTTCCAAACTTGCTACATCTGTAATACCAATATTATTGACAAATATCTAATCTCATGGAAATTAATATCCAAGTGCTTTCATCTTTCTAGTACTAGATCTGCATTCAATCATACTTTCATTTATGTTGTTGGACTATGGAGAGTTAGTCCATGAGTCACTCTCATCATTCTCTCTATTAAATTCTTACCAATATCTTCATCTTTGTGATCTTATAGCTACAAGATGCCTCCTCGTCGACCAGCGAGGCGCACTACTCCGATAACTCCAACTCAACCACCACCTCCTCCACAATACGATTCTGCAGCCCTCCAAGCTGCAATATCTACGACTATTGTGGCAGCCTTAGCGCAATTCAGCAATAGTGGCACTAATGGTGGTGGTGCAGCTGCCCAGTATGCTCAGGGCGATGCTCTAGTATGTGCTAGGGAGTTCTCGTACAAAGACTTCACAAGCTGCAAACCCAGGGGCTTCAATGGAACTGGCGGAATCATTGCCCTCTCACAATGGTTCAAGCAAACGGAGTCGATCTTCGAGATCTGCTCCTGTCCGGAAGGGAGCAATGTAAAATTTGCCGCCTGCACCTTTGCGGACCGAGCCCTGACATGGTCGAATAGCCATGTCAAGTCACTATCTCTTATAGTGGAAAATGCTATTGGTTGGGAAGCTCTGAAGGAGCTCATGATCGAAGAGTACCGCCCGAGGGGCGAAGTTCAGAAGTTGGAGCAGGAACTCTGGAGCCTAGCCATGAAGGGCTCCGACATCGTCTCCTACACTGCCAGATTCAACAATCTGGTAGCGCTATGTACGACAATGGTCCCTTCTGAAGCAAAGAATATTGAGAGGTATATCTGGGGGTTGGTGCCTCCATTCCAGGGGAATGTACTAGCTTCAAACCCTGCTACCTTCGATAGTGCCAAGCGATTGGCACAACGGCTCATTGACCATGGGGTCCATACCCCATCAACAAAAACAACCCTAGCCACCTCAGAACCCTCCAAAGCCGCTGATAACAAGCAGAAATTCTGGGAAGATAAGAAGAAGAACGTTGCGCAAAAAGCTGCCAAAAAGCAGCAGGTCGTAGCGGTTCATGCTACGATAGCTCCTGTCGCTGCTGCACCGGTAAAGCAGTACGCTGGAAGTTTGCCGAAGTGCAACAAATGCAACTTCCACCACAACGGACCCTGCCAGTAAATGCAGTGCTCTAACTGCAATAGGAAGGGGCACACTTCCCGTTTCTGCAAAGGTCCGACAAGGCCAATGAACCAAGTCCTCAATGTTGGTGTGGGCCAGGCTTGCTACGGTTGTGGCGAGGTGGGACACTATAAAAGGAACTGCCCGAAGGCACGGAATGTCGGTGGAGTAGGAAGGGTTTTGGCTATAGTCCACGAGGAAGCAGTTGCTGACCCCACAGTGGTCACTGGTATGTTTCTCCTCGATAACTCTTATGCATGCATTCTGTTTGATAGTGGAGCGGAGAGGAGTTTCGTGAACCAAAAATTTGCTCATTTACTTAAGCAAAAATCACAAGCACTTAAAGAACCGTTCACCGTAGAAATGGCTAACGGAAAGACTGAGAGCACTAGCAGTATATACATCGGATGAACTCTAACTCTAGATAGCCATTCATTTTCAATCGACCTCATGCCGGTCTCAATTAAAAGTTTCGACGTCATAATCGGCATGGATTGCTTGAGTCTACATCGTGCCGACTTCATGTGTTATGAAAAGGTTGTTCGCCTTAATGTGCCATCTAGCAAAACTCTAGTAGTCTACGACGACAAACCCGGCACGAACCTTCGTATCATCTCGAGTATTCAAGCCAAGAAGTACTTGCGAAAGGAATGTCGCACATTCCTTGCTCATGTTTTCAATGTGAGCCAAGAGACGAAAGACATAAAGAACATCCCAGTAGTACACGATTTTCTCGACATCTTTCTAGAAGAACTCTCAGGATTACCTCTGCAATGTCAACTTGATTTCAGAATCGACTTAGTTCCAGGTGCTACCCCAGTAGCCAAATAGCCCTATCGTCTAGCACCAGCCGAGATGCAGGAATTATCTAGTCAACTTAACGAGTTGCTCAGCAAGGGCTTTATTAGACCAAGCTTCTCACCCTGGGGAGCTCCAGTCTTGTTCGTGAAGAAGAAAGACATATCATTTCGTATGTGTATCGACTACAGAGAACTAAAGAAGCTTACCGTTAAGAATCGTTACCCTCTTCCTCGCATAGACGATTTGTTCGACGGCGAATTACTTTTCAAAGATAGATATGAGATATGGGTATCACCGGTTACGAGTGCTTGAGGAGGATGTTCCGAAGACAGCGTTCCAAACTCGTTATGGACACTACGAGTTTGTAGTAATGCCATTCAGATTGACTAATGTGCCTGCGGTATTCTTGGATTTAATGAATAGGGTATGTCGTCCTTATTTGGATCAGTTTGTCATTTTATTCATTGATGACATACTTATCTATTCTCATAGTAAGGAAGAGCATAGTAAGCATCTACGTAAGATCTTGGAGACATTACGATCAGAGAAGCTCTACGCGAAGTTCTCTAAATGCGAGTTTTGGATTCGAAGAGTCGAATTCCTGGGCCACGTTGTTAGTGAAGAGGGAATTCATGTGGACCTTTCCAAAACTAAAGCCACTGAGAACTGGTCAGCACTGAAGACGCCTACCAAAATTCGTCAATTTCTAGGCCTCGCTGGCTACTATCGTAGGTTCATTAGGAACTTCTCGCGGATTGCGAAACCCCTTACTACATTGACCCAGAAAGGCGTGGCCTTTGACTGGGAAGAGAAACAAGAGAAGGCGTTCCAAACGTTGAAACGAGCCTTATGCACCGCACCGATACTATCCCTCCCAGAAGGAATAGAAGACTTCATGGTCTATTGCGATGCATCCAATCAAGGGCTCGACTGTGTTCAGATGTAACAGGGTAAGGTCATCGCCTATGCCTCAAGACAACTAAAGACGCACCAGGTCAACTACACCACACATGATCTTGAGTTAGGAGCATTTGTGTTTGCTTTGAAGATCTGGAGACACTACCTGTATGGTACAAAAATCATTATCTTTACAGACCACAAGAGCCTACAACATATATTCGACCAGAAGGAGCTCAATATGAGACAACAACGATGGGTTGAGCTACTCAGTGACTACGAACGCGAAATTTGTTATCATCCGGGTAAAGCCAACGTAGTAGCTGACGCCCTAAGTCGGAAAGAATACTCTGGTCGTAGAGTTAAGTCATTGACTATGACTATCCATTCACACAAATTAAGGAGGCTCAGCTCGAAGCCTTGAAACCTGAAAATGTGGCAGGTGAATCCCTGAGAGGGATGGATAAGAACTTGGAAGTCAAGGGTGGCGGAGCCTTATATTTCATGGATCGGATATAGACACCGAAACACGGTGATTTCAGAGACTTGGTCATGACCGAAGCGCACAACACTTGATATCCTGTCTACCCAGGTTCAGATAAGATGTATCTGGATCTTAAAAAGTTATACTGGTGGCCTCACATAAAAGCAGAGATTGCTATCTTCATGAGTAAATGTCTTACTTGTGCAAAGGTTAAGGTCGAATACCAGAAACCATCCGGTTTACTTCAACAACTGGAGATACCTGATTGGAAGTGGGAGCAGATCACAATGGATTTCATCCCAAGTTTCCCAAGACAATGGGTGGTCTCGATACCATTTGGGTGATCGTAGACAGGTTAACCAAGTCCGCACACTTCCTGCCTATCAAAGAAACTGACAAGATGGAGAAACTCACTAGAACCGACATTAGGGAGATAGTACGACTGCACGGTGTTCCCATATCCATTATCTCTGATAGAAGTAGTAGATTCACTTTGAGGTTCTGGTAGTCGCTACAAAGTTCCTTAGGAACTAGGATGGACATGAGTACAGCCTACCATCCACAAACCGATGGACAAAGTGAGAGGAATATTCAAACTTTGGAAGACATGTTGTGAGCCTGTGTGATTGAATTTGGAAATGCATGGGATATTCATCTACCCCTTGTCGAGTTCTCCTACAATAATAGTTATCACACAAGCATAAAGGCTGCTGCATTTGAAGCCCTCTATGGCCGAAAGTGCAGATCCCCTCTGTGCTGGGCTGAGGTGGGTGACACACAGTTAGCTAAAGGACGCATTCCTGACAGCACTCTCACAGGTCCGGAAATCATTCAGCAAACGACAGAGAAGATCGTTCAAATCCGTGAACGATTGAAAGCCTTTAGAGACCGACAGAAAAGCTACACATACAAGAGAAGGAAACCCTTGGAATTCTAGGTTGGCGACCGTGTTCTATTGAAGGTCTCACCCTGAAAGGGCTTGATTAGCTTTGGAAAGCGTGGAAAGCTAAATCCAAGATACGTAGGGCCTTTCGAGATTCTCGCTAGAATTGGCTCTGTAGCTTACAAACTCAAACTACCTCGCGAACTCAGTAACGTACATTCTATTTTCCACGTCTCGAACTTGAAAAAGTATCTGTCCGACGAGACTCTTGTAATCCCACTCGACGAGATCGAGATCAACGAGAGCCTCAACTTCGTGGAAGAACCTGTAGAGATCATGGGATGAGAGGTCAAGCAAACAAAGCAAAGACGTATCCCGATAGTGAAGGTTCGCTGGAATGCCAAGCGAGGACCTGAATTCACTTGGAAGCATAAGGATCAAATGAAACTGAAATATCCTCATCTTTTCGCTTAGTTCTTTGTAATTACCTTATTGCTAATACTCTAATTTCGGGACGAAATTCTCTCTTACGGGGGGATGATGTGACAACCCAAAATTTCTATTTTTTACAACCATTCAACTCAATCAAAGTCAGACTTATTTCTGCTATATGTTAGCACTGTTTAGAGTCTGTTTGAGTGTTCTAAGCCTAGTACATTCAAGGGATGAGTGATAGGAAGTATCCACCGAAGTTCTAAACCACCAAACAAGCCTTAAACTTCATCATGTGGAGTTTACGACCACAACATATGAGTTTACAGCCGTAAACTCATGGTGGCTGTAAACTCATGCCTTATACATGATGTTCTTTCATTTCTACCTCATTATTCACCATTCCAAGTCAAGAAACTCGATTTCTCTCTCAAGTATCATAAGGATCTTCATATTGTTCTTCAAAAATGTAAGTGTTTCATCCCTTGATTAGTTGATACTTCTTCTTAACTAGCATAACCCTTTGATTTCATCCATTAACTTCATATTTTGGGTTATTCTTCAAGAACACCAAGAACACCAAGAACACCAAGAGCACACACTAGTGTTTTGGGCCGAAATCAACTCTTTTAGTCTCTATATCGTAAGTATCACTTCCCTATAACTTGTTATCAAGTAAGAACACTTGATTAGCACCTTGAAAACATCCATTTCCCAAGATCAATAGGAGTTTATGGCCAAGATCATCTTCCTTGGCCGTAAAGCCTTGTGAAGGGTGCATTTTTGGTCATAACTCTTCCTAAGGCTTGGATTTGAGTCTAGAACACTTCGTTGTGGACTGTAGGACTTTAAAACACCATTTGGCACAAAGCTTTTTGAGTTTACGGTCGTAAACTCATGTGGTCGTGAACACCTTGGCCGTAAACATCAAGGGCCATGAACACTTAGCCACAAACACCAAGTGTGGCCGTAAACTCCCCTTATACACAATCATTTGTGATTTATATCCTTCCATCCAAGGGTATCTGATGAATCAATAAATCGAGTATGAAATCAATCAGAGTAGATGTTTTAGAATGAACGAGTAATTGAACACACAATGTAAATAAGATTTCACTTCAGCTCAATTACGCTTTAACAATTTTATAGAGAGAATAGACAATCCTGTTAACGTTATCTAACTCTAGTAAATGATCCTATTTATAGGATACATAAAGCGTACAAAAAATATACTAAGGCTATCACACTTAAGCTTCAAACTAAAAGAGCCCTAGTAAAATACATTACAGATTATATGAAGAGTACAAAATAAGCTTTGACTCATTACAACTAAACTACCCTTACAATCTCCCCCTTTGTAATCAACATCGAAGAATTCAGTTCGTAAGCAGTTGAATGGTGTACAACATTACTCTCCGTATCTAAGTGTACAAAGAGATAATCTTCTTCAGTTCCTTTTTATCTCCTTCGTTATTCTTCTTACAATGATTCATACGAACAATTAAGTTTGTATATTGCAAAGTTGAGTGCCTTTCTACCTCACTAGCCTGAAACAAAAACCGTTTTGATTTCCCAGACTTCTCCTTCCCAGAAAAGACTAAACCAAATGGCTTCAAGTAGATTTCACCATTAGCATACTTCTTTAATTCTGCTTAAATCTTCGAAGGAGCCATGGGTGCTGTAATTTCTAGTCCTTTAGCTATAGCCAACTCCACATTAGTTAATTCTAAGCATTCATAATAATTTTCAATAAAAATCTTGATGTGAGTAATTCCCAGCTTGTACTCATCTGGATCCATGTTCTGAAGATACAAAAAAGATCTTTCCTTCAACAGTAATGCAACTTGTATAAGATCATACAAGTTCATTAAAGGAAAATCTGCAATTGTAAAGTCACAAACATTCCCAATCACCCTGGTCACCACATACTTCATATTTTGGATTGTGTTTTCAAAAACCATGTCCTTCTTTATGCTGATAACTTTCTTTATCTTTGTCAATGACCACACTTCTTCAGCTGGTTTCACAAGAACTGCATGAAACCTGATTTTCATGTGAGTTCCTTCATCCTTCTCCTTGAACTTGCTTTCGGCTTTGGACTGGGGCATGATGAACATCATCTCATTAATTGGAAAGTCCAATTGGCTTGCATTAGTATTCGTGACAAAGTAACTCTGTTTTGGCTTCTTTTCGAACGAATACATGTGATTAAATGCAACCTTGGCTTCAATTGTTTCATAGTTGTAATGCTTTGATGTATCACCTTTGTTCATGCCAGGAGGATCACTTGCTCTTTGAGTCATTATACTTTGCACTAGTCTCATCCTCTCCAGTTCCGCGTCAGCCTCTGCCTTCTTTTCTTCCTTAGATTTTTTTATCATCATTGATTTTCCTCTCGCCTTCGAAGCTGATTCTTCTAACACGTATTTTACCTTCGAATCACTCCCACCAATATCAACAGATTTACCAATGATAATTCCTTTCGAAATTGGTCTTGTGATTGGCACAGTTATTACCACTGTCGAAGAAACAGGACCAGAAGATGCTATAACTAGTTTTGTTGTTGGAATCTTTGAAGGAAATACTTTTCCCACCACCTTCGCATCATCACCTCCAGCCTTCAAACCTTCGCTCATCCTTTCTCCCCCTTGCATCCCTGTTGAAACAGGCGGGGCATTTGTTGTGGGAAGAAGGCTAGATATGTGAGATAGAGGAGCCAACTGTTGGAGAAGTAAGGCTTTAAATTGAGAAAACTTCTTGATAAGATCTTCTGAGGATAGTTGAGAAATCGAAGTTGGTTTTGAGGATAAGGCCTTGAGCTCCGTTAACAATGTGAAAACTTCCATAAAATTCTTATTTTCATTTGTAGAAACTGACTTGGCAACCAAATCTTCGGTTGATATAACATCTGTTTGTGTAAGAGTAGAAGATTGTTTGTGAAGATCAGCTTCTGGAGTTTCTGGAATTGTTTCATCTTCATCAGCAGTAGACTCAGAGGAGATGATTATTTTTCTTTTCTTCTTCTTTTTCTTAGAAATATGTTTATCCATATCAGTTGCTCTTCGTTTCATTGAAGATGGAGAAATAGGCGCTGGAATTTCACGAAACAGGACTCCCTGATGAGTAACCTGTGGTTTTCGTACAACATTCGTAAGTGGAGATCGGCTCTTGTGTTTGGATTTTATTTTTATTCTGCGAAAAACACCAGTCCTTGAAAGAATGAGTTCTTTTTGGGTTGATGGTGTATCAGCAACTGAAACTTCGGGTTTTGTTAGCTCTGCTTCTGTAACCGGTAACTGCTTCGAAATCTGTGTAGATTTAGACTCCTTGACTTGTTTCTCAGAAGAACCAGCATTAGTCTTCTTTGAACGTTTGGACTTCGTTTCTACTTCTCTTTCCAAAAGAATTCCAGTTCCAACAGTTGTATTGATTGTTTGCAAGTAAGTCACTAAAACTATGTTTGTAGGATAAACTCTTTTAAGCATGGCATCTAGAATACGAGCAACAACTGGAAACTCTTCAGTATCATCAGTTGCACCCTTCGGACAACTATACACATGGAAAGCAGCTTTTTCTTCATCATTAGGAACCAGAATCCCTTCCTTCTCATAGAAATATTGCAAGATCAAGCTCTAGTATCGAGCACACGAAATTCCATGAAGAGCATTCGTGTTTTCAATACTCTTCATGAATTCTTTCCATAACTGAGTAGAATAATCGACTTGAAGATTACAATATAGACCTACTACCATTGCATAAACCTCCATTCTCCCCTTGTCCAAACCAACGGTTCTTCCAGTTAAACACCTCAGAAAAATGCCAAACAAGAAATTCCAAACACTAGGAAGACCTAACTTCTTGAAGTCACTTATCTTGGACAGTTGAGGTTGATGACCCATTTCATTGAACATGTGTACAATTTGTGGAAATGTAAAATTGACATATCGTGGGGAATTAGGAATGTCGAGAATCTGACAGAAAAGCTTCTTTGATAGTCTAACCTTTTTATCAGTCACCAGATTGAAAGTAACTGCATCCAAGGCTTTCGAATAAGTAGCAGTTGAGCCAGCTTGAGAGAGCCATGAAAGAGGAGTAAAGAACGAGTTGAACATGGCCTTTGACAGTACAGAACTCTTCAGAGCAACTATTAGCATCTTGAGTTCTTCATGGTATAGAGAAACATTCGCCTCTACTTGGTAATTTGTACCCTGAATCTTCATAATCGGCAACGAGCTAACATCATATGTGGTGTGAGAAAGAGTTGCATCTGGATTAGCAGCAGTCGCCATTGTTAGGGTTTGAAAGCTTGATGTTTATCAGAGAGTATTTTGAAATTTGAAAGCATAAACTGATAAGGAACCCGTGAACCCCCTTTTATATGTAACCCTTGATTTTGAAATAAAAGCAGGATGTGCATTTAATGACCTGTGATGTATCACCGAGAAAACCGCGTCATGATGTTGAAAAAGTAACCATGCGTGATAAAGTAACTATCACGTCTCCTCTAAACCTGGACGGAATACAAAATGTCCCCTCAAACAGGCTGGTTTGTTTGCCCCAATAGAATAGTAACCGTCGGAACACTTCGTATGGAGGTAAGGCTCTTTTACTTTAAGGTTTCAAAGTAAAGTCATTTTCTAGATTTTTGAAATTATCAGCCTGAGTTGGTATTACTCAGAACCTCAAGGATTTCGTGTGTGTAGTGTTTCAAAGAATATAAATGAGAAGCAAGGAAAAAGAATTTTGGATATTCAGTGATGTCAAAAATTCAATTTCACACGAAGGCGGTTAAAATCTCAGGCAAAGATTGCTTCGTTAATTATCAAGAGAGATAATCAACAGCTTGTGTATGTTCCCGTGAATTACAATCAAATACTTGTAAAGACGTATCGAAGGGCTTCTTTTAAAAAGGCTTTTGAGGTGGTTTAATGAATTTCGTTACATATCAACCTAAACATAAGGTGAGTAAGTGTAACATAAATTACTTGTTTGACCAGTGTAGTCAGGGACAAGTTTGCTTTGAAATTTTTTTTACTGACATTGAATTTCGGATAAAACTCACACTGAAATCATATTCAAGAATTTTTTTTTTATTCTGGATCCTGTTGGGTAACAAACATCGTGGGTTTCGAATGTTTGATCAAGACCACTCATAAGAAATGAATATGATTTGGAGTTTCGAATGTATGTACAGAAACAAATGTTTCATTTAATTCCTGGAACATAGTTCCCCGTCAATTCCTTAAAAGTTGAGAGATTTGGGTTTCACTTTCATCATGGTCTCATGATGTCTGATCATAAACACATATTTATGATAGATCTAGGTTTTGAATGGTTTGATCAGAAACCTCTTGGACATATGTCTTCGTGTGTGACAGTGTAAGAATTTTGAGATGAAAAAGATTGGTATAAGAAAGAACATGTACCTCTGTTATTTTGGACCAAACAATAAACTCTTAACTCATGTGAGAAGAGTAAGGTAGCTCATTGGACTAATGCGAATGTAAGCCTAATTGGGAATAAATCTTCGTATGAAAGTTTCATTAAGGCTTTCGAACATTGAGTCAATTCGATGCTTTAGTCAACATGATGCAACATGCTTCTAGGGACTTCTTAACTAGTTCAAAGTGTGTGAAAAATACATGACCCTAGTACTGCAAGCACTACTCCAATAGATTTAGCATGAAAATCTGCAACAAACAACAAAAAGAAAGAAAGAAAGAACAAAAATATTTTTGTTGTTTTTGAATTTTTGAAAACAAAAAAAAATCTTTTTGGTATTTTTGATTTTTCGAAAATAAAAAATGTATTTGTTGCAAACATACGAAATTTATAATACTAAAAAAAATGACAATTATACAAATTCGAAGGATTCAAAGAGTTGACTATGAACAGTAACCTTTTTCTTTGATGACGTGTCTTTGAACCATGTCTTTTGGACCATCATTCTCCTTTTTCGCATGGAACAGAGTTTCCATCGATCATTCCAAGTCCTTCCAAAATTTTCATGAATGATTTTTCATCTAAAGGTTTTGTGAAAATATCAGCTAAATGATGTGTTGTTTTCACAAAATGCACTTCAATATTTCCATCTTCCACATGATCCTTGATGAAAGGATAACGAAGAGCAATATGTTTTGTTTTTGAATGCTGCACAGGATTATGACAAATTCTTATGGCACTTTGAGAATCACAATATAAAGGAATCTTTTTCATATTAATTGCATAATCTCGTAATTGGATTTGAATCCAAATGATTTGTGAAGTACAAGTAGCAGCAACCACATATTCTGCTTCAGCAGTTGAAACTGAAACACATGTTTGCTTCTTTGACTGCCAGCTCACCAATTTACCATCAAGCAATTGACAACCACCACTTGTGCTTTTCTTATCAAGATTACAACCTCCTAAGTCTGCATCCGAATATGCTTGAACAAAGAACCCAGTTGTCGAAGGATACCACAATCCTAAAGAAATTGTTCCTTTAAGATAACGAAATATATTCTTTATACCAGTGAGGTGTGGCTCTCGTGGATTTGGATGATGCCTAACACAATTACATACAGCAAACAAGATATCAGGTCTACTAGTAGTAAGATAAAGTAACGAACCTTTCATGCTTCTGTAAAGAGTTAGATCAACAGCAGGTTTATCTAACGAAGGTGTCAGTTTTATGCCAGTTACCATCGGAACTCGTAATTTTGTGCTATTCGTCAATCCAAACTTCTCTAGCAAATTCTTCGTATATTTTTCTTGATTGATAAAAATACCTTCTCTGTTTTGACGAATATTCATTCCAAGAAAATTATTGATTTTTCCCATCATGCTCATTTCAAATTTGCTTTTCATAAAATTTTCGAATTCACTAGATAAGGCAGGGTCAGTTAAGCCAAAAATTATATCATCAACATAAATTTGAACAAGCATAAGATGATCCCCAACTTTCTTTCAAAATAATGTGGGATCAATTGATCCTTGTTTAAATTTAGATTGTTTCAAAAATGAAGTAAGCGTTGCATACCATGCTCGTGGTGCTTGTTTCAAACCATAAACTGCCTTATCTAAGATTTAAACATAATCAGGATGTTCTTCGTTAATAAAACCTGGGGGTTATTCAACATAAACAGTTTCTTCAAGCTCTCCATTGAAAAATGCACATTTCACATCCATTTGATAAACATCAAAGTCTTTGTGAGCTGCATAAGCCAGAAATATACGAACAGCCTCGAGTCTTGCGACAGGGGCAAAAGTTTCTTTATAATCTATTCCTTCTTGTTGAGAATAACATTTAACAACAAGCCTGACTTTGTTTCGAACAATGTTTCCATCTTTGTCGGTTTTATTTTTGAAAATCCATTTTAACCCGACAATCAAAACATCATTTGGCTTAGGAATTAATCTCCAAACCTTATTTCTTTCAAATTCAGATAATTCAGATTGCATTGCAACAACCCAATCTGAGTGTTCCATTACAATCTTAACTGTCTTTGGTTCAATTTTCGAGATAAAAACATTGAACATGCAAAATTCTTGATGAGTATTTAATACCTCATTCTTCGCACGAATTTGAGCTCTTGTTAAGACTCCCTCTTGTGGATTACCAATTGTTTGTTCCTTCGGATGATCCTTTGTCCATTTTTCCATTGGAGGATAAGCTGAATCAAATTCCAAAGGTGCATCTTCGTATAAATCATCATGTTCTGAACCTGCAATTGAACATGCATCATTAATATCGTGAAAATCTTCATTTTGTTCAACTTGCTCCCCCTCAACATCAACATTCACTCTCTCATTCTCCCCCTCGAAAGAATGCTCCCCTTTAACAATAGTGTTCGAATCCAAGTGCTTCCCCTCCACTGGATTAAAATGCATACTTTCGTCCATTGTTTGATGATGTGATGTTGAACTATCATTGAGCTTCGTGGATTCAAGAACATGATTGTCATTGGCGTTAACTTTAGCATCCACAACATGATCTGAAATTCCAAAAATCAAATCATAATCAATATCCAATGGTTTTGAAGGTTCAGATTCTTCATGAATTTCTTTCAAAATAGGATGATTTTTAAAATGTTTTTCAGTTTGTTTGATATAATAATCATCAAATGTAAGATTGAATGCTTCTTCCATTTTTCGTGTTTGTTTGTTTAACACTCAATAGGCGACTAAATTATGCGAATATCCAAGGAAAATCCCTTCATCAACTTTTGCTTGAAATTTCGAAAGGTTGTCCTTAAGATTCATAATAAAGCACCTGCATCCAAAAACATGAAAAAATTTCACTTTAGATTTTCTATTATTGATTATTTCATATCGAGTGATATTAAAACGACGATGGATGAAAGATCTGTTTTGAGTAAAACATGCAATGGATACTGCTTCAACCCAAAGGTATTGTGGAAGATTCGCATATGCCAACATAGTTTTGGCAGCTTCGCATAGAGATCAATTTCTTTGCTCAACAAAACCATTTTGTTGTGGTGTATATGGAGATGATAAATTATGCGAAATTCCTTTATCTACCAAAAATGAATCAAGAACATTGTTCTTCAATTCAGTTCCATGATCACTTTTTATATTTTGAACCGTCTTCTTCAGCATCGTTTCCATTTTCTTGATAAAGTCAATCATGATTTGTGCAACTTCGGATTTAAGTCTGAGATGTGAATCTTGAAAAATCATAAACAATTACTAAAATGTATCGTTTCTTGTAGAGAGTGGATACAGTCGATGGTCCACACAAATCAATGTTTAAAAGCTCCAGAGGTTCAACAATCTTCGAATCAATTGTTATTGGATGACCTTGCTTATGTTGTTTTCCAACTTCACAAGCTGCACATAAAGAATCATTATCAAATTTAAGTACAGGTAAGCCTCTTACCAAATCTTGCACAACAAGTTTGTTGATATTTCAAAAGTTGAGATGTGAAAGTCTTCGATGCCAAAGCCAGCTTAGATCTGATGTAGCTTTCGAAAGTAGACATACTGCAGGTTTACCCAAAATTGGATTGATGTCCAATGTAAACATGTCACCTTTCCTTTTGGATTTAAGAAAAACTTCTTTTGTATTGACATTCGAAATAATGCTTCCTTTTTTGTTAAAAACTAATTGATTGCCAGTGCCTACCACAAGTTGTGATACACTTATCAAGTTGTGTTGAAGACCTTCGACATAAGCAACCCGATTCACTGTGAATTGACCATTCGTTATTTTCCCATATTCTTTGACTTGACATTTTTGATTATTTCCAAACTTAACCACTCCAACATTCTTCAAGATTCGAAAATCTCTTAAGTTCTCCTTCCTTCTAGTCATGTGACGAGAGCAACCACTATATATGTACCATTTGTTATCATATTGCTTGTCACAAAGTACCTGCCATTACTGAAAACATTTAGGTACCCAAGGCTTTTTGGGTCCTTGGTTATTAGCTTGAAACAAATAATGAATTTTAGAACTGAAAGCCCAAGTTCGAACTTGTGTTTTGATCTTATCAATTAAATCAACATCATTTACTAAAGATATTGAAATGTAATTTTTTGATAGTTTTGGATTTTCACTAGATTGCACCTCAGGCTTCTCAATTTTTGTCACTTTGTTGATTGTTTTCCATCTCTAAATTGGAGTATTCGAATCTTGAGAAGATAAACTTCCAGTTGTGTACTCATTCATATACTTTTCATAGGCTAATTTGGTTTGACCTTGAGTAAACTTTCCAGACTGAAACCTTTTTCCTTGTCCCTCAAGCCAATGATTCATTGAATGAACTTCTGATTTTCCTTTTGTGCTTGAATCCTTTGATGGTTTTGTGATTGAAGGATTTGGAATATTTGGTTTTTGTGGAGTAAATTTTATGGATGATTTGAAAGCTTCGTGAGAAGTTGGTTGATTATTTGTTAATATTCGAACATTGTTAAGTTTTCGATCATTCACAACCATTTGTAAAGTCTTATACTTTCGAATGTTTTAAGATTTTCGAACATATTCAACCTTTTGATTAATTGGAAAAGTGTCTATTACATTCATTGGTTGATGAAAAGATGTGTTTCGTGGTTTTTCTGTGAACAATGACTTTTGAAAATTCGTTGATTTTGCAATATATTTTGAGTTAGATTTTGAAACACTGTTTTTCTCATTTAAAACTTGGGATTTGGTTAAAGAAATTTTGTTGGGGTGAAAAGTTCTTCATTCATGACTTTGTAAATGTTTGACTTTTGTAAAACCCACTTGCATGTAGTGCTTTAGCCTTTAGACCTATTTGTTAGTGAGAGTGAGAGAGAGACATGTAAACACCTGTATATAAGGTGGGTTTGTCCACTTGTAGAGGTGTGTTTGAGAGATGTAGAAGTGAGTGTGTAAGTGTGTGTTAATTATGTAGTCTAGATCTAGATCTTTTTTGTAACACCATATACATTCAATATATCTCTTAAACACCCAAATCACCATGTTCAATTGTGGAAGCTTTAATTCCGCATGTCAAACCATGTTCTTTGTCACTACAATTGGTATCAAAGCGGGTCTTCAAGATCAAGGTGATTTTTTAAGAACGATTCTCGGTTTGGCAACTTTTGTCGCAATTTAATCAGTTTTGGTGAGTCTCTCTCTATGATCTCTCGTAATATTTGAATCATGCGTTGCGTTCTTGATTTTTGATCGTTTGACTCATTGGATCAATTTTTCTTTGAAAAACCCATTTGTTGTGATCCAATATTTTTTTTGTTGATCAAGGTCCGATCCAATCTCATATTCTTTTAAATCAAAATTTTACATGATTTGAGCCCAAAGTTTTCAATTATTCTTCATGTAATTCGATTTGTGAGCCCTAAAACAAGTGAAATTTCAATGTTCATTACTGTCCGTACATATCTAAGTGTGTCCAAGAAGATTTCGAATTACTGTTTGTTCCTTTTAGCCCAATTCGGATTTGATTCATTAATTAGCCCAAAATCAAAATAAGTGATATTAATATTCAATACTTATTTTGATCCATTGTGTTTGCATTTTATTTGTGTATCACCGACTTCGTTGTTTCAGATGCGTCAATTCTATTTCATCTATTCACTGTTCATGAGCCAATCGATCTTTAAATACTAAGTTTCGTTCTTGATTTCTAATATTTCTTGTGTCGATATTCATTTAATCGATAAATCAAATATGTGATTTAGTTCTGGAATTTGATTTGAGAAATCAAATATGTTCAATAGTTCGATTAGTGAGTCTTTGTTGATAAATCGATCTTTTGTGTTCGCTGTTTGATTTCAAATTCAACAATGATTTTTTTGAGTTCATTGAACATCCAGGGAATGAACTTTCATGATTGAACAAAACTTGTTTGATTTGGATCGAATATTGAGCTGTGAAGGTTTGATTTGGTCACAGTGATTGTCGATGGTTTTAGATCGATTTGGGTTAAGGTTCAAATGGTTTGGTTTGGATGATTAAAGTGAAGGCTGAGTTGGTGTTCATTTTGATTTTGGAGTTGATATCTCAACGTCGATGGCCTCAATTAACGAAGGGTTGAAGAAGATTTGGGAATAGATTTTCAGTGATGTTTGATTTGAGAAAAACGAAGACTGTGATTTGGATTTGATTCGAAGGGTATGGACTGGAAAAGGATTTTGTATGTTGTTGATTTTGGGTTTGGTGAAATGAACGAACAAAGGATCTGTTGATTTTGATGATTTTGGAACGAAGGGTATGTGAATGGATTGCAAAAAGCGAAGGGTAATAGATGAATAAAAAAAAAAACGAAGACTGAAGACTGGGTTTCTGTAGTTTGGGATTTTGATTTGGAGGTTGACTGTGAATGAATACAAAGGGGTGTTTGTGATTTAGATTTGAAGGGGTTTAATGTTGAATATTCGAAGGGTATATTCTGAATTTTCGAAGGGGGTATTTTGGAAATTTATACGAAGACTTTTACTGTTCATTACTGTTCATTAATGAGACTTCGTATGCTTCGTGCTTCGAATGAATTGAGCAAATGAGAATGTTTCGAAAACGGACCCTAAACCTTCGAATTTTTGACACTTCGAAAATTAAAGCAAGTTTCAAATTTTTGACACTTTTCACCCAAATTTGAAATTTATGGAAGCTTCGAATATTTTGGGGAATCTTCGTATGTTTGGAACTAGTCTTCGTATGTTTGAGCAAAAAGGGCAGAATTTACGAAGATGGTCCCTGAGACTTCGAATTTTTGGCAGTTTGTACCCGAATTCGAAAAAGGACTATTTTTTGCTGAAAATTGAAGATTGTTCATTTTAGGCCCCTGCGGTTTGTGCAAATTGACGCTTTCTACCCAGCTTTGGAAAAGGGTGAGATTTTTGCATATTTTGCTGTTTTGGGCGCAACCGGTCACTGCAGAATTTTGGAATTGACAATTTCTACCCATTTTTGAAAAAATTTGTCAAAGGCGATTCGTGAACGAAGATAAAAATTCAATATTTTTTGGGTTTTCCGGATTGAAGCACAAAGTTTATGCCACATGTTAAGGGGGAGTTTTGACACGAAAAATTCTGAATAGAGCACGTTCTTTTTCCTTTGGATTTTTATAATCAAATTTTGATTATAAAAAGGGGGAGAAGTTTTATATGGAAATTCGAATTTGAATTTTTCATATTACGCGGATTTGAAGACCGAAGTGATCTTGAAGTTTTGAAGCCTACGAGATGATGCAATTGGAAGTTCGGAAGTGATGTATTCGAAATGGGTTTGGTTTTATTGAAGATTTTTGGGGTGTGTTTTTATGCGCAACTTTTAGGTGATTATTTGGAGTTTGGAATACTCTTAATCATTCGTTGCTGCTCGGATTGTATGGTCTCACATCCTAGAGCCCAAATTGAAGAGTCATGGAAGAATTGAAGATTGAAGTTCGTTTCGACATGTGTCACCTTTGAGGCTCGAACCGCGTAGTGCTTGATTTTGGAAGATTTGAAGTGGATCATTCATTCCTAACTTTGAGGGGGAGAATGTTGGGGTGCAAAGTTCTTCATTCATGACTTTGTAAATGCTTGACTTTTGTAAAACCCACTTGCATGTGGTGCTTTAGCCTTTAGACCCATTTGTTAGTGAGAGTGAGAGAGAGACATGTAAACACCTCTATAAATAGTGGGTTTGTCCACTTGTAGAGGTGTGCTTGAGAGATGTAGAAGTGAGTGTGTAAGTGTGTGTTAATTATGTAGTCTAGATCAAGATCTTTATTTTAACACCATATACATTCAATATATCTCTTAAACACCCAAATCACCATGTTCAATTGTGCAAGCTTTAATTCCGAATGCCAAACCATGTTCTTTGTCACTAAATTTTTTTTCTTTAGACACAACTTGCCAAAAAATTACCTTTCGTGCTTTTCTCTTTGAAACTTTATGATTTTTCGAAAACTTATCAACAAGCTCTTTGAATTCATTTGAATTAAGTTTCACAATTGGAGTTGAATTAACAACTTCTTTTGTAACAACTTCATTTTCCTTTTCAGATTTAACAACCCATTTTTTTTGGTTTCTGTTGTTGAAAAACATACGAATTTTTAGTGAGGTTGTTTTCAACAATGTTTTGATTCGCAAAAAATCCTCCATGTGTGAACGCTTATTATCTTCTTCGACAATTTTGTTGAATTCTGGTTTGACATTCTCATCATTTCCAGTTGTGACAAATAGTTGATTTGGAAAAACTACTTCATCTGTGCATGTAAAATTTGGATACACAACAATATTATTTTCCAAAAACTGAGCACCTTTTTCATTCATCACTGTGTTGAACTTTTCAGTTTCTCCATAAACTTGTTCAACAACAACTCATGGATTTGAAGTTTCAGTTGAAACTTTCTTTGCTGTTTTACAAACATTTGAAGTTTTGATTTCGTCCTCCTAATCATCACTACTATCTGTCTGGCTGTCTCGTACTTCCACATCATCAAAGTCAAAAGATTTCGAGGTAGAGGGTTTTCCAATGTCATCCTCAACCATCGAATCATTAACAATTTCTTTACCTTTGGACTTAGATGTGATTTTAATGATAGATAACTGAGAACAACCAATACTTTCTTCTTCTTCAATTTCACTGATTTCACTAAGAATATCCGAATTCTCATCGACATTAGCAAAATTGAGTTGTTAATCAAGTTTCAAATGTTCAGTTCTTTTCAGAATTTTCATTTGTTCATCTTTTGTCAAACTTTCATTAACAATGTTAACCAATTCATCAGCATTTAAAAACTCATCTATCTTAACAACACCATATGCAAACCTATCATCTGGTACTTTGTCAAAATCAGCTATTGTATGTTCACAATCATATGACATGACATCAACTTTTTCTCTTTCGAATGCAAGAAAAGGTAACAATTTACGATGTTGTTCTTTGCTAACGTCCGAAGAATGATGTAAAGCAGTTAGTTTTGCATACAAACGTTTGGCTGAATTACAGTATATGTTTCGTTGTATCAACAATCTGGCATCTTTATCTAAATTCTCCCTATCTTTATTGACATTTTGTAACTGCAATTCTAGATACTCTACTCTGATACGTTTCGTGTCTAACAACTTTCGTGTCTCAAGCAATTGATTATTAAGTTTCTTTGCCTCATAACTAGCAGACACAACAATAACATCAAAGTAAGCAACAATATCATCAAATTCAATTATTTCATAATCATATGCAGGAATATTAAAAGATTCAAGTATTGAATGTACCTTGGTTGTCATCAGAGATTTGTCACTTGTCTTCGAAACAAAGCAACGTCCTGTTATCTCTTCATCTTCTTCCTCCTCAAAACTTGTGAACATGGAACCATGAGTCGGATGCCTCATTTCTTCATCATCAGCACCGGATGACCAGATCTGATACGTGCCACTTTCCTCATCTTCACTTTCCCTTCTTGCCACTAGAGACAAACCTTTCATCTTCTCACGAACTTCCTCCAATTTCTCCACATAATATGATTCGTCCTTGTTTTTGTTCTTCTTTTCTTCTTTCTTACGAAGCATACAGTCAACTGCAAAATGATTCGAAACATTTCAATAATGACAGTCGATGCTAGAATCTCTGTTGATTTAGCTGATTGTAAACATCAATCAAATACGAACAATCGAAGCTATGCTGATTTTTGATCATCATGCTTACACTTCGGCACTCCTTCCTCAATCCCATAACAATAGTAAGATTATACTCCATTAAGGACCTAGTAATTCCGTAGCGATTACACCTGTAGATCAACTCATTCAGTCGATCGTAATAGACTTCAATTGTTTCTGTTTCCTTCTGTCTGAACTCCTTCAGTTCAACCAAACACTACTTCACAGAATTGATCTTAGTCTTTTCACTTCCTTGATACTTTTCTTTGAGAGTATTCTAAATCTCCTTAGCAGTTTTACAACCACGAATGTAGTTGTAAACAACAGGTGGCAAAACACCTCTCAACTCTCTCATGCATCTCTTTTCCTTGTTCTTCAGTCTTGTTTGTTGATCTTCAACATCAGAATTAGTTCCAGACGAACCCAAAGTTTGAACATTTGCAGGTGGTTGAACTGATCCATTGATGCAAGTCCACAACTCTTCATCAATCCCATTGAGATAATCATGCATACGATCAGCCCACAGATCATAGTATTTAGGAATTAACATATGAATTTTGGTTGATGACCCAAGGATATGAGAAAAAGAAGTCATTGAATTGATATTGAAATTCGCCATTTATGAACAGATGAAGTTTTTCAAGATTTTTGAATTAACAACAAGAATTTGAAAAATGATAATCGGAAATGATTCAGAAATTTTAGAAAATCACTCGATTCAACAATCCAAAAGCAGAATCTGATCACAATCTTAGATCTGAAAGAATTTTTCAATTTCAAAAAGCGCGGAAACTTTTGAACCAAAAAGTTGATTCAAATTTTTTTTTGAACAATTGAAAATCAGATCACAGATATGATTACTGCTCTGATACCAATTGATGGAACAAAGAATCGAGTATGAAATGAATCAAAGTAAATGTTTATGAATCAATTAGTAATTGAACACACGATGTAAGTAAGATCTTCACTTCAACTCAATTACGTTTTAAGAGTTTTTACAGAGAGAATAGACAATCCATTTCACGTTTTCTAACTCTAGTAAATGATCCTATTTATAGGATACATAAAGTGTACAAAAAAATATACTAAGGCTAAAACACTTAAGCTTCGAATCAAAAGAGCTATAGTAAAATATACTACAGACCATACGAAGAGTACACAATAGGCTTCGACTCATTACAACCAAACTACCCTTACATACTCCATTAAGGACCTTGTAATTCCGTAGCGATTACACCTGTAGATCAACTCATTCAGTCGATCGTAATAGACTTCAATTGTTTCTGTTTCCTTCTGTCTGAACTCCTTCAGTTCAACCAAACACTGCTTCACAGAATTGATCTTAGTCTTTTCACTTCCTTGATACTTTTCTTTGAGAGTATTCTAAATCTCCTTAGCAGTTTTACAACCACAAATGTAGTTGTAAACAACAGGTGGCAAAACACCTCTCAACTCTCTCATGCATCTCTTTTCCTTGTTCTTCAGTCTTGTTTGTTGATCTTCAACATCAGAATTAGTTCCAAAAAAACCTAAAGGTTGAACATTTGGTGGAGGTTGAATTGATCCATTGATACAAGTCCATAACTCTTCATCAATCCCATTAAGATAATCCTACATACGCTCAGCCCACTGATCATGGCATTCAAGAATTAACATAGGAATTTTGGTTGATGATCCAAGTAGATGAGAAAATGAAGTCATTGAATTGATATTGAAATTCTCCATTGATGAACAGATGAAGTTTTTCGAGATTTTTGAATTAACAACGAGAATTTGAAAAACGATTATCGGAAATGATTCAGAAATTTCAGTAAATCACCCGATTCAACAATTTAATTGCAGAATCTAATCACAATCTTAGATCTAAAAGAATTTTTCAATTTCAAAAAGCGCGGAAACTTTTGAACCAAAAAGTTGATTCAAAGACTTTTTGAACAATTGAAAATCAGATTACAGAGATGATTCCTGCTCTGATAACAATTGATGAATCAATAAGTCGAGTATGAAATCAATCAGAGTAGATGTTTTAGAATGAACGAGTAATTGAACACACGATGTAAATAAGATTTCACTTCAGCTCAATTACGCTTTAAGAGTTTTACAGAGAGACTAGATAATCTTGTTCACATTATCTAACTCTAGTAAATGATACTATTTGTAGGATACATAAAGCGTACAAAAAATATACCAAGGCTATCACACTTAAGCTTCGAACTAAAAGAGCCCTCGTAAAATACATTACAGATTATACGAAGAGTGCAAAGTAAGCTTCGACTCATTATAACTAAACTACCCTTATAGTATCCTAGTCCCTAAGGTGTTTTCCTTTCATGATTAGTTGTATAAACACTAATTATATACATATATGTGTCATTATATGCTAAATAGGATCCGTGTGTGTGCTCAAGTCTTTACTTGACACTTAGCATCCTATACCACTCTTTCATCCAAACCGCTCACTGCAGGTGAGTTCATACCCCTTAACTTATCCTTTAAATGATTTTAAATGTTTTTATGGGGGGGGGGGGAATACAAGTAGAAACATTATAGTTATTATATCAATCATATGTGATTAATAACTATCAAACAGATAGATTTCTTATACTTCAAACTGTGTTTCCAAACAAATTGCTTCAAATAGTTTTATATACTCTTTTATATGCAACACTCCTTATTAAACTCTTTTAAACTTATACTTTATCAAAATCATATATATATATATATATATATATATATATATAGTTATATAAGTAGGATTTAAAAGACTTAGGACTGATAACTCGCCTTATTTCCTGTTCCTTGTTTGGTTGTGGACTTAGGGTATCGGTTGTTTGTCTGAAGGTCGTTTGAATCTTAGTTATATATTATGTGTATGTATATAGATATTAAAGTTCTTCATTCAGTTCAATACCTTTGGGTAGCAAGGGTGTGCAAACATGTTCACTCATACAAACAAGATTACTAGTAAACTATAATAGGTATAGTTTAGGAAGTCACTACTTACTATTACTAGAACAATGAAACATACAAGAGTCAGTTCATTCATGAGTCAATACAAACAAACTATTATGAGAAACAGAGAGAATATACTATTTTGAGAAACAGAGAGAATATACTATTATGAGAAACAGAGAGAACTTACTATGATGAGAAACAAAGAGAACATACACTACACTATACAAAGAGAACATACAATACACTAGTACAGAGAGAACATACAATACACTAGAACATACTATACAAACACTAGAACACTAAAACATTAATGTGAGCCACTACCTCATGGCAAGGCAATCTACTGTTGTGTCACATTTTGCAACCAGAGTCTCTTGGAGGGAGGGCGTGAATCGGTGTATAGATCTATACGGGATTGACTATCCTACACCTTGCTACTAGCTACAGTGGGACCTGCAGGTCTACGGGTGACTAATTTCATATCATTTCGATGCCATAGAGTGTCGTGTTATACTAGTCTACCAAGTATGGTTACAATCATATCACATTTTGCCTTAATTAACAAACTGGTTTAAGGTAGTTAGTACATTGGTAGTTACTTACATACAGTACTACTGTACACTGTTATTTTCCCATTGCATTCACATTGTGATCTTCTCACATAAACGATAATGTAAACTATATTTTGGTAATGATAGTCATACTTGGGAAAGATACATTTTTACAAACAACACAATACACAGAACATTTGGGCCTTGGTAGAAGGATACTATTTAGTAGAAAATATAGGATTTTCTAGGAGATACACACAATTACTACAAACATTTACAAATACTTACAAACATTTACAAATACTTACAAACATTTACATCAAACATTTACAAGCACTTTCATACAAACAATGACACTAAAATACTGATGGACTCACCAACTTGAATGTTGATCAACGCTTTCAAAATAACTTGTATTCTCAAGTCACCAGTAGACAGGTACCGATGACCAGGTTTTGAGTAGATGGAGCACGTTCAAGACTCATCTCTTATTTTGATTCATATTTTGGTGTCTTATAAACTATACAGAACACACTTGTATTAAAATTATATTATTAATGCAATGGATGATGTTGTTACTTGCTTACTATTATGCATTGTTGTGCTATTGTACATGACGTCCTCCGCCGCCGAACGTTTCCGCCGTTCAGGTTTTGGGGTGTGACAGTTTCCATAATCAAAGAACTCCATCACCGCGGTCTTGTTAGACTCGAACATCTCTAGAATCTGACTCCAAACTATCTCAATCACCTCCTCCCGGATGATCTCCCTAACGCGATCCTCTGTCAACGTTGGCCTATCCTGGCTGCCAGCTTCTGATCCTGACCTGGATCCAGCCTCAAATCGTCTCGTTACCACCATACTGAAAATATACTAGTAAGATATCAAATAATCCGTATAGACAATGGGGAACCAACTTCCATCGAAGCCCAAGGGGTTGTGACTTCCTTGCTATGTGTATGGGTCCTATGCTTTCAGTAGTACGAGCCCATACTACCCTCCACACCTACCCATATTTGTCTCAAGTATCATCACAACACCTTAAAAATATACACAAGCATAAGTGAGCGCTCAGTCCGCACTCCTATAGGAAGGCTAAAAATCTCATAACTGTCTGAATGACCCCGCACAACTCATTCATGAAACTTCCACCAACCCTGTAGCACTCGTGTATTTTAGCCATACATAACGCTGGACCCTATCGACATTCAAATATCTGATACTACCCTAAGCCCTTTATCAGACAAGAACAGGAAATAACGCCAACCGAAAGATTCTCAGGCTATAAGATCTTAATTATGTACAACTATGATGCATACACTAAGCAACTATAGTAATGATGTCAATTTCATATAAAGAAAACCCTAGGTTATCAAGAATCATATAATTAGACAATTCTATCATGCAATTCCTGAAGATCCCTAGCCTATCACTAGCATGTTGTTCTAACATATCACAGTATCAAATAACCTCATGGTATTTTGGGGTCTATTTACTGTCTCCGACTGATCGTACACTCTGCATCCTCCTTTAGTATTTTGAAAACCGTTTGAAAATCATTTTGGAAATATTTTCCTTAGTTTGAGGCTGGATTCACATGTGTGTTCCTCCAATTCACTCAAACCAAGGCTCTGAAACCAACTTGTAACATCCATAAAATTCATGAAAATCTAAAACTAAGCATCCAAAAACCATTATTTATTACAAAATGTTTTCAAAATACTTTGATATCAGAGTATCCCATAAATCAAAAGCATAAAATGTGAGGAGGTGCTTGATCAAGCCTTCACCTTCCCGCGATCATCCGAAGTACCTGAAACAAAATCCAAAACTGTAAGCCCGAAGCTTGGTGAGTTACCCCAAAATACCTGCACAACAATAACATACATATAATAATAGCATACTATGGGCCCAATCAACCATCGGGTTGGAATGCCCCAGGCCCTCAACCATCAGGTAGGAATGCCAACATACAATGAGTCCAATCATCATCAGGATGGTATACCCTCGGCCCACAACCATCAGGTTGGGATGCCCACATACTATGAGTCCAACCATCATCGAGTTGGAATGCCCTGGTCTGTTGGCTCTCGCACAAAGAAGATAAGCCTCAACCACCAATCAATCATGTGCACATATATCAAATAATCACATAACAATCTACATGCAGTCACACCAATCTACAGATCACTAAGTATAGCAATATCCTATCTACCAGGCTACCGATCTAACCGATTATAACCACATAGAAACATCCTATCTACCAGGATACCGATCTAACAGATCACACTAATAATAAAGCAGGATAACAATCCAAAGGGCCAGCCTTGGTGCCTTCAACCCTTGAGGATAGTGAGGAAAACGTACCTCACAATGTCGAACTAAACTGAAAAAATCAAACTCCCGAAACATGGTTCCAAGCACAAACACCTACAACCACCATTGATCCAGTTCTATAAATTCCCAAATTACCAAGATACCCTCAGAAGTCAAATTTGGTCAACCATGGTCAAAGTCAACAGTCAAGGTCAAAAATCCATGTTGACCGAACTCGTCGAGTACAGCTTACTGACTCGTAGAGTTCATTCAGAACTCAAAAAACACAAAAACCCGAGTCAACTCGCTGAGTTACCAAACAACTCGTTGAGTCCATGCAGTGTCCAAAAGATCGGGAAAACCCTAACCAACTCGTCGAGTTGGCTATGCAACTCGTTGAGTTCCTTCATCCCTTTTCTCATATGGACGCTTTTAAGCAAAACCAAGGCTCCAAACTATAGATATAGCCTCCTAGGGTGTAGTTACCACGTAAAGTTGCCAACTTTACATGCATGGAAGGCCTCAAGAGGCTAAAACACCCAAAACTAGTATGAGGAAGAGGTTTAGGGCATGGAGAAAGGCCAAGACTAGATAAAGCCGATAACTTTATGACTATGGGGCCCTAGAGGAGTCCAGATCTGAAGTTACAACTTCAAATCATGCTTAAAATGGATCCAAAGTGGGCTAAAAAGATCCTAAACTCTTGAAACAAGAAAATGATAAGGGTAATGACTTTTTACCTTCAAAAGGTTGCTACAACTAAGTAAATGTCGGATCTATAAGCTCCTTCTCGTTCTAAGCTCCTAAACCTTCAAGATTCTCCAAGAAATGCACCAAACACACACTCTTTAGCCTTGTACACACTTAAAATGGAAGGTTAGCTCGTTTAGGGTTTTCTTCTGGACAATAGGGTGGTAAGGGAGGCTGGAGAGAGGACTTAAGGTCCTTTAAATATGGTGCAAACCCTAAAAATTAGGGTTTTCATGCACAACCTCAACTCGTCGAGACGGGCCCTCTAACTCATCAAGTACGCTTCATAATCCCCGCTGTCGAATCAGTTTCTACACAACAAGTTGGGCAGCCAACTCGTCGAGTAGGCCTAAAAATATGAATATAAAAGCTTCAAATTTATACATGGGAGTCGGAATGTTACAAAAATTAAAAAAAATAAATAAAACAAGATATACTCAAGGACTGAAAATTTAGTTTACTCGATAACTGAACAAATATTTGGTAAATAATAAATAATTAATTAAAAAAATCTATAACAATAATTTAGGTGGTGTTTGTTTTTTTATAAAAAAAACCTCTTCAAAACACTTATTGCCGCATGGCGCAGCACACGCGCAACACTTTTTGTCCCGCCGCAGTTTGTTTTTCGGAAGTCTTCAAAGCTGAAAACCTCTACCCATGTGTTGTTTGGGGAAGCACTTGTTTTACCTCTTCCCACCTCTTCAAACCTAAACCTAAAAAGAAAACGGATCATCCCACTCCACAAAAAAATGCCGCATACCTCCTACCTATCGACCCATCGATTCTTCCCTCGTTGTGGCATCGAAGTTCGTAGCGCCACCTCGTCCTCGCTACCTGATCGCCGACACAAGGTCCTTCCCCGCCACACATCTTCTTCTTTTTCCATCCGACAGTCGACGTCGTCATCAGGTATGTATTTTTTTTCTTTTTTTCTTGCAGAAAATCGATTCTTGCTGAAAATTGGCAATTGAATATAAAATACTACCAAATCCTTGTTTTCCTTGTTGATGATTATGTTGTTTAATCCTAAATTGTAGCTGATTTCATTTTTTTCTGCGTATATGTTGCTAAATCGTTGTTGTTTTTCTATTTTTTTTCATGTTTTTTTTCTTTGTTGAAGATTATGTTGTTTAATCCTAAATTGTTGTTGATTTCATTTTTTTTGTTGCATACATGTTGAATTGTTATTGTTGGTGTATTTTGTTTGTTTTTCAACTATAATAATGATAATTTCTTGCTGAAAGGTCACAAATATATGCTGAAATATCATAAATTCTTGCTTTAATTTGCTGAAATGTCATTATTATTTTTTTGCTGAAATTTGCTAAATTGTTGCTGAAATGTGATAGATTATTGTTAAAATTCATCAATTTAGGTTCTTGTTGTTGTTGAAATTCATCAATTAATCAATAGAAGTTCTGTTGTTGAATTTTTTTATTATAAGGTTATGTTTTGCTAAAGTATGTATTCCATATGTTTTTTTTGTTATTAGCAATGGGAGTTAAACATACATGGACCAATGAGCAAATAAAATTCTCATTGCACACTTGTATTGAAGAAGTACAAACTGTTGGTAGAAAAGGTTTGATTTTGTACAAACATTCATGGAACAAGTTAGGAACAACCATTAAGGAAAAGTATTGTGTGGATTTGACTCAAAGACAATTGAAAAACTCATATTACAACCTTAAAGCCAAATACACAGGATGGTTATACTTGAAAAAAAAACTGGCAACCTTTACAATCCTCAAACAAACACTTTTAACTTAACAAATGAGGAGAGGGAGGACTTTAAAAAGGTGTGTGTGTGTGTGTATATACACACACACACATATTTATATGTATTGTGTTTATATAGTTTCCATTTATTCTTATACCACTTTTGTTACATTGATTTGGTTTAGGGACATCCGAAAGCCACTTCTTTGAAAACCGTCACAATGTTGTTTCCAGAGCTTTGTGCAGAACTCTTTGATGGAAATAGTGTCTCTGGTAATCTCAGCTATGCCACATCCCAAACACCATTGGGACATGGATCATCTTCTTTCCATGTCGCACCACTATAGCTAATTGACACCCCTTCTATTAACATAGATAAGGATGATTACTTTTCCAATCATACTAGTGAGCCTTTTACTCAGTCACCACCATCTGCTGCTTCACCTTCTGCTAATTCACCTTTTGGTAACCCCAACAAAAGGGCTAAACCCTCAAATCCGAGACCTCGAGCTCCTAGTACCTCACCTGATCCACCTTCTAGTGCCTCACCTAAAGCTTCTATTACTATTGATGATTTAGCACTGGAGATGTAAAAAGTCGTATGGCATTTGACTTAAGGGCGAACAATTCCCCCATGTTTAGAGAAGCTATAGTTGCTCGAGTTAGGCCCAGTAGACCCTTTACGATGTGTTTATTTATCATATTTTTGGAGGGACCATGAATATAAGAGAAATGTGGGAAATTTGCCAAATAATCCACGGATATTAAGAGGATGGATTGAGATGACAACTACAAGTTTAGGAGTATTGAAGGATGGAAAGATTGTCCGCTAAGTTTACATATTTGAATTGTTTAGGTTTTAATTGCATGTGTTGGAACTATGTGGTTATGTTTTTTGGTTATTTGGTACTTGAATGTTATTTTTAGTATTTGGTATTTGAATTTTATGTTATTTGATACTTGAATCTTATGTTATGTTATTTGGTACTTGAGTTTTATTTTATGTTTTTGGTACTTGACTCTTATGTTATGTTATTATGTTATGTTATTTAGTACTTGAGTTTATTTTATGTTATTTGGTACTTGAATCTTATGTTATGTTATTTGGTACTTGAGTTTTATTTTATGTTATTTGGTACTTGAGTTTTATGTTTTGTTATTTGGTACTTGTGTTGATTAATACGTTCCTAATGGATCACGACAAAAAGATACTTCTGATAATTCTAATGTACTTGTATGTCCGCTACTTTTGGAAGAGGGCTGTGAAACAAGTGCTGGACAACGATTCAGAAATGAAAGGGCATGAATTTACGCTAGAGTTACTTCACCGTAATACTCTACAATGTGTTGAAGTACTACGCATGTCTCATGAATCATTTGTCTGATTATGTGCGCATTTTAGAGTAAATTACACGTTAAAGGATAGCAAACACGTATCGGTTGAGGAAAAGATGGCTATGTTTTTGATGATGATCAGTCATAACCAACGTTACGTGATTATTAAGCGAAGAATTCAACACTCAAAGCAAATAATTCATAAATTTTTCCATGAACTGTGGGACAAAATGCTGCTTTTCACTCATGACATTATAGTACCAACTTCTTTTAATTTGAATCCAAACATTCCGGGATATAATAGGAGGATACGATAGGTGTTCAAAGGAGCACTTGGTGCACTTGATGACACTTTGATACATGTTGTCCCTGCAAACAAATAAGATTTATATAGAAGTAGGGGAAAAGGAGATTATTACCAAAACGTATTGGCAATATGTGACTTCATCATGATGTTTACGTTTGTTGTGGCCAGTTGGGAAGGGATAACATATGATTCTAGAATTTTATCAGAAGCATTAGCAAATCCACATGCACCATTCCCGTTTCCACCATTAGGTAAATTTATGGTTATTTAAATAGTTTTATCTTAGTTTGAAAAATGAATGATTTTTTTTGTTTTTTTTTTATAGATAAATATTATCTTTATGATGCCGACTATGCAAACACTCGAGGTTTTATGGCACCGTATCTTAGTGTGAGGTATTGGCTTGGAGATTTCCGTCGAAGACGTGCATTAACGAATAAAGAAAAATTTAACCATGCACATGCAAAACTTCAGAATGTTATTGAGCGTGCTTTTGGTGTCTTGAAAGTACGATTCCCTATATTGAAGAGGATGACACCATTCTCGTTAGTTACACAACGAAACATTACCCTTGCAAATTTCACGCTTCATAATTTTATAAGAAGAGAGGGACTACGTGATGAGTAATTTACACGATGTGATGAACCAAATGTCTCGGTTCGGAATAACAATGCAGTCGTTGATAATCATGAAGATGAGATTCCAACACATGGTACTACAGTAGGCCGTGAATATATGACCCAATTATGGGATGAAATTGTCGAGCAATTGATGCAAAATATGGAATGAGAATTATTAAAGTTTGGTTGTATGAATTTTATTTAAAAATATTATTGTAAGACTAATTTTGTTGTGTGAATTTTATTTCAATGCTTTAAGATTACAATTATTAAATTTTCGGTATTGAAAAACTATTTTTGGTTTATTAAATCACTTTATTTTGAATTTTTTTAATATCTGCAGCAGCCTGCAGATTTAAAAAAACAAACATGCTTCTTATTACAGTCCGCAGCCGTTTGATCAACATTTTCTGCTGTAGAGGGTTGCAGAGGTGGTCCGCATACTTCAAGTATTTTTGTTTAGAAAAAACAAAGAGCACCTTAGTCATTTTACTTGGAACAATCCAAAATTGATTGTAGCTCGA
Organism: Lactuca serriola; assembly: GCF_051521515.1. Lineage (NCBI taxonomy): Eukaryota > Viridiplantae > Streptophyta > Magnoliopsida > Asterales > Asteraceae > Lactuca > Lactuca serriola. Next base: position 117,465,262 of record NC_136414.1, on the reverse strand, counting down.
AACTTAAAGGTGTTTATATTGCATTTATCTAGCAATACCAAAATGAACTCAAAATTTTATTTTTTTGAAGCACATGTATTATGTGAAACACCAAATGTTTCCAAAAGGTTAAGGCACCGCCTTCTTCTTCCAATCAGATTTCTGCCTTTCCACCACTTCATTCTTCACAGATGTATATCATCGCCTACTACTTTCCTTCTTTGTTGTTACACAAAGAATCAGACGACGCTTTCTCGAACGCTTCCTCTATCGGTGTATTGTTAGAATCGTCGATGTGATCAGCGAAGAAGAGAATGCCAGGAATCAATTTTTGTCATCGTTAATCACCACCTGCTCCATCGCCTATGCCCCAACTAATCCACTCCTTCCCTATCCAATAACATGTTCGATGTAGACTTAGAACAAAATCTGGTTCCATATTTTTTTTGTTGTTTTTGTCCTTCCAATTGATGCTATAGCTTTTCCTTTATGAAACTAACATGCTATTTGGGTTAAGTTTACTCATTCAAGCTTAATAGAGAAGGAATTTATAACATGCTATTTGTAATTTATTGTTGTTTTGAAGTTTTTGGAATTTCTTTTACCTATTTGGGTTTTGTGAGAAAAAACCCTAGCTGGGTCAACATCCCAGTTTGCCATCTGCCTTTTTTTTTCATGTACCGCCATCTGTTGGCAATCGAAGATAGAAGCATGTGTATTTGCATTTGAATCGAATTTCTTTGGCATGAAACACCATCTTTTTTGACTTTGTCTACCAATTTCTTTTGATAAGGCCGTCGACTTTTTCATGACGCATGAGAAAATGAGGAATAGACTTAATTTCTTCTTTGTGTTTCACTTTCTGTTAAACCCCAGTAACAACAAATAATGTCATCCAAACCTATTGTACCCTCACTCTAAGTCCCTTTTCTTGGTAAATGTCTGCTATTTTGGTGTTTTTTATTTCAATATTCCTTCAATTCTTCATCTTATTGATTTAATTAGGCTTTTGACTTTTGATGGTCTTTGTAGGGTTTTTGTTAGTTCATTTTTTTTTTGTTTTCAGAGTGGAGACTTCGTGAGATGAGTTTATTCCAACTGCTCCATTGATTGCTTGAAGAGACTTTCTGAATTTTCTTTCTAATCCCTTTATTCAAGTTCTACATTTTTTCCAGTTTCTCCAATGCTCCAACAAAGTTGCAATCGTACAATGATTGCTTTCCATTTGGGCTTCGTCATCACTAACTGGCTAACTGCATAGACAACCTTATTCTAAGATACGCTCTCATTTGGGTTCAACAAGGATGGTATTTTTTCGACAAATAATCCAGCATGCCTTCATCATCTACCAGACAGGTTTTAAACAACTTATTTGGTTTAATACAATCACCATTTCATATTTTTATCTCATGATCATAAAATGTATGTAGATTAGTAAATAGTCCCTTATGAACAATTTTGTTGAACCTCACAAGTGGACATGGAATGGTAAGATCGGTTCTTGAGTGCGTAGGAGAGCTTCACCAACTCCTGATATCCATCTTGGTACATTAAATGATATGTTAACAAGTTTTGGTTGGATAATCTTTCAGTATCTTTCTAATTTTAGTTTATTTTTAAGTTTTTTTATTTTAAATTTAAATTAAGGTCAAGTTCTTGAAATTAAACTTAATTTCAGGTTGGATCAATTCCTTTCAATTTGTAAACAATGATAAAAAAAAATACTTTTTATAAGTCTATTCGCCACCTTGATAAGTGAGTCAAATTTCTTGATCTTTTGATAAAAACCAGTCAATACTTTGATTACAATTTCCAACTCTTTAGACTATTATAAGTATGTGTGGATGATAAGTGTTGATACCCATGAAATTTGAAGTTATAAATTTTTCATTTTATTTTACAAAGGCAGGGACCACAAATGTTATTTACCCTTTAATAAACTAAAATGATGTTTTTTTGGGTAGTAATCACTGGTAGGCTTATTCAAAGCTTATAATGTGAGACTTCTCCAAAAGAAGTCCATTGAAAGTTATGGACTTGGGTATGATTATGCCAAACTTATATGTGCAAAAGATGTTTATTCCCAGCTTAGTTTTAAATATATTTGAGTAGTAGTAATAGGCTGTGACGACCCGCAATTTCTATTATGTACAACATTTCAATTTAATAGAAGTCAGAACAGTTTCTACTAACTTTCAAGCTTTTTGGATTAAGTTTGAGTCTTTTTAAGATAGTACTTCGGGAGATTTTAGGAGAGAGGATGACCTAGGGTTTATTGTACAACAATAGAGTTCCAAAAACTTCAAGAGTTTGGAGTTTACGGCCCAAATGGTATTTGGACCGTAAACCCTAGTGACTATATATATGGCACTTAGCCATTTTTCACACTTTTTCACCATTTCAAAGTTAGAACTCAAATCCTCTCAAGTAGCATCCGACTTTTCCTCCTAGATCTTCAACTTGTAAGTGTTTCTAACCCTCTTAAGTTGGTATATTACTTAATCTAGCGATCTAACACACTTCCATCCGTGAAATCATTCCAAAAGGTTAGATCTTCAAGTTTCACCAAGAACACCAAGAACACACACTAGTGTTCTTGGACTTTTAGCACCTTTTCAAGCCTCAATCTTGTAAGTACTTCTATCCTAGAGTATCTTAAGGCTTGTTACACTTCTCAACATCAAGAAATCATCCAAGAAACAAAGGATCAAAGGTGTTTACGGTTCAAGATGTTCTTGAACCGTAAACCCTCAAAAGGGTGCCAAAGTGTGCCCTAGTCCCTCCTAAGCCTTGGACACTTGTATAGATCCATTCCTTGATGATTTAAGGGCTTGAAAACATCAAAATACCATAAAACATAGGGGTTTACGACCGTAAAGCCAAAGGAAAATAGTCCAAGGACCGTAAACTCCATTTAGGAGTGAAATGGTGCCCTAATCCCTTCCATAGGCTTGTACTTCAAGTGGACATGATTCTAAGGACTTGTAGAGCTTCAAAACAACTCATGGTCAAAGTAGCATGAGTTTACGACCGTAAACTCAATAAGTGACGGTCACAAAACCGTAAACTCATATTAGGGGTTTCCCTTGAACCCTAAACTCAATAGCAATGTCCTACAACACTTAGATGCAATCCTAGGGACTTATAACACTTATATAAGGTGTTTAGCATGTCTTAGTATGTCTTAACTTTGTTGATTAGTTTTTTAAAGACTAATTAGATACATATATGTGGTATCATATGTTAACTAGGATCCTTGTGTGTGTTCAAGACTTCACTTTACACCTAGCAATCATGTTTCATCAGTTCATCCATACCACTCACTACAGGTGAGTTCATACCCCTTAAATCGACCTTTTAAATGTTTTTAAATGCTTTTATAGGGGGGGATACAAGTTGAATAATTATAGGTATTATATCAATCACATGTGATTAGTAACTACCAAACAAGTGGTTTTCATACTTTTCAAACTGTGTTATCAAACTATTTTGCTTCAAACTATTTTACAAACTCTTTTGCTTGTCAAATACCTTTACTTAAACTCTTTTTATACTTTTATATTGTCAAATGCATGCCTATGTATGTATAGTTATGTAAGAAATGTTTAAAGGACTTAGGAAGGCTAGCTCGCTTTACCTCCTTTTCCTTGTTTGGATGTGGCTTTAGGGCATCGGTTAGTCGTCCGAAGGTCGTCTAAATATTAGTTGTGTATTATGTATACATATATAGACATAAAAGTGTTATCAGTCAATTCAATACCCTTGGGTAGCAAGGGTATACATTCATACGTACAAGTCATATTACTAGTAAACTACGATAGGCGTAGTTTAGGAAGTTACTAATACTATTACTAGAACAAAGAATCATACGAAGAGTCAGTTCATTCATGAGTCAATACTTTCTAGATAGAGAGAGAACATACAATACAGCTAGTACACACAGTACATTTCAATACTTTCTAGATAGAGAGAGAACACACATTCCAGCTAGTATACGCAGAACATTACAATACATATAGGCTAGACATAGAAAGAACACACAATACAGCTAGCACATACATTACATATACATTCATGCAGTTATGTGAGCCACTAAACAGGGCATGGCACTACCTGTCATGACTGTTTTTGTATCCAGAATCTCCTTAATTGGGGAGCGTATGAGTTTGTGTATAGATCTATGCTGGATTGACTATCCTACACCTTGCTGCTCGCTACAGTGGGACTTGCAAGTCTACTGGTGCCAAATGTCATTTCTTACGGCATCTTACATCGTCGTTTTATTAGAGTCGGTAGCAGGATACATGCCGATCACATGTTAGTTTAAATTACAATTGGTTTAAGGTAGTTAGTACAACAGTAGTTACTTATTACAATACTACAGTAGTATAATATTTTCCCATTACATTCACTTCGTGAACATTCACACGATGCACGGTAATGTAAAAACTATATTTTTGGTTAATGATAGTCGGACGTGGGAAAATACACACTCTTACAAGAGACACACACAGATACTAGATGCCTTGGTAGAAGGCTACTTTTAGTAGGAAACATAGGGTTTTCTAGGAGAGTTCAAAACATCTTATAAATACTTTCATACAAATACAGACACTAATATACTTTTGATCTCACCAGCTTTAAAGCTGATACTCTCTTTCAAAATAACTTGTATTCTCAGGTCACCAGTAGACAGGTACATGTGCTAGGTTTGAGAAGATGGAGCTCGTTCAAGACTCATCTTTTATTTTGATATATATATATTTGGTGTCTATATAAATTGACAGAACACACTTGTATGAAATTATATTATTAATGCAATGGAAGATGTTGTTGCTTGTTTACTACTTTGCATTGTTGTGATACTGAACATGACGTCCTCCGCCCCAGAACGTTTCCGCCGTTCATGGTTTTGGGGTGTGACAGATTGGTATCAGAGCTTTGTTTATAGTGAATTGAGTATATCAACCCATAAAAGATATACTAACTATAAATACAATGGGATTAAAAATACTCTGGCCAAGAGTTTATACTTTAAGTAATAAAATATTTAATTAAGTATACGTGCCTGCATTCATACTAAAATCAGTGTCACTAAGACAGTACAAAATTATTACAATTGTTGGGCAGCACAAGTAGACTTAGAGACATATAGTCAAAACTAGGATGATATAGCCTGATCAACTATATTATCCGAGGGTTGACTAGCATGTGCCTAAGTGTGGTTGTGAGGTTGCAACAAGTATAAAAACTTACCCACAATACCACAATGAGAACAATAGAACCTAAACTTAAAATACTATAGGAGTATTTTGTGTTACTAAAAACTACTTATGTGCTAGATTCTTATACCTCTCTTCTCGCGTAGATATAATGGTTGGATTCCATCTTCGCGGAGACTCGTACTTCCCCAACCACGACAATGCAAGATGGTTGGAAGAAGAACCAGAAGATGATTACCCAATACCTTTGGATGATCATGAAGTTGAAGGCTTTTCTGATGGTTCTGACTCCGAGTCCGAAGTCAACAACCTACCTCCAGCTGATCAAAACCCAAACCCTCGCCCAGCATTTCAAGGACCCACACCCCTGTGGGCCACAAACTTGAATAGATGGAGTCAGGAACAAGGTCAACCTATCCCCTACAATGGAGACAGAAGCTTCTACAACCTCACCAAGGGAGGTTCCGGTGACAGAGTCCTAACCATCATAGTTCGTAGGATTGCTCGGAACACAGAGCAGGGTCAAGCGGCTATCGGCCGAGTCGTGGAGATTGACGCCAACTCTGGCGTTAACACAGTCCACATTCACCAGCTAGAGTCCGCTCATGAAAGGACTCTGGTCCACAATGCAGCTCTTCAGAGGGAACTCGCTGAAACCCAAACTGAAGTCAGGGAACTTCGAGCTCAGCAAGCAAGATCTGATAGGCGCTTGAGGGACATAGAACGTCTTCTGTCGGGGTCAAGAACTCACTCTGGTAGTTCTCGTCGCCGATATATTCTCATCAACTTCCTCTTTTTGGATATAACCTAGTTATGTAAAACTATGGTCTAATTCCATATCTTTGTAAATCTTAGGCCCATTAGGTCTTGGTAGGTTGTAGTCCTGTCAAAATTTTCCCATTTTGGTTGATGTAAGGCCTCCTTCTGTTGGCCATTTTCCCGAACTTGTTACATCTATAATTCCAGTAATATTGACAGGTACCTAATCTCATGGGAATTATTATCCAAATGCGATCACCTATTAGTTCTAGATCTACATTCAATTGTGCTGTTCGGCTATGGAGAGTTAGTCTATGAGTCATTCTCATCAATTCTTCTATTAAATTCTTATCAATGTTTTCATCTTCGTAAACTTATAGATCAAGGATGCCTCTGATGGGTTTGAGCCATAAGAACTTTCCTATGTGCACATGCAAAGCCTAATGCTTGGATCTAGGTTTCTCTAATTGAACATGCAATGTATCCAAGGCTTACAATTCTAGATCTAGTGTAAACAATTGAATCATATCATATGAAATCAGATCTAAAAGAATACCTTGAGTTGCTTGCTTGACACTTCTTGTTCTTGGAGCTTAGAGTCACAATTGTCACTCCTCTAATGGCTTACAAACACCAACTAGCAAGAGGATGATCTTGAGAGAGAGAGAGAGGAGGTGAGAAATCGGCTCTAGGGTTTCTTCCTTGCAAGAGTATGACCGATTTCCCTCACCCAAGGGGTCTATTTATACTATGAGATACTAGGGTTACACCCTTAACCCTAATTAAATAACTTAGGCCCTAAGCAATCCAAAGATCCTCCTAGATATGAGGCTTGGACGATTTTAAGGTATCCTAACCCTAAAATCCGTCCACCGTAATATCCATAAGGATACATAGCCCAAAACACAACTATCACACATTTGACAGTTTATGCCCCTTTATTCAATTAACCTCTTTAAGTCACCAAATTAATTCTCAATTAATATATGACTTATATCAATCAAATAATATTATTATTCCTTTAATATATTACTCTCATAATATATTAACAATAATATCTCTTCTCTCTTTACAAATCATCCTGTCAAGTTGTTATAGTGAAGGCAACCCAAAAGGACCATGCACAACCGGGTCAAGTACTTACCAAATATAGTTACAGCCTTAGACACTAATCCAACAGTCCCCCACTTAGATAAGTCTAGTAACTATATATTCAAACACAATCCAATTAGCAATCGTAGCTCTCAAAGACGTTGTCAAACTCTGATCTTATCAGTATCCTGTCCTTTAGATAAGGGATCGTACAACCCTCTGTTTAGATATTGTGTGGACAATCTCATGGAACTTATTGTCCAGCAGTTGGTTTCTCGATCTCAGATTCATTTGACATAGAACTTAATTGAACACATCAATTCAGTCCTAACCGGGCCCGACACATAAGTCAAATCAAATCATCGAGGGGCCCTGATATTGCTTTTACCCTCTTAGGATAAAAGTAACAGATAAACTTCGACTTATATGCATTTACTATTTACTAGTCAACTATACACAACAATGCATTTTATGACATTAATTTACTAATGCGGTTTCGCATTGTCAATGCACAACCAATTAACAAACAATAAACCATATATCTTTGTTTTAAGACCATATGATATTATCGTCTTGCGATCACTTGCGTTACGTTCCATAAAGTGATCCCAGCAAGCGCGGGTTTATTCCAATGCTCAAAACTTGTTCATAAGCACTCATGAACGTTGCAGCAAACCTTTGTTATGTCTAATACCTTTTAAACAATCTACACACCAATTCATGACAATCTTCATTCATACCTACTTCCAACATATGAACGATTGTGGACCATTCGAATAATTCGATTATTCTTAATAACTCAATTATTCAGGAAGTCAAAACATGCAAAGTGAAACAATAGTTAAACAATTAACATAAGACAGTAGCTTTACTTATAAACAATACTGCTTTATTTAATCATCAAATGTCAATTACATTTATCTATTACATGTTTCTAAAACAATCTAATCTAAACTAATATCATCTTTCAGCCCAATGTTCCTAGCGTACTGCAAATGCTTAACCCTACTCAGTCCCTTCGTAAGCGGATCTATTGGGTTATCCTCTGACGATACCCTCTTTACTACGAGGTGTCCTTCTTCTACTCGATGTCTAATAAAGTGATATTTTCTGTCGATATGCCAAGATCTACCATGATCCCACGGTTCCTTGGTCAAGGCAACCGCTCCTTCATCATCACAGAAAATTTCCATGGGCTCCTTTATGGCAGGCACAACTCCAAGGTCACCAATAAAGTTCTTCAACCACATCGCCTCCTTTGATGCTTCGCTCGCTGCAATGTACTCTGATTCGCACGTTGAATCAGCTACGGTCTCTTGCTTGGAACTTTTCCAAGTCACTACTCCTCCATTAAGGGTAAAGACCCAGCCCGACTGCGAACGGTAGTTGTCCCTGTCGGTCTGGAAGCTTGCGTCACTATATCCTTGCACCTTTAAGTCATCACTCCCTTTGAGGACTAAAAACCATTCCTTGGTCCTCCAAAGGTACTTAAGTATATTCTTAACCGCAATCCAATGAGCTCTGCCAGGGTTCCCTTGATATCTACTGACCATGCTCAAAGCAAAGGCCACATCAGGGCGAGTACAAGTCATAGCATACATTATTGAGCCAACTGCGAAAGCATAAGGTACTCGGCTCATCTCAGCTATCTCGGCTTCTGTACTCGGACATTGAGTCTTACTCAATTTGGCATTACTCTGTATCGGTAGTTCTCTCTTCTTCGAGTTTTCCATACTAAAACGTTTTAGTACCTTATCCAAGTAAGTATTCCGACTAAGTCCTATTAGTCTCTTACTTCGTTCTCTCACTATCCTTATTCCCAAAATATAGGAAGCCTCTTTGATGTCCTTCATAGCGAAGCACTTCCCGAGCCAGGACTTAACCTCCTGCAGAGTCGGGATGTCGTTTCCTATGAGCAGTATGTCATCGACATACAAAACGAGGAAGCTAACTATACTCCCACTAGCCTTGACATATACACATGATTCATTTTCACTTCGTACAAATCCAAACTCTTTGACTTTCTCATCAAAGCAAAAATTCCATCTGTGAGATGCTTGCTTAAGTCCATAAATGGACTTCTCAAGCTTGCACACTCTATTGGGATGCTTCAGATCGACAAAACCCTCTGGCTGAGCCATGTAAACATCCTCAGCCAGCATATCATTAAGGAAAGCGGTCTTGACATCCATCTGCCATATCTCATAATCATGAAATGCAACAATAGCATCACTCTAATAGACTTTATCTTAGTAACTGGTGAGAAGGTCTCATCATAGTCAACTCTGGGAGTTTGAGTAAAGCTCTTCGCAACCAATCATGCCTTATACGTGTGCACATTCCCATCCACATCGGTCTTCTTCTTAAAGATCCATTTGCACCCCACCGTCTTACGTCCGGGCACATTGTCAACCAAATTCCAAACTTGGTTGTCATACATGGACTGAATCTCGTTGTCCATTGCCTCTTTCCATTTTGCAGACTCTGGGCATGCCATGGCTTCCTTATAGCTATTAGGTTCATCTAGATTTATTAGTGTACCATCACTAATATACGTGTCCCCTTCGGTGGTAATATGAAAACCATAAAAATGGGGTTGAACTCTAACTCTTTCGGAACGTCTAAGAGGTAAGGACTCGTCAATTGGTTCAACCGGAGTTTCCTCCTCGGGTTGAATGTCAACGTTAGAGGTTCCTTCATCGCTCGACTCTTGAATCTCTTCATGATCGATTTGCCTCCCACTGTCTCCTTGGCTTATGAGTTCTCGCTCTCGGAAAACCCATCTCCTCGCAACAAAGACAACATTTTCACTCGTTCTATAGAAGAGATATCCAAAGGATTTATGTGGGTATCCGATGAAAATACACCGCTCCCTACGAGGTTCGAGCTGGTCGTGAGTTTCTCGTCTTACGAAAACTTCACAGCCCCAAACCTTGATATGTGCTAATGAGGGATCTTTCCCTGTCCACATCTCGTGAGGTGTTTTGGCAACCTTCTTTGTAAGGAATCGGTTAAGGATATGGGCGGCAGTCTCTAAGGCATACCCCCAGAAAGAGATAGGTAGTGAAGCACGACTCATCATAGAACAAACCATGTCTAACATGGTTCGATTACGCCTTTCTGCCACACCATTCAACTGCGGTGTCCTAGGTGGCGTTAATTGCGAAACTATTCCACATTCCTTGAGATAGTCGTGGAATTCAAGACTTAGGTACTCTCCTCCTCGATCGGATTGAAGCATCTTGATTTTCCTGCCCAATTGATTCTCCACTTCATGTTTGAACTCTTTGAACTTTTCAAACGTTTCTGACTTGTGCTTGATTAAGTAAATATACCCATATCTACTATAATCATCGGTGAAAGTCACGTAGAAGCGGTTCCCATCCTTTGTGGTGGATCTAAAGGGCCCACACACGTCGGTGTGTATGAGATCCAATAAACCCTCACCCCTCTCACAATTTCCAGTGAAGGGTAACTTGGTCATCTTTCCATGTAAACAAGATTTGCATGTGTCATCTTCCCTAAGGTCGAATGGCTCCAACACTCCATCCTTTTGGAGTTTGGCTATGCGCTTCTTGTTGACATGTACAAGACGACAATGCCACAAGCATGCTTTATCCATACTATTGGAAGAATCCATACACAATACATCATTTCCTAGGTTATCTACAACCATAACAGTTCATAAATTCCATTACAAGGCATTGCTTCAAAATATAAAACACCATTTAGATAAGCATAAATCGAACCATTCTCATTATTAAACGAATATCTAAATCCTTGTCTAAACAAACCATGAAAAGAAATGATGTTTCTTGCCATATCTGGCGAGTAGCAACAATTATTTAAATCTAAATTCAATCCATTACTAAGCACTAAAGAATACACTCCAATCTTGGTCACAGGCGACGATCTTATGTTCCCCATGATTAGAATTATTCTTCCACGCTCCACGTCCCTATTTCTTCCTAGTCCCTGCAAATCAGAACATATGTGATAACCACATCCTATATCAAGAACCCAAGAAATTGCATGAGATTAATCATTAGATTTAATTGTGTAAATACTTGCAAAAGATGGCTTGATCTTCCCATCCTTGATGGCTTGCAGATATTCCAGGCAGCTTCTCTTCCAATGCCCTATTTTGTGGCAATGGTGGCACTCTTCCTCCTTTGGGTTTGGGTTGGGCTTAGTAGGATCAACCTTGGTCCCACTAGAAGAGGAACCATCTTGGGACTTTCCCTTGCGGTGGTTCTTTGAAGAAGCCTTCCTCTTCTTGCCCCTTCCCTGCCCAATAGCCAAAACAGGAGCAGCGGGTGGATTGGGAGTTAGTGCAACAGACTTGTCCTTGAGGTTACTCTCAGCAATCCTTAGGAGCCCTTGGAGTTTGCTTAGGGTGACCTCTTCCTTGTTCATGTGGTAGGTCATCCTAAATTGGTTGTAGCATGAGGGCAAGGAGTGAAGAACAATGTCGATAGCCAAATCTTCCCCAAAGTTGACATTCAACTTGCGAAGACGATCAATATACCTTTGCATCTTTTGCAAGTGCACGGTTAGAGACTCTCCACTTCCCATTTTAACAGTGATCATATTCATTATGATCTCATAGCGCTCTTGCCTCGCGCTTTGGTGGTATCTCTCCATCAAGTCTAGATGCATCTCATAAGGATACATGTCCTCATAGGACTTTTGGAATTCGGAGTTCATCGTGGCCAACATGATGCAATGGACATTCGTTGCATCACACTCATGGGTCTCAAAGACAGCCATTTCTTTGGGAGTAGCAATTTCTAGATTGATCTTCTCGAGCTTCTCATCGAGAACATACTCTTTGTCCTCGTAACGCGCGATCGCGCGGATGTATCTTATCCATTCGCTAAAGTTCGATCTGTCAAAAGTCACTTTTTGACAAAGGCTCATTAGCGTGAATGAGCTAGCAGCAACGTTGTTCACGTTAGACATCTACAAATAGAAAGGAACAAAGTTTGATTAGAGTTAAGTCCCTAATTAACACCCAAAATGAAAAATTAGGGCTAGGACCCAACAACATTATTTACACATTAGAAAAGGGATGTTGTGATCCAACATGCAAACAATTTGGAGGTGAGTGAATGACGATTCACTAATTCTTCACCATGAAAAACACAAGCTTAAGTTTTAAATGTATTGAGAATTCCTAGATTTCTTTGAGATTCATTGAACTTTTCAATGGCATGTTTAAATCTCGATATGCCCCTCTAGTTTGTGACTGGGATGCCGAGGATCACAAAGCGGGTGTGAATAACCATGCAAATCTACATGGTGCCTTCATTGTTACAGTCATCTATTCGATGTGCCGGTAAACCACACACGCTCCCTTGAACTATGACAAACAATGAATCACCCTTTGCCACCTTTGCTTAGAACCAATTAGTGTGCCGGTTAACCACACACGCTCCACTAATATCTTAACAAGGGTGCAAAGTGTAATTTCATGGGATTGCATCAATTCACTTTTCCTAAAGTAACTAAGATTGGGAATTTTATGAAATGCATTTAGTTACTTTATATAGATTCATTATACTTATTAATGAGGAGAGGATTGCCTATCCTACCCGTTCGGATAACGACCCTCCACCAGTCAGGCAAGCGGTGGGTGTGAGTGTACACCCATTAAGCGTCATTTTATAGGCATCAACCTTATACCCACCTTATAGACTGGCTTCGTGAATGAGGCCTACTAACGGTAAGACTAGCATTTTTAAATTATACATATATATATATATATATATATATATATATATATATATATATATATATATATATATATTAAGCTTGTAATAATATATTAGTGTAGTGTTGAATTTTAAACTTTTAAAATTCTAGGGTTTGAAATTTAAATTATTCAAATTAAACTTTTAATCACAAAACTTAAATTTCAAAACTTGAGGACAAGTTTTAAACTTTTCAAAACATAAGGATCAAATAGTAAATAATACAAATCAACTAATTAGATTATTTAAATTTGATCTAATCAATATTACTTGCAAGACAATTCACCAATTTAATTCAAATAATCAATTATTATCATATAAGGAAATTATTATTCAATTAAATGGTAATTATCTTTTGTTTGGTCAAGAATATACTCCAATATATCATAAAATTCGGATTTTAATGACCCAAAACAATTAAGGCAAATATCCTCAAGCAAAACAGCAAGAAATCCTGAAATTGACTCTTTCTGGCGCTAGAACTCGCCGAGTTCCTCTGTGAACTCTCCGAGTTGGAGCTACTCGCCGAGTCCACATTGGAACTCGCCAAGTTCACCAGTCAGAAGCATAAAAATCAAAATTTTCAAGTAACAAGCAATTAACCAAAGCATCAATTCAATAGAAATCAATCAAAGCTCTGATACCACTGATGGGTTTGAGCCATAAGAACTTTCCTATGTGCACATGCAAACCCTAATGCTTGGATCTAGGTTTCTCTAATTGAACATGCAATGTATCCAATGCTTACAATTCTAGATCTAGTGTAAACAATTGAATCATATCATATGAAATCAGATCTAAAAGAATACATTGAGTTGCTTGCTTGAAACTTCTTGTTCTTGGAGCTTAGAGTCACAATTGTCACTCCTCTAATGGCTTACAAACACCAACAAGCAAGAGTATGATCTTGAGAGAGAGAGAGAGAGGGGGGAGGTGAGAAATCGGCTCTAGGGTTTCTTCCTTGCAAGAGTATGACCGATTTCCCTCACCCAAGGGGTCTATTTATATTATGAGATACCAGGGTTACACCCTTAACCCTAATTGAATAACTCAGGCCCTAAGCAATCCAAAGATCCTCCTAGATATCAGGCTTAGACGATTTTAAGGTATCCTAACCCTAAAATCCGTCCACCCTAATATCCATAAGGATACATAGCCCAAAACACAACTATCACACATTTGACAGTTTATGCCCCTTTATTCAATTAACCTCTTTAAGTTACCAAATTAATTCTCAATTAATATATGACTTATATCAATCAAATAATATTATTATTCCTTTAATATATTACTCTCATAATATATTAACAATAAAATCTTTCTCTCTTTACAAATCATCCTGTCAAGTTGCTATAGTGAAGGCAACCCAAAAGGACCATGCACAACCGGGTCAAGTACTTACCGAATATAGTTACAGCCTTAGACACTAATCCAACAGCCTCCACGTAAATCACCAAGATGCAATCCTCCTGCGCCAACACCACCTACTCCTCAGTTCGACATGACATCTCTAAATGACGATGTAGCTGCAGCTGTGGCTACAGCCATGGCTCAATATCATACATTCGGTTCCACTGGAGGAGGAACCCATGTCCTATCCACTCACGGTTAAATCCCTGTGCGCTTGAAAGAGTGCTCCTACAAGGTCTTCACCAACTGCAAGCCATTGTCCTTCAAAGGGACTGGCAGAGTCATTGCCCTCTCGCAATGGTTCGAGAAAACCGAATCGGTTTTCGAAATCTGCTCCTGTCCAGAGGAGAGCAAGGTCAAGTTTGCTGCTTGCACCTTTGAAACAAAATCCCTAACATGGTGGAATAGCCATGTTAAGTCACTATCTCTCATAGTGGCTAATGCTATGGGTTGGGAAACTTTGAAAGACCTCATGATTGAGGAGTACTGCCCGAGGGGCGAGATCCAAAAGCTGGAGGAAGAACTGTGGAGCCTAACCATGAAGGGCTCCAACGTTGTTTCCTACACCGCCACATTCTGTGAGCTCGTGGCCCTCTGTCCCAACATGGTTCATACTGAGGGAAAGAAAATCGAGAGATATATATGGGGGCTGATGCCACCATACTAGGGAAATGTTTTAGCATCACACCCCACTACATTTGATAGTGCCAAACGATTGGCACAGTGGCTCATAGACCATGGGGTTCGTAACCCGGCCGCAACAACAATCCTGCCCATCTCAAAACCTTCCAAAACTGTTGACCCCAAGCGGAAGTTCTGGGAGGACCAAAAGAAAGCAAAGGATGCCAAAAAGCAAAAGATCGTGGCAATTCATGTTGCGATAGCACCTGCCGCTGCTACTCCGGTAAAGCAGTATGTGGGAGTTTGCCCAAGTGCAACAAATGCAACTTCCATCACGTTGGTGCATGCCGGGAAATGTAGTGTTTGAACTACAACGGGAAGGGGCACACTGCCCGTTTCTGTAAAGCTCCGGCGAAACCAATCAACCAAGTCCCCGGTGCTGGAGTGGGCCAAACTTGCTATGGATGTGGCGAGGTAGGCCACTTCAAAAGGAACTGCCCGAAGGCAGGATTTGCCGGTGGAGTGGTAAGAGTTCTGGCCATAGGCCATGAGGAAGCGGTTGCCGACCCCACAGTGGTCACTGGTACGTTCCTCCTCGATAACTCTTATGCATGCATTCTATTTGATAGTGGAGCGGAGAGGAGTTTCGTGAACCAAAATTTTTCTCATTTACTTAAGCAAAAACCATGAGCGCTTAAAGAACCGTTCACAGTAGAAATGGCTAAGGCAAGACAGAGAGCACTAGCAGTATATTCATAGGGTGTACCCTAACTTTAGATAGCCATTCATTTTCGATCGATCTCATGCCGGTCTCAATTAAAAGTTTCGACGTCATTATCGGCATGGATTGGTTGAGTTTACATCGTGCCGATATCATGTGTTACGAAAAGGCTGTTTGCCTTAATCTGCCGTCTGGCGAAACCCTAGTAGTTTATGGCGACAAACCCGACACGAACCTTCGTATCATCTCGAGCATTCAAGCTCAGAAATTCTTGCGAAAGGAATGTCGAGCATTCCTTGCTCATGTGGTTGATGTGAACCAAGAAACGAAGGACATTCAGAACATTCCAGTAGTACGCGACTTTCCCGACATCTTCCCAGAAGAACTCCCAGGATTACCTCCGCAACTTCAAGTTGAGTTCAGAATCGACTTAGTACCAGGGGCTACTCCTGTAGCCAAATCGCCCTATCGTCTAGCACTTGCAGAGATGCAAGAACTGTCCTGTCAACTTAACGAACTGCTCAGCAAGGGCTTTATAAGACCAAGCTTCTCACTCTGGGGCGCTCCAGTCTTGTTCGTCAAGAAGAAAGACGGATCGTTTCGTATGTGCATCGACTACAGGGAGCTCAACAAACTGACCGTCAAAAATCGTTATCCGTTGCCTCGTATCGACGATTTATTTGACAACCTTCAAGGGGCGAACTTCTTTTCAAAAATTGACTTGAGATCCGGATATCACCAACTACGAGTGCTAGGGGAGGATGTTCCGAAGACAGCCTTCCGAACTCGTTATGGGCACTACGAATTCGTAGTGATGCCGTTCGGATTAACAAACGCGCTCGCAGTATTCATGGACTTAATGAATAGGGTGTGTCGTCCTTACTTGGATCAGTTCGACATCGTCTTCATCGATGACATACTTATCTATTCTCGTAGTAAGGAAGAGCATAGTCAACATCTGTGACAGGTCTTAGAAACATTACGCTCGGAGAAGCTCTATGCGAAGTTCTCGAAATGCGAATTTTGGATTCGACGAGTCAAATTCTTAGGGAACGTGGTTAGCGAAGAGGGAATACACGTGGACCCTTCCAAAATCAAAGCCATTGAGAACTGGTCAGCACCGAAGACGCCTACAGAAATTCGTCAATTTCTAGGCCTCGCTAGCTACTATCGCAGGTTCATTCAGAACTTCTCCCGCATTAAGAAAACTCTTACAACACTGACCCATAAGGGCGTGGCCTTTGACTGGGAAGAGAAGCAGGAAAGGGCGTTCCAAACGCTCAAACGAGCCTTGTGCACCGCACCAATACTATCCCTCCCCGAAGGGATAGAAGACTTCATTGTCTATTGCGATGCGTCAAATCAAGGGCTCAGATGTGTTCTGATACAGCGAGGTAAGGTCATCGCCTATGCCTCGAGACAGCTGAAGACACATGAGGTCAACTACACGACCCACGATCTTGAACTGGGAGCAGTTGTGTTTGCTCTGAAGATCTGGATACACTACCTGTATGGTACAAAAAGCACTATGTTTACAGACCATAAAAGCCTGCAACGCATATTCGACCAGAAGGAGCTCAACATGAGACAACGACGGTGGGTCGAGCTACTCAGTGATTACGAATGCGAAATTCGTTATCATTCGGGTAAATCCAATGTAGTAGCTGACGCCCTAAGTCGGAAAGAATATTCTGGTCGTAGAGTCAAATCCTTTACTATGACTATCCATTCACACTTGTCCATACAAATTAAGGCGACTCAACTCGACGCTTTGAAACCTGAAAACGTGGCGGGTGAATCCCTGAGAGGGATGGATAAGAACTTGGAGGTTAAGGGTGGCGGAGCTTATTATTTCATGGATCGGATCTAGACCCCGAAACTCGATGGTTTCAGAGACTTGGTCATGAACGAGGCGCACAACACTCGTTATTCCGTGCACTCGGGTTCAGATAAGATGTATCTGGATCTTAAAAAGTTATACTAGTGGCCTAACATGAAAGCAGAGATTGCTACCTTCGTGAGTAAATGCCTTACTTGCGCAAAGGTCAATGTCGAATACCAGAAACCTCAGGTCTACTACAACAGCCTGAGATACCGGAATGGAAGTGGGAGCGGATCACTATGGATTTCATAACCAAGTTTCCCAAGACAAGTGGGAGCGGATCACTATGGATCACTGTAGATTTCATATGGATCATCGTCGACAGATTGACCAAGTCTGCACACTTCCTACCTATCAAGGAAACAGACAAGATGGAGAAACTTACAAGAACATACATTAGAGAGATTGTACGACTGCACGGTTGTCACACCCCCGAACCAGACGGCGGAAACGTCCGAGGGCTATTGTGACTCAATTGAATACCATCACAATGAATATACATGAAACATAACATCATACATTACCAAGCATTGGAATATTACACGAAATTGGGTCATATAAGACTCAACTACATGTAAGCGAGTTTCCTTCGGGCCTAAAGATCATGTCATTGGGCTAGATAGGCCCAACAAACACGATTTGAAACTTATGGGCCCAAAGACGGTGTATCGACGTCTGGTGTATTCTCACGTGTGTATTGACTTCCCGAAATTTCCACGTGTGTATTGAAGTTTCGTCGTGTTAGTAATTTTGGATTCATTATTGATTCGAGACCAAATCAATTCGTTTGATAACGATTTTTGGTGTTGAAGGTGTATTATAATTCACCGATAGTCGAGGTGTTAGTATTTCATCATGTCGGATTTATTGTTTAAAACATTAGAATATTTCATTTTTTTTGCAGCCCCTTTCTTTTGGGTAATTTACACATTTAACCCTTTGTATAAAATAAATTTCTATTTTAGTCCTCAAACCATTTTTCTTGACACTTTAGTATCAAAACTTGTAGAAAAGTTATTTTTCAGCTCAAAGTTATTTGAAAAACAGTTTTAGTCCATCAAATGAAATTTTTCTCGGCTGAAACCCTTATTTTCGCAGTTTTTACACTTTTGGCCCAAAATAGAAAAATTTTGCATCTTTGGTCCCTTTTAAATATGAAAAGCATTTTTAACCCTTGAAATAGACTTGGAGCACTAGTAGTCCCCTGTTTTACAGAAAATCACAGTTTCAGCCCCTCTAATTTGAAAATCTCGCATATTGGGCTTTATTGGGCTGAAAAATTCATTTTTGGCCCATTATGCTTAAAAATTTCACATTTAATCCTTCAAAGAGAATATTTCCAGAAAAATACATTATTGAAACCGTTTTGACTCATTTCATCCATCAGAATTTGTATTTTGTCATTTTGGGCCCTTTAACCTTATATTTTTAACATTTTGAGTCCAAAAATGAGATTTTTAGCTCAATAAGTTCATATTAACCAACTTGGTTATTTTCCTAGAAATGATTTGTGTGTAATAATATGTTTAACACTTGTTTCATACATCCTAATGCAAATCTCGATTTTAAGGACTTTTTGACTAGTTTCAACACCATAATCACATAAGAACATGTAAATAAACATAGAAATCATACAAAGCATACATATACTCATAGATCTACACATTTGCTTGTATTCCCCCCCCCACAAAACTTATAAAAAACCGAAAAATAGGGGGTATGAAGCTCACCTTGAGTTGTGGTTTTGATTTGAAGAAGAAAAGAGAAGAGTTTGTTGTTATTTCGGCCCTAGCAACCTTTTCTTGGAAGATCTCGAATTTAAGGAGCTTCTAAGGTGCAAGATCACAAGATTGAATGAATTTAGAAGAGATTTTGATGAAGTGGAGGGAGTTAGATCATAAGTTAGACATTAACTTACCTTAGATGATGAATTTCTTTGTGAAGATCCTTAGGCTTCAAGCCAAATTTTCGAGATTTTTGGATGGAGAGAGGGGATGATTCTTGAGTAATTTAGAGAGAGTTTTGTGAGGTGTGTGTGTTCCTTTCTTGCTCTCGGCCGAAGGAAAAAGAGGGAGAAGAGAGTGTGCATGGGAATGTGAGTAAGGCTTGGATGTATGATGAATAATAGCTTAGATACCCACAATATAATAATGAGGTGGCTAGCATAAGTCAACCCTTCTTCTTGGGTTTGCCTTGGGCCGAGAATGGAGAGGAATAAGGAGAAATTTGGGCTTTATTACCTCTAAGTCCATACTAGAGTTAAGTTGAATGATTGTTGGCCTTATAAAATATAAGTGTGATTTTTATACTTTGTTGAGCTAGTTTAGGTTAATTATGGTTCATAATATTTAATTTATTTCATTCTAGGCCCAATATGGCCCAAAATGTTGAAATAAATGAAAGTGGGTCCAATTAGAGCCCATTTAAAGGTTCTAATCCCTTGATAGTCAAATTGGAAGCTTATTGGTCCATTGAGTCCAATAAGGAAGTCCTAGTCCAAAATGGACCTAACAAGAACTTCTAGGGTTTCCAATTGCTTGTTGACTATTTGTAGTACTTGTATGGTGTATTGGATTGAAATTTTGTAAGCATCATACATGCTCTTAAGTTTTTGATTCTACATTTTACTTGAGTGTAGTGATTACAAGACACAAAATTTCTAGTTGTGACAACGGTGTTCCCTTATCCGTTATCTCGGACAGAGATAGTAGATTCACTTCGAGGTTCTGGCAGTCGTTACAAAGTTCCTTAGGAACGAGGCTGGACATGAGTACAGCCTACCATCCACAAACCGAACGGACAAAGTGAGAGAACTATCCAAACCTTGGAAGATATGTTACGAGCCTGTGTGATCGACTTTGGGAAAGCATGGGATACTCATTTACCCCTGGTCAAAATTTCCTACAACAACAATTATCACACGAGCATAAAGGCTGCTCCATTCAAGGCCCACTATGGCCGAAAGTGCAGATCCCTTCTATGCTGGGTTGAGGTGGGTGATACCTAGTTAGCTAAAGGACGAGTTCCTAACAACACTCTCACAGGTTCGAAGATCATACGGGAAACGACAGAGAAGATCGTTCAGATTCTTGAACGATTGAAATCCTCAAGAGACCGACAGAAAAGCTATGCTGATAAGCGAAGGAAACCATTGGAATTCCAGGTGGGCGACCGCGTTCTATTAAAGGTCTCACCCTAGAAGGGCTTGACACGCTTCGGAAAGCGTGGAAAGCTAAATCCAAGGTACATTGGGGCTTTCAAGATTCTTTCCAGAATCGGCCCAGTAGCTTACAAACTTAACTTACCACGCGAACTCAGTAACGTACATTCTACCTTCCACGTCTCGAACTTGAAAAAGTGTCTGTCCGACGAGACTCTTGTTATCCTACTCGACGAGATCGAGATCGACGAGAGCCTCAACTTCGTGGAAGAACCAGTAGAGATCATGGACTGGGAGGTCAAGCAAACGAAGCAAAGCCATATCCCGGTAGTGAAGGTTCGCTGGAACGCCAAGTGAGGACCTGAATTCACTTGGGAGCGAGAGGATCAGACGAAACTGAAATATCCTCTTCTTTTTACTTAGTTATTTGTAACTACTTATTTGCTTAAACTCTAATTTCGGGACAAAATTCCTTCTAACGGGGGATGATGTGACAACCCGAAATTTTTATTCAGTACAACATTTCAATTCAATAGAAGTCAGAACAGTTTTTACTAACTTTCAAGCTTTTTGGATTAAGTTTGAGTCTTTTTAAGTTAGTACCTCGGGAGATTTCAGGAGAGAGGATGCCCTAGGGTTTATTGTACAACAATAGAGTTCCAAAAACTTCAAGAGTTTGGAGTTTACGGAATGGTATTTGGACCATAAACCCTCGTGACTATATATATGGCACTTAGCCATTTTTCACACTTTTCACCATTTCAAAGTTAGAACTCAAATCCTCTCAAGTAGCATCTGACTTTTCCTCCTAGATCTTCAACTTGTAAGTGTTTCTAACCCTCTTAAGTTGGTATATTACTTAATCTAGTGATCTAACACAATTCCATCCATGAAATCATTCCAAAAGGTTAGATCTTCAAGTTTCACCAAGAACACACACTAGTGTTCTTGAACTTTTAGCACCTTTTCAAGCCTCTATCTTGTAAGTACTTCTATCCTATAGTATCTTAAGGCTTGTTACACTTCTAAACATCAAGAAATCACCCAATAAACCAAGGATCAAAGGTATTTACGGTTCAAGATGTTCTTGAACCGTAAACCCTAAAAAGGGTGCCAAAGTGTGCCTTAGTCCCTCTTAAGCCTTGGAAACTTGCATAGATTCATTCCTTGATGAGTTAAGGGTTTGAAAACATCAAAAGACCATAAACCATAGGGTTTTACGACCGTAAACCCAAAGGAAAATGGTCCAAGGACCGTAAACTCCATTTAGGAGTGAAATGGTGCCCTAATCCTTTCTATAGGCTTGTACTTCAAATGGACATGCTTCTAAGGACTTGTAGAGCTTCAAAACAACTCATGGTCAAAGGAGCATGAGTTTACAACCGTAAACTCATGAGTTTACGACCATAAACTCAATGAGTGATGATCACAAAACCGTAAACTCATATTAGGGGTTTCCCTTGAACCCTAAACTCAATAGCAATGTCCTACAACACTTAGATGCAATCCTTGGGACTTATAACACTTAAATAAGGTGTTTAACATGTCTTAGGATGTCTTAACTTTGTTGATTAGTTTTTTAAAGACTAATTAGATACATATATGTGGTATCATATGTTAACTAGGATCCTTGTGTGTGTTCAAGACTTCACTTGACACCTAGCAATCCTGTTTCATCAGTTCATCCATACCACTCACTACAGGTGAGTTCATACCCCTTAAATCGACATTTTAAATGTTTTTAAATGCTTTTATAGGGGGGGATACAAGTTGAATAATTATAGTTATTATATCAATCACATGTGATTTATAACTACCAAACAAGTGGTTTTCATACTTTTCAAACTGTGTTATCAAACTATTTTGCTTCAAACTATTTTACAAACTCTTTTGCTTGTCAAATACTTTTACTTAAACTCTTTTTATAATTTTATATTGTCAAACGCATGCCTATGTATGTATAGTTATATAAGAAATGTTTAAAGGACTTAGGAAGGCTAGCTCGTTTTACCTCCTTTTCCTTGTTTGGATGTGGCTTTAGGGCATCGGTTAGTCGTCCGAAGTTCGTCTAAATATTAGTTATATATTATGTATACATATATAGACATAAAGGTGTTATATACAATTCAATACCCTTGGGTAGCAAGGGTATACATTCATACGTACAAGTCATATTACTAGTAAATTACGATAGGCGTAGTTTACGAAGTTACTAATACTATTACTAGAACAAAGAATCATACAAAGAGTCAGTTCATTCATGAGTCAATACTTGCTAGATAGATAGAGAGAGAGAGAGAGAGAGAGAGAGAGAGAGAGAGATAGAGAACATACAATACAGCTAGTACACACAGTACATTTCAATACTTGCTAGATAGAGAGAGAACACACATTACAGCTAGTATACGCAGAATATTACAATACATACAGGCTAGACAGAGAAAGAACACACAATATAGCTAGCACATACATTACATATACATTCATGCAGTTATGTGAGCCATTAAACGGGGCATGGCACAACCTACCATGACCGTTTTTGTATCCAGAATCTCCTTAATTGGGGAGCGTATGAGTTTGTGTATTGATCTATACTGGATTGACTATCTTACACCTTGCTGCTCGCTATAGTGGGACTTGCAAGTCTACGGGTGCCAAATGTCATTTCTTACGGCATCTTACATCGTCATTTTACTAGAGTCGGTAGCAGGATACAGGCCGATCACATGTTACTTTAAATTACAATTAATTTAAGGTAGTTGGTACAGCAGTAGTTACTTATTACAATACTACAGTACTATAATATTTTCCCATTACATTCACTTGGTGAACATTCACACGATGCACGGTAATGTAAAAACTATATTTTTGGTTAATGATAGTCGGACTTGGAAAAATACACACTCTTACAAGAGACACACACAGATACTAGATGCCTTGGTAGAAGGCTACTTTTAGTAGGAAACATAGGGTTTTCTAGGAGAGTTCAAAACATCTTACAAATACTTTCATACAAATACAGACACTAATATACTTATGATCTCACCAGCTTTAAAGCTGATATTCTCTTTCAAAATAACTTGTATTCTTAGGTCACCATTAGACAGGTACAGGTGCCAGGTTTGAGAAGATGGAGCTCGTTCATGACTCATCTTTTATTTTGATATATATATATATATATATATATATATATATATATATATATATATATATATATATATATATATATATATATATATATTTGGTGTCTATATAACTTGACAGAACACACTTGTATGAAATTATATCATTAATGCAATGGATGATGTTGTTGCTTGTTTACTACTTTGCATTGTTGTGATGTTGAACATGACGTCCTCCGCCCCAGAACGTTTCCGTCGTTCATGGTTTTGGGGTGTGACATAGGCCCAATGCTTCAACCTTGCTTTTGTCTATGCAATTGCAATTTTTTTTTCTGATTTCTAACGGGACACACATATGTCATTTCGAAAGAAGCCATTCCAATTTTTATATGTAAATGTTTATTTACTCATTAATGAGTTGCATGTTTCTTTACTCATTAATGAGTTGATGATGGAAAGAAAGGAAAATCCCTCATATTAGATATTCCCTCCGTCCCAAAATTGTTGTCCACGTTTGACTTTTGAAGTCTTTCCATGTCCACTTTGACCATAAATAATTTTATTTGTGTTATATAAGTTTTGATGAACTTATAACAATGAAAATACACTTAAAAAAACAATCTATACATATATCTTGCATAAAAAGTTAGATAACAAAAAGTAAATTATTTAAGGTCAAAGTTGAACAAAAGAGATTTGAAAAATCAAATGTGGACAATAATTTTGGAACAGAGGAAATATTATCTATCATATTCTTTAGATTAATAGATATTATCTATCATATTCTTTAGATTAGGACAATGAATATTAAACATGCCATCAAGTTTCCTTCTTCCGACCCATGCAAAGCATGGGCTTCCCTTCTAGTGATTCACTAAAAAACTATTCCTCATCCGTCAAAAAAAATATAAATATATGAAAAACTCTTCCGTAAAGAATGTGAATCCATGAAATACGCTTAAATAAGTACAAAATGAATATATGAAAAACGCTTCTAATGATATTTAGCATCTATTCACTTAGAAGATTACGAGCAAAAAAAGTATGTATATATTCAATAAGATAATTTTTAAAAATTATTCAATTGAATTACTAAAAAAAAGTTATACAAGTTTATCATCTTATCAAATCTCACATACATCACACAAATTACCCACATTTTGGAAAACCTCAAACCATAAATACGATTTGATTTGTGGTTTTATCCATAAACTACATCACAAACACACATATGTAAAAAAAAAAGTTAAAGGAAACATAAACAAGCATGAAATAAAAATTATTTCATTCAACATAAACATAAACAAGCATGAAATAAAAATTATTTCATTCAACTAATGACTATTTTTTAAACAATACTTACTGATTTTATATTTGCTAGCATAGTGTTTAGACGTAGTAACTATGTGGACAAAATAATTAATCCGCTCTAGAAACTAATTTCTGAAAAGAAATTATTAGCATCGGATAAACGGGTAGAATACATGAGATAAATACATACGGATAATACAATACACTAACATCTTTTAAGTTTTTTAATTACTAAATAGAGTTATATTAGTAGAGGACTGGATAAGCATAATTGAGTGGGAGTTATATACGCCTAAAAAAGATGACATGAAACGGCGGTGAGTGGAGCAGTTGGTTTATAAAGTAGGAAAAACCCCAATTGCAATTGACGTCTGACGATGACGACTGCGCTCTTCTCTCCTTTTACTTAACCGCATGCCCTGCAGAAGTTTTCATTCTCTATCTCTCTAATACACATTACTATTTACCAGTCATTCCTCAATAATAGATATGGAAGGTGATGCCGGGATTACCGATGACAGCCTTGCTGCTGCTGCTACGGATCGTGCCAGCCTCCTGTCTCCTCCGGCACCCCAACCTTCTTCATGGAGACTCAACATAGACCATTTCCGTCTCCCACAAACCACCTCCTCCTCTAGTCCTAATCCTAGTTCTACTTCTCTCGGTCGTTTTTCCGCTTTCCGCCGCCTCTTCCGCCGTACCCCAAGTAAGTTTCATCCACATACAAACATATACAAATCTACATGCATATATAGATATGCATCGTATTCATGATCATCACTGTCTATTGTCTAACGTCTATATAATTAATCGTCCGTATTGTTGTTGTTAGTTTCTACTCGATTTATTCATTTATCGCTCACTCAATCCCATCTCTTTTATTTTCTTTCATGACCTACAACATACTTTACTCATTGTTGGAGATAATGCTGCTACTTTTCTTTTACTTTCTAATTTGTTGTTTCTAATTGGTCCCATCTTACTATCATCTAGTTATCAACTCTTAGCAGTTAAGTAAATATTAATTTGTGTTGCGTGTTTCATTGGACTCCCTACTCTTTCTCACTTAATTACGCCGGTATAATTCCACGTACTCCTTTCCCAGAAGGAGTAATATACGCCATATCTGGCTGTCCCCAAAGACATATCCACGGCCAAGCCATTTCTGTGAATTCTGCCACTAGGACACTTTCTTATTGGAATAGGAATGATGGATGTATGATTATCTTTAAATGCGATATTCTTATTCTTAGTGACACAACTTTTTATTAATTCTTTATCATTGCTAACCAGAAAAGATGGACCATTTGGCTTTTGTGCTCAAACTAGGCACATATGATTTAGGACTACAACCACTTTACAACCTATGTTACAAATAGGGAAAAACATTAGTGCAGTGTTAAACTGTTAATTAGACATGCAAAAAAAAAAAAAATAAAAAATAAAAAAATAAAAAAAAAAAAAAAAAAACCCACAAACTTTATAAATATCTGATAAGCAGATATGTGAACTTCATGACAAAAAAAAAAAAAAAAAAAAAAACAACCAATTTAACGCATCCACAATTAAGAAAAAATTTTCACTAAACCTTTTCGTGAAACATAACGTCAAACTCAACAAATCAAAGAGTTTAAGATCTTTTCACTGTAATAAAGCTTTCTTTCACAAAGTTTTTATATCGGCACCACAAATTAAAGCTTAACTATTTGTAGTTAATAAGATAAACTAGTAAACTTAGTTAAGATTATCTGTTAATTTATTGAACTGTAAATTTACAGGAAAAGTGATTAAGCTATGTAACGAAAAAGTTGTCATAATAACTTTTTTGACTTTGACAAAATTATTTACTGAAAAAGGTCTCCGGTAAGCTCCTATTGTGGATGCTATAGCCTTGCCATTCACCGGAGAAATGGGAGTTGTTATTGCTTACACAATTGTGTCTATGTTCAGGGAAACACGGAAAGGTTCAAGAGTACTATAAGAAACAGGAAAGACTACTTGAAGGTTTCAATGAGATGGAAACAATAAACGAATCAGGGTGTGTACCAGGAGCATTAACAGAGGTTGGTTTCATACACATTTTCACAGAATCCATATGCTAGTTGCAATTATATAAATAAAGCACAATGAATCTTCTGACTATTTTTGTTTGTTCCAGGATGAAATAGAGAATCTTGCTAAGAGTGAGAGAATGGCAATCTATGTGTCAAACCTGGCTAATTTGGTCCTTTTCATTGCAAAAGTTTATGCTTCTTTTGAGAGCAGATCTCTAGCAGTCATTGCATCAACCTTGGATTCACTCTTGGACTTGTTATCCGGATTTATTTTATGGTTTACTGCATATGCTATGAGAAACCCTAATCAGTATCACTATCCAATCGGAAAGAAGAGGATGCAGCCTGTTGTAAGCTCTTTGGTTGTGTTTTTTCAACAAAATATAATTTTCAAAATCAGGGGCCGGGCCCCATTGAATATGTAAATGCACAGCTATTTATCTACTGTTGGAACTAATCATGTTAGTACGACTACAGGGCATTATTGTTTTTGCTTCAGTAATGGCAACTCTTGGGTTCCAGATATTGCTAGAGTCTGCCAGACAACTCATTTCCAAGGTGTGTAGCTTCAAAAAAAAATATCTGTTAATACTCCAAATCTTGATACATATATTTATCTTTTTGGTTGCAGACAATCCCAGACATGAATCGTGATAATGAGAAATGGGTGATTGGCATCATGGTGAGTGTGACGTTGATCAAGTTTATGCTGATGGTCTATTGCCGGAGATTCGAAAATGAACTTGTGAGGGCGTATGCTCAGGACCATTTGTTTGATGTCATCACCAATTCGGTGGGATTAGTTTCGACTATCTTAGCTGTGCGCTATAAGTGGTGGATTGATCCCGTTGGAGCTATAACTGTGAGTATACAAACATACCAGACTATAATAGCATCCTATCTATTCAGTTCTTTTTTCTTTCTCTTTTATTACAACATTCAACTTTTATAAACTTACTTTTTGTATTTGGATAAAAAAAAATCAATGAATATAGGTTGTTATTTCATTTGCAGATAGCAGTCTATACAATTCATAACTGGTCAGGAACGGTTATCGAGAATGTGGGGTCATTGATTGGGAGATCGGCTCCACCAGAATTTCTAACAAAATTGACGTATTTGGTATGGAACCACCATGAAGAAATAAAGCATATTGACACAGTCAGAGCATACACAATTGGTTCTCATTATTTTGTGGAGGTAGACATTGTGTTGCCAGAGGATATGCGGCTGAGCGAAGCTCATAATATTGGTGAAATGCTACAAGAAAAGCTTGAACAGCTGCCTCAAGTTGAGCGGGCATTTGTTCATACTGACTTTGAGTTCAGTCACAGGCCTGAACACAAACCCAAGGTCTGACACATTTCTTTTGTTCAATTAAATAAAGCTATTAAGCAAAACTACCAACAACATGTTGATCGATTATTAGATTTATGACTTTGTTAAGCGTTTTATATATGTTATGTTACTTTGATTGGGCTTATCCTTTTATTTGATTACAATTGTGGTTTTAAATAAAAAGAGGCCAGCCCACCAAATAAATACAATATATAGATTATTTAACCAAGCTACAAACAAAATGGCTTACTGAAATATGCGCGAAAAGCTCGGATTCACGAATTTCCCGTGCACTTCTTTTTGTTGGATAACTAAGGTAGTGTTTTATATGAACTAGATATTTTGTCCACGTTCCGTATGGACCGTGTGTGTCTAATTTGAATGTCGTTTTTGTTTATAGATTAATAGACGTTGTTGTTAATGTTTTAGTTGACTTTGGTGAGGTAGGAAAAAAAAAATTAAATATGATGACCAATATAGAAAAATTATAGCAAAAGAAGCAAATGACAGACGTAGAAAGTGCAAGGGTGAAAAACTCGGGTTTGCTCCGTTCCATTTATTATTATTATTATTATTTTGGTGTTATTTATGAAAATATATAAAAGTTTTGACTTTAAGGACGAAAAGTGTCAAAATAACTAAAGAATTAAAGGGGTAGGAATTAGCAATTTTTTAGAAAATGAACCAAAGTTGTCAAACCGTTAAAGTTTTGTGGTCAAACTCCGCATGGGCCGTGTTCGCCTGATTTGAATGTCGTTTTTGTTTATAGATTAATAGACATTGTTGTTGACTGTTTTAGTTGACTTTGATGAGTGTAGGAAAAACCAAAAAAATTAAATATGATGACCAATATATAAAAATTATAGCAAAAGAAGAAAATGACAGACGTAGAAAGTGCAAAGGTGAAAAACCTGATATTTTCCGGGACCGTTTTTTTTTTTTTTTTTTTTTTTATAAAAAAATGTAAAAGTTTTGACTGCAAAGACCAAAAGTGTCTAAATGGCTAAAGAATTAAAAGGGTAAAAATTAACAAGGTTTTAGAAAATAGACCAAAGTTGTCAAATGTTAAAGTTTTGTGATCAAACTTTAATTATTAAAAGGTTCCTAAAAAGTATAAATTTTTTTATTGCAAGCACCAAAAGTGTCAAAAATACTAAAGAATGAGGGCCATAGTTGACAAAAACCATTCTAATTATATATATATATATATATATATATATATATATATATATATATATATATATATATAGGGTTAAGTTCATATGAGACAATAGTATTTTGTGAGACAAAGAGACCAATATATATATATATATATATATATATATATATATATATATATATATATATATATATAGGGTTAAGTTCATATGAGACAATAGTATTTTGTGAGACAAAGAGACCAAATCTTGACCACTCATTTTGAATAATCAAAGGCTTAAATTAAATCAGATTAAACCACAAGAAAGCACAAGTAGGCAGTGGCATTTTTGTAATTAAATGGAACTCTAGGATTAGAATAAGGCACGGAGGGGCAGGAATGGAATTTTACATTCTATTTCATTCAGGTCGTAAAAAACACGCGGTGTTCTTTTAAATCTTCTTCATTCTGATTCATAAAACCCTAACCTCGATACGAACACTAAAACCCATTTGATTCAATCTCGATCATCAACATCTTATGTTTCCTTCATATTCGAATTTGAATGCTCTGATTTTATCATCCTTTCATTCTGATTTTGATTCTAAAATCGCTCGAGCACAAATTGTTCCTGAATCAAAAGAAATCCAAATTTATTTTTCGAACAAATGGATGCATAATTGAATTCAGCTTAAGTCATTTCAGGTAATGTATAATAGTATAATTTATCTGCATCATGATTCAAACCTTTCTTCATTTTTCTCACGCACAAAACCCTCCGCCTCGATGAACACTAAAAATCCTTTTTTTTTTCTTGATCTACAGTCTCGATTGAAGAACTGGTAAATCGAGATTAAGTTTTTCTTTCAAACATAAAATTCCTATCATGGTTATTATGATTGCCCTTATTCTGATTACATGAGATATTTGCGATTAAAGAACCCTAAAAATCCTCTTATTCACTTTGATTCATATTTTATATTTTGTGATTCTGATTATGTTCCATAATCAAGCTTTCAATCACCTAGCATTACAGAATCAAAGAAATTGGATCTAGATCTCAAGAATGACTGTTCAACATAATCAGATTCATGTTCTAATTCTTATATAATATCTCTTTTTTTACTTCACTTCATATCTACTCCAAATAACTAGAATTTTCTTTTTTCTGTGTCAATGAAGTCAAAGGAAATGTGAATAAACCGTGTTATATCTTTTTGTATATAAATTTCTTTAAATTTTGAAATTTGAATGTCTAATATTCTACTGATTCTTTGAATTTGTAATGAGAATGCATAATATTCTACATATTTTAGTATCATATTCTACATATCTGCACTAGTTAAACACCTTGTAATCCTACATTAACCTTGCAGTTCCATGAAGTACAATATGCTAGATATTTTAAAATATGAATGTGTGATATTTTTATTATTCTATACATTTTAATATGGAATGTATAGTATTCTACATATGTTAATATAATATATTATATATTCTGCATATTTTTGTGGAATGTGCAATATTTTGCATATGTTAGTATAATAGTCATTTGCTAAACAGGTTGCAAACTGATGATTAACTTCTAAATTATTTAATGAATTGAATGTGTGATAGCATATTCTACATATTTGCACCAGTTAAAGTCTTGGATTTCTATATAAACCTTGAACTTCCACACAATACAAAATTCTATATATTTTAAAGTATGAATTGTTATTACGTGATAGTCTGATAAGTCATAATGTACTTCTTAATTTGATATAGATGTTACTTTGTTTGATTATTTCGAGGATCGAGTAAAAATATTAGTAAAATAGTGTTTGGTAACTTAATATTATAGTTATTCTGATTTGTTAAGTTAGGTGTTACTTCATAAACTTGGTTTCAAATGTTAGTTTATTGATCAATCGGATGTTACTGTTTACTTTGATAAATCAGAACTAATTCATACACCAATGACTTTATTGTGTATAGTTAAATTCTATTTGTAGAGCAATTTAACATTCTATATTTTCTTTTATCATAACTTGATGTATTATTAAAAGAATAGTTCTTTATACTTTATTAGGAGAATGTATAATATTAATTGTTAATAAAATGAAGTATATGGTTAATAATGTTAATACTATAATATACTAGAGTTTATTTTATCATAACTTTATGTATAATTCAATGAAAGGTTCTTTATATTTTATTTGGAGAGTCTATGATGTTGATTATTATTAGAATGTAGTTTTACGCTTTATAATAGCAATATTCTAGTTTTTTCAAGTATTTAATAAACAAATTCATGTATTATTCTGGTTTATGGTATTTAGTGTGAATATTCTAGTAGTTTGTTCTAATAGAAGAATGGTGTATGTTTTGATGCATATCAAGTGACAAGAATGACTCAATCAAGAGCAAAATATGTTTTTAATTTGATACTAAAATTAAGAAAATAATGATAGTTCAAGTGATAGATCTTTATCAGAACGTGAAATAAAGGACAATGTATAACATTAAACACATTAATGTATATGGATATTTGACATAAATACTCTAAGTCAACATATTATTAAGTGTTATATTCTTCTTTTCACGATGTTGATTATTCTTAGAATGTACATATTTTTATATTTGATTTTATATTAACTTATGGAAATAATGCATTTGTTTTAGTTTTTTGTTTTAATAAAGTTATGATATATGTTTTAATGCAGATAAAATAAGAAGAAAAAAATATTGAAGAACCTATGGTATAAGATGAAGAGGGAAAAGATTGATGGAAAAGAAAGCATAAGAAGATATCCAAAAATAGAATTGATGGAAGTTTGGAAATGTGTGGCGGTGAATGATATTCTTAGAATGTTACAAAACATTTGATTTTTGTTATTACTTAACTGTAGTTTGTATATTTTGGGTATTTTGTTTTGATAAATATTTGTTTACATTGATTTTACTTTTCATGATGCAGCCAAATTGGATGGTAACCTACATATAAACTAATTGATGAAGCTAAGGAATTTGTAAAATCTGACCGACTAAAGCATCTTAACCTGGTGTATGAAGAGATGCAGTGAAATGAAGATTGTTGATCAAATTGATAAAATATTTGCAAGAATTTAATGGTTAATAAATTTGGAGTCTTTTTCTCTTTGAATATTGGCTATATTTTCTATATTTTGATTAACATGTATGGTTGAATGTTTGGTAAATAATAGTGTTATTGTTTGAATGTTTAAAGATTGGTGAATATTTCATAAAACAATATTGTGGTTGAACAATAGTTATATTTTAAATGATAATACATGTAATTTTGTAGTTTATGTTATGTAATGGTAGTAATATCTTTCACATATTAGACGAGCTTAAAATTAAAGTCTCTATGTAAAAAAATCCATCAGAATAATATTGTATGTTTGATGTTATAATAAGTATATGTATAATATTCTAATAGAATAATTTTATATGTTGTTTGCTATCGTGAATTCATGTTCATGTCTTTTTTAGAATTTAAGTCGCTATTCAAGATACATTTTATAAGTAAAGTGTATGATGGTTAAAATCATTATAATGTTGTAGTTTATGATGTATGATGTTTATAATCTAATAAAATAAAGTTATAGGGTTTTATAATCTATATGTAGAATATTTTAATAGAATAATATTATATGATATTCTAAGCTATATGCATCATATTCTAATACAACAATGCCTAATTAAATTTTGGCTTTTTCAGTGCTCAATAATATGATATTAATCTAGCTATTCAAAATATTCAATACTTTTATAATGTCTTGTTAATATATATAATATTATGAAGTTATTTGTAATATTATGAAATTTAAGCGTAGTATTCTAAAAGTATGTTGTACTTGTACAATTAACTTACATTATGTAAGATTCTAATATTATATGTAATATTATGTAATATTCTGAATGTATAATTTATAGTGTTAAAGGAATATATATATATATATATATATATATATATATATATATATAATAGTCTAAAGAAAAAAATTGATTTATAGAAATGAAACGTTTATAATGTTAATGTGTAATAATCTGAAAAATTTTAATATGATGTAATATTATATTATAAGATGAAATATTCTAATTCAGACCATCATTCCCTTCAAGTGTGTAGGAAACCAAATAATATGTAGGAACCTAGACTAATAAACATTTTAAACCAGTGAGAAACATATAAGTTTATAATATGAAATGAACACTTTTAGGATAAATATCAAACTTTTCTTTGGAATTTGAAACGTATTCTAAAAACCCCATAGATTAAAAACTAAATTTCAAGTTTGTATTATAAAAAATATATCACAATGTTAGAATATTTAATAATATGTTGTTAATTGATATGTAATATTATGAAATTGCATGGAATATTACGATATTAAAGTGTAATATTCTAAATTGTATTATAACATATAATATGAACTTATATTACATAAGATTCTAATGTTATATTGAATATTCTGAATATACATAACATGCTAATAGAATAATTTATTTAGGTTGTCTATATTCAAGATACAACTTAATATTCTTATAGAATAATGTTATAGGTTGTTTGTATATGTAGAACATTCTAAATAGAATGTAACACTAAATGATTATATGAACATCAAATATCGAACTAGAATACAACAATATATATGTAAGAAAATTAAAATAATACACAGTTTATCTGTAAATACCAGTGTAAAAGTTAAAACTTAGAATATAGTGTTATAGTTTTATTCAATTACCTCAAATACATCACTTGAAACCAAACAAGAAACAAATATAAGCAAATTTACAACACCCCACTACATAGAATGAGACTCTCCAGGAAATTATTATCGAGCCACATTCTCTACAGTTCCATTCAAGACTTACCTAAAAAATTTTAATGATAGAAAACATGAAAGTTTTAGCTAATTTCATAATTGTATGTACCACTATACACTGTGACAAGGGTTTTATGGGTATTAAGATATATATCTGCTGCAATAACAATGTTTAAAGTTGCACAAATGTAGAGAACAATTTCATCAAGAAAGAAATAAAGAGAGTGCAGGGAGTAAATTAAACCAACATCTTCATAACATATTTGATTCTAAAGATGAACCAAGTCTTCATCATCCATTAACTTCTTAGTTACTTTAACTCTTTATGGACCAAACACCATTGAAACCAACATGTCAATATGCTTCTTGAAGTTCTCATCATTAATTAATGGTGGCAATATATGGATGATATGCTTCTTCCAACATATGCACTGAACATTTGCATCGATGATAGTTGTATGTCCTTCAATCACTGACAAAAAGAAGAAGTACACTAGTCATCACTAAGTTAAGAAAAATTATCTTGGAATTCGGGGTCAATATCATTAAACAGTAACAAAGTTTAAGGGTGGGAAGGAAGGAGTGATATATCAGACTCTTTATTCATTCAAGACTTTCATCAAACAGGTAGAGTACATGTATAATGTAAGAGAAAATCAAACCTTCAAAGTGCTCAAAGTCAAATCTTGGCATATTACAGAAATCACAAATCTATTAAATAGAATTTAAATCTTGAAAGTGCTCAAATAGATCTCAAACAGCTAAATAAATGTGATGTGATGAAGAATTGCTGAAATTGAATATCAGAGAACAAAAACTAACTTTGTTTGTTGAAAATTGATGATCAAGATGCTAAAATTCGATCATAATTTTATGATAACTTGTTGATATATGTGATTTGATGAAGCATATTTGTTGAAAATCGACATATATCTGATGATCATTTCCAGATGATGAAGAAAATGGTTGAAGAATGAAAGATGAAGTCGCAAAACACTAAAAACGTGATTTTGATAATCGTAGTTTTGATAACAGATGATAATTGATCGATCAACGAAAAATTCGATCTCATAGTAGCGATTTTGATATATGCGATAAGATCCTGGATACTTGGTCAAAGATTTGAAGATTCGGTGCGATAAAGATCTGATTTCGTTAACTAAGGTAGTAATTTTGGTACAAGAACCGGTTTTGGTATCTTTAACCTAACAATGACTAATTTGTCCCTAATTAACTAATCAGACATATTAGCCTTAATCACATTTTTTAAGAACCATAGGATCAGTTTTCATCAAAGGCTGAAATGTTGTCCCCTTGTCTCACAAAATAGTATTGGTCTCAAATGAACCTCTACCTATATATATATATATATATATATATATATATATATATATATATATATATATATATATATATATATATATATATATATATATATACTAGTCGTTTACCCGCGCCAAGCGACGGGTGCGAACAGTTTCTTTCAACAACTATTTCAATTCGGAAAAATATATGATTGAACATCCAACTTTGACATGAAGGTAATGAAAAGGTAATTGCATAACAGTGACATCTAATTTGCTTTGGAAAATAGTAACTTGTAACTTGGAAACTAACCCATTTCTTTAAGTCAAGAAAAAAAGGAAAAAAAAAAGATACCATGTTTTCAAGGACTATCATTAAATGAAAAATATAACCAAAAAATGTGATTTTATAGCCTAAAATAAAGTACAAACATTTAAACTAAATGTTGGGAAAGATATTGTGTTGATACGACTTAAAAAAATTGTTGGGAAAGATATTGTGTTGATCTGACTTAAAAAAAATTATTTATGACATTTTAAAATTTTTCACATTTTATGCCTTTTAGCCTTGGTTCAGTGTGAAATTCTCAACCATGTAACTAACTGGTTCCCTTGACTAAAGTTCCATTGGAGAAAAATCAAATAACTATCCATCTCCAAAATTTAGAACTAATAAAATAAAATAAAACAACCAAAATAGTTTCAAAAGTCGATAGAAAATGGGAAAGATAAATGGATACCAGGTTGAGAGATTGAGTGTAGAGTTTTGATGAGACATTTTGTCAAACACTTAGAGTTCATGTTTTGTAAGCCTATAAAAAAACTATAACCCATCTTTTTGAATTAACCTGGGAAGTGAAATAAAATTTCTAAAACTGCTCCTATAATACTAAATCTTCATCTAATAGACCACAACAACCAAAAACAATAACCCATTCTTACAGCAAGCCCAAAGTCCAAACCAGCCAACTTAATCTTACAAAAACTACATGATCAAATAATAGTCAATCAAAAAATAATATCCTTTACAAAAAAAAAACAAAATTACAAATAAATTTAATCAACTAATAGAAATACTAAGTGATATGATTAATTCAAGTATTAAAACGAAAAAACATCGAGCAAAATAAGCAAAATAATAATGTTGAACCAATAACCATCATGGCCTGCTCTCCCTTTGATGTCTGCAAAATAGAAATTAATGGAAATTGCAACCTCTTACAAAAAGATGAGGGATGACTTTCTGGTGATCATCACTTATCGATGCTACCTCTATAAACAATCTTAGCTTCATCCCCAATAATAGAAACTCAGATCAATCAAGAAGTAAGATTAGGGACCCTAACATGACACCCAACTTTGAGAATGAAACAAAGTAGCTTGTTATTCAAGATATACTATTTATGTCCTCCATAAAGCATCTTTCATCACAACATTTGGATGGTGAAGCATTGAGACTTGGGAGAGTGTCAGCTTCTAACCATAACTTTATTGTCCTGGGTAAAAGGAAAATAGAAACAATAATGAAACAAAAATGGTAAGATTATAGATGCTTTTGATCAAACTATACTAAATATCCTAAATAATCATATGGTATACCGACCCAAATGTCCATTTTCCATTTTCCATGGTAAACTGACACAAATATCATCAGTTGTCTTGACTAATTAGTTAATTATAGAAAAATAATACAACAAATAGTGAATATACCTATTAATGTCATGAATGGTCCATATGTGGCCTGATGTACTCAAGCTATTGAGGCAATACCTATCAATGTCCAAAACTCATATCACAACTATCTTTAGCATTAATCTAAAACCCACATCCAAATAATCCGTGAAAAAAATTAAACACACACAAAAATCGTTAAAAATTAAAAGCAGAGTGTGGTGCAAAAAAATATAAAAAGGATGAAATAAACCAACAAAAAAACATATAAAAGAGCAAAGTAGGAGGTTGGAGTGGTATAAAAGTCGAACCTGTGTGTTAAATCTCCTAAATACAATTTACATATGCAAGGAAAGGATAAGATAGTCTATAAGTAGATAGTAAAAAAAAGGAAAATAACTACTTAAATCACATGAGTTTTAGTGAAAAAGTAAAACTCACACATCTATTTTCCTCACACACCTGCATTTGCTTAGAGATAATATAATGTTATAAAAACTGCATCTAACAACAAACAAAACAATAATTAGAAAAATCCACTTTTGAAGTAAACATTTGAAAATAAATTTGCCTCATACAAATTTGTTCCAGCTTCTGAAGTTTAGTCTCTGTGTTGAATTACATTTTCTCTTACAATCTTTACTAATGGTTATGGCAACCCACCACAGCTCCATAATCACTCGTGTACTAACCTTAAAAAAAAAGAGCTTTTAAAAAACAAACATAAATAATTTAGAAATAAAGCGGTTTTGTGATTACAGAGAAAAAGACAAAATATACCCTAGAAATCTACAAAATCATCAACGTGGTGATGAATGAGTGACGTATTTTCTGGCTACATCTAGCTATCATAGAGAGATGAATAATTGACATATTTTCTTGCAAAATATACATATTACCTTTGACTTTGAGAACATAATTTCTAATGTTGACCTCTTTTAGCGACCCTCGTTTAGTGAAAACCCAAGTACATTAGTGACTTAATTTGGTAGTAGG
Organism: Lactuca serriola; assembly: GCF_051521515.1. Taxonomy (NCBI): domain Eukaryota; kingdom Viridiplantae; phylum Streptophyta; class Magnoliopsida; order Asterales; family Asteraceae; genus Lactuca; species Lactuca serriola. The sequence goes on along the minus strand of NC_136414.1, from coordinate 117,426,897 downwards.
AGCCTCCAATTTTCCGAGCAAGTTTCCTCTTTAACAACAAATGCAAGATTTATTGAAAATGTCAAATTAGGCTACCAAAAAGTGGAATAGATAAGCAACAACCGGAGGTCAATTTTACAGAGAGAAAAGAGATGGATTGTTGGCAAAAATCGGACTACCAATTATTCAAGCTACACACCTACATAAACACACAAATGTATGATAAAAAAAGTAATAGAGAAATCATGGTAGAGAAACAGAAGACAAAAGATTTTGAGAGTGAGAGACGGAATTGGTCGTGGTGTTGGCTTTGGTTTGTGGATGGTGGCAAGAAGCTTCTATATATTATGGTGGTATTAAAGGGAGTGGGAGAGGATGTTGATGGTAATCGGTGATGGTGATTGCGTTCCGGAATTGGATGTAGGTGGTGACTGGGTGAGTTGGGTGATGATTCTCTATAAAGTGTACGTTTGACCGATTTCTTTGGCGTGCCAGGTCAAAAGCCGTGATATTTTCCAAAAAAAAAAGAAATTGGGTAAACGGATCCATTCTTATCTTGACTAATTCAGATGTTGACCATATAGGATTTATCTATTATATAATGCATTAAGTTCTTGTATATATTGCATAAAAGCTTGTACCTCTTAAAATTTAGCATTTAAGGCTAAATGCTTATTAAGGTATAAATATATATATATATATATGTATATATATATATATATATATATATATATATATATATATCTTTGTACCTTAAAAAGCATTTACAAGATTTTGCCGAATTTTAAGAGCTACAAACTAAACTACAATACATACAATCACTTTATGCAATGTTTTGACCGAATATCACCTTATCCCAACAATCTCCCAAGTTTTCGCCTAATACCTTCATATCAGGATTTGACCCGGCCCTTTAATCCTTGATCGAGTCAAATATTGTGATTTTGGTTTGCCCTCCTTATATATATATATATATATATATATATATATATATATATATATATATATATATATATATATATATATATATATAGTCAATAACACAATGGTACAAACCAGTCATCTCCAAACAAACTATCGTCGTATCTCCCATTTGCTGTCATTATCAGCTCTGGCATATATAAATCATCGTATCACCATCTCTCCTCATCCTTCTCAGCCTCTAGAAACCATCGCCCCACAACCACTAAACCATCTTCGCTGATATATCTCTCTCTAAAACCACAATATACCGCTACCATCAATCAGTGTCGCTACAGCTTAATCCCAAATCCATTCTCATCAGAGTTTCTCTCATCGTATTTTTAAGGTTTTGGTGAACTCCATCACCACTAAAAAACCTAAAACGATTTTGCGGTCGCTATGCTTTGATCGGTAAGCCAAATGATCCTCTGTCAATTGCCAAATCTATCTCCTCTAGATGCTCTCCAGTTCCATGGCCATCATGGATAACCATACCAGTTACCCGAATTCCATATTTTCACTAACCTACATCTGATCCATCTGTTCCTTTTGAATTATGAATACACACCCGAATTCTCTCCTTCATCTTAACCCGAACCCCAGACATCTCTAACTCTCTCTTCGTCTCTCTCCATATCTACAAGAAACATGCCTTCTCTTCTCTCCTTTAACTCTCCCCTTTCTCTTAAATACTATAAACCTTTAATTTCTTCATTCCTCTACTTATGTACATAATCTAATGACGATTTCTTAATTGTTTCAGGCTTTATTGGAAAAAAGGACAGCCCTTGCTGTTGTTGGGACAGGGCCATTCATTCATGGTGATTTAGGGGAAAAGGGTATCGATTGGAGAAAAAAACTTGATCAAATCCTCTAATTTATCTATTCTTTCTCTCTCTCTCTCTCTCTCTCTCTCTCTCTCTCATCTAAAGAAATACCTCAAATACAACTATATGGGCAATGAATAGGTCGATACCCTTGATTTGATCCTCCATCGAGATGCTTGATGTCGAATCCTAGTAAGTATTGATTTATTTTGCTCGATTTGGTGAATTCTTTACTTATATTAGTGTAATTTGTTATGATTTCTGAAATCTATGTAGTTAATCACTTAACTTTTTGTAGAATGCTCACTTCTAATTTTTGCTTGGTCTACACATCAGTCTTTCTAATGTTTAGATGGTCAGTTGTGAAATTGAAGTGACAATTTTTTCTAATTTTTGCATAGGTTGCATATCTTCAATCTAAATATGCATATTATCCTTATCGGTTATGATTCTTCAAATATGATGACCGTTTTCTGAATTGGAGTTGCATTTCATATTTTCCCTTCTGCTTCTGACTTCCCCTACCACATGTATCTGTTGATCACATTTTTTTCTTTTACTTCATATTTTGATAACTTATAAGATTCGTTTATGTTTTCATGTTATTTTTTTTTTCTTTTTTTGTTCTCTGTAGGATGTGCACAACAATTGGAAATTGTATGGGATATGGAGTATTGGAGTTACATTTCAGATTTGTCCCGGGACAACAGACATAACTTAATGAATAAGTCTACTATTTCATGGATTTATGGAAAAGAAATTAGGATTTGGTGGGAGTTCAACTAAACTGCTGACTTTTTCTAATATTTATATATCAGAAACTGGTTTCAGGTTGATGTATATTTGACCCTTTTTATATCATTTCTTTTTCTATTCGATCTAAAAGTTTGGTTATGATTATAGATATTTTATTATGATTTATTTCATTAATAGGAGAGAATCAAGGGGGTGCTTCATGATGTTGATGAAAGGAAATAGAATCTGGGGATACAACCGTGTTTATAATGGTAATGCCTTCATCCATCTCTCTATCTCTCTCTCTCTCTCAAAATTTGTTTTTTATTCATGACAATGAGAAGTATGTGTTTCTGTATAGGTCTATAGGACACATAGTTATGTTCAATTTCATGTGTTTCAAAGCAAATTTGTGATTAGTTTTTGTATTTTCAAAATTGTTTGTGGAAATACATAGCTATACTTTCTTGACTTGGTGCTTAATTTGGGTTTATTAAGTAGCATCCATGAATGATTTCTTCACAAAGGAGTCAAATCAAATGTTTTGAATAATTTGTCGTTAATACCATATTTTTGTTATTAATTTTGATGTTTTTTATTGTTTGTCAAAATTTGAATTGATTTTTCTATGGTTTGATGTGAACATTACGAGTTGCAGGTACCCAAAGGTTTGACTACATTAAAAAAACACTCATAATGCCCCTCAAAAAAGTCTCAGCTTCTGATTATTTCATTTTTTCAAGGTTATTGTGACATTATTTTTTCTTACAGCTGAATTTAAAATCCATAAGTAGATTGTGCTTTTGGTTTTTTATTTTTGCTTTTTGTTGCATTTCTAAGGATGCAATTTAGTATGAATTGTTTTTGAATAGCTAAATTTTGAATAATATATTTAAAGGAATAAAAAAAGAGAATAGTTTTATTTTTAAAGCTTTGAGAAAACTAAACATCATCGTTTCTTATTTTATCTCATTTGGTTGTTTTAAGAAAACAATATTTATGTCTCCAAGTGGTAAATTGTCTACTTTATTTTTAGTTTTGCGGAGAAACTGAAATGGTTGTGACATTTTCTTATTCTCTATTTTATTTTCGCACACACTGTGTGCAAGATGGATGCAAACGTTTCTTTGAGTTGCTGCTGGTGTGACTGGGCTGGAATTTGGATGAGTAACATATATGTGCCAAGAATAGAATAGTTTTGCCCTTTGCATCATTATTTTATTTATTTATTTATTTATTTTTTTTGTAATTGTCAAATGAAAGTGATTATTTTTTTTATTTGTTTATTTTATTTTATTTTATTTTTATTTTTATTTTTATTTTTATTTATTTGTCAAATGAAAGTTGATCCAGTTACTCACTAAGTACACATTTTTATGTGTTATAAATTGATTGAGTTATTCACTAACTATATATTTTTATGTGTTCCATTGTACTTAATGAAGTCTGATTTGAGATGTATCCTATCACTTTAGAAGACGGGTTTTTATAAATGGCAAATATTATAGTTTTATGAAGAAATTATCTATTGATTATTTGAATTTTTATTTACCCTAACCAAGACTAAATTTAAAACAACTTTTCTACATGTTTATATATATTCATGAAGTTATTCTTCAAAAGCATTATTATAAATTAAACGATCAACATATTTAAAATTTAATAATTGGCCTTGTTTATTTTTTAAGCTGGAGTCATACAACTACTAACAAATTTAAAAATTTTATAATTATCATGGTACAAACCATGAAAATAAAGTTGCATGACCAAAAGAAAACTAAACTTTGGTTCTTGACACTTCTTAGTAAAACCCAAAACAGAATACTCAAACCAAAAGGGAACAAACAACGAAAAAAAACTAATTTTTGGTTATTTTACACGTCTCATTACCTATGATTGAAAGTTGGATGTCCGATAAATTATTTGCGCAAAACTATTAATCATCTCTATAAAACTATTTGTATTCGTCGCTTCGCACGGGTAATCGGCTTGTATATATATATATATATATATATATATATATATATATATATATATATATATATATATATATATGCGCTAAGGATTTCTACTTTAGTGCACGTCATCGAGCTGCTTACTTCTTCCAGTAAGAAAGGTCTTGGCGGTTAATTTTAACATATCTTACACAAGATTCTCCGGTAAGAAAGGTCTTGGCGGCTAATTTTAACCTAACTTATATTTACATCAGTTGCTTTCCTCTTTCACACCACCGCCACAATTAGCTGCCTAAAGGCGAGTCACTCTCTCGATTCCAACGTCGTTTTGTTTATCGCCACCTCCTGCTTCGGTTTTCGTTGCGTGTCACCGACTTATGTTTCCTTTTATCTCTATCTCTCTCTTGGCTATAATACCATTCTCTCCAGATACCATCGATGATCTCACACTTTCCTCACTGTATATGCGGTAGACATAGGTTCGAGACATTCTACGTCATACCGGAGAACATGATGCTATGGCACACAGCTTACACATGCTTCCCCTTTTGTCGCCTCGATGAGTCGCCTTCTCCTTCCTTCACATGTAAATTAAAGGATACGATTTTTGTTTTGGTTATGGATAGCTAATGTCGTCACATATTGGGCCTACTGAGTCGCTAGAGTCTGGTAGCCAATAACGCATGTTACCGCCTTATCAAGAGGTGGAACTTTGTCTTTCCAAATAATCCAAGAATCAAAGTTTGAATTGCAACTTTCGTTTCAATTACTTTGAAGTTTTGCAACTGATCCTTCTCTCCAACTCAAGCCCTAAACCTATCAATGAATATAACCATCTCTCAGTAAGTTCTATCTAAAGGTTTTTAGATCATCTACTTGCAAACTTTTTACTTGATTAATTTTGTTGGATTATTTATTTGGAAAAAAATGAAATTGTTGAATCTTTATACTTTTACTTATGTTAAGTTTTTCAACTTGTTAGAACTTTTAAGATAATCAAACTTTATTTGGTGGCTGCAGATTAGGTGTTCGATGAAAAGGCTAGACCAAATGATGGTCAAGTAATTGTTCACCATTGAAATGGAACCACCTTGAAATGGACATGATTTTGGAAATAGACTTGCTATCTGTGTTTCTTGTTGCTTTATGCATAATTTTTTCTATGTTGGTTGGTGGTCACTTAGTATGTTTCAGAATACCCATTCCTTTGTAGATATAGATGGAGCTTTTGTGTGTTTGTGAATCTTACTTTATGATTGAAGATGCCAATTGAAATCCGTGTCGATACGCTCTTCCTCCTCCAATAGAACAGGCATTGTGCAGCCATTTTTAACGTACACTGTTATGACCCACTGCCTCACCATTAACTTTCCTGGCCTCAATGCTTCTCTCATGTGCCCGTCTGCATATTTAATTGTTGGATGTTCTTCCAAAGTTGCGCCCCACCTATTACTTTGTTTTAGGCGCCCTTATGAAATGTGTTGCTTCATCGGTAGATCTATATTGCACCGCCTTTACTCTATACGACACCTCCAGCTTTGACAAATATGTCTATCCTTTGAGTCTCTTCTTCTTCACAGTTCACACCTTACTCTATCCTCTCAGTCTTGTTTTTCCTCTCCTTCTTCTCACCGTAACTAATACATGTTCAATCTAAGAAATAACTTTTAAAGTTTATTAGGGTATGTATTTTCTAATCTGGTGATTTGTTGTTTGCAATTTGGGATTAATCGATATATGTGGTTTTCAAGATTTCCCCGTTGGTCCGGGCCAGCTAAAGAAGACGATTTGAGCGATTAACAATTAAGAATAGTCTGGTATGGTTATTGATTTTCAGAAAATGAAAAAGGCAGGTGAGATGAGTTCAATTTTTTTCATGGGACTTGCTATTGAAGGGTTTTTAGCCCAATTATATTTCATATTTTAAATTGCAGGCATGTAAATTCTATATATCATTCGATGTTGATGGAGGGTCTGCTACAACCAAGCTCATAATTTTGATATGGTTTTAATTTATGTTTCCCTTACCGGTACCTTGGTTCTCCACTTCCTAAGGCTCAGATTCATACCCAGAAGAGACTAGACTGCTATTAAGCGGTTAAGGTAGAAGATCTCAAATCATTAGCTTCGGTGAACCAGCAAAAAATGCACTCAATGAAGGCCACGATCGATAGTAGGGGTTTCTCTCTCAATTAACAAGCCTAAGGATCACAGACGAGATCTAACCTAGTGGTTTCGCTTTAATTCATTAACTCCTCCTCCTTAATTAAACCCTCTCGCTGAGAAGAATGGATGAAGAATTTAACCTTTTTTTGTTCAACGATTTCAAGAGGCTTCATTTTTATCTTCATTTTCTTTTGAAATTAAGGTTTTTGGCCACAGATGAAGACCAGAGGAAGCACACTGTCAACAATTTGAATTCAGGTATAAATTATATGTCACCCTTCATGGTATCTTCATCTTATTAACTGATTCTTTGTTGAATTTAAGGTTCTTGACCTGCTTTAAAAATTGTTTTTTTTTTTAGATTTTTTCCCCTCTTCTCTGCAGATTTAGATGTGGTTGTGGCTGAAGGGTTTGTATATAAGGTTAGTAAACAAAGCTCTTTAGCGATGCTTATCAGGATTTGTAAATTGATTATAATGGCAAAGAAATCTGCAATTGAAGCCTTGGATAGTCTACTTAGAGATATAATGGATTGTTCAACTACTTTTGGTGATAAAGTGGTTGTTTTTGGTGGTGATTTTAGACAAACTCTTCCTGTTGTTTGGCTAGGAAGTAAAACACAAACTATTTCTTCTTTTTTAACAAATTGTTATTTATGGCCATCTCTTACCCATTTGCAGCTAACAGAAAACATGCGAGCTCTATTGGATCCTTTTTTTCAGTTTCTTTTTAGCACTTGGTAATGGTACATGAACTCTTACAGATGATGCACATTTATGTTACTCCGACCACTTTCTCTCCTACTTGTAATCGTGTTGTCCTGACAACTAAAGATACTTTTGTAGATGAGATTAAACAAACTTTTTGATGAAATGCCTACATGAAATCCGAGTCTGATCATTTCATTTACCGATCTTGTGTTCTTGTAATGTATCTAGAGGTGAGCCTAATTATGTTTTTTAACAAATGTTTGGATTTCCTTATTCATGTTTTCTCTCTCTACACCTAAGTTCACATCAGGTGAAAAGTTAAGAGTACGTGTTTGGATTAGGAAATTCTTCTTTTCCATCCATGTTTTTTCCACCTACCTTGATTTGCGCTGATTATTGGAGGATTGATTGTGATTACCACTTTGGGCATGTCTATTCCAGGTATGTTGACTCTATCTTATGAATCTTTTCTTCATCACGCCTCCATCATGGCTCCCAATTTCCGACCCAACTGTTATGTATATACTCCCTCAACCAGCTGTTGAAAGTAAGAGGTGATTTTCTTAAGTGTCACATTCTAATTTTGTTATACTACTCATTCTCATAAAAGTTTTCATGTATTTGACATGAAACAGAGGAACATAGTGTCTTTAAGGTAAATCAAGTGTTGGTATTGATCTAACTCCATAAACACATTAGGTCATTGCAACTTTTACATAATGGTTGTCTTTTAATTAATCTAATGTTCAATAAATAAGGTACTTATAAATTCTTTACTACAGACTAACTTTTAATATACACAACTGCATTTTCTATTAATATTAAGTTTTAGTTGTTTCATTTAAAATAATGTTTAACAGAAATTGTTTACTTAGCTTTAATCTTTTTTACAAGTGACCACGACACGTTTTCATATGAGTTGAGAACAGAAGACAAAGGAACAATGGCAAGTAGCCTGGGTGAAACCTATATATCTATGAAAAATATAAGAATAGTTGGTTATAATAACAATAAAAAGCATTTTTGTTCATACCTACAACGAAATTTCCACAAAACCTTTTCAACTACTTTTTATTTAATGTTATTTCTTAATGGTTTTCAATTCTTAATGCTACAGTTCAAATGCCCCGGCTAAAAGAGTATATTTTATTACCAGTTTTCTTTTTTTTTTTTTTTTTTTTCTTTTTTTTTTTTTTAAAGTAATTGTAAGGTAACTGTTAGCAATAAGTGCACTTAGATGTTCTTGGTTGGTGATGACAAACAATGGTAAGAAATTATAATAATTTGTTTGTTAATCATCAAAAAAGTAAGATGATACATCTTCTTGCATGATCCCCATGTTGTAAGAAGCTCACATGATTTTACTTTAAAAGTTTTGGGATCTTACCTATAGTCGGGCAAGACGGAGATAAAGAGACAAAATTTGAATGGTGTTAGAAAAGTGCATTTTGGGGCTACATTGATGATCTCGCAACATTTTATAGCATTACACTTTCAAATTTTCACTAACTAGGACATCATACTTTGAAAATTACATCAAATTATAGCCGCAAATGGCTGGCATGTGTATGACATAGCTATATAATTGGGCAGATTTCTGAAAGTACAATGTTATTACATATGTGGTTGGCATAGAATGGAATTTAATTCAATAACAAAAGTCGAATAAGCCTGTAATTCAAATTTATGATCATTTTTTGGGTTTTTATTTTGGTATATGTAATAAGGGTCTTTTTGTCTTTTAATAACTAAATCTATCATGTTTACTATTATATTTTAGTGATATAACCATATGAATCTTTCCACTAAACAAGGAGGCTTGGAATATGATCTAATCAGTCATATTAGGAACCGGACCCAATTGTAATCGCCAACAACACAAATGAGCCTGAAGTTGAACTGATGTTCTTTGGCAATAGGAGAAAACTGATATACGTGGCTTTGTGGTATGGTATTCAAAACCATACATCACAAAACAATAATAACATGCATGTTTTTATTTTGTAAAGAGAATTTATACTAATTCTTTCTTGATGGGTTGTTGGTGACTGTATGGTCTAGGTTGCCCTTGTGTCATGCTAGGGTGGTTATTATTAACACTCCCAATGTAACCGAGTTAGAGGTAAATTGTTATCAACACTTTCGATGCTACCGAGTTGGAGGTAAATGGTTATTAACACAAGCATGGACATGCAGGAAATATTCATGAACATATTTTCTTAGTCTATATATGAAGTGCCACTTTGAAAAAATGCTAAACAAATTCCTTTTGTTATATTCAGATTGAAAATGGAGACACTATCTGCATCCAAAAACTCCATTTATCTTTGGCACATCCATTAATATAATTGTAAATGTAGGAATATACTTATATTATCGTTATAAATTCTGTTTTCTTGTAATCACTTAACACAAGCTTAAAGACATTTCTCTAGGGCCGTGATTATCACGGCCCAAATGAGTTTACTAGTATATATATATATATATATATATATATATATATATATATATATATATATATATATATATATCCAAGAGAGAATATATAAAATGAAATAATTAAGGCAAACTAAATGTAATTTTTGTTTGTTCCCCACAAAATGCATTCTTTGTTTAAAATTTTCAATTAAGATGTTTTTTCATCGTATAAAAGTATTTTCTAGTATAATTGTATTTTTAAGATTTCATTATATTTAAGTTTTCTATTTTGTAAACACTATTTTTAATGTTTAAACTTTGTATGATATGTATTTTGAATGACGTGTTTACATCTAATTAATTTAATGACACATTGACTAAACTTTATTTTTATAACATAATTATTCTTTTCTTAATGTATTCATATTATTATATTTAGTTTTTTTAATTATACATAACAAACAAGATCTATACATATATCATTTCATTCGTTCACAAATAAAAACCTCTTTGCCCATAGCTAAAAGCATGAGTAATTCGTGGGGCAATAGGTTTTACCGGTGGATTTTTCATGTAATTAATTTAATGACACATTTAAAACTTTATGTACCTTTTTTTTGCCATCTATTCCACTCCGGTTGGTAAGTGGTTTGAATCCAACAAATCTGATTTTCTTTGTCATTCTAAAAAAATTACTATCAAGATTAATTTTGTTTCACATTCACATGTCTTTAAACCTACATAAAGTAGCCAAACTGTTCAATATATTTCTTGTGACATCATTGAACTTTAGGAATTGAGACGACATAATTGACTTCTCCAATGTATTGTTGCTTGATTGCTTCATAGGTCGCCATTTTACAAATTTTCAATTCGATTTCTCCCATTTTGATTACAACTACGTACCTTCTTTATGAACAACAAAAATTATATGAATGTTATTGATTCTCCCTAATATTTTGGTCTTTGAATTTGGCTCATTCTCATATATATGTATTTTATCTTTATTTTTTCTTAATAATAGACTAGACATAATATACTAATGTTACATAGTCTATAAAGTTTTTGGGCCCCTTAAAGTGATGGGTTGTGGGTGGTCGCCCCTAGTGCCCAATGTGTGAACCAGTCCTGATTACACATGGACAGGGGCGGAACTAGAGCATAAATATTAGGGGAGCCGTAACCAAATTTATTTGTTGTATTGGTATATATGTATTTATATTCAGATAATTATGTGAAGTGAATGTACAAAATTTTCCATAATTGTCTTATGATACAAAACAGTAAACAAAAAATCTAAAATCATAGAAAACAAATTAGGAATTAAACACATCAAATTAGTTAACGAAAATTCAATCAATAATTATCAACATATAGAATTATATAAGATCTATCACACAATGAACATATTGAACAATCAATAATTATTATTTGTAAAACTATAAGAATTAACATCTCAGAGTTAATCATTCAATATTATTTTTTATAAATTTAATACTATTATTTTATCTTTTAAAAAAGAGATTGCACGCCACCTATCTCTTGTCAATGAAAAACTAACCCACCCCAAGTTCTTAACCCCCAACTATATACATTAAACAATGGGTAAATGGGTAAAGTAGCTCCAATCCTAAAAGAGAAAATCAAGTTAAAGAAAAGCAAGCGTAAGTGGAGTGACATACAATAACTACCGATAAACGAGAGAGCAGAGAGCAGGCCGCATAGCTAGTCGACACGAGGCAAAACCGCAAATGGACCAACAACCGGCGGCCGACATATGTCGACTAAGTGACGGACAGGCGAAGGCAAGAGCCATTACAACGGCCAAGTATTCAGCCAGAGGCCAAATCGGGGGAGAGGGTGAAAGCGGCGGGCAACATATTTTTCTCAAAATGGTTTTGATTTGTTTTAAAAGGTTCGAAGCATTTTCTTGTATTGAGATTGGGGATTATCGAAAATTTTAAGGGCTTTTATTTTGATTTATCAAATTACAAATGGAAGATATTATTTTGATTTTTTTCTAATATTTTTGAAACCCTTTTTTAACGGGTGTAGTTTAAAGGATATCATCTGGAATCAATCTTCTATTCTGTAATTTTATGCATAGTTTACAGGTTATATTTAACTTGTAATATAATTTTAAAACGTGAATTCTAGTATATGTGACTAGGTAATAAACGTATTAAGATTTTGAGAGAGATGGTCTCCCCTGGCCCTTTAAAGGATCCGTCACTGCACATGGATGTGTTTGTTACGGATATTACCCACATATAAGTTAGCTACGAATCTCCCAAAAACTTTAACCTTGGATGGTTTGTGATATAAAACGTTGTGTAAGAGAATTGTATCCTTGTTTGATAAGATGCTCTTAGGGAATCCTATAACTGAAAAATCTAGTTCATAAATACTTGAGCTATTGTAATAAAGGTTGTTAGATTAGGTGTCTAAGCCCATAACTATAATTGGTATATACTTGAATTGACAGTAGGACAGTCCTTTTGGGTTTCCCTCAAGACTACCAACTGGGAATGATGATTTTGGAGAAAGATGTTGATTTATTATTTGATTAATAAATTGAAATAAATATTTTTTTTAATATATTATGAGAATAATATATTAATTAGAAATAGTAATATTTAATCAGAAATTAATTAGACTTAATTTTGGGATTAAAAGAATTAATTAAAAGTACAGGGACTGAATTGTAATTGTTCAATAGTTGAGCAAGACGCAATCTAGAACCCTCCATAGGCTATGGACGGTTTTTCTAGTGGCTTAGGGTTTATAGAAGAGTCTCTAATGGATAATCAGGAAGGTGGATAATTACCCGGTTTAAGATAATCTTGGACTTGGGCTTATCTAGGGTTTCCTATATGCACTATAAACAAGGACATAACCCTACAATTTTCGGTTACTTGTTCCAAGAGAGATCCAACCGAAAATTTGAAGCCTCCCTCCTTCTCCATAAATTTCTTCCATTGTTAGTGTTGGGTGTGAGCCACTAGAGGCGTGACAATTGTGACACTTGTTCTCAAAGTCTCAACAACACTAAGGATTTGGATTGTATATAACAATCAAATGTATGTTTTATAACCCTAATTGTGTATTTTTGATTATATATTAGTGTTCTAAGGTTTCTACATTGTTGTTCATACTGTATGTTCAATTAGAGAAAACATAGATCAAAATTAGGGTTGCATGCACACATAAGATTGTTTGTTATGCTTAAAACTTATCAGTTTATACCACTTAATCATAAACAAGCATGTAGGAATTGTATTACATGATAGTTTATTAGTATAATTTGTTCCTATAATCCCATAGATTTCCAAATTATAGAGTGAGATTGATTGTTGACATCCTATCGATTTTCAAATGACAGGGGAAAGGTGATTGATTCGGAAATCCTCCATATTTCCAAATAATAGGGAGGGAATTGAAATCCTTCCGATTTCAAATAATATTGGGAATTGAAATATTTGTCATCTTTGGAAGAGAGAAGTTTGGAGACTATTGAATGATGGACTGGGAACTTATGGGTTTCTCTGCTACGAAGGTAGTAGAGCTATTGGTTCTTCGGATTTAGGCGAACTAGGAAAATCTGTATGTTATCCCAGATTTTTAAGTATTTTTATGATTTAAAATGTATACATTGTTTTGGGGTTGATATAAGGTTTCTAAGGAACTAAGCTTCTGCAACGAATCTTGAGAACATTCTTCAATCTCCAAAAATTTCAACCATATTAGTTTGTCAAACGCCTTGCTCAAGGTTGGTTGTGCAACGGCTCGACCATAAATAACATTGGCGTACGTTCCAGGTTTATTTGTGGTATGGCTTATGTACGGCACTAACCTTAGTTGATGCGTTTGACCTAAAGGGTTGAGATGGTAGTTTGAGTTGAAGGGATGATTTAAAATTTTATTAAGTGTTCTCATCGCAGGTCAGAGTGTGTGTGTGTGTGTGTGTGTATATATATATATATATATATATGTCACACCCCGAAACCAGAATGGCGGAATCGTTCCGCAGCAGAGGACGTCATGTTTAGCATCACAACCAATGAATAATAGCAATCATAGCAACACAACCAATACAATGGATACATATATGAAAAATGTTTACATCAGTTTGAAACTTGTTTTAAGTACATCAAAAGTATGTAAAATATAGAAAATATGACTTTTATTGCTCCGGCTCCTCTAACCCAAGAAGTACATGTCTACTGATTTCGTGAGAATACAAGCTGTTTGGAAGAATATCATCATAAAGCTGGTGAGTTCATAAGCATTTAGTTTTGGAAGAAAAATATTCTTTGATCCTTTTGAAAAGTGTTCCTCAAGAAATTCCTATATTTTCTTATGAAAGTGTGTTTGAAAACTCATTGCTTCCATGACTTCCAGATTTATACAAGATATGTACAAATCCAAGGTGTCGTGGAATGAATATGAATATCCATTGGTTACATGTTAAACAATCTGGTTATAAAAGTCGAGTTATCCCGGGAAAATCCTATGTTTTCCCTAAAAGTTGATTGTGGTTATCCGTTCTAAAATGAAGTGTACAAGTATCTACCATACTTATATCGATAAACGTAGTTTTCTTTTAAGAACCCTGGTTACATCCAGTGAGGCATATTAGCCTTATTACATAAATAAAACTAATAAGAAGAATACGTGATTAACTAAATCTTGAGAGTATTATTAATATCCTCCAGTAATCTATCGGTTATTACTTTGAGGTTAGTTCACTTGATTCATTATTACAAAAGTAAATTACTATTATCTAGGTTGCGAGGGTTATGACCATAACTGACTGGATATGGCACGTACTGGGGTCGGTATCCTTTATGACTTTGTCACCCGTAGACCTGCCGGTCCGACTGTAGCTAGCAGCCAGGTGCGGGATATTAGTCCCGTATAGATCTATACACAACACTCATGCTCTCCCTACAAGAGATTCTGGTCACAAGTGCTAGTCATACACTCTGATTCTGTGGGAGTGTTACCAAGGACGTGTCTCCAACTTAGACCAACAAATTTACAAGTAATAATACTGAAAATCCTTTTTATGATTTGCATGAATCCTTTATAAAATAATCCATTTTACTATATGATTCACAAGTTCGTTACTCTAGTTTTGAAAACTGTTTCTACGAGTTGATTTCTTATTCGTTTGGTAAAAACTGTTTTCCATGTTAAAAGCATACTGAAAATATAATTATCATAAACAAAATAATATATTTTGAGCACAAGTTTCATTATGCTTTTGCTTGTATTCCCCCCCCCCCCTGAAAACATGAAAAACTCGGAAAAACATAGGGGTATGAACTCACCTCGGGCAAGTGGTTTGAATGAAGGATCGATACGGAATGTTGGATGTTCAAGTGAAGCCTTGAACATGATTTGATCCTAATCACATGTAATGACACACAGAAAATTCAAATGAAGGTATTTCACCACTAGATATGATGGAGAACCATTCTAGGGACTCGGAGCTACTTGCAGTAAGCGTTAGGACCTTAAAGGATTGCATGAGAGGAGTGTATGGCCACCTTAAGGGTGTGTACAGCCATGGGTGTGTGGCCCAAGGGGTGTTCGTCCGTACACTCATGTTGGAAACTGTCTTTGAGGTGTTTCAAGGTCCATACTTGCATCCATGAAGTGTCCTTGGTCCATACTTGGTTGTAGTACAAGTTTATGGTCTTAAAAATGGGTTTGTGGTCCTAGAATGTGAGTGTGAGGTCGCCCACTAGGGTGTGTAGTCGCACACTTGAGTGTGTGAGGCCGTACACAGGTGTGTGTGGTCGTACACCCCACAAGATGATGTCCAAAATGCAATTTCCAAGTGTCACACCCCTGAACCAGACGGCGGAAACGTATGGAAGGTTTGCGTGACTTAAATTGAAATATCATCACAATGTATATACATGAAACATAACATAAACATCACCATGCATCAATATATTATATATGACATTGTTCACATCAAGTAAATTGTCTAAATATTACATTTCCACAACAAATTGTTTCAGAGTTTTTCAAAACATAACATCCTAATACACTTGGTATTGTTCTTCAGTTTATCTGTTACCTAAGAATACAAGTTATTTTGAAAATGTCAACATATGGAATGTTGGTGAGTTCATAAGCAGGTTTGATATGAAAATGTTTTGTGTAGTTTATAAAAACCCAGAAAATCCGATATTTTCTGAAACGACAATTGTTTATACAAAAAGTGTGAAGATCCATAGGTTTATGCATGAATGATTTCAAAACGTGTATAAATGAAAAGTTTTGCGTTATAGTTATTGAAAGTACAAGTGACTAATGTTGATTTCTCCTGAAAAACCTGATGTGTTCCGATAAATAGTATGATCGTTTTGTATTATTATATCATCACAACGACTAAATATGATTTCCCTTGATTACTTAGATTGTCACACCCCCGGACCAGACGGCGGAAACGTCCGGAGGTGGGTGACTTCATTGTGCAGTATCATAACAATTGAATATAAATGAAACAAAGCAATCCAACATCATACATTAAGATAACAAACTTACATTGTTTACATATTGTATTTGTTCTTCGAGTTACACAAAAGATACATAAGTAGAAAAACTTCAAACTACAGTTAAAGGATCTTGCGTCAGCGTCCCTTGTTACCTGCTTACTAGATCCCTGAGAATACAAGTCGTTTTGAAAAGCGTCAACTAAAAAGTTGGTGAGTTCATAACCATTTTTGTAATAAAATCGTTTACACTTGTTTAAGATCGTTCTCATTGTACTTTCAGAAAATCCGGTATTTTCTATGAAATCGTTTGAAGTCTTGCCTTGAAAATCATGGATATATGTGTGCATGACATTACTTTTGTTCATCCTTATAAGGAGTGATTTTGAAAAGTAGTGTGATTTGTAAAAGCGAGTTGTGTCCGAGAATAGTTCTTTTGAATAGTAACAATCAACCGTCTCAAGAAAAATCCCTTATTTTCAAAAAGGAAATATGGTTGAAAATCATGTTGCTCTTATCGAGTAAAAATTGAGTGTGTGCGTTCTAGTTTATCATTATCGAAATCGTAAAAGAATCGTTTTCCCCATAAAATCCTATATTTTATGCTACAAAATAATCGTAAGTTCTGGTTTATCGTTATCGAAATCGTAGAAAATCGTTTTCTCCAAAAAATCATATATTTTCTGCTATAAAATATTCGTAAGATCTGGTTTATCGTTATCGAAATCGTGAAAAATCATTTTCTATAGAGTCCTACGCTTTTTAATTTGTAAAATAGCAGTATTACGACTCTATACTTGTTAGGAGAAAGAATAGGAGAAAGAATCCACATGGCTATTGTGGACATTCTACATGATGAAGAAGGACAGTCAACACAATAAATGCAGACCATCACCTATCACGTGTAGGACAGTCAACACAACGTACCAAAATTTATTTATGAGGTTTTCCTTACATAAATTTCTAGTTAATATAACATATTCTAGTGAGTCGTTATAACCATACTAATCATGACGGAGTGCATGTTTTGGCGTTTCTCAGGCGCCCTTGGTTTGGAAAATACATTTGTCACCCTAGACTGGCATGTCTAGCTGTAGCGAACAACGAAGGTGCGGGTGTCAAACCCGTATAGATCTATACACAAATTCCCGCTCTCCCTCCAGGAATCTTTGGCTATAACTCCTTACAGGACTTAGACGTACACTAATATTTTTATATTTAGGTACTTCTGAGATTTGTCTGACTAGAATATTAACAACCTTTTGAGTAATCGTTAGAGATCCATTATTTGTTAGATAAATAATGAAACTCATACTTATTGAATAGAAATATCGTTCTCGTTCCATATCGTTGATCGTGCTCGTGCTCGTTCCTTTTCGTTTATTGAAAAATGAGTCATTTTAGTCGAGAGAAAAAGTGTCAAGTTATAATTTATATAAATTTATAACTGCCGATTATGACACGCATTTTCTGTTTTATGAACATTACTTATGTTCTTGGAAGTTTTAGGACAGCAGCTTATGGCATGCAAATGTTTCTGTCATAAAGGCTCTATTTGTATATTTTCTTGACGCACACTTTTATGTTGAATATTTATAAAATACTCCCTGATAGTTTGCAAAATAGTCACAAAGTTTCTATTTTTGAAAATCACTAGAAATGGTGTCCACTTAGTAAGGTTTTCTTTTTATAACTTTTATCTTTAGACATGAAAGCATAGGTAAAGGGGTTCAGTTGGACACACTCAATAGTTGGGAGGCTCTTTTTCACAAAGTATCCTCTGTTCTTTATGAAATTGAGAAATCCTATGTTCATGAGTATATTACTAAAATATCAATTTAACAATATTTCACACCCACCTACACTCATACGTATATAAGCAATTATTCAAGTATTTAGGCAAGATTTGACTTGTACTCCCCCCCCCCCCCCAAAAAAAAAAAAAAAAAAAAAACATTAAAATATTGAAAAAGTGGGGTATGAAGCTCACCTTGAGTTAGTTGAGAAGTTGTTTGGAGTTATAGAGTGAAGATCTCAAGCTTAAACATCTGCTGAGATGAGGAACTTCCATAGGAGGGATGCTTTCCTAAGGGTGATCATCACATATTATTATGAATAATATGGATTCATCTTGAAATATTATAAAATATTGGATGAGTGGAGGAATTTACCTTAAAATTTCTCAGGAAGAAGTTGAGAAATTTCCTTTCAGCAAGATCCTCTGCTCTTGCTTGAAGATGAGTTTTTGAGAGAAAATGGGGAAAAGTGAGAGAGAAAAGTGGAGTCTAAACTCTCTCACTGTTGCTGCTTTGGAGTATAAGGAAAAGGAAAGGAATCTTTGATGCATGGGGATCTGGTGATCCATGCATGGATATTTGGTGGGTAAAGCTTGGAAATCTGTGATTTGCATGGGAAATGAGGAATTTCATCAAGTCACAAAGTCAATCCCTTTGTCATTTTCTTGATTTAGGATAAGGTTTTCCTAGATCCCAAACATTTATTTTTATGAAAAATATGCTTAAAATAATTAATTTTAGCATAAAATAAGGGTTTTAAGGGTCTTAGTTAAGAAAAACACGAGTTTGGGGGGATTCCCGGAATAGTCCAAAATATCTTAAAATGATAAAAAGGTCCGGAATAGTCCAAAATTCGGAGCTAAAAGGTAAATTCCAGAACCATTATGTGAATTTCGAAGTCCTTATGGAATTTCCAGAGTAAAAATGCAAGGTCCGGAGTAGGGAGCATTTAAGCAAAAAACACTTTTCCGGAGTCATCAGGCGGAGTTCCGAAGGCGTTGGGCGAGTCAAGGCGAAGCCAGCAGTCCGTACCGCGGTGCGAAGAGGCTAGCAATTCCGAAGCGGTCACGATGTCTTCGATCCGGATCCAAACCTTCCGGAGCCAAGGAGCTCTCAGGTGCGAGATTGTCCGAAGCCAGGAGTTACGAGATTGAGAGATGGTCCGGATGAGAGGCTTCTCTCTAGTCCATCAGAGGGTCCGAAGCACAAGGTGGTTCCGGGGTGAGAACCTTCTTTGTTCCTTAAAAGGTGTCCGTACTAAGAGGGTTCCAGACCAAGAGGGTCCTTTTGAGGTTTCCTCTTCCGGTTTTTGAGCTGTTTTCGACTAAGGAAGGTATTTAGGGAGATTTGAGAGAGATTTGACATACATGGAGAGATTTGGGAGAGATTTCACATACTTGGAGAGATTTCGCATACTTTGAGAGATTTGGGAGAGATTCACTATACTTGGAGAGATTTCGCACACTTAGAGAGATTTGGGAGAGATTCACTATACTTGGAGAGATTTGGGAGAGATTCACTATTCTTGGAGAGATTTCACACACTTAGAGAGATTTAGGAGAGATTCAATATACTTGGAGAGATTTGGGAGAGATTCATTATTCTTCGAGAGATTTCGCACACTTAGAGAGATTTGGGAGAGATTCACTATACTTGGAGAGATTTGGGAGAGATTCACTATTCTTGGAGAGATTTCGCACACTTAGAGAGATTTGGGAGAGATTCACTATACTTGGAGGGATCTAGGAGAGGTTCGATATACTTGAAGAGATTTGTATTCTAACACTTTATGGCTCCTTAGTAACTCATATTGAACACTTAGATGTGTTAGCACAAGTCTCACAAGAGTCCTTGCTTACCTGAGGACGGAATTTCCTAGCCAAAAGTGCTAGTTGTGACATAGATGGTATTGGATTTTTTATGTGAGTCGTTATAACCATGCATGATAATGACTAGTTCGTCTGTCTTGGCATTCTAGTGAACGCCGGAATTGATCTTAAGATTTTGTCACCCTATACTGGCCGAGTCTAACTGTAGCAAATAGCTGAGGTGTGGGGGAGTCACCCCCGTATAGATCTATACACAAACTCTCGCTCTCCTTCCAGGAGACTTTGATTATAACTACAGACTACGACCGACACTTAAAGGTGTCGCCCGTTATTACTCACTTAATCCAAACGAATTTGATTACCCTTGATTAACGACCTGATTTTTGTTTACTTAAATAAAAGGTAAGCCTAAGAGACGAGGTGAAGAGGAGTGCGAGGTTCCACTGATCGCGTGTGTTATCCAAGGTTGTCGAGTATACGAAGGGCGTGTTGGCCTACTTCGTAATATGATTTATTTGGACCTTACTAGCAATGCTAGCGGGCCACTAAGGCCCAACATCATGTAGTTACCATTGCAGGTCCCTTAAGCATGTAATTATGTCACAGGAGGCCTAATAAATAGATATTATTATTGTTAGGCCCAAAAGTCATGTTAATGGGTCACAAAGGCCCAATAAGCATGATTAGATTCTTTCAAGCCCAACAGTTTGAATATTTACTTGTTTGATCAATTGTTAAATCGCAAAGGCACGAAGTTTGTCGATTGTTTTATAACGATATTTAAATTAATGAAAATATATGCATATTTTTCCATTCTAAATTCCTAGTTAGGATTTTGGTATTTTTGACCCAACATCTTAATAATAAAATGATTAACTCAAAAATATTGGTTTGACCTATTCAGCCCTTCTTTAATAAAAATGACACTTTTAGTCCATTTTTACGAAAAATGACATTTTAGGTCCTTAAACTATTTTTATTGATATTCTGACCCAAAGACTTATTTAAAAGACATTTTTAGCCCAAAGTTTACTTTTTGGCAGTTTCCACCCCTTTAATAAAAGATTTTCATTTATTATCCTAACTTTTTGCAACTTTTACAACTTTGACCCAAAATCCAAAAACTTTAGATTTTTAATCCTTTTTGGCAAATAAGGTCATTTTAACCACTGTAATAGGTTTGTTTACTTTTCTACCCACTATTTTAAGAAATTTACCATTTCAGCCCCTTAAAACCCATTTTTTCGCAAATTTGGGCCTATGGGCCGAAAAGCACAAAGTTGGGCCCAATAGGCTACCATTTACATTTTTAGTCCTTTGAAGAGCATAATATTCATAAAAACTTCCATTTTAACTGTTTTGACCCTTTTGATCCTTATAAAAACCGTGCATGACAACCTGTTTCCCAACTTTTGTTTATTTGACAAAAATAGCCCAAAAATGAGTTTTATATTGTAACATGCTTATTATAACCTTAGATGATAACTTTTCTTGACTTGTTAAGTATAATACCTCCTAGATCACGTGTGCTTCCTCCTTGAACTATAGATCTCGAGATTTCTTTCATTTTTGGCACATATTTACCACATAAGCACATGAAATCACACATAACATACAAATACACATAGATCTACACATTTTACTTGTATTCTCCCCCATAAAACTTGTGAAAACCGAAAATAGAGGGGTATGAACTCACCTTGCTTTGTTGCTCACGGTTTTGAAGAAAGAAATGAAGAAAATTTGGTCCTAGCAAGCTCCTTGAAGAGATCTTGAATTTAAAGAGTTCTATGGAGTATGGTCAAGAATTTAAGGTTGTAAGAAGAGTGATTAAGTGTAGAAGGAAAACATGTTTGCAAGATCTTACCACTAGTATGTAGTTGGAAGAGATTTTTGAATGAGATTCTTCTTGAAGCCCTTATGGTTCTCGAAAATTTGGAGGAAGGATGAAGGTGTTCTAGAGAGAGTTTGAAGTAATTTGAAATGGTGATGTGTGTGTGTGGGTAGCTTTGGCCGAGAGGAAGAAAAAGAGAGGGGGAAAGAGACCTTGATGCATGTTGGATCATACAAGCTTACATGGAAGTATAGGATGCAATTGCTTTATTATTTGTTGTGTAATATGGAGGTGGCACCTCCAAAGTCAACCTCCATTATATATATATATATATATATATATATATATATATATATATATGTTAGGCCAAGAGGGGGAAATGAGAGAGGTAGTTTGGGCCTTTAGTGCTTGAGTCCATAATATGAGGCCTAACTTGATGAATTTTGGCCCATTGGGCCTTTAGAGTAGTTCACGGCCCAATATGCATGAAAGAATGAGTTTTATGGCCCATTAGGGCTAATTAGATTTGTTATGGCCTAATAAGGCCCATTAAAGATAACCTAGTTCATTTTAGGCTTATAAGGCCCAAAATGTTAAGTTTCATGCAAATGGGTCCAATTAGGGCCCATTTAAGAGTTCTAAGCCCAAAATAGTCAAATTGGAAGCTTATTGGTCCATTAGGCCCAATAAGGAAATCCTAGTCCAAAATGGACGTAAATCGGGATTTTTAGGGTTTCCAACCTTTTATTGACTATTTGAATGTTTGTATAGAGTGTTTGATGGAATTTTGTTATCATTGAATAAGCACCATACATGCTTTCAATTTTTAGTTACAATGTTATCCTTGTTAAGTGTTTACAAAGCATCAGAATTCCTAGTTGTGACACCAAGGTGCAACAAGGATAGGGTCTTGTCTATCTCGAGTATGGAAGTCAAACTCTCACTTTGGAGGGTCTTTTAGGAGTGTGAGGCCACCACAAGGGGGTGTACGGCCGCACTCCTTCAAAGAGATGAAGAACATGTCGGGACTTGATGATTCAAATCTTAGATCAAGTGGTTCCTCAAGCACAATAAGCTAAAGGATGGATTACTCATGTTTTGAAGATTTGGAGAGTTTGTGGTTGAAGAAGCTTGAGAGAAATGATGTTGTGTGCTGCCAAGGTGTTAAAGGAATGAAAGGAAAGGGATCTAACCTTTATATAGGGGTAGGTACACTGTCTACAAGTGAGTGTGCGTCCAAGAGGTGAGTGTACGGCCGCACACCCATGTGTACAGACGTACACTCCCCCTAAGGGTGTGAATGGCCTGATTTTGTCACTTTATGGCTTGCTGACTCATTCCCAAACTCAACCTTTGCCATACTCAAGCTTAGAACACTTAAATGAACCCTTAAACAATGCTAGAAGTCAGCAAAACAAGCTTAACATTGATTTAATTGACTAAGTGTAACTTACCCAGATGGCGTCGTGCCCACTCGGAGATCGGGGTAACTTGGTGATAAAATCCATTATTATCCTTTCCCACTTCCACTCAAGTATCTCTGGCTGCTAAACTAAACTGAAGGGCCTTTGATATTCCACCTTTACCTTGGCACAAGTCAAGCACTTTCCCACGAAGGTTGCAATTTTTGATTTCATGTTTGGCCACCAGTAGAGTTGTTTGAGATCCAGATACATCTTATCTGATCCTGGATGAACGGAGTATCTAGACTTGTGAGCCTCGTTTATGACAACCTCCCTGTACCCACCGTATTTCAGGGTCTAGATCCAGTTCACGAAATAGTATACTCCGTCTCCCTTGACCTCTAAGTTCTTGTCCATTCGCCGTAATGTTTCATCCGCCACGTTCTCTGGTTTCAAAGCTTCCAGCTGAGCTTCTCTGATTTGCGCGGACAGATGGGAATGGATAGTCATCGTTAGTGCCTTCACCTTACACCCTGAATACTCCTTTCTGCTGAGGGCATCTGCTACCATATTGGCTTTGATGGGATGGTAGTGAATTTTGCACTCGTAATCACTAAGCAACTCTACCCATTGCCGTTTTCTCATGTTTAACTCCTTCTGATCAAAGATGTGCTGCAAGCTCTTATGGTCGGTGAAAATAGTGCACTTGGTTCCATAAAGGTAGTGTCTCGAGATCTTTAAGGCAAAGACCACTGCTCCCAACTCTAGACCGTGAGTTGTGTAATTTACCTCGTGTGTTTTCAATTGCCTCAAGGAATAGGCGATAACCTTTCCTCGTTGCATGAGTACATAGCCTAGGCCCTGATTGGATGAATCACAATAGACAACGAAGTCTTCCGTCCCTTCGGGCAGGGACATGCGTTGCACAGGGCCTGCTTCAATGTTTGAAATGCGGTGTCTTGCTTGACTCCCAAACTAAAGGTTACACCTTTCTGTGTCCGGGTAGTTAAGGGCTTAGCCATTCTGGGGAAGTCCTGGATGAACCAGCGATAATAGGCTGCGAGACCCAAGAATTGTCGGATTTCTGTGGGTGTCTTTGGTGTAGACCAATTCTCAATCGTCTTGATTTTGGAAGGGTCCACATGTATGCTTTCATCACTAACCACGTGACCGAGAAAAGTTACCTTCCTTATCCAGAACTCACACTTTGAAAATTTTGCATATAGCTTCTCCGCCCTTAATGTTTCCAGCACCTGCCTCAAGTGTTGTTTATGATCATTTTCACTTCGCGAATAGACAAGTATATCGTTGATGAACACGATCACGAACCTGTCTAAGAAAGGGCAGCACACCCGATTCATCAGGTCCATGAATATTGTCGGTGCGTTGGTCAGACCAAAGGGCATTAGTACAAACTCGTAGTGTCCATAGCGAGTTTAGAATGTTGTTTTGGGCACATCATTCTCGTGAACCCGCAACTGATGGTACCCTGATCTTAGATCTATCTTTGAAAAGTAACTGGCTCCCTGAAGTTGATTGAAAAGGTCGTCGATGCTAGGTCGGGGATAACGGTTCTTGATGGTCAGATTGTTCAGTTCTCGGTAGTCAATGCACATTCGGAAAGATCCATATTTCTTCTTTATGAATAAGATCGGGGCTCCCTAAGGTGAGGAACTCGGTATTATGAATCCTTTGCGGATTAGCTCATTGAGCTGGCTGGATAGTTCTTGCAATTCTTCCGGTGCTAAATGATAGGGAGACTTAGCTACAGGAGTAGCTCCGGGGATTAAGTCGATGCGAAACTCGACTTGCCACTCGGGAGGAATTCCCGGGAGGTGTTCGGGAAAGACATCAGGAAAATTGCAGACTTCTGGGAGACTCTCGAGGTCTTTAACTTTTTGCGTCTCGTCGACGACATGAGCTACGAATGCATGGCACTCCTTCCGCAGATACGTCTAAGCTTTGATGCATGAAATGATATGAAGGTTCGAACTGGGCTTATCACCGTAATCATGAGGGCTTCACCGGTGGGAAGATTGAGACGGATAGCTTTCTCGAAGAAAAGGATATCAGCACGATTGGGGCTTAACCAATCCATGCCGATAATGACATCAAAAATTTTTATGGAGACTGACATAAGATCGATGGGAAAGGAATGATCGTCTAGGGTAAGAATACAACCTATGAATATGTCGCTAGTGCTCTCTTTCTTTCCGTTTGCCATCTCGACGGTGAATGTTTCGGTTAAAGGTTGGGATTGACATTTGATCAGATGTTTGAATGCATGACTAACAAAACTCCTCTCTGCACCAGAATCAAAAAGAATGCATGCATAAGAGTTGTCAAGGAGGAACGTACCCGTAACAACGATAGGATTAGCAACCGCTTCCTCCTGGCCCATTGTCAGCACCCTTCCTGTATTTCCACCTGTTGTTGCCTTGGGAAAATCTATCTTGAAGTGCCCAACCTCTCCACAGCCATAACAGGCTTGGCCAGCACCCGCTCCAGGAGCTTGATTGGTTGATTGGACTGGTTCATTGAAGAATCGAGATGTGTCCCTTTTTGCCACAGCTGGTGCATGACATCTCCCGACACTGTCCCTGATGATGGTAGTTGCACTTGTTGCACAGAGGTAGTTTTCCAGCATAGCGACTGGGGTTCGTTGGAGTAACAGGGACTGCAGCAGGAATAGTAGCAGCATGGACTACCACTGTTTGTTGCCTATTGGAGGGCTTCTGAGAGGACTGGCCCTTGCGTTTATTGTTGAACTTCTTCTTCCTCCCACCACTCTCCTTTTGTGGCTCGTGGGCGGATTCCAACTCATCAAGATCGACTCCATGATCGATCAGTTTCTGTACCAGATCCTTGGCGCTTTCAAATGTAGTCGGTCTAGTAGCCAAGACTGTAAGTCCCCAAATTTGCTTGTGTATCAATCAGATCCAATTGATGGTGCGGAATCCCAATCAATTGAATGATGTCAGATCAAAATAGAAGAGAAGGATAAGAAGAAGATGATCAATCTATGATGTATTAATGAAATGATTGATGCTCCATACACATAGTTCATGCACACTCTTTTCTCTCTTGTTTCTCTCACACCTTAGAATACACACACTTAAGCTCCTTGGCTAATCCACTCTTCACCCACCTAACACCTATATATATATATATATATATATATATATATATATATATATATATATATATATAAAAGCTCAAGGCCTAAACCTAATGCCAGACCGAAAACACATGGGTTTTCGGTCCAAGCTATAATTAATCCAATACAATTTTCAACCCAAATAATAAAAGCAATAAATGCTTAGAAAAGCAAAGTACAAACCACATTTATAGACCCAACAATCTCCCCTTGGTTTATAGCTTTCTTTTCCAATTGACCCAACAAGCTCCCCCTAAAAGCTAGCTGGCAAGTGGTTTGAATGAAGGATCGATACGGAATGCTGGATGTTCAAGTGAAGCCTTGAACACGATTTGATCCTAATCACATGTAATGACACATATAAGATTCAAATGAAGGTATTTCACCACTATATGTGATGGAGAACCATTCTAGGGACTCAGAGCTACTTGCACTAAGTGTTAGGACCTTAAAGGATTGCATGAGGGGAGTGTATGGCCACCTTAAGGGTGTGTGCGGCCATGCGTGTGGGGCCCAAGGGGTGTGCGGCCATACACTCATGTTAGAAAGTGTCTTTAAGGTGTTTCAAGGTCCATACTTGCATCCATGAAGTGTCCTATGTCCATACTTGGTTGTAGTACAAGTTTAGGGTCTTAAAAATTTATTGCTGGTCCAAGAATATGAGTGTGTGGTCGCACACTGGGGTGTCTGGTCGCACACTTGAGTGTGTGGTCGCACAAGGGCGTGTGCAGTCGTACACCCCACAAGATGATGTCCAAAATGCAATTTCCAAGGTGCAACAAGGTTAGGGTCATGTCTATCTCGAGTATGGAACTCAAACTCTCACTTTGGAGGGTCTTTTAGGAGTGTGAGGCCACCACAAGGGGGTGTGCGGCCGTACTCCTTCAAAGAGATGAATAACATGTCGGGACTTGATGATTCAAAGCTTCAGATAGTGTGTAGTCACTTGGTTGCACTCCTGTAATTGTAAGATCACAAAAATGGCGTCAATAAGAAGAAATTGTTGGATTAATGTCTAAGTCCATAACTATAATTGGTAAGACTTCACCCGACCCGACATGGTCCATTTGGGTTGCATGGCATCATGCATTTGGATAGACTATAATGAGAGAAATAACACTTAAGGTTTGTTAATATATTATAAGTTCTAATATATTAATAAGATTATTGAATTAGTATTGATCAAGAATTAATCTAGAATTAATTAAGTGATCAAAAGAAGACTAATTAAATATATGGGTTTATTGTGTAAATCATCCATACTTGTATAGTGGGCTAAGACTCCCTGGATTATCAAGTTGGGCTAAAACCCATAGGATTCTCCATGGTGCATTTGAACCCATGGATCCAAGGAAATGGAAAGTCATGACAATTAGGGTTTACCCTAATTGTCACTAACTATATAAGCATCTTATGGTTGACAAAATCGGCAACTAGAGAATATGTGAAAGGGCTATCCGATTTTTATGAAGTGTGGATTTCTCTCTTATCTATTCCAAGTGTATTTGGTGTTGTGTGAACCATTTGAGGTGTCACACTTGGGGCACTAGGCACTCAAGCTTCATGAAGACATTCTACATCAAAGAGGTATGTAATTCTAACTTGATATATTCATATGAATCAATGTTATTATGCTAGTTAGGATGAATACCTTGGAAAGTTCATATTTGCATGTATAATCAAGAAAACATAGATCCAAGGTATTAAGGGTTGCATGTACACTTAGGAGTGTTTGAATGCTCAAAACCCAACAGTGGTATCAGAGCGTAGGCTTGTTTTCTTGTTATACTTGCAAAATTAGCTGAAAAATCGAATTTTGGTGTTGTCTGCACATCAGACTCGCCGAGTCCAAGTCAAAAAGCATCCAACTCGCCGAGTTGGTTCGTGCACTCAACGAGTTGGACCCCCAGACAGCATATATTCGACTGTTTTGGCTGGAATTGGACTAGGAACATTACCCTAAGATGTTTTTGGACTTATAAACTTGTTTTTGATGTGGTAATCTTCATGCTAATCCAATTCCAAAGATAATTGTCAATAGATTCATGTTTTGTATTATTTTAAAAGTTATGCTAATTACATGAAAAAGTTTTATGTGAATTATCTTTGTTCATATGAGTTGCTTAGATTAATAGATAAGTTAATTGGTTATGTGTTTTCAATCCATTTTAATCTAAGAGATGATTCTAAAATGTGTTTGTGTAACTTGTCTTCAAGTTACATGAAAGGTCACATTTAAGTTTCTTAAAACTCATAAAAGATGGCAACGGTTACAAAATGAAGAGTCTTGTCTTCATTAAATGGTTTTATGACTCCATAACTTGTCCTCAAGTTATGGAGGTTCAAGAGTCACTTCATTAAGTAATAAAATATGTAACCTTAATTAATTTTAATTCCATAAGTTACAAAATAAAGAAAAGTTACATTCTTTTATTAGTTTAAAGAATTCCATAACTTGTCCTCAAGTTATGGAGCTTGAAGAGTTTTTTTAATTAAAACTAGTTTAAAAACATAAGTTATAGAATTAATTAGTTTTGAATATTTTCAAAACTTTCCCTCAAGTTTTGGAATTTGAAAAAGTTTTCTCTTATGAATACTTTAATTCCAAGTTAAGACCTTAAAATTTTAAAAGTTAAAATTCAACCCTTATACATTATAATATTATAAGTTAATAATATATATATATATATATATATATATATATATATTGAAAAAGTTTAAAAGTTAAAATTCAACCCTTATACATTATAATATTATAAGTTAATAATATATATATATATATATATATATATATATATATATATATGTATAAGAGCAAGTCAGTCTTACCATTAGTAGGCCTCATTCATGAAGCCGGTCTATAAGGGGGGTATAAGGTTACTGCCTATAAAATAGCAGCTTAATGGGTGTCCACTCTCACCCACCACTTCCTTGACCGGTGGAGGGTCGTTAGCCGAACGGGTAGAACAAGGACTAGAATTCTCCCTTCATTAAAAGTATTAATGATAAATACTAAGTAACTAAACCTTTTATAAATACCCAATCTTAGTTACTTAGGAAAATGTGAATAAGGTGCCAATCCCTGAAATTACACTTTGCACTTTGTTTAAGTCGGTTAGTGGAGCGTGTGTGGTTAACCGGCACACTAACTCGTATTTAACAAGGTAGGCAAAGGGTAACTTAATGTTTATCATAGTATCGATGGAGCATGTCTGGTGAACCGACACATCGATTGAGGGGTAAACACTTAAGATACCAAGTAATTTGCATGGTTACTTCACACCTTGTTTTGTGATCTTCGGCATCCCAATCACAAAACCTGAAGGGCACACTCGAGATTGAAACATGCCATTGAAAAGTTCAATGAATCTCAAAAGAATTTAGGAGTTTCAAAAACCAATTAAAACCTAATAATACACTTCATTTATCTTGGTGGAAATTGGTGAATCGTCATTCACCTACCTTCAAATATTCTATAGCTTGGATTACGACATCCCACTTCCAAGTTATAAAAGTATTGTGTTGGTTCCTAGCCTTAATATTTCATTTTGGGTGTTATATTAGGGACTTTAAATCAACTATCTTGAATATCTCCCAAAAGATGCATGGTTTAGACATTTATGATCTTCCCAAATCTCTTGAAACAAGCTTTCCTAAATGAAGATGATGTCCCATGGAAATCATACTTATTTCACCTCCTCCAATTATTCTCCCTAACCCACAAGTTCTTGAAAAGTTTAAGGTCACTCAAGCCCTATTGGCAAGCGAAGGTCTATGTGTGATCACATCTTGGAGATGTAGTCACATATTGACAAGCCGGGAGAGTTGGGTGTCAAAGTCTTGAGAAAGTTGGTGGCTCAACTACTTTCTAATTCACATAGTGAGTTCCTTTGGGACTCCTATTAAACAGACTATGACAAGACCCTTAATGATCTTATCTATTTGCTAAGATCAACTTCCTAAAGCTTTATGGACATTGACAATGATGACATTGGATATCCAGTAAAGCTCTCTCTTCCCAATGGAAAGGGATCGACCATAGTCAACTTGGTTGACTAAATGGTAAAGAGAAAGGTTATGTCTGAGATAGTCCCATTATCAAGGGTCCATTTCCAAGGAAAGGGGCATTGGTTGCGAAGCTGCCAAATTTACCTAAGGATGTTAAAGTTAATAAGTTTGACTCTACTTCAGGTAAAGTCCATTGTCTAACTCTATTAAGTTCCTACTTGGAGATTCTTATTACATGATGTGACTGGGCCACATGTTGGTAGTTAAGAATCAAAGGAAAAGTGTAGAAACTTAAAAGAAGTATATGCAGATTCTGATCGCGAAGATAGATTTCACTCGCATGGTTTGGTGATCAGAATTTTTGGGCTGTTACTTAAGAGTTATGATATACATTGCTTAGGAATAGATAACAACAAGTTTTCATATGGATTGTAAGGATAAGTTTTTTGGAAAATTTTTAAAATAAAAGGTAAATCTTTTGATTTTAGTTATTTTATGCATCCATACAATGGCGTTTGTGGAAAATTGTTGATTATAAGATTCCACTAATAGCAATATTGGAAAGTGAATTTGATTTTTTCATTTGTGGTAATGTCTAAATTTACCAAATCAGGAAAGATTCTCGTCACCCAAGGTTTCAATTGGACCAAAAATTGGAATCATGCAAGTTGTATAGCGTGATGGATGAGAACTTTCGAGTATTGGAAAATTTAAGACTAACTACTTGTTCACATGGATGTGTGAGTCAAGTAAAGGACTAAGGGATCGAGTACACATTCTTGTGCACTGGTTAAGTCCACCACAAAAGAACGATAAGACTATTCGTCATAATTTACTATAGCTCAGTAAATATGGTTATCCTTACAAGCTTAAGTGTAATTCTGAGATATTGGAAAAGGTTCCAATGTATGACAGAGCGAATAAGAAGAATCAACTTAGGCAGAAAGATAAAAGTTTCTCAAATCTGAAAAGATAGGAGAGTACTTTAGTATCATGTTTTAATACCATCTTAATGATTTTAAGACCTTATCACAATTCATCCTCTAAGTGGATTCTGATAGTAAAGAAGAGGAGTTATGAATTGTTGAAGTGGTTAAATCCAGAAGATGATTCATACTTCGTTCCAAAAACAATTCTTAGAGTTATACACTAAGATTGTAACTTGAGTGACATGTCTTAAAGAAGGTTTAAAACACTTGTCAAATGTAAGAGTAAAAGTTTTCTACTCTTGTACATTTGAAATTGGTAAGTTGTGATGTTTTGCATAAAACAAAGACCAACTAAGGCCAATTGTGTGAACTGTTTGTCTTGATTAGAATCCACACTATCTCTTGAATATCTGACAAGAAATTCTTATATGTCAAGAGGACAGTGGGAGTCTTAAAGGTCTTGAAAGTCTCAAGAAATAATTAAGAATAAAACCTGAAGTTCTTCACTAGCACAAGACTTGAGGTTTATAACCTATCGTGTTGACATATTCTGTGCCCATTCCAATTAAATTTGGCTTTGCATATGAGTTCTTAGAGTTCTCAATTGGTTGCATAACAACTTGGAAGCAATGGCAGGCCCTTGAGCTGCCAGGTGGCAAGAAATTAAGATTGAGTTCAGTCCATATGAGTTTGGATTTGTCATTATCCATGTCTTGTGACTATTGTTTTGACAATTCACATGGATAAGAACACATACACCATTAAATCTAAGTGTCATAAGGTTTCTCTCCATTTCATGAAAATGATGGTGAGGAAACACTTTCATTAAGTAGATTTTAACTAGATAGCAATTGTGAAATTTGCATTCTCAAAGTCGTTAGTGGAGCGTGTGTGGTTAACCGGTACACTAACATGGACTTGTGAGAAGTGGCAAAGGTCTAACCAATCGAGACTATGATTACGACATCCCTTTTCATAGTTCTTAAAATTGTTTAGACACACCTGTGAGCTATCTAAGATAAGGTGTATGATATTGATAAAGTTTTATCAAAGCAATCTAGTATCAGAAATCTGAACTTTGGTAAGAAAGTCAATAGCTGATTTCTGAGTACATGTCAAAGCTAGTGGGAGCATAAGTGTTATGCTAATAATCATCATGTTAGTGGGAGCATGATAATTATGATAAAGGTTGCAAGTTAGCAATGTTAATTATAGAAAACAAAAGTTTCAATTCGTGAGGTTGCAGGGGTTGAAAAAGTTGTTTTGCTATAATTAAGGGAGAGGAAATTATAGTTCATCTCAAATCTAAAAGCTTAGATTGAGGTTTTAATCGTATTTAGTCAAGGATATATATATATATATATATATATATATATATATATATATATATATATATATATATATGAATTTCATGTCTCAACATAAGGAAATTCTATATATGGGTCTATTATTTGTGTTCTAAAATTCGATTATGATTACGGCATCCCTTTTCATAATCTGAAATTATGAGAACTTGGCAAATAGAAATATTATAGCAAAAGACTGGTCTAGTATCATGTATTTATGTGAGACATCATGAATCGTGTCCCATATGCTTCGGATATAGGATCGACTACATGTGCTATAATATTCATCCTTTCTAAAAGTTTCCAAATGCCTGGGGCATTAAGAAGGGAAAAGGTCTAGAACTGGATATGACTAAAAGGATTAAACAACTGTTGAGGACAATCTAAGGTTTACCAAAGATTGGTTGCTCAAGGACAGTTGGAAGTATAGTGTTAATTATTGGAAGGACCATATTGACATATTCTGAAGAAAAAAAAAAGGAAACTCTTGTTCAGAAGTGATAGTCAAAAGGGGAATATGGAGATGATCTCATAGGTGGAAGTTGTTCAATAAATCTGTGTAAGATTTAGAAACTTA
Source organism: Lactuca serriola (assembly GCF_051521515.1). Lineage (NCBI taxonomy): Eukaryota > Viridiplantae > Streptophyta > Magnoliopsida > Asterales > Asteraceae > Lactuca > Lactuca serriola. The sequence continues at coordinate 117,393,756 of NC_136414.1, read as the reverse complement.
ATGCAAGAAGGATGTTTCTAAGGAGTTGATCTCCTTTGGAATGCTATGTAATGTTTGTTGTCAAGTCTTTGTGACTTTGTGCATAATCATTACAAGAGGATCAATGCATATAAGTTTAAAATCTAACAGATTTTCGTAAGTGGCGGGAATTTGGAATTCTTGCATTTGCAGTAAGGATTTGGGACTGTGAAAAGAGGATCATTGGAGTTATATTCAATTGATCTATTTCACAAAGTAAAGATCATAGACAAACATAATATGCATACTTGGTGTATAGCATGACTAGTGTTTAGAAAACATAGTGTGCATGCTTGGAGCATGGGACAACTATTGTTTTAATTCAAGAATAAAGTTGATACCTAAAACAGTATACAATGAATAATGTGTAATCATATGGTGATAAATAAAAGGTGTTTTATTTATATTCATAAGTTATGAGACCATATTGGATTCGATTATTATTGTGTTTCACTTTGCATGTTTTGACTTCTAGAATAACTAGGTCATTGTTCTGAATGACTAAGTTATTCAAACCATCCACAGTCGGTCATATGTTGGAAGTAGATATGAATCAAGACTGTCATGGGTTGGGCTTGTAGAGGTCTAAGTTGTTGGACAAGGTGGTGCTACATCACTCATGAGTGCTCATAAGTTCTGAGTATTGGATTCAACCCGCACTCATTGGAATCACTTCATGGATTTTATCATGAGTGAATCATGAGACGATAATATCATATATTCTTCAAACCTAGAGATATGAGTTGTTACTATGAGTTGGTTGTACATTGATTGCACGACAACGCATTTGGTAACTCGATGTTATAAAACATGCCTTTATGTATGATTCAACAAGTAGTAGAGCAAGCCATATGAGTCGAAGTTTATCCATTCCTTTTACCTTTGGGATAAAAGCAATATCTGTGGGCCCTTCGATGATTTGGTGATGAAAAATGTAAGTGCTCGGCCGGTCCTGGACTGATTCGATTTGTTCAATTAGTCAGTCGACATAAATCAGAAATCGGGAAACAACAAATGGACAGAGAGAATGATTATAATCCATGTCTTAGTCCATATGATATCTAGAATAGAGGAATATATGATCCCTTATCTAATGGACAAGTCATTGACAAAGGTCAGAGATCATCGGCAAGGTCAGAGTTCGACATAAACTTTTGAGAGCTACGATTGTCAGTCAGTTCTTGAAGTCATACATGAAATAATAGTTTTAGACTTATCCAAGTGGGAGACTGTTGGATTAATGTCTAAGTCCATAACCATAATTTGTAAGACTTGACCCAACCCGGCATGGTCCATTTGGGTTGCATGGCATCATGCATTTGGATAGACTATAATGAGAGAAATAACACTTAAGGTTTGTTAACATATTATAAGTTCTAATATATTAATAACATTATTTAATTAGTATTGATCAAGAATTAATCTAGAATTAATTAAGTGATCAAAAGAAGACTAAGTAAATATATGGGTTGATTGTGTAAATCATCCATACTTGTATATTGGGCTAAGACTCCATGCATTATTAAGTTGGGCTAAAACCCATAGGATGCTCCATGGATGCTCCATGGTGTATTTTAACCCATGGATCCAAAGAAATGGAAAGCCATGACAATTAGGGTTTACCCTAATTGTCACTAACTATATAAGCATCTTATTGTTGACAAAATCGGCGACTAGAGAATATGTGAAAGGGCTATCCGAGTTTTATGAAGTGTGGATTTCTCTCTAATGTATTCCAAGTGTATTTGGTGTTGTGTAAACCATTTGAGGTGTCACACTTGGGGCACTAGGCACTCAAGCTTCATGAAGACATTCTACATAAAAGAGGCATGTAATTCTAACTTGATAAATTCATATGAATCATTGTTATTATGCTAGTTAGGATGAATACCTTGGAATGTTCATATTTGCATGTATAATACAGAAAACATAGATCCAAGGTATTTAGGGTTGCATGTACACTTAGGAGTGTTAAAATGCTCAAAACCCAACAAAAATAACTTTAGACACATCAGCACTAAGAACTCACCCTATAAAAAGTGAACAACAACCTTAGACACCAAAACTGCTACCTTCAACTTCTCCTGTAAATTTTTATCAATCAAGGTATGATTGGTAAGTCAAGAGATGATAGGCCTGTCTAAATTCATAATGACTAGAGTAATTGTAAATCAAACCCAAATGCATAAGCATAAGCAAATCACTAGAGGTTAAGTATATACAATTTCATCAAAAGTCTGTTATCATTGTGTAATTTTTAGTGTAAAGACTTTTTTGTTAGTCCTGGAAAATAACATACATTTGAAATAAATTTATAATTTTTCTTAAAAATTCTAACAGGTTACTATATACATGTTTTCATACTTTTGCAGTAAAATTTCCAATACAAATCTTGTAGGAGTTATGCCTGTTAACCTTTTCAGCATCCGTCACTTACAAAATATGTGAGTAATGATTCAGTTGACTATTCATTTTCTGTTATGATGTTTTCACATGCTAAAATCTGATTATTTGCATCTGACTTTTTGTCAGTGATTTAGGTGGCAACGAACTACATGGCACCTTCAATATTTGCTCTACCCATAGCAACCAACTACAATAGGTTGCTTTGTGGAATAACCTTGTATTCTTTCTATCTGTGAATTTAGAGTCGACGGAAATAGATGAACATACTTTTTAACCAGTAAAGATTTTAAATTAATGAAAAAGATTTTTTCTTTTGTAGACTCTGATATGTTTCTTTTTTTTTTGCCTTGAGATGAAAGAAAGATTATGAAAGATTGCAGAAGTGCGCTGATCTCCCTGTTTCACATTACGAGTACTCTTTCGTTACAAATTGCTCACAATTTGCAATCTTCATTCCAAATAATATGGAATTCAGTATCTTCATGGGTCTGCTCCAAATTCCATACAAACTTAGATCATCTTGCTCTTGTGGAAGTTCTGGTAGATGCCATTGCTCCAAAAGAGGTTAATAACTTCATAATCATAATTATGAAGTAAATTTGTTTTATTATGTGGTCTAATTTGACTAATTTTTGTTTGTTGACTAGAAAACATAGGATTAAGAGGTCAATCAAAGTACCTGCAATTAGTAACAAGCTTGCAGATATTCCCCCTGATGAGTATTCTTGGAGCAAGTACGGATAGAAGCCCATCAAGGGTTCTCCTTATCCCAGGTTACTTTGCTTCTAAAGAATCGAATTGTTTGTGAATTCAGAATCTTAAATGAATCTTTTTTGTTGTTTTTGAAATGGGTAATGATTATTTTTTCATGTTTGTGAACAAGGTTTGTTATAAGTGTAGCAGTATGAGAGGTAGTCCAGCAAGAAAACATGTGGAAAGATGCTTCGAAGATTCAACAATGCTCATAGTCACGTATGAAGGGCAACATAATCACCCAAGGTTACCTTTTCAATCTGCAAACGCCTGAAAAATGTTTTGTATATATTTTAATGGGTTTAGGGGATATTTGGAGCTAAAATTATGGGGTTTACAATCCTTCAAAAGAAAGGGTAATGTGGTCTTGTGTTTTCTTTTGAATGGCCGTTTTTGTTCTTTGTTCTTTGGTTTCTTCTTTGTTTGACTAGATTAATTTAGTAGTAATTTGGGTCGGTCCTATGGGATTAAACAAAGTCACTGTTGTTGAATGTTGGATTAATTTGAAGGATGAAAGAGCTTTGATGGTGGAATTGTTATTAAAATTAATTTGTGGGATTTTAAGGATGCAATATGCACATAACTTTTTATGTTTTTTTTAATTTCTTTGGAATTGTATATGGGATTTTGGTTTCTTGGGCTTTAGTGACTATCTAGACATTTAATCTTGAAGATGCTCTCTTACAGGATATAAATGTTGGATTAATGTCTAAGTCCATAACTATAATTGGTAAGACTTGACTCGACCCGGCATGTTCCATGTGGGTTGCATGGCATCATGCATTTGGATATACTACAATGAGAGAAATAACACTTAAGGTTTGTTAATATATTATAAGTTCTAATATATTATTAAAATTATTTAATTAGTATTGATCAAGAATTAATCTAGGATTAATTAAAGTGATCAAAAGAAGAATAATTAAATATATGGGTTGATAGTGTAAATCATCCATACTTGTATAGTGGGCTAAGACTCCATGGATTATCAAGTTGGGCTAAAACCCGTAGGATGCTCCATGGTGTATTTGAACCCATGGATCCAAGGAAATGGAAAGCCATGAAAATTAGGGTTTACCCTAATTGTGACACTATATAAAGATTTTATTGGTGACAAAATCGACACTAGATTATATGTGAAAGGGCTAGCCGATTTTATGAAGTGTGGATTTCTCTCTAATCTATTCCAAGTGTATTTGGTGTTGTGTGAACCATTTGAGGTGTCACACTTGGGGCACTAGGCACTCAAGCTTCATGAAGACATTCTACATCAAAGAGGTATGTAATTCTAACTTGATATATTCATATGAATCAATGTTATTATGCTAGTTAGGATGAATACCTTGGAAAGTTCATATTTGCATGTATAATCAAGAAAACATAGATCCAAGGTATTAAGGGTTGCATGTACACTTAGGAGTGTTAGAATGCTCAAAACCCAATAGTTGTATCAGAGCCTAGGCTTGCTTTCTCTTATACTTGATGCAAATGTGTTTTTGCAAAGTTGAATCTGTCCAGACCATAAAACTCGACGAGTTCTGGTAGAAAACTCGACGATTTCATGTATTAGAGCATGAAATCGACGAGTTCCATGAAGAACTCGACGATTTTGGCCTCCAAACAGCATATCTTCGTGTTTCTTGGCTGGAATTGGACTAGCAACATTACCCTGAGCTATTTTTGAACTTGTAAACTTGTTTTTGATGTGGTAATGTTCATTCTAATCCAATTTCAAAGATAATTGTCAATAGATTCATGTTTTGTATTAGTTTAAAAGTTATGCTAATTACATGAAAATTTTTGATGTGAATTATCTTTATTCATATGAGTTGCTTAGATTAATAGATAAGTTAATTGATTATGTGTTTTCAATCCATTTTAATCTAAGAGATGATTCTAAAATGTGTTTGTGTAACTTGTCCTCAAGTTACATGAAAGGTCACATTTAAGTTTCATAAAACTCACAAAAGTTGGCAATGGTTACAAAAAATGAAGAGTCTTGTCCTCAAGTTATGGAGGTTCAAGAGTCACTTCATTAAGTAATAAAATGTGTAACCTTAATTATTTCCATAAGTTACAAAATAAAGAAAAGTTACATTCTTTTATTAGTTTAAAGTCTTCCATAACTTGTCCTCAAGTTATGGAACTTGAAGAGGTTTTGGATTAAAACTACTTTAAACACATAAGTTATGGAAATTATTTAGTTTGAATAGTTTCAAAAACTTTCCCTCAAGTTTTGGAATTTGAAATGTTTCACTTATGAATAATTTAATTCCAAGTTAGCCCTTAGAATTTTAAAAGTTAAAATTCAACCCTTATACTTTATAATATTATAAGTTAATAATATTTATATATATGTATGAGAGTAAAGTCAGTCTTACCGTTAGTAGGCCTCATTCACGAAGCTGGTCTATAAGGGGGGTATAAGGTTACTGCCTATAAAATGGCAGTTTAATGGGTGTCCACTCTCACCCACCGCATCCTTAACCGGTGGAGGGTCGTTATCCGAACGGGTAGGACAAGGACTAGAATTCTCCCTTCATTAAAAGTATTAATGATAAATACTAAGTAACTAAACCTTTTATAAACACCCAATCTTAGTTACTTAGGAAAAAGTGAATAAGGTGCTAATCCATGAAATTACACTTTGCACTTTGTTTAAGTCGGTTAGTGGAGCGTGTGTGGTTAACCGACACACTAACTCGTATTTAACAAAGTTGGCAAAGGGTAACTTAATATTTATCATAGTATCGGTGGAGCGTGTGTGGTTAACCGGCACATCGATTAAGGGGTAAATATTAAGGGTACCAAGTATATTTGCATGGTTACTTCACATCTTGTTTTGTGATCCTCGGCATCTCAGTCTCAAAACCTGAAGGGCACAATTGAGACTGAAAGATACCATTGAACAATTCAATGAATCTCAAAGATCTAGGAGTTTCAAAAACCAATTAAAACCTAATAATATATATTTCATTTTCATGGTGCAAATTGGTGAATCGTCATTCGCCTACATTCAAATATTTTATAGCTTGGATTACGGCATCCCTCTTCCAAGTTATAAAAGTATTGTGTTGGGTCCTAGTCTTAATATTTCATATTGGGTGTTATATTAAGGACTTTAAATGAACTATCTTGAATATCTCCCAAAAGATGTCTGGTTTAGACATTTATGATCTTCCCAAATCTCTAGAAACAAGCATTCCTAAACGAAGATGATGTCCCATGGAAATCATACTTCTTTCACCTCCTCTAATTATTCTCCCTAACCCACAAGTTCTTGAAAAGTTTAAGGTCACTCAAGCCCTATTGGCAAGCAAAGGTCTACGTATGATCACATCTTGGAGATGTATTCACATATTGACAAGCCGGGAGAGTTGGGTGTCAAAGTCTTGAGAAAGTTGGTGGCTCAACTACTCTCTAAGTCACATAGTGAGTTCCTTTGGGTCTCCTATGAAACAGACTATGACAAGACCCATAATGATCTTATCTATTTCTAAGATCAACTTCCAAAACTTTATGGACATTGACAATGATGACATTGGATATCCTGTAAAGCTCTCTCTTCCCAATGGAAAGGGATCGGCCATAGTCAACTCGATTAACCAAATGGTAAAGAGAAAGGCTAAGTTTGTGATAGTCCCATGTTCCATTACCAAAGTGTCCATATGTTAAATTGCCAAAGGAATGGGCATTGGTTGCGAAGTTGCCAATTTACCTAAGGGTGTTAAAGTGAATAAGTTTGAGACTACTTCAGGTAAAGTCCACTATCTAACTCTGCTAAGTTTCAATTCTGAGATTCTTGATACATGATGTGACTGGGTCACATGGTGATGTTTTAAGAATCAAAGAAAAGTGAAGGAACTTAAAGAAAGAATATGTTGAATCTGATGGCGTAGATGGATTTCTATCACATAGTTTGAAGATCGGATTCTTGAGCTACTTCTTAGGAGTTATGTGATATTGCTTAGGAATAGATAACAACAAGTTTTCATATGGATTGTAAGGATAAGTTTTTCCGCAAAGTTTTAAAATAAAATGAAATTTTTGATTTTATTTGTCGTATGTATCCTTACAATGGCGTTTGTGGAAAATTGTTGCTAATAAGATTCCACTGATAGCAATACTGGAAAGTGAATTTGATTCTTTCATTTGTGGTAATGTCTAAATTTACCAAATAAGGAAAGATCCTCATCACCCAAGTTTCAATTGGACCGAAACTTGGAATCATGCAAGTTGTATAGCATGATGGATGAGAACTTTCAAGCATTGGAAAAATTAAGACTAACTACTTGTTCACATGGATGTGTGAGTCAAGTAAAGGAATAAGGGATCTTGTGCACTGGCTAAGTCCACCACAAAAGATCATAAGACTATTCGTCATAATTTACTATAGCTCAGTAAATATGGTTATACTTACACGTTTAAGTATAATTCTAAAACATTGGAAAAGTTTCAATGTAAGGCAGAACGAATAAGAAGAGTCAAATTAGGCAGAAAGATAAAAGTTTCTCAAATCTGAAAAGATGGGAGAGTACTTTAGTATCATGTTTTGTGATCATCTTGATTATTAAGAAACCATATCACAATTGGTCTTCTAAGGACATCTTAGTGCATTCTTATGGCTAAGAAGAGAAGTCATGTATTATTGAAGTGGTTAAATTAAGAAGATGATTCATACTTTTTTCCAAAAAACAATTCTTAGAGTTATACTCTAAGAATGTAACTTGAGTGACATGTCTTAAAAAAGGCTTAAAACACTTGTCAAATGTAAGAGTAAAAGTTTTCTACTCTTGTACATTTGAAATTGGTAAGTTGTGATGTTTTGGATAAAACAAAGACCAACTAAGGCCAATTGTGTGAAGTGTTTGTCTTGATTAGAATCCACACTATCTCTTGAATATCTGACAAGAAAGTCTTATATGTCAAGAGGACAGTGGGAGTCTTAAAGGTCTTGAAAGTCTCAAGAACTAATCAAGAATAAAACCTGAAGTTCTTCACTAGCACACGACTTGAGGTTTACAACCTATCGTTTTAACATATTTTGTGCCCATTCCAGTTAAATTTGGCTTTACATATGAGTTCTTAGAGTTCTCAATTGTTTGCACAACAACTTGGAAGCAATGGCAGGCCCTTGAGCTGCCAGATGACAAGAAATTAAGATCGAGTTCAGTCCATATGAGTTTGAATTTGTCATCATCCTTGTCTTGTGACTATAGTTTTTACAATTCACATGGATAATAACACATACACTATTAAATCTAAGTATCATAAGAGTTCTCTCCGATTCATGAAAATTATGGTGAGGAAAAACTTTCACTAAGTAGATTTTAGCTAGATAGCAATTGTGATATTTGCATTCTCAAAGTCGTTAGTGGAGCGTGTGTGGTTAACTGGCACACTAACATGAACTTGTGAGAAGTGGAAAAGGTGTAAACAATCGAGACTATGATTACGAAATCCCTTTTCATAGTTCTTAAAATTTTTTAGACACACCTGGGAGTTATCTAAGATAAGGTGTACGATATTGATAAAGTTTTATCAAAGCAATCTAGTATCAGAAATCTGAACTTTGGTGAGAAAGTCAATAAAGTATTGATTTGTAGAAGTCCTGCTGATTTCTGAGGACATGTCAAAGCTAGTGGGAGCATAAGTGTTATGCTAATAATCATCATGTTAGTGGGAGCATGATAATTATGATAAAGGTTGCAAGTTAGCAATGTTATTATAGAAAACAAAAGGTTTCAATTAGGAAAGAGTTGTTTTGCTATAATTAAGGGAGAGGAATTATACTTCATCTGAAATCTAAAAGGTTGGATTGAGGTTTTAATCGTATTTAGTCAAGGATATGTATATGAATTTCATGTTGGAATGGCTCAACATAAGGATATTCTGTATATAGGTCTATTATTTGCGTTCTCAAATTCGATTATGATTACAGCATCCCTTTTCATAATATGAAATTATGATAACTTGGCAAATAGAAATATTGTAGCAAAAGGACTGGTCTAGTATCATGTCTTTATGTGAGACATCTTGAATCGTTTCCCATATGCTTCAGATATAGGATCGATTGCATGTGCTATAATATTCATCCTTTCTAAATTTTCCAAATGCCTGGGGCATTAAGAAGGGAAAAGGTCTAGAATTGGATATGACTAAAAGGATTAAGCAATTGTTGAGGACAATCTAAGGTTTACCAAAGATTGGTTGCTCGATGACAGTTAGAAGTATAGTGTTAATTCTAGAAGGACCATATTGACATAATCTGTAAGGAGGCAACTCTTGTTTAGAAGTGATAGTCAAAATGGAATATGGAAATGTTTCAAAGTTAGAAATTATTCAATCTGTGTAAGATTAGGAAACGTAATGCAAGAAGGATGTTTCCAAGGATATTGGATTCAATTATTATTGTGTTTCATTTTGCATGTTTTGACTTCCAGAATAACTAGGTTGTTCTTCCTGAATGACTAAGTTATTCAAACCATCCACAGTCGGTCATATGTTGGAAGTATATATGAATCAAGACTGTCATGGGTTGGCTTGTAGAGGTCTAGGATGTTGGACAAAGGGCTACCACACTCATGAGTGCTCATAAGTTTTGAGTATTGGATTCAACCCGCGCTCATTGGAATCACTTCATGGATTTTATCACGAGTGATCATGAGACGATAATATCTTAAATTCTTTAAACCTAGAGATATGAGTTGTTACTATGAGTTGGTTGTACATTGATTGCACGAAAACGCATTCGGTAACTCGATGTTATAAAACGTGCCTTTGTGTATGATTCAACAAGTAGTAGAACAAGCCATGTGAATCGAAGTTTATCCATTCCTTTTACCTTCGGGATAAAAGCGATATCTGTGGGTCCCTCGATGATTTGGTGATGACCAATGCAAGTGCTCGGTCGGGACTGGACTGATTTGATTTGTTCAATTAGTCAGTCATCATAAATCGGAAATCGGGAAACAACAAATGGACAGAGAGAATGATTATAATCCATGTCTCAGTCCATATGATATCTAGAATGGAGGAATATATGATCCCTTATCTAATGGACAAGTCCTTGAAAAAGGTCAGAGTTCATTGACAAGGTCAGAGTTCGACAGAAGCTTTTGAGAGCTACGATTGCTGATCGGTTCCTGAAGTCATTCGTAATAATAGTTTTAGACTTATACAAGTGGGAGATTGTTGGATTAATGTCTAAGTCCTTAACTATAATTAGTAAGACTTGGCCCGACCCGACATGGTCCATTTGGGTTGCATGGCATCATGCATTTGGATAGACTATAATGAGAGAAATAACACTTAAGGTTTGTTAATATTTTATAAGTTCTAATATATTAATAAGATTATTTAGTTAGTATTGATCAAGAATTAATCTAGGATTAATTAAAGTAATCAAAAGAAGACTAATTAAATATATGGGTTGATAGTGTAAATCATCCATACTTGTATAGTGGGCTAAGACTCCATCGATTATCAAGTTGGGCTAAAACCCATAGGATGCTCCATGGATGCTCCATGGTGTATTTGAACCCATGGATCCAAGGAAATGGAAAGCCATGACAATTAGGGTTTACCCTAATTGTGACACTATATAAAGATCTTATTGGTGACAAAATCGGCACTAGAGTATATGTGAAAGGGCTAGCTGATTTTATGAAGTGTGGATTTCTCTCTAATCTATTCCAAGTGTATTTGGTGTTGTGTGAACCATTTGCGGTGTCACACTTGGGGCACTAGGCACTCAAGCTTCATGAAGACATTCTACATCAAAGACGTATGTAATTCTAACTTGATATATTCATATGAATCAATGTTATTATGCTAGTTTGGATGAATACCTTGGAAAGTTCATATTTGCATGTATAATAGAGAAAACATAGATCCAAGGTATTTAGGGTTGCATGTACACTTAGGAGTGTTAGAATGCTCAAAACCCAACAATAAATGTTCCAAGAAAATGGTTTGTTGTTTTTGCATTACTATGTTTCTATATCCAACTTTTTATGACTTTCATATCAAGGATTTTATTAATGAGTAATTTCTTTTGAATATAAGTGTAACATCCTATGTTCGGAAACAAGAAGTTGGAAGGTGCTAAGTGTAAATTTAGGAAGCTACTCGACGAGTAGGTATGCTACTCGTCGAGTCGGAGTGGGATTGATCGCGGGTTTAATTGGCCAACTCGCCGAGTCAGCGGTGGACTCGACGAGTTGGTGCTGAAGAGAGAAAACCCTAATCTCGAGGGTTACACCCTATTTAAAGGACTTTATGTCCTTCCCCCAGCCTCCTAATCCCCCTGAGAGTTCCAGAAAACCCTAATTTCGTGTGAGGCTTCATTATTGAGGAGATTGGGACTTGGAAGGGGAAATTGTTGGAAGGAGCTTGTGAAATTGGAAGCTAGCATCAAGGGGTTTGTATAGATCTAGGATCTACATCATATTTGGGCACATCTCTGAGGTAAGGAGCCCTTATCTTAAGTTATTTCCTTTGTGGTTCATCCTTGGTGGTTGTTTTGGGAGTTCTTTAACTTGTTTTGAGACCTATCTCGGATTTGGATTTAGATCTGGGGTTGCAACTCCAGATCTAGACTCATGATGGCCTAGAATGTCATAAAGCTTTAGTCTTTGAGTTGGTGAAGCCCCTTTGTCTAAAACCCAAGCCCTAGTATGTTTTGGGCCTATATCTCCTTGGTTTCACGTAAAGTTTGCAACTTTATGTGGGGGTTTGATTGTAGAAGGGTGGATCTATGGATTGGAGCCCCTGCATGGCTCAAAAAGATTCTGAATGGATTGAGAACTGGAGAGACTCGGCGAGTCACATGGGTGTACTCGACGAGTTGTATGAACATATGCATGGACTCGACGAGTTGGAAGAACAACTCGTCGAGTCTGTTGAAGATTGCCTTGGACTCGGCGAGTCTGTTCTTGGACTCGACAAGTCTGGTCTCAGACCCCAACCTCTTTTGGTTAAAGCTTTGGATTAATTGAGTTGGATAGGATGGGACTCAGAGTTCGTTGGACTCGACAAGTCTTGGGGCGACTCGGCGAGTTGAGTTGTATTATGGGAGTTTCTGAGTATAGGAACTCGACGAGTCGTCGGGGTGACTCGGCGAGTAGAATCAACTAGGAAGGTTGACTTTGATTGAGGACTTTGACTTTGACCAAGAGTTGACCAGTTTGACTTCCAAGGGTATTTTGGTAATTGTGGGTATTTATGAAATTGGTTGTTTGGTAGTGTTCTGTGATGAAGATCGTGTTAGTGGTCGGAGCAGCTTGGTCTTATCTTTCCAATCGGCAATTGCAGGTGAGTTATCCTCCCTATATTGACAGGGTCTACGGCACCAAGGTCGGCCCTTTATTGGATGGAAATCTAGGTATTGCTTGTTATGTTATTGCTTTGCTAGATATGCGTCCTGGTATTTAGGATGGTGTTATGTTAGTAACCTGGTTAAGGTCGGTACCTGTTATTTAGGGTAATGCTATGTTAGTGACCTGGTTAAGGTCGGTACCTGGTATTTAGGGTAATGCTAAGTTAGTGACTTGGTTATGGTCGGTACCCGGTATTTAGGGTAATGCTATGTTAGTGGCCTGGTTAAGGTCGGTACCCGGTATACAAGGTCGGTACCCGGTATATAGGGTAACGTTATGCTAATGACCGGTTAGGTCAGAATCCTAGTTAGGATGTTGATATGCTATGTGATCTGTTAGACTGTTTTTCTGGTTAAGGATTTGTTATGTGATTAACTATTTTATGTGCACATGGTTGTTTGACAGGGGTTGGGTTGAGGCGGGTCCTGCTTTGTGTTGTAGGCCAACATACCCAGGGCAGACCGGATATTCCGAAGGCCCAGCGAGCGGTCCGGATAGGATGAAGGCCCCAAGAGGGCGGACCAGATGTGTCGAGGCTCAGAGAGTGGACCAGGCCGACTGAAGGCCCGGTGCGGGCGCACCAGTCATACTGTAAACTCAGAGGGTGCACCAGGTGGACTGAAGGCCCGGTGCGGGCGGACCAGTCACACAGTAGACCCAATGTGCATGGCTATTCTATTTGTGATATGTTATGAGTATGTTTGTGTGTGGTTGGTATTTTGGGGGTAACTCACTAAGCTTTCGGACTTACAGTTCAGTGTTTTGTTTCAGGTACTTCAGGAGAACGTGGCAAGGAGAAGGCGTGATCGTACCGCTCCTCATGTTTTATGATTTATGTGATATGGTTCTGGGGAATACTCTTATGTTTAAACCATTTTGAAAACAAATGTATGAACTTAATGATTTTTGAATGAATTAAAATGTTTTAATTTGGCTCAAATTTTATGGGTGTTACAAGTTGGTATCAGAGCCTTGGTTTGAGTGAATTGGAGGAACATTCATGTGAATCCAGTCTCAAATCAAGGAGGGATTTACAAAATGGTTTTCAAAAGTTTTCGATATTAGTAAAGGAGGATGTAGAGGGTACGATCAGCTACAGCCAGTAAGTAGACCCCAAAATACCACACAAGTTATTTGATTATGTGATATGTTAGAACAACATGTTAGTACTAGGCTAGGGATCTTCAGAAATTGCATGATAGAATTGCCTGATTTCATGATGCCTATTAGCCTAGGGTTTTCCTTATATGAAATTGAGATCCTTACTATAGTTGTTTAGTGTATGCATCACGGCTGTGCTTAATCAAGATCTTATAGCCTGAGAATTTTCGATTCGACCTTAGGGTAGAATTGGATATTCGAAAGTCTATCGGGTCCAGCGTTATGTGTAACTAGTATACACTAATGTTGCAGGGTCGGTGGAAGTTTCATGGATTGGGTGGGTAGTGAGAGGTTGGGAGGCTAGATATGAGATGTTTAGCATTCCTCTAGGAGTGAGGATTTAAGCGGTCATTACATTTATGTATATTGTTAGGGCGTCGTGATGATACTTGAGACAAATATGGGTAGGTGTGGAAGGTAGTATGGGCCCGTACTACTGAAAGCACAGGAACCATATGTGTGGCAAGGAAGTCACAACCCCTAGGGTTGGGTTTTGGAGTTGTTTCCTTGTCATTATATAGGTTATTAGAGACCTTTTAATGTATTGCCAGAATGGTGGTCACATGATGTCTTGTGACCGGATCCAGGTTACAATCGGGAGCTGCCAGCCAGGATAGGCCAACATTGTCAGGGAGATCCTCCAGGAGGAGACAATCGAGATTGTTCGGGGATAAATTATGAAGATTATTGGGTCTTTCAAGACCGCCATGGTTGGGTATTTTGTCGAGTGTCATGCAGACATTGCTGAGAAGGTGGCCGCGACAACTTTGGCAGGTATAACGACGGCGGGGAGAGGAGATAGACGAGCTTTCCAGGACCGGGACATGTTATCGGTACATAATTTGATGAGCAGAAGGATATAATTATTTGGGAGCAGGAAGATGACCTGTACTTGTTATATTTCCGCGGGTTGAGCGGGAGAGTCTAGCTTGTGGGTTTATAGATTTGAGGCTCGGGGATTTGCTCGAGGCCGGGTTATGGGTCGTGGGATGTCACACCCCAAAACTGGAACGGCGGAAACGTTCTGGGGTGGATGACGTCATGTCAAGTATCACAACACATGCATATAGTAATCAAAGTACAACAAAACATTGCATTAATAGTAATAATTTTACATGGTTACATTACAAGGTATCAAAGTAATACAAGTAAATATAATAAATACGGCGTGGTACTGAGCTATCCTCATCAACAGCTCCGGGGGTGTACCTGTCTAATTGTTGACCTGAGAATACAAGTTATGTGAAAAGCGAGTATCAGCATTTTTACAAATGCTAGTGAGTTCATAAGTATTTAGTGTCATTTAGTCAAATAACGTTATGAAGTAATAGTTTAAGTGTTTACAGTGCATTAGAGTTCTTTCCAGAAAATCCTATATTTTCTTTAATAAAAGCAGCCTTCTACCAAGACTGGTCAGTGTTATGTGGTAAAAAGTGGTTTTCCCTTAATTGCTATCATTATCAAAATACTAAATTTGATTATTAAAGAAAGCAAGAGCCAACAGGGAAATAACATATGCCTCAGCAATGAGGACTGCTGACTAAGGCAAAGGAATCATAAACTCCAGGAGAGTATCGAACTAACGACACTCCTGGTTCAGTCTAACAAGTAGAGACTCAGACCCCAGAAGGTACCAAATGAAAGGTACAGCTGGTAAGGTCTAAAACAATGAAAAACAGACCCCAGACAGTATCAAATAAAAGATACGTCTTGTAAGGTCAAAATAGAGAAAACAGACCCCAGACAGTATCAAATGAAAGATACGTCTTGTAAGGTCAAAACAGTGTCACTCTGAAAATGAATTACCAGCATACATTGTAAACTATCAGTGAAATACCGTTACCTTAAGGCCAAAGAATTATAAGTTAACCCGGGATACTCGTAACTATACTGACTAGAGTACCAGACGCCCTACAAGCGTCTAAAATATGACATTTGTCACCCGTTGGCTTGGTAAGCCGGGATTGTAGCTAGCAATCTGGGTGCGGGGTTGTCAATCCTGTATAGATCTATACACACAATGTCCGCTCTCCCTACAAGAGATTCTGGTTACCAACTAGATGACGGAGAAGGCCGTGTCCTGAAGATGCATCCCAAATAGTGGGTAGAGACTTCCAAATAGTGGGTAGTGTGTAAGTGCTGAACTAGAGGTAGAGACTTCCAAATAGTGGGTAGTGTGTTTCTAATGTAAGTGTAGACTAGAGGTAGAGACTCTTAACTGAACTGACTAGATAATTCCTGTATGTCCATACTCATATACATAATATATAACTAATAAATCAAACGACCTTCGGACGGCCATCCGATCCCACCAGACCACATCTCAACGAAGAAAAGGAAATAGGGCGGACGAGCCTTCCTAAGTCTTTCAATCATTACTTATATGTACCTATATAAGCACAGACATACGTCTAACTACGACTGAGTGTGTATCAAGTAGAAGTGATTCTTGTGAAGTAGGAGTGTCTAACAAGTGAAGTAGGAGCGGTCGCAAGTGAAGTAGGAGTGTCGAACAAGTATAAGCGTATCACAAAGTAGAGACGACAATAAGTGAAGTAAGAGCGTCTATCAGGTATAAGCGACTACAAGTATAAGTGAAATAGAGACAATAATAGGTATAAGCGATATAGAGACAACGACAGATATAAACGCGTCACGAAGTGAAAGCGTTATCGAGTAGGAGTTTAAAATACATGAAAGCGAAGCAGTAGTAATTAACAAGTAAAAACATACGTCGTGAAAGGGAACTTTGATGAAAAATCTTTATACTCGGGGAAAATCACAATTTGCATTCTTTTGAAAAACAGGTTTGAAAACCTTTGGAAATCTTTCATAAACCAGTTTAGAATGAATTTAGATAAAACAGTATAAGTAAGAGTTTTGAAACAATTGAAAACCTTTATAGCGTCCTATTCGGTAAAACAGTGTAAAGTGTGGTAAAATCTTGTGCATGCGGGTTATCAATCACATGTGATTGATATGATAACTGGCATGTTCAACTTGTATTCCCCCCCTATAAAACATGTAAAAACATTTAAAAGGTTCATTCAGGGGTATGAACTCACTTGGTATAAGTAGGTCCGACGAGGGTGCCGTTTGGGCGTTCGGTGTCACGTAAGGACTCGAACACACTCAATGACCTATTTAACATATGATAACATATGTTCACATACAATTAGTATATTTAATACTAATTAAACAAATATACACACTCAAAAGAGCGGAAAACACTTTAGATAAGTGTTTGGGTGTCCCGGGTAGCGTCTAAAGGTGTGTATGGCTTAGGAATGGAGTTTACTCTCCGAGAGTAAACCCTTAACACTTAGTTTATGGCCCAGGGACTACTCACCATGAGTTTACGGCCATAAACTCATGGTGAAGGGTTCTAATGTGCTTAAGGCTTCTAGCTTGTTCATGGAATTATTCTAAGTCCAAATCCAAAAGGCATGAGTGGGTTTAGGGTCTTTAAGGGCACTATAATGGAGTTTACGGCCCAAGGACAACTCCTAAGGGAGTTTACGGCCGTAAACTCTCATTCCTTGAGTTTAATGAAGTTTCAACTCCCTAGTACCCTCCTAGTAATTTAAGATGAAGTGTGAGGCCATTTAGGGGAATTAAAACTAGCATTTTGGCATGTTTGAGGGGGTTTACGGCCTTGACACATGTCTGGGCCGTAAACTCCTTTTGTCCCTTCATTTCATTGTGTTTGAAGGAGTTAAACCCAAAATACCAAGTCCCTAAATTATGTGTGAAGCCTAAGGGTGGTTTGGGAGTGTTTTTGGGGCATTTATACATGTTTTAGAGGTGTTTACGGCCTAAGCTTATGCTTGGGCCGTAAACTCTCTTTTATGCCCTAAATCATTGTGTTTTCATGCTCAAACACTCCTAGGCTAATCCCTTAATTTATTTCCAAGCCTTTAGGGACATTTTGGGGTCATTTTGGCCTCATTTTAGGTGTTTACGGCCTAAGGAGGAGCTTAGGCCGTGAACTCCTTTTCAACAGCTTAAATGGTCCAATTCTAAGCTATAAACATGAATCATAATGTTTAGAGTAAGATAGGGTAAGTGGACTTACGATTTGGAAGCGTTTGGTTGCGGATTTGGGGCGAAAACGGGTCTATAGAGAGTATAGAGAGAGAGGGTGGAAAAGCTCCAAATGGGGTTTACTCCCCTTTATATATGGGTGGGAGTTGGAGCTCAGTGGAATTCTACCCAATACTGCCGTTATACGGGGCTTTTGGTTGCACCCGATTTAGTGGTCGTAATAATAAAAACTAACTTTTCCCAATTAAATGGAAATGTGTGTTATGTGTTTTTATTTCCTTTTATCACGACTTAACGGCATATTAAACATAAACAATTTAAATGTTTATTTAATTGACGACCTCTAATTAATGGAACTTTTATAAACTGGAATATTTCGTTAACGGTAACGGGGAAATGTAACGGAACAACTTGGGTTGTCACATGGGAACTCCGAAAAGGAGTGATGATTATGTTCAGCTGGGGTTTTGCAGCTGGAAGTGAAATGGTTGATTGATGAATTGGACTGTCGTTTGGTAGGGCAAGGATTGCACCCTCTCAGTTTTCGAGCTCGAAGGAGTGACCAAACTTGTGACCCTAGGATCATGTGTATTCCATCTCGGGGTCAGTTGGTTACAGGAATAGGCAACATTATTTCAGCGTCGGTGAGCTCAAGAAGGTCGGCGTGGCATAAGTGTTGTGAGGTCCGGTTTTCCTTGGATCTCTTGTATCGGATGGAAAGGATTGATTGTGCGATCCATTGCACTTTTAGGATGGTAGACTATGTCTTGGGAGTGGTTTGTAGCCCGGTTTAGGGCAGAGGTTGTTTCAGCTGCTGCCGTTCAGCTGTGGGCGTTTGAGTTAGTGAGTAAGTTAGGGTGTGAACCCTGATGAGAATGATTTCTAAAGCCCGCAAGTGGGAAGCTTGTTTGGAACACCTTTGGAAAAAGGGTTTTATGTGGGAGGACTGTGGATGGAGTCCCACAAAAGGGTTATTCATCATTGTCCAGATTCAGTGGTTAGCAACCATTAGTGGTTGACAGATTAAAAGCGCCAAGAGAAGTAACTCGTTGCCGAGGTATTAGTTGGAGCATCTATATGGTGGCCTTCAGGAAGTGAGTGTGGAGTCATTCACGCATTGGTGGCTGTCGGTTTCACTGGGATTCAGGAAGTGATCATCTGATTATTAGAAGTGTGTGATGAGTCGGGTCTAGCTAGCAATAGAACACTAGTGGGAAAGAGTTGGTTGTCATCGGATAAATCATTGGGAAGTGAGGAGGATTGAGAATCCTCCAATCTTCATGTATTATGAAGGCTTAGTTGAATCTAAGTGGGAGAGTGTTACCCTGAGATGCTAAAGTAGGAAGGTATTGAAACGGGGATAAGTTTCACAACCTGACAGGGAGAACAGAGGCCCTATTGGCTGCTTAGTTGAGGGTTGTGTTGTTTGGGGGTCGGAAAAACTCCCCAGCATAATAACACGTCTTCTGGATGCTTGATAGCAGAAGTTGGGTAACCAAGTTGGGGTCCTAGTCAAGAATCGAGTTCAGTTCGAGTTTTCGGTCGAGGGTGTGCTCGACTCTCAGGGTTTTGGATTGATAGATTGAGGGTTTTGTTAGATGTCAGGGCTCAGCAGTGCATCCAACATGGGAGTGCGGGTTATTTAGTGTGTATGGTAGACACGCGGTGCAGGGAACAGACCTCGAATTTCCGAGAAGGTGGACAATTGACTGAGGCCTGGTAGGGCAGTCCAGTCATGTTGAAGACTCTGTTTATGTTTGTAGATCTATGTCCGGGTATTGAGTAGACGGCTGCGCTTTAGCACTCAATAGGTCTGTTCCACATTTTAAGCATGCTGCTAGAGTAGGCTGAGGACTCCAGTGTATCTTGGTTGATCGGAAGTTATTATTAGGGGTTGGACAGAGTTCAAAGAATCTTGGTGATCTCATCCGTTTGGAGTGTCTTCAAGGTTTCATCTTCTCGGATCGGGTAATACTCCAGTTGGGGACCAAGAATGGATCCAAATGGGTGTTTTAATTAAAATGTTGGATCCAGCGGTGTTGTTAGCCGGGAGTGTGGCATGATGGGAGTAAGCGATAAACAAGTGGGGCAGGGAACAGACCATCGTTTCAGGGAAGGTAGTTGGTTGATGTGAGGCCTGGGTTTAGGCCACAGAAAGGATTCCGGGAACGGAATGGGAGTTCGGAACCCCTAGAGGGCTAGAACAGACTGCATTGGAGAGATTCCTAGGAAGAATGGTTTAGGGCGATGTACATCGGTTTTGAGCGGTCCTGATAGACTGAGGGCCGGGAGGTGTACCAGTCGGGTTGAAGGCTCGGGGAACGGTCCAGACAGGCTGAAGGCCCGGGAGGGCGGTCCAGACATGCTGAAGGTTCTGAGAGTGGTCTAGATAGACTGAAGGCCTGGAAAGGCGGTCCAGTCATGCTAAAGACTATGTATGTGTTAGTGGATCGGTATGAGGATAATGAAGGAATATGTCGCCATGCAATGGTAATCGATATGGTCTGGACCCAAGTATTAATCATGATGATGGAGTTGGTTGAAGGCAATGCGTGAGAGCCAGGTTATGGCAATGTTGAAGGCCTAGTTAGTTATGTGATCGGATTCGGAATATAAGGGAGTTCGAGAATAGCAGTTGCTCTACATGGATAGTGTAGAGTGGAGTTTAGCTCAATGGCACTTTTAGGTGCGGTAAGGGTTGTTGTGTAGACTTCCTGGAAAGGAAAGGTTTGTAGCTCCTGAAGGAGTGCGGGTCCTATGAAAGGAAGGCAGCAGAGTAAATGGATGATCGAAAGTGCTTCAGTTGCTGGTAGTAAGCATTGGGATTGTACCAGATATACGGAATCACATACGGGTTAGATGCCCGTTAAGGTTATGGCAATGTTGGATGATGTGCAGTCATGTTTTCAATCTCCTTGGAAGAGGAGGAGGATAGTGGTTCCAGAGTGGAGATTTTCGACAAAGGAAGGTGAGAAAGCAGGTTAACAGACTCGTGAGTAGCATGGACCGGTGCTGAGGACTGTATAAGGATATTACAGTCGGAGGTCAAGGACCTAGAGATCGTGATGGGGAAGTGTGAGTGGGTTGCACTCCATTGTATCGAACCAAAGGGTTCGAGGATGACGCAAGGACAGGGTCCTTGGTTCCGAGTATGGTTGAGTCATGAGCTCTGAATGTAGTGGTGTTCCATCCTAGGGATGGCTGGGCCATCGTAGGCATGCCTGGTTTTCCAGCCCGAGGTTGTTTGAGCTAGTTACTGTGTAGGAACTTTATAGTTGAGTGTTCGGGAAGGTTGCACGGAAGCTGTGAAAGGTTTCATCATGTCAGCACGGTAAGGGTTTTGATCCAGGGAGTAAACAGGATGATTTTCCATCGGTGCAAGTTGAAAAAGGTAGCACCAGTTGGGCGAAAGATAGTGAGCTAATACTGGGTCAAGACCCGGTGGTTTAGAATGGTATCCCGTTTTCGCAGGTGGTGAATGAATGCGTAAGTCGGAAGTAAGGTAATGCCTTCTGGTGGCATTTAGTCAATGAGTGTTGTTATTAGAGAAGGAAGTCGGTGGCCGGCTTGAAGCAATTATCAGGACCCTGCAAGGGAATAGATGGATTTTAGGGTTTCGATAGCAGTGTTTGAAGGAATCTGGGTTGGTTTGAGACCAGTGGATGCATGGTGAGAGTACCATCTGGAAGTTTGTGTTGCCGCAGGGTTCAAGGACGAAGCCTAATTTAAGTGGGGTAGAATTGTAACATCCCAAGTTCGGAAGCAAGAAGTTGGAGGGTGCTAAGTGTAAATTAAGGAAGCTACTCGACGAGTAGGTATGCTACTCGTCAAGTCGGAGCGGGATTAATCGCGGGTTTAAGTGGCCAAATCACCGAGTCAGCGATGGACTCGACGAGTTGGTGCTGAAGAGAGAAAACCCTAATCTCGAGGGTTGCACCCTATTTAAACGACTTTATGTCCTTTCCCCAGCCTCCTAATCCCCCTGAGAGTTCCAAAAAAAACCCTAATTTCGTGTGAGGCTTCATTGTTGAGGACATTGGGACTTGGAAGAGGAAATTGTTGGAAGGAGCTTCAGAAATTGGAAGCTAGCATCAAGGGGTTTGTATAGATCTGGGATCTACATCAGATTTGGATACATCTCTGAGGTAAGGAGTCCTCATCTTAAGTTATTTCCTCTGTGGTTCATCCTTGGTGGTTGTTTTGGGAGTTCTTTACTTGTTTTGAGACCTATATCGGATTTGGAGTTAGATCTGGGGTTGCTACTCCAGATCTAGACTCATGATGGCCTAGAATGTTATAAAGCTTCAGTCTTTGAGTTGTTGGTGAAGCCCTTTTGTCTAAAACCCAAGCCCTAGTATGTTTTGGGCCTATATCTCCTTGGTTTCACGTAAAGTTTGCAACTTTATGTGGGGGTTAGATTGTAGAAGGGTGGATCTATGGATTGGAGCCCCTACATGGCTTGAAAAGCTTCTGAATGGATTGAGAACTGGAGAGACTCGGCGAGTCACATGGGTGTACTCGACGAGTTGTATGAACATGTGCATGGACTCGACGAGTTGGAAGAACAACTCGTCGAGTCTGTTGAAGATTACCTTGGACTCGGTGAGTCTGTTCTTGGACTCAACGAGTCTGGTCACAGACCCCAACCTCTTTTGGTTAAAGCCTTGGATTAAGTGAGTCGGTCGGCGACTCAGTGAGTCGGATAGGATGGGACTTAGAGATCGTTGGACTCGACGAGTCTTGGGGTGACTCGGCGAGTTGAGTCATATTATGGGAGTTTCTGAGTATAGGAACTCGACGAGTCGTCGGGGTGACTCGGCGAGTAGAATCAACTAGGAAGGTTGACTTTGACTGAGGACTTTGACTTTGACCAAGAGTTGACCAGTTTGACTTCCAAGGGTATTTTGGTAATTTTGGGTATTTATGGAATTGGTTGTTTGGTAGTGTTCTGTGATGAAGATCGTGTCGGTGGTCGGAGCAGCTTGGTCTTATCTTTCCAGTCGGCAATTGAAGGTGAGTTATCCTCACTATATTGACAGGGTCTACGGCACCAAGGTCGGCCCTTTATCGGATGGAAATCCGGGTATTACTTGTTATGTTATTGGTTTGCTAGATTTGCGTCCTGGTATTTAGGATGGTGTTATGTTAGTGACCTCGTTAAGGTCGGTACCCGGTATTTAGGGTAATGCTATGTTAGTGACCTGGTTAAGGTCGGTACCCGATATTTAGGGTAATGCTATGTTAGTGACCTGGTTATGGTCGGTATGTTAGTGACCTGGTTAAGGTTGGTACCTGGTATTTAGGGTAATGCTATGTTAGTGACCTGGTTAAGGTTGGTACCTGGTATATAGGGTAATGTTATGCTAGTGACCGGTTAGGTCGGAATCCTAGTTAGGATGTTGATATGCTATGTGATCTGTTAGACTGTTTGTTTGGTTAAGGATTTTTTATGTGATTAACTATTTTATGTACACATGGTTGTTTGACGGGGGTTGGGTTGAGGCGGGTCCTGCTTTGTGCTGTAAGCCAACATACCTAAGGCGGAACGGATATTTCGAAGGCCCAACAAGCGGTCCGGATAGGATGAAGGCCCCAAGAGAGCGGACCAGACGTGCCGAGGCTCAGAGAGTGGACCAGGCCGACTAAGGCCCGGTGCGGGCGAACCAGTCACACAGTAGACCCGATGTGCATGGTTGTTCTATTTGTGATATGTTATGAGTATGTTTGTGTGTGGTTGGTATTTTGGGGGTAACTCACTAAGCTTTCGGGCTTACAGTTCAGTGTTTTGTTTCAAGTACTTCAGGAGAGCGTGGCAAGGCGAAGGCGTGATTGTACCGCTCCTCATGTTTTATGATTTATGCGATATGGTTCTGGGGAATACTCTGAGGTTTAAACTATTTTGAAAACAAATGTATGAACTTAATGGTTTTTGAATGAATTAAAATGTTTTAATTTGGCTCGAATTTTATGGGTGTTACAATAAGGATTTAAAGATTAGTACCCACCAAAAGCAAAAACAGCCTTAATACATACCGAAAAAGAAAAAAATAAAACTCTGATCGAAACCAGGTGTGACGTGATTGCAGGGGCGGTGGGTAGGAAGGAGTGATTGGCTGAAAACCTCAATTGCGAATCTTCAAAACCAAAGAACATATTGACTGGAATAAGAGGGGTGAAATGGTAACTTTCATTTGAAGTAGCTTACACGGATTCTATGGCATATCATTCAATACCTCTGTGAAACACACGCACACACGTACACAAACAAGACATCATAATCAACAGCTATTGTAATTTGAAGAAAGCCCATCTTAACATACCTGATGAAAGAAATCTCTCTTCAAAGATTGATATAAGGCATGCACATAATATGATACTGTTATTTTAATTAACAAGTATCATTTGGATCTATGCTAAACTGTTTTTGGAGAAGGTGTTTATCTGGTTGTTAATGTCAGAAATCTTTACTATGGATGCAAAAACATTACTGGTATGAACTATGAACATTGCTAATAACAAGTAAATTTTAGGGTTAATTTCTTTTTGGTGAATTTTCTTGAAATCTATAAAATGTAGGATCAAAAATTATTTTTATAAACCGGTCACAAGATCCATGGAGCCTTGCATCAAAGTAAGTGTCATCTATAGGTAGTAAATCTCCAACCCTGATTTTACCCTTTGCTAAGGAATTGCTTCATCATAGGAAAAAGGTTACATTTTAACTTATTTTCCCTAGATTGCATTTGAGTTTTCTTTTGTACCTTTTTTTTCAATTGTTAATGTTTAAACTCATATTAATTTCATTTTTTTAATTTCTTCAGGAAATTGACAGATAAATCAATAAAATCAATTACAGACATTAGACATCTTGCGAATGGTTGTCAAGGAAGTCAAAGAATGAAATTGGGTGGCAATGTTTTCAGGTTTTTATCCACATTTCATATATTTCATGTTCAGAAATTAATTGTGCATGATTTTTTGAAATTTTATAATCAGTGATATGGTTGTACCCTGTAGCTGCATATATTGAAGTGTGTGGACAATCTTTGAAGGAACTCATACTCAAGCATGTTGATAAGGTATCTTTTTGGTCATTTGACATTAAAAAATGGTTTTTTTACTTATTATGACTAATTTTGTAAAAAATTTCAGGTTACTAAGCACACTTTATTCACTAGAAAAACATGCAATAAATCTGCAAAGTTTGGATTTATCATGGTGTGGTAATATGAAAAATGAATGTGTAGGATTGATTGTATATGTGGCTACATTTAGAGCCCTTCCAAGATTGTTTACATGATCCTATGCCTAATATAAAATAACAATCTTAATCAGTGGTAAATTTGGACACGTTCGCCTTTCACTTCCAAATTGTATCAGGCTTTCTGAGAAAGTTTAAGTGAGGGATGAAGAAAGCCAAAGGAAAATAGTGCTTCCATTCGGAGATGATTAGATAGGTCAGATGTTTGTCTTTTCACCTTCGATGATATAAATTGCAATACCTCTTACACATGTTTGTTAATTCCAACTATGTGCAATCATGACTCGATATGTCAATTTACAAGTCCATATGATGTTGTTGAAACATAAATAAATTTTGGAGATTGGTCAGAAGCCACATAATGCAATTAAGAAATAGTAATGTACATTCATTTTTAATGGCATATTACAACATATTCAACCATTATGTGTTTGTAAATGGGAAATTGTAGAGAACAAAGGACCAAAAAAATTCGTATATCTGCCCTGCAATGCGTGGTCAACTGAATCCCGCGGAGCGGGGTTTCACAGCTAGTTTAGTTAAATTATATATAGTCAAACTAACAGTATCATCTTCAAATATATTAGAATCATATATAACATTCGACATCAAACTTGTAATAAAATCATTTATATACATATTTTTCTAATAATTTAACATTTTCATTTGTAATAAATCAAATCTGAGTTTGTAATGATATGTTCACGGTTTAACATATCATATATGTACAAAATAACATAGATTAAGATGATGTTTCTTTTAAATGTTTTTGTAATAGTGTGTTTTATATTTATTTAAACATTTATGTTTCATTAAACATTGTAATAAGTTTCGAAATAAAATATCTTGTGTTACTTCGTTTGTTTGGATTTTTATCCTCCATGTAGGTTTTGCTTTTGAAGAAATGCTTTCGGAAGCACTTTGTTTTTCCGTTTCAACATTTTTTATTGTTAGAAGTTGTGAGTTTGTCGTCGAAATCTTTGATTTGAGACTTGAAACTTTTTTTTGCTTCTACTTGTTGTTTCTCCAGGGTTTTCTTTTCTTTTTCTTCTTCGGATATTGTTTTTTCTGCAGAATATGTAGTTGATGTAGTTCCTTTAGATTTTGAAGACATTTTTTGCTTGATTTTTGAAGAATCAGTCGATGTTGTTTTGATTGAGTGTTTCAAATGGAGGTTTCTGAATATGGGTTTCTTTGAAAAAGGGAAATCATGACAGTTATTAGAAAGGAATGAGACTAATGGAGGTTTTTTGACGACAAGTTCTTTATTATTACAAAATTGCCACCGGTTTTTTCTCTTTTTTTAATATTACATAAATAGCCCCTGTTCTATTTCAAAAATATCAACTATATTATATAAATATTATTAGATTTGTCTTCATTTTGAACTTTTTTAAATGTTTTGCTTCCTGAAATCGAGAGTAGAAGGCTTTTGTCTATTTTGAGTGTAAAGGGTATTAGCTTTTAATGAGAGTTTTTTCTTATTTACTCAAATTGGTAAAATCCTACTAACTTTGTTTTATTTATGAAAGTGGCACTAGGTCATTTATTAATATAATACTTTGAATACTTTTTGTTTTAACATAACTACAATTTTAACATTTTTGTATTTTAACAATTATTTAGCTTACCGTTTATTATTTCTTTAACTTTGGTCTTTGTAAATTTTTTTTGCCATTTTTGAATTTTTCCTAATTATATCATGTGAATTAATATTTTTAAGTATTTGCTTCAAATATTTTAAGTATTATTAGTAAATAATTTGTTCAAAATTTAATATTTAGGAAAATAGAATTTATATATCATGTACGAGATTACAGTAAAAATAATAATATATTTAATGTTCATTAAAATTATTTTAAATTCTTTAACATATGTTTTAAAAAAAAGTCAAATTTTAAATAAAAGACGGATTGTACATTCATTTATAAACAGTTTAATTTTTCATATAAAACATTAATATTTCATTATAAATTTTTAACATTAATAGTTATAATGTTGAAACTTTTGTATATCTAAACAGTAGATTCATCAATGCCATAATAATAAATAAAAAATAGCATTTTTGTCCAACAAAAAAAACAGAAAAAAATCAAATTGTTCTCAAAATAAAAGCTACATAAATCATTATTCGTTTTTCTTGAAATTTCTAAAAATCTTGCATGAGCTTAAATCTTTCTTTATACTTCTGCATTGCATTCTTCACCAATCTTTTTTTCTCTTCTTGGTTTTTTTATTAAATTGCATTCTTTCATCCATTTTTTTTATTTAAGTTGATGTAGCAGTTTTGTGGGATACTTTAATCTTAGTTTAGTGAATTTTTCTTTCTGTTCCTTTTGATCCTTCTCAATGTCACAATCTCATCTGTTTTGAGCTTGTCCTTGAAAACATTTCATGTCTCATTAACACCACTACATTTCCCTCAAAATTGTTTTTTAACCACCAATTGATTTTAAATAATGAAATTTCTTTAGGAAGCAAATAAGATGCTTTATCGTATCCACTTTGCATCATAAATTTTACCATAAATGCTACCTATATTACAATGGAAATAAATTCACTCATTTTGATAATTTATTAAAATTCACAGTTTAATTGCAAGTAAATTTAAAATAGTAATTCTTACCGATGATTGTGGTAATAGCACATATTTAACATTAATATTCGGTATTCCTTTATGACTATCAATCAAAACTACTGATATCTTTTTGAGATTTGAACATAACAAATAGTAATGCATTTTCTTCTTGATCGGAAAACATAGTTGCATTTATATTAAATTGTAAACTGACAATATATATATATATATATATATATATATATATATATATATAATAAAATATAAAAGATTGTTGTAACTTATAAATCCTCGTTTATCAAAATCATGTGCATATGGATGGAATTTCATTGCTTCTGTTATTTTTTTATCAAACATTTTACATATATCATCCATTGATATCTCCTCATTTGTCATCTCTTCAGTCTAATTACGTATATTAAATATTTATTTTGTTAAAATTTTGTTAATATATTAACATATATATATATATATATATATATATATATATATATATATATATATATATATATACACACACACACACATACATAATATAAATGTTACTTACTATGATTCTTGTTGGAAAATAATATCTTAATGGAGATCCCTTTTGTTTTCTGCTCTCCTCATCATTTAATAGAATCGACCAGCAATCAATAACTTTATGGTGGATATAGGCACCTGTGATTAATGTTTCAAAGAAAAAAAATTTCTACTGCATCCCCATTTTTTGTTCTGGATATGATTTCCCTATTAAAGTTTTTTATTAATAATTAAATATTTTAATAGAATTTTGTTTAATGTATATTAAGTTGTGAATATTTTTTTAAAATTAATTTTTGTTTCATAAATTAATTTTAATTAACTTTTTATTAAAAATATTTACTTACTTGTGGTTCCTTTGCATTGAGAATATTGAGTTTCCAATTAGTACCTCTTCATCAAATACCATGCACTGTTTGACCACTATAATGAGAAAAGTAATTTTCTCTTGTAATGATCACTCCTTTTTCTTTTCTCGTCCTTTTTTCTTCATGTTCTTCTTCAATAAAAATTTCTTTTCCTTTCCCGTTATTTCCTCCTTTTTTTGTTTTAACTTGTTCGTCTTCGTCTTTTTTTTCTCTGTTTTTTCAATTCTTCATCATTGCTTGATCTTGTAGCAGGCTTTAGAGAGTTCTCCAAATTTTGTACCTTTCTATTTGCAATTTCATTAGTTTGTCTTGTTTTCAGTCTCTCATAGTTCTAAAAGTGAAGTGGTCTTATTCTTCTGTTAATGAATTGTTGTTGATGTCACAACTAGCATTTTTAGCTAGGAAATTATGTCCTCATGTAAACATCAACTATTGTAAGACTTGTAATCTAAGTGGATATCATACTCTATACTCAATCAAAATCATCCATTTGAATCAAAACTCCTGAGTGAAGTTCAAAACCTAATACAACGCATCTCATAAACTTAACTAGGGTCTGAAAACATAAATATCCCGGTTCGAATTTAGTATGGACTAGGATCCTCTTATTGGGCCTATGGGCCAGTAAACCTTCTATTTGATTATTTTGGGCCAATGAAACCCATTTAGGCTCTAGTTGGACCCACATTCGTCAAACCATAGCAATTGGGCCATGTTGGGCCTAAAATAACTCACTTATTTATCATTGGTCATGATGGGCCGTGAACCATTCTATTGATCCATGATGAACCGTGTGATGGGTTTTGGTCATAATACATCCTATGTGCTCATACAAACCCTAATGCTTGGATCTAGGTTTCTCTATTGTTTATGCAAGTTATCCAAGACTATAAACCCTAATTCTAGCATTCAAATAATCATATTAACATGAGAATAAGTTTAAGATATTACCTTGATTGTTATGTAGCAATAACAATCCCAATTCCTCCTTGAATTGACTTTGGAAGGCTTAGAGTCACAAGTGTCACTCCTCTAATGGCTTACAAACACCAAGAGCAAAATGGAGAAGGTATAAAGAGAGAGGAGAGGTATAAGAATTCGTCTCTAGGACCTCTTGGGAAGGCATGGTCGAAATCATGAGCCAAATGGGTGTTTATATAGGTGTAGAGATAGGGTTTCAGTCCTTATCCTTATCTAGTTGCTTGCCCACCAAGCAACCCATAAGATAAGCCTTGAATCCTTATCATGGTCGAATTCTAAGGCCCTTATCACCTCAAATTCGTCCAACCTATCCTTAGGATAATCCTTACCTTATTTTGTAACTATCACATAATTACAATTCAGCCCCTCTAGTTTAATTAATTACACTTGATCACAAAATTAATTCTTAATTAATTATTGACCAATATTAATTAAACAAATATGATTTCTCCTTTAATATATTATTCTTATAACATATTAATAAATCATAATAACCTCTCTCTCTATTTATTTCTCTAATCAAGTTGCTTTGGTGAAGGCAACCCAAAAGGACCATGCACCATCGGGTCAAGTACATACCAAAATAGTTATGGACTTAGACACTAATCCAACAGTCTCCCACTTGGATAAGTCTAATAACTATTATGCGTATGACTTCAGATCCTGATCTGCAATCCTAGCTTTCCAAAGCCGCTATCAACTCTGATCATATCAGATACGCGTGTCCTTAGATAAGGGATCATATATTCCTCCATTCTAGATATCGTATGAGATATGATTTCAAATCATTCTCTTTGTACTATATCTCGATTCCTGATTTATGACGACTGACTAATTGAACAAATCAAATTAGCCCTAGCCCGGCTGAGCATTTACGTTTGTCATCACTAAATCATCGAGGGGCCCAAAGATATCGCTTTTATCCTACTTTGGATAAAAGGAACGGATAAACTTTGATACAATGCTTGCTTGCACTCACTCACCGAATCACACACAACAATATGTTTTATAACACCAAGTTACTAGTGCGTTTACATATTATCAATGTGCAACCTATTTGCAAGACACAACTCACACATCTCGGTTTCAATAATATAAGATGTTATCGTCTCACCAATCACTCGTGATACAATTCATGGAGTGATCCAAGTGAGTGTGGATTTGATCCAATGCTCAAATTCATATTCATAAGCACTCATGAACGTTGCAGCAAACATTTGCTTATGTCTAATGCTCTTTAGAAAATCCACACACCAATTCACGACAGTGTTCATTCATATCTACTTCCAACATATGAATGGTTGTGACCCATTTGAATAATTCGATTATTCTTAATAAACTCAATTATTCTGGAAGTCAAAACATGCAAAGGTGAAACACATGAATAATACTAATCCCATATGGCCTCAAACCTTTGAGTATAAATAAAACACCTTTTATTTATCACCATATTGATTACTCATTATTTGTTGTTTCGGTTAATCAACTTCTTACTTGAATTACAACACTTGTCCCATGCTCCTAGCATGCACACAATGTTTACCTATGGTTCTTACTTTGTGAAATAGATCAAATTGAACACATTTCCAATCTTTCTCATTTCACAACTCCAAATCCTTTTTCATAAGTGTAAGAATATCAAATTCTTGCCACTTATAGAATATGTTAGATTCTAACATTTTATGCAACTTATCCTTTCGTAATGTCACTGCACCAAAGTCACAAAAACTATTGCCAATGATATTACAAAGTCTTTTATCATAAATTGTTACAATACAACTTCTTAGATGTGATGTCTCTCACTCAAAGTACATTCCTTTGAACATCCTTTTGCATAAAAGTTTCTAATCTAGTTATAGATTTTCAACATTCAATTTCCAATATGGATACATTTCCATATTTTCCATATGACAACTTATTCTTAATAGAATCTTATCTATTCATAATAATGTCGATATGGTCCATCCAATATGGAATCATTTCCATAATTTCCATATGACAACTCATTCTTAATAGAATCTTTTCTATTCATAATAATGTCGATATGGTCCATCCAATACCATGCTTCCAACAACTCACAAGCAACCAATCCTCTTCGAACTTTGGATAGTCCTTTGATAGTTGTTTAATTATTTTAGTCAAAACCAATTCTAGTCCCTTTTCCCTCTAAATGCGCTAGACATTTGGAAAATTTTAGAATGGTCAAATATTAAAGCATTTGCAATCGATCCTATACTCGAAGCGTATGGGACACGACGTATAATGTTTTATTTGCTATGTTCTCAAAATTCGATTTGTGAAGTGGAATGCCGTAATCATAATCGAAATTTTAAGAACACACTATGTAGCTTTGATTAACATTTCTCAACCTAAGCCTTTAGATTTGAAATGAAGCATAATATTCTCTCCCTTAATTATAGCAAAACAACTTTACAACCCTTACTACTTTGCAAGATATAACTCTTGTTTTCTATAATTAATATTGCCAACTTGCAATACGTGCCTTAATAATCATACAATCATAACATTTATGCTCCCATTATCATGATGATTATTATAAAACATAACACTTATGCTCCCACTAGCTTTGACATGTATTCATAAACATCTTAACTTCCAGAAAATGAATACTTATTGAATTTCTTAAGTTCATGTTTCTAATACTTAATGCTTTGATAATCTTTTATCAAGGCCTTTTAAACTGATACACCTTTGCCTTAGATAGTTCATATGTGTGTCTAAACAATTAAGACTAATTGCCAAACCTCACAATTCAAATTATGGAAAGGGATACCATAACCATAATCGAATTCGAGAATACAATTTTACAATCACTATCTTCTTAAAATCTTTCTTGGTGAAAGCATTTCCTCACAATCATTTTCATGAAGGAGGAAATCTTATGACACTTAGATTTAAACGGTGTATGTGTTCATATCCATGTGAATTTGTTAAAACCAAAGTTTACGACAAATTCAAACTCATATGGATCGAACTTTCTTATTCTCGATTTCATGCTTTATGGTAGCACAGCTGCCCACAATGTCTTCCAAGTAGTTAAGCAGTTCACCCTTTCCTATCAATGTACTTTCCATTGATCAAGGTCCTTGCCTCTTATGCATTCAAATGAGAACTCATAAGACTCACATGCATAATTAACTCAATTGGATTGGCACAGAAACAAAATAATGTCGACACGATAGGTTGTAAACCTCAACTCGTGTGCTAGTGATGATCGATAAGGTTTATTTGATTTGTTCTTGAAATATTTCAAGACCATTAAGACTCCCACTGACTCCTTGACATATAAGATTCTCTTGTCAATAACCATTTCTTGAAAAACAAATATTCAAGAGTTAGTGTAGCTTTTATCAAAACACTTCATAAATTGGTCCTAGTTGGTCTTTGTCTTATCCAAGACATCACAACTTTCCACATTTGATGAATGTTATAAACCTTCTTAATACTTATCACTCAATTTCACAATCTTAGCTCTAAGACTTGTTTTGGAACGAAGTATGATTGACTTCTTGATTTAACCATTTCTTCAATTCTTGATTTCTCTTCTTAGACATACAATTGTACTAAGACTCACTTATAGGATCAATTGAGATATGGTTCTTAATCATTAAGACTTATCATAAAGCATAAAAGCTACTCTCCCTTCTTCTTAGAATGGAGAAACCTTTATATTTTTGCCTACTTGATTCTTCTTATTCGTTCTGCTATTGATTTAAACATTTTCAATCAATTCAGAATTACACTTAATCTTATAAGTATAATCATATTTACTAAACTTTTAGTAAATCATGACGAATATCTTGGTTACTCTTATGGTGGACTTGATCAATACGCAACTTTGTGTACTCAATCTCCTAGTCCTTCACTTGACGCTTTGTCAACAAATTAGTCTAATTTCCCAAATATGAAATTTCTCATTCATCATGCAACCAAGTTGCTTGATTCCAAATTTCTGTCCAATTGAAATTTGGGCGATGAGAAACTCTCCCTATTTGGTAACTCTCGACTTTCCATAAATAACATAAGAACCAAATCCATCATTGCTAATAATTCAAACATCAATTTTTTTTCATATACGCCATTGAAAGGATAAATAAATAATATAAAATCAAAATTTATTTTATTGCGGAAAAATTTGTCCTTACAATGCAATTCATTGAAAAACTATGCTAATACATATTTCTTAGCAATCTAATTCTAACTTTAAGTAGTAGCTCAAGAATCTAATCTTCGAGAAATGCAATCGAAATCCATTCCTTCACGGTTAGATTCTACTCACTTCTTCCCTTAAGCTTCCTTTCTTTTCTTCGATCCTACAAAACATCAATTGTAATCTTATCACATTATGTATTAAGAATCTAGAATAGAAGCTTAAAAGAGTTAGTTAATGGATTTTACCTATATTAGAGCCATACGTTTCGACTCTCCCATCTCTTAGATCTCTTAGGTAAATGGGGCAGCTTCGTCTCCAATGCCCCTTCTCTTGGCAATAAAAGCAAATTGACTCTTTTGGAACATGACATGGAACTACTTCAGACATTGCCTTTCTCTTATGATCAAACTTTTCGATCATAGCATGTCTTTCGTTGCCATTGTTTATATCCATAGAGGTCTTGAAGGCAGATTCACCAATCAACTTTGTTTCTCTATTGCGCCAAACCATTGCTGATTCAACAGCAATAAGCATATAGGTGAGATCTATAAGGGTCACGTCGCAGTTCATCATATAGTACTCTCTTACGAACTCACTATATGAGTTAGGAAGTGACTGAAGAACCCAATCAACAGCCATTTCCTCACAGACAACGGATCCCAACATTCTTAACCTATCAATGTGTGACTTCATCCCTAGGACGTGTGCACACACCGGCTTTCCTTCTTTATGTTTACTTGCCAAAAGGGCTTGAGTGAGCTTGAACTTTTCAAGCCTTCGAACTTGTGGGTTAGGGAGAATAATCGGAGGAGGAGGAGGAAGTGAAGTATGATCTCTTGTTCCTCGATCGAAACATGGAATATCATCTTCATGTGGAATGCTTGTTCCATGGGATTTGAGAAGACCATAGTTGTCAAACTTTGACATCTACAATACGGGAGAAAAACGAATTCAAGTTAGTTGATAGTTTGAGTCCTTAGTAAATCACCCAAATGAGATACT
Organism: Lactuca serriola; assembly: GCF_051521515.1. Taxonomy (NCBI): domain Eukaryota; kingdom Viridiplantae; phylum Streptophyta; class Magnoliopsida; order Asterales; family Asteraceae; genus Lactuca; species Lactuca serriola. The sequence goes on along the minus strand of NC_136414.1, from coordinate 117,359,105 downwards.
AAGGCTAGGACCCAACACAATATTCTACAGCTCGGGAGAGGGATGTCGTAACCCTAATTGCAAAACATTTGAAGGTAAGTGAATGACGATTCACTAATTTCCACCACGAAAAATGAAAAAGAAATTTAAGTTTTAAATCTATGAAAACTCCTAGATCCTTTGAGATTCATTGAACTTTAAATGGCATGTTAAAATCTCGATATGCCCCTCTAGTTTGTGACTGGGGTGCCGAGGATTACAAAGCGGGTGTGAATAACCATGCAAACTACATGGTGCCCTCACATGTTACAGTCACCTATTCGATGTGCCGGTAAACCACACATGCTCCACCAAACTATGACAAACATTGAGTCACCCTTTGCTACCTTTGCTTAGAACCATTTAGTGTGCCGGTTAACCACACACGCTCCACTAACGTCTTTGAAAGGGCACAAAGTGTAATTTCATGGAATTTCATCAATTCACTTTTGCCTAAGTAACTAAGATTGGGAATTTTATGAAAACATTTAGTTACTTTTATACTTCATTATACTTATAATGGAAGGTTTTGTCATATCCTACCCGTTTGGCTAACGACCCTCCACTAGTCAAGAGTGTGGTGGGTAAGAGTGGATACCCATTCAATCGCCATTTTATAGGCAATTTCCTTAAACACCTCTTATAGACCAGCTTCGTGAATGAGGCCTACTAACGGTAAGACTAACTTTTACTCATACATATATATAATGTTAGACTTTTAATGTTATATATATAGTATAGGGTGTAGTTTACACTTTTAAAATATTAGGTGGTCTAATTTAACAATTATACTTTTAATTCAATTAAATTGTAAACCTAAACTTTTATGGATTTATTAAACCTCTTTTAATTATACACCTTAATTAATTAATAAAACCATAAGGGTGTGATTTGAACTTTTTCAAAACTATACTAGAGTTTTAGAATTTAACATTCCTAATTAAACTTTTAATCAACTTTTAAATTCCAAAACTTGAGGGCAAGTTTTGAAACATTTCAACACATTAGGGTTTAGAATTTAAATATACATCAAAATTAAACCATTTAAATTTCAAAACAACAAAACTTTTGGGTTCAAATTTAAACTATAAAACCTAAAGGGGAAAATATGAAACTTTTCAAAGCACAAGTATCAAATAACAAATAATCTAAATTAACATTTAATTACATAATTATCCATATTTGATTTATTTAATGATTTCTTGCAAAACAATTTACCAGTTTAATCAAAATAATTAATCAATTATCACATAAGGAAACAATTATCTTATTAATTGATAAATATCTTCAATTAGATCAAGAATATAGTCAAATATATCATAAAATCGGATTTATATTGATCTAATATGATAAGGTAACTATCCATAAGCAAAAAAAACAAGAAATCCCGAGATATACTCCATCTGACGAGTTGACTCATCGAGTCAAGCTTGGACTCGTCAAGTCTGCATGGACTCGGTGAGTTCAGCTATGGACTCGGCGAGTCCAGCCTCCAGAACATCAAAAATCGAATTTTTTGAACATGTAATGCATCAATACAATTGAAACCAGTCTTGGCTCTGATACCACTGATGGGTTTTGGTCATAAGACATCCTATGTGCTCATACAAGCGCTAATGCTTGGATCTAGGTTTCTCTATTGTATATGCAAGTTATCCAAGACTATAAACCCTAATTCTAGCATTCAAATAATCATATTAACATGAGAATAGGTTTAAGATATTACCTTGATTGTTATGTAGCAATAACAATCCCAATTCTTCCTTGAATTGACTTTGGAAGGCTTAGAGTCACAAGTGTCACTCCTCTAATGGCTTACAAACACCAAGAGCAAAATGGAGAAGGTATAAAGAGAGAGGAGAGGTATAATAATTCGTCTCTAGGACCTCTTGGGAAGGCATGGTCGAAATCATGAGCCAAAGGGGTGTTTATATAGGTGTAGAGATAGGGTTTCAGTCCTTATCCTTATCTAGTTGCTTGCCCACCAAGCAACCCATAAGATAAGCCTTGAATCCTTATCATGGTCGAATTCTAAGGCCCTTATCACCTCAAATTCGTCCAACCTATCCTTAGGATAATCCTTACCTTATTTTGTAACTATCACATAATTACAATTCAGCCCCTCTAGTTTAATTAATTACACTTGATCACAAAGTTAATTCTTAATTAACTATTGACCAATATTAATTAAACAAATATGATTTCTCCTTTAATATATTATTCTTATAACATATTAATAAATCATAATAACCTCTCTCTCTATTTATTTCTCCAATCAAGTTGCTTTGGTGAAGGCAACCCAAAAGGACCATGCACCATCGGGTCAAGTACATACCAAAATAGTTATGGACTTAGACACTAATCCAACACCGTGAACCCATATTCTCATCTCAATTGGGCCGTGAACTCATCTTCTCATCTCAATTGGGTCGTGAACCCATCTTCTCATGGGCCGTGAACCATCTCTTCATCGGAATTGGGCTATAAACCCCATCCTTCCCCATTCACGGCCCACTTTCAAAAAAAAGAGGGAAAATAATATGGGAAATTGTGGGGATGACACCTCACCATTGCATGGTGAGTATCCATGCTAAATATCCCTCATGTATCTATGAAGAACTCATGCATCTAGGTAAGTCCCATTACTTCTCTTTCCCCCTCCTTATTCACGGCCAAGGATCAAAAACTCCCACCACCACCTTCACTCTTAATTCTAGTTAATTTAAACACTCTCTAGCACAAGAAAATCCTCTCCTTCATCTTCCAAAATCTCGTGAGCTTAAGGATGCATCAAGAACTCTCCATCAAAACTCATTCATTCTTGGTAAGTTATTATGAAACTCTATAACTTTTGATTCAAGTTTACTCTAGAAATATCTTCTTAACCCACATCATTTCATGATCCATGCTCTTAGAACTTCATAGATCTCGAAGATCTCTTCAAGGAATCTTGTTAAAGCCGAGATCTCATCCATCCTTCATCTAAAACCGAAATCTCCAAAGCAAAGTGAGTTCAAACCCCCTATTTTTGGTTTTTACTATGTTTTGGGGGAGAATACAAGTTTTTTTGTGTAGATCTATATGTATGCATGATTTTTTGTGTTTTTCATGTTATATATGTGATTATGTGTTATAAACTCCATGAATTTAAAGATCTACTAAAAGATGATGCTATTTGTAGAACATAACACTCATTTCAACTTATCTTGCAAGGAAATGGTTTTAAAATACATACAAGTTACTTAAAACTAAGAAAATTTGCATAAGAGGGCTAAAAGTGACAAAATGACCAAAATGGGTATATTTATGTAACTCGCAGTTAGTAGGGGTTCAAAAAGGATTATTTTTGCTAAACATGGGTAGTAACGGCATTTGAGACCCTAAGGACTAAAAATGTAAATTTTTTATAATTAGGCCTTATTTGGGCTTCTCACAGCCTTGGGCCAAAAATTGTAACTTTTTGGGCTTTTGTCAGCTTAAGTGTCATTTTCAGCATAGTTGTGTCAAAAATGTAAATTTTCGCTAAGAAAAACTAATAATATGAAATTGTTAGAAATTGGACCAAAAAGATAAAAATTATTTTCAAATCGGCCAAGAATGCACATTTTCATAAAAACCAAGCCAAAAGTGATATTTTGACAAAAGGGGGTTAAAATGTTATTTTTACAAAAACTAGCCTTAAATGCAATTTTTGTTCTTAAAAAGGGCCTAACATGTTATTTTTACCAAAAATATGCCTTAATTGTAAATCTTCTGCTTAATGGGCCAAGAATGTTATTTTTACAAAAAGTGGGCATTTTATGTCATTTTGGTAAATAATTTAGCTAAAACAAGCAATATAATAACAAACGGGCTAATTATGTCATTTTCATATTTATTGGGCTTTAGTGACCCATTTATATGTTTGATAGGTCTTGTATACTCTTTACATGTTTATTGGGCTTTGTTGACCTATTTACATGATCGACGGACCTTGGATACTCCTTACATGCTTATTGGGCCTGTAAATAATATATATGTTAAATGGGTCTTAGTTGTCCTTTTACATATATGTTGGGCCCGAGATAAATATATATATATATATATATATATATATATATATATATATATATATATATTCATTCCTTTTTAGCCTAGAAATGATTTACATGCTTAGTGGGTCTCAGTTGTCCACTTACACGTTCATTGGGCCTGGAATGTACCTTATATGTTTCTTTTTGCGTAAATTCGATTAAGGATCTAGTGAGACGCGTCGGTTGACACCTATTGAGTGTACGATCATAGCCTGTAGTTATAACCAGAGTCTCTTGGAGGGAGAGCGAGGGTTTGTGTATAGATCTATACGGGGGTGACACCCCACACTTGAGCTGTTCGCTACAGTTAGACTAGACCAGTCTAGGGTGACAAAAACCTTACCTTATTCCGTTGGCATCCAAAAACGTCATGACAAGCGAAATTGTCATTATCTAGTATGGTTATAACGACTCACTTAGAGGAATTAACGTTATAAAATTTACGAGAAACCATTATCTTCTCTTCGGATTACTCGGTAACATACTCGCGTTGGTACTCAACCTTGGGGGTTGAGATACTAGCATTCTCTTTCACAGACAACATCGGGTTGTCTGGGTCATTCTCTTTATATTCTCTTTTTCATTCTCTCCATACTTTCTTTGCATTCTAGTAACATTAATACACATGCATTAATACAAGATCGGACACAGACCTACTAAACTGTTTTCAGATATTATAGGTTTTTCTGCTGTTTACAAAGTAATACAAATCATTTTCTCAAACATGCTTATGAACTCACCAACATTCTTATGTTGACCTTTTAAATTAACTTGTATTCTCAGGAAATCGTTGAGCAGGTTGGACAGAAAGAATTCATGGATATTTTGTTATATTTCATCGTACTTTGACTATTTTGGCATGTTATTGAAACATAATACTTGATGTAAACAATGAATGTTGTTATATTACATGTGTGATTATGATGATGATGTTATGTTTCAATTATATACTCTATGATGATACTACAAAGATGACGTCACATCAAGCCCCCGGACGTTTCCGTCATCTGGTTCGGGGGTGTGACAGTTGAACACATTGAGTCCTATGCACATACAGAAGCTATAAGATAAATGAAAACAACATAAGTTTGATTAACATTAGTATTAAATATTTTTATTTTATGAGAAATTAAATTATTTTAAATTATTCTTACAATTAGAAATGGTAATGGTCCGACATAGTAGCTGTATATTGTACCTTGATTTTGTTGATCTATGTTGTTAGGTGTTTGTGATCTTGTTTGTCTTGTTGTCCCTTGAACATATTTAGCTCTCTTTTTTGATTTTTTTCATCAAAATGCTTTTTCCCTTATCTGAAAATATAGTAAAAAATGAAATTTTAAGATTTTTAAGAATAAGAAACAAAAATTAAATTCTTTTCATTAATGTATGATACATTTATCATTTGATTGTTTTGGTTTTTGTATTTGAATATGTCTTGTTATTTGTTTCCTTATCAATGTTTTTGTCATAACTGCTTTTTTCTTTCTTTAGATTCACTTTCTTTATCTTCTTTTCTTTTGTTTTTACATGCACATTTTAACTTTAAATCATGTGTTAGTTAATGTATATTATATATATTTAAAACTTAATATTAAATATGTGATATTTTATATACACTAAAGGCAAATTCACAATTTAAAATTTCAATAAATTCACAGTTAGATTTTTTTTCTATATTTGTTTGTTCTATTGTCATTTCTTCATATGTGATACATATATAAAGTTAAAATTGTAATTTTATATTTTATAATCTCAACATTTATCATTTATCATGTATCACAGTTTAAAAAATTATATATATTTAATATTCAATAATCATAGTTTTAAGTAATTATCATCATTCACAATTGAAAATCATTATTTTAAATTTATAAATCTATAAAATCATTCATATATAAAATTTAACATTCATAATTTAAAATCATTATTACGATGTCAACTTAAAATTGTTTTTATATTTAAATCTATAAAATATTTTTATTCACAGTTTAAGACGAGCATACTTTTTAAAAAAAATTATGCTATAACTAAATACAAAGATTTTACAATGAAATCGTCTACTATTAGTTCATTTTTAGATTTAAATCTATAAAGTTTTTTGAATTTATTACGTTTTATACTGTATTTAGGGTTTTATCTTCTTTGATGAGTGTTGTTTTGTCTGTAGCTTGAGTTTTTCTGATGAAATCATCCTTTTTGATGTTTGTTCTTTTTTTGTCGTAGTTTGGATCGGTGTGAATCAAGTTTCTTCAGCTGAAATGTTCGTAGTTTGTTTTTTTTTTTTGAGTCATTTCTTCATCAGTTGAATTATCGCTCGATTTTTTTTACAAACCCTCTTGTTTTACGTCTTTTTGTCATCATATCGACTAGATTTATGTTGTTTTTGAATTTTATCTGAGTGATCGCGTTGCAGTGAATTAGGGGTTTTTGTTATTTTGAAAAAGTCGTGAATTAAATTAGGGTTTTGAAGTGTTCTGGCAAATTAATGAATCGGATAATATGTTTTATATAATTATGAAATTTCCACCGTGTTTTTTTGTTAATATGATACAGAGCAAACCTTGTATTTCAAGATAATTACAATTTATGCCATTTTGTGTTTTAACAAGCATTTTCCTTAATTAATTGGTTCTTAAGTTGTTTTTTGGTTCTCATTTGAACCACTCCCTATGTGTGTGTGTGTGTGCATATATATATATATATATATATATATATATATATATATATATATATATATATATATAATTCTAAAATTTATAAGAATATAGATAATCTCCCTTTCTAATAAATAAATAGGTTGAATCTCCTACTGTCATGTGTCAAATTATTTAATTGTCACGTATCTGCCTCTTGAGCTTCTAAAATTCAACTTGTAAATACAACAATACGATTTGATTTCATAATCAGGTCCAAAAAATTAGTAAATCGGTTTTAATGTTATAAATTTACCTACATTTAAATATAGATAATACAGATAATACAAATTATGCAACTTCACATATACTAATCAAAATCCCGCTCACATTTTTCATAGTTTCCTGATGACAAATCAGCGAAATTTTTTAAGTCGATTACGAAAATCCTAGAATTGAGGATGAAATTAATTTGCATAATGTTGATTGCAATTCCACCTCCTACTTATATATGTTTTGATTTCTATTCATTGGTCCCTATCGTCATCATCATGTGTCTGCTGTTGGAAGTCGTGTTCATCTACAACTGGTAAGTTTTTGATATCCTGATTATATATGTTTTGATTTCTATCGATATAAATGATTTCTTTATTTCATATAACGATTTCATTATTTCATATAAAAGATGTCAAAAAATTATATATATATATATATATATATATATATATAAGATATAGATCCGGTAAGAAATTTTTGTTGGTAGGAAGGTAAGAAGTTTTTTTTCTACATATTTTTTTGACGAACAAAAGAAATGAATCACTAGATGATTCATTTGTAAGATGATTCACAAGAAAAAATTTCCCAAAAAAACATCTTTATGATTCATTTTTAAGTAAATTATGAAAAAATTCACTTTTGTGACAATTTTAGTGAATAACAACAAAATCATTTTATAAATGAATCATCGAGATGTTTTTTTGAGAATTTTTTCTTGTGAATCATCTTACAAATGAATCATCTAATGATTCATTTTGTTTGTTCGCGAAAAAAATATGTAGAAAAAAACTTTTTACCTTCCTACCAAAAATTTCCTTCTTATTTGATCTTGACTATATATATATATATATATATATATATATATATATATATATATATATATATATATGGTTGTGTGTGTTTGATGCTATATTAAACCCAAATATATTTTTTATTTTCTCCTTACATATTGCATTGTATGTGCTTGATAAAATGCCCATGAGAACTTTTGTGTGTGTCATTGTGCAGAATTTGCTATTGGAAGTTGTGTTTGGTTAGTATGTAGATATTGTGTGTCTGGATATTCATTATTATTTTTTGTTCAGGTCGTTTTATGGATAGTAAAACACAACAAAGTACACTCCTCCTCTTGCTCGCTTTTGTTTATGTCTTTATATCAAGGAAAAACTAACATTTCTCTTCACTATTTACCACGTCTGGTTAAATAATGTTTAAATTGCCGTTAGTTAATGTTTATCATTAACTATAACCTCTAAAAGGGTGATGGGAATTTCAAGATAGTGTCTCTTTGAATCACTAATGTTGTAGTAATAGGAAATGAAACATTTTTCGTATAGTACATTGCTACTTTTTACATTTAGTTTTTTATAATTAAACCATAGTTTTTTTTTCAACAACCTTAATTACATGGGTTTTGTAGTGTGGTTCATGTGGATGAAATTAATCTCCCTGTCATCTATAATGACCAAAGACAAGATAATTTGGTGTTGTGTGCACAATGCACCAATCTATTAGCTACCCATACAATTGTCAATTCTTTTGGGTCTAATAAGGTAGCTTGACCTACCACTTTATTTTATATAATTATTTTTAATCTATATGATCTTTCCACAAAACACTAAAATGGTATGAAATATTACTTATGAGATAGTTTCTTTAAAAAAGTTTCTTCATGACGCTGTAAATAATTTTTTTCATGTGTTGTTGCAACCAACATTATTATAAACGAATAGGAAAATGTTTGGGGACGAATATTGTTATGCAAACTATGGTGGATGACATTGAATATCTATGTTCAGAATCTTTGGCTCAAGTGTGTGGTGTTTCTTATGGTCTCTTCTCTTTTCATAAATTTATTTTATACATATGATTAAGAGAGCAAGGGGTAGTTTGGTAAATAATCACGTTTGCTGAAAAATTAGATTTTTTTATTGAAGTTTTTTTATATTTTGGTTTCAGTGTTGTTGGAGGGAAGTATTTCAACTATAGAAATATTGTTATAAAAAATCTAATGAATGAAGGAGGAAAATGGTAACTATGTAGTTAAAAAGCAAAAGAGACAGAATGCTTAATTTGATAACTGACATGATAGATTTATTGTGTCCTTTTTCAAGCCTATCCAATGAACCAAAGTCCATTCTTATTCTTGGTGGTTGTAACATCCTGAAACTAAGGTAAGCTATTTAACCCTTCTATTTTTGCAAGCTGTCAAGATAAGTCCCTTAAGTTGAAATATTGGACTTATGAGTACGTTGGGCGTAATGAGGGGTACGTCGCGCGTACTCGCGCACTTATTTTGGACGCGGACTTGCCTGGGTACGCTGGGGGTACCCAGGGTTACGCTGGGCGGAAGGTGCCCAGATGCAAACCCTAAATATGGCTTGTGCACTATAAAAGAAACGTAAAGTCCTTTGCCCCAGCCACCATACTTCATTAAGTGAGCCCTAAGAGAGCAGAAAACCCGTATTAAGCTTGTATGTGTGTTCTTGAGCTTGAAGGTGCCTTTTTAAGGTGAAGAAGGAGAAGAGGAAGCCATTGTTGGAGCTAGAAGTTGGAGAGCAAGAGTAGATCCGAGTTCTATAGAGGTTGGAGCTTCTTCCTGAGGTAAAAAGCTCAAAGCTTCCCTTGCCTTTCATGAGTTTTGCTTTATGGACCCATTTTTAGGGTTTTTGGTTCAAAGGTGGAGACTTTATGTGCAAAGAGTCTCCATAAGCTTAGATCTGGCCTTTCCCAGTGTATTATGTGCTGAGGTTTCATAAAAATCCAATCTTGGCCGTGGATATTGAGTCATGCATAAGTTATGGACTTAACATGGAAAGAGGAAAGGTGTTTTGAGTGATGGGTGACCTTTACAGCCATGCAAAGGCTTAAAGGTTTCAACTTTATGGAGTAAGTAACCCTAGAGAATTCAGATCTGAGATATGAGTTCATGTCTTAACCGTTTAAGACCAAAATCCATAAAGTAGGTGAACTGGGACTTACGTTGGGCGTAATCCCAGTACGCGCAGCGTAAGGGGTCGCGCACCCCGATTCTGTGAAGGCACCGGGTACGCCCTGCGTACATGTTTGGTATGCGCAACGTAACCCGGAGGGTTGACATTTGTTGACTTTTAGGGTTTGGTCAACTTTAGGGTATTTGAGCCATTCGAGGGGTAAAATGGTCTTTTACCCTCTTGAGAGTGCTAAGGGAGGGAGTGGTCTAGCCTTGGGAAATGTGTTGATGCTGAGTGTTTATTTCATATGATTAGGCGGAGGCTAGATCCTATCTCACAGAGTCCGAGATTTCAGAGTTACCGAGTTACCTGAGGTGAGTCTTCTCACTATACGTTACCTAGAGTGGTATTTATGTGTTGACCGGAGGGTCCTATGTCCTATGTATGAGATTATGTGCTATGAATGAGTTTATGTGCTATGTGATATATGTATTTTATATGATTGTATAGACCGGACCGGAGGGTCCAACGATACAGACCGGACCGGAGGGTCCAACGATTTAGACCGGACCAGAGGACCCAACGAGCTATGACCGGACCAGAGGGTCCAACGAGCTACAGGACTGGAGGGTCCCGCTGAGACACATCTGTCGGAAGGTCGTACTATAGCCTCGAGTGGCGTATGTGTTGTATGCGGTATTTTGGGGAACTCACTAAGCATTTATGCTTACAGTTGTGTTATGTGTTTCAGGTACTAGAGAGGACCGTGGAAAGACGCCGGCGTGATCCGTAGTCAGGAGATTTTATTTGTGATATTGGGATATGTATTATTTTGATAACTACAGTTGAACACATGTTTTGAGAATGTTTAAATATAAATTCGGTTGTTGAAAAGTGAAAAATTATTTTGAAAATTTACGTCATTATAGTGGTGGTAAGGGGACAAAGATAAAAAAAAAAAAAAAAATCTTGCCATTTTGGAAGACATGATAAAAGAAAAGGTTGGCTGAAGAAACAACAGGAATGTTGTATAGCCAAGGTGATGGTCAATACTAACTTTTTTCTTACAAAATGAATAAATTGAGATGACAAAGAATCTTTCATTTTCTGCAAAAGAATGCGAAAACTATTGAGAAATTTTTCGCTATAATTATGCATAATTTATTGTAGTTTATAAATCAGCATTGCCTTAATTCTGAATGCAAGTTCCTGAGATGTACACTTAAAATGTATCCTTTTTCCTTTCCACTTCAAAACTTTATACATTCGGCTAAATGTAAGAAATAGCAACGCTCTTTCGTCTATTTGTATAATGTAACATCCAACTTTCATATTTCTCTATAACACCATTAAAATTCCAATTTCTTTTTTATTAAGAACTTTACTCTATTTCATATTTATCAAATATATCATTCAACTTTCATATTACGATTGCTGTATTTTAATAGTTACTTGGTTTTTAAACAATCATCACGTTATTAGTTTGGTTAAAATAAACTTATTTTTTTTATTATGCTAAATTGAAATTGTTAAAAATCCTATTAAACCAAACAGAATAAACTAAAACCCACAATGTTTGAAAACTATTAGTTGAGTTTTTTTTTTTTTTTTTTTTTTTTTTTTTTTTTTTTTTTTTGTAGTACTTTTATATTTCTTTTGTGGCCAACTATTGAACTAAACAAAAACAAACAAGTAGCAAGCTTGGGAGTCTTCAATAAGATTACATGGTACAAAAAACTATATAAAAACATTAATTTATTTATATGAAAAATTGTAAAATATCATTATTATTAAATTATATGTTCATTAGACTTTGACATATTATTTTTATAATCCAAAAACACTTTTTTTCCAATAAATTTCATCTTAGACCTACATATCATTAGAAGCTAATGAAATCAAAACATGTATATCTAAGATTTTGAATCAAGAAGATATATAAAAACTTAGTATATCCTTTTGTTGACATTTAATATTCTTTTGTGTCTATATAATAATTTTACACATACCAACCATGGATTTTACAGGTACTATGGATTTTACATGGATTTTACAGGTACTATGGATTTTACAGGTTATAACCTGATAGATGTAATATAGAAATCAAAAAGTATATTTACCATTTTCAATCATTATCCCTACTATAAACCAATCAAAGTTTGTCTTGGATACAGTTCTTTTGGAGTTATCCAAAACCACTAAACCGCTTTTAGCAAAAATTACCCATTTATCTAGATTAATGTCTTTATTATCCCTTTATCCTTGTTCAAAGGATTTGTTGGTATCGACTTATTTATATTTTTGCAAATAACGATTCTTATAGTTTTCATCATCTTTTCTGAATATAATAATAATAGCAAAATTTTACCCATTTATCGAGTTTAGGTTAATAATATGTTGTTCCCAACCTAGAATTTGGGTTGGCTACAATAAGTAGTCTAAAAAAAGTTGATTAAAGATTTTGATGAATCTTAGAATATTTACAGTATTGTTATGATGATCTGTTTATATATAAGTAGTGTTAGAAGGGTGATGTGATGATGAGTATGAGTAGTATCAACTAGACTTGAACTGAACAGGGACATCTTCCTTTGGTTTGGGATTGGGAAGGGGATTATGATTGGGAAGAAGGTGTAGGAGTGGCAATGGTAGCAAGGAGCTGAAGTTGCAGATGATTATAAGAAGGGCCAAGCTGTCAAAGCGATCCTTGGTGATACCCAAAACCTGGGTTAAACCCGCACCAAAAAGACCCCCAAGGACACTACCACCATTCGATACAGACATCAGGGTTGCAAACAGCGTTGCTTCCATCCCCTCAGGACACAGCCTTGCCGCTAGAACAAGAACCGGCATGAAAGACGCCTGCAAAAAAAAAAAAAAAAATCAAAAATCAAATCATTTTTTATTTATATTTTTCTTTATTACACCAACACAGTATATGGGATGTCACCAACTTTTCGTTTATGCTCCACTCACGTATATCAGATATCATCATCACTACACTTATCCACTCATCCAATATCAGATGACTCAACCCTAATAAAAACTGAAACCCATCTTTTTGCTTCGTTTAAGTTTCCAAGAGGTTTGGTTTAACCAGATCCTTTTTTCAAGTTTTTTTTTTTTGGCAACCGAAACTAAAATGACAATATATATATATATATATATATATATATATATATATATATATATATATATATATATATATATATAATGTGGATGGACAACTATTGTGTGGACGTGTGGATATTGCTATTCTATGAGAATTACTAAGAAAATAGGTTGTTTAGTAATGTAAATGCGTTCAACTTCACACAACTATTGTCATTTTAATGCATTCACAATAATTCTTATTCATTTTTGTTCTCATGCATCATTTTTCACTCATTTTTATTCTTACAGAATACGACTCAATAAACATTTTGAACATTCTGACAGAATGAGAATAATAATAAAAAAATCTATAATAACCTTATAGACGGTTTAACTAGTGAGAATGTGTGATAATGACAATAGTTATGTAAGATTGAATGTATTCACATTATCAAACAGCATATTTTCTGTCATTCTCACAGAATAGCATTGTCCATACGTCCGCACAATAGATGTTAATCCATATTTGAACCTCTCTCTCTCTCTCTCTCTCTCTCTCTCTCTCTCTCTCTCTCTCTCTCTCTATATATATATATATATATATATATATATATATATATATATATATATTACAAAACAATTCCATATAGGTTTGGTTTGGTTCGGTTTATATTATAGCTTTAAAACAACGAGAGTTTTCTGAATTCTCTCCTAAGTTAATAGGTATTATACATCTTTTTTTGGCAAATTGCGGGAAATAAATAGCAAAATACTTCACTCTTTTTACCAAAGTTGGCAATATACTTCCCTATTTACCAGCATACTTGCTTTACGCATAAACGGCAATGTATGTGGTTACATTTCCTAACACTAAAATATAAATGGCAGCATACTTGCATTCCTTTATTGGCAATAGCAAATTAGCAATGTTTAACAAATATAGTACATTTAAAATAAAAAAAAAAAAAAAAAAAAAAAAAAAAAAAAAAAAGTAGCAAGCATTGCCCATATTTGTAGCGCGAGCGAGCAAAGTTTTCACCACCGATTTTTAGTTTTTCCAATTAAACCAACCATACAAGTTTGAGACGTTTTTCTTTTATATTGGCCATAATGATCTGTGATATCAGGTTAAAGAGGTTTTTGGCTATTTTTGAAAATTTGGCATATGACGTGGCATAACTATTATTATTATTATTATTATTATTATTATTATTAAAAGAACAGACAAGCACATATACTTTTCTTTTTTCTTCTATAAATACGCCATATAAGGCAAAAGAAGAAAAAAAAAAAAAAGTAAAAATTGTTATATTAAATAGATGTCTCAAACTTGTATGGTTGGAGTGATATTATAAATATAAGAAATATGGTTAATCTAAAAGACTGCCGAAAACATAGTGGATTTTATACAATTAGCGGATACAGTGTTTGTAATGTTGGCATGAGTTACAGTGTGGTTAGTTGGGTTTGAAAAATTGTTATTGAATTGGCCTCTTAGCAAAGAAAGCAAAACGTAATTGTAGGAGTAGCATGAATTATTACATACCTGACCAAGAACTGTTATGATTAAAGAATCCCCAATTGCAAACCACTCATCACTTATACCAAACTGCCTATTTAGCCCGGTCACAAGGATAAGCTACAAATAATAAAATCCGTAGAATAGATTAGTGCAAAATCCATAAAGCAAAACCTACTTTCATCAGTCCATGAATAAAAAAGGTATATTGATTTAATTTGAATAAACTGGTAATAGTGTTAGGAAAAGTAACAGACGAAAGTAGGTTGTGGATTTTGGGGGGAAAAAAAAGAAATTGAATACAAACCTGAGTGAGGCCAAGGGCAGTACCAGTAAGAGTAGTAGCAAGAAAAATTTTGCGCAAAGGAACATTTTTCAGATATCCATTATAAAGTCCAACACCAAGAAGCGAAGCAATTGATGTCACAAGCTTAACACGCCCCAGGAACTCTGGTGTAAAACCCAGCTTATTTGTTCTGTATGCACAACAGAGAACATACATGTCTTGCGTCAAAAAAATGGCCCTGTTTGTTTTGTTACACATAATGAGACAAAATTGGAATCTATTATTCCCTCCTAAAAAGGAGGTCTGTGCAAAAATGCCCTCCCTTCTCATCATTGAAAATAGCCCTTGTCTAAGGCTAGTTTAAATACCATATACATCTTGTGCACAAACGAGAGATGTAGAGTAGAGTGTCTAGCCTTTTTTTTTAATTAATTAATTCATGAAAAACGCAATACAACTTGTACTGCACAACAAAAGGTAAATATATAATATAAAATATGATGATGTGCGTACGTGAAGTAAAACATGGCGGATTCGGAGTGAGGAGTTGCCTGCCAGAGAAATATAAATAAAGTGGGAAGGAAGACATTGGGTTGTCTGACTGCTTGCCACAGCTGAAGAATACTAGTACTAGTAGTAGTAGTATCTTTTGATGAACCACGCCCCATACGTTGCTCTTTGACTAACACAGCAACCGCAGATGTCAACAAAGGAAGCAACGCCGTAAGACCAAAAACAAACCTGTGAAAATTAGCACAATAATTCTTCATTTACACACCACATCAGTTGGTTGGGATTTTTTTTTTTTTTTTTTTTTTTGAGCATACCTTACACCATAAGCATGCACCAGGGAGCCACTAAAGTAGGAGCTTACGATTCCTCCAAAGGCCGAGGATCCCCAACATAGTGATTGAAGAGATCCTGATACACTTTGTGTCTCACCACGTGCTCTCTCTACAACCATGGAATCTACGACCTACAACAACAACATGTAACAGTTTAAACCATGGAATTAAAATTTACAAACAAACAGACCACCAGCATTCTCTTGACTTTAGTTGTTGCTCTGGCTCATTGCTTATTTGCTTTGGTCTGGATGGAGGGTGGGGTTTTTGAAATTGTAAAAGACACTGACTTTCTGAAGTAGAAAAGTAGAATTAACCTTAATGACAAAGGAACGAAAGGAGGTGTCAGGTGTGGGTAGCGTATAATAAAAACCTTTCTAGATAGGACAAGACGAAAGATTCCTTCCTAGTCCAATGGAGCCTAATTCTCTACATTTTAGAGAATCAAGTGCTAAACTAATCAACTCTCAACCATTCAAGGATCATTTATTGGATACATGTGAAGAATTAGCTATGTGGAGGGCTACAGTTCTCACATCACCTCCTTAAGGTAATTTCCTTCCAAATCAATGTAATTTCCATATTTCTATTGTGATTCTGTTAACAACCATTATAACTTTTCCCTTAATGATTTAAGTTGTGCTTTACTCAATAGCTAGGCAACGGGCATGAGCCACCATGCCAATAACACCCTAGATTAGGTGCGATGATGATAGGCTTAAGTGCTATGTGTGATTCATGTTTTAATTCATCTACTTTGGTTTGGATTAGATTACATGATGTGGCTATGATTTGGTAGAAATCCACATTTTCAATTATTTTTCTAAAATCCCCGAATCATATGTTTCATTAGTTGTTGTACAGTAGTAGGCTAGGCTGTAGTTATAGATTAATAGCAAACAACAAATCAATTAATTTTTACCACATAAATAATCGCTAAAACCTACAAAGTGTGGTTTCCAAAATTAAACAATATGCTGGTGATTTTTATTAGGTGGGACTTGGGAGAAATACCTTTCTATTTTTTATTTAATTTTTTCTTAAAGCTTGGTTTTATAGGTCCTCGTCACACAATTAAAAATTATATTGAAAGTACTGCATCTATTTAGACCAGCGATTACAACTACTGCAAGTTTACAACTTTTTATATCCTCAACTCAAATAAGATTAGATATACACAGGGTGCAACACATTATTAGACTAACCAACAACCCATAATTAACGGGGGTTTTGAGTCCTAAAATAGAGAAGAAATTTTTTGAAGCAGTGAGATTGGTTTCGGGTCCTGAATCCTAGGATTTTTATATGTCTGCACAGCCTACGTAAATAAGAATACAATACAAGTAGTAGTGGTACTTACAACATCTGAAAAAGCAACAGAAAGAGAGCCAAGAAGTATGCATAAAGCAGCACCATACTTGCCATCAACAAAACCGGCCATTAAACTCCATGAAAGAGCTCCAAGGAGTCCGGATAAAACTAGATACGACCTTCTTCGATACCCAAAAAGTGGGACCGAGTCACTACAAAAAGAAAAAAAAATTGTTAATTGTTAATTGTTAATTGTTAATTGTTATGCACAACTATGATGTCAATGGGACCCACACCCACTCCCCTCTTCATCTCTCTCTCTCTCTCTCTCTCTCTCTCTCATGCGTTGGTTGCGTGAGGGTGAATGTGAATGTGAATGTCCTCAACCTCATCATTCAAATTTTGTCCTGTTCTGTCCAGTCCAGTTCAGTGTAACAAAAGCAGCCTACAGGTTTTGTAGTAAAAATATGCACGCACCTGATAAAACCATACACCGGCTTAATAAGCCAAGGCAACGCTGAAAAACCGGTTATCACAGCTGTCTAGTCAACCATGTAATAACGTATGGCTGGTTAGTATTAGCTAAATAAATATTAATAACTACAAACTAGATTATGAGCTAATCCATAGACATATTAACAATAAAACAGTAATCTTCTTCTCTATTCCTTTTGTAAAGGCCAACCTTCGGACTTGGGTGAAACTTCATTTGACAGTAACATTCAACTTAAACATACAGTATATATATATATATATATATATATATATATATATATTTGTTTTCAGATAAAAGCTAAATTATAAATATTTAAAGTTGCCCTTTTAGAAAATAGAAGGGTATTTGAGAACCTATATTATTAACAAGAAGGAGATGCTTGGGATTGAACTCCACAGGTTTTAGGACGGAATTTAGAAATCCATCGGTCAAAGGATGTTGTGAATCCAAACGGAATTGAATTTCATATTCATTAACAACTAAACACCAGGCTGGAATGAAATTCCGTGAACCTAAAAGAATTTATGTGCAGAGACAAAAATAACCTCTAAAGATGTGTGGCAAAACAAAGAATGAAAGAGTGACACAGGTGCACAAAGTCTCCTTGGTTTTGCACAAAAGGGACAGAAAGGTAGATTTTGTACACATTTTCACTTGTATTCTATTAATTGCAAATAAATAGGTAAATATACTAATATTGATGTACCTCCGCAGGGTCTAGATGTAAATCATCCTTTAAATAAAAGCTGACAGCGAGTCTAGAAAGCCCCAAGACTCCTTGGACAAAATATACCATAGCAACTGCACAATTATCCGGTGTAAGGTCTACACCATAACAGCTAATAGAGCGGATAGAGTATTTATTTTTATTCTTCTTAGGCACGGTTTGACTAGAAGAGACTGCCCCATCACCATCACCTGCAACAATGTGACTTAATATTAATAAATATGAGCATAAAGAATCCCTGTTAACCTAAAAAATGGTAGCAAAAGATATATTCCATAAATAAACCATATTTCTTAACAAGGATGGAGTAGGACAGAAACAGAACATTGCATTCATGTCAGCAACACAAAATTGCAATTCTTTGTCCCACTCAAAAAGGTGGAACAAGGATTCCCTCTTGGTCTCTCTCATCTATAGTCTGTACAAAACACATGAATGTCCTCCTCATCCTCATTATTATAAACTTTATCCCATCCAGTTTTCTTCCATGTAACTAATGCAGCCATAGGGTTATTAGTGAAGGGAAATTAATGGTAAATCCAAAAACAGACTAAACTAAAAATGTAATAATAAAATGTTAAACAAGGAAAAAGAACAACTAAAAACCAGAAACTAGTATACCGATTTACAACATAATAATAAAGAGACATAATTTTAATGATTCATCATTTATCATCAAACAGCCCTCTCTTATTAAGAAGCATAACTTCATTTGCCAATTCAACAAGTTGTAGTGTACTACAAAGTATCATACACTGTTTGGTGTTTCCCTAACATTTTGGAACTGAGAATAATTTGGCCTGTTGCGCATCAATCTCCAACCCACAGACGCACATTTCATTTCAAGACCACACAGATATTCCTACATCGCATGTCCCAAGCAAAGGGAAGAGAATACATCAACCGATTTGACTTTACTGATGGTTAACTGTATCTAGTTATCTGTTATTCCCATGAGAATAATTAGTCTAAGCTGCTTGTATTTTGAATCATGGTTGCAAGTCTAGATGAAACATCAGAAACCCTAAGTACAACAGCTTATTAGTCGAACATGTCATTAATTCTAGCATGCTCTCAGATCCTCACCCCATCACTCCCTCAGGATGCCAACAGATTCTAATTCTAGTATACTCACAGATCCTAACCGTGTGAACACCACCGGAGTGCCCAACTTCGCCCAAACTGATTGTAAATTGGCTAACTGAATCCACACTGATAACTCTACTTGCTGCAAGACCGTCAATTCCCACACACCATATGCTCAAAATACCGCAGATAACAAGATAGAGGCGTCTACTTCCTAAACAAGATAATAGTAGTAGTAGTAGTACATATTCACTACAAGTGTAAAAAGCAAATTATCACTTCATCCTTACGGTTTCTGGAACTAATAAAGGGCTCATCCTCAGCTGGCATAGGAACTGTGACTGACATATCGCTTTGCGGCGGCGGTGTGGAAGTGGAATGTGTTCTACTGCCTTTAACCGGAACCCGCTTGACGGAGGCGGGGACAAAGGTAGATGGTCTCCCTGGGATCTGAGAGAGGCTAGCAGAGAGAGAGACGTAAGGGAGAATTGAAGAATTTGGTGACGTTACGACGGAGATTGGAGAAGTCGTGAATATCATTTTTAAATGCCTGTTTATGCAGGCTCGTGCTACCAATTTTATGACGATATTCAACAGACTCCCTTTGTTTAGAGGATAATCACTTACACCCGTGCCCGAGTTCAAATTAACCAAAGAAAGAAAAGCAAATGGAAAGTGGGGAGAAATGGAAAGATCATTTTCCCTCCTATCTTTCCTTCCTTTGGGAGGATTTGGAAAGAAAGAAGAAAATGATTAATTTTTCTTCCATTTCTTTCCAACTCGGGAACACAAAAGAAAATTTTGTTTTCCTTTCCTTTTTTTCTTTTCTTTCGTGACATTCTTTTCTTTTCTTTTCTTTTCTTTTGATAAACTCGGGAACGAGGTGTTAGAGGGTAATAAGGTTTCCAGTTTGTCCGTATTAGGTCACTAAGGTTTTTTTTTATGCGTATTAGACCAATATGGTTGCTATTACCGTTTAGAAATAGTCATTTTACCGGTTTTAGGTAAAATGACTATTTCTAAACGGTAATAACAACCATATTGGTCTAATACACACAAAAAAAAACCTTAGTGACCTAATACGGACAAACTGGAAACCTTATTACCCTCCTAAGTCATTAACCCTAATTTTAAAGAAATTGAGAATATATGACCATCAACAGTAAACTACTTCGTTTATAACTCGCGTTGTCCCATATAACCTGCTACTCCTCTATATGGCAAAGCTCTTCATCTATAGTCGTCCCTTTGGGGACATCCGATAAAATTGGAACGATACAGAGAAGATTAGCATGGCCCCTGCGCAAGGATGACACACACAAATCGAGAAATGGTCCTAAATTTTTTTAACCCTTCATCGCCTTCTCTAGAACCCTAATTCCCTATTCAAATGCTAATAGAGTTCAATTGCAATTCTTATGTTTTAGTAGTTCATCTACTGAAGTCATGATCAGACAACATGTGGATTCTATGGTCAGATTGATCTTCTTGTTGATGTCTTCAACCATTTGTGGCAAGTAAGGGTGATCTTTCTTTCTATAAAGTCTCCCTTAAGTTTTTTACTTTTCCTGTCATTAAGTTTCATACTTTATAAACTTTTGTTTATGTGTTGTATATAGTATGTATGTGTTTGTTTATGTGCTGATTTTTTTATTCATTTTGAAACTTCAGTTTCTTAGCTCATGTTGTGGCTTTGTTTTTTATAAAATAATTGATAATAGACATCCTCTGCGTTGGTTTTACATTTTCATTTGTTATCAAACGTAGACATTGATGGGAGGTATCAAAGTGAGATTGTTTTTGTACGCATGGATGTGTTCATGTAAACATTTAAATGACAAAAAAGAAGTTATTGATAAAATGTTGCATATTTATGCAATGAAGATCATCAATCATATCAGTTTTTGGACTTAGAAGTTCTGGAAGGGTTGTGAGATAAGTTTAAATGGAAGCAACTATTTTCAGTCAAACAAATCAGTCACATTGATTAGTAAGCATGTTTTCTAAATAATTAGGGTTAATGACTTAGGAGGGTAATAAGGTTTCCAGTTTGTCCATATTAGGTCACTAAGGTTTTTTTGTGCGTATTAGACCAATATGGTTGTTATTACCGTTTAGAAATAGTCATTTTTACGGGTTAAAATCGGTAAAAGGACTATTTATAAACGGTAATAACAACCATATTGGTCTAATACGCACAAAAAAACCTTAGTGGCCTAACATGGACAAACTGGAAACCTTATTACCCTCCTAAGTCATCATCCCTTGTTTAGAGGAAATAATTATCACCATCCTTTTCATTTCATGTTCTCTTTGAATTTTACCATTTATATTAAGGTCCAGTTTGATATGCATCTTTCCAGGTCCAAACAAATCTTTCTGGCTGAATGGACCGGAAAGACTGTTTGATTTGCACAAAAAATGGTCTTTCCCAGAAAGCCCCAAAATCATATCTTTTTGGCTGAATGGGCTGGAAAGACAATTATGCACCAAACCTCGCCTCTTTCTTTCTTTTTTTTATTATTAAAATTTTTAAATAACTTTTTTTTAATTTATTTTTATTTTTTATTACTTTTTTTCATCATTCAGCACAGTCAATCAGATGTATAATCAAACAACATGGTTTCTTTCCCAGTCGGAAAACTTCCCAAACAGCAGTTTACTAGACAACACTTTCTCAGACAGAAACTATCAAACGGGACAGTGTACTCTTCAATTATCAACTATACCGTAACGAAGTTTTTTTTTTTCACAACATTCATTTGAAATTCTCATGTAACTTTTCTTCATCACATTCATTTGAAACTCCCATGACTTTTCAATTTTTTTTCTAATAATGATTATAAGTTGATTAATAAGATTAAATAATTATCAAGCTAAAGTGTAATCATATATAAACTAAATTTCAGTATTAAAAGAATATCTTTACTTATACTTATAAAGTTATGTTTTTTTTAATTTTTAACATGTTATACTCAATTTATTAGTTTAATATATAGTTGGATGTGAACCATTATTATTTTAAAGCTACAACTTTTGAACAATTTATATGAAATACTTAAATTATAAATTTAAATATAACATTACAGGATCAACTTAAATATAAATTTTATTTTAACTTAAACAACTCCAAAAATATTTTGTAAATAGTTAAAAGTGATAAATTGTAGTGTTTTTCTAATAATGATAATAAGTTGGTTAATAAGGTTAAATAAATATCAAACCTAAAGTGTAATCATAAATAAACTAAATTTCAATATTAAAATAATATCCTTACTTCTACTTATAAATTTTTGTCTTTAACTTTTAATATATTATACTTAATTTATTATATTTAAATTGTTATTGTATATAAACCATTATCAGTTTAAAGCTACAACTTTTGAACAGTTTGGGCAAAATACTTAAATTGTAAATTTAAATATAACATTATAGTATCAACTTATATATAAATTTCAGTTCCACTTAAAAAACCAAAAAATATTTTGTAAATAGTTAAAAGTGATAAATTGTAGTGATAAATAAAAAATTAAATTATAATCTCGAATTAACTAAAATATTTCCTAAATATATTTTTATAATCGTTAAAAGTTTTCAAATAAGTAGTTTAAAATAACTTACAAAAACATTAAGCAAATAGATTTTAAATGATTATATTGTTACCTTTAAAATCAAAAAATAATTTTTGATGTTTTAAATAAATATAATGATAAAAATTAAAACATTAAGCAAATAGATTTTAAAAAATTAATTAACAATAACAACAATTATAAATAACATTAAACCTTATTGTATATTTAATTTTACTCATGTATAACTCGCGGGTACACAATTGAGATTATGCAGTTATAATAGATGTATATATTATCATATAATTCAAAATAGTCAATATATTATATCAATTTAGTATACAAATTATTATATCAAATTTAACAACAACGTTATTGTTATATTTAAAAAAAACATATATTTGTAGAGACTTCAACTATATAGGTGTTTTTGTGCAAACGCACGGGCATTCGTCTAGTTGTAGTTTAAAGGAGAGTTGAATCTCATTAAAATCAAAATAGAATGAGGAGTTCAATTCATTGAACTCTAAACTCTTCTCCTCATATATATACGAATGATGTGGCAATCCATTAAATTATATTGAGTTTAGTGGAGTGTAAAGTTTAATAGGTAAAATTATATATTGAATGTAATGTACATATGACAATCCATTAATCTTATTTGAGTTCAATGCAGGAGATGGCCTTAACGGGGTGTTTGGAATTGTTTTTAAGGAAAATGAATGAAAGGTAACTAAGGGTGTGTTTGGGTTAGTTTTTTTTTTTATCACAAAAGTGACTTTTAAGAAAAGTGCTTATTAAGGCTTTTAAGAAAAGCGGATTTTAAAAAGAGTTTGGATAAGAAAAGTTGTTTTTAGGAGTAAAATGGCTAAAAATCTAAAATGTTAGGATTTTCCAGCATTTTGAAAGCTTTACTTTTTCCTATCTAAAAAGTTGTTTTAAAAAGCGTTTTTAAAATACACAAACATGTTTTTAGCTTATTAGCTTTCTGAAAAGCTAAAAAGCTAATAAGCTATTTTGAAAAGCTATCTCTGTAGGTGCCCATTTTATCGATTGGATCGATGCGGAAGATATTACCAAGAAGATAATCATGTATCAACATGATGAACAATATATGTGAGTAAAATTGTAGTAGATAAATAGAGAGATATAAAATAGTACAAGAACACTCATGGTTGGGAGAGATAACTCTCCCATGGTGGGAGAGATCCCACCACACTCTCTCTAATCTACAAAGTCTACATAGTGCACTCTTACTAAACAAATGACCATCACCTCCACTTTATATACTAGTGGAGGGAATATGCTTTTCATACAAGGGAATATTCTAACCTAATAAACACTCAACATTGTAGAGCATTTTCATGCTCCAACAATCTCCCCCTAAATGCTCGGAAATGGTAAGGGTACAACAGTGATAAAAGGCCGAACATCCGACAGGCAGGTCCGGTAGGTCTGGTGCTGAAGTGTCTCGGAAAAGCTGGAGTAGTCATGATCTCGAAATCTGGCAATGGAATCTCTAACATCAAAGAACAAACAGAGAAATCCCAATCTCTGAATAAAAGTATGAAATCCCAATCTTCGAATGTGATCAGTCCCCAAAAACCAATCATGTTCACAGTCCCCCCTCAACTATAAAACTGAAGAGCACAATCTCGAATCACACAACGTCTTCAATATCCCGAAATCAAATGATAATGCACCAAATAATATGTGAAGAATAACCTGCTGAAAATGTGAAGCATCCAAAAATAAGGCCCGAATGACAAATAATATGAATCCGTAGACATGGTCTAGCAATGCCAAAAAATTGATCGGAAGATCAAAAATAAGTGCCACGCCGCATCGCTAAAATAATCACCGTCTTCAAAATATCGCAAATCCAAACTCGAGCAATCATAAGAACGGAACCGGATGCAAACACAAATGAGACATCCCAAAGTGTAGAGCCTGAAGATAAACAATCATAATCCGAAGAACATCAAGTAATGCCAAAAATTCGATATGTGAAGACCAAAAATTAGTGCCACATCACACTACAAAATGAATCTTCGTCTTCAAATGTCTCTAACGTCAAAACTCCAATAATAAACCAGAATGGTTGCTCATGATTCTCCCCATTTTTTTGATCGACCATGCAATAAAGATCAAAAATAATCATGAAACCGAAAAAGAAAATATGTCGGATATGATAGAGCATTGCACGCTCCCCCTTGATATGAGCATCTACCCGTAAAAACGAGGATATTATTTTTCAGTCATGGGTAGACTTGGTGATGCATTGTTGAACTGGACAAACACTGTAGAATATATCATAAAACTCGTTGTTGAATAATCATAATGTTGAACCGAAGTAATGCCGATAACCAAAATGCAAACCCGAACTCCCAAATGATGGTCCGAAACCATATATAAATAATCTGAATGGAGTAAAAATGTGAGTAGCTCGGCAGAAGTGAGACACAAAAATAATAATCTTTGAACCAAATGTGTCGTCACTCATAATCAGCAAAAAGAATGAAGCCTTGAACCACATGGCTAAAATTGGTGTTAAAAAAATTGGTTTTAACAAAAAATTGGTTTTAAGAAAAATAATTGGTATAAAATAAAAATAATTGGTATTAAAAAAATAATGGGTTTAAAAAAAATAATGGGCGTTAAACAAAATTAATTGGTTTTAAAAAAAAAATTGGTGTTAAAAAAATAATGTGTGCTAAAGAAAATTGGTTATAATAAAAAATGAAATAAAATAAAAAGAGTGGATGAGTTTTGGAATAGAAAATGTAAGAAGTGGGTTTAAATGTGAATCCATTATAAAAATGGATTTACATAGGATAACGGGTTAAACTGAAAAAGGTTTAGAAGTGGAAAAAAAAAAGTTCAGGAGTGGAGAGGGTTAGGAGAGGAAAATGGGTAAGGAGATGAGTTTCCGGAGTGAAAAGAAGAAAAAAAAGGCCAGGAATGAAAAACGAGGTTAAGGTCCAGATTTTTTTTTGTAAGGAAATATGGAGTCTGTAGAGACTAGATGTTGTAAAAGTCGAAGTGTTTGTTTCTTTAGTTTCGCATGTTAGTTATTTTACTAAGTCTTCATTTGTGCGAAGCGTATAGTTCAGGACTTAGTATACTTTTTGTACACTCAGGTTTCCTATAAATGGGGACTGAGGATAGAAGTAGAGACATCGAATGCACGAGTGATTCATTAATCATTCGCAATTTCTCTCTGCTTAGTCTGTAATCAGTTCTTCATCAATATAAGATCTGATTAATATTTACTTTCTGTGTTCTTACTTTTCATTCATACAATCATGATTGCTTTCTAAATCTCGTTTACAATTCTCTTCAATTGGTATCAGAGCAGGTTTCAAACTGCATTGATCTGATTTTCATTTTAGAATCATTTGCTTTTTTAGTAGTAACTTTACTCAAAAATTTCCGTGCATTTTGGTTCTGAAAATCTCTCTTGATCTTCATATTTGAATCGATTATGCTTTTGAATTGTTTAGTCGAGTGATCGATTAGCAATCGGTGATCAATTCGTTTGATCAATTCACAAATTCATCAAGTTTTTCAAGCTTTCTAAAAATTTCTCGTGTTCATCAATAGCGAACTTCAACATGAATACCATGACTTCTTTCTCTCACTTACTTGGTTCTTCAACCAAAATTCCAATGTTAATCCCTAAATACTATGATCAGTGGGCTGATAGGATGGAGGATTACTTAAATGGAATTGATGAAGAGCTCTGGAATTGTATCAGTGGAAAAGGTCAACTTCCTGATAATGTTCAAACAATTGGACAATCTGCTTCTTCAGATGAAGTTGCTAATCAACAGAATCGCATGAAGCAAAATGAGAAAAGGTGTATGAGGGAACTAAGAGGTGCTTTGCCTCCTGTGGTTTACAATTACATTCGTAGTTGTAAAACAGCCAAGGACATTTGGATCACACTAAAAGAGAAGTATCAAGGTAGCGAAAAGACGAAGATCAATTCTGTTAAGCAATGTCTTATTGAACTTAAGGAATTCAGACAAAAGGTTGCTGAAACTCTTGAAAACTACTATGATCATCTGAATGAGCTTGTTTATTGTTGCAGTAGGTATGGAATCACAAGGTCTCTCATGGAATTCAATCTAACATTCATCATGGGTCTTCGCAAAGAATGGCGTAGTGTGAGTATGATGATAAAGAACCAACAAAGTTTTGATACAACCAGCTTGAATGATCTTTACAACCAGCTGAAAACACACGAAAGTGAAGTTACAGAAATGTTTGAAGAATCAAAACAGAGTCTAGGAGGTCCTTTGGCTTTGGTTTCAAAGATTTCAGAAATTGATACTGGTGAAACGGAAGGATCAGACAATGAAGGTTTCTTACTGAAATCTGATGATGAAGCAGTTGCATTCTATTCAAACAACAGAGTTAAGAAATTTTTCAAAAAGCCTTTCAATCCAAAAGGAAAACCAAATGATGCAAAGAGTGGTTTCATAAAAGCTGGAGGTGAGGAAAAGAAGAAATTGGAAAAGGTTGAAGAAAAGAAGAAAGATGTGAAGGAAGAGAAGAAACTAAAAGGTGATTCTGGAATTAATTGTCATTACTGCAATGGAGCAAATCACTTCGCAGCTAATTGTATGCTGAGAAAGAAAGAGGATAAGAAAAGCAAAATCAAAGATGAAGCCTACTACTCAGAAAAGCTTGAGGAGGTGCGTGCGAAGGCAAAAAGATTGTCATTGGTTGCGAAAGGAGAGTCTGATGAAGAAGAAAGTGGAACTTATCAGATCTGGTCTTCAGGATCTGATGATGAAGAAATGAGGTACCCAACTCATGGTGCAATGTTCACAAGCTATGAAGATATTTGCGAAGAGAATGTTTCTGGACGATGCTTTGTGTCCAAGTCCACTGATAAATCTCCAATGACCACCAAGGTACGTGCTATTCT
Organism: Lactuca serriola; assembly: GCF_051521515.1. Taxonomy (NCBI): domain Eukaryota; kingdom Viridiplantae; phylum Streptophyta; class Magnoliopsida; order Asterales; family Asteraceae; genus Lactuca; species Lactuca serriola. Next base: position 117,331,301 of record NC_136414.1, on the reverse strand, counting down.
TGAATCATTTAATATTCCTTTATCTGCTTATGATGCTTAAATAACTTCATTTGAGGATACTATTGCTTATTTTGATTATGTTATTGTGTCTGCTAGTACAGAAGCACAAAATCTAAAATTGCAACTAGTTGAGACAAGAAGGGAATTAGAAATATAACGAAGCAGAGTAGATAAACTTGAATTACTAATGGAAAATGTAAATTATGATAGGAATAATCTAGATAAAGAAGTTAGGTTGTTACTAGAACAAAGAAACATTTATTGTAACTCTGCTAAATGTTTGTATGCGAAGTTAACAGCTTTACATCATTCATCTGAAATAAGCAAAGAACAACATAGGAAACTTTTACCTTTTCTTGAATATGAACGCGAAAAAGTTGATGTTGTTTCTTATGACCGCGAAAACACAATTGCTTAATTTGACAAAATACCTGATGATAGATTTGCATATGGTATTGTCAAAATTGATGAATTCTTGAATGCTGATGAGTTGGTTAGTATTGTCAATGAAAGTTTGACAAAGAATGAACAAGTGAAAATCTTAAAGAAAACTGAAACTTCAACTCTTGATTCTCAACTCAATTATGCTGATGTCGATGACAATTCAGATAATGTGAGTGAAATCAGTGAGATCAAAGAGGAAGAAGAGGTCGATTGTTCTAAATTGTCAATCATTAATATCACATCTAAGGTCAAAGGTAAAGAAATTATAGTTGATTCGATAGTAAAGGATGAAAATGATAAACCCTCTACTTCGCAACATTGTGATTTTGATAATGTGGAAGTTGAAAGCTAGAAGACTGATGACACTGATGAAGACAAAGAAGAAGTGAAGGATTCACATGAAACACCTCAACGAGTTGTTGTTAATCAAGTGATTGGTGATACAAAAGAATTCGACAAAATTCTTAATGACAAAGGTGCACATTATTTGGAAACTAACACTGTGGTTTATCCAAATTTTACATGTACAAATAACACAATTTTTCCAAATCAAGTCTTTGTCACAACTGGAAATGTTGAGAAAATTAAACCTGAATTCAAAAAAATGGTTGAAAATGATAATCAAATGTCAACTACTGAAGGTTTCTTTGCAAATCAAAATATAGTAGAAAACAATTTAACTCAAAATTCTTATGTTTTTCAAGGTCAAAAATCATCACAAAAATGGGTGGTTAAATGTGAAAAAGAAAACAAAGTTTTTGAAAGAGATGAAAAACCAAAGATGGAAGTAAAACTAAACTCTCATGAATTCAAATTGATGGTTGGAAAGTATTCAACAGAAAATAATGTTTCAAAAAGAAAAGCAAGAAAAGCAATCTTTTGGCAAGTTGTGTCTAATGATAAACCAAAAGTAGAAAAAGCACAAATTTCAAAGACAAAATCATCAAAATTTCAAAAGGATACAAGTTTTCACAAACCAATATATTCTTGTAACATCCCGGAATAGCAAGAGTAAAGTTGAAGGGCTAAAAGGGTAAAATGGGAAAGAGCGACTCGACGAGTCCACAAGTGGACTCGGCGAGTAGGGTCGCGACTCTAGTCGCGTGTTAAGTGACCAACTCGGCGAGTAGCATGGGTGGACTCGGCGAGTTGGTGCTGAGTGGAGAAAACCCTAAATCCGGAGGTTGAGCCCTATATAAAGAACATTATGTCTCCTCCCCAGCCTCCTTATCACCCCTTGAGTTCCAGAAGCCCTGATTTCGTGAGAAAACCCCATTGTTGAGTGAATTAGAGCTTGGAGAAGGATATTTGGTGCTTTAAGCTTGAAGATTGGAGGCTTGTATCAGGAAGCTTGGGGGAAATAGCAATCTACAGTTGGTTGGGCTCATTCTAAGGGTAAGGAACCATTTCCTTATGCTATTTTCTTCATGGGTTCATGTGTGGTGGTTGGTATGGCATCTAAATTGAGATAGAAGCTTGGATCTGAGGATGCTACTTCAGATCTAAGCTTGTGATGGTCCTATATGTCATAAAGTCCCTGTTGATGAGTGTTTGAAGGAGCTATTTTGTCCCAAGCCCTAGCCCTAGAGTGCAAAGTGCCTAGATCTCCTTGGATTCACGTAAAGTTTGCCACTTTACGTGATGGATGGCCTTAGGAAGGGTAGATCTATGGTTTGGATCATCTGCATGGCTTGGAAAGCCTCTGTATGGATTCAGACCCGGTGGTACTCGGCAAGTCACATGGGTGGACTCGGCGAGTTGCTTGAAGATAGGCTGGGACTCGAAGAGTTGGAAGAACAACTCGGCAAGTTGGATGAAGATGGCCTGGAACTCGACGAGTTGGAAGAACAACTCGGCGAGTAGGTTGAAGATAGCCTTAGACTTGACGAGTCTGTTCTTGGACTCGGCGAGTCTTGTCGAAGAGTCCCAATCTTTTCTGGTTGAGCCGTGAATCGGTGAGTCAAGGGATGACTCGGTGAGTTGTGTGTGAGTGGACTCATAGTTGTTGAGCTCGGCGAGTCTCGGGGTGACTCGGCGAGTTGAGTCGCGGTTTGGGGAATTTCTGAGCATGGGGACTTGGCGAGTCATCGAGTTGACTCGGCAAGTAGAGTCAGTCAGGGGTTGACTTTGACCAAGGGTTGACCAGTGGTTTCCAGGGGCATTTTGGTAATTGTTAGATATTGTTTTGAGTTCAGTGCCTTGGTGGTTGTCCAGTGGTGGAGATCGTATCAGTGATCGGAGCAGCTTGGGTTATCTGTTCAGTCGACAGTTTCAAGGTGAGTTATCCTCACTATATCAACAGGGTCTAAGGCACCAAGGCCGACCCTTATCGGATTGAGATCCGGGTATTTGTTGTTATGTTATTGCTTTGATATGTTTGCATCCTGGTAGCTAGGATGGTATATGTTAAAGACCTGGTTGAGATCGGTATTCTGAGATGTAGGGTGATGCTATGCTAGTGACCGGTTAGGTCGGTATCCTGGTTAGGATGATGATATGTTATGTGATCTGTTTGATCGGCTTGTTGACTGTGAATTGCTATATGATTGTATGTTTATGTGCACATGGTTGTTTGGACTGGAGTTGGGTTGAGGCGGGACCTGCTTTGTGCTGTAGGCCAAGATACCCAGAGCGGACCGGTTGTCCCGAAGGCCCAGCGAGCGGTCCGGATAGGCTGTAGGCCCCAAGAGGGCGGACCAGACGTGCCGAGGCTCGGAGAGTGGACCAGGCCGACTGAAGGCCCGGTGCGGGCGGACCAGTCATACTGTAGACTCAGAGAGTGGACCAGGTGGATTGAAGGCCCGGTGCGGGCGGACCAATCACACTGCAGACTCGATGTATATGGTTAGATTCGGAGAGTGGACCAGGTGGATTGAAGGCCTGGTGCGGGCGGACCAATCACACTGTAGACTCGAGGTATATGGCTAGACTCGGAGGGTGGACCAGGTGGACTGTTGGCCGGTGCGGCGGACCTGTCACACAGTAGACCCGAAGGGCATGGTTGTTCTGTGATCGGATATGTTATGGCATGTTATGCGTGTATGGTATATGTGGTTGGTATTTTGGGGATATCTCACTAAGCTTTCGGGCTTACAGTTGTGGTTTTATGTTTTTCAGGTTCTTCAGGAGACCGTGGCAAGGCGAAGGCGTGATCGTACCACTCCTTATGTTTATGTTGTGATGAGATTCTGGGAACACTTAAAATAAATTGTATTGAAAACCTTTTTGTAATAACTTTAATGGAATCGGGTTGTTTTCGAAAATTTTAAATTGGTTGAAATTTTTGGTCGTTACAATTCTGTTGACAAAATTCCAATGAAAAATAACTATAAATTTGTTCAGAAATATGACAACATTAGAAAATTTGAGACTTCGCAAAAATTTGTGAATGATCATAAGTTTCACAATGTTGTCAAATTAACGAATGATTCATCAACTTTGAATGTCAAAACTCAAGCAAAACCAAAATTTTCACCTAAACAACCAAATTTTCCAAATCCTTCGATCTCAAAACCGACCAAAGTTTCGTATACCAAAGGAAAATCTGATGTATGTACGATCAACAGTTGGCTTGAAGGGAAAGGAAAAGAATATCAAAATGGGAAGTTTTCAGAGCAACATATAAAGACTGCATTTGACAAGTTTGTGAATAAGTCTACTACCGGTAGTTCATCATCTCATGATTCGCAAGTCCTGGTACAAAAATGGAAACCAGTTATGAAAGTTGCGAATGTTGTGAAGGATGAGAGGAAAGTCAATGGAAATCCAAAACTATTGAACAACTATATTTCAATATCTAGATCTGATGATGTTGATTTAATGGATAGTGTCTCAGACAAAGTGAAAACATGGTTTTTAAATTCAAAGAATTTGTTCAAAACTACTAATGAAGGACCCAATAAGTCTTGGGTTCCTAAATTTTTTCAATAAATGCAGGTGATATGTGACGAGCAATATGATGCGAAATGGTATATTGATAGTGGGTGCTCTCGTCACATGACTGGAAGAAAGGAAAACTTACGAGATTATAGAAGATTGGAAAATGCTGGAGTAGTCAAATTTGGAAATAATCACAAGTGTCAAGTGAAAGGCTATGGAAAAGTCACAAATGGACAATTCACAGTTAATAGGGTTGCTTATGTTGAAGGTCTTCAACATAACTTGATTAGTGTTTTGCAACTTGTTGTGGGTACTGGAAATCAGGTTGTGTTTAATGAAGAAGGAAGTATCATTTCAAACACAAAGACAAATGAAGTACTTCTCAAATCCAGAAGATATGGCGACATGTTTACACTAGACATCAAACCAATTGTGGGCAAACCTGCAGTGTGTTTACTATCAAAGGCCTCTAATGATGTTAGCTGGCTCTGGCATAAAAGATTGTCGCATTTGAACTTTCGCAATATTAATAAACTTGTCACTGAAGATTTGGTTCGAGGCTTACGTATACTAAAATTTGACAATGATACTTTGTGTGCAGCTTGCGAACAAGGAAAACAACATAGAAAAGGTCATCCAATTGTGATAGATTCAAAGATCGTGGAACCATTGGAACTTCTTCACATTGACTTATGTGGACCGTCGACTATTGCTACAATCAATAAACAGCGGTACATTTTAGTCATTGTTGATGATTTTTCTCGATTCACATGGGTATTTTTTCTCAGGTTAAAATCTGAAGTTGCTTAGACGATGATTGATTTTATCAAAAAGATTGAGATTAGTCTTAAAAAGAGTGTTCGTAGAATTAAAAGTGACAATGGTTCTGAGTTTAAAAATCAAACACTAGATTTCTTTCTCACAGGCAAAGGCATTTCACATAATTTCTTATCACCATATACTCCACAACAAAATGGTGTTGTTGAAAGAAGAAATAGGTCTTTATGCGAAACAGCCAGAACCATGTTAACATATGCGAACTTACCTCAATATCTTTGGGCTGAAGCAGTATCGATTGCATGTTTTACTCAGAATCGGTCATTCATTCATCGAAGATTCAATGTCACTCCATATGAAATACTCAACAATCGAAAACATAATGTAAAATTTTTCCATGTTTTTGGTTGCAGGTGTTTTATAATGAATCTAAAAGATAATTTGACCAAGTTCCAAGCTAAAGCTGATGAAGGCATATTCTTAGGATATTCGCAAAATTCAGTTGCATACAGGGTGTTAAACAAGCGAACAAGAAAAGTTGAAGAAACTTTCAACTTAACCTTCGATGATTACTATCTTAAACAAACGGATCGTAAATTTGAAAATAAATCAATTCTTGTTGATTCAGATACTCAAATTGAAAATTCTGAAATAAATGATTTTGATTATGACTTAATTTTTGGAACTCCCGACAGGGCAATTGATGCGGAAGTTCATGCTCCTGATAATCAAACATCAGAATCCTCAAAACATACTAATGATTCAACAATAACTACAAAGTCAATATCTTGCGAAAGTGTGCCTGAAGTTCGTATGGAGGGGGAGCATACGATCACCAATGTACAGAGAGAGCAAACTTTCGAGGGGGAGAATGAAAATATGAATCATCAAGTTGAGGGGGAGCATTCGCAATTTCAACAGGAACATCTTTTTGAAGGGGAGCATCAAGATGAACATCATGTTGAGGAGGAGCATGATGCATCAGAGAAAATTAATCTTGATGAAAATGATGAATTTCATGAATTAAATGATAATTTTTCTGTTTCAGGATCTGAAAATGAAGATATGTACGAAGATGCACCATTGGAATTTAATCCTGATTTTCCACCACTTAAGAAATGGACAAGGAATCATCCAAAAAAACAGGTGATTGGGAATCCACAAGATGGTGTGTTGACAAGAGCTCAAATTCGTGCGAAAAATGAGGTACTGAATGCGAACCAAGAATGTATGTTTAATGTTTTTATTTCGAAAATAGAGCCAAAGACAGTAAAGAATGCTATGGAACACTCAGATTGGGTTGTTGCTATGCAATCTGAACTGGCTGAATTTGAACGAAATAAGGTTTGGAGATTAATTCCTAAACCTTTTGATGTTTCAATTGTCAGATTAAAATGGATTTTTAAAAATAAAACCGACAAAGATGACAATATTATTCGTAATAAAGCTAGACTAGTTGTTAAAGGCTATTCGCAACAAGAAGGAATAGACTATGAAGAAACATTTGCTACTGTTGCAAGACTCGAAGCAGTTCGCATATTTTTAGCTTATGTAGCTCACAAAGACTTTGACGTTTTTCAAATGGATGTTAAGTGTGCATTCTTAAATGGAGAATTAGAAGAAACAGTTTATGTTGAACAACCACCAGGATTTATAAATGAGGAACATCCTGATCATGTCTACATCCTAGACAAAGCAGTTTATGGGTTAAAACAAGCATCAAGAGCCTGGTACGCAACACTTACAAATTTTTTGAAACAATCTAAATTTAAACAAGGATCAGTTAATCCCACATTGTTTCGCAAGAAAGTTGGGAATCATCTCATGCTTGTTCAAATTTATGTTGATGATATTATTTTTGGCTCAACTGACCCAGTATTGTCAATTGAATTTGAAAATCTAATGAAGAGTCAATTTGAAATGAGTATGATGGGAAAAATTAATAATTTTCTTGGTTTAAATATAAGACAGAACAGGGATGGAATTTTAATCAATCAAGAAAAATACACAAAGAACCTGCTTGAAAAGTTTGGAATGACGAATAGCACGAAGCTGAGAGTACCTATGGTAGTAGGAACAAGACTAACTCCTTCATTAGATACTCCTACAGTTGATTTAACTCTTTATCGAAGCATGATAGGGTCTTTGTTGTACTTAACTGCAAGCAGACCTGATATTATGTTTTCGGTATGTAATTGTGCTAGGTATCAAGCTAATCCCAGAGAGCCTCATTTAACTGAAGTGAAAAATATTTTTCGCTATCTTAAGGGGACAATTTCATTAGGACTGTGGTATCCTTCAAAATCGGGATTCTTCATTCAAGCTTTTTCAGATTCTGATCTAGGAGGATGTACTTTGGATAGAAAAAGTACAAGTGGTGGTGTCAACTATTGGATGGGAAATTGGTGAGTTGGCAGTCGAAGAAGCAAACTTGTGTTGCTATATCTACTACTGAGGCTGAATACATTTCAGCCGCTGCTTGCACTTCGCAAATCATTTGGATTCAGAGTCAACTTCGTGATTATGCGATAAATATGAAAAAGATTCCCTTGTATTGTGATTCTCAAAGTGCAATTCGCATTTGTCATAATCCAGTACAACACTCAAAGACAAAACACATAGCTCTTCGATATCATTTTATCAAAGATCATGTGGAAGATGATAATATTGAAATACATTTTGTTAAAACCACTGAACAACTTGCTGATATTTTTACTAAACCTCTTGATGAAAAATCATTTGTAAAAATTTTAGCAGGTTTGGGGATGATCGATGTGAATTCAGTTTCAAAATCAATAACTCAAGAATGAAAGGTCCATTCAGCAGCTCTGAGTCAAAATCATTTAGAGGTTACTGTGCGTTAAGAGGCTTCGCATTGCTTCGCATTCACACATCTGGTAACTAAGGTTCAATTTAATATTTTTTTTGCGAAAAACTTGAAAAATCAAAAATATTTTCTTTTGTTTTGTTTTTATTTTCGAAAATCCAAAAAAAAATCCAAAAAGATTTTATTTTGTTATGTCTTTATTTTCGAAAAATTCAAAAACCACAAAAATATATTTTTTAACTTTCTTCTTTAAGTTTTATGTGTTTTTAGTTTTAGTCAAGAGCATAATTCGAAGAGGTCATGCTTATATGTTTCTATGGGAAGGTATCATTTCTTTCAACTTTGTACTAGTCAGGATGTCCCTAGAAGCATGCTGCAGCATGTTGACCCAAGCCTCATATGACTCTATGTGTGAGAAACAAAAGCCTTAATGAAATTATCTCATGAAGATTTCTTCCCAATTAGGCTTATATTCACATTAGTCAAAAGAGCTACCTTACTCTTCTCATATGAGTAAAGAGTTTTCTGTTTGGTCCAAAAATAACAGAGGTACATTTGATCTTATAACCAATCTTTTTCATCACAAAATTCTTAACACAAATCACACACAAAGACGTATGTCCGAGAGGTCTCTGATCAAACCCATCGAGACCTAGATATACAAAAATTTTGTGTTAATGATTTGACATCATGAGTCCGTGATGAAGGTGAAACTCAAACATCTTACAACATAAGGAATAGACGGGGAACATTGTTCCAGATATTGACGAAACTTTTGTTTCAGTACCAAAATTCGAAACTCCAAATCATATTCAATTCGCATGCGTGGTCTTGATCAAACATTCGCAACCCACAATGTTTGTTACCCAACAAGATCCAGTACATAATTTTTTTTCATGAATATGATTTCCGTGTGAGTTTCATTTGAATCTCCTAGTCATGATAAATATTTTCAAAGCTGACTTGTCACTGACTACACTGGTCATACAATTAATTTCTGTTACAATTTATCACCTTATGTTTAGGTTGACATGTAACAAAATTTTAAACCAACCCAAGAATCACTTTTAAAAGAATCCCTCTGATACTTATCAAAAATATTCGATTGTAATTCACGGGAACATACACAAGCTGTTGATCATCTCTCTTGATGATTAACAAAGCAACCTTTGCCCGGGGTTTAACTGCCTTCATGTCAAATTGCATTTTTGACATCACAAAATTCCAATTTTTTTTACTTGCTTCTTATCTTATTTCTTTGACTCACATGCACTCACGAAATCCTTGAGGTTCTAAGTAATACCAAATTAGGCTGAAGATTTCGCAAGTTTGGAATATGACTTCGCTTTTCATCCCAAAAGTGAAAGAGCCTTGCCTCCATGCGAAGAGTTATAACGGTTACAATTCAATAAAGGGAATATTGACAGGCTGTGTATGCGTGATGTATGGTATTCTGCCCGGTTTTCTAGGCAACGTGACAGCTGCTTTTTGACGCATGGCTAACTTTTCGCAGTAATGGTCCGATTTTCAAGGTGTCACGTCGGATATCATTAAATGCATCCCGCTTCAAATTCAAATCAATCAAGGTTACATATAAAAGGGGGTTCAAGAGTGTTTTATATGGTTACGCGATCAAACTCAAAAATTCCCAAATTCTCTGATTCTTCATCTTCTTCAAACCCTAACAATGGCTGCTACTCAATCCAACACCGACGAAGTTATTTCACAGCCTCTTATGAAGATTCAAAGCACCAACTACCGAGTTGATCCTAATGTCTCATCCTACCCAGAAGAATTGAAGATGTTGATCGTTGCACTAAAAAGGTCACCATTATCAACTGCAATGTTCAGTTCTTTTCCTGTTCCTATGATTTGGTTGTCAATGGCGACATCAACTATGTCATACAACTATGCAATTGATGTTATCACTTTCAATCTGGTGAATAACAAGAGGGTTCGTCTTACTAAGAACATGTTCATGGACTTCCTGAACATTCCTCAAAACCCACCATTCTTTAAACCCACCAATTCACATATTAGCTTCATGTTCAATGAGATGGGACATCAACCTACTCTTGAAAAGATAAGTGATTTCAGGAAATCAAGCTTACCATGTATTTGGAATTTCTTATTTTGTGTATTTCTAAGATGTTTGACCGGAAGGAGTGTCGGTCTAGACAGGGGACGAATGGAGGTTTATGCCATGATTATGGGTCTGTACTATGATTTAAGTATCGATTATGGAACTCAGCTTTGGAAGGAGTTCAACAAAAGCCTAGAAAATACAAGTGTTGATAAGGGGATTTCTTGTGCAAGGTACTGGAGTTTGATCTAAGAAAAAGTATACGCAAAAGAAGGAATTAAAGTTCCTGAAGAAGGAGAAGTTGCAGAATTTTCTTTGTACCAGTTTCTAAAAGTTGTTGAAGATGATGAAAATATTTTCACAAGTGTTGCAAGAATTCCTGATTCAATGCTTCACAAAGTGTCCTCTACTCACAAGGTGTTAGTTCGATACATGAAGACTTTCAATCCTAATGTGCGAACTGGAGTGTTACTTGAAGTCGGTGCTGAGTCATCAAAGAAGAAGAAGAAGACTCAAAAGGAAGAAAAACATGAATATTCAAAAGTGTCAAAGGCTGAAGGGGTTGTGAAAGATGAGCTTTCTCCCAAAACTAAGAAGGAGATTATACCAACAAAGTCAGGGGTATTAAAGAAGCTTCGCAAGTCATCACATATGACGACTACTTCTCCTACCATTCGCAAAACTGAGGTGAGTAGTAAGGGGGCTGTGTTTAGAGATGTTCCAGCTCCTGTTTCTCCTGGTTCAAAGAGAAGAAGAGCTCAAGAGGTTGCGAAGCATATTACTCAAAAGCTCTACAAGAAACGGAAGATGATTATTCGCAATGAATCATCAGAAGATGAAGTGGTTCCAGAGACTCCACCTGTTTCCATTTCCATAATGGTAAATGTTTCTCTTCCAATTACTTTGCAAATTTCCACTTACCACATCCATTCCACTTGAAGTTGTTCCAAACAAATCAGTTCAAGAGGAGGAAATTCTTTCTGATAAGGTTGTTAACATATCTGATACGGGGACACCTATCACGAATATTGAACTTACAGAGCCAATCAACTTATCTACTTCATTACCACCATTTCCTCTTCCGAATACAAGCACAACCACATCATCTATATTTGATCATCCTTTAAAACATCCCTTTACTACGTTGTTCCCATCTCAATCACATGAAACACCACAACCTATAGCTTCGCAAGCTCAGTCTGATGAAGAAACCGAAGGAGGAGGTTTTGGAGGAATGTTTGAAGCCATACACTTTGATTCAGAGGAGGAGGAAATACCTGATCATATGCTTATGTCAGGTAAGCAATTCAAAATCCTAATTCAAAAGTTGAATGCCATTATTCAATCACAAGCTGATGCTAGTACAAAGTCATCTATATCGGGATTAGAGGTTGAGTCTATGATCAAAGCTGCAGAGAAGCGTATCATTGCTAAAGTTGATGATTCTGATAAGAATAATGAGCTTCACATTCAAGCTCAAGGAAAATCTTTTGATGGCATTATAAAAGATTTGCGAATTGTTACAAAATAACGTCATGTTCTTTTTGTACAAGATGTGAAGAAGGTCAGGGAAGATGTTAACATCAAAATTGAGGAGTTAAAGAAAGAAATGGCAAAGGAGCTTCAAGACCTTCATTCGCAAAATTTGGAAGTACAAAAACGTGTTGATATTATTGTTGAAGCACTGACCAAGCTTGCTACTGATTATCAACCGTCTGCTCAAATGATCGAAGCCAAGCATCAAGAGAATAAGGAGTAGTTTTCAAAATTAATTCAGTTGGCCACTAAATTAAAAAGTTGTGTTTCGCAGCCTTCACAACAATCAATTCTTACTCTGGAATTTTTAACCCTCAAAGTCAACACTTTAGAGCAAGCTATCCAGAAGGCGTTGGCCCCGATTACCAATTTTACTTCACTTTTGTTAAAGAATGCCCCACCCGCTTTCACAGGGTTGCAAGGGGGAGAAATAAAAGGAAGTAAATGAGAGGATGCGAAAACGGTTGGGAAGATTCATTCAACTCAGCTTAAAACAACTTTGCCTGTAATCACAAAACCAATTCCTTCAACAATAGTAACAACGAAGCCAATCACTAAAGGAATTATAATTGGTTGAACTGAAGGAGGAAGTTCGAGTGCAAAACCTCAAACAAAGGATACTGGAAAAGGCAAAGAGGTGGTTGTTGAAAAGTCCAAAGAAGAAAAGAAAGATGAGATTGAAGCTGAAATGGAAAAACAAAGGCAAATTCAGAGCATACTAAGGCAAAGAGCAAGTGACCCACCAACTATGAATAAGGGTGATCCTACGAAGTTATACTCGTTTGAAACTATTGAATCAAAAGTTTTGGGGAATCACATGTACGAGTTTGAGAAAAAGCCTAGAAGGAGTTATGATGTTGCAAACTCAGATAGAAGCCAACTTGATTTTCCAATAAACGAAATGATGTTTATTACGGCACAGTACAAGATAAGTGAAAATTTTGAAAATGCTGATGAATACACTTACTTGAAGATCAGATTTCATGTTGTGCTTGTAAAGGATCAAGAGGAAGTTTGGTCTTTAATGAAAATCAAGAAAGTTCTAACAATCAAGAAGGATGTTATCTTCGAGAACATGCTTCAAAACTTTCGATATTTTGTGGTTCGTGCAGACAACAATGCATTTGATTTTACCATTGCTGATTTTCCCTTGATGAATCTAAATGATCTCATTCAAGTGGCATTTATTCTCAAAGACATGGAAGAAAACAAGCTGAAAGGATATGATACTGATGTGTTCAGATTTGGTCTCTCACATATCAAGATATTCATAGATAACTACTATGATTGCTTGGCCTTGACTGATGAAGAACTTGCATCAGGACTTGGAAGAAAAGTTACAGTTTCTTGGGAATCAACCTTGCCTCAAACAGAGTTAAAGAAGTATGCAGATGGAGAAATATGCCTTAAACCTTTTGGCATGGTTTTCGCAGGAAAAGATACGAAGGGGAAGCCTAAGAAGTTTTTGTTTAAAGTCTCAGAGATTGAAAGATACACCACTTCGCAATATAGGACTTTCATTATTCGTATGAATAATTGCACGAAGAATAATGATGGAGACAGGAAAGAGCTTAAAAAGATAATCACTTGGTATTTAGAAATCTGAAGAATAATGCACTCAGCTGTTCAAAATCTCACAAACTGAGTAGTTTCGACTGTTTACAAAGGGGGAGAATGTAGAGACTAGATGTTGTAAAAGTCGAAGTGTTTGTTTCTTTAGTTTCGCATGTTAGTTATTTTACTAAGTCTTCATTTGTGCGAAGCGTATAGTTCAGGACTTAGTATATTTTTGGTACACTCAGGTTTCCTATAAATAGGGACTAAGGATAGAAGTAGAGACATCGAATACACGAGTGATTCATTAATCATTCGCAATTTCTCTCTGCTTAGTCTGTAATAAGTTCTTCATCAATATAAGATCTGATTAATATTTACTTTCTGTGTTCTTACTTTTCATTCATACAATCATGATTGCTTTCTAAATCTCGTTTACAATTCTCTTCAGAGTCCAGAATGGAAGGGTGAATCCAGAGTTTTCTTGAGTTCAGAATTTTATTTTTTTTGCTTCGGAACTCACAATATTTTTTGTTTATTCCATATTTCTTTCTTTAAAACCCATTTCGGAAATTTTCTTTTAAATACCCACTTTGGAATTTTTCCTCTAAAACCGATTTTGCACCTTTTATTTTCAAACCCATTTAGGAGTTTTTCATTTCGGACCTTTTTTTCACTTAGGAACCCAACCATTCCAGAATTAATAATGAAAATGCTCTACAATGTTGAGTGTTTATTAGGTTAGAATATTCCCTTGTATGAAAAGCATATTCCCTCCACTAGTATATAAAGTGGAGGTGATGGTCATTTGTTTAGTAAGAGTGCACTATGTAGACTTTGTAGATTAGAGAGAGTGTGGTGGGATCTCTCCCACCATGGGAGAGTTATCTCTCCCAACCATGAGTGTTCTTGTACTATTTTATATCTCTCTATTTATCTACTACAATTTTACTCACATATATTGTTCATCATGTTCATACATGATTATCTTCTTGGTAATATCTTCCGCACCGATCCAATCGATACAATGGGCACCTACAATTGGTATCAGAGCTCGAGTGGTTATCCTTTGAATCCATATGATCAGATTATCGTTGGTTTGAATCTTCCTTGGAAATTCAACCATTTCTGTGTTAAGGATAAAAGTTCTTCTATATACCACTTAAGCTCTAAGATATCTTGACTTCAATGGCTGCTTCAAATCCTCAACAAATGATTTCAATGCAAATCGCAAATAGCGTTGGTGGCCCTACACGTGCCCCATTGCTAGTTGTGGAAGAATATGATTACTGGAAAATTAGAATGGAAAGATTTTTACTAGCCAAGGAGAAAGGTGAACAAATTTGGAGATCCGTCACACATGGTCCTCATGTTCCTATAAGAACAGTTGTAAGAGATGCAACTGCTCAACTCATGAGAGAAGATGAAGTTCGGCCAACTCCTCTAACTGCAGATGATATTGAGAAACTGCATGCTGATCAAATCGCCTTCTCTGAAATGGTGTTTGGTGTTCCTCCATCACTCTTTGAGCACATCAAGTTATGCAAATCAACCAAAGAAATTTGGGACACTCTACAAGATCTGATTGAAGGTTCAGAAAACATGAAGGATAAACGTCTCACCTCAGTTGTTAATGACTTTGACACCTTCACTACCACTCCAGGTGAATCTGTAGCCTCAGCCTCCAACCGATACCGAATCATTGTTAATAACATGACCGCTCATGGGATTGTTCGAACTCCTCTCGAATACAATCTCAAGTTCATTAACAGTTTTGGTAAGGGATGGGGAAATGTAAAGTCCTGCCTTCAAAGCAATGGTTCCTTAAAAAATTGAAACTCTATCAACTTTTTGATGAGCTTCAAGGACATGAATCAAACGTTGCTCAAACCATTAGAGAACTTCCCGGAGGACCACTTGCTCTAGTCAGCTCTTCCGAGTCGATCATTCCGAACCCACTTGGTCCGGAACCTTACAAACCTATGGTTCAACTACCTCAACCATCCCCAACTTCCCTTCCTACTCACAACTATCCTGATGGTGATGCCGAAACCATAGATTCTGAACTCCGTTTCCAACAAGAATTTGCCTTACTTTCCATGAAATACAAATGACCTTTCAATTCTGCATACAAATCTTATCAAAATAGATTCAACACTCCTCACCAAAACCAGCCTCAACCATATACATCTTCGGAACCAAAACAAACATCCGAAAATCCTCAGACTTACAAGCCTAACCTCACTAAACCACATTCAACCCCAGAATCCTCAAAAATTCTCAACTCGGAAAAACCAAAAATCCTGTGTCATAAATGTGGTCATGCAAACCACTTTGCCAAAGATTGTCTTGCTGACGCACCTCAAAAACCAAAAATCAAAGACTCAGCTTACTATGTCCGAAAAGCACAAGAGTTGGCTGAAAGTGAGAAAGCATTTGTTACTACTGTTTCAAGAGATGTCGAAGGATACTGGTCGTCCGGAGATGATGATGATGTAGTAACTGGAAGCAACATGTGTTTAATGTCTAGACAAACCGTTGTATGTGATGAAGGTTATTGGTCTTCTGGTTCCGAAGATGAAGAAGATGATGTTGAACCTAACTACTGCTACATGGCTACCAATGACTCACCAGGTCGAAGCATTGTTCAACAGGTAAAATCCATGATCTCTGATAATAATTTTGATTTGACTTTATGTGAACCTTACTTGACCCAGATTCAAATAGATATGAACACTATCTATAAAGCTTATGAGTCAGCCATAGAAGCTAGTGAGAAGAAAGATTATGAACTAAGTCGTCTTAGATTACGTTTTGAGGATAAGAAATTGAAAATCGAGTCTTTAGAGCATGAACTTGTAATGTCAAAAGATGAATGTATCATTTTGCAAGATAAATTTGAAATCACTTATTCCGAACGAAATATTTTGATTTCTGACAACAAACGTCTCAATGCCAAAATTGATGCTTTGCATAACTCTGTTGACATGCTTGAAGCTGACATTCGGATGACTAATAATTTTCGTCATCCATGGTCAAAAGCTCCTGGTCTCGGAAGTGAATTTTCGAAAGTAATTGTTAGACCCTTGAAGGATTTGCAAAATCTGACATTCATGGGAGAGGTTCCGAACATTCAACATTCGGACACTCCTGTCTCCCCATTGTCACCCCTTCCGGAGACTAAAAGATCCTTTGAGTCCCTAATTTCTGAGTTTCAACCCATAGTTGTTAAATGTCCTGATTCCATGCCTCTTCCGCCTCTGATAAACCTGGACCTGAATCGGACCACGGAATATCATCATAGTCTTCAAAACTGTGTAGACCATGTTCCTATAACCAATCATGTCAATAACTGTGTGATTGAGGAAATCATTCCTGAATCAACCGAAGTCAATGCCTCAAAATTTGCATGGGCATCTGTCAATGATAATGTTGAAACTTCAAGCAATAAATCCTCTGATTCATGTGAATCAGACTATGTAGTTCTTTCTAAATCCAAATTGGTTCCCATTTCTCCAAAGTTTTCAAATCCATCCAAAGGTCAGTCCTCTGGATCCTCTAAGAGAAAACCAATGTTGAATACAAAAGATATTGTAGATCCCAAGGTAGACGCTAGGAATGCTTACAAAAAGGAAATTAAAGATAGACAAAATTCTAGGTTCCTTGCCAACTCCAAACCAAACTCATTTCGAAACAACCCCAAGGAAGTCAGTACATCAAAAACATAGTCAAAGCTCATTTGTTCCGACTAGAATTCTGAAAAGACCTTCCAAATCTCCTGATCTTTCGGAACCAAAGGAAGTTCTTAGATCCACATCACCTCAAGGTCATGTTAAAGTCAAAACCATCCGAAATACTTTAACTGCACCTTAAAGTGTCTCATCTGTCTTTATTGCAAATCTGATGGCACAATTTTTAAACCAAAAATCTCTAAGAATAATGTGCCCTCAACCAGATCCACCAGCTCAAATCACACTGTCTCAAAATCTTCAAACAAAATCTTGTGTGGAAAATCAAGTCATCTGTTAGCAAACCAACTAACTCGGAGATAGCCAAAAGTGTCACTTCTTCAAATACCTTCACTCTGAAGAAATCTGCTCCGAACCCTCGTGTAGTTGAATATGACTACTGGATAGATGAAAAGACTCTAGCGTTCTGTCTGTTCCAAAAGAACTTAAGCAATCTCGCCAAGAAACATGTAATTATTCCATTGTCTAAATCAAAGTCTAAAGTCCAAGCCTACGTCCCAAAGCCCAACTCGGAGCCTAAAAGCTCCATTGCTCATTAATTTCTCTTTTGCAGGCACTTTGTGCTTCGGAGCAAGAAACAATATGGTATATTGATAGTGCTTGCTCCATGCAAATGACGGGATAGAAGGACTTTCTACGAGATTTAAAGCTCTCTCCAAATGCTGGTTACGTAACATATGGCAACAATTCAAATTCTTAAATTCATGGTCATGGAACTCTCACCAATGGAAACTATCTATTTCACACATTGCTTATGTAGCTGACTTGAAACATAATTTGATAAGTGTTGCTCAGCTTACCGACTCTAACCGACGTGTGGAATTTTTCAAAAAATATAGCTATGTGATGATTGAAGACCGAAAAGAATGTTTGATTAAGTCTCTTCGCAACAAAAACATGTACCCACTCGACATCAACATGATCATTGGCAAACCACAACTCTGCCTTCCTTCCAAAGTTGTTCCAGATGTTAGTTGGCTATGGCACCGAAGGCTCGCACATCTAAACTTTCGGTACATGAATGATCTCGTTTCAGGCGAAATGGTAAGAGGTTTACCTCTTCTTAAATTTGAAAATGATCATTTATGTGCTGCATGTGAGTGTGGTAAGCAATCAATAAAGGGTCATCCTGTCATCATCGAAAAATCCATTTCAAATCCTTTGGAACTTCTACATATTGATCTTTGTGGACCATCCACTGTAGAGAGTCTTCATCATAAGAAATACATTCTTGTGATTGTTGATGACTTTACAAGGTTTACTTGGGTTTTCTTCCTTAGGCTGAAATCCGAAACCGCATATGAGCTCATCAAGTTTATCAAAGGAATAGAAGTTCTTATCAAACTTCCGGTTAGAAGAATCCGAAGTGACAACGACTCGGAATTTGTCAATGCCACCATTGAGAAGTTCCTCACAGAAAAAGGAATCAATCACAACTTCTCAGCTCCGTACACTCCACAACAAAATGATGTAGTTGAGAGACGTAATAGAACACTTGTTGAAGCTGCTCGATCCATTCTTAATTACGCAAATCTCCCTCTCTATATTTGGGCTGAAGCCGTATCCACCGCTTGCTTCACTCAAAACCGAAGCATCATCAACCGACGGCTCAACATGAATCCATACGAAGCAATGAATGGTCGAAAGCCAAGAATCTCATTCCTTCATATCTTCGGATGCAGATGCTTCATCAAAAACAACCGTGATCAGCTTACAAAGTTTTAACCGAAAGCTGATGAAGCAATCTTTCTAGGATACTCTTCTAAATCCAAGGCCTATAGAGTTCTCAATCGAAGAACTCGTGTTGTGGAAGAAATCTTCGACATTACCTTTGATGACAACTTTGTTCGGAATTCTGGCCCTTCTCACATCACTACTCACATCATGGAGTCCGATGCTCCTCCGCCAGGATGTCCGAACCCTCAAACTATTCTTGAGGTTGACTCTGAAACTCTCTTTGGTCCTTCCGAAACAGCTCTTGATTCCGAATCACGATCTCGTCCGTCTCTCATTCCAATTCCTTCTTCGAAAGCCTCAATCTCTCAAAACCTCTCTGGTCCTCCTCATAGCCTACCTCCGTTTGATTCTGACCCTTTTCAACCTTCACAGGTTGAGGGGGAGAATAATGCAAATCCCTCTCTTGAATCAAATGTGGATAGCTTCCAAGATGTAGCTGCTGACTTCGATGACTCAAATCCTCTCAACATTGATGAAAATGAAAATGTCTTTGAATTTCCCTCCGATGATGATGTAAACCTCTCTGGTTCTGGTTCAGAAGTGCAGGGTGAGCATCACTCAAATACTCAAATCATTCAGGGGGAGCAAATCACTTCTACTGTTGATATAGGATCCTCTGCTGCACAAGAACTCCCTCGATTGCATGTTTGGACGAAAGATCATCCTCCAAACCAAGTGATTGGCAATCCCAATGTTGGTGTTCAAACTCGCTCAGCTACCAACATCCAAAACGAATGCCACTTCTCAGCTTTCATCTCCATGGTTGAACCAAAATCTATCAAGGAAGCATTAGAGCATGCTGATTGGATTACAGCCATGCAAGATGAACTGGCAAAATTTGACTGCATTGAATTCTGGACTCTTGTACCTCCTCCTCAACATCACCCTATTGTTGGTGCAAGATGGGTATTTCGCAACAAACTAGACGATGCAGGTATTATCATCCGAAATAAAGCAAGATTGGTAGCGCAAGGATTCACTCAAATTGAAGGTCTTGATTACGACGAGACATTTGCTCCTGTTGCACGACTTGAAGCTATCAGAATCTTTCTTGCTTACGCAGCTCACAAAGGTTTCAAAGTTTTTCAAATGGATGTTAAGAGTGCTTTTCTAAATGGTGAGCTTGACACCGAAGTTTACCTTCAACATCCCCCTGGTTTTATCAATCTCTCCTTTCCAAACCACTGGTACAAACTTCGGAAGGCAGACTACAGACTCAAGCAAGCTCCTCGAGCTTGGTACGATACTCTCACTGATTTTCTCAAGCACTCAGTTTTTCAAAGAGGTATTTTGGATCCCACGTTATTTCGAAGATCAAATGGCAAATACCTCATGCTGGTACAAATTTATGTGGACCACATCATTTTTGGATCTACCGATTCATCTATGGTCGCTGACTTTGCCAAACTTATGGTCATTCGTTTTCAAATGAGCATGAATAAAGAATTAAGCTTCTTTCTTGGCCTTCAAGTTAAACAGACAAACAAAGGCATTTTCATTCATCAAGAGAAGTATATTTCTGAGCTTCTTAAGAAATACTCTATGGATACCTGTGCCTTAGCCAAGGTTCCCATGGGCTTCGGTCACAAAATCTTTGTCGACCCTTTGGGTGTTTCCGTAGATGAAAAGAAATACTGAGGAATGATTGGATCCTTACTCTATCTCACCGCAAGTCATCCGGACATAATGTTCTCAACATGCTTATGTGCCAGATTTCAAGTCAATCCAAAGATGTCTCATCTTTTGGCTGTGAAACAAATTTTCCGGTACCTCAAAGGCACAAAGAACCTCGGTATCTGGTATCCAGCAAATGAAAGTTTCCTTTTGCAAGCTTACTCCGATTCAAACTATGTTGGTCTTCAACTCGATAGGAAAATTACATCCGGAGGATGTCAATTCCTAGGCGGTCTCTTAGTCAGCTAGTCATCCAAGAAACAGAACTGCATTGCTCTCTCAACAGCCAGAGCTGAATACATTGTTGCTGCTACTTGTACCTCTCAAGTTCTATGGATGAAATCTCAACTCTTGGATTATGGTTACCGTTTTCAACGCATTCCTATCTACTGTGATTCTCAAAGTGCCATTGCCATCTTGCACAATCCAATTCAGCACTCCATGACAAAGCACATTGACATTCGGTACCATTTCATTAAAGATCATGTTCTAAATGGTAACATCAAACTTATTTTTGTTCTATCTGATGATGAAATTGCTGATGTCTTTACTAAGGCATTAGACGAAACCAAATTTTTTGGATTTTTGAACAAAATGGGTATGATGATGCATTATCCTCATTTCTTTCAGGAGACACGTTCTCTCTGATTGAAGTATTCACTGATGGGTTTTGAGCATTCTAACACTTCCTAAGTGTACATGCAACCCTAATAACCTTGGATCTATGTTTGTCTAATTATCATGCAAAGTTGAATTCCAAGGTTATATTCCTATCTAGCATACATGGGGAACAATTTTTAACTTGAATGAAAGATAGAATAACTTACCTTGTTGTTGCTTATGTTCCTTGAAACCTTGTGAGCCTAGCACCCCAAGTGTGATGCCTCAAATGCTTCACACAACACCAAATGCTCTTGGAAAGACTTTTGAGAGAATACACACTTCTTGAAATCGACCTAGCCCTCTTGTTTCATATGTGTAGCCCATTTTGGTGGAGAATGGGATTCTTATATAGTGTTGACACATCTAGGGTTGCACCATGTAAACCCTAATGTGTCATGACTCTTCATTTCCATGACCCATGGGTTTGTAACTCCCATGGAGCATCCTATGGGTGGAACCCAACTTGATAATCCATGGAGCCTCTTAGCCCACTATACAAGATATGAATGATTTACATAATCAACCCATATATTTAATTAGTTATCTTTTGATCACTTAATTAATTCTAAATTAATTCTTGATCAAACTAATTAAATAATATTATTAATATATTAGAACTTATAATATATTAATAATCTCAAAGTGTTATTTCTCTCATTTAGTCTATCAAATTGCATGGTGCCATGCAACCCAAATGGACCATGCCGGGTCGGGTCAAGTACTGACCAGAAATAGTTATGGACTTAGACACCTTATCCAACAGTCTCCCACTTGGATAAGTCTAATAACTATAACTCCAGTACTTCAGGAACCGACCGGCAATCGTAGCTCATTCAAGGTCTCTCGGAACAGAGAAGATGTTGATACGCCATTTAAGATAAGTGATCATATAATCCTCTGTACTAGATATCTGCCGGACAAATACATGGAACAATGTCTTACTTATTGTCCAACAGTTTGTTTCCCGATTTCCGATTTGTTTGATAAAGAACTTAATTGAACACATCAACTTAGTTCTGATCGGGCCCGATACTTAAGTCAAAACAAAATCATCGAGGGGCCCAGATATCAGCTTCTAATCCAAGAAGGAACAGATAAACTTCGACTCATATGTTTGTTCTACCACTCATTGAATTATACACAAAAGCACGTTTTATAACATCGAGTTACCAATGCGTTTTCGTACAATCAATGCATAACCAACTTGTAAGTAACAAATCATATCTCTAGGTTTGAAGACTTATATGATATTACCGTCTCACGATCACTCGAGATAAATTCCATGAAGTGATTCCAGTGAGCGTGGGTTGAGTCCAATGCTCAGAACTTATGAGCACTCATGATTGTTGTAGCCTTGTCCAACACCGTAAACCTCTGCAACCAATCATGACAGTCTTGATTCATACCTACTTCCGACATATGACCGACTGTGGAGGTTTGAATAATATGTTATACCAAACAAAATTATTCTGGAAGTCAAAACATGCAAACGAAATATAGTAAACGATCGAAAAGAGATAGCAACACTTTACTCATAAATAAAACACCTTTTATTCATCATCTAATGTCAACTACACTTTACAAATTTCAAGGTTATCTAACTACTAAATCTAATATCATCCTTCAGCCCTAAGCTCCGGGCATGCTGGAGATGCTTAACCCGAGCCAGTCCCTTCGTGAGGGGATTTGCTGGGTTCTCATCCGATGATACCCTCTTTGCCACGAGGAGTCCTTCTTCTATCCGATGTCTGATAAAATGGTATTTTCTGTCGATATGTCTGGATCTCCCGTGATCCCTTGGTTCCTTGGCTAAGGCAACAACGCTTTCACTATCACAGAAAATTTCCATTGGCTCTTTAATAGCTGGTACAACTCCAAGGTCTCCAATGAAGTTCTTCAGCCATATCGCCTCCTTTGCCGCCTCGCTAGCTGCAATATACTCTGATTCACAAGTTGAATCAGCCACTATCTCTTGCTTGGAACTCTTCCAAGAAATTGCTCCTCCGTTTAGGGTAAAGACCTAGCCCGACTGAGAGCGGAAATTATCCCTATCAGTCTGGAAGGTAGCATCACTATACCCTGCAACTCTCAAGTCATCACTCCCACCGAGGGTAAGGACCCAGTCCTTAGTCCTCCGTAGGTACCTGAGGATATTCTTTACCGCAGTCCAGTGTGCCTTGCCAGGGTTCCCTTGATACCTGCTCAGTGCAAAGGCTACATCAGGTCGAGTACACGTCATTGCATACATGATCGATCCTACAGCCGAAGCATAAGGTATTCGACTCATTTCTGCTACCTCAGCCTCAGTGCTAGGGCTTTGTGTGTTACTCAATCTGGCGTTACTCTGGATGGGTAACTCTCCTTTCTTGGAGTCCTGCATGCTGAATCTCTTCAGCACCTTATCCAAGTAGGTACTCTGACTAAGTCCAATTAGTCTTTTACTCCGATCTCTCAACATCCTTATCCCTAGAATATAGGCAGCTTCTCCTAGGTCCTTCATAGAGAAACACTTCCCAAGCCAGGACTTAACTTCCTGCAGAGTTGGGATGTCATTTCCTATGAGTAGTATGTCATCCACATACAATACCAAAAAGCTAACTATACTCCCACTAACCTTGACATACACGCAAGACTCATCTTCACTCCTAGAAAAGCCAAATTCCTTGACCTTTTCATCAAAGCAAAGATTCCATCTGTGAGGTGCTTGCTTTAATCCATAAATGGATTTCTCAAGCTTACACACTCTATTAGGGTACTCGTTGCTGACAAAACCCTCTGGCTGACTCATGTAAACATCTTCAGCCAACTTTCCATTAAGGAAAGCGGTTTTGACATCCATTTTCCATATTTCATAGTCATGAAATGCAGCTATGGCTAACAGAACCCTAATAGACTTAATCTTGGCTACTGGAGAAAAGGTCTCATCATAGTCCACTCCAGGAATTTGAGAGAAGCCCTTTGCAACCAGTCGAGCCTTATAAGTGTGTACTTTACCATCCATGTTGGTCTTCTTCTTGAAGATCCATTTGCACCCTACTGTCTTACGACCTGGTACATTTTCAACCAAGTTCCAAACTTGATTGTCATACAAGGACTGTATTTCGCTGTCCATTGCCTCTTTCCACTTGGCTGACTCAGGGCCTACCATGGCTTCCGCGTAACTGTTAGGTTCATCCAGACCTATCAGTGTCTCATCACTGATAAGTGTATCACCTTCTGCAGTAATGTGGAATCCATAGTAATGCTCAGGAGCATTCCTAATCCTTGTGGAACGCCTCAGAGGTACAAACTTGTCAATTGGCTCAATAGGAGTTTCCTCCTCAAGTTGAGTGCTAGGGTTTGAAGTTCCTTCACCGCTTGATTCTTGAATTTCTTCAAGATCAACTTGCCTCCCACTGTTTCCTTGGCTTATGAACTCTTTCTCTCTCTAAAGAAAGCCCTCCTAGCTACAAAGACCACATTTTCACTAGGTCTGTAGAAGAGGTAACCAAAGGATTGTTGTGGGTAGCCGATGAAAATACACCTCTCGCTTCGAGGTTCGAGCTGATCATGAGTCCCGCGTCTCACGAAAGCCTCGCAACCCCAAATCTTGATGTGGTCTAGTTTAGGTACTTTACCAGTCCACATCTCGTGAGGAGTTTTGGCAACTTTCTTTATAGGGACTAGATTAAGGATATGGGCAGCAGTCTCTAAGGAATACCCCCAAAATGAGATTGGTAGCGAAGCTCGACTCATCATGTAACGAACCATATCCAACAAGGTTCGATTACGCCTCTCAGCCACACCATTCAACTGTGGTGTCCTGGGAGGTGTCAATTGTGAGACTATCCCACATTCCCTTAGATAGTCAAGGAACTCTGAACTAAGATACTCACCGCCACGATCGGATCGAAGCATCTTAATGTTCCTGCCCAATTGATTCTCGACTTCCTGTTTAAATTCCTTAAACTTTTCGAAAGTCTCTGACTTATGCTTGATCAAGTAGACATATCCATATCTACTGTAATCATCAGTAAAAGTCAAATAATAACGATTAGCATCCCTTGTGGCATGTTTGAATGGTCCACACACATCCGTGTGTACAAGGTCCAACAAACCTTCACCCCTCTCACACGAGCCTGTGAAGGGTGACTTTGTCATTTTTCCAAGTAAGCATGATTCGCAACTATCATATGACTTTAGGTCAAATGACTCCAAGACTCCATCCTTTTGGAGTTGGCCTATGCGTTTCTTGCTTATATGCCCAAGACGACAATGCCATAATGATGCTTTATCCAAGTTATTATTAACAGAATCAATACACAATACATTATTTCCTAAGTTATCAACCACAGATACTGTTTCATACACACCATCACAAGGTAATGCTTTAAAATAAAGAACATTATTAAAGAAAGCATTAATCGAACCAACTTCATATTCAAATGAAAAGGTGAAACCTTGTTTATACAATGCATGAAAGGAAATAATATTTCTTGCCATTTCTGGTGAATAACAACACTTATTCAAATCTAAACTAAACCCACTACTTAGCGATAAGGTATAAACTCCAATCTTGGTGACAGGTAAAGCTTTCCTATTCCCCATGATTAGGTTTATTCTTCCTGGCTCCACATTCTCACTTCTTCTTAGTCCCTGCAAGTCACAACAAATATGAATACCACAACCAGTATCAAGGACCCAAGATTTAGAATGGGGTGAGTTATTAGAAATGATAGTGTAAATACCTGCATGGTTGGTTTAACTTTCCCATCCTTCACATCTTGCTGGTATTTTGGGCAGTTCCGCCTCCAATGTGATTTTTCATGGCAATAGAAGCATTCAGCCTCTTTTGGGTCAGAAGAAGGAGTAACGAAACCTTTCTTGGTTCCACTTGAAGAATAGCCATCAAGGGTCCGAGCCTTGGTACCCTTTGAAGAGCTCTTTCTCTTCTTCCCTCGACTTTTCCCGATTGCCAAAACCGGAGTTTGGAGTAGGAGTGTTAACAACCGACTTCCCCTTAAGACCTGTTTCTGTGGTCTTGAGAAGTCCTTGAAGTTTGCTAAGTGTGACCTCTTCCTTATTCATGTGATATGTCATGCGGAATTGATCATAGCACGATGGTAAGGAGTGCAAAATGATATCTATTGCAAGCTCCTCAGGGAAGTTCACATTAAGCTTCAGCAATCGATACACATACCTTTGCATTTTCTGCATGTGGCTCGTGACGGATTCCCCGTCCTTCATCATGGTTGTTATCATGGAGCAGATGATTTCATACCTCTCTTGTCGTGCACTTTGATGGTATCTTTCCATCAGATATTGGTGCATTTCATAAGGGTAGTAATCCTCATAGGACTTTTGGAGCTTCGCTGTCATCGTGGCCATCATGATGCATGCCACTTTGGTAGCATCCCTTTCATGTGCCTGAAAGTCAGCGATCTCCTAGGGGGTTGCAGTGGTCTCATCAATCTCCTTAAGCTCCTTGTCAAGGACATATTCTTTGTCCTCGTAGCGGGTAATCATCCTGATGTTTCTGATCCACTCATTGAAGTTGGATCCATCTAAAGTGACTTTCCCACACAAGTTCATAAGAGTAAAGGAGTCATTAAGATTAGAGCCAGAAGCAACATTGTTTGAAGACATCTGAAGGAAGAGGAAAAGATTAGCTTAGATATTAAGAGAGTCCTTAATAAAACACCCAAATGTAATATTAAAGCTAGGATCCAATCACAATATATTATAACTTAGAAGAGGTATGCCGTAATCCAAGCTATAACATATTTGAAAGGTAGGTGAATGAGGATTCACCAATTTCCACCACAAAAAACGAAATATTAAATATTAGGTTTTTGATTGGTTCTTAGAAATTCCTAGATTCTTTGAGATTCAATGAACTTTTCAAAGGCATGTTTCAATCTCGAGTGTGCCCTCCAAGTTTTGTGACTGGGATACCGAGGATCACAAAACGAGGTGTGAAGTAACCATGCAAATCACTTGGTACCCTTAAAGTTTATCACTCAATCGATGTGCCGGTAAACCACACACGCTCCATCGATACTATAAAAAATTTTAAGTCACCCTTTACCTACCTTGTTAAGTCCAAGTTAGTGTGCCGGTTAACCACACACGCTCCACCAACGACTTAAACAAAGTGTAAAGTGTAATTTCATGGATTAGCACCTTATTCACATTTTTCCTAAAGTAACTAAGATTGGGAATTTAATAAAACATTTAGTTACTTTATAATATTCATCATACTTTTAATGAGAATTTATAAGTCCTTGTCCTACCCGTTCGGCTAACGACCCTCCACCAGTCAAGCAAGCGGTGGGTGAGAGTGGACACCCATTAAGTTGCCATTTTATAGGCAACAACCTTATA
The DNA here is from genome assembly GCF_051521515.1 of Lactuca serriola. Classification (NCBI taxonomy): domain Eukaryota; kingdom Viridiplantae; phylum Streptophyta; class Magnoliopsida; order Asterales; family Asteraceae; genus Lactuca; species Lactuca serriola. The sequence goes on along the minus strand of NC_136414.1, from coordinate 117,304,015 downwards.
CCCACCTTATAGACCGGCTTCGTGAATGAGGCGTACTAGCGGTAAGACGACTTTAATCTTATACATATACATATATATATATATATATATATATATATATATATATATATATATATATATATATATATAATTAACTTATAATATTATAAGTATAAGGGTAGAATTTTAACTATTAAAATTCTAAGGGTTGGAACTAAAGTTTTAGCATGACTTTACTTGTTCCAAAACTTGAGGGCAAGTTTTGTAAACTTTCAAAACTTTTCATTTCTTGTAACTTATGAGTTTATTAGAGTAATAAAAATGAATACTCTTCATTTTTCTAACTCTTGTGTTCTTTTAATGGTTTTAATTCAAGTGACTTTTGGTTTTCCATAACTTAAGGACAAGTTATGGACTCCATTAAAACACATTATGATCAAGAATTAAATTACCACATAGGTTACAAATAATTCCTATGATCATCTAAACATCATAAGATCAAGAACATGAACATGAACACTTTCATGAATCAAAATTACACTTAAAACTTTGTAATTTTGATAACTAGTTGTTGTAAATGGATTAGCAAAGACATTACATCATCTAAAACAAGTTTTCAAGTACCAAAACAGTTTCTAGTCCATTTGCAGCAACTAAAGTTGAAAATCTGCACTCTGTGGCTCCTACTCGCCAAGTGCATGAACCTACTCGGCGAGTAGGTTGAAGATACAAGTGAACTCGGCGAGTCCCCCCATGGACTTGGCGAGTTCATCAAGCAGACTGCAAGCTTTTCGACTTTTTTCAACTTTTAAGCACAAATAACAAACAAACAAGCCTAGGCTCTGATACCACTGATGGGTTTTGAGCATTCTAACACTTCCTAAGTGTACATGCAACCCTAATAACCTTGGCTCTATGTTCGTATAATTATCATGCAAAGTTGAATTCCAAGGTTATATTCCTATCTAGCATACATGGGGAACAATTTTTAACTTGAATGAAAGATAGAATAACTTACCTTGTTGTTGCTTATGTTCCTTGAAACCTTGTGAGCCTAGCACCCCAAGTGTGATGCCTCAAATGCTTCACACAACACCAAATGCTCTTGGAAAGACTTTTGAGAGAATACACACTTCTTGAAATCGGCCTAGCCCTCTTGTTTCATATGTGTAGCCCATTTTGGTGGAGAATGGGATTCTTATATAGTGTTGACACATCTAGGGTTGCACCATGTAAACCCTAATGTGTCATGACTCTTCATTTCCATGACCCATGGGTTTGTAACTCCCATGGAGCATCCTATGGGTGGAACCCAACTTGATAATCCATGGAGCCTCTTAGCCCACTATACAAGATAAGAATGATTTACGCAATCAACCCGTATATTTAATTAATTATCTTTTGATCACTTAATTAATTCTAAATTAATTCTTGATCAAACTAATTAAATAATATTATTAGTATATTAGAACTTATAATATATTAATAATCTCCAAGTGTTATTTCTCTCATTTAGTCTATCAAATAGCATGGTGCCATGCAACCCAAATGGACCATTCCGGGTCGGGTCAAGTACTGACCATAAATAGTTAGGGACTTAGACACCTTATCCAACAGTATTCAGCAGAAAAATATGCTCCGAACTCATTTATTTTATTTCGGAACTATTTTTCCTCTGAATATATAGAAGATCCGTTATTTGTCTTGTGTACTGATTATTCCTTGAGTTTCTATAGTTGTACAGGTTATTTTCAAATTTTGCTTCGGAATTTCAAAATGATCAGGAATTTCAATTTGCTCTGGAATTTCAAAATGCTCCGGAATTTCAAAATGCTTTGGAATTTCAAAATGCCCCGGAATTTCAAAAATTGCTCCGGATTTTCAAAATGCTTCGAAACTTTTCAAAATTGCTCCAGAACATCTCTTCTTCCGGATCATGCCCTGTCCGGAACAACTCATCTGGAATTTCAAAAGGTAATAAGGTGAAACGTTTTCTCAACGGTTACTTTTCAGGAAGATCCTTATCCAATCTTCCTCGCTTTACGTGACACGATTGCACGCCCTCTTAATTGGAAATACGGATTGACGATTGCATAACCCTTTTTGGACAAATTACCTTATCCTATCATGTCAACTTTCACCTCTCCTCATCCCAAAATTAAATGCAACCCGACGAATCTTGGATCATCATCATTACTTTTCTAACCTGACCCGGATTTCCTTACTTATAAAAACCTTTTCACAACTTACCTTTACCACTTTGCACTCTCTTGATTCCCAAACCTCTCTAAAACCCTTACAGTCTTTGTGTTCTTCAAGCGTTCATCATCTTCAACAATGGAACCATCAAAGCTCCAAACTCCTACTGCTCAAATCCCAAAGAAATCGATTGCCAGAAAGAAATCATCAAAAGGATCAAAAGGTTCATCGTCTTCAACTGATCAAGAACCGTTTCTTCGAGATACCACCCAACTGTTTTCCCTAAACCCGCTAGATTACGATGACTCCATTAGAATCATGATTGAGTTTCTTGTCCATCATCCTCTCTCCATTCCACTTACAAAAATTCCGGATCCTCCTCTTCCTCTTTCTCATCTTCATCGTTCCTTCACAAGCATCAAGCTTGAAGATGATGTACTAATGGATTCCATCATAGACGATCGACCCTTTCCCATCTATAAAGCTACCTTTCTCAAAGCCATTGGAGTATCCCCCAATCCTGCTGGTTTTACCGTTGTAGAACCAAGCGCTGAAGAGTTTCAGACATTTCTCACGTTCATTGGGTACAATCACGATTATCGAGCCTAGGATTTCAAGAAAACCGTTGTTTTCGGGCTCTGGACTGTTCTTATGCACTTCATAATCCGTGGTCTCTTTGGCAAGCATGGTGGCACTGATACTCTTAGCAAAGATTGGTTGAATGTGGTATTCAACATTTATTCCGGACGCGACAACGCCGTTGATCTTCCGGAAGTTCTATGGCAAGATTTCTGTAAATTTGCCATCAAGAGGAAACCAAACGAAATCTCGAGCCCTAGGTTTTGGGCACTGACTATCAAGCAGATCTTCAAGGAACTCCACATTCCCATCCCGATGAGCACAATTCCTCCGGAGGTATGTGTTTCTTTCAAACTCGTTAAGTCCTATAGAATTCCAGACCAATCCTCCTTTGGTCCGGTCAGGCGGCTTCCGGACAACATGTTGGCTCTTATCCCTTTCGGATCGCCTTTTCTGAAACACCATCTAGAGACTTCGGTTGTGTTCGACCCAACACAACCTGCCCCAGTCTCTGTTGAGCCTATTTCGGAAGAGGCCACTCACACTCAGTTCGAATCTAGAGTTAAGAAACCGGCCAAACTCAAGGCCTCTCCTTCCAAATCCAAGGCCATAAAGAAAACCAAATTCGGTGCCCCCTCTCAACAGGAGGTCACCCATGACATTCTGGCTGATTCTGGCTGTCCGAACACCCCTCCCGTCCACTCATCTGAGGTACCCCTCAATGTTTCATCTTCACAAGCACACACTCACGGGGAGTCTACATACACCCTCTCCCTCCCAAAAGGGTGCTGTTGGTGTTGAACAAAGTTCCTTGCCCCCTGGAACACACTCACGTGTCATTTTTGCCAATCCCATTATTTCTTCAACACGCACACACTCCGGAACCATTGTTCTGGAACCCAAGCATCCGGAAGAAGGAGCTATCCCTCCATCTTCTGATGCTACAACTGGTCTGATACCTAGAAGGCGTACAGGACGACTAGGTGCAAATGACCCCTTGTGGGAAGATTATGTTAACAGGGCTACATCAAGGCGTCCAAATTTGACCTGAGCTCAAGTTGAATCCACTCTTATTTCCATGAGGAACCGAGCCATTCAAAGCAACACTCCCTATGTTCCTCCCTCAGATGATGACGCGATCAACGAACTTGCTTCTGAACTTCCCAAAATTGTCATTCCCCAAAGCTCTTTCCATGTTGATCCGGAAGATGAGATTGAAGAAGTAATGTTGGAGGACAACGCAACAACAATTCCGGATGCTCATCTCTCTACATCTGTCCATTTTCAATCTAGAGCCTCCGGATCCGAGTCTGCTTTTGACTTCGGAACTTCTTCCTCCTCCACTCCGGCTGATGATCCAAATTCTCCAGTTCACAAAGATGATGATGCAACCAAACCGGGTCCTTCCTCTAATCCGGATACTCACCAACCCCTCCACAACATTCAGACTCCGATTCTGAATCCTGTGCTGGTGATTATGTTGATCCATTTGCCATGATGGAGATCCGAAGCAACGTCTCTGACACTATGGCTAAAGTGTCCTCTGTAGAGACTTCCGTTGCTGAGCTAAATTCCAAATTGGATCAAAAGGTCTCCGGACTTGATTCAAAACTTGATGCCATCCTTCAGTCTCTCTCAATCACTTGGACCATCCACAACCGAGAGAGAAGCCCAGCTTGACCAACTGATTTCCATTCGGTTGAAACATACCGTTGAGCAAATAGATTCAAAATACGATGCTCTGGTCGAAAACTACCTCAACACCATCTCCTCCATGCTCAAGGTCCATGACGACCTTGTGTCTGCTACCAACGATCTCATCAAGCAGACTCATGTTCGTCATGAGAAACAAATTCAACATTTAGAGAAGGAGATTCGAAAGAAGGATGAAATGAACCTGATCATCCAACAAGTCCTCATCAAACTCCTGCGTTCAACTTGGAACATTGTTGATGTTCCGAACAGGAAGTTTGATGAGATGATTGAAATCCTCAGCAGTACCTTCCAACATCTCTCAGCTCAAGCTCCCACCTCTGAAGCATATGACACCCTGACTCTTCAACTCTCTACTGGTCTTCAAAGGGTATTCTCCATGCTTGATGAAATCAAGGATGATTTATCCCTTGCACCGGTTTCCAGGGTCACCGATGCAAGAGGGGGAGAAGGCCCCAACTGAAAATGGAAGCCAACTTCGGAATACACTCTCCGGGACGAAGACTTTGATTTCGAAGAAGATGTACAAGTTCTCTCCGGAATCTTGGGCATTTCTGAAGGAACCAAAGAAGATGAAGACCTCGATGCCTACATTCCGGATGAAGCTCCCAAGGGGATTCTTGGTCTTCAAGCCCCCAAGCTGACAGAGCCAAAAGCACTAACTGAAGAACAGAAGAGGATTTGGTCCGCTGCTTCCTGGCCATCATCTCTTCCGGATGCCTTTGAAATGGCAGTAAAAATGGCCAAGGCTAAATCCTTCCTCACTGCTCAAGCTTTCCGAGCCACTCCATCCTCAACCACTTCTGCACTAATTTCTAAACCAATTGTTGCCCCCATTGATCAAGGATCGCCTCTTCTCTCTCCAGACAACATTCCGGAAGAACCACTTCCAATTCCTCCTCCGGAATTTGTCATTGATGAAAATATGAAGATGGCCATTGAAGCTCTTCAGAGGGATAAAGGGAAGAAACCGATGACTTCGGAACAAAAATAATATCGCTCAGGTCCTTCCCCTAAACAAAAATCTGGTTGGTCTGAGGTAGAAATCCAAAAGGCGCTGGAAGACAGCATCATGATTCAAGCCTTAAAAGATCATCCTGATCCAATGCACAGTATTTCTCCTCTCTGTCGTGAAGGAATTCTTCAAGCCAAGGATATCATTCCTGCTCTTTCTTATGACATTCCCTCTCAAGATGCTGACCAACTAGATCTCCCTCTCTCTCTCCCTTCAGCAAGTTCTATACTAAGTTTGCTCCTCTCCATCCAAACGACAATCCGGAAATGATCATCCGGACTGAACGTGAAAGGCTTAAAACCTTTTACGACAAGAATGCTCAGCCCTTCAAGGAGGTACGGACAAGGAAGAGGATCACTAAAGTTCAGGGCTTTAGAAGAAAAATTCTTGTTAAATTCGAACTGAACTGTCCTCTGTTCCGATTCTATATTCTCCAGAACAAACCATCTCAGAAGACTGTTACTGATGCGGATTTCCCTTCCATGAATCCGAACGACATCCTTACTCTTGCTGCGTACTTCAGAGAATATCAATTGGATGACATCAGTATGGGTGCCTATCACTCTGCTCTCAACTTTCTTAAAGAATATGTTGTTGAGTTTTGCAGATGTGATTACGAACTTGCTCATCTCTACGGAACCGAACAATTTGTGGCGAAAATTGTCTTTGTTCTTCCAGAAGCTGAACTTCTTGCATATGGTCCGATCGAAGAACCGGTTCTAGGGTTTGTCTACACCACCAGAAGAACAAAAAAAGGACTTCTTTCGAGTCCTTGACAAACACCTGGTTCCTACCAAAGCTCTGCAAAAGTTCATTTCCCGGGCATCCAAGTCTGAAGCTCCGGAACAGGTTAAAGCAAAGTTTGTAAGTCAACTGACTTGGTACATCGTAGTGCGAGAATGGTTATTCCGAGCCTTCGCCTTCATCAAGGAAGAAATGAACTAAGCTTGATGGATTGCTAAGTTCGATTAGGGGGAGATTGTTGGAACCTGAAAGTGAACCTCTAGCAATCCTAAGTACATATTCCGAAGGATGCTGTCATACCCCCAAACCAGAATGGCGGAAACATTCGAGGGCGGATGACTTCACGTAGTACCATAACAATTGAATATTGTAAAGAAAGTAACACAACCATCATATATATAATAAAAACGTACATTGTTGCGTTATACATGTTTCCAACAGAATATTACAATATGATGATTTAAAATGATTGATAATAAATGCCTTTAGCGTTCCTTCTTCAAAAGTTGGTAGTTACCTATATTACTGATTCCATGAGAAATACAAGTGGTTTCGAAAAAGTGTCAACATTAAAGTTGGTGAGTTCATAAGTGTTTTGTACTGAAAAAGTATGTCTTTTTGGAAGAAAATAGATGAACGTGGTTTTCAGAAAATCCAATATTTTCCACATATAGTTTGAAAAGTTCCCAAGGTTAGAGGGCGTTAGTATCTTTCGTACTTAAATGATAAAGATAAGTTTTGCACTCAAAATAATGTAAATACTGAATGCATGTATGAATCTCGTAAATCAAGCTTGTTTTTATACTTTCGTGTGAGTCTTATAACCATACTATTGACACAGAATGCCTGTAACAACATTCTTCAGGTGTTGTAGTGTTATGACATTTGTCACTCCAGACCTGCCGGTCTAACTGTAGCTAACAGTTTCGGTGCGGGGTTGTCAATCCCGTATAGATCTATACACAAGTATCACGTTCTCCTTCCAAGAGATTATGACTTATAATACAGGACTTGAAATGCATACTTAAAAGTACGTTGAAGTTGAATATCTCACATCACTTAGTATAAATAGATTTACGATAAGAAAGACTCTATTTCACTTTAGATGAAAGTAATTCGTTTTTCAAGATGTATACGTAAGAATATATGAATAACTCGCAAACTATACTCATTATAGTTTTTCTAAAAGTATGTTCCATTTGGTGAAGATAACTTGGTGAAATACTAGACTTTATGAAGTAAGATGTTGGTATCGAATAGCAATAAAATAGATGTTGCATTTATAAAGTGATACGTTTTCTTGTATTGTACTTGTATCCCCCCCCCTAAAACATGAAAAGACTTGAAAAGTAAGGGTATGAACTCACTTGTTCAGTTTGAAGAGAGTGAGGCTAGAGTCGGGCAAAACTTCAATTGCGGAAAGTTGCATGTTCGAGCTTCTTGGGGATCTCGGTAGTGTAGAACCTTCGTCGGGGGCTCGAATATGGAACCCAGAGTGTCGGGATGGCCTCTGGTGCCTAAGAGTTTGTGAGAGTGAGTGAAAGTTTGAGAGAGATGTGCCAAAATCTGGAGTTTATGCCTTCTATTTATAGGGCTGAAGGCGTGAGTACGCTGGGCGTACCACCGGAGTACGCTGGGCGTAACTTTGCGTCATGGCTTACGACTCGGGTCTAGCTAAGCGTAGAGCTTGCAGTTGATGGGACTCGACTCTACACCTGAGTACGCTGGGCGTACTCTTGAATTACGCTGGGCATAATTCTGGCTTCCGTCTTCTAAATTCATTAAATTTCGCGTACAGGCTCCGTTTTTCGCGTTCTTTATATCCATGCGTAGGTGAGATTATGCTCTACAACTTTCATTTAAACTCCGTCGGCTAGTTTTGACTTTATTTTTAATGCTATGTTTTTAATAGGCCGGGACTGCTAAAGTCCGTTAAAAATTTATGACTTCTTTATCCAACCTCTGTTTTCGTTTGTCTTTTTATCATCTTACTCCTATTGTGGAGAGCTTCAACTCTCGTTTAGGTTGCGTTAGCTAAATATTGTCTGATCTTTAATTCGAGTTTTTAGCTCTCTACCGCTGTTACGAAACTTAGATAATTTGTAACTTCTTCATACAAGGTCCAATTTGGGCGATCTTTTTATATACGTTTACAGTTTAACGAACTCTATGACTTTTGTTTAGATACTTAAGGCTAAAATGCATTTTATTGGAATTTCACTTTTTACGTTAAATAGTGTTTTACCGGGTGTGTCGCGAATAATTGAGTGGTCATAGTTTCTTCATTATAGCCCGGTTTCGAATGTTCTTTATGTTTTTGGAAACCTTGGCACAATATCTAACATTTGATGCATCCCAATTTAGATATTTGAATACTTTATTTTTGAGGCTAACTTTGTTGATTCCAAATAGTTTCGTTGTATTTGACTTTTGAGTGTTACATTGCTTTTGTAAAAATATAGGGTTGTCACATCATCCCCCCGTTAGAGGAATTTCGTCCCAAAATTTAATCTAAGACTGAGTTTACGGGTTAGGAAAGAGATACGGGTACTTTTGTTTCATCTGATCCTCGTGTTCCCAGGTGTAATCAGGTCCTTGCTTGGCGTTCTAGTGGACCTTTACAATAGGTATGCGACTTTGTTTAGTTCTTTTAATTTTCCGATCCATGATATTTACTGGTTCTTCTACGAATTGGAGATTCTCATTTATTGCAATTTCGTCCAGAGGGACGACAAGGGTCTCATCGAACAAGCACTTCTTTAGGTTTGATACGTGAAAGGTAGGGTGTATGTTGTGGAGTTCCTGAGGTAATCGAAGTTTGTAAGCCACCGGACCGATCCTGGCAAGGATCTCGAATGGTCCAATGTATCGTGGGTTCAGTTTCCCACGCTTTCCAAAACGTATTAATCCTTCCAGGGCGAGAGTTTTAGTAGGACGCGGTCTCCAACCTGGAATTCCAAGGGTTTCCGTCTTTTATCAGCATAACTCTTTTGTCTGTCCCTTGATGCTTTCAGTCGTTCCTGGATCTGAACAATCTTCTCCGTAGTTTCCCTTATGATTTCTGGCCCAGTGAGTGTGTTGTCTGTTGCTTGTCCTTTTTCTAGTTGGGTGTCACCCACTTCAGCCCAGCACAGAGGTGATCTGCATTTACGGCTGTAGAGGGCTTCGAACGGGGTATCCTTGATGCTAGTGTGGTAGCTATTGTTGTATGAAAACTCGACCAATGGTAGATGGGTGTCCCATGCTTTGCCAAAATCGATTACGCAAGATCTCAACATATCTTCTAGGGTTTGTATGGTTCTCTCACTCTGGTCGTCAGTTTGTGGGTGATAAGCAGTACTCATGTCTAGTCTTGTTCCTATAGATTTTTGCAACGACTGCCAGAACCTTGAGGTGAATATACTATCTTGGTCCAAGATAATGGATATGGGCACACCATGCAGCCGTACAATCTCTCTGAGGTATGTTCTAATTAGTTCTTTATCCATTTCTTTGATTGGTAGGAAGTGCGCGGATTTAGTTAACCTGTCGACGATCACCCAGATGGTGTCGAGTCCACTTGCCGTCTTGGGTAATTTGGTTATGAAATCCATGGTTATCCACTCCCACTTCCATTCGGGTATTTCTGGCTGTTGTAACAATCCCGAGGGCTTTTGGTATTCCACCTTGACTTTGGCGCACGTCAGACATTTGCTCACGTAGGTAGCAATTTCGGCTTTCATGTTCGGCCACCAGTATAGTTTCTTGAGGTCGAGATACATCTTATCGGAGTCGGGATGTATGGAGTATCATGTATTATAGGCTTCATTCATGACGACTTCTCTGAATCCGCCAAACTTCGGTGTCCAGATCCGATCCATGAAGTAACGAACTCCATCATTCTTGAGTTCAAGCTTCTTATCCATTCCCCTTAAGGCTTCCCCTGCCACATTTTCAGATTTTAAGGCTTCTATTTGGGCTTCCTTGATTTGCGTGGACAAGTGTGAATGGATTGTCATAGTTAGAGACTTCACTCTGCGGCCCGAGTATTCCTTCCGGCTGAGTGCATCCTCCACCACGTTAGCATTTCTGGGATGATATCGAATTTTGCATTCGTAATCATTTAGTAGTTCTACACACCGTCTTTGTCTCATGTTGAGTTCTTTTTGGTTGAGGATATGCTGGAGGCTTTTATGATCGGTGACGATTGTACATTTTGTGCCGTAGAGATAGTGCCTCCATATCTTTAGAGCGAAAATGACTGCTCCTAGCTCGAGATCGTGGGTCGTGTAGTTTACTTTGTGCGTCTTTAGTTATCTTGAGGCGTAGGCCATGACCTTCCCTCGTTGCATCAGGACACACCCAAGTCCATGGTTTGACGCATCACAATAGACCACGAAGTCCTTTGTTCCTTCTGGTAAGGTTAGAATGGGCACACTACATAAGGCTCGCTTTAGTGTTTGAAACGCGATGTCTTGTTTTTCTCCCCAGTCGAAGGTCACGCTCTTCTGAGTTAGGGTGGTAAGTGGCTTAGCAATCTTCAAAAAGTTTTGTATGAACCTTCGGTAATACCCGGCGAGTCCCAAAAATTGTCGGATTTCTGTTGGGGTTCTTGGGATCATCTAATTCTCTATTGCTTTGATCTTGGAAGGATCCATGTGTATCCCCTCTTTTCTTACTACGTGACCTAGGAAATCTACTTCCCGAATCCAAAACTCACACTTTGAAAATTTTGCGTATAGTTTTTCTGCCCTCAATGTTTCCTAGACTTGGCAGAGGTGTTGGTTGTGTTCTTCCTTGCTTCTTGAATAGATGAGTATATCATCTATGAAAACGATCACAAATTTATCCAGGAAGGGACGACATACCCGGTTCATCAAGTCGATGAACACTTCTGGTGCGTTTGTCAATCCAAAGGGCATCACTACAAACTTGTAGTGACCATAGCATGTTCGGAATGCCGTTTTGGGGATATCTCCTTCCAGCACTCGCAGTTGGTGATAACCAGATCTTGGATCGATTTTTGAGAAGTAGCTTGCTCCCTGTAGTTGGTCGAACAAATCCTCTATGCGTGGTAGGGGATATCGGTTCTTGATCGTGAGTTTGTTCAGCTCCCGGTAATCGATGCACATGCGAAAAGATCCGTCCTTCTTCATCAAGAATAGGACCGGTGCTCCCCATGGTGAGAAGCTCGGTCTGATGAAGCCTTTGCTCAACAGCTCGTTCAATTGACTAGACAGTTCCGGCATCTCGGCTGGGGCTAGATGGTAAGGCGACTTTGCTACTGGAGTAGCTCCGGGAATTAAGTCGATTCTGAACTCGACTTGGCGTTCGGGTGGGATCCCTGGAAGATCTTCTGGAAAGATGTTTGGGAAGTTGCAGACTTCCGGAATGTCTTTAATGTTCTTCGATTCTTGTTTCTAGTCTACTAAGTGGGCTAGAAAGGCATGATATTCCTTGCAAAGATATTTTTGTGCTTTAACACAGGAGATGATTTGTAAATTCGTACTAGGTTTGTCACCATAAATGACAACAGTTTCGCCGTTTGGCAGATTGAGGCGAACGACCCTTTCGTGACAAAGTATATCGGCATGGTGAAGGCTTAACCAGTCCATACCGATGATGACATCAAAACTTCTTATTGAAATGGGCATAAGATCGATTTGAAATAAGTGCTCGTTTAAATTTAATGTGCACCGTACGTACATATCGTTTGCGCTTTCCGTCTTACCGTTTTCCATTTCTACAGTGAATATTTTATTGAGTGGTTGGGGTTTTTGATTAAGTAGGTGTTTGAATTTATGACTCACAAAACTTCTCTCCGCACCGCAGTTAAAGAGTATGCATGCATAAATGTTGTCGAGGAGAAACGTACCCGTAACCACCGTGGGGTCAGCTATTGCTTGATTTTGTCCTGTCGCCGGCACTCTCCCAACACCGCCAACATTCTTTTCCTTGGGGCAATCCCTCTTGAAGTGCCAAGTTTCTCCGCACCCATAACATGCCTGGCTTATTCCAGTACCAGGAACTTGAGTGATTGGTCACGCTGGTGCCTTACAGAAACAGGCAGTGTGCCCTTTCCTGTCACAGTTTTTACAGTGCATCTCGCGGAAATTACCGTGGTGATGGTAGTTGCATTTGTTGCACTTTGGCAGGTTCCCAGCATATTGCTTTGCTGGCGCAGGGGTAGCAGGAGTTGTAGTGGGGGCAGTAGTGGCATAGACCGCCACCATTTGTTTCTTTGAAGGTTCTTGCGAAGTTTGCCCCTTTCTCTTGTTCCAGAACTTCTTCTTGCTGTTGTTGGCATTGTTGTCGTTGTTGTTGCTTCCTTTGGTCGGTTCAGCGACGACGTTCGTGACACCTTGACAGACACCTTGATCAACGAGAGATTGCGCCAGTTCCTTGGAACTATCGTACGTCATGGGTTTGGAGGCTAACACACTCCCTCGAAGTTGGGGTGATAGTCCCCAGATATACCTTTCCATCTTTTGGCTTTCCAGGATCAACATTCTTGGGCAAAGTATTATCAAGTCACTGAATCTGTTGGTATAGCCTGCGATGTCCGAGCCTACCATCGTAAGGCCCCACAGTTCTTGTTCGAGCTTCTGAATCTCGCCTCTTGGGCAGTATTCTCGTAGGAGCATTCATTTCAGGTTTTCCCAACCCATGGAGTTCGCCACCACTAGGGTTAGTGTCTTGACGTTGCCGTTCCACCACGTCAGGGCTCGTTCGGAGAAAGTAAAGGCGGCAAATTTTACCTTGCTTTCTTCAGGGCATGCATAAATTTCAAACACAACTTCCATTTTCTCTATCCATTGAGATAGAGCCATCACTCCCCCAGTCCCATAAAAGGGAATAGGTTTTCCGTTGGTGAAGTCTTTGTAAGTACATACCCCGGAACGGCCTTGGCTTTGGCCATTTGTAAAGTTGTTTATTCCTCCTCCTGACCCGTTGTTACTCATTTGTGCCATCGCTGCGGTTACAGCGGCTGTTACAGCAGTTTGGAACATAGCTGCATCCATAGTCGGAGGGGTGGTGGAGGTGTTGTTGGAGCTGAGTTTCTGTGTGATGATCTACGAGGAGGCATGTTCTGATAGAGAAATAATAATGAAGACTATAAGTTTCTAATGATTTGATAATCGTGCACTAGAGGGTTAGTTGTATCTTGTAATTTGTTTTGACTTTAGTTAATGGGTTCAAAGTAGATATAGCAATTTATATAATCCTATAAGTTTCAAGAGGTATGTAAATAAGTACTTCATATTTATGTATATATGTCACACATACGGTGCATTACATTATGCTTCGTGTTTAGGAAAACTTTGACCTATCTAGAGGTCTCCGATTACAAGTTCAAAGAAAATAAGAAAAACTTTATCCGAGGTCCTATTCTATATCAAAATTGTTGGAGTTGGGCAAGTCCTACTTGCGGCGTGCAGTGCGTTTGGAGCTAGACTTGGCATCCGATTGATTAATTCCCATTAAGTGCCTTTCAAGAACCGCTTGTTGTTCCTTCATCTCTCTTATTTCTGCAAGTGCTGTCACCATTTGGCTTTGAAGCGTCCCTGTATGGAGTTGGGTACCTTCGTGTAGTCCGTCCAGACGACGGATGTCTGCGGCGTTACCCTGTGTAGCAGCATTGATCTCACGAATTCTGGCCGCTTGCATGTCCGATTGGTAGTTCTGGGTGGCTATTGTGCCTACAATAACGGGAAGTGCTCGATCAGCTGAGCCTCCCCCACTAACATTGTAAAACTCCCGACACATGCCAAAGGGAGGCCGTACACCTAGTTGACGGCCCCAATGGTAGAGATGGCTTCCCCAAATGGGAATGGGACCTTGGTAACCTATTCTGACTTCGGGAGGGCGAGGAGTGGGAGGGTTGATTACTTTCGGCTCGGAGTCTGTGCCATCCGTAACATCTTCTTCCTCCTCGACTTCCTCATCGACTTTGAATTCCTCTTCGACTTCCTCTTCGACTTCGAATTCCTCTTCGACTTCCTTTTCGATTTCCTCTGGGTCTTCTTCCGGATCTTCTTCTATCCATCCACCGTTACCTTGGTTTGGGTAGTAGGGATCTCCCGGTATATGGAATCCGGCCATTTTGTCTGTACTAGGATAGAGGTATAAGAATTTTATAAGAAAATAAATTTCTATTTAACGACATCCTAAGTTTAACTATATCTTATGGTGTGCAGGTTTTTGATTGTCCTATTATATTATTTTATAACAATACTACTATAGTATTTCAAATTTGCGAGTCTAGAAATTTTATTTGGTAAATTTTTGACTTGTTGTCCACTACGACCATTCCTCGACGTACGGTGGTCAAATCTAGGATAAATATAGTTGATCAGGCTATATTTATTCTCGATTTGATTACATACTTCGTGGTCCGATCGTAGTGTCGCAACTTGCCTTAATACTTTTTAGAAAACTTTGTTATGATACGAGACCGATGCATGCGTGTAAAAATGTATATTTTTAAAAGATAATGTATTGTTTACGAAAACGTTTTGTCAGAGGGTTTTTGGTCCCCTTTGCATTTATAGTTTGTATATCTTATGTGGTTCGATATACTTAGTTCAGTATAAACAATGCTCTGATACCAATCTGTCACAGCCCCAAACCAGAATGGCGGAAACATTCGGGGGTGGATGACTTCACGTAGTACCATAACAATTGGATATTGTAAAGAAAGTAAGACAACCATCATATATATAATAAAAATGTACATTGTTGCGTTATACATGTTTCCATAAGAATATTACAATATGATGATTTAAAATGTTTGATAATAAGCGCCTTTAGCGTTCCTTCTTCAAAAGCTGGTAGTTACCTGTATTACTGATTCCCTGAGAAATACAAGTGGTTTCGAAAAAGTGTCAACAATAAAGTTGGTGAGTTCATAAGTGTTTTGTACTGAAAAAGTATGTCTTTTTGGAAGAAAATAGATGAACATGGTTTTCAGAAAATCCAATATTTTCCACATATAGTTTGAAAAGTTCCCAAGGTTGGAGGGCGTTAGTATCTTTCGTACTTAAATGATAAAGATAAGTTTTGCACTCAAAATAATGTAAATACTGAATGCATGTATGAATCTGATAAATCAAGCTTGTTTTTATACTTTCGTGTGAGTCTTATAACCATACTATTGACACAGACTGCCTGTAACAACATTCTTCAGGTGTTGTAGTGTTATGACATTTGTCACCCCAGACCTGGCGGTCTAACTGTAGCTAACAGTTTCGGTGCGGGGTTGTCAATCCCGTATAGATCTATACACAAGTATCAAGTTCTCCTTCCAAGAGATTATGGCTTATAATACAGGACTTGAAATGCATACTTAAAAGTACGTTGAAGTTGAATCTCACACCACTTAGTATAATTAGATTTACGATAAGAAAGACTCTATTTCACTTTAGATGAAAGCAATTCGTTTTTCAAGATGTATATGTAAGCATATATGAATAACTCGCAAACTATACTCATTATAGTTTTTCTAAAAGTATGTTCCATTTGGTGAATATAACTTGGTGAAATACTAAACTTTATGAAGTAAGATGTTGGTATCGAATAGCAATAAAATAGATGTTGCAGTTATAAAGTGATAGGTTTTCTTGTATTGTACTTGTATTCCCCCCCTAAAACATGAAAAGACTTGAAAAGTAGGGGTATGAACTCACTTGTTCAGTTTGAAGAGAGTGAGGCTAGAGTCGGGCAGAACTTCAACTGCGGAAAGTTGCGTCTTCGAGCTTCTCGGGGATCTCAGTAGCGTAGAACCTTCGTCGGGGGCTCGAATGTGGAACCGAGGGTGTCGGGCTGGCCTCTGGTGCGTAAGAGTGTGTGATAGTGAGTGAAAGTTTGAGAGAGATGTGCCAAAATCCGGAGTATATGCCTTCTATTTATAGGGCTGAAGGCGCGAGTACGCTGGGCGTACCACCGGAGTACGTTGGGCGTAAGCGTTATGCTGGGCGTACTTCGGTTACATTGGGCGTAACTTTGTGTCATGGCTTATGACTCGGGTCTAGCTATGCGTAGAGCTTGCAGCCGATGGGACTCGACCCTGCACCTGAGTACACTGGGCGTACTCTTGAATTACGCTAGGCGTAATTCTGGCTTACATCTTCTAAATTTCGTAAATTTCGCGTACAGGCTCCGTTTTTCGCATTCTTTATATCCACGCGTAGGTGAGATTATGCTCTACAACTTTCATTAAACTCCGTCGGCTAGTTTTGACTTTATTTTTAATGTTATGTTTTTAAGAGGCCGGGACTGCTAAAGTCCGTTAAAAATTCATAACTTCTTTAGCCGACCTCTGTTTTTGTTTGTCTTTTTATCATCTTACTCCTATTGTGGAGACCTTCAACTCTCGTTTAGGTTGCGCTAGCTAAATATCGCCTGATCTTTAATTCGAGTTTTTAGCTCTCTACCGCTGTTACGAAACTTAGAAAATTCGTAACTTCTTCATACGAGGTCCAATTTGGGCGATCTTTTTATATACGTTTACAGTTTAACGAACTCTATGACTTTTGTTTAGATACCTAAGGCTAAAATGCATTTTATTGGAATTTCACTTTTTACGTTAAATAGTGTTTTACCGGGTGTGTCGTGAATAAATGAGTGGTCATAGTTTCTTCATTATAACCCGGTTTCGTATGTTCTTTATGTTTTTGGAAACCTTGGCACGATATCTAACATTTGATGCATCCCAATTTAGATATTTGAATACTTTATTTTTGAGGCTAACTTCGTTGATTCCAAATTGTTTCGTTGTATTTGACTTTTGAGTGTTACATTGCTTTTGTAAAAATATAGGGTTGTCACAGATGCTGATTCCGAAGATGGATATGATCCGGAAGCTGTCCGGAGCTGGTTAAAGGGAGTGAAGAAATTCAGAGAAGAGCGCATTCCAGGTCCTTGCTCTATATAAAAAGACCAAATTACCCTTTATTACTTTTGTCTTTTTCTTTTAACTGTATATATATATATATATATATATATATATATATATATATATATATATATATATATATAAGAGAGAGAGAGAGGTAGGTTCAAATGTAGATAGCCATTTATTGTGTGGACGTAGGGACTAATAAGATTTCAGAAAAATTTACATCATTAAATTAACAAAATATGGTAGTTTAGTCATTTTATTTTTTAAGCCATATATATATATATATATATATATATATATATATATATATATATATATATATATATATATATATATATATATATTATTGGGATATCCCTTAAATCACGTTTCAATTCTTCAAAACATTCTTCTCCACAACCCTAATATCATTTTCCGTCTTTTCTTCCAAACGTATATAGTAACCAGCCTCCTCAAATCAACGATACCTCTCTCGAACACCAAGAAATCGGCTTATCGACGATGAGTTTCTTCCTTTTTCTCATCTACGTAAAATCGACTGTGTAAAATCTTTCTTGTGTCAGTGGATGTTTGGGAGAAGATTTGCAAATTGGGTAATGGTTATGCAGGTGATGGTGTTATTGTATCTGATGATGGCGAAGTTGATGAAAAAGTTTAGGGATTCATGAATTTTGGAGTGCAAGTATGTTTATTTTTTTGAATTCCATGATTTCAATTTATGAGGGTGGCTACTAATTTTGATCACCATGTATTTGTTAATTTACTTCAATGAATACAAATATCTTGTGGTTTACCATTTTCATATTGGTCTTTTAACATTTTTAAGTATTATCCTATTTTTCACCAACTTCTGAACCTAACAAAGAAAAGTTCTTCATCTTTTACCTTTCCACAGACAACATATAAGGCTTGATTTTTATTCTTTTGTGAATTGTGATTTTTGTTATACTATTAATTCTTTATTTATAGTTTTGTTGTTTTGTTTTTTAGTTGATTGAACGCTTTTTCTTATACTAATTTGTGCTAGGTTCATATGTGCATAAAAAATGAAGATCCCCAAACCCATTTGGATTATCTCGACCATTCAAATTAATGGTTTGTTTCCATTTTTTATATTTCTTTTACTCTATTACATGTTACATTCCCTTTTTTGATTTGCTTAACATTCTAAATTTTCATTTTGCATTGATATATAATATTGGTGATGGATCATTTATGCCATAATTGAATTTAGTTATGTTGGAAATGGAATCACGAATTTCAATTCTGTCGGAATGGAATCATGATATTTCATTACTAATTTGTGCATTTTCTACAATTCTTGATTTTGGACTTTGGTGCAATTCACAGGTCTTCAAATTTGTACAAAAGACTTTAGTTTTTTTTTTTCATTTACTAATGTATTATTGGGTTCTAAAGTACAATTGGATTTGGTTTCATAGATGCTTGAAGAACGGACCGCAAAATTGAAAATGATTCTCAACAACAACATTATTTAGAATGTATTAGTGTCTTTTGTTAGATTTTTGATGTTTTTTTTTTCAAATTTTAACCGTTATTAGTTTTATTATTTAACAATAAATGTAATTCTTAGCAATTGTTACCCATAGTCTTTAAGAATTAGTGTAATTTTTCTTTTTATTCTTCAATTGATGGTTTAAGAATTTGTTATTTTTCAAGAAGTTCATTCCGTCAAAATATGTATTATGTCAGAATATTTATTCTTTTATGGTTCAACAATGTTTCAAGATACTCATATGATGGGTTTTGAGCAAAAGAACATCCTATGTGCACATGCAAAACCCTAAAGCTTTGTATCTAGGTTTCTCTATTGTACATGCAATTTATCCAAAGCTCATAAACCCTAATCTAACATACTTTGAAATCGAGATCTATAACAAAAAAGTTTAGATGGTACCTTTCAATAGTTGCAAGAATCTTCAATCTTCAAGAAGCTTAATGTCACAAGTGTAACACCTCTAATGGCTCACAAACACCACAAACAAGAAGATGATCTAGAAGAGAGAAGGAGAGAGGCAAAATTCCGGCTATAGTAACTCTAGGATTTCTTGGTCTAGCCAAAACTGAAGCCCTGGGGTCCCTTAAATAGATGAGCTGCTAGGGTTTCAGTCAAAATCCTATTTGGATGACTTAGGCCCTAAGCAGCTTAAGAACCTTCTAGAATAAGTCCCCTTGGATGAAATTAGAGTGGGCTTCCACTCCTAATTTCGTCCCCCTTATGTCCATGAGGGTTCACAGCCCAAAATCAACTACCTTATAATTGACAGTTCTAGTCCATCTTATTTAATTAATCTCTTTTAGCTACAAAATTAATTCTTAACTAATTCTTGACCAATATTAATTAAACTATATGATTTCTCTTTTAATATATTATTCATATAATATATTAATAAACCATAATAACCGCTCTTTATCTCCATAAATCATCCTATCAAGTTGCTTTGGTGAAGGCAACCCAAAGGGACCATGTCCAACCGGGTCAAGTACATATGAAATATAGTTACGGGCTTAGACAACAATCCAACAGCCTCCTACTTGGATAAGTCTAGTAACTATAAGTACGACTTTAGGATCCGATTAGCAATCGTAGCTCTCAAAGACGTTGTTGAACTCTGATCTTATTAGTAACCTATCCTTTAGATAAGGGATCGTATAGTCCTCCGTTTTAGATATCGTACGGACAATTACATGGAACATAGTCATACTTATTGTCTAGTAGTTTGTTTCTTGATCTCTGATTCGTCTGACATAGAACTTAATTGAACACATCAATTCAGTCATGACCGAGCCCGACACATAAGTCAAACCAAATCATCGAGGGGCCTAGATATTGCTTTTACCCTCTTAGGATAAAGGAATAGATAAACTTCGACTTATATGCATTTACCATTCACTTATCAAATCATGCACAACGATGCGTTTTATAACATCAAGTTACTGATTTGTTTCCACATTATCAATGCACAACCAACTTGCAAATAATAAACCGTATATCTATGTTTCAAGACCATATTCACTCGTGATAAATTCCATGAAGTGATACCAGCAAGCGTGGGTTTAGTCCAATGCTCAAATCTTATTCATAAGCACTCATGAACGTTGCATCAAATTTTTGCTATGTCTAATACACTTTTGACCATCTACAAACCAATTCATGACAATCTTCTTTCATACCTACTTCCAAAGTATGAGCGACTGTGGAACGTTCGAATAATCTTATTATTCTGGAAGTGAAAACATGCAAAGTGAAACAATAGGTAAACAATTAACATAAGACAATGACTTTACTTATAAATAATACTCCTTTATTAAATCATCAATTGTTAATTACATTTATCTATTACACATTTCAAAACTATCTAATCTAAACTAATATCGTCTTTCAGCCTAATGCTCCTAGCGTGCTGCAAGTGCTTAACCCTACTCAGTCCCTTCGTAAGGGGATCTGTCGGGTTATCTTCTGATGATACCCTCTTTACCACGAGGAGTCCCTCTTCTACCGATGTCGAATAAAATGATATTTCCTGTCGATATGTCGAGATCTACCATGATCCGTTGGTTCCTTGGTCAAGGAAACCGCTCCTTCATTAACAAAAAAAATTTCCATGGGCTCCTTTATGGCTGGCATAACTCCAAGGTCTCCAATGAAGTTCTTCAACCATATCGCCTCCTTTGACGCTTCGCTCGCCGCTATGTACTTTGATTCACATGTTGAATCATCTATAGTCTCCTGCTTGGAACTTTTCCAAGTCACTGCTCCTCCATTCAGGGTAAAGACCTAGCCCGACTGAGAATGGTAGTTGTCCCGGTCGGTCTGAAAACTGGCGTCACTATACCCTCGCACCCTTAATTCATCACTCCCACCGAGGACTAGAAACCATTCCTTGGTCCTCTAAAGGTACTTAAGAATATTCTTAACTACGGTCTAATGTGATTTTCCAGGGTTCCCTTGATATTTGCTAACAATGATCAAAGCGAAGGCCACATCAGGGCGAGTACAAGTCATAGCATACATGATCGAGACAACTGCGGAAGCGTAAGGTGCTCGTCTCATCTCTGCTATCTTGACTTCGGTACTCGGAATTTGAGTCTTACTCAACTTGGCATTACTTTGGATTGGTAACTCCCCTTTCTTGTAATTCTCCATACTAAAACGCTTTAGTACCTTGTCCAAGTAAGTATTTTGACTAAGTCTTATTAGCCTTCTACTCCTGTTTCTCACTATCCTTATTCCAAGAATATAGGCAGCCTTTCCGAGATCCTTCATAGCGAAACACTTCCCAAGCCAGGACTTGACTTCCTACAGGGTCAGGATTTCATTTCCTCTGAGTAATAATGCATTGACATACAACACGAGGAAGCTAACTATACTCATACTAGCTTTGACATATACACATGATTCATCCTCGCTTCGCAGAAAACCAAACTCTTTGACTTTCTCATCGAAACAAAGATTACATCTACGAGATGCTTGTTTCAATCTGTAAATGAATTTCTCAAGATTACACACTCTATTGGGGTGCTTCGCATCGATAAAACCCTCTGGCTGATTCATGTAAACATCCTCAGCGAACTTCCCGTTAAGGAAAGCGGTTTTGACATCCATCTGCCAGATCTCATAGTCATGAAATGCAGCAATGGCTAGCATCACCCTAATAAACTTTATCTTCGAAACCGGTGAGAAGGTCTCATCATAGTCAACTCCAGGAGTTTGAGTAAATCCCTTCGCAACCAATCGCGCCTTATAAGTGTGTACCTTCCCATCTATGCCAGTCTTCTTCTTGAAGATCCACTTGCACCCAACGGTCTTATGACCTGGCACATTGTCAACCAAATTCCAAACTTCGTTGTCATACATGGACTGAATCTCGTTGTCCATAGTCTCTTTCCATTTTATAGACTCCGGGCCTGCCAAGGCTTCCTTGTAGCTATTAGGTTCATCCAAATTTATTAGTGTACTATCACTAATAAATGTATCACCCTCACTTGTTATATGAAAACCATACAACACAGGATGAACACTAACTCTACTAGAACGTCTAAGAGGTAAGGACTCGTCAATCGGTTCAATAGGAGTTTCCTCCTCAAGTTGAGCGCCAATGTTAGAGGTTCCTTCATCGCTCGACTCTTGAAGCTCTTCAAGATCGATTTGCCTCCCATTGTCCCCTTGGCTTATGAGTTCTCGCTCTCGGAAAACCCTTATCCTCGCAATGAAGACAACATTGTCACTCGGTCTATAGAAGAGATATCCGAAGGACTTTTGCGGATAGCCGATGAAAATACACTGCTCACTACGAGGTTTGAGCTTGTCGTGAGTCTCTCGTCTTACGAAAGCCTCGCAACCCTAAACCTTGATATGTGCCAACGAGGGAGCCTTCCATGTCCACATCTCGTCAAGTGTTTTGGCAACCTTCTTTGTAGGGACTAAGTTAAGGATATGGGCAGCAGTCTCTAAGGCATACCCCCAAAATGATATAGGCAGCGAAGCACGACTCATCATGGAACGAACCATATCTAGCAAGGTTCGATTATGCCTCTCAGCCACACCATTCAATTGCGGTGTCCTAGGTGGCGTTAATTGCGAAACTATTCCGCATTCCTTGAGGTAGTCGTGGAATTCAAGACTAAGGTACTCTCCACCTCGATCGGATGGAAGCATCTTGATTTTCCTGCCTAGCTGATTCTCCACTTCCATCTTAAACTCTTTGAACTTTTCAAATGTTTCTGAGATATACCCATATCTACTATAATCATCGGTGAAAGTCACATAGAAGCGACTTGCATCCTTTGTGGTTGATCTAAAGGGCCCATACACATCGGTGTGTATGAGATCCAATAAACCCTCACCCCTTTCACAAGTACCAGTGAAGGGTGACTTGGTCATCTTTCCAAGTAAACAAGACTTGCACACGTCATCGTCCCTAAGGTCGAATGACTCCAACACTCCATCCTTTTGGAGTTAGGCGATGAGTTTCTTGTTGACATGTTTGTGACATCCCAATTTTCACGGCCAGAAAAGACCAGTTTTTTATGCTTTATTTTGAAAATCAGAGTATATTTTAAAGAAATATGTTGCGGAATTTGTTCCCAGAAAAACATGATAAATATATTATCAAAGCATTTCCAAAGAAATGTATTTTTATTCATTTTTAAAACATTGGGATGTTGTTGTCAATACATAAACATAAGCATAAACAGACCTTACATTCTTTTACACTAGTGATCTACATCTCTTTTAAATCTCTCAATGTAAAGTAGCTTCGTATCGACACCTGTGATACAAATAAACTTGAGTGGATCATGTTGGGAAACCTGGTGAGTACATATAGATTTCAATCCCACAATGCTATACCATATATATAATTTAGAACTCACAAAATATACAATTTCACCATATATATAAGCAACTCTTACCCCACCCCGTCGATCCTCACCACGACACTATCCATACGCTTGGTCCTTAAAATTTATATCTTTACTTAATCCATACTCCCGGATCTAATCCATGCTCTCAGATTAATAACTGTGCCCATTCCATACTCTCGGACTAGGGACAAATGTCTAAATCCATACTCTCAGATTAATGTCAAATAACTATGTCCTATCCATACTCCCGAACTAAGGACAACTGACTATGTCTTAATCTATACTCCCGGATTAATGAAAACTAACTATGTCTTAATCCATACTCCCGGATTAATGACAATTGACTATGTCCAATCCATACTCTCGGACTAGGGCAATGACTGGGTCTAATCCATGCTCCCGGATCAATGACATAATTTGAAGTTCTATTCTCTGTGTATAACTCACTCGTACTCATAAGAAGATACTACCCCATAATTAATTTAGGTTTACTCTTTATCCTAAATCATCATATATAATTAGGTATGTTCTTTAACACGTATTTTAGGCAACATCAAATAACTCGCACATAAACATATATTTAATACTTCAATCAATACTTGTATTAAAATCATGTTCATGAAAGGGACTATGCACTCACTTGTGAAAGTGACGACTCGAAATTCGAGCAGTGCTTCGCTTCTTAACAATATGATTTATTTCGATGAAACCTAGTATTATTATTGCTAAGTTTTAGTCTAATATTTATTGTGACTAATTATTAGTCTAGATTCATCATTAACTCAAAGTCTACTTTCATGATCTATCAAGTAAGGAACAACCAGGTAGGATCATATCGGAGGTATGGTCTGTTTGGTATACGAAGTATACTATTTGGAAATCCCACTTTAAACACCTCACTAAATCACAATCTAGATATCATCCCCATAAGTAGATCAATCAGTATAACGACTTCGAATCATTGATAAATCTTGTTTATAGGTTCATAATAACGATAATGAACTTAAACATATGTTATACTTAAAGTAGGGTAAGCATAACTTACCTACGAGGGGGTTTGGTTAGGAGACAGGCTCTGCAGGGGTAGAACTTCAGAGCCGAAAGTTCTTCTTCTCGGAGCCTTCCGGCGCTCTGGGACTCGCCTCTAACACCTAGGAGGTGCTAGGGAAGGGGGAAGAGGGTTTGGGGGTAATGGGAGAGAAAGGGCATGAAAGGTGTGATTTTTGGGGGTGATTTACGCCTCAATTTATAGATTTTCTAGGCCCGATTCACGTTGTGAAAAAGGGTACTCACGCCGTGAGCTTGTGTAGGCTCCAAGGCGAAGTCTGGTGCTGACACGTGGCGTCGGACGCAGGTAAAACAACCAATCTTTAAAAATTCATAACTTTTGCATACGAACTCCATTTTTGATGTTGCTTATATCCACGTGTAGGTAAAGACAAGATATACAACTTTCCTTTTGACTCAATTGACTAATTCTCGGCCGATTTTAAATTTAATAGTATGAGAAGATTATACTGTTAAATGACCGTGTAAAATTCATAACTTCTACATACAAACTCTGTTTTCGTCTGTCTTTTTATCGTTGAGCTCCCATTAATGAGATATTCAATTCTCATTTAGGTTGTATTGGCCAAAAATAGATCGATCTAAAATTCAAATTTCGGACTGTGCACTACTATGCCAAATCTTAGAAAAATCATAACTTCCTCATACGAAGTCAGATTTGGGAGTTTCCTTTTTGCATACTCTCGGTTTAACATATACTACAACTTTCATTTAGATATCTACGGCTAAAAAGTAGTTTATCAAAAATTCACTTTTTACGTTACGCGGTGTCGTGCTATTTTGCCGTAAAACTTTGATGGGCCATAACTTCTTCGTTCTAATTCGGATTTCGGCGTTCTTTATATATATATATATATATATATATATATATATATATATATATATATATATATATATATATATATGGAACCCTTGTGAAATATTCTACAACTTGGTTAAGATTATTTATTCTAAATAATCTTTTGTCGAAAAGTCATTTTTGACACTTATTGTCTCTAAATTGACTAGCCCAAATCGTCGGGCGTTACAATGTCCAAGATGACAATGCCACAAGCATGTTTTGTCTAAACTATTGGAAGATTCAATATGCAACACATCATTTCCTAAGTTGTCTACAACCATCACAGTTTTACAAGACAATGCTTCAAAATATAAAACACCATTAAGATAAGCATTAATAGAATCCTTTTCATTATCAAATGAATATCTAAATCCTTGTTTATACAAACCATGAAAAGATATGATGTTTCTTGCCATTTCTGGTGAATAGCAACAGTTATTCAAATCTAGTCCTAATCCATTACTAAGCACTAAAGAGTAAACTCCAATCTTGGTGACAGGCGACGCTCTTCTGTTCCCCATAATCAAGTTTATCTTCCCATGCTCCACATCCCTATTTCTTCTTAGGCCCTGCAAATCAGAACAAATGTGAAAACCACATCCTATATCAATTACCCAAGAAATAGCATGTTATGAATCATTAGATTAAATAGTATAAATACCTGTGAAGGATGGCTTGATCTTTTCATCCTTGATGTCTTGCAGATATTTTGGGCAGCTTCATTTCCAATGCCCTATGTTGTGGTAGTGATAGCACTCTGCATCCTTTGGGCTTGAAGTCGGTGCAGCGGGACCAACCTTGGTTCCACTAGAAGAGGTGTCGTCACGGGACTTTCCCTTATGGTGGCTCTTTGAAGGAGCCTTCCTCTTCTTACCCTTTCCTTGTCCAATAGCCAAGACTAGGGCAACAGTAGGAGTAGGAGTTTGTGCAATGGACATGTCCTTGAGGTTGCTCTCAGTAGTCCTTAACAGGCCTTGAAGCTTGCTCAACATGACCTCCTCTTTGTTCATGTGGTAGGTCATGCGAAACTGGTTGAAGCAGGGTGGCAGTGAATGAAGTATGATGTCAATTGCCAGCTCTTCATCAAATTTAACATTTAACTTCAGCAGGCGGTCAACATACCTCTGCATCTTCTGTAGATGAGCAGTGACAAACTCTCCTTCTTTCATCGTGGTCATGAGCATCAAAGTGATGATCTCGTACCTCTCCTGCCTTACACTTTGGTGGTACCTTTCAAGCAAGTCTTGATGCATTTCTTAGGGACAGAAGCCCTCGTAAGACTTTTGGAGTTCAGCAGTCATGGTCGCTAGCATGATGTAATGATCTTTTGTGGCATCACGCTCATGGGCCTCAAAGGAAGCGATCTCCTCGGGATTGTCAGTGTTAACATCCACCTCTTTTAGCTCTTTATCGAGGACATACTCCTTGTCCTCGTAGCGGGTGACCATCCTTATGTTGCGGATCCAATCATTAAAATTTTTTCCATCAAAGATCACTCTCCCACACAAGTTCATGAGTGAGAATGAGCTGGAAGAGTTTGAGCTGGAAGCGTTGTTGTTCAAGTTTGACATCTGAAAAGGAAAAGAGTCAAATATTTATTAGATAAGAATCCCTAATTAAACACCCAAATGAGAAATTAGGGCTAGGATCCAACAACATTATTTGCAATTTAGAAGAGGGATGTCGTAATCTAAACAACAAATGATTTGAAGGTAAGTGAATGACGATTCACTAATTTCCACCATGAAAAACAAAAGAGAATTATGTTTTAAATGTAATGAAAACTCCTAGATCTTTTGAGATTCATTGAACTTTTCAATGGCATGTTTAAATCTCAATATGTCTCTCAAGTTTGTGATTGGGATATAGAGGATCACAAACAGGGTGTGAATAACCATGAAAATGTACATGGTGCCCCCAATGTTACAATCACTTAATCAATGTGCCGGTTAACCACACACACTCCATTGATCTATGACAAACATCGATTCACCCTTTGCCACCTTTTCTTAGAGCCAAATTAGTGTGTCGGTTAACCACACATGCTCCACTAACGTCTTAGCAAGGGTATAAAGTGTAATTTCATGGAATAGCATCCACTACTAGAAAACAGTCCTTTAATGACGCACGAACAATGACACGCAGTGATTTACGATACACATTTTTTCGTGCCCTAAAAATAATGTTAGCTTTTCCTAAAATTCAAGAACAGAGGATACGCATTTTTGCGTGCCCTAAAATTTGCGTAAAAAAACATGGAGGGCACCTTTTATAAATAGTGTGTCATCTAGGCCTGTCATTTTATAATCTTTTAATGAAAGGCAAGTCTCCGTCCATATAACATCTCAGTATAACTAAGGAGGAAAATGAAATCCCAAAAATAAAAAACCCCGCTCATTCTCTTCTCCCTTGTTTCCACCAGTTATGCCATCAATTTTTTGATTCGTTCACACTCTAGAACAAGCACATACATCAATCTCTTATCATTCTCCTTTAATTTCTTACTCTTGTAATTAAGGATTTAGGGTTTTTTCATATTACTGTTCCAATTTTTTTGTTCAGGTTTGGATTTTAGTCAAATGGCATCCCTGAAGGAAAGTATAATGCGTCGGGCCGTTGGCCTGTGGCGACGACAATCCGTCTCGCCATCCCAGTTGGCGAAGGAATACCTGGACCACCGGTAGTGGGTCAATACAAAGTCAACTCTTGCAACCAGAAATACAAATCGGAAGCCCTCGATTGTAGTGTCAATTGACAACTACGACAACCCTAAAACACATCTATGAAATCACAAAGGTGAAGCAATCAGATCTGTAGTCCTATTTCTTCCACATCGATCCTCACACTAACTGGTTTGACAACTGCAACTCCTCTCGATTGTAGTGTCGATTGACAACTACGACTGATCAACTAGCAATTGAAGCTACCAGTTCAATGAACCCTAATCGATAACTACATGGATAAGGTACTTGTTGGCTATTCAATTCTATTCATCTTAATTTCCCTTTTCATATATGTTTTCATTGGATTTCTCTCAACTCATAGACGCAATGGCGTCAAGATCGTACGACAAAGTTGCTGATATATGCAATGAACTTATGCTTCAGGTAACATGCATATGAATCTGTGTAATGATCGTTGTGCGCTAATTGTTGCTTACTACTACGACTGACTGTGTGTTGGGTTAAGATTTGAAACCCTAATTTTCTATCTGCTGGCCTGATTTCAATCTTACTGTTAGTTTCTTTTTCCTTTTTTCATGTAGATTTCCTCACAAGGCATTGCATTTCAAGACGAATGGTCGTATGTCGTTCATCTTCTAGGGCACATTTACCTTAATGATCTGTCAGTTAAGACAATTTGTCACTGTTTTTTTCTTTTTCATGTGTTCTATCTATACATATGTGGCATTTTATAGCGTCGATTGAGTCTGGAATTTTTGTGAAGCTTAAGTTATAAGCAGTTGGTGATATTTCCCCTCCATAATTTTAAAATATTAGTGTCATCTTATTGCTACAAGTATGATGTCTTAGAGAAGTATATAGATTTCGATACCTCTTTTTTCTGTCATAACTTGTTGTGTATCTATTCCTCTATATGCATATGTTAAGGTGCAACGTTGTTTAATATGTGTATGTGCAAAAGTCAAAAATAGTTAAATAAATAAAGAAGTTGCTACTTAATTCATATGTTACCTTATGCTCTGACATTAGTCCTAGCAATTGAGTGAAAAAAAATCGGTAAACAACATATCTCCTTGATCCTTCTTTCTCTCCTGCAATCGTAAGACATGTATTTGTTTAGGATTTAGCCTTGGTTTCTAACTTTATGATCTATGCCGTTTCAACTTTTCTTCTTTAAGTAAGATGAGTTACCCCTAAATCCTACTCCAAATTCCCCCAATATTCCTGTTTAATTATTGTGAGATGTATTCAATTGAGAGAAATAGAAGTAAAGATTATGTGAATTAAAGACAATTAAACATATGTGGGATGCTTGCACAATATGTTACTTAGAGACATGCTATAATAAAATATGATGATAATGGAAATAGTTTTCACTAATTCATTTATTTAAAAACTTATAGAAACAGTGCTCAGTTTCTATGGAAATTTGTTCCACTTTCAATCAAGGAGAGTCATCTAAAAGTTTGTGCTATATGGAAAATTGTTCCACTTTCAATCGAAGCTACAGTAATTATAATATATAATTACTCCGTATTTTTTTATTTTCATAAAGCAAAGAAAAAGCAAGGTTTTTAGATGTTGCAGAAAGAAGTACAATAACTTGCGCAAGCAATGCAGGAAGCTTGTAGGTGAAAGCAACAACAATGGGGTGAGTCAGAGTGATAGTTTGACTCAAGGCATGGAGTCTGTAGAATCAGAAGAAGTTGTGAGTGCCAGGGAGTCTCTTTCAAGCGAAGAAATAGATTCTTCATGAGTATGAGTGTGAATACGCATGCATGTAAATGTGGCAGTGTTATATTTTCGTGTTTTTTCATATTATAAACTTGCTTCAGATTAGAATTTTGAACCTGATCTTAATAGCTTATATATATATATATATATATATATATATATATATATATATATATATATATATATATATATATATATATATATAAACTACCATTTTGGTAGCGATTTTACTTAGTGTAATATACATGGAGATTTGTCACAGACTTAATTTTACTATTATTAGATCACGGGTTGGCAAAGACTTTTAAATTTGACCTGAAACCCGGAACCTAGAGATATGTTTATTCAACTACTCATCAAAATGGTTCATCTACACCACATGATGATATATTATCAATAAATCTAGATAATAATAATAATAATAATATTAAAACTTCAGTTACTCCTTTAGGCAGCCTTTCATCACCTTCACCTATGATGGATTTATTAGACAGATTTGGTCCTACCCCTCCACCACCTAGTATGTTTATTTATTTATTATTTTATACTAAATTTTGGTACAAAAAGTTATTTTTTAAGTTCTAACCATTGTTTTATAATAGAAAACAATGCTCCTGCTTATCCACCATTAGTTGCTTTTGAGAGCGGCTCTTTAAGGTTAATGTTCAACTTTACTAGGCAACCTGGGAATCCATAAACAACCGAGATTGAAGCAAACTTCACATACAAGTCTTCCAATGTCTATTCAGACTTTGTTTTCCATGCAGCAGTCCCAAAGGTAACATTTACATTTACTACTTTAATCATGTTTTATGTTTATTCAGCTCTTAATTTAGTTGTTGCCTAAATACATATTGTGTGATATGAATATGATATGCCATTCAATCGACAATTTCTTCGGTTGCATTTGGAACCTACTAGCAGTAACTCTCTTCCTGGAAATGGTAACGGCTCAATAGATTTGGTCATTCTGTTTTTAAAGATTATTTATTTCGTGTTTTCCAATCGGGTGACACTGACTTGGGTTTATCATCAAAGTAAGGTTTGATTTAATCTCTTCAATCCTTAACACATTGATATGGCATATGTTAACGTTGACTCAATCAGTTCTTGTTTTAGTTGTAAATTGTAAATTGTAATTCAGGGTATTCTTGGTCCATGTGCATCACTTGAGAAGGTTCACATAGTATTT
Organism: Lactuca serriola; assembly: GCF_051521515.1. NCBI lineage: Eukaryota > Viridiplantae > Streptophyta > Magnoliopsida > Asterales > Asteraceae > Lactuca > Lactuca serriola. The sequence goes on along the minus strand of NC_136414.1, from coordinate 117,273,001 downwards.
TAAAGAATGTTGACACATTGTTGACTGATTGTTGTTTTTTGTGCAAAAAGGTGCTTTATGTTCTGATACTAGCATTGGTCAAGGGGGTACTACTGCATGGAAGGTGCTTCAATACACACTTGATTACAATAATGTACACAAACTAAGGAAATAGCAATGTAGTACTAGGTTATATAGTTAGGGAAAAACTCTTAATAACAATGTACAAATATTTGTCTACTATTAGAATGATTATTTGTATGACATTAACTTTTGTGCAATGGATTGTATTTTTTGTATATGGTATCTTATTTTCTATTAAGAGACATGAAATGCAAATTTAATTTGAAAATTAGTAAATCTATAAATAATTTTTTCTTTTAAAAAAATTTAAAATTACGATATGCAAAAATGCGTGTCATCTTTATTTATGACATGACCTTTCTTGAAAGCGGCTTTAATGATACGCATTGTGTGTCATAAATGCGCGTTGTATATGACGACGCGCAAAAGCGTGTCGTCTCTCGTTATGACAGGGCCTTCCTTGACACACATTTGCGCGTTATTTGAGTGTTTTACGACACGCATTGTGCGTCGTAAAAGGTTGTTTTTCTAGTTGTGATCAAATTCACATTTTGCCTAAGGTAACTAAGATTGAGAATTTTGTAAAAACATTTAGTTATTGTGTGTGTGTATATATATATATATATATATATATATATATATATATATAATTTTAATGAGAAAACAGTTGCCCTATCCTACCCATTCGGCTAACGATTCTCCACCAATCAAGAAAGTGGTGAGTGAGAGTGGACACCCATTAAATGGTCATTTTATAGGCCATAACCTTATACCCCCTTATAAATCGGCTTCGTGAATGAGGCCTACTAACGGTAAGACTAACATTTATTTTATACATATAAAATAATTATTCTTATAATATTATAATAATATAGGGTGAATTTTAAACTTGTAAAATTTTATGGTTTGGAATTTAATTATTTCAAAATTAAACTTTTAATCCAGAAATTTAAATTCCAAAACTTGAGGGCAGGTTTTGAAACATTTCAAAACTATCTTGATCAAAATTCAAATAAACAATTAAATAATTAATTTTGGTGATTATTTAATTTTGACCTAATCCGTTTTAATGCAAGATAATGATCAAATAATTCAAATAATTAACATTTATCAAATAAGGTAATAATTATCTAATTAAATGACAAAATCTTTTTATTTTGACAAGGATAATCATAATGAATTAATAAAATTCGTATTTTATCAATTTGAAATAGATATGGTAATTATCCTAAATCAAAAACAGTCAAAAACATGAAAATCCTTTTGTCTGACAGCCTGACTCGCCGAGCCCCTTTTAGGACTCGTCGAGTTCATCCTACTTGTCGAGTACCTCTTTGGGCTCGACGAGTATGTCAGGCATATAGCCAAAAATTCGATTTTAAGCAATGAATAAAGACACTATGCATCAAATACAATAGAAACCAAGTAAGGCTTTGATACCACTGATGGGTTTTGAGCAAAAGAACATCCTATGTGCACATGAAAAACCCTAAAGCTTTGGATCTAGATTTCTCTATTATACATGCAAGTTTATCCAAAGCTTATAAACCCTAATCTAGCATACTTTGAAATCGAGACCTATAAGAAAACATGTTTAGATGATACCTTTCAATAGTTACAAGAATCTTCAATCTTCAAGAAGCTTAGTGTCATAAGTGTAACACCTCTAATGGCTCACAAACACCACAATCAAGAGGATGATCTAGAAGAGAGAAGGAGAGACGCATAATTTCGGCTATAGTAACTCTAGGGTTTCTTGTTCTAGCCGAAACTGAAGCCCTGGGGTCCCTTAAATAGCTGAGCTGCTAGGGTTTCAATTAATATGGGTGGTGGTTGGTGGATAGTGGTGATGCGTAGAGTAAATTTTCAGATTTTTAGGGATAATTAATTCTCAAGTGTATTTTGGACAGTTAACTATACTTAAAAAAGTAAAATTTCAGATTTTTAGGGATAATTAATTCTCCTAATTTTAAAAATCTGAATTTTTTTAAATTAATTCAATTTTAATTCTAACTTAATCTGTAAATATAACCAATTTTATTCCGTCAGAATCTTTTTTTGTTAGAATGAAGTTTTCTCAGAATTTTATTCTACTAGAATATTATTGAAGAATAACAGAATTCTTGAATCCTTGGTTAAAGAATAACAACATTCTAATATATTCTTATATATCTGAACTTAAATACAATTTCATACATATTCTTATAAACTAATAGCCTTATACATTTTAATATAATTATACATATTCTAAAAGAATATCAACAAAAATGAATAAACATTTTAATATAATTATACATATTCTAAAAGAATATCAACAAAAATGAATAAATTTCTACAAAAATAACAACATTCTTAAATTGTGAATGTGATCAATCTATTCTGCAATCTTCAAGTTATTCCTATCAGGTCTTCAACACATTCTCCCAGCCACTCCTATCACTTTATATATTCTAGCAGAATATATAGAATATTACAAAATACATATAATATATTCTAGCAGAATACATAGAATATATTCTAATAGAATACACCAAAATATTAAAATTAATGACGAAAACCACCAATACCAATACCAATTGATTTTAATTTTGTTTGGTCGAATCAATCATTTGACCATAACTAAGCTGATTAAAAATAATGAAGTAAAAATACATAGCAAAAAAAGTTATGAATTAAAAAAATTAAATCGACACAGTATAACTAAGATCATAAGCAATAAAAATCATTATGTAACATCCCTCTTTGGAACGTATCACAATATTGTCCGCTTTGGGCCACTCGACACGAGGACTTCCCAGGGGGTCACCCATCCTTATACTGCTCTCACCCGAGAATGCTTAACTGCAGAGTTCTTATGGGAGCTGCTACCCTCATGACTTTAAAACGCATTGAAGGTATCCACACCCTTATGAGGAAATGTTTCATTCTCCTTCCCAATCGATGTGGGATCAGGTGCAACGCACCTTCACCCTTCATTATAGGGTTTGAAGTCCTCGTGCTGAGTGGCCCATGATCCCATATTGCGATACGTGCAAGAGGGGGATGTTACACATTCGTATGTTTATAATAAGTTTCTAAATATAGTAGGATATGTGGAATCGAAAATAAGCACACTAGTTAATCATGTAAATAATTTACATGTCAAAAAGAGTAGAAAAAATAGATGTATCAGAAAGAGTAGAAGAATAACAGGCAATAAAATAAATTATCTAGCCTCCAGTTTCTACTATTCGTCGGTTTTCTTCCCTTCACTTGAAGGGATATATGCTCCAGTTCGTCCATTTAATAGGGCAGTTCAAACTCATGTGCTTCAGCCACATGAACACCATGGACTATATAGTATCCGCCACCATAGCAGGAGGGATCCTGATTTTTTTGAAGAGTCTTTCACATCTCGCTTTCCACAGCCACCATAATGTACCATAACATATACAAGTCATTATCCTTTGTTTCCTTGCACATCGACCCCATGATCTTGCAAATTTAATGATATATCCAACAAAGTCCCCATGAGGGATATTAACATGACACCATTTTAATATCCATTCCCAAACTACCCCTACATAAGAGTAAGAGATAAAAATGTGCTAAACAGTTTCTTCCATATCTAGGCAAAGTCCACAATGGATCTCGTCTATTTGAACCCCTTTTTTTGCTAAACCAGTTGCAGTTGGAATTTTTTCCATATTTTCCCTCCAAAAAAAGCATGATACCTTGATGGGAATTTTGGGGATCCACTCAATACTTTCTACACCGCTCGGATTTAATTGCTTATCTATATTTTGTTGCATGCTGTCAACATGGAAATCACCGTTAGGGGAAATTATACATAACCACATATCCTGATTATTATTAATATGTAATGTCTCCTTTTCTCCTCTAGCATCTTGCTAGTTGGGTTTATATTATTAATATATATTTGTCAATTCCAAAAAAGTTAACCATTTAAATCATGATATGAATACCTGGGAAGTTGTGAACCATTTTTCGCCTTTGTCGTTCCATTTCCATATGTGGCCTTACATTTGAGCATAATTATTTTCTTTTTTGTGTTCGAAGAGCACATATTTTCTATCCACAAATTCTTCTCGACCTGTTTTCTTTAACGAGCGGCCGCAATGATGATAATCAGACATAGGTTTTTTTTTTATTATAGGGTTTTGACTTTGATATCCTTTATTTAAAGTGATAATAAATGTTTTAATTATCTACCAGAATTAAATATAGCAAAGATTACTATTATACCCTTAAATAATTTATTTAATTATTTATTATTTTCTAAATTCTCATTGGTTCTTCAAAGCACACAATAGTTGTCAAAAACATATGGGGCGTTCAATCGAGAACATTTCTTATTGTGAGAAAATTTGAGAACAAATTTGGACAATACAATTTGCTAATTAAAATCATCAAATAATATTAATATAAATCCAAAAATAAGTAAAAACAATTTAAAAAATCCACTAACTAACACCGCTCATCACCCAACCAACACCACCCACCACAACCCATCACCACCACCCCCACCCACCACCACCCACCTCTACGTACTATCACCACCACCCACACCACCACCCACCACCCATCATTATCACCCACAACCACGACCTACCCACCATGACCACACATCACTACACATCATGACCACCCACTACTACTACCCACGACTACCACCCTCACCATAACCACCACCTACCACCACCACCACTAGTCACCACCACCGCCCTCTACGCATCGCCACTATCCACCACCACCACCACCCACCTTCACCACCACCCATATCAACCGCCACCACCACCCACCAACCACCACAACCTACCTACCATCCATACACCCCCAATCATCACCACCTATTACTACCACCGACCCCCACCACACATCACTACCACCTACAACTACCAACCATCCATCGGCCACCACCACCCACCACTACCGCCTACAACCACCATCATCACCATAACTATCATCCACCACCCGTCACCATCACCATCACCATCACCACCACCCACCACCACCACCCCACCACCATCGAGAATGTGAAAAATGAATTTTATACATATAAGAATATACGATTATATATATATATATATATATATATATAATCACATGTGATTAAATACGTATAATCATGGGTGATTAAATACATATAATTAAATGTGATTGAATAAACGAGAACAACTATGGAACCGAGAACACGAAAACGAATTGTATCCATATATTTGTTATTAGAAAAGATTTGTTTTCACATTATTGATTCAATAATCGTCCTCGTATATATATATATATATAATCACATGAGATTATATGTATCTAATTACATATGATTTTGATGGAGAAATTCGTTTTTGTCCATATAAATCATATGTAATTAAATTGATGAGAATAAATGTCAGATTGTTTAGATCTTTCATAGGTAAAAAGATGATGAACAAACAATTCAAACACAATATGATTATGAACACAATATGGAATCAACGTAATGCTTATGATTCAAATATAGTCACGCCTCATCAGAGCTCGATGAAGAATTTCCACTGTAGAGGCGAGCTAGGGTTTACAAAACTTAATGAGAAAAACAATGAAAGCATTACTAACAAAGGCTGCATGCATGCACCTTAAATACTATACCCTAGAGTAAAATATTCACGGTTGGACAGGCCCAAAACGGATACCAAAACTGGGCTAAGGATCGAGCCCATGACGCAACATAATAAACCCAACAATCTCCCTCTTTGCGTCAAATAAGGCGAGAGATTATTTCTTTTGATTTGGCTTCACAGTCTTCACAACCTTGAACAGTTGAGGGATGATCGCAAGAAGTGTCTGCCGAAATTGAATGTACCACCTCAGCATGTCAGTAAACAACTTCTTGTCGGCTGCTGTATTCTGATTACACCTCTGGATAATCTTTAGAATATGCTCCAAGCAAGCGGTTGAGAAGAGGTGCTTGTCAACAAGAGCGAACATGCGTTTCTGACCTTCGCCCCTGATAAACATCACTGTGTGATACTTTGAGTCGATTTTTCCCTTGACCATTGTATTCACATCACCTGCCCTGCCCATCGTTTTGATTGTGATTCGCTTGTGAATGGCAGAGGCGATCTCTTGATCCATCTTTGCTACTTCATGAATGTAGCAAACAAGCATTCGCTTGATGTGATCTATAATCGGCTGATACTCCTGTGGATTTGACATCAAAATGTTGTTGAGGAGTATCCAGTCGTGGGGGTTGTGGTTCGGCAGATCAGCCAGAGTGAAGTTATGAACCGAGCCTTCAGAGCCTCGAGTCACTTTGAATTTGACGTTGACAAACTTCCCAGCTGAGTAGGGCTTCAGTACCTTGACAGTAGTTATTTTCTATGAGCACCAGGTCAAGTACTGTGGCTGAGCGAGCTCCAGATAGAACTCTAGCAGATCCCGATCCACCTTCGGGTCTGGAGAAGGAATATCAGCAGTTGAGTTGAAGCTGTGAAAGATGAATGCCTTTCGAGTGATTGGCATGTCAAATTGTGCATCCTTGGAGTTTTCGAGCCCAAACGACATGACTGGTTCAAGCCAAAGAACACTTGGTTCATCAATAGCACACCTTTGGAGCGAATCAAGGGTCCACTCTGGAAAAATAGACTTCTTTTTCTCCAGGAGCTCCTTTTCTTTTTGCTTCTTCTCCAGGTAAGCCATTTGCTTCTTGAACTTTTTAGCAAGCTCTTTCTCAGAAAGTTTTGTTTTCTGATAAGGCTTATCGGGAATTTTACCCCGAGTATCTTCATAATCACCTTCATCATCAGTATCATCTTCATCGATCTTCTTTTTCCTTTTGCTGATCGAAGCTTCATTAACCTTCGGTTCAGTTGTTGGCTTCGGTTCGGGAGGAGGTTAAATTTTCGCCTTCTCTCCCCCTTGTTTCGGCTGGACACCAGTCACCGAAACGCCCTCAATACGACTAAGGATTTCCAGTGCAGGTCTGAGTTTCTCAGCCAAATGCCTTCGGATGGTAATGGTCATGATGGGATCATGGACATCAAGGAGGTGAAGTAAAATAGAATGAACATCACCAACAGAGCTTCGAATGACCTCCCGTTCAGATTTCAAATCATTAAGCTCAGTTGTTGTAGTGCGAAGCTTGAGGTTCTGCATCTTTAGCTCAGAGGTTCGTTTGTCTAGCTCATCCATGATATGATTTTCCAAAGCCAACTCTGCCTCCAGTTGAGTCAAACGATCATTGACATTATCATGTAGAGTGGCATTGGCAGCTTCGATGGCTTGACGAGCAGCTTCAAGATTGGACCTTTCAGCTTGAAGAGAGCGCTGAAGGTGATCAACCGAAGCATTCACCATCCGAGAATTCTTGTGAGCAGCCGCCTGCAAAGAATCTAAAAAAAATGAGCCTCATAAATTAGTTTATCGACTTTTGTGGTCGCTTCTTTGCATTCCTTCGTTGAAGCCTCAACAACAAGGGAGGCCTTCTGGCATTGGAAAGTAGAGGCGTCAATAGCCTTAGCTGCAACAGTGAGAGAGGCATTATGTTCTTGGACAACAGAGGAGAACAAAGCTTTGAAAGCAGCGTCTGAATATGTAACATCCCAAAGTCAGAATCAAGAGTTCAGGGGGGTAAAAGTGTTAGTTTGGAAGAGAGGAACTCGGCGAGTAGGAGCTGCAACTCGTTGAGTCTAAGCATGTGCCGGGCACATGTCAAGTGACCGGACTCACCAACTCGGAGGTTGGACTCGACGAGTCCGTGCTGGAATGAGAAACCCTAATTCTTGGGGTTTGCACCCTATATAAGGAACCTTAAGCCCCACCCTAGCCTCTTTAGCACCCCCTTTGATGTCCAGAAGCTTTCCCCATCATTTCCAAACCCTAATTTGAAAGCGAGAGGGATTTAAGTGTTTTGTAGAGCCTGGAGAAGAAGGATACTTGAAGCAAGAGTTGGTGGGATCACAGAGGAGCGAAGTGGATCTGATTTCCTAGCTTGCTGGCATCAGATTAAAGGTAAAAAGTTGTTGCCTTGACTTTGTTGTGCTTAGATTGTTCATGAATGAAGTTCTAGGGCCAAATTGTCATATATGAGTCTTTTTTCGAGTTTTGGGTTCAGATCAGGGGTTGCTACTACAGATCTAGACTGGTCTTGACTCATGAATCTGGAAAGTAATAGATTTGGGGCTTGATTGAGAGTGTCCTTTCCTTAAACCTTCATTTTAGCTTGGTTAGAGCTTGTTGAGCCTTGCATGCACGTAAAGTTGGAAACTTTACGTGTGGATTTGGCCCTAGGAGACCAGATCTATGTATTGGAAGCAATGGAATGGCCTATGATTGTATGAATGAAGATATTACGTATGGACTCGGCGAGTCTGGGAGATGACTCGGCGAGTCGGGCTAGATATCAAACTAGAGTCGCATAGTAACTCGGTGAGTCACATGGGTAGACTCGGCGAGCTATATGATGATGGGTAGGAACTCGACGAGTTGGAAGAACAACTCGGCGAGTCTGTTGAAGATTGCCTTGGACTCGGCGAGTCGGTTGAAGATTGCCTTGGACTCGGCGAGTCTGTTCTCGGACTCGGCGAGTCTGGTCATAGAACCCTAACCTTTTCTGGTTGAGCTATGAATCGGTAAGTCGAGGGATGACTCGGGGAGTTGAGCAGGAAGGGACTCAGAACTTGTTGGACTCGACGAGTCTTGTGGCGACTCGGTGAGTTGAGTCGTGGCATGGGAGTTTCTATGCATAGGAACTCGACGAGTCAATGGGTTGACTCGGCAAGTAGGGTCAACCAGGAAGGTTGACTATGACTGAGGACTTCGACTTGGACCAAGGGTTGACCAGTTTGACTTCCAAGGGTATTTTGGTAATTACTGGTGTTTATTGGTTTTGGTTATTTGACAATGATCAGTGGTGGAGTTCGTGCTGGTGGTCGGAGCAGCGTGGTCTTATTTCTTCAAGTAAATAAGTCGGCAGTTGAAGGTGAGTTATCCTTACTATATCAACAGGGTATAAGGCACCAAGGCCGGCCCTTTATCGGATTGAAATCTGGGTATCTGTTTGATATGTTATTGCTTGCTATGTCTCTATCTTGGTTATTAGGATGGTGTATGTTAGAGACCTGGTTAAGGTCGGTATCCTGGTATATAGGATGATGTTATGTTAGTGACCAGTTAGGTCGGTATCCTAGTTAGGATGTTGTTATGATATGTGATCTTCTAGATCGGTTTGATTAGATGTGAATTATTGTCACACCCCAAAACCACGAACGGCGGAAACGTTCAGGGGTGGAGGACGTCATGTACAGTATCACAACAGTGTAATATAATAAACAAGCAACAACATCATCCATTGCATTATAAGTAAAGTTCTAATACATGTGTGTCCTTTCATTGTAGTAAGGCACCAAAATATACAATCAAAATAAAAGACGAGTCTTGTCTGCTCAGTCTTCTCAAAACCTGGCCATCGTACCTGTCTGTTGTTGACATGAGAATACAAGTTATTTTGAAAGAGAGTATCAGCTTTAAAGCTGGTGAATTCATAAGTATTTAAGTGTCATTGTCTTGCTTATGAAAATCTGTTATGAAGGCCATGTATACCTTTAAATGAAAGTGTTGATGTAAGTATGGAAACCCTAGAAAATCCCTTATTTCCTATAAGTATGAATTGTAGTCTTCTACCAAGACCCGAATGTTTTGTAAGTAAAATGATAGTTTTCCTTTAATTGTTTAGTACTAAAGTACTTAGTCTAACTCATCGTTTATGTGAAAGTATCACAAAATAAAGTAAACAGGAAAATGTACTACTGTAAGTGTTGTCACTGGGTACTAGGACTAAGACAACATATGTAACTGTTAACCCGAGGTACTAGGGTTAACACGACCTATATAACCTAATGAACATCCGAAGATTGTCCAATTGTCCTCTGTAGCAGCAGCAGAGCGGAGGAAGGGTTAGTCTCTGTAAAGGTACTCCTAGTATAAGTAATAACCGTAGGCATCCGTAGATGTTCATCACCCACTGTTGCTAACAGATGGGTTCCGGAATGGTTAGTCCCGTCCATATATCCCGAGGTACTAGGGATAGGGTCCCATCTAGGTATCCCGAGGTACTAGGGATAGGGTCCTGTCTAGATATCCCGAGGTACTAGGGATATGCAGGAAGATTTACATAGAAGGTACTAATAAATCATCCTCGCAATTCGAGATACAAGTATTCATGTTAATATACACAGGTAAGTGTATCTACGTAAAGGTACTCATGTAACGTGTTCATGTAAGCGTGTTCATGTATCATGTAAGTATATGTAAACGTACTCATGTATCATGTAATCAAAGGTAAATGTACTCATGTATCAGGTAATGTACTGGTATAGACTCATGAATGAACTGACTCTTGTGTGATTCCTTGTAATAGGAATTATGTTTGATATCTCCAACTTATCCCTTTGATAATTTACTGAAAGGTAATTGGTTGTTCAATTGGGTTTATACACTCTTTCTACTCAAGGGTGTGGGAAACTGAATGAAGGATGGAAACTATAACATCAATACATATATATAAGAACATATGCGTATAAGTGTAGTTTTATTCAAGAAGGTAAAATAATGGTTTTGCAAGATATCTAGGAGTTTTGAACAATAATTAAGAATGACTTGATGTCATTTTAATAAACATTTCAAAACTAATACTTTTGTTATCAAGGTATTTTAAGATAGAAAACCATTTCATGTGACACCTTTTGAAATATTTGAAATCTACTGAGTGAAAACACAGTTATAAAATACATAAGATTGATTTAATAACATACTGTTTTCTACTTGTATTCCCCCCATTAATGTATTTAAAATCATTTAAAACATTGATTAAGGGGTATGAACTCACCTGTAGTTGGTGATTGGGATGAACTGAACGGTATAGGATTGCTAGGTGTCAAGCGAGGACTTGTACACACACTACGATCCTAATGAACATATAATCACACATATATGCACTCAATTAGTCTCAAATCACTAATTGATAATGTTAAGACATCCTAGACATAATAAACACTTTATATAAGTGTTTTAAGCCCTAAGGATTGCATCTAAGCTATTGTGGGGCAAGGTACTTGTGTTTAGGGTTCCAAAGGACCCCATATATGAGTTTACTCCTCATATACTAACACACATGGAGTTTACGGTTGTAAACTCTTGAGTTTATGTCCGTAAACTCCCAACCATGGGTGTTTTGTGTGTTTTGAAGTTCCAAATGATTCCTAGAATTATTCCAACTTGGTGGTTAAATTCTTGGAAGGGTTTAAGGTCTAGAAACACTCCATTTAGGAGTTTACGGCCCTAAGGCCATTTCCTTTGGAGTTTACGGCCGTAAACTCCCTTGGAATGGTGTTCTTGTTGATTTCAAGCCTCAAGCATAGGTGGTATAAGTTCTAGGCTTTTATTCCAAGCATATGAAGACATTAGGCACACTTTGGTGCCCTTCTTTCATGTTTACGGCCCAAGAACAAAGTCTTGGCCATAAACTCACTTTGATAAGTGATTTTGATGTGCTTAAGGCCTTAGATTAAATGGGAACAAGTCTAGATAAAAGTCCTAAGCTTTAGGTGCCTTAAAGCACCATTTTGAGTTTGAAAAGGGAGTTTACGGACTATGAAACTCTTGGGCCGTGAACTCCCAAACTTAGGTGATTCTTGGTTGTGTTCTTGTCCCTAACACACATACATATGAGTCTAAGGCAGTTGGATAGCACAAGGGTCGGTCTCGGCTTTGTTTCGGGAGTTTACCGCCCAAGAACACCTTGGGGAGTAAACTCCTAGATCTAGTGATTTAGCCTTCTAAATCATGTTATAAACACATATAAAGCTTTCTAACATTACTAAAAAGAGGTACTCACGATTTGGGATAAAAACCCGACGATCCGTGAGAGAGAAAATGGTTTTTCTCTAGTTGGAAATGTGAATAATGAAAGAATTTGGTTCTGAATTCTATTTATAGTCCTGAGATATTTTTGGTAGAAAATATTTTTATTCCTATAATGATCTCTAATATAATAGAGTGTTGGAATAACAGTGCGGAACAAAACCCTAGTGCACCCACTCTCCTGATATTTCCTGAAGTGTAAACCCTGAATTTCTCAAACTTACGCGAAAAATCTGAAAATTAACTGTGACTGCTATAACTTCTATTGAAGTGATATAGTTTGTACATAATGGAAATTTCGGGTTGTCACAATTATTATGTGATTATATGTTTATGTGCATATGGTTGTTTGGACTGGGGTTGGGTTTAGGCGGGTCCTGCTTTGTGCTGTAGGCCAACATACCCAGGGCGGACCGGTTAGACCGAAGGCCCGGCGAGCGGTCCGGATAGGCTGAAGGCCCCAAGAGGACAGACCAGACGTGCCGAGGCTCGGAGAGTGGACCAGATAGACTGAAGGCCTGGTATGGGCAGACCAGTCATACTGTACACTCGGAGGGAGAGTGGACCTGGTGGACTGAAGGCCCGGTGCGGGCGGATCAGTCACACTGTAGACTCGGAGAGAGAGTGGACCGGGTGGACTGAAGGCCTGGTGTAGGCGGACCAGTCACACTGTAGACTCGATATGCATGGCTGTTCTGTTGATGATATGATATGTTATGTGTGTGGTATTGTGGTTGGTATTTTGGAGGTAACTCACTAAGATTTCGGGCTTACAGTTTCAATGTATTGTTTCAGGTATTTCAGGAGACCGTGGCAAGGTGAAGGCATGATCGTACCGCTCCTCAATTTTATGTTGATGTTTCTGGGATACTCTGATAATAAATGAACTGAAAACCTTTTTGTAATAACTTAATGAATATGGGTTGTTTTTGAAAAGTTTAAATTGGTTGTAAATTTTCACGGTGTTACAAGTTGGTATCAGAGCCTCGGTTTGAGTGAATTGGAGGAACATTCGTATGAATCCAGTCTCAAATCAAGGAGAGTTTCCAAAGTGAAATTGGAAATGGTTTTCAAAAATAAGTAGAGGAGGATGCGGAGGTACGATCAGCCAGAGCCAATAAGTAGACCCCAAAATACCATACAAGTTATTTGATTATGTGATATGTTAGAACAGCATGCTAGTACTAGGCTAGGGATCTTCATGAATTTGCATGATAGAATTGCCTGATTATTTGATGACTGCTAGCCTAGGGTTTCCTTGTATGAAATTGACATCATTACTGTATTTATTTAGTGTATGCATCACGGCCGTATATAATTAAGATCTTATAGCCTGAGAATGTTTGATTTGGCCTTATGTTCTGTTCTTGTTTGATTGGGAACTTAGGGTAGGATTGGATATTCGAAAGTCTATTGGGTCCAGCGTTATGTATGGCTAGCATACACTAGTGTTTCAGGGTTGGTGGAAGTTTCATGGATGGGTGGGTTGCGTGAGACCGATAGGTCAGTTATGGGATAGTGGTGCTCCTCTAGTAGTGGGAATTGAGTGTTCGTTATGTATATGTTATTATTAGGGTGTTGTGGTGATACTTGATACAAATATGGGTAGGTGTGGAAGGTAGTATGGGCCCGTACTACTGAAAGCACAGGACCCATACGCATGTCAAGGAAGTCACAACCCCTAGGGTTTTGTTGGGAGCTAGTTCTCGGGATTATTGCGAGGAATGCCTAATATTCTTGTGGCGTATTTTCAGTATGGTGATTACGAGACGTCTCGGGGCAGGATCCGGTTCGGGATCAGGATCAGGTGAGGGTGAGTAGGGTGGATCGGTACCACCTGAGGTCATTGGTCAGATGCGTACGGACGAGCTGGATGCTAGGATTCACGAAATCCTACATGATGAGGTTGCTGCTATGTTTTGGGCTGAGTTGTTGGAGATGTTTGGGTCGATCAAGACCACCATGGTTGAGTACTTTGATGAGCGCTATGCAGCTCTCACAGAGGCGGCTGTCGCGGCAGCTACATCGGCTGTATCAGCGGCAGGGTCATAAACGACTTGCTTGCTTAATCCCTTGATACAACCCATAAAGCACGGTCATAAACGACTTGCTTGCTCCATCTGAACCGGCGCTGCGTTCTGATAAACCTTTGAAAAAGAAGAGTGAATAGACCATTCCATTGAGGAGGAAGGTAAGACTTCTTGAATTTGGTAACTGTGGTGAGGATTTCAGTCTACACCATTTGATAGAACATAGAGAACAGTTGACCAGTAGTAATTGAGTCAGGGTTTACCAAAGTTGGTTCTTGAGAAAGACCAATTAGGGCACAAAAGTGAGTCTTGGAGATGGAGGTCTTCTCATTGTGAATATCAAAGTGAATTCGCTCAGCAGCCTTGTCATAGTAAGCTATTGAATAGATGTGAGAAAGGCAGGTCATGGGAACAACTTTGACCTTCGAAAGAGCGTCGACAAGAGGTGAGTATTTGCGACATTCGACAACGTACAACATATAGGGTTCATAGATGAAGGGTGTTAGGTCAATAATGAGGTTTTGTTGAGGTTTGATTGTGAGAAGGTTTGAGTGAACAGAGGTATCGTGAACAGAAGAGGAGTCTGCGATTGATGAAGCTTGAGAGGAAGAAGATGAACAGTGAGAGAAATCGACCTTATGCTTTGAGAGAGTTTGTAAGTGATAAAAGGGTAAAGAAGAGCATGCCAAATCCTTTTATACGTAAGTAGGAGAGAGAAATATCCGGCTGAGATCTTGGATTAATTAAAAACGATGCCTAATGTGACGGAGGAACAGTTGTCATACCCGATGATGACGAAGGAAAGAGAAAGGACGTTTCCTTTTTACACGCCCTTCCATAAAAAGCGCTTTTTCAAATCGTCAAAACGATTCGATAACTACTGACTCAGACTTAACTTTATCCCAAACGTCACCCACATATTTTACATGAACGTCATCTCCTTTTAACTTTATCGGGCAGTGGAGTACTTGTAGAAACGAGGCTGTAACAATTAAGACATCATTAATAGAATCAGATTTTGGAAAATCAAAGATTTTTGAGCATAGAGTGTGAAAGATAAAGAAATAAAACAAACTTTTTGAGGGTTTAAGTGATGTCTTATAGAGACATAAAGCAACTGATTCTGGGCACGAATCTCTACCTTCAAAGTCAAGAGAGAATTTAAAGTGCTTGTCTGGATTCCCATTAAATAACGATCAAGTACTTGTTAAGAAGTATTGAAAGATTTCTTTTTAATTAAGGATATAAATGGTGGCTTTCGCTTCAATTCAACATATCGATACTTGATATAAGACTAAAACTGAACGAAGTACTTGTGAGATCAATGTGATCTGTTGAACAAGTAAGTAGGGAGGATATTTATTGACTTGTGGACAAATGAGAAATCTCAAAAAAAAAAAACTTAACTGGATCCTTGGGGAAGAAAAAATATTGGTAATAGAAATTTTCGGGAAGAATCACTCAAAATAAAAAGAGATTTCATATAAGAACTATAACATAGTGATGTTGTACCGTCAATTCATTAAAGGTGTTGAATTGTGGATTTCACTTAGTATGTAGTGACACGAAACTAAGATCATTAACACAGATTTTTGTATAACCACAAACCTCAGTAGTAAATGCTGAGAGTCTCAAGGGTTACTTTGGTGAGATTAAGTGTAATGAAGAAAAATGATATAAGTGGTATAAGAAGCGAATGTACCTCTGCTATAAAAGAAGGACCAAGCAGAAAACTCTATGCTCAATATGAGAAGTGTAACATCCCGGAATTCAGGTTCAATCATTTAACCATTCATCTTTTCCAAGTTGTCATATTAGGTCCCTTCATGTTAAGTGCTAAGCTTGTGAGTACGTTGGGCGTACAAGGAGTACACTACGCGTACTCGCGCGCTTATTTTGTACGCGGTTCCATCCGGGTACGCTGGGCGTACCTAAGGTTACGCCGAGCGTAACTGGCCCAAATTCAAAACCCTAATATGACTTGAGGGCTATAAAAGGAATGAGATGGTCTTATCCCTCAGCCACCTTCTTTCAGAAAGAAACCCTAAGAGAGTATTTCCTTCGTTTTTAGCTTGGGTGTGAGTGTTCTAAGCTTCAAAGTGTCATTCAAAGGTGGTGAAAGATAAGAGGAGACCATTGTGAAAGCTAGAAGTAGGTGGACAAGTGTAGATCTGAGGACTACAAAGGTTGGAGCTTCTTCCTGAGGTAAAAAGTTCAGATCTCGCCTTGTAGTTTGTGTGGTGTGCTTCTTGGACCAATTTCTAGGGTTTTTTGGTCCCAAGATGGAGACTTTATGAGCAAATAGTCTCCATTTGCCTAGATCTATCATATTCCAGGACTATATGAGTTGTATGTTCATAAAAATGCAATCTTGGACGTGAATGTTGAGCCATGCATGAGATCTAGACTTTTGGAGGAGAAAGGAAAGGTGTTAGAAGGTGTGGGGAACCTTTATAGCCATGCAAAGGCTTAAAGGTTTCGACTTTATGGATTAAAAGGTATTAAAATTGGCCAGATCTGAAATAGGGGGGGTTATGTCTTAACTGTTTAAGGCATTAAAATGAGGAAGTAAGAAATTGGGATGTACGCTGGGCGTAATCCCAATACGCGCCGTGTAGTGGGTCGCGTCCCCCGTTTCTGGAGTGCAAGGGTGCGGCCCGCGTACAGGAGCTGGTACGCCCCACATACTGCTTGATGTTGACGTTTTTGTTGACTTTTAGGGTTTTGGTCAACATGTGGACTTTTGAGTCAAGGAGGGGTGAAATGGTCTTTTACCCTTCTATGGGATAGTGGGAAAAGGGTGTAGCATAGCCCTGAAAGCCGTTAATAAATGGAATGATTATTTGTTGTGATTAGGCGAGGCTAGGTCGTCGTTTCGAGATTCGGAGATATCGAGCACGTGAGATTCTAGACATCATACGAGGTGAGTCTTCTCACTATACTGTACCTGGAAGGGTACCTATGTGTGATCGAAAGGTCTGGTATGTTATGAGCTATATGCATTACATGCTATGAGTTGTCCGTTTCGTATGTGATATGTATGTTATGTTTGATATGGGCCGGGAGGCATTATGATATGGGCCGGAAGGCATTATGATGTGGACCGGAAGGTCAAGGAGTTATGGACCGGAAGGTCGACACGGGTAGGACCGAAAGGTTTACCTGGTTGGGACGGAAGTCCCCTGAGACACAAGGACCGGAAGGTCATGTGGAGTATGGCCTAGAAAGCCGCATGTTTGTAAGTGGTATTTTGGGGAACTCACTAAGCATTTATGCTTACAGTTGTTGTGTTATGTGTTTCAGGTACTAGCGAGGACCGTGGGAAGGCGCCGGCATGACTCATACACACTAGAGAGAGAGGATTTGATTTTTGTGATCTTGGGATGCGATATGATTTGATAACTATTATTGGATACTTTTGAGAATATTTTATATGAATATGGTTGTTGGAAAATGAAAATTTTGTTCTGAAAATTACGTTGTTACAAGTTGGTATCAGAGCCTTGGTTTGAGGGATTCGGATGCACCTTCGGGCGTAGCCGAACATAAACTGAGGATTTGAGGAAAATTTCAAACGATAATAACTAATTTTTTAAAAAAGAAAGAGATTTTGAGACAACCAGAGCGGAGCAGTGTGTACGGTCAGTCAGCGCCCGAACGGTGAACCCCCCCCCCCCAAAATGTCCTTACGTATGTGTTATGAAATATGATATGTTATTATGCATGCTAGAGCTGGCTAGGTATTCATATTAGGACTAGAGTGGCCTGATTTTGTGATGCCTTAGCCTAGGAAGGAATGTGCTGCTTGTGAGCGAGTAAGTAGCAGTGAGGGGCTTATGAGAGGTCTACCGAAGAGTAGCCTACGCCAGTGAGATACAGAGTACTTGTGATTTGGGATCCAAGGATGAGGACTTAGGGTGAATACTGATGCGGTGTAAGCGGTAGTATAAGGGCCCGTACTACCGAAGACACCGGAGCAGTGCGCACTCTAAGTAAGAATCCTTTGGGTACTAAGGAACAAGTAGGGTCGAGATTTCGAGTGTGAGCATGCTAGAATGAGTCTTTGATATTATTATGTTATATTTCAGAGACATCATGGTTGGTACACGCCACAGACCTGAGACGAGCGGTGTGGGTGACGAGGAGCTTCGTCAGATGATCCACGATGAGGTGGCTGCGGCGATCAGGGCCGAGATCCCGGAGATGTTTGGGTCTATCAAGACCACACTGATGGAGAATTTTGATGAGCGGTACGCCGCGGTGACTGAGGTCGCAGCCGCTGTAGCTACAACAGCTGTGGCTGCTGCCAGGCCTCAGGGAGGTGACTCGTTGTTGTTCCGGGAGTTTAGCAACACGAAGCCACCCGAGTTTGATGGGACGGAGGATCCGATCGTTGTGATGAGATGGATTGCTGACATTGAGGGATGCTTCTATACATGTTCATGTCCGGAGCATCTAAGGGTACAGTTCTCTTTGAACCAGCTTCACTTGGGAGCGAAGGATTGGTGGAAGTTCGTGACAGCGAGCTTCACTCTTGCAGAGATTTCAGCGGTGACCTGGGAGAGGTTCACCACCATGTTCAGAGATGAGTATGTTCCCCCGGTGGAGAGGGAATGGTTGGTTCAGGAGTTCTTGACCCTCAAGCAGGGTAATGATTCGGTTACTGTGGTTACCCGGAAGTTTCATGAGAGGGCGATGTTCTACCCTGAGCAGGTGTCTACTAAGCAGGCACGGATGAGCCGATATTTGGGCATTCTGAGGAGGGACATTCGGGAGTTCATGTCAAACTCGACGTACCGGACATTTGCTGAGCTCCAGGCAAATGCCTGAAAGAGGGAGATCGAGTTGGAGACTCAGGCCAGGGAGGAGGCCGAGCCTCCGAGGTTGGATCGGCGGCCGGCTCAGTCTCAGCCGACAGCCAAGCAGACCAAGAGCACTGATTCGAGGACTGGAGACCAGAAGGGTCGCACTTGTGGGAAGTACGGCAAGGTTCATGAGGGGGCTTGTCGATCGGGTGCTTGCTACAAATGTGGCAAGGAGGGGCATATCGCCAGGGATTACCTCAAGGGATTTATGGTTTGCTTCCATTGCAACCAAACCGACCATCGGAAGGTCGAGTGCACTCAACTACATCAGGGATCGGCGCAGGGATCTGCGCCTGCTGCTAGGGTTACCGAGGTTCGACCGGTGAAGGCCGAGGCTCCGAAGGCTTGTGGGAGAGCTTTCCAGTTGACTGCGGAGGAGGTCCGCGCAGTGCCCGATGTTGTGGCTGGTATGTATTATGTATTTTATCTTTTGTTTGAGATATTGTGCTTATGTGATGATATGCGTAGGAAGTTTTCTTGTGAGTTCTGTACCTGCTTTGGTATTTTTTGACTCGGGTGCGAGTCGATCATTTTTTTCCTTGGCATTTAGTCAGCACATTAGTATCCGTCGAGAGGCGTTGAGTCGACCTCTGTGAGTTTCCATAGATGATGAGCAAGCAGTGCAAGCTTCGGATGTGATTCGAGGATGTATCCTTGAGATCTTCAGTGTGAAGTTCCCGATAGATCTGGTCCCGATTGCGATGGGGGATGTGTGTGTTATAGTGGGCATGGATTGGTTAAGCCGATATGGAGCTGTTATAGACTGCGAGTGTCAGTTGGTGACGATACGAGACCCTAGTGAGGGAGTGCTTACGGTGTATGGCGAGGGAAGCCGATGTGGGTCAGCGTTTTGTTCGGCTGCTAGGGCGAGGAAGAGTTTGCATCAAGGCTGCAGTGGATTCGTAGCCTATGTTATGGACACTCGAGTGGCCACTGAGAGGCCAAGTTCGACTGATCAGGTTTCGATAGTGTGCGAGTTTCCGGATGTTTTTACCGAGCAACTACTGGGTGTGCCTCCCGAGAGGCAAGTGGAGTTCCGTATTGATTTCGTTCCGGGAGCAGCACCTATCGCCAAGGCGCCTTATCGCCTCGCGCCGCCAGAAATGCAGGAGTTATCCTTGCAGCTTCAAGAGCTGTTGGGGAAGGGGTTTATTCGACCGAGTAGCTCACCTTGGGGAGCGCCGATCCTTTTTGTCAAGAAGAAGGATGGTTCACATCGGATGTGTATTGATTACCGGGAGTTGAACTAGTTGACAGTCAAGAACCGTTATCCGTTGCCGAGGATCGATGATCTGTTTGATCAGTTGCAGGGGGGCGTCTTGGTTCTCCAAGATAGACTTGAGGTCAGGTTATCATCAGATGAGGGTTCGGGATGAAGATATCCAGAAGACAACATTCAGAACTTGTTATGGGCATTACGAGTTCGTGGTGAAGCCTTTTGGGCTCACCAATGCACCAGCTGCGTTCATGGATCTCATGAACAGGGTGTGCAGGCCGATGCTGGATCGGTCGGTGATCGTATTCATTGATGATACTTTTGGTATATTCGAGGTCTAGAGAGCAACATGAGGAGCATTTGAGGGAGATCCTTGGAGTTCTGAGATCTGAGAGGCTATATGCCAAAGTCTCCAAGTGTGAGTTCTGGTTACGAGAGGTTCAGTTCTTGGGACATCTCGTCAACCAGAATGGTATATTGGTCGATCCGGCCAAGATTGAGGCAGTCATGAGGTGGGAGGTTCCGAGATCACCCACCGAGATCAGGAGCTTTCTGGGATTAGCCGATTATTATCGTAGATTTATTAAGGCTTTCTCCAACATCGCCGTGCCACTTACCAAGATGACCCGGAAGGGTGTCGCTTTTTCCTTGGTTCCAGAGCAGCAGACCTCATTTGAGACACTTCGCCAGAAGTTGTGAGAAGCCCCGATCCTCGCACTCGCAGAAGGGATGGAGGATTTTGTGGTGTACTGCGATTCATCGATATCCGGTTTGGGAGCAGTGCATATGCAGAGGGGGAATGTGATAGCATATGCTTCTAGGCAGCTGAAGCCTCATGAGTCGAGGTATCCCACCCACGATCTGGAGATGGGGGCTATGGTGTTCGCCCTCAAGATCTGGCCTCACTATCTGTATGGGGTTCGGTGTACCATATACACGGACCACAAGAGTCTGAAGTACTTGATGGATCAGCCCAACCTGAATATGCGCCAGAGGAGATGGTTGGATGTGGTAATGGATTATGATTGTGAGATCCTGTACCACCCGGGCAAGGCAAATGTTGTAGCCGATGCTTTGAGTCGTAGGGCGGAGAGCACCCCGATTCGAGATGTTTGTATGAGGTTGACAGTGATGACTCCAGTGTTGGACACCATACGAGGGGCCCAAGCAGAGGCCGTGAGACCGGAGAACCGCAAAAGGGAGCGGGTGATCGGGTAGGTATCAGAGTTTGTTACTGATAGTCGAGGACTTATGACTTTTCAGGGCCGGATTTGGGTACCGTTCGTGGGCGGAGCGCGTACCATCTTGATGAAGGAGGCCCATAGGTCGAACTTCTCGATCCATCCCGGGGCCACTAAGATGTTCTTGGATTTAAAGAAGGAGTATTGGTGGCCCTGTATGAAGAGGGATGTTGCATGGTTCGTAGAGAGGTGCTTGACCTGTCGCAAGGTTAAGGTCGAGCACCAGCGTCCGCATGGTAAGCTGCAACCGTTAGAGATTCCCGAGTGGAAGTGGGAGCAGATTACCATGGATTTTATCAACAAATTGCCAAGGACTGCTAAAGGTGTCTATGTAATTTGGGTGATTGTGGATAGGTTGACGAAGAGCGCTCACTTTCTTGCTATCAGTGAGAGCTCTTCTACAGAGAGGCTGGTAGAGCTGTATGTGAGGGAGGTGGTATCGCGACATGGAGTTCCGATCTCGATTGTTTCAAATCGAGATGTGCGATTTACTTCCAGGTTTTGGAAGAAATTTCATGAGGATTTGGGTACGAGGCTGCATTTCAGTACCGCATACCACCCACAGACGGACGGACAGAGTGAGCGGACGATTCAGATGCGCGAGGACATGCTTCGGCCGTGTGTTTTGGATTTCGGTGGAAGTTGGGACACGTATTTGCCCTTGGCTGAGTTTTCCTACAACAACAGCCATCACTCCAGCATTGGTATGCCACCTTTTGAGCTGTTGTATGGGAGGAGGTGTCGGACCCCCATATGCTGGGGAGAAGTAGGGCAACGCGTGATGGGTAGTACAAAGATTGTGCTCCAAACGACAGAGCAGATACAACAGGTCCGACAGAGGTTATTGACCGCTCAGAGTCGCCAGAAGAGTTATGCGGATAGGTGACGATCTGAGCTCGAGTTCCAGGTCGGTGATTTCGTGCTCCTGAAGGTATCTCCTTGGAAAGGAGTGATCCGATTCAGGAAGAGGGGGCCCGATATATTGGGCCGTTTAGAGTGATTGCGAGAGTGGGCAGGGTAGCATATCGTCTGGAGCTACCTGTGAGTTGAGCCAGATTCATGATACCTTCCACGTGTCTCAGTTGAGGAAGTGTATAGCCAACGAGTCGGAGGTAGTGCCTCTGGAGGATATTCAGGTGGATCCAGGCCTGAATTATGCCGAGAGACCAATCGCGATTCGGGATCGGAAGATCAAGGTTTTGAGGAACAAGGAGGTGCCATTGGTGCAGGTTCAGTGGCAGCATCAGAAGGGGTCCGAGCTGACGTGGGAGTCAGAGTCAGAGATGCGGAAGCAGCATTCAGAGTTGTTTTTGGTATAAGACTTCGGGGGCGAAGTCTGGTTCTAGTGGGGGAGAATTGTAACATCCCGAAATTCAGGTTCAACTATTTAACCCTTCATCTTTTCCAAGTTGTCATATTAGGTCCCTTCATGTTAAGTGCTAAGCTTGTGAGTACGATGGGCGTACAAGGAGTACGCTATGCGTACTCGCACACTTATTTTGTACGCGGTTCCATCCGGGTACGCTGGGCGTACCTAAGGTTACGCCGGGCGTAACCGGCCTAGATTCAAAACCCTAATATGACTTGAGGGCTATAAAAGGAATGAGATGGTCTTGTCCCTCAGCCACCTTCTTTCAGAAAGAAACCCTAAGAGAGTATTTCCTTCGTTTTTAGCTTGGGTGTGAGTGTTCTAAGCTTCAAAGTGTCATTCCAAGGTGGTGAAAGAGAAGAGGAGACTATTGTGAAAGCTAGAAGTAGGTGGACAAGTGTAGATCTGAGGACTACAGAGGTTGGAGCTTCTTCTTGAGGTAAAAAGTTCAGATCTTTCCTTGTAGTTTGTGTGGTGTGCTTCTTGGACCAATTTCTAGGGTTTTTGGTCCCAAGATGGAGACTTTATGAGCAAATAGTCTCCATTGGCCTAGATCTATCATATTTCAGGACTATATGAGTTGTATGTTCATAAAAATGCAATCTTGGATGTGAATGTTGAGCCATGCATGAGATCTAGATTTTTGGAGGAGAAAGGAAAGGTGTGGGGAACCTTTATAGCCATGCAAAGGCTTAAAGGTTTCGACTTTATGGATTAAGAGGTATTAAAATTGGCCAGATCTGAAATGTGGGGTTATGTCTTAACCGTTTAAGACATTAAAATGAGGAAGTAAGAATCTGGGATGTACGTTGGGCGTAATGTCACACCCCGAAACCGATGGCGGAAACGTTCTGGGGCAGAGGACGTCATGTAGTATCGCAACCAATATACATAGTAAGCGTAGTAAACACAACCATTACATTACATAGAAATATTTACATTGTCTGAAAACAAAGTGTTACAAGTGTTATACATATATATATCATATGAACAAAAGCTAAGACGAGTCTTCTATATGCTCCGTGTTCTCCAAAAGATCGCAGGGTACCTGTCTAATGCGAACCTGAGAATACAAGCATTTTGAAATTAGCATAAAGCTGGTGAGTTCATAAGTGGTTTATTTTCGTAAAAGAACAAGCTTCCTTTGGTTTTCTGAAAAAGTCGTTATCCAAGAAAATCCCATATTTTCTTATAAGTAAAGTTTAGTTATCCGTTTGTTACAAAGTTTGGTTAAGAACAGTCATGTTATCCCAGGAAAAACCCTTATTTTCCTAAAAGTCGTGGTTAGTTCTTGGTTCGGAATGCAATGTACTAGTATCTATCATACATGTAGTATTAGATAAGTATTCTGAAAGCCTAGTTATCCTATCCACGAATGTCGAATATCTACTATACTTATCCGAAATTTCGAATCTTTGGAGACACTCAGAGACGTACACTAGCTGTATATTCGAAGTTCTGGCGACATCCAAAGGCGTGTTTTAGACGTATTTCCGAAGCTCTGTCGATATCCAAAGGCGTATATTATTCGTATTTTCGAAACTCTGTCGATATCCAAAGGCGTACTTTCGAATTATTTTTGAAACTTTGGTGACACTCAAAGACGTACACTAGTTGTATTTTCGAAGTTTTGGTGCCATCCAAAGGCGTGCACTAGCTGTATTTTCGATGTTCTGGTACTATCCAAAGGCGTGTTTTATTAGTAATAATCCTAATTTATGATTAGCATGAATCCTTCGTAATTTATAAAATATAACATAGATTATAACATTTTATAAAGAAATCTACAATTAGTTTGAAAGCTAACTCTGCAAGTCAAACTGTTGGTTAATACAGTTTTCGATATTAAAAGCATACAGAATATGAACATTTGAACTGAAATAATAAGTTTGAGTACAAGATTTACTTGTACTTTTGCTTGTATTCCCCCCTGAAATCATTTGAAAAACACGGAAAAAGGAGTAGGGGTATGAACTCATCGGTCGAGAAATGTGTCGGTTAGATGCGAAGTGTCAGTTTGGGGCTTGAGTACACGCGAGATTCCTATGTAATATGAAGAGATACATAAATGTATCAAATTAGACTTTGAACTACTAATTAAGTAAGAATATACACTCTGAGGCACGAAAACACTTCATTTCAAGTGTTAGGATTGATCTGGATAACATCTAAGGGGGTGTATGACCTAGACATGGAGTTTGCTCTTCAAGAGTAAGCCCTTAGGGGATTTTACGGTCCAATGACCATATCCCCATGAGTTTACGGCCGTAAACTCATGGGTGGTGTGTTCTTGGTTGCTAAATGGTGTTACAACACTTGTGGGATGATGCTAGGCTTAGTTCTAAGGCATTGGAAGGAGACTTGATCAACATATGGACCATTTTAGGAGTTTACGGCAGTAAACTAGGAGTTTTACGGCCGTAAACTCTCAAGTACTCTCTCTTTATGTGTTTTGGTGGTCCTAGGTTAATCACATGTGATTCTAGATCAATATACAAGCCATGGAAGGAAGTTAGGGCACCATTTGACCACTTTTGAGTAGTTTACGGTTTATGAAGATGTTCTTGGTGAGTTTACTACCTTAAACACATGAGTTTACGGCAGTAAACTCATGTTTGTCCATGAATCATGAGTTTTGGTGGTTGTAGGTTAAGCATACAAAGTTCTAGGTCCAATTCTAAGCCATACAAGGTGTTAAGGGCACTTTAACACCCTTTGGGGGTGTTTATGGTCTAAGAAAGGGTGTTTACGGTTTTGGGAGACCTTCCCAAACCATAAACTCAAGTGTGACTCATTTGTGTATGTTTTGGTGTATCTCATGAAGGAATATAGGGTTCTAGGCACTCATGGAAGCTCATGGAAGCTTTTGGAGGTGTTTAAGGGGCAATTTAACACCTTAAAAGGTGTTTATGGTCTATGAATGAGGGTTTACGGTCCAAGCATGTTCTTGGACCGTAAACTCATGTTTACTCCTCAAATGGTAAGATTTTGGTGTTCAAATCTCGTACATGCAAGTCCTTAAGCCTTATCTAAGCACTAGAAGTGATTTGGAAGGGTTTTGGGGCTCCAAAACCCCTTTTATAGGTGTTCACGGTTTGGGGAGGTTCCTAGACCGTAAACACAAGTTCTTGGTCCTATTTCATGATTTAAACACAAATTTGAAAGCCAAACATGTTATACTATGAGCTAGGATGGATTTCTTACCAAATTGGAGCTTGAAATGGATGACTTTGGACCAAAGTCGAGTTTTAGAGAGAGAGTAGAGAGAGAAATTTATGAGGTGGTGGTAAAGTGCTAAATTGGAGTTTACTCATCCTTTATATAAGGTTTGAGTTTGTGGCCTGGAGGAAATCTACCCGATACTGACGTTAAACGAGGGTTTTGGTCGTACCCGATTTAATTGTTTGTAACACGTTTTCACGTGTTTCTAACGGGTTTGGATACTCACGAGGTCATAATAAAAGTATTAAATTAAATGACCTAATCCAAAATGTTAACGGAAAAATTGAAATACAAACAGTTTTACTGACGAAAATGGGTTACCGTGACGGAATAAATTACGGGTTGTCACATTATCCCCCGTTAGAGGGAATTTCTTCCCGAAATTCAAACTTTAGACACAAATCATGGATTTGGAAAGAGATACGGATACTTCTGCTTCATCGAATCTTCGCGCTCCCAAGTGAACTCATGTCCTCGCATGGCATTCCAGCGAATCTTCACTTATCGGGATACGACTTTGTTTCGTATGTTTAATCTCTCGATCTATGATCTCGATTGGTTCTTCCTTGAGGTTCAGACTTTCGTTGATTTCGATCTCACCAAGAGTGATTACTAGGGTTTCATTGGATAGGCACTTCTTAAGAATAGAGACGTGGAAGACAGGATGGATGTTGCTAAGTTCTAAAGGTAGTCGGAGTTTGTAGGCTACGGGATCGATCCTAACGAGGATCTCGAAAGGTCCTAGGTACCTCGAGTTAAGTTTTACGCGATTTCCAAAGCGTATCATGCCATTTTGGGGGGTAAGACCTTCAACAGGATACAATCTCCAACAAAAGGGTACACCTTTCTGTGTCAGAGTGGTTAGGGGTTAGGCGATTCTGGATGAACCTGCGATAGTAGCCAGTGAGACCCAAGAATTGATGGATTTCTGTGGGTGTCTTCGGTGCTGACTAATTCTCTATCACCTGGATTTTGGACGGGTCCTTGTGTATGCCTTCCTCGCTTACCACGTGACCAAAGAAAGTGGTTAGACCGAAGGGCATCACTACGAACTCGTAGTGACCATATCGAGTCCTGAATGCTGTCTTGGAAACATCATTCTCGTGAACTCGAAGCAGACTGGGTAACTCCTGCATTTCTGCTGGAGCCTATCGATACGGAGATTTGGCTATAGGGTTTGCTCTGGGAATTGGGTCGATGCAAAACTCTACTTGGCGTTCGGGAGGAATTCCCGAGAGCTCTTCGGAAAAGACATCAGGAAAATTGTAGACTTCGGGGATGCTCTCGAAGTCTTCAACTTCCTATTTCTCGTTGGTCACATAGGCTAGGAATTCATGGCACTCCTTTCGGGGAAGCCTTTTGAGCTTTGATGCACGAAGTGATGCGAAGGCTGAAACTAAGTTTATCGTCGTAGATTATGAGGGTTTGACCAGGGGAAGGGTTGATATGGATAGATTTCTCGTAACAAAGGATATCAGCACAATCGATGCTCAACCAATCCATGCCAATGGTAACATCAAAGCTCTTTATTGAAAAACCGACATAAGATCGATGGGAAAAGAATTATTTGTCGAGGGTAAGGGTACAACCTATGAATATTTCGCTAATGTTCTCTTTCTCACCGTTAGCTATCTCGACGTTAAATGCTTTGGTTACTAATTGAGGACTATGATTAAAAGTTGTTTGAATGAATGGCTAACATATTTTCTTTCAGCACTATAATTGAAAAGGATTGCAAGTATAAGGGCTGTCGAGGAGGAATATACCTGTGGCAACAGTGGGATCGGCGGTTGCCTCATCTTGTCCCATAGCTAGGACTCTTCAAGTATTGCCAGTTGTTGCTGTCTTGGGGCAATTTCGCTTGAAATGCCCGACTTCGCCGCAACCGTAGCAGGCCTGACTGATACCCGCTCCGGAAGCTTGATTGGTTGATTGGGTTGGTGTTCTGCAGCTTCGCACAAGGTGACCCTCCTGGCCACAGTTTTTGCAAAACTTCTCACGACATGGGCCAGGGATACGATGGTGGTAACTCCACCTGTTGCACCACGGGAGAATACCAGCATATCCAGTGGTAGGTGCTTGAGCTGAGGAACCGACGACAGAAACAGCAACAGGGGTAGTAGCAGCGTGGACTGCCACTGTTTGTTGTTTCTTCGAGGACTCTTGCGAAGACTGACTCTTCTTCTTCTTCCAAAATTTTCTTTTCTCACCACTCCTCTCTGACAGCTCAGGAGTGGTGGCTGCTTCCTCTAGGACATCACTATAGTCGATCAGGGTTTGCGTTAGGTATTTGGCGCTGTCGTAGGTGTCTAGCTTTGCAGCCAAGACATTACCCTTGGTTGGCTGGGTCAACCCATAGATGAACCTCTCAATGTTTTTGCTTTCCGGGGTAACCATACCCGGACAGAGAAGCGCCAAGTCATCGAATCTGGAAGTGTAAGCGGCGATATCAGAACCCTTCATCTTCAGGTTCCAGAGTTCATGCTCCAACTTCTGCATTTCGCCCCGAGGGCAGTAATCTGCAAGCAGAAGCTCCTTCATGACTTCCCAACCCATAGCATTGGCTACAGGTAGGGTTAAGGATTTGACTCGGCCGTTCCACCAAGTCAGAGCTTTATCGGTGAACGTGCAGGCGGCGAACTTCACCTTGTCGAATTCTGAACAGGCACAGATTTCGAAAATTGATTCGATTTTCTCTAACCACTGAGTTAGGTTTATGACACCTCCAATGCCGTCGAAAGATGTGGGCTTTGAGTTCATAAAGTCTTTATAGGAACACTCCTTCCGGTATCCCTGGCTACCTTCTAAGTTTTGGGGCTGAGTACCACCTCCTTGCTCGCCTGAACCACCGGGGTTCATTTGCAACATGATAGCAGCCATAGCTACAGCAACAGCTGCTTGGAACATGGCGGGATCAAATTGAGGAGGAGGTGGTGGCAGAAGAGGATTGTTATTCTTTGAGCTGGTCTTTTCCTTGGAGGCATCTTAATCTAAAATAGCCAAGAAAGAGAGGATCATAAGTCCTCTGAATTGAATCAAGAGATATGGAACAAGAGATATCTCATTATGACAGACATAGGGTTCTATAAGCGATAAGCAGGAAATAGTTATCAAAGCAGATAAACTATCGCTAAAGAACGAACGAGTAGCAATACTAGGAATGAAGTTCTACAATGTATTTGGCTTTGGATAAAATACTCCCATAGTATTTTTACGTTTTGCTGCGACGATGACTCATTGTTTGGGTATTGGGTAAGTTTTAGGCATGCTGCACACCACAGTCACTCCCAAGCACATGTTGGCCATGTCTCGAATGAATATAGTTGATCAGGCTATATTGACCCTAGACACGACTACATAACTGCCCATGTTTAACCGCAGCGTACAACACCCAATTACTTATGTTTTGTTCTACTCGTAATTACGGAATCCGGCGGTTAGGTATACTTGTCTACTTTTGAAAAATACTTATATTATAAAGTATACTTTTAGTTCAGAGCATTTCGGCCCTTAGTGTTTATAGTCTTATACCATGTAAGGTTTGGTATACTAGTTCACTATAAACAAGGTCTCTAATACTAATCTGTCACACCCCGAAACCGATGGCAGAAACATTCCGGGGCGGAGGACGTCATGTAGTATCGCAACCAATGTACATAGTAGGCGTAGTAAACACAACCATTACATTACACAGAAATATTTACATTGTCTGAAAACAAAGTGTTACAAGTGTTATACATATATATCATATGAACAAAAGCTAAGACGAGTCTTCTATACGCTCCGTCTTCTCCAAAAGATCGCAGGGTACCTGTCTAATGCGAACCTGAGAATACAAGCATTTTGAAAATCAGCATAAAGCTGGTGAGTTCATAAGTGGTTTATTTTCGTAAAAGAACAAGCTTCCTTTGGTTTTCTGAAAAAGTTGTTATCCAAGAAAATCCCATATTTTCTTATAAGTAAAGTTTAGTTATCCGTTTGTTACACGGTTTGGTTAAGAGCAGTCATGTTATCCCAGGAAAAACCCTTATTTTCCTAAAAGTCGTGGTTAGTTATTGGTTCAGAATGCAATGTACTAGTATCTATCATACATGTAGTATTAGATAAGTATTCTGAAAGCCTGGTTATCCTATGCACGAATGTCGAATATCTACTATACTTATCCGAAATTTCGAATCTTTGTAGACACTCAGAGACGTACACTAGCTATATATTCAAAGTTCTGGTGACATCCAAAGGCGTGTTTTAGACGTATTTTCGAAGCTCTGTCGATATCCAAAGGCGTATATTATTCGTATTTTCGAAACTCTGTCGATATCCAAAGGCATACTTTCGAATTATTTCCGAAACTTTGGTGACACTCAAAGACGTACACTAGCTGTATTTTCGAAGTTTTGGTGCCATCCAAAGGCGTGCACTAGCTGTATTTTCGATGTTCTGGTACTATCCAAAGGCGTGTTTTATTATTAATAATCCTAATTTATGATTAGCATGAACCTTCGCAATTTATAAAATATAACATAGATTATAACATTTTATAAAGAAATCTACAATTAGTCTGAAAGCTAACTCTGCAAGTCAAACTGTTGGTTAATGTGGTTTTCGATATTAAAAGCATACAAAATATAAACATTTGAACTGAAATAATAAGTTTGAGTACAAGATTTCCTTGTACTTTTGCTTGTATTCCCCCCTGAAATCATTTGAAAAACACGGAAAAAGGAGTAGGGGTATGAACTCACCGGTCAAGAAATGTGCCGGTTAGATGCTAAGTGTCAGTTCGGGGCTTGAGTACACGCGAGGTTCATATGTAATATGAAGAGATACATAATTGTATCAAATTAGACTTTGAACTACTAATTAAGTAAGAATATACACTCCGAGGCACGAAAACACTTCATTTCAAGTGTTAGGAGTGATC
Organism: Lactuca serriola; assembly: GCF_051521515.1. Taxonomy (NCBI): domain Eukaryota; kingdom Viridiplantae; phylum Streptophyta; class Magnoliopsida; order Asterales; family Asteraceae; genus Lactuca; species Lactuca serriola. The sequence goes on along the minus strand of NC_136414.1, from coordinate 117,242,176 downwards.
CGGATAACATCTAAGGGGGTATATGGCCTAGACATGGAGTTTGCTCTTCAAGAGTAAGCCCTTAGGGGACTTTACGGTCCAATGACCATATCCCCATGAGTTTACGGCCGTAAACTCATGGGTGGTGTGTTCTTGGTTGCTAAATGGTCTTACAACACTTGTGGGATGATGCTACGCTTAGTTCTAAGGCATTGGAAGGGGACTTGATCAACATATGGACCATTTTAGGAGTTTACGGCAGTAAACTAGGAGTTGTATGGCCGTAAACTCTCAAGTACTCTCTCCTTATGTGTTTTGGTGGTCCTAGGTTAATCACATGTGATTCTAGATCAATATACAAGCCATGGAAGGAAGTTACGGCACCATTTGACAACTTTTGAGTAGTTTACGGTTTATGAAGATGTTCTTGGTGAGTTTAATACCTTAAACACATGAGTTTACGGCAGTAAACTCATGTTTGTCCATGAATCATGAGTTTTGGTGGTTGTAGGTTAAGCATACAAAGTTCTAGGTCCAATTCTAAGCCATACACGGTGTTAAGGGCACTTTAACAACCTTTGGGGGTGTTTATGGTCTAAGAAAGGGTGTTTACGGTTTTGTGAGACCTTCCCAAACTGTAAAATCAAGTGTGACTCATTTGTGTATGTTTTGGTGCATCTCATGAAGGAATATAGGGTTCTAGGCACTCATGGAAGCTCATGGAAGCTTTTGGAGGTGTTTAAGGGGCAATTTAACACCTTAAAAGGTGTTTATGGTCTATGAATGGAGGTTTACGGTCCAAGCATGTTCTTGGACCGTAAACTCATGTTTACTCCTCAAATGGTAAGATTTTGGTGTTCAAATCTCGTACATGCAAGTCCTTAAGCCTTATCTATGCACTAGAAGTGATTTGGAAGGGTTTTGGGGCTCAAAAACCCCTTTTATAGGTGTTCATGGTTTGGGGAGGTTCCTAGACTGTAAACACAAGTTCTTGGTCCTATTTCATGATTTAAACACGAATTTGAAAGCCAAACAGGTTATACTATGAGCTAGGATGGATTTCTTACCAAATTGGAGCTTGAAATGGATGATTTTGGATCAAAGTTGAGTTTTAGAGAGAGAGTAGAGAGAGAAAGTTATGAGGCGGTGGTAAAGAGCTAAATTGAAGTTTACTCATCCTTTATATAAGGTTTGAGTTTGTGGCCCGGAGGAAATCTACCCGATACTGACGTTAAACGAGGCTTTGGTCGTACCCGATTTAATTGTTTGTAACCCGACGACATAAAACTAAAATTTTTCCAAACAATAATTTAGGCCATTTTCACGTGTTTCTAACGGGTTTGGATACTCATGAGGTTATAATAAAAGTCTTAAATTAAATAACCTAATCCAAAATGTTAACGGAAAAATTGAAATACAAACGGTTTTACTGACGAAAACGGGTTACCATGACGGAATAAATTACGGGTTGTCACACGTAATCCCAGTATGCATCGCGTAGTGGGTCGCGTCCCCCGTTTTTGGAGTGCAAGGGTACGCCCAGTGTACAGGAGCTGGTACGCCCCACGTACTGCTTGCTGTTGACCTTTTTGTTGACTTTTAGGGTTTTGGTCAACATGTGGACTTTTGAGTCTGGGAGGGGTGAAATGTTCTTTTACCCTTCTATGGGATAGTGGGAAAAGGGTGTAGCATAGCCCTGAAAGCCGTTAATAAATGGAATGATTATTTGTTGTGATTAGGCGAGGCTAGGTCGTCGTTTCGAGATTCGGAGATATCGAGCACGTGAGATTCTAGACATCATACGAGGTGAGTCTTCTCACTATACTGTACCTGGAAGGGTACCTATGTGTGACCGGAAGGTCTGGTATGCTATGAGATATATGCGTTACATGCTATGAGTTGTCTGTTTCGTATGCACTATGTATGTGATATGTATGTTATGTTTGATATGGGCCGGGAGGCATTATGACATGGGTTGGAAGGCATTATGATGTGGACCGGAGGTTCAGGAAGTAATGGACCGGAAGGTCGACACGGGTAGGACCGAAAGGTTTACCTGGTTGGGACGGAAGTCCCCTGAGACACATGGACCGGAAGGTCGTGTGGAGTATGGCCTGGAAAGGCACATGTTTGTAAGTGGTATTTTGGAGAACTCACTAAGCATTTATGCTTACAGTTGTTGTGTTATGTGTTTCAGGTACTAGCGATGACCGTGGGAAGGCGCTGGCGTGACTCGTACACACTAGAGAGAGAGGATTTGATTTTTGTGATCTTGGGATGCGATATGATTTGATAAATATCGTTGGATACTTTTGAGAATATTTTATATGAATATGGTTGTTGGAAAATGAAAATTTTGTTCTGAAAATTACGTTGTTACAAGAAGAGTAAGGTAGCTCAAGATTAGAGTGAATGTAACAGCCTAGTTTGGGAAAACATGATTTGTATGTATCATGTTATTAAGGCTTCACTCAATATCTATAGAGGCTTTAGTCAACATGCAGCAGAATGTATCTAGGGACACGTAAGAAGTTTATAGAAAAGAGATTATACCTTCTGGAGCTTCTTCATCGAGAGTAACACTTATACAAAAGAGAGCATTAGATTAAAAAATAAAAAAAAATATTTTTGTATTTTGTGAACATGTTTAATTAAACAAAAAAGAAAAATATTTTTGGGTTATATATAAAAAAAATGAAACAGAGAAATATTTTTGGATTTTATGAAAACAAAAAAATAAAGAAAACGCAGAAGGAAGTATTTAAAAGAGTGTACAAAAGAATACAATCAAAATGCCTTGATATGAAAAAGAAGCGAACGAATTCAGAAGGACCGAACCCGAAATAGACCAAACGCTCGGCTCATTTCGGTTCTTGGTCGAGCCGAACCCAAAATAGACCGAACCCGAAATAGACCGAACGTTCGGTTCATTTCAGTTCACTCTATTTCGCTTCTTACCTTTATTGAAGCGAAGGCGATTTTGGTACAGATTCTTCTTCCATCATTCCTAGGCCTTGCAAAATTTTGTTGAAGCTTGCTTCAGGTAAAGCCTTAGTGAATATATCTGCCAGTTGATCAGTTCTCCTTACGAAGTGAATTTCCACGTTACCATCTTCCACATGATCTTTGATGAAGTGATACCTCAGTGCTATGTGTTTAGTCTTCAAGTGTTGCACTGGCTTGTGACAAATCCTAATTGCACTTTCAGAATCACAATATAGTGGGATTTTCTTCATGTTCAGCCCGTAATCTCTAAGCTGACTTTGTTTCCATACAACTTGAGATGTGCATGATGAAGCAACGATGTATTCAGCTTCTGCAGTGGAGAGAGAAACACAGGTTTGTTTCTTTGATTGCTAGCTAACCAATTTACCGTCGACAAAATTGGCATCCTCCAGTGGTGCTTTTACGATCTAATCCACAACCACCTAAGTCAGCATCTGAGAATGCTTGGATAAAGAATCCTGAGTTGGCTGGATACCACAAACCGAGAGAGGAGGTTCACTTCAAATAACAAAAGATGTTTTTCACGGCAAACATGTGAGGTTCGCAAGGGTTAGCTTGGAATCTGGCACAATAACAGACTGAGAACATGATGTCAGGTCTGCTGGCTGTGAGATACATTAGTGACCCAATCATTTGGCAATAAAGCATCATGTCAGTGGCTGGCTTCTCTAACGAAGGTGTAAGCTTTGTCCCAAAAGCCATTGGAACTTTAAATTTGGAGTCTCCCATCATGCCAAACTTAGCAATCAATGTCTTTGTGTATGCCTCCTGATTGATAAAAATGCCTTCGGGTCCATGTCTAATGTTTAAGCCAAGGAAAAAGTTAATTAGACCCATTGATCTCATCTCAAATTTAGTTTCCATCAACTTCCTGAATTCAGCTGTTAAGCTGGGATTCGTGGAGCTGAAGATGATGTCATCAACATAAATATTGACTATCATAAGGTGGTTACCCTCTCTCTTACGAAAGAAGGTTGGGTGAACCAAACCTTGTTTGAATTTAGACATTTTTAAGAATCGAGTGAGAGTTTCATACGATGATCTGGGAGCCTGCTTCAGGCCATATACCGCTTTGTCTAGGATGTAACAGTAATCTGGATGCTTTTCGTTCACGAAATCTGGTGGTTGCTCAACGTACATAGTTTCTTCAAGTTCTCCGTTGATAAAGGCACACTTGACGTCCATCTGATAGACTTCAAAGTTTTTGTGTGCATCATAGGCAAGGAAGATTCGAACCGACTCTAATCTTGCAACTGAAGCGAAGGTCTCTTTGTAATCAATACCTTCCTCTTGGTAGTAGCCTTTCACAACCAACCGAGCTTTGTTACGAATCACATTCCCCTCCTTATCCATCTTATTTCTGAAAACCCACTTGAGACCGACAACCGAAGCATCTTTTGGAGTTGGAATTAGACGCCATACTTTGTTTCTTTCAAACTCATTTAACTCGTCTTACATAGCTTGGACCCAGTCAGAATGATCAAGAGTTGAATTAAAAGTCTCTGGCTCAACTTTGGAAACAAAGGAATTAAACATACAAAATTCCACTTGAGAAAATAGTGCAGCTTGTTTCGCTTTGATCTGTGATCGAGTTAAAACCTTTTCTGAAGATTCCTCAATAATTTGACTTTGAGGATGGTATTTGGTCCATTTAACAAGTGGTGGGTAGTTTTGATCACAAGAGGGATCCAGTTCTACATTGATCTCTTCCTCCAATTCAGATAGTGTATCATCATCATTGATATGCAAATTCTCCCATTCGAATGATGACACGAGTTCAATATCTGGATCAGAATGTTCCCCATCGTTTGGTTTTTCAGTAGAGCTGGATGATTGTGACGTTGAATTCTCCCCCTGGAATGAAGAAGCTTGATCTTTTTGTAGAGACAGACCCTCCTCCCTGGACAGAGGGACGGTCACCAGAAGGTTCGCTTAAGAATGGTGTTTCGGTTGCTTACGGTTGATCATCAGTCATCTTTCGTGCAACATCGTCAATGACTTGCTTTAGACTGTCAACTTTGTTATCTTTCGCCTTGGATTCAAAATCGATAGCCTTTTCAGGTTCATAAAAAAGAAGCATATATTGCTCAAAAAGATTTGAGATAGGAGTTGTAACTTGACTAGTCTTTGGAAAGATTTCTTGCAGTGCATCTTCAGTAGACTTCATCTTCTTGACATAGCTATCATCAAAAGTGACATAGTATGTCTCTTCAATCTTCTTAGAACGCTTGTTCAGAACTCTATAGGCCTTCGAGTGCAAGGAGTAGCCCAGAAATATTCCTTCATCAGCCTTAGCATCAAACTTGTTACGATTCTCTTTGGAGTTGAAGATGAAGCATCTTGAACCGAATACATGAAAGAATTTCACATTCGGCTTGCAATTGTTCAAGATTTCGTAAGGAGTAATGGAGAATCGCTTGTTTAGATATGACCTATTCTAAGTGAAACAAGCAGCAGCAACTGCATCAGCCCAGAAATACAGAGGTAGTGAAGCGAAGCTTAGCATAGTACGAGTTGCTTCGCACAAAGATCGGTTTCGCCTTTCGATGATTCCATTCTGTTGTGGAGTAAATGGGGCCAAGAAATTATGAGTCGTTCCCTTTTCAACTAGAAAATCTTCGAAATCCTTGTTCTTGAATTCCAAGCCATTGTCACTCCCGACATTACGAACTACTTTTCTCAGTTGAACTTCTACTTGCTTTATGAAGAGCTTGAGCTTAGGAGTAGCCTCTGATTTATGCTTCAAGAAGAACACCCATGTAGAGCGAGAGAAGTCATCGACGATGACCAGAATATACGTGTTCCCACCAATACTTTCAATGGAAGAGGGACCACATAGATCGATATGTAACAACTCCAATGGTTCTATCACCTTTGTGTTGATAATAGAAGGATGAATTTGTCGACTTTGCTTTCCTATTTCACAGGCTGCACATTTGTGTTCTTTGTCGAATTTGAGAACTGGAAGACCTCGAACATGATCTCCTAAAACCAGCTTGTTGATATCCTTGAAATTAAGATGAGAGAGTCTTCGATGCCATAACCAACTTTCATATGAGTGAGCCTTCGTTAGTAAGCAGATTGCTGGTTTTCCCTCGAATTGGATTGAGGTTTAAAGAGTACATTTCCCCATTTCGCTTCGATTTCAACAGAATGTTATTGGACTTCTTCTCGACTATCTCTGAGCCTTCATCATCAAACGATACCTTCAATCTGGTCCCAACTACCAGCTGAGATACGCTGATAAGGTTGTGCTGCAATCCTTCCACATATGCGACCTTTCTTATAGAGAAATCATCATTCGTAGTCATTCCGTAGCCTTTGATAGTTCCATATGAGTTGTTGTCATACTTCAAAATTCCACCATCCTTCAGAGACTGAAACTCCCTCAGTTCATCCTTCCTTCCTGTCATGTGACGTGAGCAACCACTACCAATATACCATTCTTTGTCAAACTGCTCATCACGAATAACCTGCAATATATTAAGCAGATTTAGGAACCCAAAGTTTCTTGGGTCCTTGTGAGCCTTTTACAGGACATTGAATAGTAAGAGAAACATCAACCAAATAAGTTCTTTTAATTAAGGTAGTTTCATCTTTTTTTTTTATTGTGAAAACTTTAATTTTGTTTGACGCAGGTTTTGAGTTTTTGACGCATGCACTATTTTGTTTCTCATTTGGGCATCTGTTGTCTTCTGGAAAGAGCTTTCCTTTTCCTTTTAAATCATTCAAAGGATAAGAATTAGAATAGGGTTTAGAAGAGATTTTGGACCGTTGATTATTACTCTTCCTTGGTTGAGAACGGGAACACTCTTCCCTTTTGTTCTTCTGATTGAACTTTGGACCGAACCCATTCTTTTGGTTGACATTGTGTTGATGACTGAAACTTCTCTTTCGGTTGCTGAAGTTCTGAGGACCGAAACCGTTCTTTCGGTTGCTAATGTTCTGAGGACCGAAGCTCTCCTTTCGGTTGCTGTCTTGCTGTGGACCGAAACTATCCATTCGGTTCCTTGTTTGCTGTAGACCGAAACTACCCTTTCGGTTCCTTTCATTCGAGGGACCAAAACTATCCTTTCGATTCCTTTCATTCGAGGGACCGAAACTATCCTTTCAGTTCCTTGATTCTTCTCGAGACTTATGCGTCCTTTCGTACCTGACATAATGAGGATTTTGTGATCTCCAAAACTGTTTTTTTCTGAGAGATTCTTCTTGTATCTCAGATTTCGTTGGTGTTTTCGATCTTCCACCTGTTTTGGATTTTTGTGGATGTTAGCCTTTTTCTTTAGAACAAGAGCATTGCTTTCGCTCTTAGATAAAGATGTTTCACTGGTAGTGAGCGCTGGTTCGCCCAAAGACGTTTTGGTGCCACTAGTGCTTGGCACATCATATCTTGCAGGCTCATTAAGTGGTTCGGTCACGTACCTAACCTTCACTCTCCATGAGGTTTTCTGAGATAGGCCTTTTGTCTCGTCAGCGTTGTCTATTGGTGCAGACCAGAAGAACTCTTCACATCCAACTGCATTATCTTCTTCTACCATAGCAGTCAGTTCTGCAGTTTGTTGAGGAGTGACTCCTTGAACTGTGTAGACTTGATTGGGAGTGGTTTGAACCTTTTGATACACCATGGACTTTGCCTTGAGAATTTTGGTCTTGTCTGTCGACGAGCAAGCGAACTCAACGGAATTTTTAGAAATGAGATTTTTGTGAGTTTCAGGTTCGCTCCTGACAAATTCTGAGCAGTCCACCACATCCTCTACAGAGATTTCACTTAGATCATCGTCCTCATTAAGTTCAGATGCATTTTCAACATCAATTTTATTTTCTGAACTTAATTTGGCATTCAATGAGTCAAATTTCTGTACAGTTTCGATTCTTAATTTCAATCTATCATTTTCATCTAATAGATTTTTGAGCATGTCCTTATGGTCTTTGGACTTTATGTGGGACTCAATTTTGTCAAGACCAATTTTGTATGCAGGAGAGACTTCATCAGAAGATACAACGTTTTCACAATTGTAAGCTTCGACATCGACTTCATCCTTCTTTAGCTCAAGGAAGGGTAAAATCATGCGATGTATCTTCTTTCCTATTTCACAATCGAGATGCAACTGAGTGATATTAAAATAAAGTCTTTTAGCAATTAAACAAAAAACATTTCGCTGTTTTAAAAGCTTAAGATTGTCTCGTTGCAAATAAATTGATTCATCCTTAGATCTAATCAACTCTTTCTCCTTCTGCTCAATCTACATCCTCCTTTCCTCATTCTTCGACGATATCCTGCTAATTTGATCAGTCAGGTTAGAGTTTGTGATACGGGTTTGGGTTAAACTACTACTTATACTAGAAAATTTAGATTTTAAGCTATTTAGTTCCTTTTCATAGTTAGTAACAAGTATTTTTAGAGAAGCAAGAATATTTTGTACCTTCTTGATCAACTCATCACATTCGATGATCTGTGCACTGACAGGTTTCGCAGCAAAACACCTGTCCTCTCGCTCCTTCTCATCTTCTAGCGAACCATCAGTTGTATATCCTCTCATCTGAGATACTCCTTCGGTCACCATCAAACACCTTCCTGCTGCAGGTTCTTCTTTCACCATCATCGCCTTGCCATGAGTGGGTCTTCTTACTTCTTCGTCCTCTGAATCCGTAGACCACACTTCCACTCCACCGAATTCATCACTGTTACCTGTATCCTGTACGATCAAAGCATTCATGGTTTTATTGTTAGCAATTGATTTTCTTTTATTGATGTCCTCCAATCGTCTCAGGAGGCTCGCTTCCTCATCATCCTCATCTATCTTTTCTGCCTTCTTCTTCAGCATACAGTCTTTGGCGAAGTGATTCTTGCCTCCACAATAATGGCAATCAAATCCTGATTCTCCATCAATTTTCGCCTCTTTCTTGGATTCTTCTGACTTCGAACCCATCTTCGGTCCCTCCTTCACCTTTTCAGAACTATAACTTCCCTGCCGGTTTCGGTTCTTGTTGGCTGGGAACTTTCTTTTGATGAACTTTCTAGGGTTGGACACCATCAGGGCATACTTTTCACCGGTTAGATCATAGTCAGCAAGATCCAATTCTTCTTCTTCTTCAACATAACTTTTCCCTTTAGAAACAAGGGCTAATGAACCCAGATTGGAAACCACGTTCGTTTCCTTAGACAATGCACTTTCATGGGACTTTAGAATTCCCACCAGTTTCGCTAGAGAATACGATTTAAACTGTTTATGTGCCTTAACTGTGGACACGAATGCCATCCATTCAAGTCTTAGACCGTTCATGAATGTGACCTTCTGTTCAATAACCTTCCTTTCGATCCCATGCTTTATCATCTTACTTAAGAGATGATTAAAGCAATCAAAAGCCTGAACAAGTTTCTCTTCGGGCTTCTGCTTGAAATCACTAAATTCAGAAAGCAATAGATTTTGTATCGAATGTTCCGGATCTTCATCAGTGGAATACAATTCTTTTAGCCTGTCCCATATCTCTTTAGCTGTAGCTCAAGAGCTCACCAAACGGAATGTATCTGACTTCAAAGCAAACCTAATCATTCTTAAGGCCTTGATGTTACATTGGAACTTCTCCTTCTCGTCTTGAGGAATGTCTTTCACATCATTCACAAGCTGATTGTACTCTTTTTGAGTTTTGACAATCTTTGAGGTGCTTGAGTGAGCAAACGGGCCAACTGTGATAGCTTCCCAGATCAAGTATCCATTATCTTCTGAGCCAATCACATAATCTTCGAAGTGGTGTGTCCAAACCTCATAATCCTAAGTGTATAGGATTGGAATCCTTGTCGTTGATTCGATACTATTGGAGATGTTGATTGGATTGGTTTGCGAATCATCCATTGACATTGTGATGAAGTTCGATCGATAACCTGTTTAAGATCAGACTTGTAATTTTATCGATTAGAGTAAGATCGACAATTAATGAGATACGTCAATATGGATTGACGACTCAATTAATATCAATCAATGCGGAATAAAACCCTAATAACTTCTTCGACAGAAGAGATGTGTATGAATTGCACAGTCTCTTGCTCTGATACCAATTGATGAGAATAAATCTCAGATCGTTTAGATCTTTCACAGGTAAAAAGATGATGAACAAACAATTCAAACACAATATGATTATGAACATAGTATGGAATCAACGTAATGCTTATGATTCAAATATAGTCACGTCTTAGCAGAGCTCGATGAAGAACTTCCACTATAGAGGCGAGTTAGGGTTTACAAAACTTAATGAGAAAAACAATGAAAGCATTACTAACAAAGGCTGCATGCATGCACCTTAAATACTAAACCCTAGAGTAAAATATTCACGGTTGGACAGGCCCAAACCGGATACCAAAACTGGGCTAAGGACCGAGCCCATGACGCAACATAATAAACCCAACAACATATAATCACATATGATTAAAAACACAAGAAAAAAATATTGAATCGAAATGCGAAAATGAATCTTTTGAACATAAATCTTATGCGATTAGACACAAATAATCAAATGTGATAATATATATATATATATATATATATATATATATATATATATATATATATATATATATATATAATCGTATATGATTTATATGGACAATATTCATTTTTGTGTTTCCGATTCAATAGTTGCTCTCGTGTATTTAATTATATTTGATTATATGTATTTAGTTGTATATGATGTATGTCGAAACTATTTATTTTCACGTTCTTGATTCAATATTTGTTTTCGTGTCATGTGATTATATGTATCAATATGTGATTATATATATCAAATTACATATGACTTATATGTACAAGATTCATTTTTGAAATCTCGATTCAATAATTTTCTTATGTATTTAATCACATGTGATTATAAGTATTTATCACATATGATTAATGTAAACAAGATTTTTTTTTTTTTTTGCGCTAACGATTAAATAGTTGTTCTCGTGTATTTAATCACATGTTACTATATATATTTAATCACACATGATTTATGTAAACAAAATTCGTTTTCACATTTTCAATTCAATTCTTATTTTCGGTATTTAATCACATATGATTATATGTATTTAAAAAATAGTAATTATATTTATATAATATATCTTTTATAAAATGTTTTATTTTCTATTTATAAAATACATTCGTATGCACTAATATCCTTTTTAATCTATATAATTTTCTGTCTTATTTATTTCTCAAAATTTAAATAAGTTATTAATTAAATGGATCCATTCAAAATACTAAACGTATTAGAGATAGCCCAAAACTCAGCCCAAATAATATTTTACTTAGCTATTAAGTTGAAGAATCAAAATATGTCCGACTCCTTATCACACGCATGACGCATTCATACCGGTTCCTTTCCAAAAAAATGCTTCCATTACAGATAATCTTTTGGTAACGTCTTCCTCTGTGTTGCTCCCTCCCCCGGCTAACTTTCTTCTCTGATAAAGTTGGAGACTAAAATTCATGTTGTAGCAGTAGCACAATGTTGGGAAGTAGAAAATAACAAAACTAGAAACCGGAGCCCTCGACAAACTTCTTGAGCTCGCCTTTCTCGTGCAGCTGCCTGACTCCTTTGTACCTCCAACATACCTACTGCTAGGGGTGAGCGCGGTGCGGTTCGGTGCGGTTATTAGCCAAAACCTCACCACTAACCATAAATGCGGTTAATCCATTTTCAAAACCGCTTGGTACGGTTATATTTGCGGTGCAGTTAGGCGGTTATTTTTACGGTGTGGTTTGTTTTTTTTTTGTGTTGCGGTTATTAAGCGTATGGATATGGTGCGATTATTTTGTGTGTTTTTTAACCACAGTTTAGAGCTCAAATTGTTTTAAGAGTTCAAATATATTATTTGTAATAAAAAAAACCATAATGTATAAGATAGTTAACTTAAATTACAAACAATTAATATCTTAAAAACGTCAAATCAATAGAAATTAACAATAAATTTCATAAAATTGTCTAATTTCACCATTTTTTACTGTTAAACATAACAAACAACCATATTTTGTCTTCTGGTATTTTATTCATCTTCCATTCATGAAATTTGTCTTATTTTTAATATTTAATATATTAATAATTAATAAAAAAAGTTGTATATAATATATGCGGTGCAGTGCGTTTTTTTTTTTTTTTTTTTTTTTTTTTTTTTTTTTTTTTCAGTTTTTGAAAACTAATAACCGCACCGCACCGCA